>NC_138178.1:116193088-117585612 GCF_964165515.1 Mesoplodon bidens
GACTCCAATTGTACATATGGTAGGCCACTTGATATCTCAGATGGCTATTCATTTCTTTCTAGTCTTTTTCTCATTGTGCTTTATTTTGGATAGTTTCTATTGCTATGTCTTCGAGTTCATTGGTATTATCTTCTAAACTGTTTAATCTGTTCTAAATCCCATCCAGTGCATTTTTCATTTCTTATATTGTACTCCTCTACTTTAGAAGTCCCATTTGACACTTCATTATATCTTCCATATATCTCCTCATCATGGTCATGTTTCCTCATATTTTCTGGAGCACAAAGAGAATATTTGTATTTGGTATTGTGAAAATGAATAAAGGAAAACCTTATTCAAAGGGAGTTGGGAAGTCCTGAAGGGGAAATTCTCACAAACCACTTGTCACAGCTTACTTGACATACCTTAGCAGAAAGAAGGAAGATTTTCTCCTTTCCCAGCAACAACCCAGCCAATGAGATGCTGCCACAACCCCAAACTCTCACTTCCCTCCAATGAGCTTTTGTTCAAAACAGCCCCTCCCAAATTCCTCTTCCTCTATAAAGAATGCTCTTCTCCTTTGTTCTCTATGCTTGCCTATGGTTCACCATGGTTTTCATGTTCCAAATTGCAATTCCTCCGTTTTTCACTAACAAACTCGATTTTGCTGGATAAACCACTTACCTTTTTTGTTTAAAAGGTTGATGTTACTTGGTGTCAGAAGTGGGATCTGTAGGCAATGAATCCCTAAGGAACTAACAACATAGCAATAGAAACTATCCAGAATCATGTATGTTACCCACTTGAGCCCTTTGCACTCTTCATTTCATTGAGTCTTTCTTTTTTTCCTTTTGGTTCAGTAAGTAAGTCTCCTCTAATATTTGAGCTACCTCCTTTTCTTTTAAGCGCTCCAACTTTAATTCAGTATCTGTTTTTGTTTTCATTAAAGCATCATCCTTTTGGTGAGTCCACATTTGTTTTCTGAACCTCAGGTTCTAAAGTATGGGATCCCAATTCTCTAAATTCTCTCAGGAGGATCCTCCTTCTGGGATCCCAGCTAGTTTTATGTTCAAAAACTATAGTCCCTCTTCATGTACATTTTTAGCTAAATGGACCAACTTAACCAAAAGTAATTTACAACTCCAGTGGCCATTATGGGGAACTTTCAACATCCCAAAACTTGTTTTTCTCAGAAATAAATTAGAAGACTGCAGCTATAAAATTAAACAGATGGGAATAAAGACACAGACCTACTAGAGAATGGACTTGAGGATATGGGAAGGGGGAAGGGTAAGCTGGGACAAAGTGAGAGAGTGGCATGGACATATATACACTACCAAATGTAAAATAGATAGCTAGTGGGAAGCAGCCACACAGCACAGGGAGATCAGTTTGGTGCTTTGTGACCACCTAGAGGGGTGGGATAAGGAGGGTGGGAGGGAGGGAGATGCAAGAGGGAAGAGATATGGGAACATATATATATGTATAACTGATTCACTTTGTTATAAAGTAGAAACTAACACACCATTGTAAAGCAATTATACTCCAATAAAGATGTTTAAAAAATAAAGTTAAACAGACCGAATGGGATCCCTATTTTAATCAGAAACTGGAGGCTTCCAAATGCATTCAAAAATAGAATCTCCTCTTTACAAAATACCATTTCTAAATTAACCAATGTAAGCAAACAATTGAAAGAAAACAAGAAAGCTTCTGAAGCTTCTTTTCCCTCTCCCCCACCCTCTTTGTCTCTGGTGCCATCTTCTTCTTTCCCTTCTGTGCCATCCTCACCTCCTCTATACCCTCTGCTTCCTCATTCTAAATGTCTCATTGAACTTCCATTTTTCTTCAAAGATCTCCCCACTTCCTCCTCCCTTGAATCTATTAAAACCTGTCCCTTTGAAATCAGACTCTCTAAGAATCCAAATGCTAAACCCCTAATTTCTTATGTTTCCTGAACTAAAACTATGAGCCACAGTCAAATTTTTTCCTAAAGTATCTAAGGATCCCCACAGGTTTGCTGAGGAATTTAGTATAGTCATTCATACATATCAACTTGGTTTCTCTGACTTATATCAGCTAGTTCATATGCTTGTCAGTGAAGGCCAGGCCCAACACTGAATGAAAACTGCTAATTGGGATGATCTCAAGAAGTCTTTAAAATTACAATCTGGAGAAAAATCACCATTGCTTTATTATATGATCAGGATCAGGGAATTGCCGGGTAACTCCATTTGGCATTTGCTAGGGCTTTCCCAAACCCAGCTGATAGAAACAAAATTCAGGCTTGTCCTCAGAAGCCTAATGAGCTGTGCATGATTATTATGGCCAACTCCAAATTGTCTTTAAAAAATTCTGGTCTTCCTTTGAAAGTTGAATCCACTCGGGTAGCCTTTAATTTTATGTTAATTAATGAGGTGAACCAGGATCTTTCTCTTCTGGTTAAAAGGATCAGGATAGAATGGGAGACCACACCCTCTCCAGATTTAGTTAATTTAGCCAACCAGCTCACCCACATCCTGGATGATTCAACTAAAGTAAGACCATGAAAATCCTAAATTTTCAACTCTAGCAAATGGAGGCCCCTAAACAAAATTAAAACCCTCTTGGTCTCTGCCATTATTGCAAAAAGCCAGGACATTAGAAGAAAGCCTATTTCAAGCTTAAGTGCCCCAGGTGTCTTCAGTCCTCTAGCCAGTCTTTCCAATGCCCTCCTAACCCCCAATGACAGGACTCTGAGGAACTACAGAGGTTTTCCCAAGCCTTCCCCTTAGTCAACTTGGAGAAACCACTCTCCAGATTGGGAATGGATCTCTCTGTGTTCTTATTGACCCTGGAGCCACACTCTTGGTGCTCAACCCCACTGTTATTAAACAGCTCCTACTTTGGGTATCAAAACTGCCCAAATAGTGGGGTCTCAAATATCCTTCAACAGGTTCCTGTTTCTAAACCTATCTCCTTTTACTTAGGCCCTCTAAGAGACACCCACCATTTTCTCCTTAGTTCTCCTTCTCCTACACATTTACTGGGCCAAGATTTCTTAGAAAAATATCATGCTGGAATTTCTTTCTCCAAAAACGGGGAAATAATTCTAGAATTTGATAGCAGCAAACAAAATGGACAACTAGGCAAAACAAATGATCCTTCAACAGCTTTTATTTGTTCCATCTCTTATGGCACTAGAGCTAATTCTAAAGACACTAGTTATTTGTCTCTATTGATCAGCTACCACCCTCCTTAAGGGCAACATCCTTAACTGACACTGGCACAATTCACAGTGCACCTTCTATTAAGATCCGAAGAGATTCCTCAAAGCCTTTCCTCAGAATTAATAAATATCCTATAAATATGGAGGCCCTCCAGGCCATTAAGTCAATAATAGAATACTAGAAGGTCCTGGGCCTCATTTTCCCCTGCACTAGTCCCGGCAACACCCCTATTTTACCTGTCAAGGAACCCAATGGTTGGTGATGGAGATTTGTCCAAGACCTCTGAGCCATAAACAATATTGTTACCCCTCATCACCTTGTTCTAAATCCCTATACATTACTAGACTCCATCCCCACTGAAAGCTAATTTTTCACTCTGATTCATTTATGTAGTGCCTTCTTTAGCATCCCAGTGGACAAAGAAAGTCAATATCTCTTTACCTGTATTTGGGAATGACAACAATACACCTGGATGGTAATGCCCAGGGTTTTACCAAAAGTCCTTCTTACTTCTCACAAACCTTAAATGCTGATTTAGATGATATAAAATTTCCTGGAGACTCTTTATTACAATGTGTAGACAATTTGCTTCTCTACCCTGCTTTCCATGTCTCCTTATAGGAAGACAGCATTCACCTGTTAAAACTTTTAGCCTCAAAGGAACATAAAATTTCTAAGGAGAAACTGCAGTTTTTTCAGACCCAAGTTTGTTTTTTGGGGCCCTCTCTCAGAAGAAGGGCTGAACCTGGATCTAGATAGGCTTCATGGGATCCTGAATTTCCCAAAACCCCAAATCAAACCCCAACTACAAGTTTTCTCAGATTGGCTGGCTACTGGCAGAACCAAATTTTGAACTTTTCTCTCATGGCCCAGTCTTTATATGCATTACTAAAGAACACCAAACCTGACCCTATTGCTTGAAAAGATCAGGATGACCTAGCCTTTAATACCAGAAAGGAAAGCTTGATAAATTCCCCTGCCCTTGGTCACCTTAATTATCAACTTCCCTTTTTCCTCTTCATATATGAGGATGGAAGCACTCTTGGAGTACTTACCCAAAAACATGGGGATCACTATTGCCCCACAGAGTACTACAGTCAGCAGTTAAGTACTGCTGTTAAGTACACTGTTAAGTACTACAGTTTAGCATTGGTTCAAGGATACCCTCCTCACTTCAGAGCCATTCCTGCCACTGTCCTTTTAGTTAAGGCCACTGGAGAAATAGCCATGGGCTCCCCTCTAACCATCTTTGAAGCCCTCCTGAATTCTCAGCACACTCAACACCTTTCAGCCAGTTGTCTCACCTCTTGCTAACTGCTCCTTATATAGCTCTTTCTCACTGTAATAACCTTAGCCCTGCCATCCTTCTTCCCTCCTATAAAAATGATACTCCTCATGACTGTTAGACTCTGACAGATCACTTTTTGACCACTCGCAATGATTTACAGGAAACTTGGCTAACCAATGCTGAGTCCTCATGGTTTACCAATGCTTCTTATTTAGAGGATGAAAATGGTAAACTTTGTCCTGGGTATGCAGTGCAACTCCTTTTGAAGTCACGGAGGCAGTATCTTTACCTTTGGCTACCTTGGCCCAACAGGCTGAATTATGTGCTCTTACTTGAGCTTGTACTCTAGCCCAGGGCAAAGCCACATTTATACCAGTAGTCAGTATGCCTTCGGAGTAGACATGACTTCAGAATGCTATGGAAACAAAGAGGTTTCCTTATCTCTAATGGAGATAAAATGAAAAAATGCACTTATGTCCAAAATTTATTAGATGCCATACTCCTACTAGCCATTTTGACTATTATTAAGATCTCTGGGCATTCCAAACTTGACTCCCCGGAAGCGAAAGGAAACCACCTCACTGATATTTCCACCAAGAACACTGCTCTCAAAGGAACCAACAACCAAATTCTGTTATGGTCCAAATTATCTAGATTTTCTAGATAATCTAGAAAATTTGACTAGATATGCCCAAAAATAAGCCCCAGCAAAGGAAAAACAATATTGGAAATCTAATAAAAAGAGAACCCTGGTTTGAGGCAAATACTAATCTAGTCCTTCCAGAGACTCTAAAATTCCCATTTCCGACCACTGCACATGCATTAAACCGTTAGTCTGTGGATAAAGTGATAACGTTTATGAATCAATACTGGTGGGGAAATATTAATAAGGCTGAAAGAAGTGCCTACTTTGCTAGCCCTACCTGCCCAAAATATAATCCAGGGAAACCAGTCCCCACTGCTCCTGGACACTTTAAATTGCCAAATGGACCATTTGAAGTTTGGCAAATGGATTTTATTCAGCTTCTTTGTCTCAGGGATATAAATATATGTTTTAGCCATGGTTTGTTTTGTTTTTCCACTTGGTCTAAATCTTTCCATGTAGATAAGCTGCTGCCACTTCAGTGGCTAAAATACTATTATAAAAGATTATCCCTACCTGGGGAATCCCTCTTGAGCTCCACAGTGACTGGGGAATCCATTTTACTAGTCGAAGGGCAAGCTGGGACGAAGTGAGAGAGTGGCATTGACATATATGCACTACCAAATGTAAAATAGATAGCTAGTGGGAAGCAGCCGCATAGCACAGGGAGATCAGCTCCGTGCTCTGTGACCACCTAGAGGGGTGGGATAGGGAGGGTGGGAGGGAAACACAAGAGGGAGGAGATATGGGGATATATGTATACGTAGAGCTGATTCACTTTGTTATACAGCAGAAACTAACACAACATTGTAAAGCAATTATACTCCAATAAAGATGTTAAAAACATTGAAAAGTCTGCACTGTTTGGCCAGTCTTATAGCATTTTCACTGTGCTTATCATCATCCTCAAATTAATCTTTAGGACTAGTTGAAAGAACTAACGATGTCATCAAAACCCAATTGGCAAAATTGGTGGAAACCCTCCAAATACCTTGGCTAAAGGCATTGCTGTTGGCCCTTCTAAATCTCAAATCCACCCCCTTTGTAACTAATAAACTACCACCCTTTGAGATAATTGCTGGGTGCCCCATGCATCTAGCTCCTGTCTCTTTTGGTCCACAAATAATAAAGAGTATACTTCAATATTGCAAAAGTCTAATTACATCCAGTGGAAACAACCATGCTTTAGTATTACAATCTTTTCACAGCATGCTTCCAAGAGATGAAGACCTCAAACACCAAACTTTGCAGCCTAGAGATTTCATCTATTGGAGAAGATATCTCCAGAAAGACTCTCTTCAGCCCCATTGAAAAGACCCCTATCAGGTACTGTTAACCCATCCTTGTGCTGCCACACTCCTAGGAGTAGACTCTTAGATTCATGTGTCGCATCTAAAGAAAGCACCAAACCTTGACTGAGCCTGTACACCAACTGCTGACCTGAAAATAAAGATTTCCAGAAATTAAAGCAGACAACAGATGAAGGAGATGGCTTTTCCAAGATGACTGGACCAGACCTGTATACCTTCTTCTCACTGTTGCTTCTTAGCTTATTTTCTCTCTTTCTTTCTTGGAAAGGCTATGCTCTTATCTGCATTTCCCAATCTACTGCAAAAGGGGGAAAACTTTCTGAATGTTAGATCTGTCACCAGAAACTCCAATCTGTTCACTATGTCATAGACTGCTTGGTCTTGCCTGTAGCCAATTTCTCTTTAGTCCCAAATGCCACTGCTGTGAGCCTATGAATGTTAGCTATTGGGTTAGACTGTTATGACCATACCTTGTTTCAATCTTTCCCCAGTCAAAACCGTACTAGTTCAGCTAAGCACCTCCATCCTCATTAATTATATGACCGTCACTCCCCCACATTCTTTTCCTTATCTAAACATGATATGTCCCCTGTATCCAAGGGAAATACAAACAGGCTAACTCCTATTTGCAAGGCTTTCAGAAAGGACTCTTCTAGGATGGAATGACACATTACAGAATGTCATCCCAATCCCTCTGATCTTTGGCTTAAAAAGGTCAATCAGGAAATTCTAGCTAATGGATCTATCAATAACTAGATCTCAGCTAGAGTTCTCTGCACTCCACCTGCTTTCCTTTTTGTCTTCAGTGAACAGCATTTCCCATGGGGATATGAATGTTTAGATAGCTGGCGAATTGGAAGTCAATGCTTATTGGGACATTTAATTGTTCCTGTTAACATACATAACAAACCAGAAGTCTCCCATTAAGCTTTTGTGGCTGCCTTAAATGGAAACTTCTAGGAGGCATACATGACTCCAGGTTTGTCTCCATAGGGAGAGCATTTCTCCCTTGGGTTGGAGTATGTGCCAGTGAATACATTATCAGAAATATTTCCCTACGATTAGGAGGGCTATCCAATTCTCCAGCCAAGGCAGTAGTGACCCAACAAAAATTACTTGACTTGTTGGCAAAAGTATTTTTAGACAGTCACACAGCTCTGGATTACCTGCTTTGTGAACAAGGAAGCATTCATGCAATAACAAATACCACCTGTTGCACATGTATAGATGCTCCTGGAGAGGCAAAAACTCAGTTACGTAAGATCAGGGAACAGTGCACTGGTTAACACAAAAATAACCCGACTCTCCATGGCCCTTTGACTTTTTCAGTTGGTTACCTTCAAGTCTAGAGTCCTGGTTTAGAACCATGATACAATCTGGATTTGTCATATAACTTTAAATTTTGCTTTGCATAATTATTTTTAAGTTTTGTACCTATTGCCTGTCAAACCCTTGTAGAAACAATGTACTGATAAAGTGATGCTAGCTCGATGCCTCAAGATGATCTCCAACACTTACGACCTTGATAAGATATAGACTTTAGATGAGAAATGCCTGAGAGTTCTCTCTCCTACCCTTCCTTTTTACTCAAGTGTGGCTTCAATGGTTTCCAATCTGTATACTTTCCCTCCAGTGTGGAACATGACAACCAGGAAAGGTTCTTCCTAGCATCAAAGGGATAAAACCACTAAATATGGGAAAACTGACTCTTGATCAGTGATGCTTTAGAGGAAAGATCTTGATCAAAAGGGTGAAATGTGAAAATGAATAAAGGGAAACCTCATTCAAAATTGAGTCAGGAAGTCCTGAAGGGGAGCTCTCACAAACATACCACTCATTGCAGCATACCTCAACAGGAAGCTTGCTTTACATACCCTAGCAGAAAGAAGGAAGATATTCTCCTTGCCAGCAACAGCCAGCCAATGAAATCCCCTGCAACTCAACCAATAAGAAGCTGCCACAACCCTGAACTCTATTCTCCTCCAATGAACTTTAACTCAAAACAGCCCCTCCCATCTTCCTCCTTTCCTATATAAAAGAGCACTCCTTTTCTTTGTTCTCTGGACTTGCCTATGAATTGGCATTGTTTGCATGTCCCAAATAGCAATTCCTCTGTTACTCCCAAAAAAAGTTGATTTTGCTAGCTAAACCACTTACCTTTTTGTTTTAAAGGTTGACATTATTTTAATATCTTTGTCTGTTAGTTACATCATCTCTTATTTCTGGGTCTGTTCCTACTGAATGATTTTTGTTATGGTTATGGGTCATATTTCCTGATTTTTTGATTGCCAGACACTGTAACTTTTACATTGCTGGTTTCTGGATTTTGAAGCGTTCGTTAATTAGGGTTTTATTTTGATATGCAGTTAAGTTACATATAATAAGGTTTATGTTTTTGAGGCTTGTCTTTAAGCTCTGTCTCGGCATGTCCAGAGCAGCCGTAGGCCAGGGCTAATTTAGCCCCACAACTAAGGTGATATCCATCCTGAGTATTCTAATCAATGCCCCTTATATCGCAAGAGCTTTCCACTCGTGTTGGTGAGAACACAAACTATTTACATTCCTGTGTGAGCACTGGTAATTGTACTGCCTGTTACTTTAGAAACTGCCTGTTACTTTAGAAACTGCCTGTTACTTTAGTTTTCTTTCACATGTACCTGTACCTGGATCAATACTCAGGCAAAGATCTGCAGATCTCCAGAACTCTCCTTCTCTGCAGAGCTCCCTTTTCTCTGGTTCTCTGTCCCACAAACCCTAGCTGCCTTGCCTCCCCAGACTCTGATCACTGTCTCTTCAACCCAGTGAGACAAACAGACTTTATTCGCATTCCACCTCCCTGAGCTGCCAGTAAACTGGCACAATTGTAGGGCTCAACTTGTTTGCTTCCTTTCAGGGATCATAGTCCTATGATTCCTATTGTCCAATGTCTGAAAGCATTTACTTATTTTATCTGTTTTTTATTTTTATTTTTTTTCTAGTTGTTTACTTGGCAGGATAGATCTGAATCCTGTTACTCCATCTTGGTCAGAGGTAGAGATCTATCATGGCTTTTATTGACCTTTTAGTTCTCTTAGGGGTCATGCAGTGGTTGTGACACTCTCCAAAGTAACATTCTCCAGAACTGAGAAAGCAAATTCCTGCTAAGCCAATAGTACCAGCCAGGCTACATTTTCATATGGGCAGGAAGAGGGTGCTGGGCAAAGCACAGATGTCCCAGACAATGACTCTACCTCTAATTTTCTACTGTTCCAAAAAGTTCATTCCCTGACTTTGAAGCAAGTTTGCTTGAAGAACTACAATTGCAAATCCACTTCTCCAAACATCTTAAAGCAAGGATCTGTGGGTATTAAAGTTAATACGTTCTTATGTATCTGAAGATGCGTTTGTCATCACTCTTCACTGATAGTTTGACTTGTTAGGTTTTTTTCTTAGAACCTTGTTAGGTTCTAAGGTTGTTTTTTGTTTTTTTTCCTGCAGTACTTTGAAAGTATTTTTCTGACTTTTTTTCTAGAACTATTGTTACTGATGAGAAATCTAATGACAATATTTTCTCATTCCTTATAGTGTTCTGTGTCTTCTTTATGGAAGCTTAATGATTTATTTTACTTTTCACAAGTTTCATCATGGGTTTAGACATGAGTTTTAAAAAATTAATGTTGATTAGCATTTGATAAGCTTTTAAAATCTGAAGACATTGGTCTTTAAAATTTTTTTTCTGCCAAATTGTTAGTCAATTTCTCTTAAGATATTGCCCATCCACCATTCTATTTTTTCCTCCTGAAAATATGTATCCCAGGTGTCTCTTAAAATTTCTTTTATATTTTATGTCTTTTAATAGCTTGGTTCTGGGAGTTTTCCTCAGTTCCATCTTCCTGTTCATTAATTTGCTTTTCATCTGTATGTTGTCTGCTATTTAGCCCATCAGCTGAGGTTTTAAAATTTCAAATATAGTCTTTATTTCTAAGATGTCTAATTGGTTACTTTTCTTAACTACTAGGTTAATGTGTGTGTCTCATCAACTCTTTTTGTTTTTATTGATTTTCTCCTTTTTCTCTTTGAAAATATTAAATGTATTTGTTTAATATTTCTAACCCAGACTTCTATACTCTGTCAAGCATTTGTTGGTTGGTTTCTCCCTTGGATTGTGTGGGGATAATTTCACCCACTTTATAGAGTTGCGAGCATAAAATTAGGAAATATAAAAATTTTCTCAGATCAGTGGCTAGCACATACAATCGGGCTACTATGTTCTTTTAAACACTTTTCTCAAGTTATTTGACTATATTCCTTTCTTTGATTCTCACTGGTATTCCCATCCTAACCCTTCTATTTTCAGCCATATATTACTTTATAAAGAAAGAAATGAAAAGTACACATGTCACTCATTCCTTCTCCCAATTGTTTTCCTCTCCCATTTTTAATGGCCTCTGAGAGGTTCTACAACATTCCTCAAGATGAGAAAGTGTCTATTGGTATATCTACTGGTTGACTAGCAGCAGTTTTTCTTATATTCTACATTTATTTAAGGGAAACCTAAACCTACTTCCTGTGTTGATAAATTGGCACACCACGCCTAGTTGTTGAGGTGAATTACTCTTCATCTTCTTTCTCAATCATGCAATTATCTTTATTGAGTTAATGCATGTAAAATGCTAGAACATGGTGCCATGCACATAGTGAGTTCTCAGTAAAGTTGGCTGCTATCATTATTACCATCTTTATCTTTTTAAAGAGAATGATCATTAAAATTAATAATATTCTTTAACTATCTTATTCTACTAAGATGACAACTAGATGTTTTCTTTCTTCACCAGAGAACATAATGAGAAGAGTGATCTGAGGGTTTCTGTCTCTAACACTTAAGAGAGATGCAAAGAAAAATTTCTATAGATTTTTAAGGATTATAAAAATAAATAGAATTTTTCTCAAAGGCAATAAGATTAACTACATAAAATCAAATCCCTTCTGATCCTATGGCTGCTTCTAGTATTTGGTAAATATAATCTTGTAATCTACCCTAAGAAAGTATTCTGAAACACAAAAAGTGTTTTGAGCATAAAGATATCCAAAATATATTTCTATTTATACATGTTTAAAAATTAGAATTATCTTATGCAGTTATTCAAATGATATTTAAAGACTCAAACAAAATGGGAAAATGCCTGTTATAATGTCAAAAGAAAAAGATGGTGTAATAAACTGTATAGAGTGTTAGCTTAAATACTGGAATAGTACATAGAAAAAAAGACTGAAAGGAAATTCACCAAAATATTGACTGTGATTGGTTTAGAGTGATCTTTTTCTATATATTTTCCTGTATTTAAATTCTCTACAATGACTATGAATTGCTTGAATAATCAAGGAAATAGAAAAAAATCAATGGGCTAGTACTAGCTGCATTACTTAAGTTGCTCAAATCAGTTGAAATAGAGTATGTGAAAGTATGTTGTAAACTAAATACTAAAGTAGTAAGGTAAATTATTGTTATTATCAATAACTGAAGGGTAATATAATTCATCTTTTGAACTCTCATATGGAGAGCTCTCTTTTCAGTCAATTTCATCTAATTTATTTTTATCAATACAAATTGGGTTCCAAAACACTTGGAAAATCTCCCTGAGGATAATAAAAATGGTATTACCTGTTTAGTTATTGCTTTAAACTATTACAGTGATGATAATAAACAAAGCCCTTTAACCTGGTTTTACCTCCTGTTCTTACACTCAGGCAGCAGCATTATCCCCCTAAAAAGAAAAGCTAAAACTATTAAGATTTAAAATATAATTTTACAACAGCTTTCTCTGAAAGATGAGTTAGTTAAATCATGGGCAAAGAAAATACCAAAATTTACACGAAGAAATATATGCCTATTAAGCAACACATTAACTGCAAGTGATTTCATATGTAGATTACCTATAATTTGAATGCAATTTTCTAAATTTTTTTAATGTGAGTAGTTCCAGAAGTTCTTTGGTGTTTAATAACATGTGCTATTATTAAGACAGTTGTTAAAGTGCAGATGTTTTGTTCAGTGCCTGATCCATTAAGATACTGCCTAAGAGAATGTTATTACTTAAAATTGAAGGTAACTATTTCTGGATCTCCTGGCTTCCTTCCTTTTCAACACCAATTATATGTCAGATACTTTGGTAGGTAATGGAGATGCAGCTGTGAACAAGCCAGATACAGACCCATCCTTGGGTTGCATGGAGACTAGTCACACAATATTTGAGTGCCTGGTATGAATCCAGTCCTATCCTGAGAATTTGAGGGTTCCCAATGGAAGGATACTCCATATACTTGAAGAGTTCTTGAATGTTATTTTCTTGACCACTACATAACAGTTTATATTGACCACCTACCTGGCTTTCTAAAGAGAGAAATTGAGAACAACCAGAGTCAGTCAGCTTCTTTCCATCTAAGACTAAGAACCCATCTAAACAGAGGAAAATCCAGGTGTCAGAAAATTGGTTTAAAATACAAGATACTAATTCTGCCATGGAGTTTAGGACAGTGATGTATTCAATCATATCATTTTTGAATAAGCTAATGCCATTTTGTCATATTTTCTTATAGTCGTTTCAAATATGCAGACACGTGGGATATGTAAATTTGACTAGATGACAAGCAGCATAAATGAACATGATAGTAACTAAATCAGTAGAGGCTGTTCTTTAATTTGTGAAGATTTAATGTCCTCTGAAAGGGTCTCCAATTTATTCAAAAAAAGATTTTACAGGATTTATAGTATGGGATTTCCAAAATCTCACAATGGAAAAGTAAATATTTATTTAATATTAATTTTATAACATCTTGCATTCAACATTTGTATACTTTTATGAAACCTTAAGATACGAGTCTATCATAAAAGGACACTTCTGTGGACATTCTGATACAAATAAAACAATTCTAAAATAGGTTTATTGATGGTATAACTATTTCAGAAGTCATGTTGTAATGCAATTTTAGAATAGTCAGTTTAGAATAAAGTAATTAATTTTTATGGGTTAAGAACATAATGGAAATATCACATAACACCAAATCAAGTTGTTTGGGGGACAGAGGGCTTGCCTTCAGCGAAATGAGAAACTCTACTTTGCATTCATTAAACCTCTATCTTTCTGCCACACCAATCCTCACCTTCAGTCACCACCCTACCTCTATGTGTTTCCCTGATCATTTTCCTGTACTATAGAGAATTTTGTTAAAATTATATTCTTGGAGAAAGTCATACCACTACGTGTACCCCTGGCCCACTGCAAAATCAATCTGTCCTACTCCAACTGGGTTCTCATTGCTGCTTGACAGTCTTGATATTGATCTCCCATTTATTCCCCAGCACACTTCCCTTATAGCAGGTGCTTCAGATCTCTCTGCTCACACATCTAATTCACTACTTACCCTTTCCATTATCACCAGATAATAACCATCCTACTTTACAGAGAAATTCACAGATAACTGGTTGTGCCTTCTCATTTTTCCTTATTTCTACCTTAAAGCAGCAAAATTTTATTGAGTATCAACCATGTTCCTGGCACAGTGCTTGGGCAATGGTATGCCAAAAATGATGTAGCTGGCAGATCTTTGTATGCACCATGCCCAGCACAGTTCCTGGCACACAGTAGGCGCTCAATAAATGTTGAAATGAATGTATGCACTGACGAAAAGATAGGTCTAAAGGCTAAGATACTTTAGGAGGTATTTCCTAAAGAAAATACTATTCAAGAAGAGGGGGAAAGTATGGAATAGATATTATGACCTTAGATAATCTTTCTTAGTAAAGAAGGATGATTCCTATCTCAAAGGAAGAGGTGTTTTTTATTTCCAAGTCTAAATTCCTCATACCATTGCTTTCTGCTTCCTCTGTGAACTTGATTTGACTCTCTGAGAGGAAGACAACTTCACTATACCTAAACACACCTCTCCCCGCCGAAACCTTCATCATCATCGTTAACAAAAACTAAATTCTGACTCTGCTGACTACAAACATCCTATTTTCATACTTAATGAAGTGGTCTGAAATTACTACAGTATACTCATTTCCTTGCCACCCATATTTCTCTCTTGCATTCATTTTGTCTGTTTTACTATTTTTATCTATACCAACTGAAATCTCACCTATCTTTCAAGACTCAGCTTAAGACTCACCTTTCTCATCAAGCCTTCTCTGGGCCCTGTAACTGGTAGCTTCCTTGAGCAAGCCAGCATTGTCTGTGCTGATCCTATGACATATATCCTAACCTGCCCCCCACTTCTGTGCAATGCCATGGGTTTCATTTCCCTAACACAGTCTGGGTTCAATAAATATTGGTTGAATGAGCATTGATAAATAGAATAGCTTAAAAGGGAGATGGCAAAAGAAAAAAATGGTTAAAGTTATCTTTTTACAAAAGAAACTTTTTCTATAATCATTTTAATAAACAATTCATTTCAAATGCTATTTCTATTCATGTCTTGCTACTCAAGTGAATGAAATGATCAGCAATTTGGCTAGCTTCAATCTGTAGCTAGCAGGATATTGTTAGAAATGGTGATGGTGATATAGCCTTAGATCCCTTCCTCTACTATGGGAGGAAACTAATGCATTAATATCATATGTGTTACTAAAGTCTCGATTTCTTCAATGAAACATCAAGGGAATTGCAAGGCACCTCTGAAAGACTGGTTTCTAAGCCAATTCCAAGGAGGATTACTTAGACTACAAATGGGGATTTCTGGTTTGCTTTTAAATGGTTCTGATATTTTTCATTTTGCATGCATTTCAGCTGGTACTGGTTATCACTGTATTTATCAAATAGCATCCCCATTTCAACTGAGAATGAAGAGGTTCTTAGATAAAGAATTTGTAAAAGTCAGGTATATAATAAAGTCATGGATGGTTCTTGGAACTTGCTAAAATGAAATGCTGCATCTAAGTGCAATATAAGTGCAACATCTTAGCCATATAAGATCATTATCATAAAGTAATCATCATGATTAAAAAAACTCTAATTGAATCATTATTCTTTCGAAAAGATCGGAATTCTAAGAATACTTCTCAGAAGCTCTCAAACTTAATATGGAGCAGGAAATATTGCAATGAGTCCTCAAGAGTGAGAAATAAAAAACTGTTGTGCTCTTCTTTCATTATACTTTTTAATCATTTCATTATTTATAACTATACAGTCCTTATGTGTGGTGAAGAATGTATTCATAGGGGAATGTATCTGTCAGCATGCTGGTATATAAAAAAGAATAAAAGTAAAAACAAAATAAGCAGACTTAGTAGGTTCTCGTATTTCATATTTGAAACTTTATATATTTCTTTTTTGAAACAAATATAAGAAAACAATAAATATTTTAAAATGTGTATTTAGGCCATAAGTAGGTGAAAGCAACTCTTAAGTAGATTAGTAAAGCCAGATCTGTGATTTCTTATTTTGACGCCCTGGACAGTACCAACAGCAAAATAATGCCAAAATATGCATATTATTTTGCAGCTGGACCTACAAGGACACAAATGATATTTTAATATTCAATCAGAAATATTACATATATAAACATTATAGAAATCTACCACTAAACTTTGTGGTGATTAAGATTTTAGTGGAGTCTGTGATCACTATAAAATTTCAAAATTTCAAAATTTCAAAATAATGTGCAGAGTTTGAAGGTGAAATGGATACCAAAGAGGAGAAAGGAAGGAAACTGTAAACAACTCAACAACAAGATGTTTGAAGGATCTATTGAGCTTGATTCTTCACCCATCAGTTTAAGAAATGAAATAACTAATCTTACATACTTCTGGTTCCTATCTGAAGATGCTTTAATTTAGCCACTCATTCTGTTCTTTCAGTCTCCTTATAATTTGACATTCTGAGCCCCATCTTGACCTTAGTAAGCTATTATACCAGGCAGCATAGGATAGGCTATGCTGCAGTAATAAAACTTAGTTGGTTAAAACAAGTGTGTTTATTTCTCTTGTTACATGTACAGCATGAGCTGGCTAGGGACTCTGCTGTATATTATCCTCATTTAGGGACCTTGGCTGAGGAAAGGGCTCCACCTCCATTCTTCCACAATTACTGCAGAAAAGAAAAAGTAAAATGGCAAATAGCACAAACTGTTAACGCTTCTCCTTAGAAGTGATATTTGTCACTTCTGATCACATTTGTTGACCAAAGCAAATCATACGGTCATGCTAACCTCAAATGGGGTCACGGGTAATCCTCTCATGTGCCCAGTAGGAGAAAGCCAAAAATATTTAGTGCACAGCTACCGAGAAAAGATTGGAGATGGTAACTCTTCTAACTCATTCTCCGTTCAAGCCAGATTGGACTGTGGATTCCTTTTCTAGTTGTAGAAGTAGAAAGATATCAATGGATGATAACTCTTCCAGTACCAAGTGTGAGAGAATATTATACAGAGCATTAGGATAAACTGTTTTACTCTTCATTCATTTGTCTATGGATTCATGGTCTTCTTTTGCCCCCAAGGAGGCTATCGTTTGGTGGAAAAAGGAAAAAAATTATAGGTTTAGGCTCCATGAAACAACTCGAGGATGAGGCAAACTATCATATCATTCAAGTGAATGGTGATAGTCCACATAATAAAGTAATAGGGGCAGATGAAATTAACTTAAAGATCAGTGTTGAGTGCAGTGAGTTAAGAAAATTTCTTTGGAGAATGTCTAACATTAGATGGACATAGAATGTTAGGTTTAGATTGACAGAAAGAAGGAAAGAGGGTATGTCTAGTAAGAAACAGAGCAACTAAGAGGCCAGATATGGGAATGAGCAAGGAAGCAGGAGAGGTGAGATTTGCTCAGCTGGAGTGAAGGGTGAGATTAGGGGTTGAAGAAGCAGTTAGGATCAGTTTTCTATGAACTTGAACACCAAGCTAAAACATTTATATTTGACCTGATGGGCAGCAGTGAGAAACTGTGGCTTCAACTGAAGAATAAAAGTGTTTTATGTTGTTGGAATTTTTAGGATACAGATAAAGAAGAAATTCCTAAGAGGTTATGTTTTGTCACAAAGAAATCTTGAGACAGCTGACAATCGACAGGGTTCATCTTAGACCTTAAGGAATTTCCATCTGGTTGGGGAGATAGACTATGCCTATGAGGTAAAAGTAGTCTTTGGTTAAATTTTTCAAGTATAACTTTGGTCACTGATGGAAACTCTTTCCCTAAATAATACAATAAATAAAACTCTAATTCAACTATCCAAAAAAGTTTTGGTGTTTCTACCTGGAGACAAGAGGTTGATTTAACTTACATTACAATGATTAAACACATACATACATATATAATAAAATAAAAATATGTATATATACTACCTAATAAAAGAGAATATTGTGTTTTCAAATCATGAATAAATAAAAATGTATTGTGTTCTACTAGTTAAAAACATGAATCAGGGTTTCATAGGCAAAGCATGGTCTTTAGAAAGAGACAGATCTGTGTTCAAATTCAAGCTCTACAACTTTTAGAGAAGTACAGAAGGTAAACTATTGTATCTTGCAGCCTCAGTTTCCTCACCTGTAAAATGGTGAAAATTATTGTAGAGAGAGAGTTATGAAAATTAAACAATTAAACAATAAAACATATATAATGCCCCTAGCACATTATAGGCATGATAGCAATAATGGCAATGATTACATATAAGCAATTACTAAATACTGAACTGTATTAAGTTTAAGGAAAGTTTCCTGTCTTTACATTGTAAGGATTATAAAATTAATAAATCAATGCATTAACTATTAACTAAAGTCAACCTCATAATTTTATTTTTATTCTAGAAATAAATAAAAAGAAGAAATAAAGAAGAAAATAAATTTTAATTCAGAGAATGCAGTGTTATATTTCTAAAGTGTTCATTATCCTTGGTTCGTTTTATTCCACTTAGCAGATGTTCTCTCTTCTTACCTCAAGGGCAGAAACTTTCAACAATGACTACTTCCCCAAACTGGGGTGAGCAATGTGCTCTATTTTACGGATGAGGAAGCTATACAAAATGAAGTAGCACTCAAGAAGTTAGTTGAAAAATTAGTACTTTAACTCAAGGCATTTTCTTTATAGATCCTGTTGTTTCCCAGTAGTTTTACAGTACTTGGCCTTTTGGCTGAAAAGTTATGGTTACAAGTATGTCAATCTTCAAATTGTATCCCAAGGATCATATTTAGTCAATCTTAGGTCCCTGAGGATTTAATTACTTTGCCAAATTGTGTTCCTGGTTCTTTCCTCATATCTGCTCCATACTTTGAGTATAGGAGATCTGAGAGTATGAAAATAAGTAAAATGAAATGAGAAAATAAAATAGAAACTCATAGTTAACAACTTTAATGTAGTAATCATAAAATTTTAATTTGAAAATGTGTTACTAAGTTTTAATTTAATTTTTAGATGTCCTATATATATATGCTAATGGGGCTATTGGAATACTGAGGTCTGATACTTCCTCTGACTGGGTAGATCAGCAGAGTGTGAAATTAATGTTCTTAGTCTAAGCAATTATGAAGAAATGAACAATGGTAATCATTCTCCTGAAGTATTTACCTTAGTGGTTTCTCAGGAGATGGTCTAGAGTTTCTGCTTTACTGGAGAATCATCACCCAATAACAATTTTCACATTATTGATCACAGATATTGAAATGGAATGTGTGTGTGTGTGTGTGTGTGTGTGTGTGTGTGTGTGTGTGTAGAAAAAATCTGCTTACAGTGACAAAGTAAATTCTTTGTGACTCGGTTGTACCAGGTAAGTATTTCAGTGTTAAAGTGTGAAGGGGTTTTCACACAAATATATATGATAAGCCACTGATGAAAAAAGACCTTTGTAATTAGACATGAGTGCTGCTATGTCGTACAAACAAACAAAAAAATCTACTTCTCCCCCCCAAAAAAAATCAAGAGGAAAGGAAAGGGAAAAAACACCACAGCTTAAATGACAGGTTTTGTAAATGTTCTGCTGTTTTATATTTTTCAGTTGAAACTACAGTTTCCTTTTTCTTCTTTCTACTTTTATTACACAGCCCAGAAGATGGACATTTGGCAAGCCATAATAGACTGCTCCTTTCCCAGGTATCTCCTGCTTGTTTCCTTTATCTATGAATAGGAAATGGCTTAAAGGCACCTGTGTGATGAAGGTCCCAGGGGCAGCTGCCTGACTAGTGAATGCCTGATTCTGTGTTAACATGCTTTGTCAGATATTGGCAGAATCTGTTCTCTTCTTTTGCCTTTTCAGCCAGGGTACCATTGACAGCCTGGCTACCCATTTATAGAAATGTTGTCCATCAAACTGTGAGGAAGGACAATAGTGTTTTTCTGTGGCCAGTGACTGTGGGAAACTTTTCTTTGGCTATTCAGGCAATTTTTGTTGCTTGCTCTGAAGAGGAGAGACTGATGAGTGCAAAAAGTACAATTAAGCAAAGCCAGACTTCAATTGAAGGCTCTAGTGTAGTCTGCTGTTCTCGTTTTTTTTTTTTTTTTTTTTTTTTTAGAGGGGGAAAAAACCCTATGGGTTTTCACGTTGCTGTGTGGCATTCAGCAGGGGGCTATTACAATCCTAAATTTTTTTTCTAGACCACCTAATTCTAAGTTAAAATTAAATGTAATGAGAGCCACTTGGAGTTCTGAATATTTTAAAGTATAATTCCCACAGAAGGGATTCGACCTAAACTGCAGTGAGCATCAGTTGGCTAATTATAGCTGCATTTTATATTACAGCAGGTGTCAGATGCAGTCATCTCAATAAAGTCCACATAATACTCTGGGAAATAACAAAGACTTTTCTTTGAATGTGGGTACTAATTTCTGCTAGGTGTCATATGAGCCTTGATACTTCTTGGCATTAATAAGAGCACTGCAGCACTCAGAAATGCTCTTTGCTTGGGATGAATTGATACTGTAAAGCACTTACCAGTCAGACTTGGCAGATGTCAGTAGTTAATACTTATGTTGCAGAGGTCGGAATATAATGCAAAGAGTCTTATGTAAATACTCTAGGATGATGGGCTGGTTTTGAGAAAGCGCCAGAGCACCGCACCAACTCACTTAATGAAAGTTAAATAGATAGCAGTGGGGTATCTGCATTTACTTTGGCTCCTGCTTTATTGCAAGTCCTCCAGAAGTGAAGGGCAGATGGTAAGGCAGTAAACTAGGTGAACAAAATACACTGGACTTGGATAAGGACTTGTTATGTTCACAGTACTTTCCTTGAATTCATGTGGGTGATTCAAATTACTGAAGTGATAGAGAGGGCAAAAGCATGCCTGAGGATAAGGACTCCTGTACATATCCAACAGATAAAAAATAATTTTAATTTAGAAAATATGTCCACCTTTGAAATATAATTGGACAATAGGATAGGCCAAAGGGATGTCACTTTAAAATCATGACAATTGTCCTGCACTTTTCCATTCTTCTAGGAGATTTAGAGTTCATCCAATCTTTTGTTGTCACATTGGATCAGAGCAAATGAGATCAAAATGGAGGACCTATTAAAATCTTATTATGAAATACCAAGTAGAATATGACAAATGTGAATGCTTTACATGCATTCCACTCCGGAATCAACAGTGTTTACTTTAAATCTAATTCAGAGCTAACAAAGCAAAGGCAGTGTCCTTAATTATAATCCCCCAAATCAGCTCTGGGTTCTCATTTTGGCATGTTATGGTTTATGTACATCTCATAGCAAACCCTGTAGGGTGCTGTCGGCAATTAGGCAGGACTTCAGGGAGTTTAACATTCATTCAACATTGATTCAATCAAAAATCGAGCACTGGTGTGAACAAAGCACCGTTAAGCCCAGCATTGGAATCTACAATGGGAAAGAGGACACAGAGTCTGTCCCCAGAGTGCTGACCATCTACTCACAAAAACAACATCTCTCCAGGCTCTTTTGAAGATTTCTGCTAATTTTCATTTAGATTAGATATATCCATGGATTTTGATATAGTCCAGGACAAAATTGTGAAGTAGTGTGAAAAGTCACACAGAAATCACTAAAAGGAGCACAAGTAATCTGCTAATGACAATTGTTTTCTTATAGTACTCAATAAAGTCTCAATTAATTTCTTTTTTTTCTTACAATAAATATAGTGTTTTTTTATTACAGAAAATTTAGGAAACACATATAAGATAGAAAAAAGAAAATAATCCATAATTCTACTGCCTCTTAGACAACATTATTAATATTTTGGTGTGTATAAAGTTCATTCTTCATTCTTCATTTATATACATGTAAAATGTATATGTCCATTTTAAATTATGGGATTAGACTATTTGGTAAATATATTTTAAAGCAAACCTTATGATATATTTAGAATATCTTTTTGTATTATAATATATTCTTCCAAAACATAATTTTTACTGATTACATAATAGTCTAGTACATGGATATGCCATACTTTATCTTTAAATTTTCTATTATTGTACCTTTAGCTTATTTCCAATTTTTTGCTGGTATAAACCATGCTGTAGTGAACACTCTTGTAGCTAGATTTTTTTCCTAAATCCATGATAATTTGCTTATTCCTGGTAGTGGAAATGCTGGATCAAGTGCAGTTTTAATTAAAGATATAGATTTTAAGACACTTGTCATAAAAAAGAAAAATATATTTCATAGGAAATTCTTTATTGCTTTCCATCTAGGTATGAGATTTTAATTGTTGAGAGAATTTAAAGTAAAAAAAGCAAAAGCTTAGTTTAAAACACTAAATTGTGAATAAAACAAGGTATTTCCATCTAACTAGGAAATTGATCAGCTATTATCTGATTAAGAAACAGGCAGCCATAGGTAGCTTCTGTAAGCCATAAGATTTTCAGTATAAACAGGATCTACACAATGAACTATAAATACGCAGTGCCTGGCAGCACAGTGTGAATAGCCAAGGTACTGGGGCCATTATTTAAACTTTTATGTGGAAAGAGTTCTGCTATATGCTTAAACATTATATATACCTAGAAAGAGAGTTCTGGTGCACACTGAAATATTATGTATATATACATTAATTGGTAGTGTGGCTATAATATCATGAATTTAAATAAGGAGTTAAAAGGCCATTGCTCTTGCACTGCTTCCAATTTAAGCCATCCAATTTTAATTGGCCTTCACAGTGGCTTAGAAATCTTTTGGTACATCAGTGTTTACCATGCTTCACATAATGATTATTCCAAGCCTTCATTCTCCCCCAGGCTAATCCAAGAAAACTCAGAAGAACCAGAGAAAGACTAAAGGCACTAAATTGTATGTTTTGCATTGATAGCAAAATAATGTATATTTTACTTTAATAGAAAATTAGGGACAGTTAGTGATCTTGGAAACACTGTTAGGCTTTAACTGTTTTCCAAGTAGAGTACTGTAACTGTAGTCATTGAACCTAAAGAAGTGGGAGAAGTTAGATGATCATATTAATCCTTCATCTAATCCTCACTGAGAGCTGAGAGTATTCCTGCTTTGGAATATTTTGTTAAGTGTCTATGTCCTACCTTAGTGGTGCATTCTGTAATTTAATAGAGTCTCTTAAGTCCCTTAAGTGTTTTCACACAGTAGACACAAATTGGTATAGTTGCCTAAAATTTGTCATTGCTACAGCAGCCTGTCTGGGCTACCTGTCTACCTGCTTTTGGGAGACCAGTTCTCTTCCACTCCTAGACATTAGTGGATTTTAATAGCTGGGTGTAGTCATGGAAAGAGTAACTCTGGGCATACCCTGAGATACGGTCCCTAAGGAGTATCATCAGAGGCTTCACACTGTCGGGGAATATAAACTTTACTAAAATAATCCAGCCAGTCCAAATAAACAAGCAAATAACAATAACAGACTCCAGAGAGGGAGACCATTACCTGTATTATGTAATCCTCCTTCCTAGACATGATGATTGATTCAGGGAAAAATACCCAAGCAGGACCCCAAAAAGCCATCCCTGGTATGTTTTATAATGGGAGATATTGGATAAGATTTCTCTCCTCTCTGAGAAGATTTGAAGATGTGACCTTAGGCTGCTGGCAGCCATGCCCCCTATCCTACACAGAAACTGCCTGCAATGGGAGAGAACAAAGCCAACATGGAAGAGAGAAAGAGAACAAGAGGCAAAGAGTAAGGGGTAAGATCAAGAGAGGGAATGCATGTGAGAAACAGCTGGGCAGACAGACTGACTCACCTGATTCTAGGTATCCTGAAGGCCAGCTTTAGTGCCTCTCCTCTTGTGGTATAGTTATATAAGCACTTAACATCTTCTTTTTTTTTCTTTTACATGAACTAATTAGAATTGGGGTTCTATTACTTTTGTAACAGAGCAGGACCCTATGGGGCCTTCCCAGGACAGAAAGACCCTCCCCATGCCCTCTGCCTGCCTCCTGTCTGTAGAAAAACTTTAGCTAAAAATAAATTTAATCAGAAAAGTGAGAAAATGCAGAAGCAAAGAAAAGCAGTCAAACAAGACAAAATAATAATAGTTTAGCCATTAAACAAAATCAAGGACCTTTAGTTCTTCCTCAAGGGTATTCTGAGGCATATCTGTTGAGCAGATTTGCAGATACTGAAGCCCTCACAAGGTGGAAGAATTTAACTACATGATGACCAGATTGTAGCTATGACCTAAGCTGCTCCATCTTACACAATTCCAAGAACTGTCCTCAAAGACATAGGAACACACCAAGCCTGGAAATGAAGATTGATTGTACTAAAAAAAACCAAGATGACACTGATCAGACCACTGCATGACCAATTTCAAGATGACTGTCAGAGCTGACTGTGCCATTCTACACATAGCCCCCTCCATCTGCCTATATGTCCCTAAAAGCTCTGGCCCCCTGGCTGGCAGTGGGGCGTTGGCTTTTGGACATGAGTCTGCCTTCTCCCCAGGTTCCAGGCCTCCTGAATAAAACAAGCTTTCCTTTCCTACCAACACTTCTCTCTTGAGTATTGGCTTTCCAGCGGCAAGCAGCTTAACCTAAGTCCAGAACACTTTCATACAGAGTCCTCGCTAAAACACATTCTAAATTTGTTTCTTACTTGTGTACCCTCAGTAAAATCTCTAGAGTTTACAATGAAAAATTAGAAGTGGATTCCTCTCCCCAGAGCTCTTAGTAGGGAACTGAAGAGAAATATTGACAAAAAGTTTACACTTGATAGTCCAAAAAACCTTCTAGTTTTTGTTTTAGTCACTATATAGTCCTCATTTAAGTTTTAGTTTTCAGATTAATTAATCCTGTTATGCATTCTATAATCACTTATTGATGTTTTTCTATGTGCACAAGGTAGTCATAAGTACTGTAGCTCCCCAACCTTGAAGAGGCTTCCAACTTGGTAATAATCATGATAGCAAATACTTACATAACTGGGAATTGTTCTAAGTTGTTGACACATTTAATCCACACCATAACCCTATGAAACAGGAGTTATTATTGCCTCCGTTTTATGGATAAGGAGGCTGAATCACAGAGGCTATGAGTAGCTTGTCCACTGTCTCACAGCTACTAAGTGATAGAGCTGGGGTTTGAACCTGAGCTGTGCAGCCCAAGCCCAAGCTCTTAATCTCTACTCTGCCACCTCTTCTAGTAGTAAAGACTAAAACTTTATAACAAGACGTCTTTACATAAGAAAGTAAGGTAGAGTCATCCAGTCATATTCTTTATATAGTAAGTTTCAGCTGCAGCAGATCTTAATTGTGCTGGCATAAAATGAATGTATAAGTTAAAGTATTTACATATGCAGAAACATCCATAACATGTAGATAAACAGCTTTATTTACATGTTTAGCAATTAAACCTTCTCCTTATGAACACAAGCTTCTCTAGTGTTTTCTAACATTTAACCACTTATCTTCTGATTCCAAAAAGGATGCATTTATTTTAAATATATAGAAAATACAGAAAATCTTAAAAATCACCCAGAATTTCACCACCAATATATACCCAGTGATAACATTTATTATTTAGTTCATGGTATAATCTTATAATTTTTATTTCTGTTAGGTTGGACAGTAATACTAGTGAGTGCTATTTCTTTATTTCACCAAGTATGAGAATGTTGGTTCTAATACATATCATGAAGTTTCTATTCCAATTTGGCTTTAAAGGGATGCTTTTCAGTATAGGGTTTTTTGATAATTTGCATTGAGATTGGTTGATGTAACCCCCAGCTGCATTAACATAATTCCTAGAAATTAAGAGTGTGCACTAACTGTACATTTCACAGCTGTTATACCTCATTTAATTCAGTGCATGTTGCCCATAAGCAGGGCAAATAGGCCACTCCTTATTTGAGAAGCACCAAATTTCTTTAAGAAATAATTCTCTCTACCTTTTGTTAGAAATATTACTTTTTTAAAAGCCTGAAGGCATTTGATTTTTAAGACTTCATTATTAAAACGTGAGTATTATAGAATCTTAATAATCCTAACTAGTGTCAACAAATGTCTTTTTAACATGTTAACTGGAATTAGTTGAGTTAGTGCTCTGGAAAGGAAACCAGTATCTGGGAGTGAGAAGAATGGAAATTTAATCTAACAGTCAAGTGGCTTGGGTTCAAATTCAGCCTCTACTATCCTGATTGCATTCAACTTCTCTGTACCTAGTTTCCATGTCTAGAGAGTAGGAAGCATTGTTATTAGTTATTAACTATTATTACTATTTTTGATCATAGATCTACATTAGATGATTTAATACATGTAAGGTGCCAAGAATATTATTTTAACAAAAATTTTTAGTGCAGGACACTTAAGGTACTGAGGATTCAGCAGTGAACAAAAGAGATTTTTTTTTAAAGTCCCTGATCAAAAAAAAATAATGCAAAAGGTGGATAAGTTTGGGGGTGGAGAATTCAGTGTTAAGTAGGGTGGTGAAAGAAAGTCTTGCTAAAAAGATGATTCTTGAGCAATCATCTGAATGAGGAGAGGGAGTAAACCATGCAAATATCTGGGGAAAGGGAGTTCTTTCTAGGCAGAGGGAACAGATAGTACAAAGGTCCTGGGAAAAGTTGCAATTATGGATAATGTAAAAGAACTCTGATATGTAGAAGCTCAGAAATGTATATGGGCTATGGGTCATGCTTATTAAAAAAATGCAGCTAAGCAGTTAAGAAGTTAAAATTTTAGTTTAAAATTTTAAAATTTTGTGAGATTAATTTCTGGTGTGACAGCATGAGAAGCTCTGTTGACTTGCTCTCCAGTGAAATGGTCAAAACTGGTCAAAATTATTATTTAAAACTGGTCAAAATTACAAACAACAAAGAAACAAACAAAAATAGACCATTCAAAGCCTCTGGAAACGGTCTTAAGGGCAAATGGCAAATGAAAAAAAACATTTATTCAAGAAAATCTAGGTTAAAAAAAATTAGATAAGAAAGACAAGTCTGCAGTATTTGAAAGAGACCACACCCTTCCTCTCTCCTCCCAAATCAGTGAGGCAAAGACTCCACTCCAGCCCAGAGGACAGGGCTTCCTCTCCTCCCAGCTCCCAGATGGAGGACTTTCTTCCTGGGACTAGCAGGACTTCAGCATTTTTCACTCTGCCCCTAACTGCCTGTTGCTGAGTCTAAGTCCTGAGTCTGTGCAGTCAAGAGGTGAGGGATCCCTTCTGCCCAACCCGCAGCTGTGGAACACAGGCTCTACCTTCAGAGTGGCATGCTGGAAAATGCTAGGGCCCTCATAACTCTTCCCCCAGTTCCTGAGGTGATGGTTCCATACCAGAAGAAGCAAGTTAAGAGGACCTCATTGTCCCTATGCCCAGGCCCAGAGCCCTGGCTCAGAGAGTTTGCCTCAGGGGGTGGGGGGGAGAGGCAGGCCATGAACCAGATAGCTCCTAATCTCTTCCCAAAGGAACAGAATTCATTTGCCACAGAAAGTGGAAAAGTTAAGCCTAAGGGTGCTCTTAGGAATAGTAGAGGGGTAATGGAAGGCAATTGGGAGGAGATCTGATTTATGAATCTAATGAAGATACAGCCAAGACTGAGGCTGGCTAGTGTGCAGGGGAGAAAGGAGAATAAAACAGCTGGAAGGAGCCCTCCTGGAGTCAGAACAAATATCAAACACTGACATCAGAAACTACTCCTTCAAAGGAGCCACAATTTGATTGTATTCATTTGTACAGGAATTAATTCCCCAGGGCATTGTTGAAAACAGTAGAGTAATCAGCTAGCAATTAGTGAAGTATAACAGCTGGGTGTACTCAGAGAAAGAGGGGCTGTGAGCATCCCCAAAGTTGTACTTCCTTGAGAAGCAACATCAGCAGCTTAACACTGTAGGATAAAAACAGATTTCACTAAAATAATCAGCCTACCAATAAACAAAGATATAAGCAAATAACAAGCACTAACAAGCCCACTGGGTGGGGGAAGGGGGGACGAACAGTACCCAGAGTTGCTGCAATATGTTATCTAAAATTTACAGTTTCAAAAAAAAATTGTGAGGCAGGGAGTGATACAGGAAAACATAACTCATACACCAAGAAAAAGAAGCAGGAGCCATAAACTATGTGTAAAAGTGACTAGATATCAGATTTAATAGAAAAATATTTCAAAGTAGCCATTACATATACATTCACAGAACTAAAGGAAAGAATGACTAAAGAAGTAAAGGAAGGTATGATGACAGTGCTTATTGCTATTTCATATTTGATACCAAATATTTCATATTTGATACAATATGGCATCAAATATGAAATAGCAATAAGCGAAATTATAAAAACAAGAACCAAATGGAAATTCTGAAGTTGAAAACTAAAATAACTGAAATAAAATATTCACTAAAGGGGCTGTAAAGAATTGAATTGGCAGAAGTAAGAATTAGTGACCTTGAGGATAGACTGATAGAGATTATGAAGCTGACGAACAGAGAGAAAAAAGCATGAAGAGAAATGAATAGAACCTCCAAGATGTGAGACACCATTAGATGTGCCAACATACAAGTAATGGGAGTATCAGAACGAGAGGAGAGAAAAGAGAAGAAAAAAATTCAAAAAATAATGACTGAAAACTTCCCAAATTTATTGGAAAACAATAACCTACACATCCAGGAAGCTCAACAAACTCCAAGTAGGATAAACTCAAAGAGACCCACAGATACAGCACAGTAAAAATGCTTTAAGTCAAAGACAAGGAGAAAATCTTGAAAGCAGCAAGATAAAAGAGACGAGTCAGTTATAAGGGAACATCAATAACATTATCGCTAACTTCTCAGCAGAAACAAAGGAGGCCAGAAGGCAGTGAGATAAATAGGTAAAGTACTAAAAGATTAAAAAAACAAAAAAAGGATCAACCAAGATGCCTATATCTAGCAATGCTACCTTTCAAAAATGAAGGTAAAATAAAGACTTTCTCAAATAAACAAAAACTGAGAGAACTTGCTGCCAGCAGACCCACCTTACAAGAAATACTAAAGGAAGTTCTTCAGGTTGAGAGCAAGTGACCCCAGACAGTTATTTGAATCCACACAAAGAGCATTGGTAAAGAACTCCTTGGAGTAATGGCTGATTTCAGCATTTGTGCCAAGGAAAGTACATGAGTCTTGATATCTTATTGTGTCAGAAAGGAAGAAAGTGCTCAAAGAATGATGGAGACATATTAAAAGAACACACAAGCCAACTCGAAGGAACTTGCACTGGATAAATCTGGGGCAATTTGAGTACCAGAACAAATAATTTTAGTAATTATTTATAACATATTGAATTAAATAGTAAACCATGAGTCCACAGTGATTAAATAAATAACTAAATTATTAAATTTAGTTATTAAATAAGTTGATTGATTGAAAGTGAGATGAGGAATGGGATATTTACATAATTTTAAAGCATCTCTCCACAAAACACTTATTAATCCCACAACGGAAAAGAGTAACTTTACAGTGAAGAAGCCCTGGCAGATATTACTTAATTCAAATGATCAATGTGAATATCAATAATAGGGCAAACATAAATCATGAGACACCAAGCAATGTGAAGAGTTCAACATCTCTGTTATTCTGGAAGAAGATTCCTTACCTGATCATGATTGAATCATAAGGGAACATTGGACAAATCCAAACTGAGGAACATTTTATAAAAACCCAACATGAGGAATATTCCATAAAGTAATTTTCAAAAGTGTCAAGGTCATTGTCATGGACACAACCTAAGGTGAACCCCCCTCCATGATCCCCCTCCTTTGGTGTTCACACTTTTGTGTAATCTCCTCCCTTTCAGTTTGAAAGGGCTATGACTTGCTTCTAACCAATAAGATATGGCAAAGGTGATGGATGTCACTCCACAATTACATATGATGTATATAAGATTCCATCTTATTAGCAGAGGTGCTGGAGACATTTCCCCTTATTGTCCCTGAAGTAAGTTGCTGTGAAGCAAGTGGCCATGTTGGAGAAGATCACATGGCCAGAACTGTGGACAGCCTCTAGGAGCTAAGAGTGGTTTCCAGAAACTAAAGCCTCAATCCTGAAGCAGCAAGGAAACGAATTCTGCTAACAATCTGAGGGAGCTTGGAAGCAGATATTTCTCTGATTGGACCATAGCACTGGCTGACACATAGAATCCAGCCTGGTGAGACCCATAAGCATAGAACTCAGTTAAACTGGACTGGATCCACATAACTTTGAAATTTTAAATGAGTAGAGTTTCAAGCTGCTAAGTTTGTGGCAATTGCTACACAGTGTAGAAAACTAATATAGTTATGAAAGTCAATTAAAGACTGAGAAACTGTTCTGGATTAAGGGGGACTAAGGTAATAGACAACTAAAAGCATTGCATGATTCTGACCTGGACTCTTCAGACAATTGGGAAAACTTTAAAGGCAACTAAGAATTAGATAGTAGTGGTATATCAATGTTATTTTCCTGATTTTGATGGCTATTTTGCAGTTAGGTAGGAGGAAACATGGTAGGAAATAAACATTAAAGTATTGAAGTGTGAAAAAATTAGTTAATGAAGGTGTTTTTTCTTCACTTTGCCTAACAAGATTGACCATTTTTTTCTCCTTAATTAAAGAAAGGAAGCATTGTGTCCTTCGACCTTTCTCCCAATGGTCAGGGAAGGGTATAAAATAGAGGGAATTAATATTTGGTGATCAATTACTAGGTACCACAACGGTAATATTCACTTCACACAAATTCTCTAATTTAATCCTTATGACATCAAATATCAGTAAATATCATTATCCCTACTTTATATAACAGGTAGATTGGATTATCATTCTTAATTCTTCACTGCCTCCCTCTGCCATGTGACTTTTCAACACTTCCCACAAAAGTAGGTAGGGTATATTTCCTCACCCCATTCACATGGAGATTAGTTGATGCAACTTACTTTGACCAAGGATATGTGGGCAGAAGTGAACCAAGGATTAAATGTGCTTTGTGTGAGTTGGTTTCTTTCTTGTGCTTCTACTATTCACCATGAAAAGAACCTGCTACTATTCCAAGGAAAATAAGGAGAAACTAAAGTAGACCTGAACCTAACTTGAAGTCTGGAGCCAAACCAAGCCAATCCTGGCTGAGCCCAGTAGAATCATAATCTGTCCAAAGACTTTGTGAACAAGAAATATATGCGTAAACCATTGAAATCTTGGGGCTATTTGTTACATAACACTATCGCAGCAATAGCTGACTGACACACTGGCTCATATTCAAACTCTCAGTTAATGGGTTTGTCTGATTCTAAAACCTATCCTCATTATTACTTACTATATTACTACAACTCAACTAATAATATATTCGTGGGGGAAAAAAACCAACCTACTAGTGTTAATTGAAATCTTTTCAAAGTGCCTTCATAAACTTATTTTTGCTTCCTACATTACAAATGTATACTTTTTTTTTTTTTTTTTTTTTTTTTGCGGTACACGGGCCTCTCACTGTTGTGGCCTCTCCTGTTATGGAGCACAGGCTCCGGATGCGCAGGCTCAGTGGCCATGGCTCATGGGCCTGGCCGCTCCGCGGCATGTGGGATCTTCCCAGACCGGGGCACGAACCCATGTCCCCTGCATCGGCAGGTGGACTCCCAACCACTGCACCACCAGGGAAGCCCCAAATGTATACTTTTTAACCATCATCTTTTAATAGTGTCCATGGGCATTTGTCACAAAGTCGAATAAACTTGATATATCTAAAGTGATAACTTTAGGACTGAGCTATCTTGGTATAGACTATATTGGTCACAGTTCTTAAATGGGAAGTTTTTAAATGATTAGAATCTATACTGTTGAAAGTATGTTATGATTAGGATATATACTTAGATTAGTTAATATATTTTAGGATAGTGCCAAAGAGTTATGATCCAAAGAATTAAATCTTCAGGTGGTCCGTGGGGATTTAAAAATTCTTCAGGTAAATTTCAATAGGTAGAAGAGAAGCCTGTGGTGCCCTGTGTTGCATACCCTCAGCCTACCTCTGGTTATAACCATGGCTATGGTGGACAGTAGATGCAAGTTCAGACTCATATTTCTCACTTCAGCATGCACTGTGTTTCATCTTTCTGCTCCATTGTCTTCTCCAAAAATACAGGAGGTTCCTGGACTGATCTGCAAAGGCAGTCCAGAAGTGAGGGGAGCTAATTCCTCCAGGGCACTCTCAATCAATGGGGGCAAGGGCAGTGGATAAATGCTCTAGCCTTCTGCCTTTGGGATGGACAATTCTGGAAAGCATTCTGTATATTTCTCAAAGATCCAGGTGTAATGGATCTACATTTGCCCAGCAACCATCTTGATAACACACCTTTTACTGCCATCTTCTCCTCAGTCCCACTCTCACCATTCCCTTACTCTTTCCTAGAATCATCTCCCAAGTAAACTACCTGCACCCAAATTCTTGTCTTATCTGGGGGGAACCCAAACTAAAACAAAGGCATTTCCCAGAAACTAAGGATCAAATACTCCTCCCCCAAACCAGTATGAGTTTGCATAGGGCAGGGGAGATTAGAAAGGCAAGATTAGAGCTCAGTGGGTGCGACTCCCGTATTTTGTTACTTGGGTCACGTTGCCAGATCGCCAGTTGGCACCAAGAATGCACTAGTTTCACACACTGATCTTGAAAGGCTCCCTGGCTACATTTCTACTTATTGGCACCTACTTGCCTCTGTTTTTATTGTGTGGACATACAGCTATGACCCCTTACAGTACTAAGGAGGAATGACCTCTAATGCTCAAATCCTCACTCTGTGACTCACTAGATAATTTTGGACCTGCCACGAAGCCTCAGTTTCCACATCTGGAGAGAGAGGATAATAATTCCAACCTCATTAATTTATTTAAAGACAAAATGAACATCATGTAAGTAAAAGTGCTTTATAGATTGTAAAAGACTTAAAAAAAAAAGAAAACACTGGAGCTGGCATAGTATATTCATTAAGAGTAATAGGAGTAAAACTACCTGAGTCCAACTTACTAGTTGTGTAAGTTTGTGCAAATGACTCTTTGTGCCTCAGATTCCTCATCACTTAATGGGGACAATAACAATACCTACTCCAGAGGGTTCTTGAGAAGATAAAATGAGGTGATGCAATGTAAAGAATTAACACAGCACCTGAATCACAGTAGTTAATAAATGTTAAATATTAGTATTGTTATTACTAGATACTTGTATAATTAAACAAGTTATTAAGCATCTAAAATAAGCAAAGCTCTGCACAGGAAACAATATTGTGTTATTGTATTATATTATAAGCAGCTAACGTTACATATCCTGATGAATACAGCCATGTACTCAAATATGCACAATACCAAACAGTATGTATAGAATGCTGGTGGAGGGCTAGAGTTGAACTGGGCGGGCATTGAGGGGTGGTTATTATCTTGGTAATAGGAGATGGGGGGCTGAGTGTTTTAGTCAGTGAGAGGTGTATAAGCAAAGCCACAGATGTGGGAGTGTCATGGGAATTAAGGCTAGACTAACGTGTTGGGTTCAGGTTGTGAAGAGTCCAGAATGGCAGGCCCTAGGGTCTGGATTCTCTCTGGAGAGAGCCACTGAAGGACTTCTGAGAAAAGTGATGTGAACAGAGCACCATGTTAGGGAAATTAATTTGGTGGTGGTTTGTGTAAACGAACAACAGTGAGCAGGCTTAGATACCAAGACATCATTGGGAAGAAAAGTGTGGTACTCCAGTAGTGAAGGGATAAGGGCCTGAATCAAAGCAGAGCAGTGGAACCAGAAAAGTCAAGACAGATGTGAGAGGCACGTTGTGGAACAAGAGGGTTAGGTGTCCTTTACCTTTTACTCATAGAAAAGAGCTTACCTACCTGGTTCACCTCAACACATAGCAACCAATATACAAATAACCAGAGATTTGTACACAGCTATGCAGTACATTTATCCCTATGGTACACTTTTGTGGGGTTTGCAAAAGGTCACCTTTCCACTGTAAGGCTGATGCTTTATCATTCTGCAGTGCTTTGAAAGGTGACCCAGAAACATAAACAGTGAGTTAATAATAGATAGTGGCATGTGTACACATTCCTTGAGAAGTGACTACTACTTCTGAACTATCCATGAAGTTAGACTGACCCTGTAACCATTACTGCAGAATTGCCTGTGAGAAGTATTATTATTCCTGTTTTACAGATGAGAACATAAAGGCACAAAATGAGAATTTTACGAATCCTGTCCATTCTTCCAGTCTTAGCTTGAATGTTATCTCTCCCTGAGGACTTTTCAGAGCCGAGAAGCAATCTGAACTCCTAAACACTTGTTTAGAGTCTTTTATGATATTTAGAGTTTGTATTAGATTCATTTGTGTACATGTTTGATCTCATTTATTGGATCATAAGTTTTTTTAAGATAGAGGCTATTGTCTTCATCTCTGTATTCCCCATAGAGCATAGTCCTAGTGTCTGACACATAGTAGGGGGCTCAATAAATGTTTGTTGAATTGATTGAAGTATGAACACTAATCGGGCCTTGTCTGCTATGGGTATGGTTATTTGAATGTGTAATTGGTAGCTTCCCCATGGATCCCTTCAAGAGCGTGTTGATACCTTAGCAGCTCTTTGAAGTTCTGGTGCATTTAATTAAATGTGTAATCTTTTTAGAGTTCTTATACCAAGAAGATAGATTGCATATTATAATGTATTCACTGTTCATTCCAAAAAAGACCTATGCATTTATTTAAGTATTCAGTTAACAAAGACACTAAAGATGAGAAATAACTGAGCTTCAAAGTATTAACCAATTCCAGTCTCCCTAAAATTAGATATTTTAAGATCTTCTCTGATCTATTTCACATTCCCTTTTTCCCCCGTTTTGGTCAGAAAGGATCCCTTCCTAGGTAATTCCACATGATTCTATTTTTTTGTTGTTGTTTTTACTTTGTGTAAGAACTTTTTTTTTTTTTTTTAATGCTTGGGTCTGGTTCTCTGGACCATGGTTTATCGAGAAGATCTGTTTTAAGCCAAGGAGAGTTTACTTATGTGGGATGGAGCCAGGAGGGGGAGTGTGTCTTGCAGACAATAGTGCAGCTCCAGCCTCATGGACTGATGTTGCTGTTGGGGCTCTAGGCTCCCAGGCCTCTTTAAGGGTAGATCTTCTGTACCTTCCATCATACGGCCTTCCAGCTGCCAGAATTTCTAGGCTTTGGGATACAGTAAAACTGGTTTCCTAAAAGGCATTGTGGTATTAGGGCACTGTTTCTCAAACAAGGCTGATCAGAAGACTGACTTAAGAGTGCTTGTAAAAAATTGTATTCTCAGGCTCCATCCTCCAATCTACTTCCTAGAAGCTTCAGAGGAGGAGCCTGGAATATCTGTTTTTTAACCAAACACCTCAAATTTAATCTTGTGATCAGGCAAATTGGGACACTTTCATGTAGTGACTGAAAATAACTGGCTCTAGTAGCTTTCACGTACTGGCTATGGGACTCTTAAGGAAGATACTTTTCCTCTCTGATTTGGTTTCCTCAACTGTAAAATGGGGATAATTATAGTATCTACCTAGTATTAGAGAGGATTAAAATAAATGATAATGTATATTAAAGGTTTAGCATAGTATCTGGACATAGCAAGCACTCAATAAATGTCAGCTATGTAGTAAACCTTTCTCTCCTTTTATTATAGGCAATCTTTTTTTTCATTTTTCCAGCTTTACTGACATATGATTGACATACAACACTGTACAAGTTTATGGTGTACAGCATAATGACTTGACTTATGTATATTGTGAAATAATTACCAAAATAACTTTAGTTTACACCCATCATCTCATATAGACACACAAAATTTTTTTAAAATTTTTTCCTTATGATGAGAACTGTTAGTATCTACTCTCAACAATTTTCAAATATTTCATACAGCAGTGCTAAATATATTTCATCATGTTGTACATGAAACCTCTAGTACTTATCTATCCTATAACTGGAAGTTTGTACCTTTTGACCATATTCATACAATTTCCCCTCCCCCCCATTCCCTGCCTATTGTAACCACAAATCTGATTACTTTTCCTATGAATTTTGTTTGTTTTTCAGTTTTTACATATAACTGAGATTGTACAGTATTGTTTTGCTCTACGTGATTTATTTCACTTAGCATAATGTCCTCGAGGTTCACCCATGTTGTTGCAAATAGCAGGATTTCCTTCTTTTCATGGTTTAATAATATTCCATTCTTATTATAGGCAATCTTGCTTTCGAGAGGATGTTGTACATCCCTAGGTTACTTTATCCAGGAAATCTTTCCCGTCTAATTAGAAGAGACTCTCTCAAGTTCCATCCTTACTAAACCTGCAGTGTCTCTCCTAGGAGACCATAGTCTTTTAGAATTGGAAAGGACTTAGAGATGTACTATCTTATACCCTAATGTCATTTGCTTATTTCTCATCCATTTCTTAATCATTTTCAGTGAACTGCCTATTTATGTGTTGCTGTAAATTACCCTTCTAGGGACATCTCCCGCCTACTTTCCACTTACGCTGGGAGACCTGAGTGACCTCCACGCCCAGAAAATGCCTCGATCTGCTTGTTCCTTTTATGGTTATAGGGTTTGCCCCTCCACTAACATCTTTTCATGGTAGCTTTGCCTCCCCTGCCCAAAGAGACGTGTGTCCTGAACTTTAAACCAACACGTTTTCCTCATTACTAGTAATGTGAGAGTCAACGTTAATAAACTTTTGTTATATGTTTGCCTAGTTTTCTGTCTATTCATCTAAATCAATGTTGCCTCTATTAGACTGTATATTCCTGAAAGTCGGGGATTTTCATTTTTTCACATTGTCTTATGGAAAAATGCCACAAGCTGCATATTAAATGCACAAAAAATATGATCTGATGTTGGAGACATGGAGTTGGAGTTGACTTAGACTATGATATTGTCTTTGTTTCAGTAAAATTCTCTTGATCCTAAAGTATATTTGCCTGATTCCTTTTCACTTTAAAAACAATTTAATGCACAATCTTTGTCTCTGCATTTCTCTAATTTTAAGAACTTTGTGTGTGCTAATTTGTCAAGCAAAACTGTAACAAACATCTCCTGGAAATTTAGAACACAGAATTTTGAGGCATTCATTTGCTTTTCTTGGCATTTACTTCCTTAAAGAAGTCAAGAAATTATTGAAGCATGACTTTTTCATTCCAGAGACTCTATTGGCTATCCTTAATCAAGCTGTGCTTTTCTCAGTGTTCCCCATTTAATCTCCTAAAATACTTCCTAAGACTTTGCCCCCTACAATGGAATCAAAACTAAATGGTCTGTAATTTCCTCAAGTGTTCCCAGATCCTGTTGTAAATAATGACATTGTGCTGGCCACTTTCCAGTCTGAATGAAGTGACCTTGTGAAAATGTCTGCTCACTCTTCTAAAATGTCTTTTTCTACTTTCTGTAGGGCTCTTGGATACAGCTTGGCAAACAATACCTATTCCAAGAAACACCATTCTTCACCTCAGTCATGTTATTTCCTTCACATAGACAGTACTGTATCCAGAGCTAAAGGACTTATGTTTAAAAGTTAATTAATATTTTAAAATAAGGAATTATAGGTGCACTGTGGCAGAAGGCCAGACCAGACGACCTATGAATATCTGAATTAACAGAAAGAAAATCTATTGTTGTTTTGTAAACTCTAAGAAGATGTGAACTTCCATCCAGTCAGATAGTTTTTATTGTAATCATGTTCAATACCACATATTTTTAAGGAAAGAAACCATTTCCTACTTTATAATACAAAAATATTTAAAATTACTTATTTCAGGCTGACAGAAAAGGAGTATTTCACCTTACTGGTAAAGATAGATCTTTCTGAGCAATTATGTTGCACTCAAATGAGAAATATGTGATGTTCTGGATGTCCCGATGCTTGCCCTCTGCACCCCGCCACAGGTCAAAAAAAAAAAAAAAAAAAGAATTAGGACATCTGGCAAGGCTCAAGGAAAAGCAGCTAAACTCACTGAAGGGACAGGGTACTTCTCACATGCAGACAGCCTAAAAATACAAAAACCTATTAGTGTGAAATAACAAAAGCTGAAAGGAGAGAAGTAACTGGGACCTCTGCTGAATTCCCAGCTATGCGGGACCACCGGCTTGACGAGCTAATTAAAATTAGAAACCCCATTTTTGTTTATGGCCTACATGTGTATACAAGTTTTATAAGTTAGATACAAGTGCTGCAACTAAGAGTAGTTTAACAGATGGAGATATTGGGAGTTTTCAACCAGATGGCAGTGATTTTATTATTTTCTTTAAGAAAAACCAAGGGGTAATAAACTTGGGAGAGTGTTTTGAACTTCAGAAATCAAATCAAAATTTAATGACATCTTTGGGGGAGTTTGTAAAACTAGCTAACAAGCCGGCAAAGTTTTTTCCTCATAAAATAGGAGCAAAATAACAATTTTTTTAAAAATTTGGTTGTTTGTTTCCGATTTTGAGGAAAGCAATTGCTTCTGCTTGTGCTTTCATAACTATAAACATCACATGCATTAGTAGGGGGTCAGTGTGTACTCATGTACCTTCCCTCAGCACTGTACAGCTCTAGCAAACACCTACAACACAGTATGCTCCATTGTAGGAGACTGGCAGCAAGGTCCTATTTAATTAACTAATTAAATGACTACACCTAAATTAGCATTATTAGGTCTTTTATAATGATTGTCGAAGCACTGTAAATTAATTTTCTTACTGGCTATGACCATCATTTGCTGCTATCACAGTATTAAGAGATAATGCCATGCACAGTAGGAAATCTCTATCGGCAGAAAATGAACATGGTCATCCTTGGATCACCAATTAGGAAACCTATTGTGTAGCAAAAACATCATGTCTAGGCTGTAATATGATCAAATAACCATTAATTACCTTCACTAGTGAGAATTACCTTCTTTGTTGAAGAAATATTGCATTCCATATTATAGTTCAAAAATGTCGGGAGAAATCAGCAACAAAAACATCAATTTCTAAAAATGATACATGTAATCCAAATCACATTAACCTAACATGCTCCATGTCAGGTTAAATTAACATAAACTTTGTTACTGAGCCTCAATAATATAACTTACGTCTTAGCCTTTAGATGTATTGATTAAATGGGTCATCCTCACCTGCCTACAAATACAAATATAATCCAACTGTACTGTTCTCTAGGGAACCAAATGGTAAAAATCCCTGATAAATATCCAATCCAGATTCATGATAACTGAGAGCCTGTTTCCTTGACTAATACAGAGATGACAGAACGAAGATAAGCAAGTCCCTGGATCCCGTGTACGTGTGCGTGTGTGTGTGTGTGTGTGTGTGTATCCATGTGTGTGAATATGCATGCTTCCTATGACCAGGGTCCAGGAACTTTCATGAGATCCTCAGGCCATCTGTGACAGAAACCCCTCCCCCTCTCCCTCCAAAGGGGCGTTGGAAGGCTCACGTGCACTTACTGTGGAGCACAGGAGTTGTGCACCACTGCACTGCTTAGCAGCCATGAATGAACCTGAGTGCCAACGTGAGGCCTCAGCCTCGATCAGCATGGCCGTTACAGTTCCACTGGGCAGGGGTATGGTGTAATGGTCAGGAGAGGGGGTCCTGGATTAGGTTGCCAGGGTTGGTCCCAAGTCCTACCCTTTACAAGCTGTATCCCCTTAGATAAAGTACCCGAACTTCTCTGTGGCTCAATTTTGCTCATCTTTAAAATATTACCCACCTCGGGGGGACGGAGGAAGATGGCGGAAGAGTAAGATGCGGAGATCACCTTCCTCCCCACAGATACATCAGAAATTCATCTACACATGGAACAACTCCTACAGAACACCTACTGAACGCTGACAGAAGACCTCAGACCCCCCAAAAGGCAAGAAACTCCCGACATACCTGGATAGGGCAAAAGAACAAAGAATAAACAGAGACAAAAGGATAGGGACGGGACCTGCACCAGTGGGAGGGAGCCGTGAAGGAGGAAAGGTTTCCACACACTACAAGCCCCTTCGCGGGCGGAGACTGCAGGTGGCGGAGGGGGAAAGCTTCGGAGTAGCCGAGGAGAGCACAGCAACAGGGGTGTGGAGGGCAAAGTGGAGAGATTCCGGCACAGAGGATCAGCGCCCTCAGGCACACACCAGCCCGAGAGGCTTGTCTGCTCGGCCCCCGGGGCGGGCGGGGCTGGGAGCTGAGGTTCGGGTATCGGGTTTCAGTCAGAGCGCAGGGAGAGGACTGGGGCTGGCGGCAGGAAGAGAGCCTGAAGGGGTTAGTGCACCACGGCTAGCCCGGAGGGAATCCGGGGAAAAAGTCTGGAGCTGCCGAAGAGGCAAGAGACTTTTTCTTCCCTTTAGTTTCCTGCTGCGCGAGGAGAGGGCATTAAGAGTGCTGCTTTAAGAAGCTCCAGAGACGGGCGCGAGCCACGGCTAAAGGCGCGGACCCCGGAGACGGGCGTGGGACGCTGGGGCTGCTGCTGCCGCCGCCACGAGGCCTGTGTGCGAGCGCAGGTCACTGTCCACCCCCACTTCCGGGGAGCCTGTGCAGCCCGCCACTGCCGGGGTCCCGGGACCCAGGGACGGCTTCCCCGGGAAAGCGCACGGAGCGCCTCGGGCTGGTGCAACGTCACGCCGGCCTCTGACGCCGCAGGCCCGCCCCACACTGCGCGCCCCTCCCTCCCCTCGGCCTGAGTGAGCCAGAGCCCCCGACTCAGCGGCTCCTTTAAACCCGTCCTGTCTGAGCGAAGAACGGACGCCCTCCGGTGACCTACGTGCAGAGGCGGGGCCAGGTCCAAGGCTGAGACCCGGGAGCTGTGAGAGCAGAGAAGAGACAGGGAAATCTCTCTGTGCAGCCTTGGAGGCAGCGGATTAGAGCTCCACGGTCCACTTGATGTGCCCTGCGTCTGTGGAGTGCATGAATGGACAGCGAATCATCCCAAATTAAGGAGGTGGACTTTGAGGACAAGATTTAAGATTTTTTCCCCTTTTCCTCTTTTTACAACGAATTATCCCAAATTAAGGAGGTGGACTTTGAGAGCAAGATTTCAGACTTTTTCCCCTTTTCCTCTTTTTACAACGAATTATCCCAAATTGAGGAGGTGGACTTGGAGAGCAAGATTTTCGATTTTTTTCCCCCTGTTCTCTCTCTTTTTTTTTTTTTTTTGGCTGTACGCGGGCCTCTCACTGCTGTGGCCTCTACCGTTGTGGAGCACAGGCTCCGGACACACAGGCTCCGCGGCCATGGCTCGCGGGCCCAGCTGCTCCGCGGCATGCGGGATCTTCCGGGACCGGGGCACGAACCCGTGTCCCCTGCATTGGCAGGCGGACTCTCAACCACTGCGCCACCAGGGAAGCCCCCCCGTTCTCTTTTTGTGAATGTGTACGTGTATGCTTCTGTGTGAGATTTTCTCTGTATAGCTTTGCTTCCACCATATGTCCCAGGGTTCTATCTGTTTTTTTTTCAATAATTACTTTTTTATTTTAATAATGCTACTATATTTTATACTTTATTCTATTTTACTTTATCTTCTCTCTTTTTTTCCTACCTTCCCTTCCTCCCTCCCTCCCTCCGCCCCTCCCTTCTTTCTTTCTCCTTTCCTTCCTCCCTCCCTCCCTCCTGTCTTTCTTTCCTTTCTTTCTTTTTTCTTTCTTCCCTTCTTTCTTTCTTTCCTTCCTCCCTCCCTCCCTCCTGTCTTTCTTTCTTCCTTCCTTCCTTTCTTTCCTTCTTCCTTTCTTTCTCTCTTTCTTTCTTCTACTAATTCTTTCTTTCTACTTTTTCTCCCTTTTATTCTGAGCTGGGTAGATGAAAGGCTCTTGGTGCTGCAGCCAGGAGTCAGTGCTGTGCCTCTGAAGTGGGAGAGCCAACTTCAGGACACGGGTCCACAAGAGACCTCCCAGCTCCACATAATATCAAGCGGCAAAAATCTCCCAGAGATCTCCATCTCAGCACCAGCACCCAGCTTCAGTCAATGACCAGCAAGCTACAGTGCTGCTCACCCTATGCCAAGCAACTAGCAAAACAGGAACACAACCCCACCCATTAGCAGAGAGGCTGCCTAAAAATATAATAAGGCCACAGGCACCCCAAAACACACCACCAGACGTCGACCTGTCCACCAGAAAGAAAAGATCGAGACTCAACCACCAAAACACAGGCACTCGTCCCCCCCACCAGGAAGCCTACACAACCTACTGAAACAACCTTAGCCACACCAAAAACAACGGGAACTACGAATCTGCAGCCTGCAAAAAGGAGACCTCAAACACAGTAAGATAAGCAAAATGAGAAGACATAAAAACACACAGCAGGTGAAGGAGCAAGATAAAAACCTACCAGACCTAACAAATGAAGAGGTAATAGGCAGTCTACTTGAAAAAGAATTCAGAATAATGATAGTAAAGATGATCCAAGATTCTATTTCCAAGATCCAAAATCTTGGAAATAGAATAGACAAAATGCAAGAAACAGTTAACAAGGACCTAGAAGAACTAAAGATGAATCAAACATCAATTAAAAACTCAATAAATGAAAGGAAAAATACTCTAGATGGGATCAATAGCAGAATAACTGAGGCAGAAGAACGGATAAGTGAGGTGGAAAATAAAATAGTGGAAATAACTGATGCAGAGCAAAATAAAGAAAAAAGAAAAAAGAATGAAAAGAACAGAGGACAGTCTCAGAGACCTCTGGGACAACATTAAACACACCAACATTCGAATTACAGGGGTTCCAGAAGAAGAAGAGAAAAAGAAAGGGACTGAGAAAATATTTGAAGAGATTATAGTTGAAAACTTCCCTAATATGGGAAAGGAAATAGTTAATCAAGTCCAGGAGGCACAGAGAGTCCCATACAGAATAAATCCAAGGAGAAATATGCCAAGACACATATTAATCGAACTGTCAAAAATTAAACACAAAGAAAACATATTAAAAGCAGCAAGGGAAAAACAACAAATAACACACAAGGGAATCCCCATAAGGTTAACAGCTGATCTCTCAGCAGAAACTCTACAAGCCAGAAGGGAGTGGCAGGACATAATTAAAGTGATGAAGGAGAAAAACCTGCAACCAAGATTACTCTACCCAGCAAGGATCTCATTCAGATTTGATGGAGAAATTAAAACGTTTACAGACAAGCAAAAGCTGAGAGAGTTCAGCACCACCAAACCAGCTTTACAACAAATGCTAAATGAACTTCTCTAGGCAAGAAACACAACACAAGGAAAATACCTACAATAACGAACCCAAAACAATTAAGGAAATGGGAATAGGAACATACATATCAATAATTACCTTAAATGTAAATGGACTAAATGCTCCCACCAAAAGACACAGATTGGCTGAATGGATACAAAAACAAGACCCATATATATGCTGTCTACAAGAGACCCACTTCAGACCTAGAGACACATACAGATTGAAAGTAAGGGGATGGAAAAAGATATTCCATGCAAATGGAAATCAAAAGAAAGCTGGAGTAGCAATTGTTATATCAGACAAAATAGACTTTAAAATAAAGACTATTAGAAGAGACAAAGAAGGACACTGCATAACGATAAAGGGATCGATCCAAGAAGAAGATATAACAATTGTAAATATTTATGCACCCAACATAGGAGCACCTCAATACATAAGGCAAATACTAACAGCCATAAAAGGGGAAATCGACAGTAACACATTCATAGTAGGGAACTTTAACACCCCACTTTCACCAATGGACAGATCATCCAAAATGAAAATAAATAAGGAAACACAAGCTTTAAATGATACATTAAACAAGATGGACTTAATTGATATTTATAGGACATTCCATCCAAAAACAACAGAATACACATTTTTCTCAAGTGCTCATGGAACATTCTCCAGTATAGATCATATCTTGGGTCACAAATCAAGCCTTGGTCAATTTAAGAAAATTGAAATTTTATCAAGTATCTTTTCGGACCACAGTGCTATGAGACTAGACATCAATTACAGGAAAAGATCTGTAAAAAATACAAACACATGGAGGCTAAACAATACACTACTCAATAACAAAGTGATCACTGAAGAAATCAAAGAGGAAATAAAAAAATACCAAGAAACAAATGACAATGGAGACACGACGACCCAAAACCTATGGGACGCAGCAAAAACAGTTCTAAAGGGGAAGTTTATAGCAATACAATCCCACCTTAAGAAACAGGAAACATCTCGAGTAAACAACCTGACCCTGCACCTAAAGCAATTAGAGAAAGAAGAACAAAAAACCCCCAAAGTTAGCAGAAGGAAAGAAATCATAAAGATCAGATCAGAAATAAATGAAAAAGAAATGAAGGAAACGATAGCAAAGATCAATAAAACTAAAAGCTGGTTCTTTGAGAAGATAAACAAAATTGACAAACCATTAGCCAGACTCATCAAGAAAAAAAGGGAGAAGACTCAAATCAATAGAATTAGAAATGAAAAAGGAGAAGTAACAACTGACACTGCAGGAATACAAAAGATCATGAGAGATTACTACAAGCAACTCTATGCCAATAAAATGGACAACCTGGAAGAAATGGACAAATTCTTAGAAAAGCACAACCTGCCAAGACTGAATCAGGAAGAAATAGAAAATATGAACAGACCAATCACAAGCACTGAAATTGAAACTGTGATTAAAAATCTTCCATCAAACAAAAGCCCAGGACCAGATGGCTTCACAGGCGAATTCTATCAAACATTTAGAGAAGAGCTAACACCCATCCTTCTCAAACTCTTCCAAAATATAGCAGAGGGAGGAGCACTCCCAAACTCATTCTACGAGGCCACCATCACCTTGATACCAAAACCAGGCAAGGATGTCACAAAGAAAGAAAACTACAGGCCAATGTCACTGATGAACATAGATGCAAAAATCCTCAACAAAATACTAGCAAACAGAATCCAACAGCACATTAAAAGGATCATACACCATGATCAAGTGGGGTTTATTCCAGGAATGCAAGGATTCTTCAATATATGCAAATCAATCAATGTGATACACCATATTAACAAACTGAAGGAGAAAAACCATATAATCATCTCAATAGATGCAGAGAAAGCTTTCGACAAAATTCAACACCCATTTATGACAAAAACCCTGCAGAAAGTAGGCATAGAGGGAACTTTCCTCAACATAATAAAGGCCATATATGACAAACCCACAGCCAACATCGTCCTCAACGGTGAAAAACTGAAACCATTTCCACTAAGATCAGGAACAAGACAAGGCTGCCCACTCTCACCACTCTTATTCAACATAGTTTTGGAAGTTTTAGCCACAGCAATCAGAGAAGAAAAGGAAATAAAAGGAATCCAAATCGGAAAAGAAGAAGTGAAGCTGTCACTGTTTGCAGATGACATGATACTATACATAGAGAATCCTAAATATGCTACCAGAAAACTACTAGAGCTAATCAATGAATTTGGTAAAGTAGCAGGATACAAAATTAATGCACAGAAATCTCTGGCATTCCTGTACACTAATGATGAAAAATCTGAATGTGAAATCAAGAAAACACTCCTATTTACCATTGCAACAAAAAGAATAAAATATCTAGGAATAAACCTACCTAAGGAGACAAAAGACCTGTATGCAGAAAATTATAAGACACTGATGAAAGAAATTAAAGATGATACAAATAGATGGAGAGATATACCATGCTCCTGCATTGGAAGAATCAACATTGTGAAAATGACTCTACTACCCAAAGCAATCTACAGATTCAATGCAATCCCTATCAAACTACCACTGGCATTTTTCACAGAACTAGAACAAAAATTTTCAAAATTTGTTTGGAAAAACAAAAGACCCCGAATAGCCAAAGCAATCTTGAGAACAAAAAACGGAGCTGGAGGAATCAGGCTCCCTGACTTCAGACTACACTACAAAGCTACAGTAATCAAGACAGTGTGGTACTGGCACAAAAACAGAAAGATAGATCAATGGAACAGGATAGAAAGCCCAGAGATAAACCCACACACATATGGTCAACTTATCTTTGATAAAGGAGGCAGGAATGTACAGTGGAGAAAGGACAGCCTCTTCAATAAGTGGTGCTGGGAAAACTGGACAGGGACATGTAAAATATGAGATTAGACCATTCCTTAACACCATACACAAAAATAAGCTCAAAGTGGATTAAAGACCTAAATGTAAGGTGAGAAACTATCAAACTCTTAGAGGAAAACATAGGCAGAACACTCTGACATAAATCACAGCAAGATCCTTTTGGACCCACCTCCTAGAGAAATGGAAATAAAAACAAAGATAAACAAATGGGACATAATGAAACTTCAAAGCTTTTTCACAGCAAAGGAAACCATAAATAAGACCAAAAGACAACCCTCAGAATGGGAGAAAATATTTGCAAATGAAGCAACTGACAAAGGATTAATCTCCAAAATTTATAAGCAGCTCATGCAGCTCAATAGCAAAAATACAAACAACCCAATCCAAAAATGGGCAGAAGACTTAAATAGGCATTTCTCCAAAGAAGATATACAGACTGCCAACAAACACATGAAAGAATGCTCAACATCATTAATCATTAGAGAAATGCAAATCAAAACTACAATGAGATATCATCTCACACCAGTCAGAATGGCCATCATCAAGAAATCTAGAAACAATAAATGCTGGAGAGGGTGTGGAGAAAAGGGAACACTCTTGCACTGCTGGTGGGAATGTGAATTGGTACAGCCGCTATGGAGAACAGTATGGAGGTTCCTTAAAAAACTAAAAATAGAACTACCATATGACCCAGCAATCCCACTACTAGGCATATACCCTGAGAAAACCACAATTCAAAGAGACATGTACCAAAATGTTCATTGCAGCTCTATTCACAATAGCCCGGAGCTGGAAACAACCTAAGTGTCCATCATCGGATGAATGGATAAAGAAGATGTGGCACATATATACAATGGAATATTACTCAGCCATAAAAAGAAACGAAACTGAGCTATTTGTAATGAGGTGGATAGACCTAGAGTCTGTCATACAGAGTGAAGTTAGTCAGAAAGAGAAAGACAAATACCGTATGCTAACACATATATACGGAATTTAAAAAAAAAATGTCATGAAGAACCTAGGGGCAAAACGGGAATGAAGACGCAGACCTACTTGAGAATGGACTTGAGGATATGGGGAGGGGGAAGGGTGGGCTGTGACAAGGCGAAAGAGAGGCATGGACGTGTATACACTACCAAATGTAAGGTAGATAGATAGTGGGAAGCAGCCGCAGAGCACAGGGAGATCAGCTCGGTGCTTTGTGACCGCCTGGAGGGGTGGGATGGGGAGGGTGGGAGGGAGGGAGATGCATGAGGGAAGGGATGTGGGAACAGATGTATATGTATGACTGATTCACTTTGTTATAAAGCAGAAACTAATTAAAAAAATAAATAAATAAACTTAAAAAAAAATGGAAAAAAAAAAAAAAAAAAAAAAAAGAAATCTAGAAACAATAAATGCTGGAGAGGGTGTGGAGAAAAGGGAACACTCTTGCACTGCTGGTGGGAATGTGAATTGGTACAGCCGCTATGGAGAACAGTATGGAGGTTCCTTAAAAAACTAAAAATAGAACTACCATATGACCCAGCAATCCCACTACTAGGCATATACCCTGAGAAAACCACAATTCAAAGAGACATGTACCAAAATGTTCATTGCAGCTCTATTCACAATAGCCCGGAGCTGGAAACAACCTAAGTGTCCATCATCGGATGAATGGATAAAGAAGATGTGGCACATATATACAATGGAATATTACTCAGCCATAAAAAGAAACGAAACTGAGCTATTTGTAATGAGGTGGATAGACCTAGAGTCTGTCATACAGAGTGAAGTAAGTCAGAAGGAGAAAGACAAATACCGTATGCTAACACATATATACGGAATTAAAAAAAAAATGTCATGAAGAACCTAGGGGTAAAACGGGAATAAAGACACAGACCTACTTGAGAATGGACTTGAGCATATGGGGAGGGGGAAGGGTAAGCTGTGACAAAGTGAAAGAGAGGTATGGACATATATACACTACAAAACGTAAGGTAGATAGATAGTGGGAAGCAGCCGCAGAGCACAGGGAGATCAGGTCGGTGCTTTGTGACCGCCTGGAGGGGTGGGATGGGGAGGGTAGGAGGGAGGGAGATGCATGAGGGAAGGGATGTGGGAACAGATGTATATGTATGACTGATTCACTTTGTTATAAAGCAGAAACTAATAAAAAAAAAAATAGAACCAGAACAGAAAATAAACACAATTATAGAAAAAAGGAAAACTATATATAATAATAATATATAAAATATATTATTTTATCCTTATAAAATATTTTATATTATTTATTTTAAACTATATTTAAACTTTAAATTAAATTTTAACTAATTTAAATATTATAAGTTTTATTTGTATTTTATGAAATAAAATTTGATTATATTTAAAATATATCAAGTAATGCTCATTTTACTCATAATAGGAGAATTATAAATTAAAACAACAGTGAAAATCCATTTTTGACCTATCAAATTGGCAAAGGTCAGAAAGCTTGATAATACATTGTGGGTAAAAATATAAAGTAGAATAACTTCTTTGGAGAGCAATTTTACAAAATCTGTGAAAAGTTAAAATGCACATTCCATTTAATCCATCAATTCTATTTCTAGAAATTAGCTTACAGATACACTCACACATGAGTTGAAAGCAAAACATGTAAGGATATTAAATATAGGTGACTGTAATGGCAAAAGATTTACAACACCCTAAACATCTATTGGGAAGGAACTGGTTAAATAGATTATAGCACATCCATATGATGGAATACTAAGAAGCAGTTTAAAAGAATGAGGCAGCTCCAGAATATGAGATGATCTCTAACACACTGAAAATGGACAAAAAATCCAGGAGTAGAACAGTATATTAGTACATGACCATCGGTGTAAAAAGAGTATATATAACATATATATATGTTAAAAAATATATATACATATATACTTCCATATACATAGAATAGGACTCTCTAGAAGGATATACAAAAAACCAGTAGCAATGGTTGCTTCAGGAGAGGGAAACGAGGTAGAGGAAAATATAGGCAGGGGAAGGAGTCCTACTCTTCACTGTATACCCTTCTGTTTCTTTAAACTTTGTTACCATGGGCATGTACTAGCTATTTATAGATGTATTTTTCACATTTAAGTGTTTAGAACTGTGTTGGCATGTACTGAATGCTCAATAAATGTTATCTACTCTTATTATTGTTACTTCACTGTTACTCCAGCCTCCATTTCAGGCCTTTCACTACACCATGGCACATACCTTTTTTACAATAACCAACCCCCAAATATGCCCCATGCTTTGCTATTTCCATACTTAAATTCATGTGCTTACCTCCTCTTTGAAGTTCCCTTGTGCACCTGTTGAAATTCTACTTACCCTTCAAGGCCCAATTCAAATACTGCCTCCTCCTGAATTACATAATAGCTGTGTAATCTTGAGAAATTTATGTAACTGCTTAAGCCTCGGTTTTCACATCTGTTAAATGGAAGGTAACCATAGAAACTGTAAGGATTAAATGTGATAAGACAAGTAAATCTACTCATGCATTTATCCAACATCTAGTTCTTGATCACCTATTTTGTGCAGGCGCTGTGATATGCTTTAGGGCTAGAACCAGGAAAAAACTGACAATATCTCTGCCCTCATGAAGCTCACAGTCTAGAAGGGAAATTTCCACTCTTGATAGATGCTATGGCACAGGGTGTGAAAGTACAGAGGAGGGGTACCTATCCAAGAAAGACAAATCCTCGGGGGAGAAAGAGTTGAGTTGGAAGGAAAGTCAGAAACAAAAATCTTCTTTTAGGGCTTCCCTGGTGGTGCAGTGGTTGAGAGTCCGCCTGCCGATGCAGGGGACACGGGTTCGTGCCCTGGTCCAGGAAGGTCCCACGTGCCGCGGAGCGGCTGGGCCCGTGAGCCATGGCCGCTGGGCCTGCGCGTCCGGAGCCTGTGCTCCGCAACGGGAGAGGCCACAACAGTGAGAGGCCCGCGTATCGCAAAAAAAAAAAAATAATAATAATAATAATGTTCTTTTAACTTTGAGCGACCCCAAAGAAGTTATAAGCAGGGAGGAGCAGAGAATTTAGAAAGATTAGTCTTGGCACCGCTCATGTTTGTGACCGTCTTGGGTCATTGGTCTCTATGCTTCTGGTAAATGAAAACAATCCACAGATTGGAGACAGTGTTCCTCCTGCCCTTAGCCCTGAACTCTCAAGGAAATAGTCCTCCTGCTGCCCCAAGCCTACAAGCCTCCATGAAACCAAGCCCTCCAGACCACAACACAGAAAAATTAAGTTCTTAACTGAAGAATCAGGCAGTTCTCCAAATGGTGCCACAGGAAGAAATAAAAGCTTAATTTAGAGCTTCCCTTGTCACCACCAAGGGACACTGCCTTCCAGAATTAAGAGTCCCAAAGGGTAGTGCCTCCCACCCCTCCCACCGGCCGCCCCTGCCAGAGGTGCACTCCCCGCCTGAGTTCTCTCTCCTCGCTCTGGTCACCCCACCACAACCCCATCTCCAACATCTCTTCAAGTCTTTCAGCTGCATGATCCCCACTGCTCTCTCTGGGGCCAATCCTCCCTTACCTTTCAGGAAGAAGCTTCTTCCTCTGGCTCCTTATGGCACTTGAAACTCATCAAGCAAGGCTTCAGGCGTGACCCAGGTGTGAGTTGAAGTTCACCACTCAGTCCGTAGCATTTAGAGGAGTATTTTTGTTCCCTGAAGAAAACAGAATGACAGTGTCCTCTCCCCACTGGTGCGAGATGTGTCATCGATGACGTCAGGTGCAGCTTGTAATAACAATCACTCACTTTCTTAGGCTAATTCTCCATACAGGAAATAATATTCTCCTATCAGCCAGGTTTTGGCTTTGATCTTCAAGGACCACCACTACCATCAACCCCAGCTATCATTATGCTGAGAAACATATTCTTACAACTGAGGCCTGACAGCTGTACGAAAGCAACCACTTGAACTAGTTGGAAGTATGGATACTAGTTCCAATAAAAGCCAATAAGATCCTTTTGACTCTAGATATCTTTCTGATGGAGGTAAAGGGAAAGGTTTGCCAGTTCACACAGCCACAAGTTGAATAACATCTCTTTCAAGAATTTAATTTTGGTTTGTTTTTTTTCTTTTTTTTTTCTTTTTTTGAGGGAAAATCAAACACACACACACCAAAGATAAAAAGTAAACGAATAAACAAAATACCCACCTCTGAGCCAAAAATGAAACTGTGACTCTCCAGAGAATCCTAGAGTAAGCACAGGGGTCTCCACCTGATGTCTACAACCATGCCCAGCTGAAACAAGAGAGACTGTCACTCGTTTTGATCAAGTAGTACCAACTGGAGATATGATCAGTTTTCACAGCACACAGAATCATGTGTTGTCACAGTGATACCTGCCTGGGTAGGTGGGGAGAGCCACACCCAGAAGCGCCAGTCTGTCTTTAGAGGTGGGGGAAACCCAAAGCCTCTCTGAGCATGTGCAAGGCAACAGATTTATGCTGCCCTCTGCTGGTGAGCAGCTCTACTGCAAAGCTTTTACAGGGGAACAGGGCCTGGGTAGGCTGACTACTGCCCCATTCCCAGCCCCATTTCCCAGCAGCCTCAAAGAGAAATAACCTGCTAACCTTAGAAGATGAGGAGGGTGGGGCTGAGGTGAGAGTGGAGTGGGGGATGATATAGGCCAGGAGGAGAAGCAGAAAGACCACACACCAGGGATGTGTCATTATTAGAATCCAATATAGCCCACAGGGTTGTCTTTGCTTTATATTTGCTTTGTGGAGAGAAATTTTCATTTGGACTCTCTTGTGACACTTGAGTTACTTAGTACTGAATGCATTCTGTGATGTACTCAGAGAATGCATTTCACTAATGCTTCCCTAATTCATGAGGGCTGCTGTTTTACCAGTCACCATGATCCTTAATCAGTGGAGTTGTATAGCATGTAGATAGTTTGTAAAAGTGCTTAATAAAAATCATTTAATTCTAAATGACATGAGTGCACTTAACCCTAAAGATATTAAAACTGATTGTTTCATGTATTGCCATGAGTAAGTAGAAATTCAAAAATAAAAGCTTCCTGCACTTAAATCAAAGAGCACCAAGCTCATAGCCACTCGCTACAAGCACATGCATCAGTGTCATGAAGCTGGGCTATGATAAATGAACCCATTTCAAGCTTTTAAACTGTAAATATGAAGTACTTGAATTTGATCAGTGACGAGATACATAAGTGAGTTTTTCCAAGCAAAGTATTGTGTGTGACCTGATAGCCTATTGGAACCCTGTAGAGATCACCTATTGCTTATTTGCAGAGTCGGTGAGGGCAGCGGTAGGGCCAGCCACTGGCGTTTGGCAGGGCCAGTATGAGATGCTTGTCCAGACTCTAGCCTAGAGGCAGGTCTGGTCTGAGCCAATAGGAAGACAGGTATTTTCATTGACTGCACTTTTCCCCTTGGGATTTCACCGTAACTACATTCGCACTTCCTTGACGCCTTTAGTATAGCCCTCAGCACAAGACCATGTCTGTAAGGAAACTTAATTATGGGCTTGATTACAGATCGAAATAAATTTTGGAGGGATATGCCTGTCAAATTTGCGTTTGTCTTAACTAATCCTCCAACAATTTGCTAATTTTTTCTCAAATTGCCTGGTTAATATGATGCCATCAATACAGTGAATCCATATGATGTTCTGTGGAATATCCTCATTTTCTAGGTACCTTCGGATTATATTATGACGGAGGGTGGGAGAGTTAGCATAAGTCTTGGCCAAGAAGGTAAATGTATGCCATTATCTGTCCCATGCAATGCGCACCACTTTGATCCCACTCACCAGGTCACTGGCTTCCTACCATGTACAAGGCTGTGCTAATTTCCCCTAGCAAGGATACTACACCAGACGTAGCAGCTGCAGTTGATACTACTATTTGATTGAGTTTGTCATAGTCCACTGTCATCTTCTAGAATTCACCTACTTTTTGTATTGAGCCAGACTTGGGAATTAAATGGAGATATGATGAGGGCCACTGCCCCTGCATCCTTTACATCTCTAAGGGTGACATTAATCTCTGCCATTCACCCCAGGATGTGGTAATGCTGTTGATTAATAGCTTGGTAGGGGAGGAAGCAGGTTCAGAGGCTTCCACTTGGCCTTTCCAACTATGATATATCTTATTCCACAGAAGAATGAACCAAAAAGAAGGTTCTTCCAACTCCCAAACATGTTCATTACAAATAAACATTCAGTGACTAGCAAAATGACCACTGGTTAGATCTCAGTTCCTGCTCAGGACCCCATTCTTCATCTGGTTTTTACACATTCCCCATTAATAAGAGGGTTATTCAAACACTTCAGGTCGCCAGGTAATGGTATCAATTGAAACCCCGTGTCCAACTGTCATCAAAATGTCTGGGTGTTCTGCATTATCCACACTACATTTACCTTAGTAAATGGCCATAGGTCCCACTGGGGAAGGCCTAGGGGGATCATTACTCTATATACCAGCCATGATGATACAGGGTCATAACCTCGAATTCAGTGAATGGATTCAGGATCTGAGAACCAGCTCAGGTCCAGAAAATAGGCAGAGAATCACTGTTTTTTGTTTTTTTTATTAGGGCGGCTGCTCTTAGCATCTTGATTATTTATCCTTGATTTCTTTTGAGTGTATAAATTAAGAAGTATCTTTGTCAGCTGTCCAGCCAGCCAGCCCCTGGGAACACCACGTGCTATGAACCATCTCTATCACTCTCTGAATGTCAGACCATGCTGGCTGCCACTCCAATCTGACTGCTCATTACAAGAACTGTGTTCATCTTGCTTCTGACAGTTAAGTGCCAACATCCTGCCTCAGGATACTATCAGCCCCATTCTACTATGACCAGTTTTGTAAGAAATTTTCTACTATGAGCTGTGGCCTACAGAGGACAGCCATCCCTGAGCTTTTCAGTAATGTTAATGGCCTCCCCACCAGCACATTCCTTATCATTTTGGTAAATAGAGTGTCCTCCAGACCCTATCCATCAGTGCTTATTTCCAGTCTTACAGAGAATATCTGTTCTGGAATGCCCATTTCTCTGTGTGTTTTGTTTCCACCTGTCCTGGACTTATTTAAATGTGGGCTCTTGCTTTCTCCAAGCTTCCTAGAGCACACGAGCACTGTCTCCTGGGGTCCTTGCCAGGAATAAAATAATCCCCGGCAAGTGTTCTTCTACTGAGAAACTCTTCTTTATCCAACTTAACATTCCACCCCCATTTTATCCAGAATCTTTAGGCTCCAGTCTCATAATACCATACTGGCTTCTGTCAATACATTTTGGCTAGGTCCCAAAGATCCTTCTGCATCTGATTCCTTTCCTCCCTTATAGGTCCAGCACTTCCCCAGCTGGGTTATGTTCGTGACTTGATCCTAGTGATTGGTCTGATGGCCAGGAGGGAAGGTGAGCATAGATCCTGAGCAGGACCTGTGTGATCTATTAAGCAGAGACCTCTGAGTCATCTTTGGGGTGTGGGAAGGGACACTAGCCTTTAGCAGGGAGGAGTGGCTCTCTTATGTAGGTCTAAAGGGTTCAAATTTGTCTGTGTTTTGAAAGTTCTTGAGTGCAGTGACCCAGGTGTCCCCATCTCAAGTCCCAGGATCCCACTCCTTCTCAATCAGGGCCCTGATGTTGGTGTAGGAGACTTGCTGGGGTTAAGAAGTCAGCCTTCATCTTTTACACTTAAAATTAAGTCCTGGTTCTGATCCTCAGCACTGTCTGCCCTGCACCTGTGGGAACAGCCAAGGAGGCCCTCCGACTTTCACATTTCGCCCTTAACTGGTGATTAATTATCCCTCTACCTTTCATTGTCTTTCTCAAAAATATTGATAACAACCAGCAATAGTCAACAGATTCCACAGTCCTTAGAGGAGTACTTTTCCTGTTCCTCGCAAACACCTGAGAGTCTGTACCTGTCGGTACATTCCCTTCTACTGGCACCTTCTCCAGTTCACTTCCGGTAAAAGTTCTAACAATTGCATTGATATAGCATGCCAGGCTTATCAGTCCTTCGCTTAGCACCAATCATGGGGTCCTAATTACCAGCTGGACACTGCATAAACCAGCCTCAAAATCCTATTGTACAGTCAGTTTCCTGGACCATTCCTGGTACCAACTGTCTTAGGTTCCTGAGAAATAAACCCTGAGCTAGAGATTTGCTTGCAAGATGTTTATTGGGGAATTTATTGAAACAACACCTGTAAGAAAGTGAGGGAATCAGGATTGGGCAGAAGAAAAATTGAACTGCAATGTAGGTGCCACAGAGACTTCAGTCCACAGTTATCCCAAAATGAGGCAAAGGGGCCAGGGTTTTGTAGCACTGCACTGGATGTGGACTGGCACTGGGCAGGGGGTATAACATTAGGCAAGACAGCTTCCCTTGGCTAGGTCAGGATTTCTCCACAGTGGCACTATTATCATTTTGGACCAGATAATTTCTTGTTGGGGCAAAGAGCTGTCCTGTGCATTATAGGATGGTTAGCAACATCTCTGGCCTCCACTTACTAAATGCCAGTAGCACTCCCCTCCTCACCACCAGCTAATCAAAATGCCTCCAGATACTGCCAGTGGCTCCTGGGGGTATAACTGCCCCCAGATGAGAGCCACTGAGCTGAGGGCATGTCACACAAGGAATGCAGCTGTGAGCCATTAGCAGTCAACAGCCCCGGAAGCCGGAGGAACAGTGCCTGCATCCTGGCATCCACTACATGCCCCAAGCTAAATCAATCAATCAATAAATCAATAAATGTAAGAGGAAAATATATATTTTAAATAATGTAAGGTTTCAATGCTTTAATACCTAAATTTTCAATCTTTTTGGAATTTATTTTGGGTGTGATGTGAGGTAGGACACTAATTTCATTTTTATCAAAAATTACAATTCATTGTATAATATTTTTAATTAAATATTGTTTCCTTGCTAGTTTGAAATGCCTCTCATCATACTGTAATTTCCAATATACACATGGGTCTGTTTTTGGACTTCTCATTCAGTTCTGAAGATCCATGTATCTATTTTGTTACCAATACCCTGATATTCTGAAATTATGAAGTTATTTTTCTTTTCAATGTATTTTTCTTCCTCAGAATTTCTTGACTGTTATCACCCATTTATTCTTACAGATAAAACTTAACATTAACTAATAAATCCCCTAATCTCCAAAAACAATGATTTGGACGTTTATTAAAATTATATTACATTTACAGACTATTTCAGAGAGTGTTGATATATTTACAATATGAAGTTTTTCCTTCTAGGAACCTGGTATTTCTCTCCAATTACTCAATTTTTATTTTATGTACTTTAGTAAAGTTCTGTAGTTTTCTTCAGTACAGATTCTGAAGTCCATTTTTGCACGTGTATGGGGGCTATTGTGTGTGAGTTTTTTTCTCATGTACAATAGCCCCCCACGTATTTTTGGACATTTTGATATTTTTGATGTTTTACCAGAAAATGATTGATTTTTATGCTTTTATTGTTTGTTCCTCTTACTGAATTTATTAGTCTAATTGCTTTTAGATGATTCTTTTAGACTAAATAAAAATATCATCCTTCCCTCTGCAAACTTTATGCATCTTTTTAAATTTTTTTTCTTGTGTGTTGCCTGGACTCTCCAGAAGAGCGCCACCTTCCTGACTTTAAAAGGAAGGCCTCTAATGTTTTCTATCGTTAAGTTTGATGTTTGTAGTCCCTTTCTGATAAATACGCTGTATCATTTGATCAACATTTTCTTCTCTTTCTAGTTTATTAGGGTTTTTAATTAAAATGCATGTTAAATTTGATCAATTGCCATTGGGATATTAATAAATTCATTATTGACCTAGAAGGTGGCTGGCAGAGTACCATTCATCTGGGGGAAGAAGTATACTGAGCATTGCATTGGGAAAGTAATTATCTCTGTCTTTCTCAAATGCCTACCATATATAAAGCCCCAAATATGAAAGGACATGTACTCCAACGTGAATGCTAGTGGGAACAAACTTTTAAGGAGCACACTTGGGAGGGTTGGAGAAAATTCACTGTGCAACCACAGCCCTGTCTGAGGGCAAAGGAACCCCAAGAGGTACAGGCAGCAATGGCAGCAGCCCAAGATGAAGAAAAAGGGCCAAGTTGTAAGAATATTCTTTTGTAAGTACACTGGGTGCCTGGCCAGAGAAAGGGCTCTGGGACTAGTGGGGAGAGAACCTGCATGCATTTATCATGGTATTAGATGTAACCATGGCAGCCACATATAGAGCAAGTCCCCAAATAACTGGTAAGTTTCAAAACTCCAGTTCCCCTCCTTAGTGTCAGAGTCCATTGCCTGGAGAAAACAAACTTAGAAATTGAGATCAAAGACAGCCCTCTCAAGGAAATAGCAAAGAGAGGGCTTCCCTGGTGGCACAGTGGTTGAAAGTCCGCCTGCCTTTAATAATAATGCAGGGGACACAGGTTCGTGTCCCGGTCCGGGAAGATCCCACATGCCACAGAGTGGCTAGGCCCGTGAGCCATGGCCGCTGAGCCTGTGCGTCCGGAGCCTGTGCTCCACAACGGGAGAGGCCACAGCAGTGAGAGGCCAGCATACAGCAAAAAAAAAAAAAAAAAAAAGCAAATAGAAAGTGAACTTTCAAGAAAACAAAATAAATAAAATATATGTGGGCATGATTAAAGTATCCTTGGTTGAAGTCCACTTGAAACTCAGGTCTTTATTATCTTGCTAACATTTCCATTTACTGTTTATATCATGTGTCAGTACTTAATAAGCTTGTATCTTTCTATGACTAGGTTATATGGGCATATGAATTTCCACCAAATAGATAAATAAATAAAAGCTGTTATGTATAGGGCTTATATATATATATATATATATATAAGCCCTATACTACCCAAAGCAGTCTACAGATTCAGTGCAATCCCCATTAAATTACCAGTGGCATTTTTCACAACATTAGAACAAAAAGTTACAATTTGTATGCAAACACAAAAGACCCTGAATAGCCAAAGTAATGTTGAGAAAGAAAAAAAGAGCTGGAGGAATCAAGCTCCCTGACTTCAGATTATACTACAAAGCTACAGTAATCAAAACGATAAGTTACTGGCACGGAAACAAAATATAGATCAATGGAACAGGATTGAAAGCCCAGAGATAAACCCACACACCGATGGGCACCTAATCTATGACAAAGGAGGCAAGAATATACAGTGGAGAAAAAGAGTATCTTCAATAAGTGGTGCTGGAAAACTGGACAGCTACATGTAAAAGAATGAAATTAGAACACTCCCTAACACCATACACAAAAATAAACTCAAAATGGATTAAAGACCTAAGTGTAAGGCCATATACTATAAAATTCTTAGAGAAAAACATAGGGAAAACACTCTGACATAAATCACAGCAATATCTTTTTTTTTAAGCAGTCATGTTGCTTTTTTTCTTTTATTTATTTTTTTATGCGGAAGGTTCTTATTAGTCATCAATTTTATACACATCAGTGTATACATGTCAATCCCCATCTCCCAATTCATCACACCACCAACAAAAACCCCTGCTGCTTTCCCCCCTTGGTGTCCATACGTTTGTTCTCTATATCTGTGTCTCTATTTCTGCCCTGCAAACCGGTTCATCTGAACCATTTTTCTATGTTCCACATATATGCGTTAATATACGATATTTGTTTTTCTCTTTCTGACTTACTTCACTCTGTATGACAGTCTCTAGATCCATCCAAGTCTCTACAAATGACCCAATTTCATTCCTTTTCATAGCTGAGTAATATTCCATTGTATATATCTTCTTTATCCACATCTTCTTTATCCATTCATCTGTCGATGGGCATTTAGGTTGCTTCCATGACCTGGCTATTGTAAATAGTGCTGCAATGAACATTGGAGTGCATGTGTCTTTTTGAATTATGGTTTTCTCTGGGTATATGCTCAGTGGTGGGTTGGCTGGGTCATACGGCAATTCTATTTTTAGTTTCTTAAGGAACCTCCATACTGTTCTCCAGACTGGCTCTATCAATTTACATTCCCACCAACAGTGCAAGAGGGTTCCCTTTTCTCCACACCCTCTCCAACATTCGTTGTTTGTAGATTTTCTGAGGATGCCCATTCTGACTGCTGTGAGGTGATACCTCATTGTATTTTGATTTGCATTTCTCTAATAATTAGTGATGCTGAATAGCTTTTCATGTGCTTCTTGGCCATCTGTATGTCTTCTTTGGAGAAAAGTCTATTTAGGTTTGCCCATTTTGGGATTGGGTTGTTTGTTTTTTTTAAATTGAGCTGTTTATATATTTTGGACATTAATCCTTTGTCCATTGATTTGTTTGCAAATATTTTCTCCCATTCTAAGGGTTGTCTTTTCAGCTTGTTTATGGTTTCCTTTGCTGTGCAAAAACTTTTAAGTTTCATTAGGTCCCATTTGTTTACTTTTGTTTTTATTTCCATTACTCTAGGAGGTGGATCAAAAAAGATCTTGCTGGGCTTCCTTGGTGGTGCACTGGTTGAGAGTCTGCCGGCCAATGCAGGGGACACGGGTTCATGCCCCAGTCCGGGAAGATCCCACATGCCATGGAGCGTCCAGGCCCGTGAGCCATGGTCACTGAGCCTGCACATCCGGAGCCTGTGTTCCACAATGGAAGAGGCCACAACAGTGAGAGGCCCGCATACTGCAAAAAAAAAAAAAAAAAAAAAAAAAGACCTTGCTGTGATTTATGTCAGAGTGTTCTTCCTATGTTTTCCTCTAAGAGTTTTATAGCGTCTGGTCTTAGATTTAGGTCTCTAATCCATTTTGAGTTTATTTTTCTGTATGGTGTTAGGGAGTGATCTAATTTTATTCTTCTACATGTAGCTGTCCAGTTTTCCCAGCACCACTTATTGAAGAGACTGTCTTTTCTCCATTGTATATCCTTGCCTCCTTTGTCATAGATTAGTTGACCATAGGTGCGTGGGTTTATCTCTGTGCTTTCTATCTTGTTCCACTGATCTATATTTTTGTTTTTCTGCCAGTACTATATCGTCTTGATTACTGTAGTTTTGTAGTATAGTCTGAAGTCAGGGAGCCTGATTCCTCCAGCTCCATTTTTTTCCCTCAAGACTGCTTTGGCTATTCGGGGTCTTTTTTGTCTCCATACAAATTTTAAGATTTTTTTTGTTCTAGGTCTGTAAAAAATGCCATTGGTAATGTGATAGGGATTGCATTGACTCTGTAGATTGCTTTGGGTAGTAGTCATTTTCACAATATTGATTCTTCCAATCCAAGAACATGGTATATCTCTCCGTCTGTTTGTATTATCTTTAATTTCTTTCATCAGTGTCTTACAGCTTTCTACATACAGATCTTTTTTCTCCCTAGGTAGGTTTATTCCTAGGTATTTTATTCTTTTTGTTGCAATGGTAAGTGGGAGTGTTTCCTTAATTTCTCTTTCAGATTTTTCATCATTAGTGTATAGGAATGCAAGAGATTTCTGTGCATTAATTTTGTATCCTGCAACTTTACCAAATTCATTGATTAGCTCTAGTAGTTTTCTGGTGGCATTTTTAGGATTCTCTACATATAGTATCATGTCATCTGCAAACAGTGACAGTTTTACTTCTTCTTTTCCAATTTGTATTCCTTTTATTTGTTTTTCTTCTCTGATTGCTGTGGCTAAAACTTCCAATACTATGTAGAATAATAGTGGCGAGAGTGGACAACCTTGTCTTGTTCTTGATCTTAGAGGAAATGCTTTCAGTTTTTCACCATTGAGAATGATGTTTGCTGCGGGTTTGTCATATATGGCCTTTATTATGTTGAGGTAGTTTCCCTTTATGCCCACTTTCTGTAGAGTTTTATCATAAATGGGTGTTGAATTCTGTCAAAAGCTTTTTCTGTATCTATTGAGATGATCATATGGTTTTTCTTCTTCAATTTGTTAATATGGTATATCACATAGATTGATTCACATATACTGAAGAATTCTTGCATCCCTGGGATAAATCCCACTTGATCATGCCGTATGATCCTTTTAATGTGTTGTTGGATTCTGTTTGCTAGCATTTTGGTGAGGATTTTTGCATCTATATTCATCAGTGATATTGGTCTATAATATTCCTTTTTTGTAGTATCTTTGTCTGGTTTTGGTATCAGTGTGATGGTGGCCTCATAGAATGAGTTTGGGAGTGTTCCGTCCTCTGCAAATCTTTGGAAGAGTTTCAGAAGGATGGGTGTTAGCTCTTCTCTAAATGTTTGATAGAATTTGCCTGTGAAGCCATCTGGTCCTGGACTTTTGTTTGTTGGAAGATTTTTAATCACAGTTTCAATTTCATTACTTGTGATTGGTCTATTCATATTTTCTATTTCTTCCTGGTTCAGTCCTGGAAGGTTACACCTCTCTACAAATTTTTCCATTTCTTCCAGGTTGTCCATTTTATTGGCATAGAGTTGCTTGTAGTAGTCTCTTAGGATGCTTTGTATTTCTGTAGCGTCTGTTGTAACTTCTCCTTTTTCATTTCTAATTTTACTGATTTGAGTCCTCTCCCTCTTTTTCTTGGTGAGTCTGGCTAATGGTTTATCAATTTTGTTTATCTTCTCAAAGAACCAGCTTTTAGTTTTATTGATCTTTGCTCTTGTTTTCTTTGTTTCTATTTCACTTATTTCTGCTCTGATCTTTATGATTCCTCTCCTTCTGTTAACTCTGGGTTTTGTTTGTTCTTCTTTCTCTAGTTCCTTTAGGTGTAAGGTTAGATTATTTATTTGAGATTTTTCTTGTTTCCTGAGGTAGGCTTGTATATCTATAAACTTCCCTCTTAGAACTGCTTTTGCTGTATCCCATAGGTTTTGGATCATCGTGTTTCCATTGTCATTTGTCTCTAGGTATTTTTTGCTTTCCTCTTTGATTTCTTCAGTGATCTCTTGGTTATTTAGTAACGTATTGTTTACCCTCCATGTGTTTGTGTTTTTTACATTTTTTCCTCGTAATTCATTTCTGATCTCATAGCATTGTGCTTGATATGATTTCAATGTTCTTAAATTTACTGAGGCTTGATTTGTGACCCAAGATGTGATCTATCCTGGAGAATGCTCCGTGCGCACTTGAGAAGAAAGTGTAATCTGCTCTTTTTGGATGGAATGTCCTATAAATATCAATTAAATCTATCTGGTCTATTGTGTCATTTAAAGCTTGTGTTTCCTTATTAATTTTCTGTTTGGATTATCTGTCCTTTGGTGTAAGTGAGGTGTTAAAATCCCCCACTATTTTTGTGTTACTGTCAATTTCCTCTTATATAGCTGTTAGCAGTTGCCTTATGTAGCGACATGCTCCTATGTTGGGTGCATATATATTTATCATTGTTATATCTTCTTTTTGGATTGATCCCTTGATCATTATGTAGTGTCCTTCCTTGTCTCTTGTAACATTCTTTATTTTAAAGTCTACTTTATCTGATATGAGTATTGCTACTCCAGCTTTCTTTTCATTTCCATTTGCATGGAATATCTTTTTCCATCCCCTCACTTTCAGTCTGTACGTGTCCCTAGGTCTGAAGTGGGTCTCTTGTAGACAGCATATACATGGGTCTTGTTTTTGTATCCATTCAGCAAGCCTGTGTCTTTTGGTTGGAGCATTCAATCCACTCACGTTTAAAGTAATTATCAATATGTATGTTCCTATTACCATTTTCTTAATTGTTTTCGGTTTGGTTTTGTAGGTCTTTTTCTTCTCTTGTGTTTCCCACTCAGAGAAGTTCCTTCAGACTTTGTTATAGAGCTGGTTTTGTGGTGCTGAATTCTCTTAGCTTTTGCTTGGCTGTAGAGCTATTGATTTCTCCATCAAATCTGAATGACATCCTTGCTGAATAGAGTAATCTTGGTTGTAGCTTCTTCCCTTTCATCACTTTAAGTATATCATGCCACTCCCTTCTGGCTTATAGAGTTTCTGCTGAAAAATCAGCTGTTAACCTTATGGGAGTTCCCTTGTATGTTATTTGTCATTTTTCCCTTGCTGCTTTCAATAATTTTTCTTTGTCTTTAATTTTTGCCAATTTGATTACGATGTGTCTTGGCACGTTTCTCCTTGGGTTTATCCTGTATGGGACTCTCTACACTTCCTGGACTTGGGTGGTATTTCCTTTCCCATGTTAGGGAAGTTTTCAACTATAATCTCTTCAATATTTTCTCAGGTCCTTTCTCTCTCTCTTCTTCTGGGACCCCTATAATGCGAATGTTGTTACATATAATGTTGTCCCAGAGGTCTCTTAGGCTGTCTTCATTTCTTTTCATTCTTTTTTCTTTATTCTGTTCCACAGCAGTGAATGCCAGCATTCTGTCTTCCAGGTCACTTATCCGTTCTTCTGCCTCAGTTATTCTGCTATTGATTCCTTCTAGTGTAGTTTTCATTTCAGTTATTGTATTGTTCATCTCTCTATGTTTGTTCTTTAATTCTTCTAGATCTTTGTTAACATTTCTTGCATCTTCTCGACCTTTATCTCCATTCTTTTTCTGAGGTCCTGGATCATCTTCACTATCATTATTCTGAATTCTTTTTCTGGAAGGTTGCCTATCTCCACTTCATTTAGTTGTTTTTCTGGGGTTTTATCTTGTTCCTTCATCTGGTACATAGCCCTCTGCCTTTTCATCTTGTCTATCTTTCTGTGAATGTGGTTTATGTTCCACAGGCTGCAGGGTTGTATTTCTTCTTGCTTCTGCTGTCTGCCCTCTGGTAGATGAGGCTATATAAGAGGCTTGTGCAAGTTTCCTGATGGGAGGGACTGGTGGTGGGTAGAGCTGGATGTTGCTCTGGTGAGCAGGGCTCAGTAAAACTTTAATCCACTTGTCTGCTGATGGGTAAGGCTGGGTTCCCTCTCTGTTGGTTGTTTGGCCTGAGGTGACCCAACACTGGAGCCTACCTGGGCTCTTTTGTGGGGCTAATGGTGGACTCTGGGAGGGCTCAGGCCAAGGAGTACTTCCCAGAACTTCTGCTGCCAGTGTCCCTGTCCTCATGGTGAGACAGAGCCACCTCCGCCTCTGCAGGAGACCCTCCGACACTAGCAGGTAGGTCTGGTTCAGTCTCCTATGGGGTCACTGCTCCTTCCCCTAGGTCCCAAGGTGCTCACTACTTTGTGTGTGCCCACCAAGAGTGGAGTCTCTGTTTTCCCCAGTCCTGTCAAAGTCCTGCAATCAAATCCCGCTAGCCTTCAATGTCTGATTCTCTAGGAATTCCTCCTCTCATTGCTGGACCCCCAGGTTGGGAAGCCTACCATGGGGCTCAGAAACTTCACTCCAGTGGGTGGACTTCTGTGGTATAAGTGTTCTACAGTTTGTGAGTCACCCATCCAGCAGTTACGGGATTTGATTTTGTTGTGATTGTGCCCATCCTACCGTCTCATTGTGGCTTCTCCTTTGTCTTTGGATATGGGGTATCTTTTTTGGTGAGTTCCAGTGTCTTCCTGTCAATGAATGTTCAGCAGTTAGTTGTGATTCTGGTGTTCTCACAAGAGAGAGTGAGAGCACGTCCTTCTACTCTGCCATCTTGAACCAATCTCAGCAATATCTTTTTTGATCCACCTCTTAAGAGTAATGAAAATAAAAACAAACAAAAAAAATTGGACCTAATTAAACTTAAAAGCTTTGGCACAGCAAAGGAAACCATAAACAAGATGAAAAGACAACCCACAGAATGGGAGAAAACATTTGCAAACAAAGTGACCAACAGGGATTAATCTCCAAAATATACAAATAGCTCATGCAGCTCGATATAAAAAAAAACCCAACCCAATTAAAAAATGGATGAAAGATCTAAATAGACACTTCTCCAAAGAAGGCATACAGATAGCCAATAGGCACGTGAAAAGATGCTCAACATCAGTAATTATTAGAGAAATGCAAATCAAAACTACAATGAGGTATCCCCTCACACCAGTCAGAATGGTCATCATCAAAAAATCTACAAATAATAAATGCTGGAGAGGGTGTGGAGAAAAAGGAACCCTCCTACTCTGTTGATGGGAATGTAAATTGGTACAACCATTATGGAGAACAGTATGGAGGTTCCTTAAAAAACTAAAAATAGAACTACCATGTGACCCAGCAATCCCACTCCTGGGCATATATCCAGAGAAAACCATAATTTGAAAAGATGTATGCACTCAGTGTTCATTGCAGCACTATTTACAATAGCCAAGACATGGAAGCAACCTAAATGTCCATCAACAGAGGAATGGATAAAGATGTGGTACCTATATAAAATGGACTATTACTCAGCCATAAAAAAGAACAAAATAATGTCATCTGAAGCAACATGGATGGACCTAAAGATTACCATACTAAGTGAAGTAAGTCAGAAAGACAAATATCATATAATATCACTTATATGTGGAACCCAAAAAAAATAGTACAAACGAAGTTATTTACAAAATAGAAATCAAGTCACAGATGTAGAAAACAAACTCATGGTTACCAAAGGCGAGGGCGGTGCGAGGGATAAATTAGGAGACTGGGATTAACATATACACACTACTATATATAAAATAGATAACTTATAAGAACCTACTGTATAGCACAGGGAGCTCTACTCAATATTCTGTAATAACTTGTGTGGGAAAAGAATCTAAAAAAGAATGGATATATGTATACAGTAAGTCCCCTACATAAGAACGAGTTCCATTCCAAGAGCACAATCGTAAGTCCAATTTGTTCTTAAGTCCAACAAAATTAGCCTAGGTACCCAACTAACACAATCGGCTACACAGTACTGTACTATAATAGGTTTATAATACTTTTCACATAAATAATACATAAAAACAAAGACAAAAATAAACATTTTTAACCTTACAGTACAGTACCTTGAAAAGTACAGTAGTACAGTACAGCAGCTGGCATACAGGGGCTGGCATCGAGTGAACAGGCAAGAAGAGTTACTGACCGGAGGAGGGAGAGGAGGTGGGAGATGGTAGAGCTGAAGGATCATCAGCAATAGGAGATGCAAGGCAAGCTGCAATCTCACTCATGCCTGATGGTGATGGCACAGGTTCTGGTTCCTTGCTGGATTCAATTCTATCTACCCTCTTGAAAAAATGATCCAGGGATGTCTGGGTTGTAGCTCTTTTTTTCTTGTCATAGATGACACAGTAGCACTGGATTGCATTCTGAACGGCTGCTGCAACCTTCCTGTACAGTTCTACACTCGGGTCCTGAGCCTCAAAAACTCACAGTGCCTCCTCAAATAAAGAAAATCCCCTTGCCATTTCCTGCATCGTGAATCTCTTCAGTTCTTCAGTTACTTCTCCTTCCTCTCGTCTCTCTTCATCCTTTCTCTGGGCCTCCAATTCCTGCCGCTTCTTAGCAGAACCAGCTACGTCACCACTGCTTTTACGCTTGCTTCCACACATCCTGGGCTTGAAATAAAGATACTGTACTACTGTACTCTATACAGTACAGTAAAGTACACAAAAGCACAACCACTTGTAGAGGATGCACGTATGTGACAGATACGGGAACTAACTTACTTGACTGGACATGTGAACGCACATTTGCATCTTTGAAAGTTCGCAACTTGAAGGTTCATATGTACGGGACTTACTGTATGTATAACTGATTCACTTTGCTGTACACCTGAAACTAACACAACATTGTAAATCAACTATACTCCAATTAAAAAAAAAATGTAAGCCAGCCTGGTCTTTTCTTCACTTGGTGAGGAGTCAAGGCAGCCAGGAAGCTCTGGGAAGGCTGGGACACCTCCATTTGGTTCTGTTCATTTTACGCAGCTGTGGTCAGGAGTACAAGAGGGAACTTAGAAAAGGTGTTAGAGGTAGGTATGCTTTAGATCCCCTAAAAATGCCTTTAAAATAGGAAACTGAAGCCTCTCAGAAACTGAACCCTCTCTCAACTCCTTTTTGGAAGTTCTCACTAAGAAGACTTTTGTATTCTAAAGTGAGGGATAATAAGCAAACAACAAAACCAGTGCTCAGATGTGATACTGGGGCTAGAAACAAGGGCACATGGAAGGACCAAGTCAGTCAGCGAGGCCTGATAGTTTGACTCTCTAAATATCTCTGGCAATCATCTTCCCTTCCCGTTTGAATTTCCACCACTCTACTTCAGACCCTCCTCACTTCTCACCTTGAAGTTGAACAGCCAACGCTCTACAGGCTCAGGAGAACTTTCCCTGTCCACCTGCCTTGTGTTCTCTGAGTATCTTCCTTAAATGCAGGCATGATCACATCACCGCTTAACAAACACCTCCCTACTTAACTGCAGTAGCATTTTCCAGAGTGGGGTCTGCATTAGTCATCGGGGCGGGGGGGGGGTGCTGATTTTAAAATGCTGATTCCAAGGCCTAACGCAGGAGGATCAAAGTCTCTGTGTGTGTGACATTTTCAAAACTCCCTAAGTAATTCTTCAGCACATCACGATGAGGGAATTCCTGAGTCACAGTCTAAGTGTAGACTCCTCAGGGCAGGAGAGACCTATCAGAACCTGAAGGCTTGGCCTGTCTTCAAGCTTCCTCTCCTCCACTCACCCATTTTTTGTTACAGCTACACACAACTGAATCATATGTGTTGTGTTGAAACAGGGCAGGCATGCCCCCCATCTGTGCCTCTTCACATCACTGTCTTCTTTTCCTCTGATTGCTAAAAGCCCTGTGTATCCCGCTCCCTCCTCCTTGAAGCCTTCCCTGATGATGCTCTCCACCTGGGTGTCTTTCTTTCCTTGGGGTTCCCACAGCACTGTGCACACTCTCCTCTTCCAGCACTCACCCCAGGCTATAACTCTAAAAATACCTGCCTCTCCCCTAGACTGGGAGTGTCTCAGAGTCTGGGTCTTATCTATTTCAGCACGTTAGCTGCTCATGGAGTAGGATGGTACTCACTCCAGACCAGTGCTGGCCAATCGAAATATACGTGTGGGCATGTATATAATTTTTAATTTTCTAGTAACCATAGTAAAAAAAAGATTTAAAAGAAGCAAGTGAAATTAATTCTCATGATGTTTTCATTTAACTCAATCTATTTAAAAGATTACCATGTTAACACGTAATCCATATAAAAAACTATTGAGATAGTTTACACTTTTTTCTCATACTGTGTCTTTGAAACGTCAGTGTGTATTTTACACTTACACGTCTCAAACCAGTCTAGCCACATTTCAAGCATTCCATAGCACATGTGGCCAGCGGTTACCATATTGGGCGGCACGGTTCTAGACTAGAGAGGATGCTTATCCAGGTCTACGTGGGAACCTCTGCACATAAAGAAAGCTACAGTCTAGTCCAGGGTTCATCCTTCGTGTTTACATGGCCCTGGAATGGCTTTTACCAAGACCTTGTTACCCTTGGTCTCCCTGTGCACTGCACAGAGCTGTGAGGCCAGGTCTGGCTGTGAGGGTCCTGCCTGTGAGCTGTGCCCGTCCAGCAAGGAGGCTTCAGGACTGTCGGCAGCGAACAAACCTTCGCTACCAGGCGTTTGGAGCTGAAATGCACAGATATGCTGTTACCTCTCTAGGGAACATTACAAGTCTTAAGTGAGAATGCCGCATTCTTTGGCATGCAAAGCCACACCTTCCATGCCATCATCATGGAGGCTCCCGTCACCAAAAGAAAAAGCCACAGAAGAGTAAATACAGCTCATTTGTAGATGCTTTGGTAAAGGTAAGTTCCAGATATCCACGCCCTCTAGGGACATCATTCCATCTGAGGGAGGAGATTTTTCAAAAATGCCTTAAGCAGGAAACTTAGAACACTTCCAAGACATGAGCTGTTTGTCTTGCTCAGGCCTGTCTGCTGGCTTCTTCTAACTCAGACAACAGTGAGTGTTTGCTGGGCCCAACCTCTACTCTCTTGGGTCAGAAATAAGAAAAGAAAACGAGTCTCTGTCTCCTGGCCCCGTACTCTGGTGACCTCAGTTGAGAAGCCTGGCGCCAGCTGGCACCAAGTACAGGGTAAAGCCAAGTCGACTTGGCACCCTCAGCCTGGCACCCTCTTAGCGGGCAGTAACCCAAAGCAGTCTTTCCCTCTGCTCCCCCTCCCCTAGGCCCCATTTTCAATTAAAACAGTCAGGTACACAAATTAGCATCAGAACCAAAATGGTTTCCTGGGAAACTAATGACAAAAATCCCAGTTTTAAAACATTTTCTTTGCAACCTAGAGAGCAAAGCCATGCCTTTCACGAGGACAAAAGCCCTGAGCCAAAGAACTCCATCTCATATAAAGAAGTGTCATTGACCAAAGACTCTGGAATAAATGAAAAGTGCTATTTGAGGCTGTCAGGACATGCTTTATGTATTTTCCTATACCTTGCTCCCATATAATCTTTGCCTACCATTCACTCATGCCTGTTTTCACTGAACTGAAACATTTCCTTGTTAATTTCTTTTCCCAGCAGTCCTCCTTCTTGCAAGAAGTTGAACTCTTTAGAATGCAAGCAGATAGAGGATGGGTCAGACATTTTTGCCACTGTCAGGGAGAGAAGACTCAATATCATACCTGCACCCATTAAAATATACCCCTCGAGTGGATGGACCTAGTGTCTGTCATACAGAGTGAAGTAAGTCAGAAAGAGAAAAACAAACACCGTATGCTAACACATATATATGGAATCTAAAAAAAGAAAAAAAAGATTATGAATAACCTAGGGGCAAGACAGGAATAAAGGTGCAGATGTAGAGAATGGACTTGAGGATATGGGGAGGGGGAAGGGTAAGCTGGGACGAAGTGAGAGAGTGGCATGGACATATATACACTACCAAACATAAGGTAGATAGCTAGTGGGAAGCAGCGGCATAGCACAGGGAGATCAGCTCGGTGCTTTGTGACCGCCTGGAGGGGTGGGATAGGGAGGGTGGGAGGGAGGGAGATGCAAGAGGGAAGGGATATGGGAACATATGTATATGTATAACTGATTCACTTTGTTATAAAGGAGAAACAAACACACCACTGTAAAGCAATTATACTCCAATAAAGATGTTAAAATAAATAAATAAATAAATAAAATAAAAGGGCATGTATTATGAAAATGTTAGAACGACAAGAGGAACCTAATAAAAATCATTTACGTTTGCTTGTTTAAAAATATATATATATACATATATACACCCCTCAAAAATTATCTGAGAAAAGTAATTTACCAGTAACAATAATCACGTGCATTTGTGTAGTAATTAATAGTTTACAAAATGCCTTCACATATATTTCCTCAATTCAACTTCACAATAGCTGCAGTAGAAATAACAGGTTCAGCCTTTATGTGATGTCTTTCCTAGGAGCGTTCATTCAACTGATGAACATACTGAGAGCCCTCTGTGTGCAGCATTGTGGAATGCACTGGGGAACAGAGCTGTCAATACATGGTTCCTTCTAGGAGGAGCTGAGTCTTTGGGGCAAATAGGAAATAGACAATTAAAATCAATATAAACCATCTGACACAGGTATATAGCATGCTGTGGGAACACATAAGAAGGGTCCTTAGTGCAGAATTTTAATATTAGATAATCCCTTAACCTGAAGAAATTAAACCACTTAATAATGGAATTTCTGGCATCCTAACAAGCCAGTAAGGGAGGTATTGGCAGAGAGGCCTACCCAAGGACCCCCGAATCACACAGCACTGGCTGTCTTACCTAGAAGGTATAACTACAGTACGCATGTAATATGTGTGTATGTATTGTATATGTAGTGATAGTATGAAACTAGAGTAGTGTAGTAGTCATAACATTAGGTATGGCTTCATACGGGCAGGCTTGATTCTTTCACAATATACCAGGATCCATATGCTCTCCAAACGAGCATTAGACTCCCAAAGCCAAGCAGTAACTTCTGAATGTAGCCATTGCTTAAAATATTGTATAACTCCCTTTTACTGGCCTTTTCTTCAGAATCTGGAGGTAATATCCCCCTCACCCCTCTTTTTCTCTTGTTTTCTAATTACAAAAGTAATACCTGTACATACTCATGGTAAACAATTCAATATTACACAAATATGCAATTAAAAAATGAAAGTCTCCCACAACCACCAACCCCCAAATACTGCTACTTTGAGGCATATCCTTCCAAGGTTTTTTAAATATATGTGTTTACATACATATTTTAACAGGAATGGGACCATATTATACACAGTATTCAACAACTTGCTTGAGAAATAGCTCTCTTAGGTATCTTTCCATGTTGGCATAGACTTAGCATTCATCTTAGACTGCATAGCCATTCACTGTATAGACGCACCATAATTTATTTAAGCTACCTTCTACTGACAAACACTGGGCTGTTTTTATAATTTTTCAGTCTTATGAGCAATCTATAGCTGATATCCTTATAAATATTAATTTGTACATTGTTTGAGTATTTCTAGAAAGTGGAATTGATAGCATATTCTTTACAGATCCTCAAAAAGGCCAAGATTTAATACTTAAGAATGATAAATAGGGGCTTCCCTGGTGGCGCAGTGGTGGAGAGTCCGCCTGCCGATGCAGGGGACACGGGTTCGTGCCCCGGTCTGGGAAGATCCCACATGCCGCGGAGCGGCTAGGCCCGTGAGCCATGGCTGCTGAGCCTGCGCGTCCGGAGCCTGTGCTCCGCAACGGGAGAGGCCACAACAGTGAGAGGCCCGCGTACCACACACACAAAAAAAAGAATGATAAATAAGTTGCCTGAAAATATTTTTGCTCAGAATAAAACCTTACAATAAGTGAGGAGGAGAAGGAAGATTTATTGAGCAGCTGCCAACTATGTGCCAATCATAGTGATAAAAACTTGCATTATCTCATCACTCCTGGAAATTCTGAATATTTTGACATTATTATTCCCATTTGAGAGATGAGAAAGGTGCAATAGAGAGGCTAAACTTTTTCAAGGTTACATAGTTAGCAAATGGCAGAGCCAGGATTGGAACTTGGGTCTTTCTGATTCTTTCTACTATACCACTGCCTCTAAGTAGTGTAAAATCACATTGCTGGTTTCTTGGTTTAAACTCCAACTGACTGTAAGGAAAATCTCAAAAACATTTTGAGCAGTTTCAGAAATGCTAAAATAAATATATACCTTCTCAAACTTATGTATTAAAGACACTACTCATCTGAAATATACAAATTTTACTATGTTAATTATAAAATGTCTCATTAATTTAGTCTCCTCCCTTTTCTTACTGAATAACAGAGCTCTATATAAAATTAATGCATCCAAAATACATACATTTCTTTGTTCATAAATACTTCTGCTCTGGGTTTATGCAAATTCTATTATTTAAAATAATAGTAAGGAAGCAAGCTCATTATGAAGTCTATTTGTCTACATGCTTCATTGTACTCTAAAGAGTCTATTCCTAGCTTATCAATTAATCACCTCTTTCCTTTTAACCTGCTTTTGAAAACCCACCAATTCTATACTATTTTAAAGGGTTTTTTGCTGGGCCAGTTTCCTCTGGAAACAAAATACAGAAACCATGACACAAGATGTGTGGGGGAAAAAGTGAAACCAGGAGGCCAAAAGAATAATATTCAGGTACTTCTACCTCTGCTCTGAAAGGTTGTGTCTCAGTTGCTTCTTTTTGGATGGTCAACTCACCATAAGGCAATACTTATATTTTCCAACGAAATGTTTTACTCATAAATGATTTGCTCATCAGCAAATGAGTTTGACCTTTTTCTAGAGTCTTTTCTGGCACCATTCTTCTGTACTCCCATAGCACATTCTGCATACTCCCACCACATCACTTGTCACACTGTTTCTTATCCTTCTTCCTGATTAGACTGAGAGTTTTTTGATAACAAAGACCACATTTCTGTTAACACTGTGCATAGCACCCAGCACCTGTAAGTGCTCAGTAAATAGCTGTTGCTTGAATGAATAGCTTCAAGGGCATTGCTTCCCCTCAACCTTCTACCTGATGCACCTTCAGTCAAAGAAGCAGACTCTCAAGGTGGCCTGATTTAAGGCATGGATGTACAGTCACAACAGAGAATCTCAGGAAACTCAATGACAGCTTCCCCAGATGCAGTCTCTGTTTTCACCTTTCACCAATATTAACAAAGAGCTCAGCACTTTACATTCCTCCTAAAGAGATTCATTCACAACCCAGGCATAAGTGGGCAGTGCTGATTTCCGCAAAGATTTTGTAGCAATATTAGGGAAGGGTAGACTACTTAGCATTCCTGATCAGACACATTTACTCCCTGAGGTTCTTTCTTCCCCAGTGTGCTTCAACCTCACAAGCTTCCTCCCTATATCACACAGAACAATTTAGCCATTCCCTGGCTTATTTCTCCAAACTTCCATGCTCACACCTATCAGGGCCCATAGTAGACACAAGCCTTTCAAAGATGGTGGGTGAGTGTATGTGTTAAAAATAACATTTTCCTCTTACATCAGCGTTTGCAGTTGTTAGTATTTAAATTCGATTTTCAAACAGTTTTAAGCAATCTAACATAAGCAAAAATCATGCCTCTTCCAAACAAACCATTTTTAAAGTTGTCCTCTACCTCGCCATCCCAAGGAAGAACTAGTCGTTTCTTGTTGGTGACTTCCATCTCATGGTTCAAGTAAGGTCCTTCCTGCTTGGCCCTCAGGCTGTACTCACCCCATCACCTCTTGATGCTTCACGGTTCCTAGTCCTTGGAGAAGGGACTTCCTCACCCAAGGCCCTGAGGTCATCACTCCAGCTGAGGCAGAAACTTTTCTCACCTGACAGCTGGTGTCTCCCCACTCTGTGGTCTCTAGGAAATCTTCTTCTCCCTTACTAACCTTAATAATTATAATGCAACTGCAAATTTATGGATCCACTACTATGTGCCAGGAGCTGTAGGAAGCACTATTTTGCCTGTTACCTCATTTAATCTCTAGGACCACCCTATAAGTGGTTATTATAGTATTTTCATTTCACAGAGAAGAAAACTTAGGTTAAGGGAAATTAAGTCATTTGTCTAAAGGTGCTGAACTCACATGGGGTTTGAATGCAACTCTGATTCTAAAGCCTATACATCAGCTTTGTTCCCACGCTCTCTAATTATGGATCCAGCGTTACCTCCTTGTGATTGAGGCAATCCGAACATCCCCTTCTCCCTTGCTCTCTTGTGTTGACCTCAGGTTACTCAGAGGCCTTAACCTCTTAACTCTTGCCCTACAGGCCACCTATGCCTCGGTCGACTGTCTTGCTCTTAACTCAGGCTGTCCACATTCCCAACGCTAGTCTTGGAGAACAGATAACTTGCCCCAACCCAGCCCCACAGAGCTCCCAACACAAGTGACTTGAGAAAGCTAGGACCAGTTCTCAGGGAATCTGAGAACTTTGCTAGCTTTGTCACCTTAAGCACATCCTAGGGTAGAATAAATCCCCAAGGGCATCCCTAGAAGTAGCCGGCCTTCTCAGTTTTCTTTGGCTTGGAGATGACCAAGGGTTGACACTCCCTGTCCCCCACCCTGAGATCAGAATGGATTGGACATGACTTCAGGCCTTCTAGACATTCAGATCCATTTACTTGGCATCCTGGGAGCTGGGTAAATGGCAGCTCTTGTAGCAGATGGGATTTCATCTAGAGAATATTTTAAGCCTGATTTTAGAAAGCTTAAAGTGGCTAAAAATGATAGGAGCAATGTGAAACGAACGATCAGCTTTCGCCAATTCTAAGAGTTGTAGACAAATTCCAGTGGATTCGCTGAGTCCCAGGTTATTCCTGACTAGGATCACACGGCAGCTGCCAACGGATAGCTAGGCCCTTTCATTCCAGGAGCCTAAATCTGAGCTAGTCATTATAATGTCTGTTCAGTAATCTGAATTTTTATGTTTTTCTTTTAAGACAAACTTTAAACATTAAAAAAAAATCTTCTAAATCTACCTTAGGCTGCACGCAGGTAGTTTATTTGGAGAATGTGATCAGTAACAAAACCTGTAAGGGAGTGAGGGAGGCTGGATAGGGCAGAAGGAGAGCTTGAACTTAATTCAGTCACAACAGACTTCAGCGGATCCCCTGGGGAGCTTTGAACCTGGAGTGGCTATTCCAAGCATTCCAGAACTGAGCTAGAGGGTGGGCCTTCTATCCCTGCACAGACCAATCACTGGATAAGGACTACCAGAGGGAAGGGCTGTGACCTGTCTGAGGTGCCTTCCTTAGGCTGACGGCAACTCCTGGGGAGGGACTCAGCTACGGATCTTCAGCAGGGAACAGTCCTGGCAGCTGAGAGAATAACTACCTCGGACCTCAAGGGGGACCTGGGCAGTGCACAGTAGCACCTCCTACAAAATCAAACACCAAAATTAATACCAAACAAATACATCACAGCTCTGAAAGTAGCGTGCAGTGAGCCCAGGGAATAGGGTACTATAAAATTTGATGGAGCCATGTCCTGGCTGAATTCGTTAGGAAAGTTCTTGAAGCCATAACTGTCTGTGTATGATTACCTTTTGACTCTGAAATTGCCAGTTCAGTAAGCAAAAGGAGGCTGATTAAAAGTCATATGTTTTCTAAAACCCTCAGAGGCAGGGCCTCTCAGGGCCAATTCAAATGGAGAATTCTTACTACAGATTCTTCCACATTTTTTCCATTTCTGTGTATTCCCTGAGCAGGTGGCCACTACCTGCAGCTGATAATTATAGGCTTTATATATGCTGCACTATGAAAGGAACTTGTCTGTGGTGCCAGGGCTGACGGGGAAGTATACAGCATAGGTTTGACCCTGTAAAAGGGGGAAAATATCCTTTTGTTATGGGCTACAGGGTTTTCAAGGCTGCTATCCATGGCAAATGTTCACCATGCTTAAAGGCTAAGGGCCAAGCATACAACCTTTTAAGAGCTTGTTAGCGGAAAGTCCATTCATTGAAAGCCTTGGCTGTCCTACGCAGTTGGCAGGGAATCAGAGCCATATTGTGTTCCTCCCTTTGTAAAAAGGTAAAAGTTCTATCGCTTCCACCGCTGAAAACATTTAATATTGCACCTTTAATTTTCAATAATAATAATATTAATAATAATAATAGAGAAAATGTTGCCGTGGACTTCGTAGATAAAAATTGATATTTTGATCTTTGGTGAAACATTTTCTCTTCTGGGATGGAGCAAGGCAGCCATTTGGGCAATACCTACAAAAATGATAGTGCAGTTCTGGGCAGGAATATTGCAGAAGCTCCACTGGAATTACAAAAACAACTGAGACAAGGGATTGGACCCAACCTGGGTGATTATGCCCTCTCCTCTCTCTCTCCACTCCCAATTCACACCCACTGACAGCTGCCAAACAGATGTTAATTTGATGATTATGGGTATTGAACCATACTGCATCATTATATTACTATTATTAGAAATTTTTATTCACTATTAATAGTCCCTTAGATAATTTATAACAAGATGCTCATAATCTAAATTAAGTCACAAAGTGATAATAAGAAAAAGTGGAGTGAATGTTTTCCATTACGATAGCAATAATTTTGATCTTTCTGATTTCAAAAATGATTACTTGAGAATACTCTAAAAAAACATATTATTTGTTTAATCATATGAATATTTTGGTATTAGAGACAAAACTGTAGAATTAGAGGTTACCCCTGAGGTTAATGGGTACAAGTCCACCTTTTACAAATGAGGAGAGAGGCCCAGAGAGATGGAATTGCCCAGGATCTTACCTTCGGAACAAAGATCCAGGTCTCCTGAATCTCTAGCAGTCTTCTTTCCACTAGAAGAAATATATGCTCTGGTTACTATTATATGTATATGTTAGTGGTAAATTTTTATTAGCTAAAAGAAAAGGAAGGCCTAGATGTCTTTTGACTAGACCAGATTCAAGATTGTTTCCTATGTCCCAGAGAAAACTAGACTTGATACTGTGAACCCCAACTTGATTTGAGCTGATTACTTATCAGCTTATGAAGCTTGTTGGCATATAACCACCCAGGCTGGGAGTTTCAGCATTTTGAGCTTTAATATCACTGTGCCCAGAACATGTGCAGACCTTAGAGGGTGGTATGAAAGCAGTACCCAGTGAGATTTCTAAAACCCCTAATAGATACTGATACACTTGTGGATTCCAGTGTCCCAGTTTGTTCAGATTCCCACATAACGGCACACATTCACAAATCGATGGCTTGGAGACATTCTCCTACAAAGAAGAGCTGAATCATTGTGTTCTGCTAAGACTAACCCTACAGGTCTGGCCCTACATACTCCAAGGTCTTAGAAGAGTGGAAAAAGCAGCTACAGAGGTCAGAAGGCAAGTCACTTGTGTGAAAAAGCTCCAATCTTTATAGTGTAGCCTTGCAAGTGGTATAGAGATTTTCAAAATAAAGCACCAACCTTTCTTACTTTTATTTCACCAGGCTTTTCCATGACTGCTAATTCCTGGGGATGGAAATCTATTTCCCAATTCTCTACATGTCTTGAAAATTTCAGTTTGGGTGATGGAGGTGTGCATGAAGATCAGACCTCTCCTCTAGAATGACACACAGCCCATCCTAACTAGTCCAATGCAGGATATTGATATATGCTGATTTGTAAGCAACGTGTTTATTTCTTTAAATGAGAGTGTTGCAGATCTGTGTTGCTGGAGACAGATGCCAGGACCTACCAGCTGATGGGTGGCACAATACCAGTTGAGTTCGTGTTAGGTCTGAAAATACTGCCTTCACATGCACCTCCTTTCTGAAAGGCTGTAGGCCCTCACAAATTTCCTTTCTTTTCCCTTCCCATCTTGCTTAGAGATATTCTTCATGATGGGTCTCCATCATGGAAAGGAGGGGTCCCTGAGAGAGTTTTATGACTTGGAAGTGTGATTCACAGCCCCAGACCTTTCAGCCATACCTAAGTTGGGGACGGAGTTGGGATCTTGGCATTAGGTTTTGTATTAGTTATCTGTGCCTACTGTAACAAAGCACCACATGCTAGGTGGCTTAAACAACAGAAATTAATTGTTTCGCAGTTCTTGTCGGCAGGATCGGTTCCGTCTGAGGGCTGTGAGGGAGAAATTGTTCCACGGTTCTCTCCCAGCTTCTGCTGGGTTGCTGGCCATCTTTGGCTTATCCTTGGTTTGTAGGTACATCACCCCAATCTCTGCTTTCATGTTCGTGTGGAGTTCTCTTTGTATGTGTCTGTCTCTGGGTCTAAATTTCCCCTTTGTAAAGCACAAAGTCATACTGGATTGGGGCTTACTCTAATAACCTCATTCTTACTTGATTATATGCAAAGACCCTATTTTCAAATAAGGTCACATTCACAGGTACTGAGGACCAGGACTTTAACATCTTTGGGGAGGGATACAAGTCAACTCATGATAGGGCTTCAAATGTAGATACCAGCATTGTATTGGGCAGATATAGCACTAATCTCTCCCCTGCTTTCCTACCCCACTGGGTGCTTCTTCATTCTCCAGCCCTGCCTAACATTCCCCTGGTTGGGCTTTCTTTTGGAAAGCCTAGCCCTATTGGCCTAGGATGGAGAGGAGCTTCCCTCTGTCTACTGAGGTCTTGGGCCTGTTACTCAGATTGTAGGCCTGGATTTCAGTGCTTCTAATACCCAGAATCTGCTTGGGCTTCTGATCCCTAGGAGCATAGACAAATTGTCTGTGCTCCTGGTCCTTTTCATGTAAATTAGTAGATGAGGCAATATTATATAAGGGTTAAGAACACAGACTCTGAAGCCAGACTCAATTCTGAAACTTAGATGTGTCTCCTGGACAAGCTGCTTAAACTGTGTGTGCCTGCTTCCTTATCTATAAACCCATCACTCAAAGAGTTGTTAAGATGATAACGTGAAATAATTCATGTAAAGCACTTAGAACAGTGCATGGCACATAGTAAACGTTCACAAAAGTTAGCTGCCATTATTATTAGCATTTCCCTGGCACAATGAGCTAGTCCTGATTCTTGGAGAGGCAGGCAGGGCAAGGGTGATGGGTGAACTGACAGATTGGGAACTGGGCTCCAGGGACAAGCAATGGAGGAAACAAGCCCCTATAGGGAAAACATCTACAGTGGGGATGGGAGGAAGCCAGGACTCATCAATAAAGGAGTAGATGAGAGGGCACCACGGGGTCAGGACTTATCTGGGCAGCACACCCTTAGAGGCAGCCAAGCAAAGAATCTGGAGAAATATTTCAGGGCCTTTTGTCTGCATCCTCCCTGGAAGCAGAATGATTTCAGAATGAGGGGCAGGTTGAGCCTCAGCAGGCACACAGGGAGGTAGACCAGTAGTACAGGTGTAGGGGTGTGTGTGTGTGTGTGTGTGTGTGTGTGTGTGTGCGCGCGCGCGCGTGTGTGTGTGTGTGTGTGTAGAAGTCACCAGGAAGTTCTTGGCTCCACTGCACTATTCCCTAAACTACTGCACTATATTCTAAACATACAGTCTAAGAAGACTTTGGGGACCATCCTCGCCCTCACCCTTCAAGCCTCCCCTCTGGTTTCTCAGTGTCAAGTCCATGCCTTTCATCCAGAACAGCGGCCACCCTGGGCTGCTGCTGCCAGCAGAGGTGCTCTGCTTGCAAAATTCTCTGTTTGGTTGTCACTGTTTGGCTATTACCCCACTGCAAAGGAACAACTCAACAAATGAGTTTAAACTATTCCCTTTTCAAATATTAGGTTAAGGCTATCTGAAGTTTGATCAAGATATGGTGGATAAGAAATCACTGCCCCTCCTAAAAATTTAGGTTATGATTCAAGTGCTGTTTCAAGAAGCCTTTCAGAATGTTGACTGTATGCATTATCCCAGTGCCCAGCAACCGTGGCATAACTACATTTCGTCAGTCTTTAGTGATGAAAGATATATATGGGTGAAGCATTTGGTCATTCAAAACAGCATCAACCTTCTCCTGACCCTGCTATTCCTTTAAGGAACCACCCTACCTCTTGCTTTCCCTCTACTCCCCAAATTGTTAAGAAGCTAGCCCATACTTGTTTCTACTGCTTCACCACCCAAATCACATTGGATTGTATAATACTTAGCTCTTTGCATCCTCACCACTCAGCTAAAATTGCTCTTTGGAGGTTGTCATTGCCTTTCACATCACCAAATCCAATGGCTGCATAACAACTTTTAACCTTCCTGGATTCTCTGTAGCATCGGATACATTTAAGAATCTTCTCATCCCAAGGCTTCCATGACCCTGAGCCACTCTGGGCTTCCTGTTTCTGTGATGGCTACTCCTCTGGATCCTTCTTTAATCTTCCTTCTTCCCCCTAAATGCAGGTATGTCCAAAGTGTGTGTCTTCTCCCTCCTTTACTCTCTCTTTGGCTATGTCTAGTTCATTGGATATGGAAGGGCCTCCAGACAGTGGGTTGTTGGAAACAGAATATCCAAGGCTAGGTATGTTTAGCGATGGGACTTTGCAGAATCTCCCACCAGGAAATGAGGGCAGGCATTAGCCCAAGCACCAAAACAGGAGGGACCAGCTTAGCAATGAAGCCCTAGGGTTCCACACTTGTATGCAAGGTAGGATAGGGGATGGGCACCAAGGTGTTTGACCACAGGATAAAGGAAGGGTTCAAAGCAGTTTGTAGGCCAACATGCTTGAAGAAACTTATTTCTGATGGTTGTATGTAGTATCTTTAACGGTGTTTCTGATCTCTCCACGGGGGTTAGATATCCCTCTTATACTTCCCATCAAGTCCTTATCACATTGGATATGGTGTGTTGTATATTTATTAGTCTATATCCACCTGTAGACTGTAAGATCTCAAGAGCAAAGACCATAGATATCATTTTTACCATTGTATTTCTAACACCAAGACCAGTGCTTGTCCCATAAAAGGGGCTAAATAAATATTTGTTGAAAAAAGTGAATGAACTGTATTTTTCAATTTGGAAATCAAATAAGTGGAAATTATGGGAAGAAATCATATGTAAAGCAAGATAAAATCTGTACAAGGTACATACCATAGAGTCATGTAGCATTGTTCAAGGTGGGCTGCAAATTTCACTCTGAACTTCCTAGCAGTCAAAGCAAAGGAAAAAACTCAGTTACAAAATTGATAGTGCCTATAGGATTTAAAAAGAAAAGTTACTCAGATGAAGCACAACCATCCCTGTGTTGGCTTAAAAGAAATGTCTCTAAGCAGTCTCATAAAGAGTTCCTGGCTGGGCTACAGACAACATGTTCCAGGATTTCCCTGTAATAGATATAACAGTAGGTTCTGTAGGTCTATTTTTTATAATGTCCTTCAATATAGGCTAATCACATACAGTAAATTTAAAGTAATTCTGCGACAGGGAGACCAGAATAAGTTAGCCAAGTACCCAGAATTCTGATGAACTGATTTGATCCAAGGATAAAATTTAGAATATCTAGAATAAGGTGTGTTCTGAGGAACATGATTACTCCCTGTGATATGATCTAAAACAAAGATCTCTGTGGTCAAGTACATTTGGGAAATATTGCATACTCATATTAGACCTATCTTTTTTGGCTATTTATATATACATTAACATATACTAAGTGCCCTAAGAAGTCCTTCAGTAAAGAAATTGTAACCCAGAATTTTACCAAAATAATAATTTGATCCTTTCATCATATAATAGCTGTTTACATTTAAGGGAAATTTAAAGATGACACTTTGGGAAACAATCATCTAGGGAAACTATGTACTGTATATCTTCAGGCAACTGTATGTGAATATTGTTTTTCATTAAAAAATTTTAAAATTTATTCTATTGAAGTATAGTTGATTTACAATGTTGTGTTAACTTCTGCTGTACAGCAAAAGGATTCAGTTATACATATACATATGTATGCTTTTTCATATTCTTTTCCATTATGGTTTATCACAGGATATTGAATATAGTTCCCTGTACTATACAGTAGGACCTTGTTGTTTATCCATTCTATATATACTAGTTTGCATCTGATAGTCCCAAACTCCCAAGCCATCCCTCTCCCAAGCCCCCTCACCCTCGGCAACCATGACTTTCTCTATGTCTGTGAGTCTGTTTCATAGATAAGTTCATTTGTGTCATACTTTAGATTCCACATGTAAGTGATATAATATGGTATTTGTCTTTCCCTTTCTGACTTACTTCACTTAGTATGAAAATCTCTAGGTTGATCCATGTTGCTGCAAATGACATTATTTCATTGTTTTTTATGGCTGAGTAGTATTCCATTGTATATATATACCACATCTTCTTTATCCATTCATCTGTCGATGGACATTTAGGTTGTTTCCATGACTTGGCTATTGTGAATAGTGCTGTTGTGAACATGGGGTGCATGTATCTTTTTGAATTAGAGTTTTCTCTGGATATATGCCCAGGAGTGGGATTGCTGGATCATATGGTAACTCTGTTTTTAGTTTTTTAAGGAACCTCCATACTGTTCTCCATAGTGGCTGTATCAATTTACACTTCCACCAATAGCTAGGAGGGTTCCCTTTTTTCCACATCCCCTCCAGCATTTGTTATTTGTAGATTTTTTAATGATGGCAATTCTGACTTGTGTGAGGTGATACCTCACTGTAGTTTTTATTTGCATTTATCTAATAATTAGTGATGTTGAGCATCTTTTCATGTCCCTGTTGGCCATCCGTATATCTTTTTTGGAGAAATGTCTACTTAGGTCTTCTGCCCATTTTCGATTGTGTTGTTTTTTTTTTGTTATGAATATTGTTTTTATGAACAATAAAGTTTAAGTTCTTAATAAGAATCTGTCCACTGAGTGTTCCAAGTTACTTCCTTTAGCAAGAACTTGGAGTAAGGATATTCCGTTCTGTCAAATACAAATACACCTTTTGCTTTGACAGTGAACTGAATGGCAGGGCAGGTCATCTCAGAAAAGTAAAAGCTCCTAATCAATCTCTGTGTCCACACCCTCCCCAGGGAGGACACAGAGTCAGGACAAATATTGTCCTTGGAAACAGTCATGACTTCAGTCTATTTGAACCCAGTGATACAATCTGAATCAACTTAGTGTAAAGCAATCTGAAAAATCAAAGTTAGTGTGAACTGTAGTAATGGGATTCTTCCCAAGAACTTCTAGGTGATTGTAGAAGTGGTGAGGAACAGAATGCTATTGTTATTGAAAATAACATCTATAGATTATCTTCCCAATGACTCTACTCTCTATAGGTTAACATGCCAATAATTCTGGCTGCTTGATTTTCTCCACTGAAACTTAAGATTTAAATCACCAGATAATAAAAGAATCATACAATGCACATTCTATCTGGGCAGGCATGCTTCAGCCTAACAATAGTGGGTAAATGTAATTTCTGTGCCAAGAGGGAGCATAAAAGAAGTTTGTGTCCTGGTATATTCCTTCTAACCAAATGAAGACTTCCCTTTGTAGTATGTCAGAAAAATATTAACTATATGAGGGACTAGAGACACTCAGAGTCCAAATCAGCAAGGCTAAATGAGAGAGAGTCCTAAGAAGGAAAAGGAAGACAAAACTTTTGTTTCTTTTTCTGTTACTAAAAAAGAAATCCCTAAAATATTTCCCACCCTAACTTACCAGGTTTTGTAGAATCAAGAAAGATAAAGCATCATATAAACCTATCAGATAAGTGAGCTAATATCAATTTCACATTTCATTCTGGAGTTCATTTTATTTTTGGCAGCAAGTTTGTCTTCCTAATTATATTTTACTTAGGTTGAAATTAATTTTAAATGGCGTTCTCTGTGAACACACTGAATAGGAAGCAGGAAAATCTTCCTGAGATTAAAAATTGACCTTGAACAATCCAAAATTCACACTCACCAGGGATGACCTCATGCATGCCATGAATTTACCTGTCTCTGATGCTTTGAGGGCTTCCAAGTCAACATCTCTCCTCCAACCTCTCTAGGCACTGAATCCCACTGACTCCTGGGCAACACAGGTCTGTGACATGTGCAACATGAGTTCATCTTCTTTCCTACCATCTGTCACCTCTGCTCCCTCCTCCCCATCATCCCAACCTCAGTGATTGGAACTACCTTCCACCCAACTGTCCAACCAAAAATCTGGAAGCCACTCCAGACTCCTTGTTCTCATCACCATCTTTCTTGGGACTAAAATCCAAATTCTTTGGCATGACTTTGAAGGTCCTTCACGATCTAGCCTAGTGTTTCTCAATGAAGGCCTTATTGGCATTGGGACAAAACATTTTTCTTCTTTGTGCACAATGTCCTTCTTATTCCTAGTCCCACTTACTAAATGCCAGTAACGATGCCTAATAACCATTAAAAAAAAAAAGATTTCCTAATGCTCCTTGTGGGGTAACACTGCCTTGAGCCGAGAATCACAAAGCTCACCCTCCCTAACTTTCCAGCCTCATTTCTCACTATGCTTCTCCACAGACCTGGCATTTCAGCCACACAGGACAATTTGCTCTTCCCCAGAATGCTGTGCTTTCTCAAGCCAAGTCTCTGTGCCTTTGCATTCACTGTTTCCTCTGTCTATAACACCCCCCCCCTTTTTTTTTTTTTTTTTTTTTTTTGCGGTACGCGGGCCTCTCACTGTTGTGGGCTCCCCCGTTGTGGAGCACAGGCTCCGGACGTGCAGGCCCAGCGGCCATGGCTCACGGGCCCAGCCGCTCCGCGGCATGTGGGATCCTCCCGGACCGGGGCACGAGCCCATGACCCCGCATCGGCAGGCGGACTCCCAACCACTGCGCCACCAGGGAAGCCCTATAACACCCCCCTTTCAGCCTTCTCCTTCCTAGGCCAGCTAAAATCTATACTTCAAGATGCAATCCAGGGACTTCCCTGGTGTCTCAGTGGTTAAGAATCTGCCTGCCAATGCAGGGGACACAGGTTCCAGCCCTGTTCCCAGAAGGTCCCACATGCCGCAGAGCAACTAAGCCCATGCACCACAACTACTGAAGCCCACAACTACTGAGCCTGCGCTCTAGAGCCTGCGAGCCACAGCTACTGAGCCCATGTGCCACAACTACTGAAGCCCGCACACCTAGAGCCCGTGTTCCACAACAAGAGAAGCCACCGCAATGAGAACAAAGAGTAGCCCCAACTTGCCGCAACTAGAGAAAGCCTGCGTGCAGCAACAAAGAGCCAACACAACCAAAAATAAAAAAAACTATCCAGGAAGGTTCCCCTGGTGGCGCAGGTGTGCTGCAACTACTGAAGCCCGTGCGCCTGGAGCCTGTGTTCCACAACAAGAGAAGCCACGCAGTGAGAAACACGCGCACCGCAATGAAGGGTAGCCCCCGCTCGCCGCAACTAGAGAAAGCCCATGCGCAGCAACAAAGACCCAACACAGCCAAAAATAAATAAATTAATTTAAAAAAATCCAAACCAAACTCCTTTGTCCTTGTGAAGTCTCCCAGCCCCACCTCAACCAGAATGACCCCTCATCCCTGTAAACTTAGTGGTAATTACTATAAGTCTCTCTCCTTTGGACAGGTCTAGACAGACCACATCTCAAAATACCTGCCATACCTACATCCCACTTTGAGAAAAACTGCCCTCCCCATAGCCCTGCCCTAGGGAGATTTGTTCTTCATAGATTCTATGATTATCTCACAACTGATGGACCAGCAGTGGCACCTAGTCCAAGGCAGCCCACTCATACCAGTAATCCATGATATGTTCCTGTTTAAAAAAGACAAACTACATAGCAGCACTATTTACAATAGGCAAGACATGGTCCAACCTAAGTGTCCATCGACAGATGAATGAATACAGGAGATGTATACACACACACACACACACACACACACACACACAGGAACATTACTCAGCCGTAAAAAAGAATGAAATAATGTCATTTGCAGCAACATGGATGGACCTAGAGATTATCATACTAAGTGAAGTAAGTCAGAGAAAGACAAATATCATATGATATTACTTACATGCAGAATCTTAAGAAAAATTATACAAATGAACTTATTTACATAGAGAAATAGAGTCACAGACATAGAAAACAAACTTATGTTTACCAAAGGGGAAAGATTTGTGGGGGGGCAATAAATTAGGTGTTTGGGATTAGCAGATACATGCTACTATGTATAAAATAGGTAAACAAGGTCCTACTGTACAGCACAGGGAACTATATTCGATATCTTATAATAAACTATAATAGAAAAGAATATGAAAAAATATATATATGTATAACAGAATCACTTTGCTGTATAGCAGAAGTTAACACAACATTGTATTGATAAGTCAACTACACTTCAATAAAAAAAAAGATGAACTAGGTTCATTAGATTCTCTCTCTCTCTCTCAAATTTATAGTAAGAAATACAAATAGAATGAGCTGTTTTGTATTGTCAGGAGCTGATATCACTGAAAAGGCACAGGGGAGAGATGACCCGAGGAAAAGGTCAGAGTAAAGTCTGTGTGGACCATGAGAGGGATGGTGAGAACAGCAGAGTCACAGAGGTGGCATGTGGCCTGGGCTCCTCTCCACCATCAACCCACCAGTCCTGGCAGCACAGGCAACAGCACTGGGGAACCTCAAGAAGAAGCACAGAGAGAAAGCAGGGCACCAGGAGAGCTGAGCAACAAAGTGACCCCTATGGCAGAGGCAATGCGTGTCGCTGATCTGCCTCCAAAGAGCCTCACAAACCCAAATGTGATAGGTCTTTTTTTTTTTTTGCACCACACTGACCAAAAGGGAAAGGCAGCCCAAAGGGAAAGGCTGCTTCTTAGATCTGCCTCCACTGATCACAATCCCCATGGCCTCGGGCAAGTGTTTCTGGAGCACTTTTTCTCATCTGTATGACGGAGATTTTAGTATCTACCCTGCCTGAGATCCTGCTCAATGATTAATTAACTGTATGACCTTGGGCAAGTCATTCGGCCTCTCCGAGCCCAGTTCTCCCAATTTTAAAACAAAGTCAATAAAACCTATTTCACAGGACCTCCCTGGTGGCGCAGTGGTTAAGAATCCACCTGCCAATGCAGGGGACATAGGTTCGATCCCTGGTCCGGGAAGATCCCACATGCCGCACAGCAACTAAGCCCGTGCACCACAACTACTGAGCCTGTGCTCTAGAGCCAGTGAGCCACAACTACTGAAGCCTATGAGCCTAGAGCCCGTGCTCCACAACAAGATAAGCCACTGCAATAAGAAGCCCGTGCACTGCAACGAAGAGTAGCCCCCGCTCGCCACAACTAGAGAAAACCTGTGCACAGCAATGAAGACCTAACACAGCCAATAAATAAATAAATAAATAAAAGAAAATTTAAAAATAAAATAAAATAAAACCTATTTCACAAAGAGGACACAATAATGAAAATAGATAATAAATGTAGAAAGTATCTTGTAAACTGATAACTGCCACTTATATATGGCTATTATTATTATTTCCTTTTTCCAAGCCTTGCAAGTATCACAGAAGACATTTTATTGGTATTTATAATTATACATATACATATAACATATTCATTGGCATTATTCTAAAATCTTACTCAATTCTACTCACTTAAACCTTAAACCCCCTTTTACACTATTCTGTAACTGAAGCTTACTTAAGTTCAGCAATCTCAATCAAATAAGGGATTGCTGTCCTTCTAAAAACCATTTATCACTTGCCTTCTATCACCACACCTTTTTTTCTGTTCTCTAGGAATTTATTCAGAATTTGAGTACAGTAAGCATTAGGGGAACTACAAAATCTGCTGGACACGTTTTGTAAACCATTTCAGAATAAAGTGTATTGCCACGCTTTGGATTTAGATTCCTTGAGACCCAACCATAAAATAATAACAAATGTTATGGTTCTGAGCAGAAATGCCATGAAGTGATGTGAATGCAAATTAATGATTTATTGTCAACCAGTACCTCACACCTGACATTTCGCTGTATAGTGTATAAAGAAAAACACAAGAGCATGACACAGCAGCTGTCTTAGGTTACTCGCATGATCTGAGAAGCCTGCTTGCCTTCACTCGGGTAGGAAACCACTTCAATGGTAAATTCCAGAGGTGTATTGTAAGAGATATTCTTACTGAAATGTCAAGTTTCTCACATTAGTTCTGAAGTCATCAGCAGCATGAACCCTGTTTATTTTAAGTATACCTTGCTTGTTCTAAGAAATAATTTGAGGTGATAGACATATATGTATGCCCCAAGATCAAAAGTAAAATAAATAAGGAAGTAGAAGCAAAGGGATAACAAGGGTAGAAAAATAAGATGAAGCTGCGAGTGAGCGATTACGTTGTTTCCAATGTCTTCAGTTTCACTGCTGTTGGGCAGAATGCAATTTTTATATGTGTATTAGGGAGATTTGTTATTATTTCTACACTATGCATACCCTCATTTAAAAAAAAAAACTCTAGAATTTATCCATATTTTTTCTCTAATTTTCTTTCTAAGGTCCTAAAAGTGGACCCTAGCTGATTCTACTGTCAGTATCTGGGTCATTAGGAGTAAATATTCTTTTAAATTCTTCTATATTTAATAAATACAGTTAATAAATTTAACACTGATAATAGTCTCAGTCACCTGAATGACATTCCCTGGTAAGGGTAGAAAAAAATGTGACCCTGTCAGCCAAACAGTTTGATTCTCCCGACAAAACTCCACAGCTCACAAATCCTGCCATGTGGGTATGGCCCTCTGCGGAGCAAACGCCTCTGTGCTGCCCACAGTGTAGCTTCCCAGGCTAACTTTCCTAACCCACCATGGCTCAAAATTGTGGCCAGGTTTAAGGCACCCATAATGGCAATATCCTAGGAAGCCACTAGGTGGAAGGGATATTTTTCTTATTTCACAAAACCTTTGTTTTCTCAAATCAAAACTATACCCCAAGTGGACAAGCGTTTTAAATTATTTGTCTTCATTTTTTGTCGCTGCACCTTCCAGGTAAGTTTGTTGCTGTTTTCTCTTACAAAGAGACTTATTTTAAAGGGCACATCGTCACATTCTCCCCAGTTACCTGAAAGTGCAAACGTTATATTTGAAGTGAGAAGGGGTAATTATTCAGATCTGTTTCTCATGTGTTGGAGCTGTGGTCAGGAGGGTCTGTGTTGGGTTAAAGATCAGCAAGCAGGTGTGTATGTGTGACCTGGAGAAGGTGGCATCCTCATGGTCACGGAACCAGGAAGCAGTATCCTAGAAACAGTGGAAAATTGCTTCAGAGTACTTATTACCAGTGTGTTCAAGAACCTTGATTGATGTGAATAGTATTAAATAGCAATATGAGGACAAAGCAAGAGCAAGTAACAAAAGTAGTTACTCTTCAGCGCAGGAAGGGAGAAAAGAAAGATGTTGCCCATCCCCCGTGCCCCCTTCCCCACCAACATTGAGAACCCTGAGGCAGCAGCTGGGTTTTAGGGTAACTGTATTGGATTGTATGGTTTGGTCCAGTGTTTAACCCCCAGTCTCAGGAAGCTTCATCTAACTGGTTCAGAATACAGACCTTTTCCCCAAAGTCCTGCTCTACATCCTTACTTTTTACATTAATGGTGGTCAACCTACCGCTTTAAAAAAAAGGGGGATGAGGACCAGGAGTTAGTGAAGAGTTAATGGAGAAAGAATGGCAAGGCTGAGAAATGTTTAAAGATTTTTGCAACCTGCTGAAAGCTGTTGACACTTTCCTTAAAAATTCACAGACTCCCAGTTTACCTGATTGAATCAGAAATGACTGGGTAGTGGACTTTTGTTATTCTTTTTAAAATTATTTATTTATTTATTTATTTAGTAACATCTTTATTAGAGTATAATTGCTTTACGATGCAGTGTTAGTTTCTGCTTTACATCAAAGTGAATCAGCTATACATATACACATATCCCCATATCCCCTCCCTCTTGCATCTCCCTCCCACGCTCCCTATCCCACCCCTCTAGGTGGTCACAAAGCACCGAGCTGATCTCCCTGTGCTCTGTGGCTGCTTCCCACTAGCTATCTATTTTACATTTGGTAGTATATATAAGTCCATGTTAAGTCACGTCATAAAAATAGAGAACATACTCTTCTTTTTAACATTTGACAAGTTGAGTGCATCTAGCAGGGTACTTGAAGATCAGTTTGAGATGATTTCATAGAATAAGTTAGTTTTAAAAATTAAGACAAGATATGAGAGACAAAGGGCAGATTATTATTCCCCTCTGGCCCCAACAAGTGTCCTGACAACTACTCCCTGCCTCCCTTCCATTTCTGTAAAATAAGGGAACCATGTGCCTACCTTACAGAGAACCGTGAAGTTTTATTGACTTTGGAACACTAGTAAGTAGCAGCCTGAGCTGGTTCCTTGGAGAAAGGTGGTGTTATCATTACTAAGACCCCAAAGTCCTGAAAGACCAACATGAAGGGCTGGGGTAGGAAGAAGTCCACTTCTTTCTTCAAGAAAAGCAGTAGAGAGGATTAAAATTGTGGCTGGTGTGAACAGAGTACCCTAGCCAACCCAGACAGACTTGGGGCTGAGGTTTATCCAAAAGTCTGATACTATGTAGAAAGCTGCCCCAAAGCCCTTACTGAATCAGAGAATCCTGAGTCCTGTCGAATTCAGGGGTGTGACAAATCAAATGAGCTCAGATACCAAGTCTAATGAGGCTCGCTTTGTATGAATGTCCTGTGGGTAGCAGAAAACAATCTCCTTTCTTTCTCCTTCTCCTTCCAAGTATGGGAAGTGAATTTGGCGAAGAAACAGGAAGGAAGTGGAGGAGGGGGGAGAGAGTGGATGGGAGCCTCCCCTGCAGCGAGGCCTGTGCAGGGAATAGCTCGAACTGTGCTGCTGCAGGCTTTTCCACCACTACCTGCATCTGGCTGGTGTGCTCTGTCTTTCTCTGCTTCACCTCAGAGGGGTACAGGGCTCCTATGTTCTCACAGGCCAGGGGAAGTGGCGGGGGGCATCCAAAAGCTGACCAAAAGCACCCAAGAGCTCACTCTAGTCAGGGCCTGCAGGCCACTGTCCTCACAAGAGCATCAGCTGTTCTGGCTTACGTTCACCAAACTTTAGAGAGATACAGAGGTAGCCTAAGGCAAAATGCTTGCTCTGTAGGAGTTACAATCCAGCTAGTGATGCGGGGTATGGCAGAGACCACAATCTAGGACCATGTAAAGTTAATGCAAACAGTGCAGGCAGGCTAGTCCATACATGCAGACATGACATGAAGTTAATCACAGGAAAGTTTCTTTGAAGGTGTGAGTCTGAGCTATGCTTTGGGGGAGGACTCAGATGGGAGCAGGGAACTTCTTGGGGCCCAAATGGACATTGCCAGCATCAAATAGAGGAAAGGTGGGGGGGGTTCATTCTGCCATGGCACAGAGCAACTGTTTCTGGGGTGGAGTCAAAATGGGCCCTAGAAACAAAGCTCCAGCCCTGTTGACCGCAGCCATGCAAGTTCAAGGCAGAAGTAGGAAGGATACCAAGGTCTAGGCAGAGTATCGTCCTGCATTAAGCATAAATAAGAGTTCTTGGCCTGGTGAGGAGGGAGAGATGTCTATGTCGAGGAGCAATAAAAAATGGTGGTCACTGTTAGGGTTAGAAGGCTGGCCTGGATAGATGAATTTAGATCTAAAATGATTGACAGCAGGAAGCCCCTGGAAGTTCCTGAGAGAGAAGTGACATGATGCAAAGGGGTTCAAAGAACCCAATTCTGAAGACTGTGTCCGGTGAATTGAAGAGGAGAGACTATGTGCGTGTGGGACTGGGCGACGGGGACACCAGTGGCTCACAACTGGGCTGTGTCTGTGTGATGCTAAAGCAAGTTGGCTGATGTGGGACTAAACCACAGGATTAATCTTCCTGGTCTATTATAGTAGGCATCACCTTTTCAAGTTAAAAAAAAATTGATGCCATCTATTAAGCTCGTCTCAAGAAATAGTTCATGATCAAACAAACAACAACAACAACAAAAATCACTGAAATTGTGGCCTCTCAGATGTCTCCATTATGTCAAATGAAATGTTTTTATAGGGCCCGAGCTATCCAGAGGAGCTAAATGACCTCACAAAGAGATTAAATGCATTACTTAAGACAGAGTTCTACCTTTGCTGGTGTTAGCAGTATTTTGGTCAAAAGTAGCACTATTTTAGGAATAAACCCTGAGCAGAGAATTTACAGACCCAAGAAAGTGATGACTATACTCTATATATGCAATCAACCTGTCCGACACCTTGTCACTACAGTTCAGCATGCAGCTGATTGACACTCAGCAGGGTACAAAAACCACAAAAGCCAAAGATATTATGATGAGGGCCTCCAGTGCCTGTTTTTGCTTAGACTAGTGATTCTCAGCCTCACTGGGCATCCTAATCTCCTGGGGAGCTTTTCAAAGAGGAAGGATGCAAGGCTCTCACCAGGATCTGAATCTCAAAGGATGGAGCCTACATTTATTTGTATCTACATCACTTTTTTCTTAGGTTCCCTGGATACTCCAGATACTTCTCAGATACTACAGTTGTGAGCCACTGGTTTAGATCTTGAAGCTGAAATGGTCTCTCTCTCTCTCTCTCTCTCTCTCTCTCTCTCTCTCTCTCTCACACACACACACACACACACACACACACACACACACACACACTTCTGTGATAGCCAGTCAAGCTTGCCCATTTTTTCTTTCAGACAGAGGTGTAAGAATATTCACAGATATTCTGGGATTATTGGGGTCTCAGAATCTCTAAATTCTTCAGTCAGTCTCCAGGGTTTTCTTAAATCTGGTACTATTGCATTATAGTACTTTCCCAACTACCATGGCATTCTTAAAAAGCAGTTTTCCTAAGTGAAGATGAGCCCTCACTCACCACCCTGTGGGACAGCTGGAAACTCTTCCCCTTGCAGTCCTCATTTTAAAGCCAACCCTTCATTTGTGTTCCGTCCTCCACCCAGCAGTATTCGCTGAGATCCACATTCCTCGTTGATCCCTCTTCCAAGAAATAAGAAGGGGGGAAGGGAATCATTTCTGGAACCCATGGGGAAGAATTAGCCTCCCAGGAACAAAGTCACAGAAGAGCCCCTGAATTCCCTGAGGTAATCTCCATTGAATCAAAACACAAAGAGGGAGGCTAATTCAATTAGCAAGTGATGCCTTGTCCTAGAATAAACTTCTTGGACTAGAAAGGGCAGGGGACCCTTAAGGACTGGTGCCCAGACTGCCAACAGGGAAAATATTGGCAATGCTTGGAGCCTGCCACACAAGGGACAATGGCTGTTCACTTGAGAATTACTTATTGAAAAAGTAACAAAGTGTTAGGCTCTTTAGGACACAGAGTTGTGTTCACAAGATAAAGTACACTGATAAAACATGGAGAAAGGGAAGAGATAAAAATATTCTTCAGGGAAATGGGGGTCTAAAGTACAAAAGTTAAGAGCTTTGGGGGAACATTTCATGTTCTGACTTTTAAGTGAATTGAAAACACAATTCTTGAAAGAAATGCATCTTGAGAGTGCACTCAGCGTAGAGCAGGGAGTTCGTATAAGACAATTTTGGGGGGAAGGGGAGGTTATATATTCAATCTCCAATTTGGTGTCTTGCATGTAATAGCACCAGAGAAATGTTTACTGGATAGAACATTATTTCAGTATAGACTGGGGTCATATTTTCACTCTCTCGAATTTAAAAAAGATACTCAGAATATTAGAGCTGATGCTTTGATCTTGATATTGTCAAACATCTTATCCAGAGTCCCAGTATTACTCTATTTAGATGGGGTGAGCAGCTCATGGTGAGTCCGGGTTCTGTTGCTAGGCCCTTCCTCTGTAGTGGTCCCTGAGCAATCTTGAAGAAACCCAAGGGCTTGGGGTGCACGGTTTGGAAGCCTCCAGTCTAGCACCTCTGTTTTTTTTTTTTTTTTTTTTTTTTTTTTTCTTTCTTTTTGCGGTATGCGGGCCTCTCACTGTCGTGGCCTCTCCCGTTGCGGAGCACAGGCTCCGGACGCGCAGGCCCAGCGGCCATGGCTCACGGGCCCAGCCGCTCCGCGGCATATGGGATCCTCCCAGACCGGGGCACGAACCCGTATCCCCTGCATCGGCAGGCGGACTCTCAACCACTGCGCCACCAGGGAGGCCCCAGCACCTCTGTTTTTATAGGTGAGGAAACTCAAATTCAAAGAGTGTGGGAGTCAGAGCCCAGTGCTCTTTCCACCACACCGAGGTGAGGTCCTACTAGGAGGTGTTCCTGTCCATTTCTTTTCCATGCCTGTGAATGTTTTGTCCCGGGCCCGTGATGTACAGTGAAAGATCATGGGACTGGAGGTCAGACAGACCTGGGTCTGAATGCTGGCTCTACACTTATTTGCCTTGTATTCTTGGCAGATTACTTAATTTCACTGAGCTTCCGCTTCCCTTACCAAGTGGGGATAAAATGCACATTTTAGATCTTAGCAATGTACGGAAAGTGCCTGGTATGTGTCTTGGGCTCAGTATACGTTAGTGCCCTCTTTCAGGCAAGCAATCGAATATTTGAATACAGAGACAAGAGAGGTAGAGGGCACTATCAGAATAATAATAATAATAATAATGGTACATAGCACTTACTATCTGCCATATTCCATACTTGGCACATCACATATGTTAACTCATTTAATCCTTAGAATAACTCCATGCAGGAGGTGCTGTGTTTTATCCCCATTTTACAGGGAAGGAATCGAAGGCACAGATGGGTGAAATAAGCTGTTCAAGGTCGCAAAGCTAACAAGTAGGGAAGTTGGGGTGTAAATCCAGATGACATGATTCAGAATCATGCTCTTAATCAACATACCATTACTGCACAGGATAGGAGGCAGGGGAGGACCAGAGTGGAGGGATATGGGAGGGGCTCATTGGTTTGGGTAAGAGGACCATGAAGATCTGGCATTAAGGGGTGTGTTTACATGGACAGAGATATCTAGGAGAAGGCATCTCAAGGTTCTAGAGCGAGAAACTGAGGTCTCTCTCCCTCTTTATATATAAAGAGGGAAAGAGGGAGAGAGATCTTCATATATACATATACATATGTAAAGTTTGGGCTATTGCATACACACACACACACACACCCCTTCATGCATTATCTTATTTAATCTCCACAATAGCATCCTATGAGACAGGGCTGTTATCCAGAAAGTAAAAGAACTTGCTCACAGCCATATGCTTTTTAAATCATGGTGCTAGTAAGTGAAACAGCTGGTGAGCCTTTACTGCTGCATGGGTCCCCAAGCATTTTTTCCTACACCAATTATAAAACTACTTTTCATAACCCTTCCCTACCTTCAAAGGATTTTTACCCACCAGCACTAAAGTCATCTATAGATGTCAATGGTTATGTAATTCTTCACTTGTGGCCTTTCAGGGCTCTTTTCTAAGTTCACAAACGACATCTTAGTATTTTCCTCTGCAGGGAGAACCTCTCCTAGGGAGCCACAGCGACAACCCTCTTTAAACATATGACCTCTGCCCTATTGTCACTCTTTCGTATAGCACCACAGTGGTTCAAATCCTCTCGGCTGTCCATAAACAACTGCACTTGTGAGGCAGAAATGACTACTAAAAAGAGTAGTAGAGACCCCCTGTTGAGAGCTCTAATAGGCTCAGCCAGGGACGAGGGAACATTCCTATCCCATCCATATGTGTCCTCTTACAGGGTCAGCTGCATGGTAACAGGCATAATAACAGCTTCAGACAAAAGCCGGGGATGATATTGAACTCACTTTCCCAGGAGAAGCCTTTCTCAGAAGGCCACCACATTCTTGATTATGGACAGCAAGCCTAAGGGGAGGAATGGATTTGAGATTTTCTTTCCATTTATAAAACTAGTGAAAAAATTTTGTATACACTCCCCCGGGGATCTTTTTTTGTTTGGTTAAACTGGGCCTTTAATTTGGAGGCACAAAGTGAGAGGATCATCATTACGCACAAAGCCTGTTCCTTTCACTGCAAAGAATATAGCAGAAAGTGTTCTTGCTATGTATTGTCTGAACGAGGCAGGCAAGCTAAAAGCCCTGTGTGTTTTTGACTTGAGTGATCAGATCCCAGGTTTCCAAAAAGTTTTTGAAAGATAAAGCAAATTTTTTGCACCCTGGTTAAAAATGAGTATTTGTTATACGCTTAGGATGTTAATGGTGACAAATAGACTTAGGATGACTTAGGATGTTAATGATGACAAATAGACACCCTGGTGACATCTCCATTTCTATGGAACACTTGAAGCAGTTCCACAAGGGCATTTTCTCTGTGGATCCAGTTTTCTTTTCTGTTGCCAATGAGTGTAATTTTAGTGGTAGTGTGTCAAAGTTTATACTCTTGCTTTAAAGCATCTCTTCAACTTGAACGGCATAAGTGAAATCACCCAAGTGTATGGCCTCACTGGTAATATGGCTTTTAAAATATAAGCCCTTCTCCTTTATACCCCTTGTCATTAACTGGTAAATTACTAATTTATTTCCTATTAGAATTTATATAGTTTTCAGCAATTAAGAAGAAAGGCATAATTGCTGACAAACCCAGGGCACTATTTAAATCACTTCCTTGTTGACAACATATTTCTCTTTCCTCAAACTGAATGTCACTGAAATCTGATTTGTGCAGAACCCTTGTGGACGAGCACGCTGCACCTGTCACCTGGGCGCTAGCATTCTGCTGAGGATCAATTTACATAACCTCATTTAATGGTTCATAAATCATACCCATTAAGCCCAGCTAACAGGAACCGAGGGTTCTAATTTATGCTGCCTTTCATAGCAGAAAATTGGGAGGCTGGAGCCTGTGGATAAAGAACCCAGGTCTTGCCTTTGATTGTTGATTGTGATGGTAAATGTATGGATGATGAGAACAGATTTTCACTTTATTGATTTCCTGCCAAAGCACAGCATGCTTTATTGTGAAAAGGCGCCTTTTGGCAGCAATGCTAAAAGTGGCAGTTGTTTAGGAGCCCTTTGCCAAGATGAGGTCTAAGACAATACAGAGTGGTAAATACTAAAATAATATCAAGCTGAAATGTTATTCTTTGAAAGAAAAAAAGAATCTCTAACCTTTTGGAAATCAGTGACCTTTTCTCCTCAGGAGCACCTCCTCCGATTACCCCCCCACCACAAAGCATGTGAAGCCAAGAATCGGGACAAGATATTTTTAAGAAATGTAAAAAAACAATGCTTTTCCTCCCTGCTCTACGTCACTTGCTGATGGAGGCTTATGCAAAATAATGCAGATGTCTAGAATCCTTCAGATAATGAATGACATTTCAGCCAGTGCGCTCTACTGGGCCAAGTTTGCAGCTTCTGAACTCTCTCTTCTGCCATGTACTGCTTTTTGGTTGAAAACCCGGAAATACCATTTTTCTCTCTATTTCATTTTTCCCCCTGTAGGTCAAGATATTGTATCCAACTATATATAGTTCTCTGCAAAATGCAATATATAAAGGTCATCTTCTCACAAGTGCTTGGGCTGGATTTCAAAATAGCAAAAGTGGTCCTAAGATCATTTTCCAGACGAAAAACATCTCTTAAGTATTGCTGAGGCATATTGATTCCCTTCTCTCATCTCAGTTCTGCCCTATAATGGACATTGTATATTCTCATTTTACCTTGTTCTCAAAATCTTTGTTAAACATGCTGATTTTTTTTCCCAATAAAATGTAGTTTCTCCCCACTCCGCAGCCCCTACCCCCAACTCTCTCCTTAAGGCAGGGCTTTCTGAAACACCACTTTTATTTCAGGTTGTGGATGTTGCTGTGGAGGCTTATTTAACAAGCACTACAGATACCGTGGACCCTTCCCACCCCCATCTTTAAATTCTAAAGCTGACATGTGGAAAGCCAGTTGGAGCTAGGCAAGAGAATCAAAAATCTTGGCAATCATTCTGTCTGCTTTTCCATCCGACATGACATGTCTTCTCCTTTGTTACTGATCCTTCTTCATAAGGGAAAAAGCAATGGTATCTGTGTCTTTTCTACTATCTGGGAGGGTTTGTCCACAGTCAGGTACACAGTGCTACTAACAGAACGTAACTGGACATGTTGGGTGTAAGCCTATCTGGAACACATTACCTCTGCTCTCCTGGTAACAGAACTCTCCTTTCCCAGGGGAACCCATCCCATATGATGATGGGGTTAACCCTGCTCCCAACTCTATCCAAAGGGATAGGCCCACAATGTGGGCCTGGCCAGTAGGAGGATAACCATGTCCCTTGTCCAGCAATCGGTTCAGCAATGGTCACTGGACACAATCCCAGGAGTTGTCTGGAATTGCTGTCAGAAGAGACTATCTCTGTTCTCTGGAGATATTAACCTGGTAGTGGATAGAGTGTCCAAGAAATGGAGAGAGAGTGACAGAGCTTCAAAGATGTCATTTGAGCCCCTAGATCCAGCCATGTCTGAAATCAGATGTACCTTTGGGCTTGTACCACATGATTGTGGTGTCCCAGTATTGTGATGTACCAGAATACTGGCCATATTTTTCAATCTATTATAGGTAGGGTGGCCAGAGAAGACCCCATTGAAAAGATGATCTTTATGTAAAGACCTGAGGGCCTGAGGGAACAAGCCATGTGTGTATCTGGGCGAAGAACATTCCAAACAGAGGGAAGAAGGGTAAAGACCCTGAGGCGGCAGAAGGAGGAAACTCAGGGAGCAGAAGGAAGGGGCCCTTGTGGCTGAAGTGGAATGAGTGTGTGGAGAGCAGGAACAGGTGAGCTCAAAGCCATCATGGGCAGCTGGGCCTTGGAGAGGGTTTTAAGGCCTCTGGCTTTTACCCCGAGTCAAAGGAGGGGCCACTGGGGGGTGGGGCAGCTTGAGCAGAGGAGTGACATAATTTTACTTACAGACTAGATCGGGATCACGCTAATTGCTGAGTTTTGAAAAGACTAAAGGGTCAAGAGTAGAAGGGAGGTGAGTAAGAAATAAGCTCAGAAGATAGTCTGTGAAAGACCTAGAATGCCAAACAGTGGGTTGGGGTAGTAGTGGGTTCCTCCAGATGGGTACCCAGGATTTCTTATCATCCACAGAGGAAGTAAAGGAGGAAAGGAAATGGGGACTAGTTTCAGCCTGTGAACTATATTCACTGTTCCAGAAAGTTTAACTAAAACATTAAGCTTCTTTGCTTTTGTTTAGAAGCACATACCTTCTTCCTTAGGGAAACCTTGGTTAGACCATACTGATAAGAAACTTGGCTTGACTGTCGCTGGTATCATAGGCATTTCTGGGATGTGGTTAGGATACCTGGCTCTGGCAGGCACTGCACAGAGACCATTTCACAAAGACATGTGATTGTGTGGCAACCAAAATTATGGGATACCTACGAACAAACAGTATTTAACTATACTTTCTTAACTTCATTCCTTTTTCACACTGTAAATTATTGATCTTGAAATATTATTGTGCAACCCTTATAACCATTGATTACTGATGAAAACTCAATATTGAAGTGGAAATTATGCTAACACTTACAAAATGCTATTTGTTTGGTACATAGGTGCTTTCAAAATATGCTTTCCATAGGCAGGCTGTATGTTGATTGCTTTCAGTTTAAAAGTACTAATGAAAGATATAGGCCTTTTATTGTAATTCTTTTTGGACATGGATTGGGCACAAGTTGTAAATAATAATGTCCTATATTTTGATTTTTTTTAGTTGATATGTAGTTTTGGTATCACAGGGGAAAAAAAAGAGGGAGAAAAAAGTTTTCCTGATTTTTAATTTTGAACTTTGCTATGACCTATTTCTTAGAGTCATTAATCTGGAATTATTTTTCAAGCAACTGAAATCTTCAAAGGTCATAAATATTCACAACAATCAGAGATTAGTTGATATATTATGGAACATCTGTAAATGGAATATTATATAGCCATTAAAAATGATATTATAAAACATTTATTGAGTGAACAAATTTAAACTGTAAAACTATGGACATGACATGATTACATTTTTATTTTTATTTTTTTTTTTTATTTTTATTTTATTTTATTTTATTTTATTTTTTTTTTGCGGTATGCGGGCCTCTCACTGCTGTGGCCTCTCCCGCCGCGGAGCACAGGCTCCGGATGCGCAGGCCCAGCGGCCATGGCTCACGGGCCCAGCCGCCCCGCGGCATATGGGATCCTCCCAGACCGGGGCACGAACCCGTATCCCCTGCATCGGCAGGCGGACTCCCAACCACTGCGCCACCAGGGAGGCCCTATTACATTTTTAAAAATGTGTGTGTATGTGTATATACACATATGTGCTTAGTAAAAAACAAGAACATAGACAAAATCTTTTAAGTTATTTCAGTGTGGTGAAACATGGGGTCTGTATTCTAAAAGTGCATCTATATTTTATATAATTAGTATGCAATTGTTTGCATGCCTTTTACCGCTTGACACAAGAATTAAAGGATACATAAATATGGCAAAGTTGGGCTTCCCTGGTGGCACAGTGGTTGAGAGTCCATCTGCCGATGCAGGGGACGCGGGTTCATGCCCCGGTCTGGGAGGATCCTGTGTGGTGCGGAGCGGCTGGGCCCGTGGGCCATGGCCACTGAGCCTGTGCGTCCAGAGCCTGTGCTCCGCAACGGGAGAGGGCACAGCAGTGAGAGGCCCGCATACCGCAAAAAAATATGTATGTATATATATATATATATATATATATATATATATATATATATATATATATATATATATATATATATGGCAAAGTTATTTTTTATACCAGACATACTAACTTTGGCTCATCAGACAAGATGGGTTTTTGCAAAAGGCAGTCTGAGACCCTTCCAAGAGTTTCCTTGAATAACTTTTTCTGTTGCGTGTTTGAGGGATATCTTTTGGTCATACTGGGTCTTACATTGAACTTTTTTTCATGGAACACCAGTTAACATCATCAAGGACTGAGGTTCCAAGAAATCCAATTTGTGAAACCTGATCTAGACATTTTCAAAATTACAAATCACAGCCATCATTAAGAACCTTCTAGAAAGTGTCTTTTCCACAATTCAAAACATTGGAGTGGGCAGAGAAGGACTGACAGAGGTGAAGGAGATGAGGAATTGTTAATGGAAATTATAAATGAGCAACTTGAGAAATAGAAACCCTTTTCTTTTTTGTTCTGATCTTATATCTCATAAAACAATGAAACAACATGTCAATAAAAAGATTTGGTTGCATCTGTTAGATTGAACTCTTCAAAACTTTTATTTGGGAGGACTTTTAATAATAAGAATTCACTTATATCCCATGCTTTTGGATTGGAAGAATTAATATAGTTAGAATGGCCATACTACCCAAAGCAATCTACAGACTTAATGCAATCTCTATTAATTACCCATGACATTTTTCACAGAACTAGAACAAATAACCCTAAAAGTTATATGGGACCACAAAAGACTCAGAATTTCCAAAGCAATCCTGAGGAAAAAGAACAAAGCTAGAGGCATAACCCCCGCAGACTTCAGAAAATACTACAAAGGTACAGTAATCAAAACAACGTGGTATTGGCATGAACCCAGACATATAGATCAGTTGAACAGGATAAAGTACCAGAAATAAACCCACACACCTATGCTCAATTAATCTTTGACAAAGCAAGAATATATAATGGATAAAAGACAGTCTCTTCAGCAAGTGGTGTTGGGAAAGCTGGACAGCTGCATGTAAACCAATGAAGTTAGAACACTCTTTCACACCATATACCAAAATAAATTCAAAATGGCTTAAAGACTTAAATATAAGACATGACACCATAAAACTCCTAGAAGAGATCATAGGCAAAACAGTCTCTGACATAAATTGTACCAGTGTTTTCTTAAGTCAGTCTCCCAAGTAAATAGAAATAAAAGCAAAAATAAACAAATTGGACTTAATCAAGCTTATAAGTTTTTGCACAGCAAAGGAAATCATCTACAAAACTAAAAAATAACCTCTGGACTGGGAGAAAATATTTGCAAACGATGTGACCAACAAGGGATTAATTTCCAAAACACACAAACAGCCCCTACAACTCTATAACAAAAAACCAAACAACCCAATCAAAAAATGGGCAGAAGACCTAAATAGACATTTCTCCAGAGAAGACATCCAGATGGCCAATAGACACATGAAAGGATGCCCAACATCACTTTATTAGAGAAATGTAAATCAAAACTACAATGAGGTACCACCTCACACCGATCAGAGTGGCTATCATTAAAAAGTCTACAAATAATAAATGCTGGAGAGGGTGTGGAGAAAAGGGAACACTTCTATGCTGTTGGTGAGAATGTAAATTGGTACAGCCACTATGGAGAACAGTATGGAGATTCCTTTAAAACTTAAAATAGAGTTACCATATGATCCAGCAATCCCACTCCTGGGCATACATCTGGAGGAACCTCTAATTCTAAGAGATACATGAACACCAATGTTTACAGCAGCACTATTTACAATAGCCAAGACGTGGAAGCAACCTAGGCGTCCAAAAGGAATGGATAAAGATGTGGTGTGTGTGTGTATACATATACACACACACACACACACACACATACACACAATGGAATATTACTCAGCCATAAAAAAATAATGAAATAATGCTATTTGCAGCAACATGGATGGACCTAGAGATTACCATACTAAGTGAAGTAAGTCAGACAAAGAAAGACAAATATGTGATACCACTTATGTGTAGAATCTAAAAAAATAGTACAAATGAACTTATTTACAAAACAGAAACAAACTCACAGACACAGAAAACAAACTTACAGTTACCAAAGGGGAAGGGTGGGAGGGATAAATTAGAAGTATGGGATTAACAGATACACACTACCTTATATACAAAAGATAAACAACAAGGATTTACTGTATAGCACAGGGAACTATAGTCAATATCTTGTAATAACCTATAATGAAAAAGAATTTTAAAAGAATATATATATATGTATAACTGAATCACTTTGCTGTACACCTGAAACTAACACGATATTGTAAATCAACTATACTTCAATAAAAATAAAATAAGAATTTACTTCTCTCTCCCTTTACAATAGAAGCACATTCTTAGATTTAGACTTACTGATGACCCTCTTTATCCATGACCCTGTTCTCTTGCTATCTGTGAAATCTGGAGAGTATAGTTATGGGTTCCTCTGAGTCAAGAGGCTGAAGAAGCTCCTGTAGGCCTGAGGAGTTGAGTCGCATTTCAGGAACAATGCGGAAATAAGTTTCATATGCTTCATCTTTACTCTCGTGGCTTTCACTTAGAGCATTAGCACTATGTTTGATATTATCAAATAAATAACATTCTATATCAGTACAGATGTTATTTCATTAATGTCGATTTTCCTTGATCATGGAAAATGCATTCTTTCTCTTTAGGGAAGGATTTTTGGTCAGCTGATCTTGTGAGAATGTAGAGATTTGAGAACACTGAGTTGTCTGTATTTCTTCTTTTAAATAAAAGTAGCCCTGATATCATTTAGCAGTTGGATTATATGAAAAATCCCAACACAGCATAGCTCTTCTGTTGAAATTGGATTGATTTCTTTAGAGAGCATCTGATCTCAAAAGTAGTCTGTAAAAAATCCTCTGGACCTTGAAAGAAACTAAAATTAATGGACTTTTAAAAAATCTAAGCTCTCAGTGTTTTGAGCATGAAGATTCCTTCTCCCAGTAATTTGCATCTAAAAACAAAAATGAAATTGTGCGTGTCTGTACATATACAAAAACCTAGTACTCCATTCTTGTGCTGAACTTTTTGATTTCTCTATTTACTAAAGAGAATTACCATATTTTCAAACATGCTAAAATTTTCTTTGAAATATCTCATCAACCCATAAACCCAAAGTTCTCCAGACTGCATACACTGTTTTAAAATGTGCATAGTTTTTAAAAAAAGGAATTGTAATGTGCTTCCCATGTTTATGAGCAGAAACTCATTAGCTCTCTCTCCAATACTGTGTTACGGTTCTCAACTGGAATACATATGTCTTTCTCTTGAAGCAACTTGAAGCCAAAACATGAAATTTTGAGATCTTTACAGTAATGAATAATTATATTATGGCGATGATTCAGTTATGAAAAGATTCATTTTAGGGTTTTTTAAATTAGTGACTTTCTCTAAAAGTTTTTTTTTTTTTTTTTTATGGCTGTGTTGGCTCTTCGTTTCTGTGCAAGGGCTTTATCTACCTGTGGCAAGTGGGGGCCACTCCTCACCGCGCTGCGCAGGCCTCTCACTATCGCGGCCTCTCTTGTTGCGGAGCACAGGCTCCAGACGCGCAGGCTCAGTAATTGTGGCTCACGGGGCTAGTTGCTCCGCGGCATGTGGGATCTTCCCAGACCAGGGCTCGAACCCGTGTCCCCTGCATCGGCAGGCAGATTCTCAACCACTGCGCCACCAGGGAAGCCCTCTAAAAGTTTTAAAGCAATTTATTTTGAAAACATTTTGTACTTTTTAGAAATACCTATATTGTATGGAGCAACATTTCCCAAATCTTGGTCTTTTGTATACCACATTTTTTGCCTTATCTGCACATCAACTGTTCATTATTTACTTTACGGTTCTCTTTAAAAGGACGTTAAATCAAATTACATTAGTTATTGTTTTTTATCTTAAAACTCATCCTAAGAAACAATATTCATGTTTAATATATTGATCATTAATTTTTCTGATACAAAATAAAGTTATAGCCATTGAAATAAATATCTTTATGCACATACCCTCAAAGACCAGTGGTAAACATATCCCAGTTTGGGAATATTGGCATCAAGAAGTCATTACAATATCTCTTTGATAGTTGATTGTATATGTCAACTTGGCTGGGCTAAGGGATGCCCAGATTACTAGTAAAACACTATTTCTGAGTATATCTGTGAGAGTGTTTAGGCAAAGTAAAGAAGATCTCGCTTACCAAGGCAGGTAGGCATCATCCAATCCACTGGGGACCTAAATAGAACAAAAAGGTGGAGGAAAGGTAAATTCTCTTTCTTTTCTTGAGCTGGGACAACCGTCTTCTCCTGCTCTCAGGCGTTAGACATCAGAGCTCCCGGTTCTAGGCTTTCAGACTAGGACTTATACTAGCAGCCCCCTGCTTCTCAGGTTTTTGGCCTCGGACTGAGTTGTACCACCAGCTTTCCTGCTTCCCCAGGGTGGACAGAGATGAAGCTATGAGCAAGTCCTCTCAAGGAATATATTTTTACATAATTTTGATTTTTGAACTATATGACTGTACTGTCTACTCAAAATGAATAAAATCCAGCCAGAGATTAAGGGAAAAATAAGAAGATTGTCTCTTTGAAGGGGATGAGGGACAGGAGGCAGGAGGACTTGCAGGTGGCACAGTATCAGTCATTTCATCACAAGGTGAGGGAATTATCAGACAGCTAATTTGATGGACAGGATGTGGCCACTTAGGGTCTGGAGGTCAATCTCAAAATTTGATGAGACCCTATTTGGTATCTTACCAGATGCTGACCCTTGTTCCCAGCCAGGCATTTGAGACTAGAGAAGACATTTAGCACCTGGGATACAGTCTACTGATCTGCAGCTCTGGGATGCATAGAACCTGGGGCCTGGCTAAAGCAGAGCATCTGTAGCTGGACCCAGAGAACAGTTCTATATTAAGTGGCCATGACCTGTGGCTTTCCCTGCTAATTCAACAGCCTCTGGGGGACCTACTACTACTAACGTGTCTTATGTACTAATGCATTTATAGGCATAACGGGATTGGAAAATATGACTCATATATCTGTAGGTATATGGGTTATGGATACACTCAATTCTTGATTATCCACAAGTGGAATTGTCCAGCTGGCAAGGACGGGCTCAGTCAGAAGGCTGGGGCTGGGTACAGAAAATTTGGATATGTGCACACAAAGGACAAAAAGTGAGTATACAGAGAAAGGAGAGAGGAAGAGTGCCAAAAACAATAGGAAGTGTTCTGCCTCTCTTTTCACTAACCTGGATATGGAGAGGTCAATCAGAGGCCATGAAATTTTAGGGCTCAGAACGACATTAGAAATAAGCTAGTGGAACTGCTTCTATTTACAAACAAGAAAACTGAATATAAAGCCTCGGGGTGGTAGGTGGAGGGAGGTGCATATACTCACACAGACATAACATGCATGTGTTATCTACACACACAAAGATACATCTTGGAATTCTTTTGTACTTCTCGGGCTTAATTTAATTCAGTTTCCTTTAAAATATTATTATTAGCTCATTCTCATTGCTAAAATGAGTCATGAACATCAGGCGTCTATGTCCATTTATTATTTTGAAGCAACCACTGTGAAAATGATTCCATTTACCTCCAGAATTTGCCCGAAAAAAAAAAATCCAATGATGACTGAAACCAGTAATGACTATTTTCTGTTTTCTTTTCCCTAAGTAATTGACCATTAATTATAATATCAATAGGCAGTGGGTAAGGAAAGCAGACCCACGTTAGGGCTATATTTCATTTGTAACTGTTTTGTATATATCATAAATCTCTAATATTGGGCTATTGTCACCCATGATGAATTATTGTAAGCATGTCAGCACATGGTGGAAGTCAAGTACATTCAAATACTACTCAGTCAGAATTGAATTTGGCATGATAGTCTCATAAAAGGGGACTCAATTGAGAGTTTCCACTTGCCTGCTCTAAACTTGTCACTTGTAGGTGCTAAAGAGCTTGTTGTGTTGGTTTAATTAGTCAACAAATCGGTCCTTACTTGATTGCGTGGTCGTATCACATATGTTAACACTTCAGTGTTTGATGGAGATATTAACAAGTGACAAGAGTCTCTTGGACTGTGGACTTTAAAGAAGAGAAGCTCTTCTATATTATTTCATTTGGCCCTGCCAATATTTATTAGATCATGCAGCCCGCAGGCTGCCAGTTAAAGAAAGACAACACAAACATTTTTCAGGGTTATGCTCATCTGTATCCCAAAGAAGGGTCACTGAACAATCGATGGGAGAAGAGCATAAGTAAGATAAGTGTTTTCTTCCACCGCTTACAGATTCATTATTTGATACAGTTTGCTGCAGACCTCTTTTGAGCTTTTTTCACTTAAAGGTAATTTATGACAAGAACAGAGAGGTTCTTGAAAATGCTATAGCAACTGAAGCTGAATGATACCATGCTGGTGCAAGACGCCGAGTCACCAGAGGCGGGTAAAAAGGATGTTTGCATTTGTATGAAAAACTGTATTAGTTAACATTCATCCATGGTGGATAAAATTCTCATATTAATGGTCAATAAGACATTCAAGGAAAAAGATTCAAAAACCAAAATGATTATTCCAAGGAGTGGGGGAAGGAGATAAAAATTTGGTACCCTGAAAGTTTGCAAAAGACCCGTCTATTCACTTTTTCTATAGCAGAACAAACAAAGGGCCGTACTTGCTTTGAAGGACAGGCTTCATTTGTTCTGTCACCATTCCGTTATGGCTTTTATCTGTGCACTAGCAAGAATCAGGTCTCCATGCCATGTGCAGGAATGATGTAAAGCCCATGAACCAGAGCCATCAGATAGTTCATTTTGGTTGGACATTGCTTTGAAAAAACATTTAAATAACTGTTACCAATTCAAAAATTCCCAGCAGTGACTTAACCAGTGAATATGGCAGGATGTAAAATTATGAGTGAACGGTTTTCTGTCAAGACTCTCTAGTGGGGACTTCTATAATCTAATTGATTTTTATCTTTCTTAGGAAACTGAAAACCCCCAAAATCCTTGTCTCTTTGCCTCACAAAGGATAAAAGTTGCTATTTCTCAGAAGAGCTCACATTGATTTATTCAGTATCTAATTATGTGGTGGTCACCATCTTGTTAGCCAGAGACCAACCCTTGTCTCTTCCTTAGCTACCACTGCCAGCTGAAGCCCTGTGGGGCCGGCCTAAGTATTCAACTACCGACCAGCTGACAATGGTCTTGAAGTTATGGCAAAGCAAGCGGGGGGTGGTGCACATGAAGAGTTGCAAATTCGGAGAGCATAAATAGCCATGGGTTAAGGAAGATTTAATCTGAATAATTAAAAATACTCTTCAGATAGTTATAGCATCTTCCTTCCCGAGGCCACTCCAGTTTTAGCCAAGCCCTGGGACTGAAGCAGCCGCAGTGTCCATGACAAAGCCGTTTCCACTCTAAGGTCAGCAGAGAGAGCTGAAGACGAGGAATGTACTCTTTCCTGCTTACTTTCACCTCAGCTTTTGCTTAGCCTAAGCACCAAACGAAATCACCTTTGGATGATGATCCAACTTCATAACTTCCTCATCCCATCCCCCACCATCATAAATGCTATTCATTAGAGTTACAAATCAACTCCCAGAACCAGCCAATCAGGTTTTGCTGGGAAGCAGGCCTTCAATGAATACTCGTTGATTAATTGATTGACTGACTAGAGTAAATTATGAGTGTTGGTCTACCCAACAGAAACAAAAAATAATTTGACTGAATGACAGTGCTAATAGTGCAAGGTTAAAGGGGGCAAGATGGGGTGTCCTGTGGGGTAGCACAAATTTACCTTCAGAATGTGAAAGCTTTGACAGACTATTTTCTTTTGAGGAGTAGGAGGTGGGAAATGGGTTGGTTGGCTTGCAAAAGATATGGGTGCTCTCAGGGCAAGAATTTTCCTGCCTGAACTCTGAAGAAAAAAAAAAGGCGGCAAAGGATGCAGAGAATGAAAAGCCAATTGATGTGAGGTGAAGAGGGAGGATAGGAGGAGGGGAGGGGGAGTAAAAGCTGTTATAAGGGAAGCAAAGGAAGGATGAAGGGAAACAGGAACATGTGTGACTTAATTTAAGGCTCAAACTCCCAGAGCTTCCAAGTTTTCACTACTACCACAATGCTATAAAGAACATCCTTTGGAAAATTAGTGGGAGGAATGGAAATACAAGGACCTTCCTTCCTACATTTTAAAATTCTGTAATGTTGGAATTTCATATAATCAAAATGGATTGATTTTATAGTCAGAAAAAAATAATTCAGAAACATAAAATGAAAAAACAATTCTTGGAGCTGTGACTATTTTCAAAGAGAAGAAAATATCAGCCTATGAGGTTTAGTGATTTAATAACAAGTTATGACTATTAAGTTTTTTTCAGTTCATTTAAGAATATTTTCCTCAGCTTCCAGAAATGGTTTGATCTCCTTAAGCATTATCTACTTTCCAAAAAGCTGTAATCTTATTTTTCAGTTCTCAGAGATTACTTGCCATCCCAGTCGTATAAAACCATTTTTTCCTGTACTGGTAGAAAAACCTTATTTCAATTATTTTTCCAGTCCCGTACTTCCACAGGATGGGAAACTGTTTTTAAAAGTGAAATGGGTTGACAGAAAGCAGATCCATGTTGCCTGGGGCCAGGGATGAAGGGCGGGGACCTCCTGCAAAAGGGAACCTGGGAACTTATTGGGGTGATAGAAATGTTCCATATCTTTTTTTGCAGGGGGACCTTCGTTGCAGTGCGCGGGCTTCTCACTGTGGTGGCTTCTCTTGTTGCGGAGCACAGGTTCTAGGCGCGCGGGCTTCAGTAGTTGCGGTGCGTGGGCTCAGTAGTTGTGGCTCGCGGGCTCTAGAGCACAGGCTCAGTAGTTGTGACGCACAGGCTTAGTTGCTCTGCGGCATGTGGGATCGAACTCGTGTCCCCTGCAATGGCAGGCGGATTCTTAACCATTGCACCACCAGGGAAGTCCCGAAATGGTCTATATCTTGATTGAGGTGGTGGTTACATGACTGTATACATTTGTCAAAATTCATCAAATGTACATTTTAAATGGGTGAATTTTATTGTATGTAAAACATACCTCAATAAAGCTATTTTTTAAAATAGCTTTACAAATAAAGTGAACTGGTACTTTTTTATGTGATCATTTACAAGAATATTCCAAATTCTTGGAAGGTTTCTCTTTTCAAAAGTCCTAGAACTAGTATCAAGTTTTAAGTTGAAGAGCTAAAAAGACTTTACATATTTAAATGTCATTTTTATCTACTTTAGGCTAGCATAAAAAGAAGAAATACATTTTTTAACCACAGATTCTTATTCAGTAATTCTTGTAGCTCTTTTCTCCTTTAATTTCCCTTGGGGGGAGGTATTGTCATTTTGGTATTGATATTTTGATTAAGACAAATATCCACCCGTTCATTAAAAGTTTCTGTCATATAAAGGAATTCAAATTTTTTTTGATTGGTGCTAGACTCACAGACAGACAGAAATAAGCTGTCCTTCTTCCATTTGATAGCCAGACGCTGCCAGTTGTAGCCAGGGCAGTCATGCTGTTAAATTAGGTCTAATGAAGGAGTAATTGCTTTAGATATAGTGAACCATTTCAAAGAAAACAAGGATTCTAATTGATTTGCAATTTGTTTGGCACATTGCATTGTCTGCGGCTATTGATTAGTCTTCTGGATTTCACACTGCATGTGTTTCCCTTTATTAAGGGAATAACAGGTTGCTGATTACTTTCTTTCTGGGTTTAATGTAGCGGTTAATGTCTACTTTGTTCTTGTGTCATGTCACAGGCAGGAAGGAATAATAGGCAAGTGGGTGGCCCTTTGCTAAGCAACTTCCCTGCTGTGCTGAGCTGTGTGCTCTGAGACAGGCTGAAAAGCAGATCAAGAGAAAGGGTTAGAATAGCAGGACTCACAAGTTAGGGCCTGAGTCAGGCTAGACCTGGCTCGAAACTTGGCTTTCCCCTTCCAGTCAAAGCATAGCATGGGACGAAGCAGCTGGTGGTAGATTTGTTCTTGTATCATTCGATTATTTGTAGACAGGATATGAATCTATGCCCATCGTTTTCTTTAATAGGTATGTATACTAAATGGACGCAAAAGAAGAATATTTGAGGTTGAGTCCTTTGGGTCCATTTAACCCTTTGAAGAGTGACATTTAGTTGGCACCTGGGAAGCAACTTGTTGCCGAAGTGTCGATATGATCATCAAAATGGCTCTTATGTTTATACCAACTGCAGGGGAGGGAGAAAAAGTTCTCAGGGCTGCAGTCATTTCATTGCCCTCAAAGCACAGCGGGAATTATTAGCTTACCCCGGCGTGCCCCTTTGTTTTCCTAGGGCTTTGCTCCTCCAGCAGATACTCATTTAAGGCGAATCCACTGCTTTCTGAAATGTGTTTAGCAGTGGTGCACAGAACAGGCTCTCACTTAGCGGATCTAATCCTTTCACAGCTCAGCTTGTTAATGTAGCAAACTGCTGAAAATGGGAAATGGATTCTTTAATGAGACTGGTTCCTTCGTGGCTTTATTCTCCCAGTTCAACCCTCAGGCATTCATTCGTGTCCCCCCACCCCGCCCCGCTGCCCCTCCAAGCCACGATCGGGCACCCCCGCTTCCCACCCAGCAAGCCACCCATTTTCCAGCACGCAGTCCCCCATCTCTAGGCCCCTCGCCTCCTCTCAACCTTCCCAGAGCCCTCGGACGGAAGCTCACAAATAACAAAGAGGTGTGGGCAGCAAAGGCTCCCTTTTCTCTGCATCGGTTCCCTCTTTCCTAAGCCGGAGCCCATCTTTTCCTGAGCTCCCAAGCTCACCAACAAGGCGGTAGAGAGGAGTTGCAGTCAAGGGCACAAATGCCCAGGGATTGCATCTAAATGTATCAAATAAACACAATTTTGCTCTCCTACCCAACATATTTCTGTATTTAATATTTTTATGTACTATAGTTTTTGTGCCATATTGGCTTTTATAGTGATCCTAATTACAAAGCGTTTGAAAATGGAGCCAAGAAGTGAAGGCAACCTTGGGCTCTGATCTTAATTCTTTTTCTTTTACCATTTATAATCCCCTGAAAGACTCTGTACTTCTCCTCCAGAAATCACACTCCCTTGAAAAAATTCTAAGCAGGTAAAATTCAGGTTAAGAGGAATATTAAAAGCAACTTGGAATTCATAACAGGGCAGTCTTCAGTGGGTAGTATGCATTTGGAAGAGAAAATGAGGAGCGTTTGGCCCATTTTGCTTTGGAGACAATGGATTTGGGAAAGTAAATTATATCTACATGAGCTCAGATCTTCTTTTAGTCCAAATTCATAGCTTTTTCTTCTGTGTGTGCCCTCTGGCAGTCTGATGAAGCCTGTGGACCTCTTCTCAGAATGTCTTTTTTTTTTTTTTTTTTTTGCAATACGCAGGCCTCTCACTGTTGTGGCCTCTCCCGTTGCGGAGCGTAGGCTCCAGACGCGCGGGCTCAGCGGCCATGGCTCACGGGCTCAGTCGCTCCGCGGCATGTGGGATCTTCCCGGACCGGGGCACGAACTCATGTCCCCTGCATCGGCAGGCGGACTCTCAACCACTGCGCCACCAGGGAAGCCCTCAGAATGTCTTTAAATGCATAAAATAAAATACCCAGGATGACAAAGAAAACCAATTATACTGAAATAAAGTTATCAAAACATTTAAAAAGCAAATTTATATATACGTGATTTTATGATGATTTATTGTTAGTGAATTTAATACTTTAAATAGTAAGATCTATGGACAAATCTGGCAGCTCCTGCAATTTTGAAGTCTTAATTGATTTGCAATTTGTTTGGCACATTGCATTGTCTGCGGCTATTGAGTAATTAAATTTTGAATATCCGTAATAACCTTAATGTGTTATTACAGACAAAAAATCCTGTGATCTTCCTTGGTGGCACAGTCCCAGGTACTGATAGTCATCGTTTTGATTGCCTGCAGCCCTGAAAGGTGTTATAAACATAAAGATGTATTTTTCCCATCCAAATTCATGGACCCCTATAGGACCCCTGCTTCCTGCAGTAGTGGCCTCCCCCAGTGCCCCATCAGGTGCCTAGCAGCCTGGCACTGCAGCCCTAGGCAGGGGAAAGAGAGGAGGAATGGGCCCAGTTGGTGGTGCCCGGATCTGACCCCACCACACATAGGACCACATTGAATTTCGTGAAGCACAGATGTCCTGCATGCCTTCCTCAATTCTGGCTCCTCCCCATGGCCCATCTACAAAACTCATGTCTGTATCGGTCAAGGCCATACACCTGGGACACATGCAAAGCGGAGAGCCCGGCAAAAGCAAAGCAGAACAAGCATGCAAATGCTCTTTGCATTCATTATACGAGTCTGATTATAGACAGATACGTTTATAAGACGTATTATTCAAGAAATAAAATCTGGGGATTGGTAAGCTGTGAAAGTAACAAAGTCAAGATATTATCAAGGAGAACTTAGCTCACATTTAGCTAACTAGGGTTGCCAGATTGAGCAAATGAAAATACAAATATTACGTAGAACATACTTAGACTAGAAACTTATTTCTTGTTTATCTGAAATTCAGATTTAGCTGGTTCTGTATTTTAGCTGGAAATCCTGAATCAAGGTCTTGTCTAAGGCAAATAAATCCAAATGTAGATTATAATTAAGTGATGGGAAAGAACTTCTGCTTTTACTGGTCAAGTAATTTGAACTAAACTCAGAAGTGGCAAGTTTTCAGATCAAAGAGGATTTTCAGGATTGAAAGGGGAGTGAAGAGAAGGAAGGAATTCCGTGGTGGTCCAGTGGTTAGGACTTAACCCTTTTACTGCCGGGGCCTGGGTGGGGGAACTAAGATCTCTCAAGCTGAGTGACGCAGCCAAAAAAATAATTTAAAAAAAAGAAAGAGAGAGAAGAGAAGAAGTTAAGAGGTGAGGAGGAGGAGTGAGATGAGTGAGTAGAAGGCAGGAGGCAGTGCAGAGTTATCCTGGCTGAGAATCCAGGGCCAGTGGGCTTCTGGCAGGACCTTACTCAGTGACTTCTTCCCCTCTCTGTTCTGACTCCTCTGAAATGGATGAAGCCAACACAGCTTGGGCTTGGGCCTCATCCTCATAAGGCATAAATGAACCAAAGCTCAGGGAGGTTAAGCAGCTTGCTGATAGCTGTAGAGCTGTGGCTCAAATCCAGGGCTGACACACCAAAGACCTCATGCTCGCCACCAGAGCCCACCACCTCTAGCCATTAATACCCCAGGATCTGCTTCTCCCTGCTCCTCTGTCGCCACCTCTCCTGTTTCCGACAGAGGACTGAAACTGTCAGGGCCAGTAGGTTTGTGTTGTATGTCAAAAACCATGAAAGCCCCACTCTCTGGGGGCCTTTCCATTGTCCAAGCGAGAGCAGGTAAATGAACCAGCTAGAAAGCGCGCTTCCTGAGAAGGAAAAAACAAGCTCAGTCTAGTTCCTTATTAGCAACAGCAATGGCAGCAACAACAAGCAGAGCCCCAGCATGACAGTATATCCCAGCCTTTCCTTTCGTCCCTGGTCACGGGAATTTAGACTTGGAGTTTTTAAATTGAGGAGGGCACATTCAGACCCCAATAGCTGCCTGGGGACCCAAGTGCTCTGAAATGACTCATCTCTCCCAGGCTGGTCCTACATTCCAGAAATGTCTGGGGTGCCACATTCTAGAGGCCCGAGATAAAGAGCCTTTACACAAGAAGGTGTTATTTTATGAATTCTTTTTATGCTGCAGAGCGCAGGGGCAAAGGCAGCCACAGGCAAACTTCAGACACTCTCTTTGGAAGTCCAGACTTGCTATAAATCACCTGAGATGGTGATGCCATGTCAGCCCAGCCAGGGCCCTGCCACTCTCGCCAGGCAGCATGCCTGTGTTTAAAGCTGCTCCACTTCCCTGAGTGAAGTCTCAACCATCAACCCCTGGAAACCCAGGAGCCCACTATCCCATGTCGACATTCAGATATTTCCCCCCCTTTTGTAAAGGTGTTTTCTCGTGCTTTATCAAAGTGGTATCAATAGATGATTTATATTTTGAACTCTGCTAAGAAGAGGATTATACCAGGACATCTAATTTTAGTTAAGAAAATATAGAAATTACTCCCATGTATGAAAAGCAGTGCTTTAAAATGAAAGAAAATAGTTCACTTCTCTCTGTCACAGCAGTAGCACTGGTACGTACTTCTAAATTGCTCCACTTTCCTATTGTCTGAGGTCCTTGATAAGCATTCTGCACTTTAAGCTTTATCTATTTCTCATCATTAAAAAGCTCATTAGTTAGTCAGCATACTGGTGTTTTCTTTACAGTTCATAAATTCAGATTATAACCTTGTGGGCTATAAATGGTGCCACTCATCAGATCATCCAAAACACTAGTGTGGAGACATTTAATGGGTAAAATTTTAAATTAGATTTCTACATTTAGAAGTCTCAATAAAATACCCAGACTGCGTAAAGTTTTTAATGAGAAACATAAAATTAATAGCATTTTATTGTATGACAGGACTCTGCTTCTCACTGAGCTATTGCAGTGATTAGATTAGATAGCCTGCTATCAACGCTGCCCATATAGTACTTAAATTAGGACATATGGACTTAGTGCACCCAAGCGTCAATTTTTGTTTTGTTTTTTTGGTGGTACGCGGGCCTCTCACTGTTGTGCCTCTCCTGTTGCGGAGCACAGGCTCCGGACGCGCAGGCTCAGCGGCCATGGCTCACGGGCCCAGCCACTCAGCGGCATGTGGGATCTTCCCGGACTGGGGCACGAACCCGTGTCCCCTGCATCGGCAGGCGGACTCTCAACCACTGCGCCACCAGGGAAGCCCCCAAGCATCAATTTTTGATGCCAAGTTCTTCTTTTCCCAATCTAACATAAGTACCATCTCCTGTTTCCACAGTGGTAAAGCTTTGCAGGGATGTCCCTTCTGATATGGCTTTATTGTGAAGTGAATGTATCTTCATTTGAACCCGGGATCCTGAACACTATTTGCACAGTCTATACGCTAGAAACAGCCCACTAGTCACAGACTGACAAGTCACGGGTCAGATAAGAAACCAATGACCTCCACGCCCAGGTAACCTCAAGATGTGGAGAACCTTCCTAAGGATATGGCACAATGCTGGATATCTTGATCTGAGAGCAGTAATTGGGAGGAAGAGAAGAAAGTGGCAAAGTGTGTTGGAAAAGTGGAATCCATACACAAGACATTGTTCTGTCATCCTGGCTTCAACAAAGGAGCAAATGCAATCTTACCAAACTGTGTTCTAAACGGAAGCAGAGGAAACTAAGCGCCAATAAAAACTGGGAACGACACCAAATGAAAAAAGAACCAAGAGCAAGCATTTCTGAGGGTCCCTAGAAAACACAGACACACCCCACTACAGCCTCTTCTGTGTTAGTATTTTTTTTACCGTTGAAAAAATATTTATTCAAATATAACATGCACATATACACAAATTATAGTCATTTAGGCCGATGAATTTTCACAAATTGAACATCTTCAAGAAAACCAAAATTCGGATCATGAAACAACACTGCCAGCATCCCAGAATTCCACTTTGTCTACTTCTAGTCACTGTTCCAAAAATAAAACCCACTGTCCTGTCTTCTACCAGTATATGAGTTTACCTGTGTTGTAAATATATATACTGTGTTATGATTCTTTCCACTTGATATTTTGCCCTGGACTGAATACCGTTGATCTGAATGGACCCATTATACATTCATGCTGCCATCTTTCCCCAAGGTGACCCACCCAACTTCCAATGCCTCTCTGGGTGTTGTAATAGTGAACTATCTCCTGGTGCAGAGGGTGAGAGAGTGAGGCTGAAGGGTGATAGCAGAGCAGTTTGGAGGTGGGGGGCAAAGGTGGGCTTGGTTCTCCTTGCATATCTGTGAGGCGTGGCATTACCCAGTTAAATGCTCTAGGCTGGGTCTGAAGTCTCTTATGCTGGAGAACTTTAGGAATTATGCTTCCTGTCCTGTGCTGCACTTGACAAGTAGGCACGTTAAGTAAGTTTAGCAAAAACACGCTGGACTCTTTGCTCCACTTACAAAAACTATCTAGATTGAGGAGAGTGGTCTCTTTCCTGGCTACTTAGCCCCTTGCTCCTCCATTTTCTTTGTAGTGGCTTTTTACAATTTCCCTTTCCTCAGCCATCCCTGACCACAACGTAGCATCTGGTTCAGTAATTTTTATTCACTGAAGCCTTTTTTTTAATTGGAGTATAATTGCTTTACAATGGTGTGTTAGTTTCTGCTTTATAACAAAGTGAATCAGTTATACGTATACATATGTTCCCATATCTCTTCCCTCTTGCGTCTCCCTCCCTCCCACCCTCCCTATCGCACCCCTCTGGTGGGAAGCCTGTCTTTGAGAATCTTCCGTGATGCCCAACACCTGAGGTTCCATGGGCCCTTGCTCCTGAAGAAGCATATATGACTCATAGTTTTCTCAATACCAGCCTCGCCCTCTCCCTCGCCGTTCCCGCCTGCCCACCCCGGCACCTTCCATGTCCACACCCCCCTACCTTCCGCACTCCACTCTCTCACCCACACTGTGCACACACAGCCCCAAAACAACAGCATCAAGAGCACGATTCAGGAATTCTAGGTTCTATTCCCAACTCTACCAGGCCTGCCTCTAGGAACTTAAACTATTTTCTAACACTGTGTGTCTTGGCATCTGTAAATCAAAAAGATAATGACCTAAATACTAAATACTGTTTTCAGAAGCCAGAAGTGAAGAAAAAGTGCAGGTCATAGAGAAAGAAGGCGGTACTCATGCTCTAAGCCAGCATATTTCCTCCATGGAAGCTACAGCTGTTCTTAAAGTGAGACAAAGACAATCCTCTGGTGAGATGCCTCCTTCTTAGAACACATTTTCCCTTAAACATATTGCCATCATTCTGATGACCCTGCCGCACCACTGAAAACGTCATCCCTTTATCTTGACCGGCCTCTTGAGTTGAGGCAAACACCTTGAAATTTTTAGCAAAGCATTTTAATGCTTTGGCTCCAAATTTCCCTTGGTCCACTGTTTTTCAAGAGCTTTAGCTTGTGTGCTTGGCACACTTTATACAACAGATATACCGTTGGGGGTGGACAGTACATTTGTTTTGTGGCTAGGATCCTGTTTAAGATACATGCAAGGAGCTCACTATATCAACAAACCAATTGGATGAATTATTTTGTAAAGCAAAAAATACAACGCATTTCTATTTTAAAGAGTAGAGTTTCTTAAGACAAGGCACACCTGAATACGCCCATCTCTTCTGCTGCCTGATCAGGAACACCTGCGACTATGTGAGGTCTCACCTTAGTTCAACTTGGTAGCAATTTGTTCTCTGGATGTTTGACTCCTGCCTGCTCAACTTTTCTGGGCAGACTCTGCTCATTCCAGTTTCCTCCCACTTAAACAAACAAAATACGTTGCTACGTTTTACCACCGCAAGTCTGGCCCCGGCCTCTGCCGTGCCTCACCTCCCTGACCTCTCCTTCTAAGCCAGGCCCTCCTCAGCCTCTGCAGCCCACAGCCTGTCCAAAGGCCCAATTCCCCAGGCTTATCCTCATCTCTGCAGAAGCCTTTCTGAGCCCTGACAATCACCTCGCACCCTACACAGACAAGGTCTCAGCACCTCTCAGGAATCCAGCTGCTGGGCTGCACCCCTCAGGCCTACAAGGCCTGTGCTTGTCCAGCTCCAAGACCAAAGAAAGAGCTCAGAGTCAGCGACAGGGACATCTGGGGTTTAACGGGCAGCAGGGGCTTACATGTCAGAAGCAGGTCCTGGAGCAACACCCCACTATGTGCGTCAGGCGGCAGGCAGGACATGGCGGCTGTGCTTGCTCCCAGGGCAGGGGGAGGTTACCAGTTAAGGGGATTGATATCAGGTTGGCTCATCGGTTACCAGGGAAACCAGCAGAGTGGCACGCCCCTCACCACCCCTTGATAAACATAGTGGAGAGCTCTGATCTAAAGCTAGAACAATCATCAGCTGGGGCAGGGGCAAGTAGGTAGGAAGGTCAGTCAGGTGAGTAGGGTGTAGGTGAAGCAGGCACTGGTTAAGCGGGGGGGATGTACAGAGAGCAAGGGAACAGCCATCTTGGGTGGCCTGACCATACACCAGCACTTTGCCTCTCCCATCACTGCATTTTATAATTCAGGGCTGCAGTGGGTGGTGCTTCTTGATGTAATTCAGAGTTTCTGTGGACAGCAATCTGTTTCACTCATTCACACAGTAAACCAGCATGCTACAGCCCAACGCCGTAATAAAGCACAGTACACATGATGATAGCTCTTAGCCAGGCCAAGCCTGCACTCTAAGAGGCAGCCCTCTTACTAAGAGGCAGCCCTCTTACTAAGAGGCTGAAAAGGCCCTCCAAACTCAGGAGCCTGGGAGAGAGGGACAGGACAAAGCCTGGCCTACACTGGCTCTGTGCATTAGTTAAGACACCTAGCATGGAAGGGCCAATACAGAGTTACTATCTATGAAAGCCACGGAGATCCACTGCCCCCGGCCCCCAATCCCCACCAGTCCTCAAGAGTCCGATTCCCTGACACTAAATGTGTGATGACTCACAACTGTAGAGAAACACAAATTTACCATATGTACATATTTCACTGGTGTGTGTGATAGGCAGAATAATGGCCCTCCAAAGATGTCCGTGTCCTAATCCCTGGAACCTGTGGATATGTTACCTTACACGGCAAAAGAGATGTTGTGATTAAGTCAAGGATTTGCGATGGGGAGAGTATCCTGGATTATCCAGGTGGGCCCAATGTCATCGCATAGGTCCTTAAAATTGGAGAATCTCTCCCAGCTGTGGTCAAAGGGAGACATGACTAAGGCTGGACAGTGAGAGGGGGAAATATTGCCGGCTCTGAAGGGTCACAAGCCAAGGAGTATGGGCAGACTCTAGAAGCTGGAAAAGACAAGGAAAGGAATGCAGCCCTGGTGACTCCTTGATTTTAGCCCAGTGAGACCCATTTCAGACTTCTGACCTCCAGAACTGTATGAAAATAAAATTGTATCGTTTATATCCCTATGTCTGTGGTGATTTGTTGGCCAGCATAGGAAACGAGTACAATCTGGAATAGCAGTTTGCTAAAGTTGTGGCCACAGTTTATCTTACTTAAATGCTGTAAGAGCTTTCATCACATCTCTCCCTCCCAGAGGTTTTCTGGAAACAAATTACTCCCTTGCCATTTAATTTTTCTTTTTCTTTTTTCTTTCACACATAGGCTGAGGCTTCACCAGGCTTATTCCACTGGAAGGCTCTAGCGATATTATCCCAGAGTATAGTCCCTGACCAGAACAATCCACACGGTATGCTGCATTTTCTCCCTCAGTAAGGGGAGGAGGAGTGTGGAGGTTATTGTGTGAGGACAGTGAATGCATTCACCAAAGACACACTCCAGGGAAGAAGAATGAAAAGAAGATGTTTTGACCGGCTTGACTATGGCACTTCAGCCCTGGAGTCGTTCCCTTGAGTCTAAATTGCCGCTGACTGGGCAGTTTTCCCTGTAAAAGCTTCAGGATGACCAAGTGTGCTGCGCTGGGGGAAGGCCCGAGGGGAGAAGACAATAGCTGTGAAAGAATCAGAGATCTTGTCCCTATAACCATACCCTCCCCAACTATGAAAAGTTAAGATAAACCACCAAATGTGGCCTCAGAAAAATGCCTAGTCAAGCAGTTGTTTCGCCCCTGCCTGTTGAACATTTGGGTCGCCCAATGCAAATGTTAAAGCTGTGTTCAAACCATAAAAAATAAAAATAATAAGCTGTCAGAATAATTACTAAGAACATGCAAGGATTATACAAAGTAAACTGCAGCCTGCAAAAAAGAGAATTGCATGTTAGCTAATTGTTAATTTTAGCAATCGCTGTGGCTAATTACCACGGCTCACATTGACTATTAGCTTGATGCCCCAGCACCTGCTTTCTCCAATGAACAGATTTCTTCATCGCTAGCACAGGAGCAAAATGTGTAATTATTGGCCATCATTGGGGCGATTTTTCAGTGATTCTTTTGTGTGATGTGAATAAAGCATAATGACATATTTTATTAGAGGGCAAATAGCTGTTTGTTAATGGAAATGATTTGAAATCCAAAAAACTAGAAGCTAGGAGCATGTTTTCGGTATCAGCGTGAATTCAAATGTATTTTTCTTTTAACTCTTTATAAAAGGAGCATAGAAATCAAATCTAAACTGAGTATAATATATTTAATGATATGTACAAACACAGCATTGATTAATTACCTCAAATGCTTTCACTGGTACACCATTTATTTTGTTTCAGTCATGTGTTAAATTTTAGTATTTCATATTTAAATTCTTATTTCTTGGTCCGAGAGTCTTGGTGAAGCTGGCCTGCGTCACACCTCACTTCCTGCAGATCTCTCTTTTTATTGGTATACGTGGCACTTTCAGAGAACGCTCTGAAAACCCAGGCTCATTGCTTTGAGCGCTGGGCACACCAGCGTTCACTGAAGAGACAGGCATGAATTAGGTTATCAACAGCCAACTGTCAGTCACTGGGTGGATTGTACATTGTAAAGAAGGTGCCCTGAGGACAAGACTGGAGCTCTTTCAGGCTTGGGAATGACCTTCTTTTCTCTTTCATGACAAAATTGATAGATCTACTACAGAAACCTATCAAAGAATCAAAGTAATGTCCATCTTCATCTAAGGGATAGAAATGATCATATATGTGTGTGTGTGCATGTATATGTGTGTGTGTGTTTCTCTACTGGAAAACAGTACTTCCATTGGCAATGATGCAACATAGCAATAGGGTCTTTTCTTTCAACTTTGTCCCTGACAAGGTTCTCAAACCTCTGTCTACAGCCTCCATTTTCTTCTCCCACCCCCACCCCCGCCCAGTCTTTGTATTCTTATAATGGGATAATAGTTCTAAATATGGTGCTATGGAGTTGGAGTGTAAAATCCTCTGGAACTCTCAAATGCAAAAAAATCCATTTAAGAATGGATTAATGAAGAATTAATACTAACATGATCAACATATCCCTGTTGTTTTGATCCAGCTCAGGGGTAAAAAGCTGGTTTGAAGACAGTGTTTAATTCCGCCACATATTTATACCTTATTTGTGTGTCTAACTCTGAACACTCTGTGCTGAAGTCTTCCTAAACCATGACACAAGAAAAGGCGCCTCTTGTTCTCCACAGCAAAGATTAAAGGGCTGTGCTTGAGACGTGTGTTTGCTGAGCTTTCGTCACTCCATTCCACTCAGGTTGGGTTATGAAAGTTGTGTATTTTCAAAGGTCACTGGAAGGCAAGCCCCTTCTGTCTTCTGAGTGTGGAGAACTGGCTCCTAATTGCCAGGCTTATTGTTTTATTACCACTGTTTACAAACAGGGAGAAACTCCCTTTCTTCCCACAAGCCTCCCCACTAGTTTAAGATGTAGATAAGTTTAGTATTCAGGTTCACTGTTTGACCCATTAAACTGGTATTGAGGTATAATTTGTGTGTTTTCCCAGTACCGTTGCACATAGAATGGGGTTCATTTCCACACGTTTGAATAAATTTATCCAGTTCAGTGAACCTGTTGTGAAGCTCAGCAAAACTCAGTAGGTGGCTTTAAAGTCCTGTAATTAGCCCATTACAGAAAATCTGTACTTTGGATTTTTGCACGTTGGTTAATAAGCATAACATGTTTCATATATAAATAACATTACATTAAATGATGTAATATAAAGGAATTAAAGGCCAATGGAGTTAAACAAAATACTTGAAAGAGACCTCAAATTAGCATGTTTAATTCCAACTCACTGCACAGGAAAAGCCTCTGGCTCTTACTGTACCAGTTCCCCAAGAGCTCAGGATACCGCGGGCAGTGAGCAAGGGGCCGGGCTCTCCGTTTGCACGTCCTACCTGTCATCTGTCGACTTTGTGAAGCTTGGGATGGGTTTACATTTACCTCATTTCCTTTCGTTTCTGATCATGGACAAGGAGACGAGTTGAAGGGGTAGACAAAAAAAAGAAAAGAAAAAAAGACTTCAGCCGAGCTGTGACTTCCTGGGATGGGATTTGTGTGAGCACCTCCTCCATGATGAATGGGGGGTGCAGGGTGGGGGAGGGGACTGGCTGGCTCTTCCTTCCTCTCTGCTTGCTTTTCTCTCTCTCTCCCTCTCTCTCTCTTGCATCTGTTTGACAATCACTTCAGAATGAAGTGCTGTGCGAATGTCACGTAGACGGAATTTACCTTTAGAGTTTCAATCATTTTATCAGAAATTGTACTGCCAAACAAGCCTGTGTAATATTGCCTCACTTTGGCCTATTTGAAAAAGTTTTCCACCTTTCTATGGAATGAAGTTCTATTTCCATTTAAATACCAATTGTAGTGTAACGGTACAGTAAACCTGCCCCTGTGAATCAAGAACCAGTACAACACGAAGATGAAGTCGCTCTACAGTTATATAAAGATTATAACCGAAAAGAGTTGAACTACCACTCAGGGGAGAATGTAAGCTTCACGAAGCCAAGAACCCTGATGGTCTTATTTGCCTTTATATTCCCCTGCCCCAGCACAGTTCATCCATTCATTTATTCATCCACTGTTTATCAAGCATCTTCTGCATACCAGGCACTGCAACAGGTTTTGGAGATGGTAAATAAAAGAAACTCTGAAGAAAGAAACTGGTTAATTGGCCAAAAATTAACCCTCCAAAATGAATGCATCAAATGGTCGATTACTGAATCACTAATTTGTCAGATTTACCAAATGTAACTATCTATCAAAAACAAGTTTAACTATACAATTTACAATTTTTACAGGATGGTCTTAGTCAGTTTTTGCTTTTTATAGCAGCATTTTTTTTTTTTTTTTTTTTTTTTTTTTGCGGTAGGCGGGCCTCTCACTGTTGTGGCCTCTCCCCTTGCAGAGCACAGGCTCCGGACGCGCAGGCTCAGCAGCCATGGCTCACGGGCCTAGCCGCTCTGCGGTATGTGGGATCTTCCCAGACCGGGGCACGAACCCGTGTCCCCTGCATCGGCAGGCGGACTCTCAACCACTGCGCCACCAGGGAAGCCCTATAGCAGCATTTTGAAGAACTATAATTTGTCAAAAGCTATGGATAGTTTACTCTTCTTATGGATAAATTTTATATTCATGAAATATTTCATATGTTACCCCAAATTTTAGTTATTTTTCTTAGAAATATTCAGTCTGAAACAGATTTCTTTTTTTAAAGTCATTTACAGTTTTGTCAACTCTTTAGCACTTAAAGGATTATTTTTTACCATTTTTCTAAGAGAATAATGGCCTCAGTATATGTTGTTGCTTCATTATTTCCTATTATTATATTTCCTTATAATAATTATTACATTTCCTTCATTTTTTATTTTACCTATCTTTTTAGCATTTTTAGAATTTTTAACTAATCTTTTAAATTATTTTTTGTAAATTTTAGTTTTATGGTAATATGTAAGTCAAATTTAAACTTTTGTCATTCATTTAATCATGCCAACCCCTCATGAGCCTCCTTACTTCCTTAATGTATCATTGAACACATTTGCCCTTTTATTTCAAATTTTTTGGTGCACTATAATTATGTAAAAGTACCTCAATTTCTCCTTGCTAGAAAATAAAAATTGAATCTTCGGCTACTTCTAATTTCTGTAATTGTCTAATATTTTCAAATTATAACCATGATTAATTAATATTCTTTTTACAATTGCTTGGTGGCATGGTGGACTTAACTTTTGTTTCTGGCAATTAAATTTTTAAATTACAGCATTATACATGGAATGAGATTGTTTCAACTGACTTAGTTTCCCCATCTTTCTGAATGCCACTTAGGATTTCTCTTTAAGCATTTTTACATTCTTTCACCAATGCCTCAAATGGCATATCAGCCTTGATTTTATATGACTAGCAGTTAGCGTCTAAAATCCCTGTGTTTCATGTTAATTTAGTGACTCTGAATCCCTCTTTAGCAATTTCATACTTAAGGGAATGAATGTCAGAATTAGGGTTCTAATCTTTAAGTTTTGGTTACTGGTTACTAAATACCCTTTCCTGAATATTTAATATATACTCTAAAAGGCTAAACCATTCTATGATCCTTGGCTGTTAACAATCAAACTTTCCTTAAAATGCTTTATGAAGACAAAATTAAAACCAATGAACTAAACCTTCATAGACATCATCAAAAGCTGTTAAAACATTCTCTTTAATACAATTTGCAGTATAATTTATAACAGCAAAATAATCCACTCTGTTAAACTGGTACATTGCTAAGTGCAGCAGTCACTCTGAAAACTGGATTTCAGCAAATTATTTTTGCTGAAATCCAGTGACTCAGAGATAAAAATATTAAAAAATAAAAGTAAAATAACATGGCCCCTGCCCTCATGGAGCTTACAAATGAGAGAGACAGGCCTGAATCAAGGAATCCCATTTCCCAGGTTAATGATAACATGAGGGCCTATCCTGGGGGAACTGGCCTCATTAGGGAGGCCAGGTCTGGAAAGAGAAAATTAACTAGGCGAAGCTGGGGGATATTGGCCTCCCTGGAAGAGAGAAAAGCATGTGCAAGTCCCAGGCCTACCGCGTGGATACATAAGAGGCCCCTCCCTACAACTGTCGAATGAATGAAAGATTTGTTGTTCGAGACTTCAGATTCGCTGAGCCCTCCCTCAGAAGATGATCCTCCTTGAAGCTTAGGGGTCCCTTGACCTGCCTCCTGCAGAGTGCCTGGGAGGCCTGCCCAGCTAAGACCAGCAGGGGCACAGGTGCTCCCTCTCACCCGCACAGGGACAGCTTCTCTGCCCCTCACCCCACCCTCGGTCCTGTCTCAAAGTTTTCCTAGAACAAGTTTTCCTTGTTGAAGGAGAACAGGAAACTTTCTGGCAGTAGCTGAAGGCACTGTCAGCCGTCACCAGCTCTCCAAAGACAGCATTCCTGGAGAATGTTATTAATAAGCTTCATCCTAAATAACCCCACAGAACGTCAGCTCTCAGAGCACTTGCCTACATTTCAGACTTGTTTTCTTAGAATTTACTTCTCTGATGAGGAACACGAGAATCTCTTTGGATGTGGTCTAAAATTCAGAGCCCAGGAGCTCACCCTAAACCCACAGAATCAGAATTTTAGGGGAAAGGATCTGGGCCTATTCATTTTAACAATCCCCCCAACCCCAGGTAATTTTACATCCTAAAATTTGAGAACCACTAGTATAAATGCTGAATAAATAAAACCTGAAGAAAATATTCTGGCAGGGTTTATCAGATGGGTTTTTACCTTTTTCTTTGAGTAAATGTTTGGTTTTTCTCTCACCTTTGTGTCGGAAGATTTGTATTGGAGGAAGGGCATTGCTGTTCTTTCTCTCCTAACACCAAGCAGAAGGTTTCTCCAGGACCTCTGTTCTGGCTCCATGTATCAGCATGGATTTGCCTTGCAAACACTGGGGCTTGGGGTATCTGGACCTTGGTGTATCCCAGGCTGACAGCCACAGCTCCCAGGTGGGCTAGGGGATCATCTCTTTCACACCTAAACCCACCTCCCTGGTATAAACCCATTTCCATGCTCAGCTGTGTGACAGCACCTTCCCTACAAGTGAAGAGAAACGTTTGTCTTTACTCAGCCTCCTTTCATTTCCTAACTGCACCCCAAACCGCCCATACCGTATAGAATTAGGTAGAAATGGGATTTTCAGTAAATTATTTTCGGTTGAAGGTGGGTGTTTTTGCTGGACACACAGAGCATCATTGTCTAGAGCCCCTAGAGTTGGGTTTGCTCTGGGTAAGCAGTTCCCACAAAAGTGTACAAATAACCCCTGAGTTCAACTGTTCCATGGGAAGTTCACTGAGGAGAGGGGGTGAAGAAAACTGTGAAGCTGGAAAAAAGGAAGAAGAAGGATTAAGACCTCAGATCATGGATGTAAACAGACCTGAGTCCTGCTTCTGCTCTTTCCCAGAATCGTAGTATAACTGGGAAAGACATCCAACCGCTCAGCGCAGTTCCCTCCCAGTGATGTGTGGGTAATAATAGCTTCTCCCTCATGTCTGGTTGTGAGGCTCAAATGAGACAACGTTTATAAAGTCCTCAGTACATCTCCTGGCACACAACCCTCAAAAAATGTCAGCTTTTATCATTTTTTAAAATAAACTATTTCTGCTTGATAACCTGAACAGCAAATAGGCATGCAAGAAAGAGGCCAGGGTTGATTAGAGTTTATCTTTAACCAGACAAGGGGACAAAGTGAGGAATCCCATGATGTCACCCATTTTGCACACAACTTTTTTTGCCATAGGAGGAGGGGGACTGTTGGAATCTGGTCATTTCTCAAGGAATGAGGCACAACAGAAGCACAATGGACTTTCTGTATGTGTACCTGAAGGGTTTTGGATTCTATGTTTGGAACTCTTTGCCATCATAATGATGGATCAATGACCAGAATCCTCTTGGTAAAATTTATTCACTCGAGATATTTATTGAATACTCACAATGCGTAAGGCACTAGAATTGGTTCAGACCGGATCCTACTCCCAAGATGCCTACAGTTAAGCAGGGGTGATGAAATGTATATAAACAACTGAGAGGTAGAGAGACAAATTGCTTTCATAGTTCAGAAGAGGGAGAGATTCCTTCTCAGTAGGACAGTAGAGAAAACTTCATGGAGGAGAGAGCATTCGACTTAGGCCTTGAACCAGGAAAAGGAATTGGACAACCAGATTCGGGAGTGAGGAGATCCCCAAAGAGAAGGCCCACCCGCAGTAAAAGTGGGATGTAGGAGAACAGATATGGAAAATGGGGAGTCATCTAGTTTGAGTGAACTACAATGAGGCCCTCTTCGTTGAAGTTTCCCAAGGAAACTAGGAGTTTACTTGGGAGTTTCCTTGGGAAACAGGAAAAGAAAGTTTCTTTCTTAATGTAGACACTTAAAACAGGAAACATCCCCTACATAGGTATTCTACTCAATTTTTGAAAGAGAAAGGTTATTTCTTGGTAAATATTCCGGGTGAAAATATTGTCACTAGATTTTTATGGCAATGATATAAAACCTCCAATGATGCAGAGACTAACAGTTCAACATACAACAGATCTTCACTATTTGTGCCATCCTTTTTTTTCTTTCTTTTTTAAATTAACTATAAAGACCCGTTTACCTCTCAGGATGTGGTGAAGATTTGTTAGTTGATCACAATGACAGGAAATAGCTTATGAAAAGAATTATCCAGCAGTGCGCTCAGCGGTCCCCCAGATCTGTCTCTTGCTTCAACAGTGTTTGGACAGAACAGACCTAGGTACGCCCCTTGCTCCAGACTCTGACCACCCTCCAACCTTTTTTCCAGTTGCAACCTTCGGAATCAGCCATCAGCTATCCTAGGCCACCGGGACCAGCCAACACTGTTTTTTTGTTTGTTTGTTTTGCGGTACGCGGGCCTCTCACTGTTGTGGCCTCTCCGGTTGCAGAGCACAGGCTCCGGACACGCAGGCTCAGCGGCCATGGCTCACGGGCCCAGCCGCTCCGCGGCATGTGGGATCTTCCTGGACCGGGGCACGAACCCGTATCTCCTGCATCGGCAGGCAGACTCTCAACCACTGCGCCACCAGGGAAGCCCGCCAACACTGTTTTTTGAGCTTAGCTCCTTATTACTGATCAACCATAAACTCCCAGATCATCAGAATTATTCCACCGATGTGGAGGCCGAAATCAACCACCCGGTTAACATGCACCTGTGGGGCCTCCCACACCTACCTCTCTCTGGGCGTCTATTTCCACCTCGACGATGTGGCTCTGGAGGGCGTGGGCCATTGTTTCCACGAATTGGCCAAGGAGAAGCGCAAGGGCGCCAAGCGTCTCTTGAAAATGCAAAACCAGGGCTGCGGAGGCGCAGAAACCACCTCAAGATGAGTGGGGTAAAACCCAGGACGCTGTGGAAGCCGGCATTCTTAGGGAGAAGAACCTGAACCCGCCCCTTTTGGATCTGCATGCCCTGGGTTCTGTCCACGCAGAGCCCCAACTCTATGACTTCCAGGAGAGCCACTTCCTAGAAGAGCAGGTGAAACTCATCAAGTAAATGGGCGACCACGTGATCAACCTCCGCAGGCTGGCTGCTCCCCGGGCGGGGCTGGGCGAGTATCTCTTGGAAAGGCTCACCCTCAAGCACGACTAGGAGCCTCCGAAGCCCAGCCGCCTTTGAGGAGCCCCTCTGGTGTCAGGGCTTCTGCCTGAAGCCCCGCTCTGCAGCCACCAGGCAGCTTTTTAACCACCCTGGGGCCCTCTCCCAAGTCTTGGAGCAAATGGAAACAATTAAGCTTTTTGCAGAAAAAAAAGAAAAATTAGCCAGGTGATCACCATGACCAGAGCATTTTTAATAAGTTAATATGAAAACGCAGTTGACATTCTCTCTGTTCTCACACACCAATATCTTTACTTATACAGTTATTTATACAACACTTGCCTGTACCACACAAAGACAGGAATGAAATCTTACCCTTAGTCCACCACATTCTCCTTCTTTGGAAAGTCTCAGGAGGAACATTTCAGGAAGGGATAATTAGAAAAGTGTTATAACTCACATTCTTGGGTTTACTGTGAATCATTTCAAATGGTAAAACTCTAATTGTGACTTCTTATTTGTTCTATCGGTTAAAAAAAATCATGAGGAGCTAAAATAGGACAGAAATCACGTACAATTCTTTCTGGGCAGTGGCTATGCAGTTTGTTAAAGTTCTTAGGCATGAGCACTGGGCAAAGGCAGTAATACAATGACCCAGCACCCTCCCTGGGGCTTGTTGTGAGGGAGTGTAGCAAACAAGCCTTGTTTGTAGAGTGACAGAGGACTGCTATCTGCTTGCTATGCGAGAACATCATTTACCCAGATTAGTCTAACAGTAACGAGCTGGGGCTGTTTCCAACTCTGCAGTGTCAAAGGCTGGATTTAACAGATGAGCTGTGTCATTTGCTAATGAGTTGCCTTCATTAGAGCGTTTGGCAGAGGAATTTTGGGTGTCACTGGATGGTCTGAATAAAAAGTTGCATGTGCTTAGGTCTCAGGTAAAAAAATAATTAGGATAGACTGTTCTTTCATTTCGCTAAAAAATAATCCCAAAACATAATTTTAAAGACTAAAAAAAGTTCTTGAGCTAGAAAAGTTGCCTAGGAAAAAATAAAATGCTTGAAACAAGATATGTAAAATACATATAATTAGAGTATGCCAGTAAAATGTGTGAAGGACAGTAATGAGAAGAAAGGACTTAAAAGTGTGGGAAGAGAACATGTAAGAGACCTGCTAAAGTAGTTACCTCTGGTCAGAGAACTTTGCATGGTGGTCAGTGGGTGAAAGGAAATTTCTTCTTTGACTGTTTGAATAGTTAGCCTTTAAACGACTATATATTACCTTAAAATTAAAAAAAAATAACTTTCAACATGTTAGTCAAGCGTCCTTAGTATCTGTAGTGTTTGCTTTATCATTATTATTATTATTCACTCTGAGCTTACCACAAATCAATTTTTTCACGTTGTTGCATTACAAATAAGTGAAAAAATAAATACATAAAACCCCATGAGAAAGCAGTTGGGGTGGGGAGGGCTGAGGGAGATTAAAACAAAGCACTTCATTGCTCTGACTTTTACTCATTCCTTTCTTATATTCTACATTCTAAACCTCATAGAATCTCTCTGCAGACTTCATAATTTCAGTTTTACCCAACTCATCCACCTTACAATTATGAATATATGGACATAATTAACTGAATCACTTTGAGAGAAGGAAAAAAATACCCTAGTTAAGGCTAATTGGATGAATCATGAACGCCTGGAAGAATGCATTTCAATAAGGTGAAAAACTTTGGATAAAAATTTAATGAAGTTTCCAATTGCATTTGACCACAGAGAACATTGATAAACATTCATTCCATGCAGATTATTAAATTGTATTGATTTAGAAACTCAAAGTCGCAACACCGCCATTGCCTCCAGAGGAGACCTGATTGCACTTATATGTCACATTCATAAAAAACATGATGCACTAATTGGGAGTCTCCCGCCATCTGCACACTGCTTCCAGGCGCACATGAAATGATCAATGGGAAAGCAGGGTCAGTCCAGGCAGACTGTGAGTGAAATTAAAATAATAAAATGTCTAAACATTTAACTGCAAATAGGAAATCTTTATACCCACCCACACCCTATTCTGTAGCATAAAGCTAAGGCACAATTATTCATATACCTCAAGTAATTTGCAGGCTCCATACAAAATCTCATTTAAAATAAGAAATTGCTATTTCTGCACATTTATTCTACCAAATGCCAGCTAATTGCTGCAATGGCCATTATAAAGAATAATTTTCGCTTAGTGAAAAAAAAAAAGGAATGAAGAGAACATTTTCTGGTTTTGTTCCACTGCGAAGGCTCTATTCAGTGAATACTGAATGCACAGCGTTTCACTGCTACATTTATTATGCTGAGAGGTCAAGTATTACACAGCATCTTGTATTACGCTTTGCATGCTAAGTATTTCACTTCACAAATTGACCCTCCGGTGTACTTACTACATAATGCTTTAAAAACCCAGCTAAAACGCAGGACAATTAGCAATACTTTCACTCCCGGTTAACAATGGGAACACCAATGTAGGTGATTGCATTTACAGTGTAGCTTTCTTCACAAAACATTTTTGACACATTAAGGTACTTTGGAATTGTGCAGTACCAGTCCTCTCTTGTGAATGGCTTTCCAGCACATTTGCAGAGAGAAACAGTTACTGTATGTTAACGCTTAATTGAAAAGAATTCAGCCACGGCCTATGAAGCACCAATTAGGGTGATATTATATCATAAAAAGCTGTAATATCCATTTTCAGACTTGTGCATCAGCCAATACAAAGTAGGACACAATTAAAAAGGTATACAGTTTAAACTCTTGAAACTGTTAAATTTAATTAGGAGTTCAGTATGGGGGGAAAAAAGTGGGGGCATGGTACAGAGAAAAGGAAGTTTGATGCAGAGCTGGAGGACCCGAACATGCTAGACACACAGGAGGACCACAGAAGATGGTCTTTTCTATTTAAAACACCTTTCGTTTGTAAGTAGAAGGTCTTTGCCCTGCCCCAGCGACCAGTTTCTGAGGTCCGATGAATATTCATGCTGGTCACCAGGAAGTGCTGCTTTCCAGTAATTCTGGCGTCTGCCGATGCCTGCGAGGGAGAGAGGCAAAACCTGCTCTGGGCCAGGGAAGTGGAAACACGGTATTGATGGTCTCTTGCTCGCACAGATCAAACACAATTAAAAGGGAGTTAACTGCATTGCTTTCCACGAAGAAAGTCACAGATAATTGTGAAATAAAACGGACATGGCCAGATTGGTATAAGTGTCTTGGCAGGCTTGGCTCCAAATGTAATGTTTAAATACAGGAACCTGCATGAAATCCCACTTTGAGGTGACAGCCGGCAGGTAATTATCAGTAAAACAACATTATCAAAGTTCTCGTGCATAGCATGTTTGACTGACTGGAGTGCTTCTCCTTACAAATCCCACTAATATCCATTTCAATCTGCTTTAATATGTTCACAAGCTGGGGCTTATTCTGAATTCCACTGGGTAAATGAGGACAGCACACTGAATTTGCATCCTATACATATTTCTTTCATTTATAGAGGGTTTCCAGAGTAATTTTTAAAGGAAACTGCTAACATCCAGAATCCAAAAAAATTCCTCCCCTGTAACTAGAAGGAAAATAGAAAGCAGCTCATTTACCTATTTATTCCATTTGAAGCTATACAACAGGTCTATGAAAATGGTCTTTATTATGTCTGAAAAAGAAAAAAAGTTATTTTAATAATTTATCAGTGATAATGTAATTTTCTAAGGTTTCAAGGTGTTGAAATGAAAAGTTAATTTATTATTTTTTTAAGTTTGTGTTTGAAAAATGCAAGTGAAAAAGTCCTCATCTCTGATTTGAGAAGGTCTCTCTTCAATCCACGAAGTTACTCCAGGCCTTTTTAAAGTTCCACCTCTTTCCCATCCAACAAATAAGCAGAACTGAAGCGACATTTTATTGATGAGATAAGTTTGGGATGATCTAAAACTAGATATTCCATGCTCCCTTCTTTCTCAACCAACTCTTCGTGACCTTTAAAAAATCAGCAAACAGAAAAGAGGTGTCTCATTAGAAATCCAAGGTTACCTCCCCCTGCCAAACCCACAGTCAGCCCCAGATAATTCAGAAGACACAGTATTGGATATTGGAGCAAAATCTGATACTCACCTTGGTTTCTAATGCTTTGAATTAAATTAAGACATTAATAAAATATTGATAGGTATTGTGGAAGTCTGCAGTAAGGTGACATTAAATTGTACAGGCTAGTTTCGTTTTATTGGTTGTACATGTAACAAGAGACATATTTTTACTAGAAGATACTGCCTCTGAAAGCTGGGTCAGTCAGCAGATTCTAAGATAGTACTAGTATGAAGATATTTTCTCTTTTAATGAAAATGGAACCAAAATGATGAATGTGATTAACATAAGAGGAATTTTAAGGGATATGATAATGCTCAAGCAATTGCATAGCAATTTTACACTGAACAATCTAGATTCTAGACCTTTTTATCCAACCCATCTTCTGTGTTAGATCCCCCTTCCTAAGTGAACAAGATGGGGAGGTTCAGTTTGTATGTTTTACTGACAATTCAGTAGTTTGTTGTATTAAGATCCTTCTGAGATGACAAGAGATTTTACAAATGTTTTCCTAAGTTCATTTCTGACTAATGGTATTTCTGAAATTCTCACCCTCTGAGGGGGCTGAAAGAATTAATCATCCCATGTGGTCTGGAACTGATTTGATGATGAAAATTGCTGCTGAGGTATTGAAGATCTATTTTTATTTTTTTCTTCAGGAAGAGAAATGTCTCTTCCTCCACTAATCAGTTCTATCAAAAAGATACCAAATGGTTTAGGCATCTGTACCTCACGTTTCCTTTCATTGTAGTGTTTTATCTTCTTTGTACCCAGAGTTCACTCCGCCCTACTGCTCAAGAAATAATCAAATTTTCATTCACTATAAATACCCATCGACACCATAGAAGTAGTAGAAGTAGAACTATACCAGTTAACTTGGAGACATCTTCCTGAGGTATTTCCCAGTGAAAGGGGTATATAATATGATCTATTTTTCAAAAAACATGGCCCCCAAAACCCATTCATGGGAATTTATATATATTATTGTGTACATATATATGCTTACACAGGATTATATGAACATAGATTAAAAATATGCAAAGATAGAAGCTAGTTTGAAAACAAGGATTGTGGTACAGGTGGGGGTAGAAGGAAGAGAGATGAGGAGGGAAGAAGTTTACAAAAGGAGACTCAAGGAAGCTGCTGAACCTGGTTGCAGCCTAGAAATTTTAATAATAATACAGGAGTCTTGCTGTAGCTACTAAGTGACTGTTTTTCTTTAATTGCAGACTTTGTTACCTCTGCAAACCATTTTCAGCCTCTTGTCAACCATATTGGAAAGAGATACCTTAAAACAATTATTTTTTAAAATTGTTAAAAAACTATTTTCAAAAATTTGAAGCTTCCATTCTTAAGTGCAGATATTTAGGTGTCTCTCAAGGTTGCCCAACATTTCAAAGTAGTGGAGATGCCAGAAAAGGAACTCATAGATTTCTGATTTCCATCACTTAGCCCTTACTATTGGCCTAAACTTCCACCGCCAAAGTGGTGAGATGGAGGGAACACATGACTGAGACTAGTGTCAGCTCTTCAAAGCACAGCTTAGTGACCTGAGGCTACTTTCTCTCCCTACAGCCTGGTGTTCTCATGTATTCTCTAATATATGACCTCAGAGAAGCATATTCTTATACTTAAGAGCACTCCTAAAAATGTGTAGTTATATTCTTACGTGTTTGATTATTTGTTTAACTGACCGTGTCCTCCACTAAAACATAATCTCTATACAGATAGGACAGTATACATTACCCCAACACCCAGCAGAGTAGCTAACACATTTCATAAAAATTTACTGATTTAATTGATGAGTGAACACATAAAATGAGGAAAGTGATCTCAAGGTATCCTCCCAACTTTTATAGTGTATGATCCTCTAAATGCAAGAGACTTTGATTTTTAAAATTAGGCCATAACTCTGTCATTCTGTCCAAACATCACCTAGTAGATTAAGTGCCTAAGTGAGCTTGGCTCTGCCCTGCATAGTTGCTCTGAAAAAAAAGAAAAAATTAGACCTATTCACCATAGCCCCAATCTCTGTCGGGGTCTTCAAGATGCCACTTTATCCACAGCTTTGCATCTTAGCAGAACTACAATTCATACAAGATAGATATTTGTTGTGTGTCTTAAAAAATCTTCAACCTCCCTTGCTATTTTGTTTCTGGATCTTAAAATTCTAACAATAATCAAAGAATTACTAGAAGGAAGGAATTCATAGAAGGAAGAGGACTTAGAATTGTCTAGTTTGGTGATTTTCAAACTATACTTTAGCAGTGAGACCCTATTTTTCAAAAAGAAATTGTCTACAGAAACTCAGTATTTCTATGTGTTAATTTATATCTATGTAAATAGATATAAATTTTGGAATGAAGGAAGAGAGAGAGAGAAAAGAAAGAGAGAGAGAGAAAGGAAGGAAGGAAAAGAGGAAGGAGGGGAAAAAATGCTCTGTCCAGGTTGAAGTGAGAAAGGGAACTGCAGAGCCCTCCCCTGCAGCTTTGCCTCCACCTTCACGTTTGGGCTGCTGCTCCACGACCCTCTCTGCCCTCTCCACCTGCCCTGCTGGTCCATAATGACCCTTAGGTACCATTAAGACCAGACATTACAAATAGTTTGAAAGTCACCAGTTTGAACGAACATCTCCTTTTAACAAACAAGGAAACTAAGACTTGATGACCAAGTCACATTCTTCTTTAGTGTTCCAAATCCTTCTTTCTAAAAGTAAACCCATTTTTTTGTTTCTTGTTAGTAGATTACTCTGTATAGTTTTCTCCAAGATAATTTTATATGACTCCAGATCATCATTGCTCAGCATATTCTTCCTTTACTTAAACCCCCATAATTTAATTTTACTCATATAATTTTTATTTCAATGAAACAATTTTTGAAAATATAAAAACCTCATACGCACTGCTTTCCTGTTACAAAAATATAAAATTTGTTTTAAAATAAAAAATAATATTGACCATTATAATCACAAATCTAAATTTGTCTCATGTTTATGATGAGGATACAGAGGAGAATTAAAATAATTAACATTGTCAAATGAAACAAAGATCTCCTTATCCAAATGGAGAGGATGTAGATATGGTTACTTAACATAAAGCAAAAGCAATGTCTACCAAAGCACAGACGTGAAGTTATTGATCTGGATTTGGCACAATGACAAACTACTCTCAAATATTCCCCTTCCCAATTAAGGTGTCTCTCTTGAACTGATTGAAAGCTGTTTGATAAGTATACTTTTTTCAAGATGGTGTGCTCAGTTGGGGGTCTTTTTATTAAACTGAAATTCCATCATTACCTTCGACTAGCACCAGCTGCTGTATAAATTCTGTATTGATGTAGACCTCCACTGGTATTCTAAATATTGCAGGTGAATCTCTGACTCCAAAATCCTCAGTCATGCAGTATGAATAATTAACATCTGATAAATGCGGAATAGAAAGAGCTCTCATTAGAAGACACAGTAGTAGGTTCATAATCCCATCTCAGCTCCTCAGAACACTGAACCAAACAGGACTTTAGGTGTGGCATTTCAACATCTCTCCACTTCCTAATATTTCCCTATGCCTGATCAGAAATTAGGACACAAGATGATATGTCTTAATTTTGCAGCAAAGTTAAAGACAGAATCCAAGATTTAGAACGGTCCAACTAATGTTTACTTGAGCATTCTAATTGCAGACAAATTCCCAAGGATTTTGGGCTCATAACAGCCATAATTGTTCACCCTTCTAAATAGTTTACAGTTCATCATTACTTTAACACAAAAGAGAAACTTTTGTATTCATGAATCTAATATTATATCTATGAGATATATGGTAATAATGCAGCACAAAAGAGTTTTAGGAAAGTTCCTTGTAATGTTGAATTTTTAAAAATATCTACTTTATATACCAGGGGTACCTAGTAAGACTTTTCCTAAAAATAGTTGGTATGTTCAGGAGATAAGTTTTAAATCATGATAAACTTGAATCCATGAAATAATAAAATATATTAAAATGAAACATGCCATCACAGTACAGTGGTCGAGAGCAGAATGTTCTGGAGTTCAATTTCTGAGCCTCAGTTTCCTCATCAATAAAATGGGAATAATATTAATATCAGGCTCATGGGGTTACTTCAAGCACTGAGAGAGTACATGCATGGTAGCTAGCATAGCACAGTATATTCATGATTATGTGATTCATGCACAGGAAACATAATTAGTAAAATAAAGTTGAAAAAAGTTTAGATCTAATATGGATGGAGAGAGGACTTACAAACAAAATAATTTAAAGTATCAATCCATAATTTGTGGGGTTTTTTGATGTCTAATTTCTTTTTTCTTTTTACTGAAATATACTTCATTTACAATATTAGTTTCAGATGTACTGCATAGTGATTCAGTATTTTTATAGATTATACTCTATTAAAAGTTATTACAAGATAATGGCTATAATTCCCTGTGCTGTACAATATATCCTTGTTGCTATAATTTGTGTTTTACTAGCTGATCATTCTGAGAGTAAACAGTAAAATAAATTGCATTACTATTATTCACCAAACACCTGCCATAACTTGTAACTCCCCGTCAGCGGATGAATATTTGGTGATAATTACCTCTTAGTTAGTCAGTGGTAAGGATGACTGCATACCCAGATAATCAAAAAACTTATTTTCAGACCATAAGTTCGTATTAGCATGAAGCCAACGGGGGCGGGGGAAGCTTTTTAAAGTTCTTTCTAATTTACTTCTACTATACTCATAGCTGAAACACAGTAAAAACAGATACAGATTAGACTCAGGAAGAACAAGAAAACTAGGTAAAGGGATCAGTTGCTTCACAGGAAAAGCATCTGCCCAAGAATGAAGTCAGTGCCTTTCTTTTAGTGAATATTCTTCTTAACAACACCTTGGCTTCTGATGACCCCTTTCGTTGTGACTAGTCACTGGAAGCAGCAGGAAAGCACCATTCCTGGACTTGGCACAGAAGCAGCAAGACAGGTAGGGGTTTTGCTTTTCCCTCTCCCTTGGGCCTGTCCTGGGTAGACAGGCGTATTAGCTTTAATGCCAGTGATACTGTGCTAATATATTTGTCCACATGTGTCACCAGATCTCTTCAGGAGTAACTTATAGCATGTCTCTTGTCATGGCCAGGAATGGAAGGACCAAAACAATTAAAGGAATAATAATAAGCACTCACTAAATGTTTTTTGTTGCTATTAGTGTCATTTTTATCTTCGGTGGGAATGAGGCAGACAAGGGAGGATTTGTTCCTAGAATCTAGACTGGGCTCTCTCGTGTCAGGGAGGGCGGCACTCATAGGACACCTGCAGCAGAGGGTGGTAAGAGGAGGCCCAGACCCATGAGCACAGTACCTGAAGCTGATGATGACAGACAGGCAGCAGATGGTGTCTGGGAGGGCTGACAGCCACGGTCAGGGCCTGTGCTTTCCAAACACAACTCCAGGCTGACAGGAGAACCGGTAAGCTCTTCAAACCAGTGCCACCCGTCACCCCTGCTGATAAAGGGCAGGAGTAGTCTGGGACCTGAGGCTGGGAGACAGAAAGGTGACATGGGAAAGGTAGGTCAAGAGGGAAAGGGGAGAGGAAGTTAAAGGCCAAGCAGGTGATGGTTACAGTACATTTCTGAGAGCAGCCACTTGGTATTATGCACCGGAAGAGAGAAGTAGGTTACAACAGAGACTTTTAGGGGGAACGAGCAGGATACACATGTGGTCCAAGTGAGCGCTGGGTGTCCCAGCCAGTCCCCACTGATCTCTTCCCCCTAAGTCTATGTAATAAATGTCCTTTGGTCTTGATCCTTTAAATGTGATTGCCCTAGACACACTTGGAGGTCCATCCATGATGTAGTTTTAACAGTTTCTGTCTGATTCTGGTGAATCTTAAGGATGCCTGCCTGCATGGGTATGTCTCGCTTAGACTGTAAAGTTTTAGAATGTAAGGATCAAATCTATACAATTCCCTCTGAACAGTGTGTAACACTATAGACAAATAGATGATTCATATTTTTAAGATGAAAGAAGATGATGCTACTAACAAAATATAAAAGATGAATGAGATTCATAAAGCCCCCTTTTTCTGGTGATAATATCAACAGGACTTGAAAAGATAGTACTTTTCAAGTACTAAAAAGAGAGTCCTGTGAGAAAACAGCAGTATCACTTCCAATCCTTAATATGAAACTAGCTTTCTATTCCCCTTAAAATGTTTACTGTTGTAATCTCACTTCTAGAAGCCTAGTGTAGAGAAATAGTCAGCAATATGAACAAAGATTTGTTTGTAAACACGTGAGCACCTAGATGCTAACTACAGAAAAATGGCCAAGTGAAGCTTGGTACATCTGTAAGATGGGAATATCTAGCAGTCATCAAAAATCATAGTTAATAATAATAACAGAAAAATGCTCACATTAAAATAGCAAGTGAAAAGAGCACATACAGTAGGTTTTCAACTGTGTTTTTCTAAAGCATAGAAATATTGGAGAGAAATACACCAAAATGCTACCAAAAAAAAAAGAAAAGAAAAGAAAGAAAATGTAGAGAATTCCCTGGCAGTCCAGTAGTTAGGACATGGTACTTTCACTGCCGGGACCTGGCTTCAATCTCTGGTTGGGGAACTAAGATCCCACAAGCCACCTGGCGCAGCCAAAAAAAAAACAAAAAAAAGCAAGAGACTGAGAGGAGAGGAGGTGACAGCAGAGGAATGGCTTGAAGGCAAGCAGTGAGGAAACAGATACTAGGTAAAGGGAAACTAAACTTTTTAACACCTACTCTGTGCTGATCCAGCTTTAGAGTCACATGTCTAGCCACTCAATGGACATCCCACGGCTTCTTTGAACCTCAAATTCAATATGTTCAAAGATGTACTCATCTTCCCCCCAAACTACTCTAGTTTCATGTGCTCTATGTTGGTAAACGGCACCACCACCAAAGCCAGAAACATTTGAACTTTAACCAGGTCTTTCCTCTCTCCCTCACCCCCAAAGCACTCTCCCCTGCCCCCTATAGCACTACATTCAGTTGAGATGCTGCCATGGCTCACCTGTATCACCATCCCTCTGCTGCCCCACCACCATCTCTAATCTATCCTTTGGAATGCAGTCCAAGGAATCTTTCTAATATGCAAGTCTAGTTATGTCAGTCCTCCTTAAGACTTTTCCATGGATTTCTACTGTCCCTAAAATAAAGTCTAAACTTCTTAATGTGGCTTGCAAGATCCTCTTCAAGCTTCGTTTTCAACACATGCCCTTCTGCACACCACAGCCCAGCCATACTTCCTGCTCTTCCTCTACTGTAGGTGCTCTCTTTGCTCTCTGGGTGTTTGTAGTGCTTGAAACACCATCTCCTAGCTTTCCGGTTAGATCATTCCAAACCTTTAGATCTCAGCTTATAATTACTTCCCCAAGTTCAGGTTAACATCCTTCTTACGGGCATCCATGTACTGTAAATGCTCTCAGAACTGACCTCCACATAACCAACTCACTTGATACACATCATTTCCCCCGTAAAACATAGTGACTATAGCCCTGGCCTCACCACTGATCAAACATGGTAAACTACTCTCTAGTACACCCATCTAACTCTGCTGCCACTAGTTGAATTGAATTGTATGCCTAACAAGAGCCAGATGTGTTTGTTCCAAACTTGTACCTGTTTTATTTGTTGTTATATTATTCAATGAAATATTATGTAAATTCATAAAATATGAGTACAGAAGGAAAGTTGTTTTTCTATGAAAAATAATGTAGAAAGACACAAATGTGAGATGCTAAAAAAATGCTGTCACTTTATATGTGTATGTAAAACCTGTAAATGAGAAAAATCATAAATCTAAACAGACTCTCAGATAGATTTTCAGGTATTTAAGTTATTTTTTTTACTTTTATTTTTATTTTATATTGGACTATAGTTGATTAACAACGTTGTCAGGTATTTAAGTTCTTGTCCCAATTTAAAGAAACTAAAACTGGAAATCAAAATATATATGTTATGGGAGTAGTTTATGCCAGGAAGATGACCTGGGACTTCAGTTATTGGACATATACCTAAAGAAAAGTCCTTAGCCCTATTTCAAAAGGTTGGCAAAAATAAGGTACATTTAGGGCTTCCCTGGTGGTGCAGTGGTTGAGAGTCCGCCTGCCGATGCAGGGGACACGGGTTCGTGCCCCGGTCCGGGAAGATCCCACATGCCGCGGAGCGGCTGGGCCCGTGAGCCATGGCCGCTGAGCCTGCGCGTCCGGAGCCTGGGCTCCACAACGGGAGAGGCCACAGCAGTGAGAGGCCCGCGTATAGCAAAAATAAATAAATAAATAAATAAAATAATAAGGTACATTTATATGCTTTTTTTAAATTGAGGTGAAATTCACATAACATACAATTAACCATTTTAAAGTATACAATTCAGTGGCACTTAGTGCATTCACAATGTTGCACAACCACCACCTCTCTCTCGTTTCAAAACTTTCTCATCACCCCAGAAAAACCCTGTACCCCTTCAGCAATCACTCCCCGATCCCCTTCTCCTGTCCCCTGGAAACCTCTAATCTGCTTAAGTTGAAATAGAACATTTAATGCACATAGATCATATTTTTTATAATTCTCTACTTTACTGACTTGTTGGATTAATCTGTTAACTATTGATCCAACTCAAGGTGGAAAAATGTGCTTTCCTTACAGTTCTGTATTATTATTTATTTAGCTGCCTCTCCCCAGTCCCCAGGCACTGAGTGCTTGGCAGGCAGTATCCATGTGTGAGCTGTTCTCCATGGGTCTGCAGCACCTGGCACAATGTCTGGCACAAAACGTACTCCAGATTTGTGGGGTTAATTCACATTACCAAGAAGTTAATTAATTTGTTCAAGAACATATAGCTAGTACATGGTGAGTCACAATTTAAACCTAAGTCTCTCACAGAGCACCAAGCAGAAAATGGGGCCTGTTTGGGAGGTGAATTTAGACAGCAATCATGCTAGAGCTGATACTGAGGAGGGCTTACCTTTGCCCAGTGTTGTTCTAAGCCCTTTCCAAGTACTACGTTGTCTAATCCTCCAACAACCCTACAAGATAAATAGTACCATTAGCCCAGAAATTCTGGAGTGGGAGACAGAGAGGCCTAAGCCCAATCCAAGAATCACAGAAAACTAGAGGAAGGTTGTGAGTACAGGAGTAGTTTAGTCAAATACCAGGAAAGGACCATCATTTTATCACTTTAGTAACAAGTTTTAGGACTGGTTTTAGGGAAGAAGAAGTTAGGTAAGATGGCTGAGATGGAGCCTTCTCTAGAGTTTGCCCTCATACACATATATACACTCACACACACACACATACATGCACAGGTCTTGGGTTGTGTCTCACATGTGCTTGGTTAAATAATTCTTGTGGAAGATGCCACTTTTATGCTTTTTGCTCTGTTGAGTACCACTGCATCTTGCAGGTACAGTCACATCTACTGTACACTGGAGGATAGAATTAGGGATGATTGTCTCCTTTTTGCTTATCCATATTCTCTAGTTTTCTGTAACACATATATACTGATCATGAAGTTAAAAATGAAGTAAAATTAAGCAAGGATAAATATTCTTCAATCAGAGTTGGTACCCAGTGCCCTGATGGCTCAGTCCTCCTGAAATGTTCACCCTTCTTGAGCATAGGATGGAAGTGCTAAAAGGGAATCAGGGGACCTCTGGTCCCATCTGTTCTTTTGCTCTCTCTGCTTTATCTCTCAGCAGATGGATACACTCAACACCTCATGAAAGATTCCTCTGTGCATCAAAGACTCCAACCTGTAATGTTAAATAGTAATAACAATAACAACAGCAACAGAAACAATAATAATGTGACTGAGGCTTGTACAAAATAAATAGGTTGGTTGTTGAATGAGTATTGACACAAAATAGAAGGCTTTAAACAAAATGTTTCTTAGACTGTCGCTCCATTATCCATTTTTCAATGTGATGCCACATACATAAATTATACTCTAAAAATCCCACTTGTCACCATCTACAAAAATAAACTAAAAATGGATTAAATACCTAAATGTAAGACCTGAAACCATAAAACTCCTAGAAGAGAACATAAGTGGAACAGTCTTTGACATAAATCGTAGCAATATTTTTTTGGCTGTGTCTCCTCAGTCAAGGGACAGAAAAGCAAAAATAAACAAATGGGACCTAATTAAACCTAAAAGCTTTTGCACAGCAAAGGGAACCATTGACAGAACAAAAAGACAGCCTACAGAATGGGAGAAAACATTTGCAAATGATATGACTAACAAGGGGTTAATATCCAAAATACATAAACAGCTCATAGAACTCAGTATTAAAAAAATCTCAATTAAAAAATGTGCAGAAGACCTGAATAAACATTTTTCCAAAGAAGACGTACAAATGGCCAATAGGCACATGAAAAGATGCTCAACATTGCTAATTATTAGAGAAATGCAAATCAGAACAAAAATATCACCTAACACCTGTAAGAATGGCTATCATCAAAACATCTACAGATAACAAATGTTAGAGAGGATGTGAAGAAAAGGGAACCCTCCTACACTGTTGTTGGGGATATAAATTGGTGCAGCTACTATGGAAAACAGTACGGAGGCTCCTCAAAAAATAAAATAAGAGCTACCATATGATCCAGCAATTCTACTCCTGGGTATATATCTGGAAAAAATGAAAACTCTAATTTGAAAAGATACATGTACCCCAATATTCATAGCAGCACTACTTACAATAGCCAAGATATAGAAGCAACCCAAATTCCCATCAACAGATGAATGGATAAAGAAGATGTGGTATATGTACTTGCAATAGACTATTACTCTGCCATAAAAAAAATGAAATTCTGCCATTTGCAACAACATGGATGGACCTAGAGAATATTGCTTAGTGAAATAAGTTAGATAGAGAAAAACAAATACTGTTTGATATCACATATATGTGGAATCTAAAAAATAATACAAATGAATGTATATGCAAAACAGAAACAGACATACAGATATAGAAAACAAGCTAATGTTTACCAAAGAGGAGAGGGAAGGGGGAGGGACAAATTAGAGGTATGGGATTAAGATGTACAAACTAGTATGTATAAAATAGATAAGCAACAAGGATATATTGTATAGCACAGGAGATTATACCTATTATCTTGTAATAACTTTTAATGGAGTATAATTTTAAAATACTGAATCACTATGCTATACACCTGAAACTAACATATATTTTAAATCAACTATACTTCAATTTTTTTTTTTTGTGGTACGCTGGCCTCTCACTGCTGTGACCTCTCCTGTCGCGGAGCACAGGCTCCGGACGTGCAGGCTCAGCGGCCATGGCTCACAGGCCCAGCCGCTCCACGGCACGTGGGATCTTCCAGGACCAGGGCACGAACCCGTGTCCCCTGCATTGGCAGGCGGACTCTCAACCACTGCGCCACCAGGGAAGCCCTATACTTCAATTTTTTTAAATCCCATTTTTAGACACAAAAGATTTTAGTAAGCTTTCTTCTAAAAGCATATGGAATTGGGTTTGTTTTTTTTTTTCTTTCCCAAACCATATAAGAACTATACTCTTGTGCATATAAATCCTGTGATCCGAGTAGGTATTAACATTTTTAGGGTCTGAATTAAAATCTCTCTTTAATAAATGACTTCCTGTAATGTCTCTTTATGTCTTGGCCGTCATCTTCATCATCATCATCACTACAAACATCTAGATTGGACTTGAAGTTTACAAATCATTTTTATACACAGTATCTCTCTCCATAGTTCACCATCTCTCCCTCCATTCATCGGTTTATTTAATTGCTTCCCCGCCCCCTGCCCCGACCCATATCATTTAGTCTCTCAGTTGGTCTCAAATCAGTCCTGTGGTAAAGGATCTGAAAAATCCTGGTGACTTGGGAACAATGATTATGGTCACTTCATTTCTCCACTATCCCCATTTTTATTGAGAAGGAAACTCAGGTTCATGGAGGCTGAAGGACTTGCTTACGATCTCACAGCTGGTTCAGGTACAGAGCCAGGTCTCAATCTCAAATCTGACAGCCCTCCATCTGTTGTTCTTTATTCTACCACACTGCTGTTCATTTCCTTAGCTGCTGGATTTTAATAGTGGTGGCATTTGGCTTGACCTAGAAATTTTAAAATTAAACCTTTGAGTAGCTACCTTTACCACAACCCCTAGAAACCAACCCAGGTGTACAAACTTAGTCTGAAAGGAACCCTCCTATCTTATTCCATATCTGCCCACCCTTTTAAATCTAGCACTAAACCTTAAGGACTTGCCTTTGAAAAATCAAAATTGGCAGACAGAGAGAGAAAAGAAAGTAGGTTTTAGTGTTTTCTCTGTATTACAACTGGTGGGAAGGCAACGATGTCTCTCTCCAATCACTGATGTTTAAAAAATTCTTTGAAAATATGCAGTATGAACGAAATGTTCTACTAGGAAGATGCAAGGTTAGGTAATAGAGGGTGAGGGAAGTACACAATAAGAGAACCAAGACTATGGTGCTAGATTGAAGTTCTGGATTTGGGGGTTTCAAACCTGTGAGGCATCTTGCCTCAGAGAGTAAGCACATCAGAGCTACAGCATATGTCTGCCTAAGTATGTCGCATGCAATGTTTGGGACATATTTATACTAAAAATTATTCATTGTTTACCTGAAATTAAATGTAACTGGGCATCTTGTATTTATCTAGGCACCCTACCCAGGCACTGATCCCTAGGGCAGCCTTGGGCCAGGTGCAGAGAATGCTTGTTTGGAGACATTCCTGATAAGCCAAGAGCTAGAGCTGAGCTGATATGAGACATCTGAATTAAGTCCTTGGTTGTATATATACATCTATTTTGTGTGTTTCCTCATCCTCTTGGGCCTTTTGTCTTTGATTGAAAGTCTCTGTAAACTGTGCCTGAATACCATGGCGTTAATCACAAACCTCCTGAAGTATTTTCATATTGTGTGTAATAAATGCCCATATACTTAGGATTTCAAGTAAGAAATACTCACCACAATATTTAGTGAAAATTACAAAGGGAGTACAAATTAAGCATCGTTTTGTTAAAGTGTATATTGTAAGTCTTATTTAATTTCCCCATGTTCTTACATGTGTGTTTGTATAACTGTCGTGTCAAGACTTTCACTGATAAAGTATTTCAATTAGCTGCTAAAAGAAACACATTTACGGAGTTACAACTGATGTACATTTGGGCTAAATACCTATAATCAAAGTTGTTTCTCACCTGAGTCCCTCTTACTGATGCTATGTAACAAGTAGCCCTGATTGCTGGCAATAGCTGCTTAACGTGTTCACATTTGTGTGGGAATCGCATAAAAATGGTGAGTCACTAGTACTTTGAAAAAGAACCTGATACTAGGTTTAGGCTGAATACATCATATGGTCACTTTATCATATCTGGAAGCCTTGTTCCCAGGTCACCAGGATTATTCAGATCCTTTACCACAGGACTGATTTGAGACCAACTGAGAGACTAAATGATATGGGTCGGGGGAGCGATTAAATAAACTGGTGGATGGAAAGTGCTGAGTCACCTACCTTCATGCTCACCCTCCTCCATGTTTCCAGCCTTGCCACTAGCTCCCTGGGTAACCAGGGCTTATCACTTGGGTGTAGTCCTATGGATAAAAATGGCTAAAATGAGCCAAAGAGGTAGGAGCAGCAGCAGCAGTAGCAGCTGTAGTAGTAGTAGTAGTAGTAGTAGTAGTAGTAGTCGAAGTAGTAGTGAGGAGATTCAGTGCAGAAACGTACAAGGAAGTAAAATCCCCCTCATCCACCAGCAGTCTTTTCTGTCCCTGTGTGGTTTGTGTGATGCTTATATCACTCTTCAACAATCTCCTAACACTGTCTTTTATTATTATGAAATTATTATCAACATTTTTTTCTCACAAGCTATTTATTCTCTACCTCCTTTTTTCATAACCTCATAATCTCAGTTCATGGAAGTGACCAAAGAATTCTCAAGACCTAATTCTATCCTATTATTTTTCCCCAAATCACCTTAATGTGGTGTTCTGAGAAATTTAGGGAACACATCCTTGTCAAAGAAAAGTAGCATTTCTGCATAAGACCTTTATTTAAAAGTTAAAGAAGAAAATTTCCACATTGCTCAATTTCATGACTTAAGCAGGTCAACTGAAGATATGGGCAAATCATGCCTTTCCTACAAAGCCATCACCGGAAACCTGAGGTGGCCACTCTGAACTGCCTGGCCTATAGGACGTTTAAAGAATGAAATCTACTCCATGTCTTACATATGTCCTGTTTATAAGAAATCTTATCTCTGAGAACTTTGCAGAGAACCTTCCTCCTAGCTCTGCTGAAAATAATTTCAGTGAGATAGTGGGTCTAAGAATATAGTATGAAAAACTCAGTGGTCTCTAAAAAGGCTTCTTTCTCTTGTTCAGTCTCCTTGTCCAGTCCCATGTAATGATCTTCATCCCAAATCAATGCAGCTAAGCACTCCCAAATACCTCAGAGAATACAGAGCTTTGAGAGGGGGGAGTTTTATCTTACAGCGTAAATTTACTTAATATAATTTTTGAATAGACAATACATTCACATTGTTCAAAAACTAAAATGACATAAAAAGGCATGCATTGAGAAGCTGTGCTTCACCCCCTTTTCCCATCCACCCCACCAATCCCTGATGCCCCCTAGAGGTGAGCACTTGCATTCGTTTCTTTTGGGGTCTTACAATGTTTTTATGCATATACAAGCAAACATTAATTTTCCTATATTTCCTATCTCATTTTCCTATATTCCATATACAAAAGGCAACATATACTATACATGTTCTGCAGCTTGCTTCTTTCATAGAGAAATATATCCTAGAGATCACTTCCTATCAATACATAGAGAGCGTTTATTAAAACCACGTAAAGTGTCCTTGTCGACAGACACTCAAAATGTTCCTTAACATCACAAACAACACTGCAGTGAACAATTGGTCTACGTGTCCTTTTGTACATATACAGATATATCTGTAGGATACATTTCCAGAAGTGGGACTTCATAGAACTTTTATTAAATACCTCAGTCTTAACACTTATCAAAGAGTAGCCTGTACTTTAGTTTGTGCTGTCTCGTCACTATTTTATGAGGTTCTGGAAGGCATGAACTCTGTTTCATTCATCTTTGCATCCACAGCGCCTACATAGCACCTAGCATGTTAATGCTGAATTCAAACTAAACTTCCTTGTGTGACTATAACCTTGAGAAGATTTAAAGTAACCCTCAACTTAAAAGGCTGAAATCTAGGGTGTAAATTAAGAGGCACTTCCAAGTTTCTATTTAAGGATAAAAATGGGACTCATGAGATAACCAGGCCAAATGAAAATATTGAATAAGGAGTAGAAGTTTCAAGGATGAGGATGTCTCTTCAAATCCAGTGATTGGGACATGTCATGTAAATGTTCCGGGTTTTTTGAACACAGAGAAGCTGAATAGTAAAATGGAGAGGAAGCCTGGAGGACTCCTACCTGATGAAGATCAGCCATGAGTGACTGAGAACAGCACTTCCTTAGAAGCCTGGCCCAAGTTGGGAAAAAAAGGTTAACCACACACCTGGATAAGAATCTGAGCAGATAAAGAAACTATACTCCAATAAAAAATAATTAAAAAAAAAAAAAGAATCTGAGCAGAAAGAGAGGTTGTGCGAGAATGTGTGTGTGTGTGTGTGTGTGTGTGTGTGTCTCTCACATGGTCCTAATTCTCCTCCATCTCCATTCTCATAATAGCCTGTGGGAATGCCTCCTGATCTGCTCTGCAGCCCTCACATTTGCCAGGAAGACTGCTAGCAAGTCACGGTGAAAACTCAGACCCGGTCCTAAACTGAGGCAGCTGTACTTCCCAGCTGGTTCCCTCACCGTCCCAGGGCTGCCCCCATCCAGCCATCGCTGCTACCCTAGCACATAGGCCACAGAAGGGTTCTCTTTCTCCACTAGGCCATCAGAAATCACCCCAGATGCCACTGAACTATGTTAAGCCAAGCCTGAAGAGATAGAATAGCAGGCGGATGTGTCACACACAGAACTCACCTCAGCGCCTGTTGAAATACCTGCCTCTCAATCGTAAAGTAAATTGATACAACCTCTTTTGTTGTATCAATAATATGACAGTATCATTCAAAAACTGTAAATGTGTTTTTACCTGGCAATTTCGCTTCAAGCAATTAATTCTACAAATACATTTATAAAAGTACACAAAATACATGTTTGTTGCAGTATGATTTGAAAAAGCAAAAAGTCTTAAAAACTCTAAATATTAATCAATATGGGGATCATTATATCCATACTATCTTATTATCTGATACCCTGTGCAGCTGCTAGAAGAATGAAATAGACCCATGTATAAGGCAATAGGTAGCCAAAATATATTGCTAAGTGAATAAAAATAAGTTTCAAATAGTAAGTATATGTGTGATGTTATTTGAGATTTAAAAGAGGATGCACTTGCTTATGAATAAAAATGTCTGTTAAAATATATGAGAGGGAGTTCCCTAGTGGTCCAGTGGTTAGGAATCAGCGCTTTCACTCCTGGGGCCGGGTTCAATCCCTGGTCGCGGAACTAAGATCCCACAAGACGCCAGCGTGGCCAAAAAAAATTTATATATATATATGGGATTGAGGGGCTAGGGGGAAAGAAAGGAAGGTTTTTTAACTTTATATCCTGTTTGTATTGCTTTTATAATTAAAAAGTTCACTCACAGCCAATCTATTATTTCTTAGGTTTCTATGGTGTATAGATTATATGGTGTTTAGTGATTATTTTTGACATTTTGGTTATAGTGAATAACCACCACTTTAAAGATCCTCCAAAAGAGTTCCTTATGGCTGAGGGAAGAGCTATGGTTGATCTTGTGGATCACAAACGCTACTGCAACTTTATGGACATACACTCAAAACCCAACTCATGCAGAGAGGTTAATAAAATTTCCTGTGATTATAAAAATCAGTGTGTTGAACCTTCAGACTATTGATGAGGTTATCGATAATTTTAATATCACTCTTGACCACCCCCAAACTTACACTTGACACTTACCTGCACACATCTTTCAAGGAATGCATTTTAGTATTTATATTGTATTTGCAGCAAGATTTCCCATGAAGTAGACTTTAAAAATTATGAAAAAAATTGTATCACATTTTACAAGATCAGGGAGAAGTGAAGAAGAAAAGATGCTCCCATATTATGCAAGTGTCCTGTTGCTAAAGAATAGATTGCTCAGGGCAGACTTAAACCAAGTGGTAGATTCTGATTTTAGGTTTTCGAATCCTGATCAGCTGAGCCGCTCAGTCGGTTAATGTGTCTGATTCTGAAGAAAGAAAACCTGAGACAAGAAGCAAGGAAAAGAGAAAATGTCAAAGCAAGAAAAAAAAAATTGGCAATACAATTGGCAGTAGACCGAAGTATAGGTTCCCTTGAGGCAAGGCTTTAATCAAGAAGTTTGAAAGTAGCAAAATTTCATTTGGAACATCAATTTCAGAGTCACCTACCTTTTCCAAGATTTCCTGTTGCTAAAATGATGATATCTTTGGTTACTAATCTAACCAAGTTTTCCAGTGTCAAAAGTTTTAGCAATGCCTTTCTCTCTGCAACACAGAAAAAAAAAGTTGTGGGGTATACAACATTAATTTTAATGCCCTACATGATTCCTTTTCTCTCTGGAATAGTATTCTGTGTTTGCAAATGTAGAGAAACCTACATTCTCTTGGTACTAAGATGGTAGGTCTAGACTAGAAGCTAATAGACAAACATACCAAGCAAATAGACAATTTATCTTGCTGTAATTATAACCGGGTCTTGTTTATGGAAGTAATCCAAGCCTGAAATTCATAAACAATCTTAAGAGATCTTCAGAACCAAAGCATACTTTTGAGGTTAGCCCCAAAACTTTTGAGAACTTCCATTTTACGACTGAATGCTAAAGCACAACAACGCTTGAGATAAGGAAAAGAGAGGTTAAAAGACCAGCAATTGAGGAAGAAATAACAGAAATTAAGAGAAAAATAAAGAAAGCAGTAAATGTATGAATAATTGTACCTTTATTTGCCTAATTCACTTATTACCAAGCAATTAATCCTCAATTGCAAAAATGAGTGTAACTGTTTAAGAAATGTTTGCTTCCACAAAGTAAATAGGTTCTAAGCATGTTTGGTAATTTTAAATATATGTTGTTGTATTTTGTGTTTTAAGGCACTGGCCTCCAATATTTAGATCCAGGAATCTAGAACTGAATTATCTTGTCAACTAATATTAAGTCCAAATGCACATTGCCCCAATTTTTGAAATGATATGGGTGAAAGTATATTTTTGAACTCAATTAGCCAGATAACTTGCACATAAATATCCAACCAAAGTCCACAGAGTTGGGAATGACTCTCCAAATTCGTTTTGGTATACAGTGTTTTCTCCTTTGAACCACTAATCACGTTTATTATGTGCAGTTTCTATAATACAAGTCTATTTGCCCCAAAGTCTTAGCATCATAGAACCCTCTCATCAGAATATTGGTTGGATTCCCTAGTGTGAATCACTTATCCAGTTGCTTGCCTGATTATTCATATGTTTTTGAGATTTGTGAAATGTGGCAGATAAACAGGTTTATGCTGTGTGCAGCTTGGAGGGCAGCCAATGTCTGTCTGACTATACAGTGTATTGACTCTCCTGCCTCAAATCTCTCTCCCATACAGAGAAGCTGTATTTTAAGACTAAAATCAGTGTAAAATGCAATCCAGTAATGTCACTGCAGAAAACAGCAGGTGCTCATCCACTCATTTGTGGTGATTCTTGCAGTGAAGAAAGTTAATCAATGATTCACCCAATGGACAAAGAAACGTCACAGTGAATATTTGAAAAAGTCAAACGCGGGAAAGGAATATTCTCATCTAAAAATGTGCTCTTATTTTCGAAAAGAAAACCTTCCACAAGAAAATCAGGAATTTTGTTGAAGTGCTTTGATTGTACCTGCAGTAAGCAATAGCATGTTCCCTTCTCCCTGCTTTTCCTGTTTTATTGCTTTTGTGTTGTACTTCTAAAATAAATATCAATAAATCATTGCAGTTAGATACTCTAATATAGAGAGAAATGTACTTGACACCCTACAGTCATTACAATTGGAGGGGACTCTGATTAGGATGCTTTACTTAATTAAGTGATATCGTCTAAAGAGAGTTCTTCCCTCCATTTTCTGTTTAACAGTCTTATAAAACACCAACACAGGAAATTCATTCTGTTGTTTGCTTTCCTTATTGTAAATGGTTTCTTCTCACTCATAGTTTACAGAAGATGTTGTGTTAATGAAATGGCTAATAAGCCAAAGACTGTGGTTCAGCTATACACACAGCCTTTTTCAAATCAGCCCAAACCACACTAGACTTGAGAACATTTTCTCTCTCAGCCCTAGAAATGTCTTTTAAAATTTATTTTTACAACATCTGTAACCTAAAATTAAGATGATCCAAAGGAAATTTTTTTTCTGAGAAATCGTGCTTCATCTAGTTTATGTATGGTTCAGCAGAGACCTTAAAAATCTGTTTCTTTGGAAAAATAGAGAAAATGGGCAAAGAATAAGCAATCCTTATGCATAAGATGCTATTTGTGAGGCACTTTAATTTTACTGAAAGAAGTCATTAAATTTGGATTGCCAATACAAATATGATTATATATGTTTTCTAAATAAAATGTTATTATGTTGCAACTGAACTCATCCATTTATTGTTTGTTTACCTAATGCTCAAACACATGTTTTATTCATAGATGTCTGGGAGAAAAAAATTTTGCTTGATAATCACACCAAGCATATTTAACAAAAGCGATTCTCCTTTTATTAGTGAACAAGTTTAAGCAGAATGATTTCATTTTTTTTTTCCATTTGGTTAATTCAGACTTGCAGAATCCTCGGTATACAGCTTTTGTTTCTCCCCATGCTGCCTTTTATGCCTTTAATGTATGCATGCCTATCCACTGATGGGAAAATATCATTTCCTGCAAGTCTTCATTTTTCCTTCTTGACTATCCTCTCAGTTGATTTCTGGTTTTGGTTAGTTAGTTTTCACTAGTTAGTTCTGTCAAATCATGTACATGACAGACAAACTGAAGCCAAGTAAATAGTTCACTATCCTGTTGGAGATTTTAAACTCTCTTTCATTAAAGTGAATTTGAATTCTAAATATATTTACTCATTCCTTTGAAGATAAATATTTTTATTTTAAAATAAATTAAAATTGATAGAAAGTCAAGAAAGGGAAGATTTATTAATATCTATGGAATTGTTTTCATTAAAAAATAAAACATTTTAACAAATGTTTTTACATTTAGCAACTTTCCATTAAAAAGCAACATAAGAGTAAACACTCTCTTAAATGAACTCAATCAGTTTACAATAGATTTTTTTTGCCTTAACACAACATGCAGCTAAAATCATTTAATGATCTTAAATTTTTAAATTCATTTGAGTCTCAAAATATAAATATGAATATTAATGAAGCATATGTAAGGGGCTTTTAATTAACTGCTAACCTATCAAAAGAACTTTAAACCATTGCTAGGAACGTGAAATTCCTGGCTTGGTCATTTTTCAAGCAAAATAATAATAGCAGTAATAATAATCCATAACTGATAAATGAGTTAATTAATGTTATATGACTCTAAGGTTTTTGTTTTTGTTTTTAATTGCATAAAACTAGTCCTTCATAAAACCAGTCCAGCATAAAACAACTACCTGAAAACATTCTGAAGTTACATAGGTTTTCTTAACTCCCAAATTAAATCAGCTCTACCATAGAAAACCATAGAAAAACAGTAAATGTGCCCCCTGGACATGTTACCCAAAATGAACTCCAGAAGTTGCTTGCAATTGCTTTTATTTTTTTTAAGAATGTTCTTTATTAAAGATTAACTTTATATTAGCTCTAAAGTTCATTAGATATTAGTTATTTTCTAATCTGTAATGTAGATAATTTTTATAACCAAAAGCTTAGTTAGCCTACTTTCTATTAAACGAACTTCTTTATAGATTTTCTTTAAGCTCTTCATTTAAAAAGGTGTCTTTGTCCTGAAACTAAACATATGACATTCTTGTCCCCTAGGAAAATGTTTAAAGAATTGAATAACAGCAAGTAAAGAGATTTTATTCCATTCTCCTGCATTTGTTTACTTCTTTAAAAATAATTTTTAAAAATAAAGAACGTGGCTTTTTTCTTAAGACTTCAAGATGAATGAGAATTGCATCTAATGAAGTACCACTGAAGTTAGAGTAGCTGCTGAATCATTATCTGGCAGAAGAATGTGAGTCCCATTTTACGCGAACCAATTATTTTTATCAAATGACTTTTCTATTTAAATTGTTTTCTTTAAAAAATAGTGATGTTAGAGATACGCAGAGTTATTTTAATATGAATCTTAGAGCATTATTACTCTAATTCCTATAAACCAAACTAACTGCAACACAGCCCATTTCAGGCTGTTATTTATTGAAACTGCTTTTCATGGAGCAGTGAACATTTGTAGCAACTGCTCCAATCCTGCTGGTAAATGGATCAGATTTTTTAAATGTTACAAATATTACTATGCATTTAATAGGCTCTATAGTCAGAAAAAAAATTTACATCCTAACAGTCTTTTCTGTACTTGTAAGATGAGCATTCTAAAGTATTTGCCATTAAAGCTATTTGTCTCCGTAAAGCAATAGAAAGAGTAAATTTCCTAGAGAGAACCCAGCTAAGAGACACCCTCCTGCAATGAAGTAGATCAAATCTGTGACAAGAAGAGTTCAAAGAAAAAAGTTTGGTTCTGAAGAGAAGATAGTTCTTTGAAACTACTATTTTTTTCTTTCTACAGAAATATACAATGAGTGCTCAACAAAGAAAATATTCAGCAGAAAGCTTTTTGGGGGAGCAGAGAGAGAAAAAAACATCTTGTGTGATATGATAGGAGAAAACATAGAGATTAAAACAAAACAAACAAACAAAACCCAAAAATGGTCAAAAGCAGGCTGTATTTGTTTTCTTCTAAAGCACGTCTCTTTTCCGCAAGAGATGACTGCAGTCTGAAGAGTAAATTACTGCCGTCAGCGAGTTGTACTTTATAAATATAGGAGACCGGATCATCTACTCGTTTGGAAGACAATTCTCTTATTAATAGCACCAGTTTCAGAGCTATTTTTGCCTCTAAAAAAGGCACCTGCTAGACATTCACAAATTAACTTTTATAAGGGAGAAAAACTCATAAGCTATTGTCAAGATGTACATATTTCTGATTCAAGTTAAACATTTTTAACAAGCCATCTTATGAATCTGTTTTGAAGCACCTCAGTGGCCCAGAGGGAGCTCTACCTTTAATGTGAGAAGACAACAAAGCATCTGTCTCACTCACACACACACACACACACACACACACACACACACACACACACACAATAACATTATAAAATAAAATCAAATATAGGATGCAGGGGGCAAAGAAAAGGAAAACAAATGTTGTTTATAATGAACAAACTATGAACTTCATGAAAATATGGCAAAAGCCCTATTTTTGCCCTCGTAGAACAATTCCTGATGTATAATAAATGAAACTAAAGTAAAACTTCTGAGTAGAACCAAGCATTGAATAAACTGTAGAAATATAATAGTGTTAAGTATTGTGTATTCTTTTAAGACATATATGATATAAATGTTAATGCAATTAACTTAGTTCAGTATCCTGTTAATGATGTAGTACTTCATTATTTGTAATTAATCACTTAAAATATAATGGCTCAACAGTCCAGGAAAAGCCCGGTTATCTTTCAAAAGTACAGTAATCATACATAAATCATATAAAAACTCAAATTCATGCTTTAAGTTTTATTTTCAAAATTTGATATTTTTTTTCTCATGTTCAAACACATATAAAATTAAAACCAAAAAAATGTAACTAAGATTATCCCCCTAAAACATATAGAAAAACATGTGGGGATTTTCAAAATCTTACTTTCATAACAATGACCTAAAAATAATTATTGAAAAAAGCAATTGAAATACATCATATATTTTAATGACTCAAATATTTATTTCTAGTCCTTTTTGCATCAAGGCTGTGGGAAATTCGTATTATGAAGATCAGATGGTGCACGGATGTGAGAAATGTTGCAAAGCATCCTGTTGATTGGTTCTAATTAACTGCAATGCTCTTGTGTTCTCAGTTTTAGCCAGCACACACTACACAATGCCTTTTATTTTGCTTTGAATGGATTTTTACTTAAAAACAGCTGATCTCAATATCAAAAGCATTTTGGCTTTTTTTATCTCTTAAAATTTTCTTGCAATATTTTCTTTTCAATTTTAAAAGATAAATTTGAAAATATTTCTAAAGCATAAAGTATAATCAGTTAAATTAACAGCACTCGTGTGGTCTTTCACATGTATTTTGCATGTTCTATAGTACGTGATTACATTCTCAAACCACATTTCAATTCCTCTTTAAAAGTTATACATCTGAGTGATGGTTTAAGCAGGAAATTCTGAAAAGCAATTTAGAGCATGCTGCTAATTTTTTTTTTCGTAATCAGTCTACTAAATAGAACAGAACTAAAACGTGGGATCACAAGGAATGGGAAGGATTCCAGAATTTAAAGTATTAAATAAAATTCTTTACACTCACCTTTCTCTGATGACTTAAACTCAAGCAGCCCTGCCAGAGAGAAGTCATGAATTTTCATCAACTTCACACATGTCATACATTTGAAAACATTTTGATTTGCCCTGGGACCCCTGCACGTCTCTGAAGCACAGAAACAGTGCTGTGCTGTTTTGTAGGTACAAACCCTATGAACTCCCAGAGCTCTGGAAGATATATTACTAATGTAAACAGGCCCTTAAGTGAAAAAAAAGAGCAATAACAGAAAGTTTCCAAGGAAATGAGGAATTTAAAATAAGGAAAGTATTATTAGAAGCAGTACATTTTCTATAATTTTAAGGGCCACGATTTTATCCATACATTAGTTTTCTGAGAATATACAATTATCTGACCCGAGAAACAAATCATTTTGGAAAGGAAAGTCCACAACCTAAAAATTAGAGCTAAATTATCAATTTAACCTAGTAGACGTTGAAAGTGATTAAATAGTCATCTTTTTGTTCATATGAGGATAAAAAGTGACTCATTTGAGCAGAAAGGCCACAGTTTCAAAACGGCTACCAATATCCCGCTACTTCCAGGAGGAAGGCTAATTGTGTTAAAAGTAGTGCAATAAAAACAGAATTTTGGGGGTTCCCTGGTGGCGCAGTGGTTGAGAGTCCGCCTGCCGATGCAGGAGACACGGGTTCTTGCCCCAGTCTGGGAGGATCCCACATGCCACGGAGCGGCTGGGCCCGTGAGCCATGGCCGCTGAGCCTGCGTGTCCGGAACCTGTGCTCCGCAACGGGAGAGGCCACAACAGTGAGAGGCACGCATACCGCAAAAAAAACAAAAAACAAACAATCAAACAAAACAGAATTTTGCCCTAAATAACACATCTGGAATTATCTTCCAAATATTTCTGTCTCTCTTAAAATTGTGAAAAAACATTCAGATGAAGTAAGAAATAAACATTAGGAGAGGTTAGTAAGCGCAAACAGAGTCACAAGTCATAGAACAATATAAATAAAGTGGCATTACAAACAACTTATGCTGTGCCCCTCACTTTATGACTAAGAAAACTGAGACCCAAAGAGGTAAAGTGACACCCCCAACGTCTTACAAAGACTAGGAGGTAAAGCTAAACTAGAGACACAATTGGTAGCACAATTTCTACAACCCCACCCAGTCTTCCAACACAGTAACAGAAATGGCAGCTCAGATGGATGCCAATCACACAACTAAGTAAAACAATGAGCAACATATCCTTGACCCTAAAAGGTATACACAGGGCATACAAAATTAACCAAAGACCTTTACCCAGTGTCAATAGTCATTTTTCTTTAAAAGATGCCTCTTTGGAAGCTATCTTTATGCCTTTATTCTTGCCAGGGTTTGAGGATTTGTATCTATTTAGTGAAAGGTAGTTCTCTTTAGCACTCATACCAAGCAGGCAGGTAAAAACAACCACCGTATATTCTCACTGTCGCCAATTTGTCCCCACTTCCAATCCATTGTCCAGTCTGCTGACAACATGGTCTTTCTAAAATGCACATCTGATTATGTTTGAATTTTTTCTATGGCTTTCCATGTGCTACAAGATAAATCTACAGTTCTTAGTCTGGCCTTCAAGGGTCTTCAAAACATTTAGCCAGTACCACCCCTTCAGTTTCACTCCTAACCCTCTCTTTACACTTTCTGCTTCGAGACTACAAACTGAGTATGACTCCCTAAACACAGTATGCTCCTCATTGCCTCCAGACCTTTACACATGCTGCTTCCTCCACCTGGAATGCCTGACAAACTCTGCTCTTCCTTCAAAAGTCAGGGCATTACTTTTTCTCCTCCTGCCAAATATACACGTTTCTTCCCGTGGGATACTGCTGCATTTTGCACAGAGCTCACATTACTCCACTCATTGCATTGAACTCTGCCTATATACATGACTGTTTCCCCAAACACATTGTTTCTGAGGTCAGAGGCACTGCTTTTTCTCCATGCCTAGTACTTTGCCTGGTGTAAGCACTCAGTGAATGTTTACTGACTGAATGAAAAAAATCAATAAATAGACCACCATATTTTTTTCCTTATCACAAAATCTTTAAGTCTTAGGGTGATATCCCCTAGTTCTTCTATCTAATGTCTAAACTGGATGTACACTGACAACAGGATATTTGTGTCAACCTCTGTTTTTGGTTTCTATCAACTGTTTGCTCTAAGCACAATTTTATAATCACCCTCTCACCGTAGAAAGTTGACTTTGGCATGAAGGTGGTGATGAAATTCCAACTCCTATCTAACTGGGAATCAAGAGGAGAATGCTTGGGTAAAGAGTGGGTCACCATTATTCCAGACATGGTATAGAACAGTTGGTAAAGAACGGTTCCTTTTGTGACTCTGTTTCTCATTAGAAACACAAGTTGAAGGATAACCTGTAACCCACTAAAAATGTAAATGCTTGTCTGGATATAAACTGGAAGTAATATCAGTATCTTCATGCCAAGTGAGTGCTTTAAAAGAGGATTTTTAGTCTGAAACAAATGGAATTTAGATTTAAGGGTCAGCTTATTTGGGGTTCTATTATGGTTTAACTCCTTCCAGTTTTCCTCATCTTGCTGAGAAAATGCTGCCGACATGCAAATGTCTTCTAGGACAGCTCAGCTGAAGCGGGGGATGTCCTTGGTACATAAACACACATTTTCCTCTTGAAATAATACCCTCACAGTCATTGATGAAAGGCTCCATATTCAAAATAGAGAAGAATTTGCCAGTACAGTCTTCCCTTAACATGTATATCATCTTGAGCAGGCCCCAAATCAATGAAGAGAAGCTCTAGTAGCTGCTCGGGCCAATAAAAGTCACAGGGCCTCCCAACTCTGAAGCTACTTCCAATCTTTTGATTATCCCTCCCCGAATGACATCACTCCAAGGTTCCACTTTGCCCCAAAGCTACAGTCCCTACACAAATGTGAGGGGTGCTCACTAAAGAAAGAAGTGGGGAATACAGCAATAGTAGCCATTGCACCTGCATCATGGATTCCTCTTGGCCATCAACGACCTTCCATAGAGCAGCCCTCCGCAGCATTATTATTAAAAATCAACACGATTTCTAGTAGGTGAGACCACACTGGCACTTTCCTATTCCCACCCTTTAACGAATGATAGGATTTGTGACCTCCTGGTCCCCTCACCACTTCAGAAGATGGCTACCCTTTAGAATTTTAAAGGTCTTGAATGGTGGGTGTGCCATAGAAAGTTTAAATCTGGAATGTAAAAAAGAGATTAACTCTGTGGATTTTCCAAGTCATTAATTTTTAGGGTTCATTTTGTGCTACATCTAAGCTTTGGGGGGGTTTGTTTGTTTTAAACATTACAGCATTACCTAAAACAGTTTTCATTTGAATAGGCAGAGAAATGTGAGTCAGAGATTCCTCTCTTGTTAACTGACATAGAATGGGGACACTTGTCTGTCATTCTGAGTCAAACCCACATAGAACTTTAACAATTTTTTGTTCACATTTTTGAAAAGAAAAATGTTAATAATACTCCTTTATCTTTACATTTTCATATATCAGAAAAAATTACAGTCAGGGAAATAGTGAGTTTCATACATTTATTCATTCAGCAAACTTAATGAACAACTATTATGCGCCAGTCACTACACAGGTATTGACTAACAGCAGATATACAAAAGGAAAATAAAACAATATGGTTGTTTACAGCTCTAAAGTTAAGCATGTAAAATGTGACTACTATCAAATCACAGAGGCTTGGAATCTCCTTTTGTCCACTTGACATCTGTTTTCTTGAGAGAAAAACTTCTCTGGCAGGAAGTGTTAGTCAAGATGGAAAATGTTCATCAGCAGAAATTCCAACTTTTAACTTAAAAAGCAAGAAAAAATATATCTACGTCTTCAACTTGGGTGGGACCAGTTGAAAGTTCCTCATAAACTTATAAAAAGACATAGTCTTTGGTTTTCTTGAGGGTCTGAAATGAATCCATTACATTAAAATGGCTCTTAGTAGCAAGAGCAAGTAATGATTTGCATTATAAGCTAATAAAATGGGGGATTAGGCATATCGGTACAATAAGATCTTTTTTATTCACTTTTATAGAGATTCTCTCCCTATTCCTGCTTAAATGAACTTGGAAGATTGTTCACCATTCAGTATTGTTTAAATTATAAGGCTGGTCTGTCATCTGGTTTTTAAATATTTTTCCCCTTTGGTAATGTAGATGAGTAATGTCTATCTCCATTCTTTAAGAATACGCTAATGTAATGATAGTCTAATTTGGAAAAAAATTAGTTTTTTAAATATTTTACATCTAGAGACCACCTGACATATTAGAAATATAATATTCTTCCAAAAATACATTTTTCTAGCCATCCTGAACACTCATACTTCAATGAATTGTACTTTTCTTTCCTGTTCAAAAAGTGCTATAAGTCCTCTCACACAAACAAATCCCCTGGAGAAGACTTCATTATGAAGTCAGTTTACTTCTCATGGTACCCGCTGGCAAAAGTGATGGCTTTATCGTCAGTCATGATAGTTCATTCTAGATCCCAGAGCCACTTCCAATGTAAGAGTATGAGAAAATGGCCTATCCTGCCTACAAAGGGAACTTAGAAAGTCCTGTTTCACGCTTATGATTCTTTCATGTTATATACTCCTAGATTTTACATCTTCAAGGAAAGAATGCTAATACTAGTGAGAGATGTATTTTGCTTTTGCAATGTTCTTGTATGCCAAATACCTGCTTGTTTCAGTTTAAGATAGGAAAAAATTATTTTTATATATTTCAATTCCACATTTCCCTGAAAGTTGAGTACCTAAATCTTATCAAATTAGCACCAATTTCTCTATTAAAGCAAATGTGAACAGCCAGAGGTTTGTTCTATGGACAGGAAGTGATAATCCTCCAGATTTCATTAAAGGCTCTTAATTTTTCCCTACTCCTATCTGATAAGGGACACTTTTCCTGATTGTTGCTCCCTGTTAGCAATGAAAATCGTATTTCTGTTTATTCTGTTTTCAAAACTGGAGCTATCAAGTAATGCACTTACAACTTACTATCCAAAGAAACTGCTTGAGAGTTCCCGTACCTAAGTCACTTCTTATCATTCCCCTGCCTGACCTTCCTATGAGTGAATTCCCCCGAGTAATTTATTACATATATGAAGTGAAGAATTTAGAAACAGGGCTGATAGGTGGATCCGCCTGCTGCCACTAAAGTTTTCCTGGTACCTTCTAGCTACTGCAGGCTTACAGGACTGATTCACCCCTCTCCTTGTCTCCTGGCAGCTAAATGGGAATATTGGAGAGCTGCCAGAAGGGTAGGTAGCCAACCTGCTTGCCCTTGATTGCGCCTGCCAGCTTTTTAATAACAGAAGTAGGGTCAAGTAAGTGAAATCACAAACTGAGGAGAGTATTCTGAGTGCAAAGGCAGTTAATGTCCTTCCTAAGCCTCAGATGGCAGGCAACCCTTGGCAGAGTAATCTATGATTTGTGGCACCTGACCCTTCCACTGCGACTGTTATCTGTGTATTCACTAGAAACATATTTACAGAATCTCTCCATTAGCAAAGATGCCTTGTGTGTGATTACCCAATTGTCATGGTTGCACTAGGATTTTGATACAGTCCCTATTCACAAATGAAAAACTGCACTAAACTGCACACAGGAGTCATTTAGAGCAGCGATCCTCAATCAATAGATCAAGACTTCTGGTAGATCTCAAAGAGATTACCACAGTCTTGCTCCCCCTTCCTCCCCACCCCCAAGACCACATTCCCACCTCCCCCCATCCAACGGCAAGACAGAATCTCCTTTATTCCTTTGAACCCTTAAGAATTCTTAATAAAGTTAAGAATAATTAGCTATAAGAATTATCCAAAGAGATGATCCTCTTTAAAATAGACTCCACCGCAGAAAATACTGGAAGAGAACACCACTTGCTTAAAGCAGCTAGCACTGCTCACATTTATATAAGTAGTGTCAGCAAAGTACTTTCTCCTCATTTAAAATGTTTTAGTGACAAAGGCAGAATTAGGTTGTAGGCTGGCTTCCTTCCTGTGGAATCAAGTACAAAGAACATCTTAATTTTTTTTTTCTGCCTGAGACAAGTGACAATGAGAGCACTTGCTATTAAAAAGTTTATTGGGAAGTTTCAAAAGTGGTATCTCCCTCTTCCCCCCGCGAATATATGGCATTGAGGTCCTCCATGCTAGAAATTTTTTGTTTACATCGTTGGCTCGCTCGATAGTGCTAAGAAAGGTGAAGCAGTCAGGGAACCGAATCAGACTCACTGGGAGCAAATAAGTGGTTGTGAATCAAAGTAGAAAAATCCCGATAACCCGGAGTCATTGTCATGTGTCTCCCAAATGAGATGTTCTGAGGAAATAAAGTGACAGAGTCGCATTGGATAAATAAACGAAGGCGATAAAGTCACCACAGATCAAGAAATGCTACGAAGGTGACCTGATTTGACAGTTAGTAACTGCAGGTGACCCTTTGGGAACCGCGGCGGGGTGAAATGCCCTGCGAATCGCTGAGAGCCTGACGGCCCGGCAGGGGGACGCCCGGAGCCCCGCGCTCTGGGCCGGGGCCCGGCGAGGAGAGGCTGGAGGCCGCCCCGGGCGCTTCGGGCCTAGACATTGGCCTCAGCCAGGCCGCGAGGCCCCACGCCCGCCGGGCCGGTAGAGGCGCGGAGGAGACCACCCTCCCTCCCCCCCACGTCCTGGCGCCGAGGGACCGCAGTGGGTCCCGGGGGCAGCTCCGGACCCACGCGGCGGTCGCAGTAAGCGCGCCGCCTCGCAGTCGCCGTGCGGCCGAGCGGGCGCCGGGCGCCTTAGAAGCGTCTGCTCCGCCGCGGGAAGCCGGACCCCCGACCCGACCAGCGCCGGCTGCACGGAGCTCACGCGGGGACCAGCCCGCCAGCCAGAGAGGGTGGGCAAGCTCCGCGCTCCAGCGGGACGGAGGAGCCCAGTCGGGGACTTGGGGACGCCGGAGTTTGGGCGCCCCTGGAAGCAGGGAGTCATCTCCAAGCGGTTCTTCCCAGGCGACCTGAATTCAGTCCCCGAGAAGATGCTCGGGGCATTAGCGTGGCCACAGGGGAAGAAAGAAGAGTTATTTAAATGGGGGAGGGGCGGGCGGGAGGACTGGGAGGAAACCGTACCGAAAAGAAATCCCCATCGCCACCAAAACCGTTTCTAAGAAGTCCTGAGGTTTTACGCCTGGAAATTTCACTTTAAAAGCTGGAGGAAAAAATGTATATATATATTCCACTACTTTTAACTGAAGAAAACAATGTGCAACAAATCCTAACTCAAATATGATTGCAGTGAGATTAGGGTCTAATTGCTTAGAGTTCAGGTGGAATCTGCGGGCTAAATCCTACAGGGCCAATCTGAATTTCACAATCATTCTGTCAAAAGGAGAGCGATGAGAGCCCACACGCTTCCTAACAAGTCATTTTTAACAGTTACAAGCTTCGCACAAAGACCACACAGGGCGTCTAAGAGATGCAAATCTAATCCCTGGTCATTCTACAGGCCTTCAACAAAGATGTGCTAAACCCTAATAGAAAAGAAATCAGTTCTCTGTCACCAGCCCCTGGTAAAAATCTATTAGAGAATGGATAGAGCCGCATCTACAGCAGTTGCTGCAAAGGTTAAGGACAAGTACAAATAAGAGGGACCCAGTTTTGTTTTCCGTGTGAAATATCGGGAGAAGCTAACCCCAAATGAGTGACGGGATTCGATCCGTGGCTTCGCATTCATTTGAATGCTAGAAAAAAAACTAAACACGTACATTAAGACTTTTGAAGACTCCGTTTCTGAATTTAGGAAAGATGAAACGAATTCCCCCCAAACTTGGACATCTTTGCCTCCGAAATTAATGAAGAACATTAACGGGGGAGGGAGGCCGAGCGCGCGGGTCCAGGAGGGAGGACCTGGGAGTCTGGAGCCGGCTTGCCTGCCTTTGCTCTGCGGTTCCTCATCCTTCCCGGAAAAAGCCCCGACGGCGGAGTCGCCGAGGGGCCGGGGACCGAGATGCGGGACGCCTCTGGCCGCTGGGGCCGAGCGGTGGGCGCCAACGGCGGGAAGGCTAGGCGGCCGCCCTCCGCCCCGACGGGCCGCTGCTCGGCCTGGGTCCCTCTCCTCGGCCTCACGGGTGGGGAGGGGAGCCTATGCCTCAATGGCGGGGAAGAGTCTCAAATGTGCCCTTCCGCGGTCACCAACCACATGAGGTCCTCACTGTCATGCTAGGGTATTAAAAGGGTTAATATGTTGCAGCTAAAATATATCACAGTGTGCACGAGACCCTTCAAAAAGGAAGGGCCCCGGGGATTCAGACCCCTGGGAGAAGGCTGCAAGCAGGCTGGGCGAGGGTAGGAGGGGATGACTGGTCGGTCGTTGAAAGTTGGGGGGTGGGGATTTCCTCCCCCTCTTCCCAGGGGCAGAGACCCCGGCGGCGGGGCAAGCCCTGGCCTCCTCCCGGGCCGCGGCTCAGAGGCTGCGAGCGCCCCACAGAGCCGGGCGGGCCCGGGGAGGGCGTGAGGAGCGCGCCCGGCTCTGCGAAGGGATCTCCAGCACCGACGCGGTTCTGCCCGCAGCGCGTCCTCCAGGGTCGCGGGGAACCGGCCGCCCCCTGGGGACCCGCCTTCCACCAGAGGAAGCGGCTCAGGACCCGAAGGTGAGGGCTGCGGGGCGGGCTCGGCTCCGAGTCCCAGCGGAATCGCCCTGCCTTTTTCCCAGGCGGCTGGGACTCCCTCCACGTGGCGCCTCCTTCGAGGCCGCGCCGACAGGGACGAAAGGGGGCGCTGTCCAACAGTCAGGGTCGGCAAAGACCAATCTTTCTAAAGTCCCTTCTCCAACTGCAGAGAGGAGGGTTGGGGCACTTGTGTGAAGGAACGGGTTTTTGTATGTTTCCACGGAAGTTTCCAGAAGCCACTATTTCCTCACCGGGTGGTTCCGCCCTCTACCACCATCCTCCCCCCGCCGCCATCAGGTTCCCAGGAATTCGCTCCTCCCCGGGGTAAAAAGCCCGGAGCTGGCCAGGCTGGAATTTGGGAGGCGAACTCCAGTCCCTGGTCCCTCAGCTCCATAACCCTTTAATTGGCTCTGGCATAAAGTCCCTTTTCTTAAGGTCTGGCAGGAGGGAAGGAAGGGGTGGCTAGATTCGCCCCTCAGCTCAAAGACGGACCACCATACACAGACATGTTTCCTCTTCAGCCCGTTCTCTGCCTGCCCAGGCCAGGCGTACGCCTTAGGTCGGGGCTGTACTCCTTCCTTCCCATCTACTGACATTAATTGAATTTCCCTGCGCTGCTGCCTCTCTCTGCTTTCCTCATTTTTCTCGCTAGTCCTCTGATAGGCTGACCTTGGCGGTTCTCTGGTCTTCTTACCCCCCAACTGGCCTCCCACATGGGCCTTGCTGGCTTTCATTCTCTATGGCTTAGCGTATCCACTTTATCTGCTTTTCCTTTTAGTTCTGACATTAGGAAAATGATACCGAATTGCCTACAAAGTAATACTGCAGCTATGAGGCTGGAATTGGACAAGTAAGCAAGTAAAATGTAGGCATTGAAATGAAAAAATAGAAAATGAGGAGGATGAGGAAACAAATGAAAAGTAGATAATGAAGTCACTTCGGGCTATAAATACAAGAATATGATGCTTCCGCAGGTGATCTTTGGGTCCTAATCAGGGTCTCCCCCATCAGCCTTGGGAGTCAGGGACAGAACTTCCTGAGTAAGGCAGGTTGAAGTTTCTTCCCCCAGACTAGGATTGCTGCTGAAGGCGGGCCAGCAATCCTAAACCTGTGAATGCTTGGTCCCCAGAGAGGTCCACGAGGGTGGGAAGGAATCAGCACAATTCAACCGGCACTCCTAGAAATGGTTATGTAGTCACCATATCTCTATGGGGCTGTCAGGTGGCTGAAACTTCCTGCCTGGGAGCCTGCTCTGGCTCTCTGATTCTTTGCGGGACACATTCCTGTGCACCCCCTCTGACTACCCAGACGAGCCTAGGCTGGGGCCCTGCCCTCAGGTGGACGAGCTAGCTCCCCTACACCCTAGCAGATTGGGTTCTACTGGTCCAGCCTCACCCTCACCTCCTGTCAGTTGTTGGAGTTCTGTCCTCCAGCTTTGCAGAAATAGGGAGTGTGGAGGCTCCCCGTTGTAGGAGGCCTGACCTGCTCCCACCCCTTGGCTCAGGGTGGACCTGTGCCTCAGGACCACTCTTGCTTATCCACAAAACGTGTCCTAGAGAGGAAAACAAACAAACTAGAGAGTTTACAGCTGGTGTGTGTATGCGTGAAGGATGACTTTAGATCTTTGTGGTCCCTGTAATTTGACATCTGTTAAAAAGAACACCAGGGCTTTTAGGACGAGTTTTGCAGAAAACTGAGTAAGCCAGCAGGAGCTGTGCAGCATCTCCCCCACTTGCCCCCGCTCCATCTATTGGTTCTCCTGAGATCTTCCCAGAGGCGAAAATGCTTTGCAAGGACGTCCAAAACCACAACACCTGCCTAAGAGGCACTAACTTGAGGAGGTTAATAAAGTATCTCCTTTCGAAATAAAAACGGAATCGACATTAAGCACATGCTATTATTAGATTGAGTTTCAGCCTACTAGAAAGTTCGTTTGATGTTGGTATCTGGGCAGAGACGGAATCTCTTTTCCTTAGGAACACTCATCAGGGAAAACAGCAGCAGTTCGCTGGCTTTGTTTGATTTTATTTGTTCAAAGAAAGGTTGTGTTTTAAGGTCGTTTAAAAAATCCCTTCAGGTTAGGGTTTGGATCATCGTCGTGACCCAGTGAACTAATATATTCACTATATAATCTGGGGTCAAAATTCACGGGAAATTTCTTCTCAGCCACACACCAGACTTCTTGGGGAGGTTTCCAGAAGGGGCTGGGGGCCGGGTGGGCAGGCAGCGCGGAGCGGAGGTTGCTCCTTTCCCCAGCTAGGAACCGGGTGGAGAGTCACCGCTGGTTTGGCGGTGGTGGGGGATGAGGCTGGGTGGAAGGAGAAACTGAGGCCTCGGGCTGGGCGCTGGGGGGTGGGGAGGCCGCAGGTGGGCGGGGGGAGGCCCCGGACCCGGGTTGGAGGGGAGGCCGAGGGGGTGGGGAGAGCTGAGGCCGCCGGCGGGAATGGGGAGGTCGCGGACAGTTGCTTCTCTTGATCCTGGAAACCAAAACTTTCTACGAGAGACCTTAAAATAGTTCGAGATTTTAAGTGCCCACACTTTAGCTGAGACCCCTGACAGCCAATATGAAACCGCGAGGCCGGGAGGGGGTCTCAGGCCTCTGGCGGTGAGGCTGGAGGCCGCGGAGCAGCCCCCTGGGCTTCGGTGGCAGCTCACCGCCCCCGCCCCGCAGACGCCCCGCTGGCCCCCGCCCCACCCGCGCAGGGCTTCGCGGCTCTAACCCTCGAATTTTAGCCCCAGACAACCTCTTCTGGCGGCCCTAACTTTAAAAACAAGCTTGAATTTTTCATCAAATCTTTTATCCGTGTACTCTTCACTAAATAACTGTTAACCAGCACCTGGGAAAAGAACTAACACGGTTTCTCTCACCTTTCTTGCCGGCTTTTTCCCCCTCCAATCATTGAGTCTCGATTTTCTAAGCAATTAAGTTATATATTCAACAGGAATATTCGATTGAAAATACATCAGAACTGAAGGTTGATGCATAAGGTCTGAGGCTAGAAGAAAATATTTAGTGCTTGCCTGCAGATTCTGTCACCCATCATCTGCTCGGAAAACGCTCTGAATCTTTCAGCGTGTCCAGCTCTTATGATTGCAAATGGCCCTGTTTTCAAATGGAAATAAGACTTGCAAACTGATTATGTGTATTGAATCGGAATCATTTGCTAGATCCTCTTGTTTAAAATGTATTGAAAAAAGGATGGTGGCTGCAGACCTCTGTAACCAGCTCCCTCTCTTCTCAGGGAGGTCATCTATTTTGCAACTTTTTGCCATTTGAGCATGTTTAAGCTGGATAATTACATTGCCACTGTGTTACTGGCCCAGCGCAAAGACATGGTACACACGCTTCCTCCCATGCTGCCCCCCAGCCCTCCTTACTAGCATCACCCCTAAACACCAGACACCATACACTCACTCATCCACCCGGCCCCAACGCTTCGACCCAAAGACCAGCTCTAACCGGGGAGACTCAGCTGTCACAAACAACAACAGAACCTCACACACTTCCACTGGGCACAGTTGTTCCTCTCCTCTCCCCTCTCCTCTTTTCCACTCTCCTCTCTTTTCCTCTCTTGTCTTACCAGTGAACAGAACCACAAACACACAAACCCCCAGCTTCCACAGACACCCAACCAACAGACTCTAAGTATTCAGCCATGTCGAGAATTTTCAACAACTAATTTGGGGTTGGCGTGGCATTGTAGTTGTTAGAAAACAGTTCACACTGGAAGGTTAATGTCAACTGTTACAGATGCATGATGGTCCTTGTATGGCACCATCCTTGTCAAAGATTTTCTCTTTACCCCCCATCCTGTGCTAGATTATGGCTGTGGGTAAGTTGGCTTTTGTTAAATATTTCCAACGGCTCTCCCATTTGATTTCAACATGAAGCCAAAGTGACATGCAGACAGCTATCTGAGTTTTACCAGCTGCGTGAGTTGTAGGTATGATACACTGCAGCACTTCCAAAATTTACTACACTCTGGCGCCAGCCTCAGCAATCCTGCCAGGGAGCAGTAACCAACATTTCGGTGACTATTGCAGGTTGGTGAGTAGTAATGAACTGGCTACAACTTCTGTTTGCCCTGGCCAGAGGCAGGGATGTATGCTCTGTGCACACCCGTGGTGCAAGAGTTGCAATTCTATCTGAAGCACACTCACAAGGGAAGGAAGACACCATTACTGGCCAGAACCACCGACCCCCTTAGACTCCACCCAGAAAACAGTGCCTTGCAGACCTCAAGGCACCATTGAGTGGCCAGAAGGGGAGAGAGAGGTTTAATCCTCTAGGCTTCAGAGTCTCCTCTGAAAAAGCCTGTCTGAAAAAGTCTGTTTAGAAACCTGGTGCTCTGCGGGCACCTGAAGGGACCCTAAATTGCGGTGTTCCCTCTATACACATAGCCAGATTTGTTAAACCGTTGACCTGGTCTCCTAGGTTAGAGGAGCCAGCTCTTAGTCGTCTTTGCATCATTAAGGTAATTCCCAGGTTTACATCTGCGAGGCCCGCACTCAGCCTTGTGTGTGCCTGTGAGATCAGGTAAATCAGTCACACTCAGACCAAATAAACCCTTGTTTTCCTAGAGCTTTGGACACCTTCACACAGCAACATTGGGAGGGAGAATTCTAGGTAAGGTGGAGGCCAGGCCGTTCTGGGTGATTTTCCACAGAACTGCTCCAGGACATAGCAACTGGAAAAGGGTATCCAAGTACACTTTTCAGGCCCCGACATCTTTTGTAGAAATGACATTGTCAACAATCACCAGAAACCCTAGAAATGCAATGTTTAACACTCCACCAACAGCCTGGCGTTACTGACAATTTCATGTAGCAATCAAAGACAGGATTCCGGAAAATGTACAAAATGCGGGGAAGGAAGAGAGAAAGTTTGTCTTTTTCTTGTTGTCAGACTACACTGAGACCTGCCCTTTTATTTCCACTACTCTGTGAAGGCCAGAATAGGGGGGAAACTTGCTACAAACAAGGGGCGGCAACACTTCCATTTGTTTTTGTTAGCTGGAAACGGTGTTCATACTAACGAGTTCTACTAGTGGGTAATGTAGGTGCAGCACATGACAATTTTTGTTGTAGATTGCTTCAAGAAGTCTCATCTACAGCTGTGTGTCTCAGGCAACAAGTTCATTTTCTTTAAGGACAAATTTTAATATTTTCCCCAAACATAATTAGTTCTCTAGAGTTTCATATGAAAATAAATTAATATTCCAATTTAAAGTGGGAAAAACTAAAGAAGGTTTTCGTTTACTTGATTTTCTTAAGGAAAACTCGGTTTCATGTGACATCTTACTTGAGGCAGTAAATGCATTCAACTTTCTTGCATCTAACAGGTTCTGTAAGATCCCCTACTAAGAGAATCCCATATTAATTTTTTTTCTTTTTGACTATCTTAATAAAATAGATATATTAGATACATATGTGTATATATTTCTATAATACACACACAGACAGGTGTCTGTATGCAACCACTTACACCTACATACAGAGTGGGCAGAATCAGATGTGAATATTGTATTGGAAAAAAGAGCCCTCTTTAACAAAGCCTTTTATTGCTTGTGATTTTTTTTATGTTGGTTCTCATTTCAAGCAGAACATTAATGGTGACCAATTTACATTGCAGTGTCCTGCAAATAACTAAAAAAGAAATAAAACAGGAAAGTCAATTTAAATCTCACCCTTTCCAAAACTTTGTTACAACTCAACTAATAACAAACATCTTACATGTTTAGGAAGCAGAGACAAAATGGGAAACATTATCAAATGAGGATCCTGGGGCTGTGCCTAGATGCCCTCCAAGTAGGGCATTAGGTCACTATCAGACAGAAGTACAGCCAGCCACTTCAGCTGTGGCTTCAGATGAGGCAGAAGCTGTGCTCTCGAGATGCTGAGCCTGTCCCTCCTCCGTTTCTTTGAGAACCATCAAGGAAAGTTTAGAAATACAACTACATGGAGGGGAGGTGACATTCAGACCTTGGCTCTCCCCTTCAATAAAAAATTCTTTCCTCTACTCCCATCAACACCCAATTCCTTCAGCCACTTGGATGGAGAAGCTTGCCACAGAAGGTGATTGGGGGATAGGATGCTTTTTCCTGAAGCTACTGGCCAAAGAGGCACCAGGAAACTTTCTGTGCTCCAAGTTGAGGCATAAGACCAAATTGGGCCCCACAGAGGGTGGCCCGAAGTCACAGAACACAATTGTACAACCACAAGCACACCAGTCAGGAAGGCAGGGAGGGCCAGAGGAAGGTGGTACCCAGCATCTCCTAATAGGAACCGATCAAGGAACACATTCAGGCTCATCGCTCCCAATACTCAAGTCTGTTGCTTTCCATCCATTATAAAAGACAGCAGCATTTGAAACAAACAAGCCAGCAAACCATGCCTAAGAGCCATATCATCTTAGATTCACATTTCCCAACCGGCTTTCTAGTTCTCCGCAAACAATATCCTCCATCACCTGGCTCCCCACTCCACACACACACCAATAATTGGGGGGGGGAGGGAGAGCGATGTCTAGAGAGATTGGGGACGTTAGATCAGAAGTCAAGGCAGCCTCACAGCTCTCTTGTTTAAAGAAAATGAATGTCTGCCTGGCTTGCTTTTAGTTCAGGAAAGGGGTCAGTCTTTATCAGCATGGTTCACACAGATCCTGGATTTCCACCCCCCACCCTTATCTTAAATTGACCCGCTTTTAAGATAAAGCCATAATAGAGAAAGCATTGACCTTACCTGGTCCCTAATGAGTTGGAAGTCAGAAAACCTCGCTCTCCTTTCCTCTTATCCCGGGTCGCCTGAGAAGAGACTCGCGCTACCTTTTGTGCACTCGCGCCCGGAGAAAGCCCCTCACCGGCGCCCAAACGCCCGCGAGCGCGCTCGGAGAGTGTGCGGCCTCTAAAGTATGAGAATTCTTCCCTGAGGTCTCAAAATCGGGGACCTCAAGGCCAGACCTAGGCCTACCCCTGCCCCAGGACGATTAAAATCCCCTGGAAGGCTCCCGAGACAGTCTTGCCCTTAGAAAGGCCAAGCCCTAAGCAGTGGGAAGAAGAGCTGCCTCCTGCGAGGCCCTTGGACTGGAGCGCGCGGGGCCGCCCCCGCCTCCAGGAGTAAGTGCCCTGAGCGCTTCTCGCCGAGCCGGCTCCGGCCTGCCTCTGATTTCGCTCGTGGGCCCCCAGCTACTTCCTACCGTGCCGGCCCGGTCCCAGAGCCGGTGCCCTGGCTGGTGACGCATCCCCTGCCCCCACCCACCTCCTGGGCTTGAGGACTGCAGCTGTACCCGCTTCTGTTTCTGTTGGGGGCGGCGGCAGCCCGGGCTCCCTTCTTTCCGGCTCGGAGCATCTCTTTCCCCATCTTGTCGCCTCCCATAAGCCCGGCCCAGTCCCTGGCCCGGCCAGCTGAGAGGGCAGCTTTCCTGCCTCTCCGACCCACAGCTCCGGGTTCCCAGGCTGGGGCGGGGTTGGGGAGCCGCTTTGGGATGCTAAACATCAAACAAGCCAAGCCTGGGGTTTCAGGCCCTGAAGCCACTAGAGCCGCTCTCCAAGGCTCTCGAGAAAGTCCTCGTGTTTACATGGCGGGGTTGGAGGTGGGGAAGAGGAGGAAGGGGGGGGGGATGCTGTCTGCAAAATCTCCCCCACTTCCCGAAGCCATCGGGGCCTAGGGATGGATGGGGTGCTTAGGTGGCGGCGTTCAGCTGCTCCTGGACCTCGGGGCGAACTGCACTGCCCCCGCGCGTGGAGAAGCTTCTGGCTCTTCCAGGCACTTCAGCGTCAGGGACATCACCAGAAGTCTTTCTCCATCAGAGGAGACCAGAACCTCCCTGGGCCAGAGATGCTGAAGACTTAAGGGAGGTCCACTGCTGGAGAAGACAAAGATCGCAGAGGCTGACCGGGACGTGGGGATGAAGTGTGTCTCCGTCTTTGGTCTTTCGCTGCACCCAGCGCGTACCCTTTTCCCTACCAGGACGCTTCAGATTGCCTTCCAGGGCCGCTTCCTGCAGCTACAGCGATGTGCGGCCAGGGACCGGAGCTGGTGGACCCCCTGTGATGGATGGAGAGAAGGGCCCAAGGCCCTGTTTGTCTCGGTCCCATCTGCAGACCCGGCTGAATTCACCTTTTCTCGGGACCAGTAAACAGACTTCAAAATTAAGCCGACTCTAGACGGCAGGGTGAAGAATGTATTTGGTAGAAACTCCAACCAGTGCAAGGGTGATAAGACTGAGGGTACCACAGCTCACTAAAATTGCTACTCTCCGGGGCCGGGGCCGATCCGGGCGAGATGGGTTGGGGGGACAGCCCCCCTGGCCATTGTCAGGCACCTCCCGCCCAGCCCCTCCCTTGTGTCGGGCATGGGGGCAGATGGAGCGGAAGCTCCCACCCCACAGAATTCAGACCTTAGCATTAACATCTCCCCTGCCAAGCCGGGCCTGAGCTGGGTGACTTAACTACCTACACACACTGTCCCAGGACCACTGCTGCCCATTCCAATACAAGTGTTCAGACTTCCCGGGTTTTTTCTTGTTTTCCAAAACGTGAGGCCTGCTGAGACTTCCCCCAGCTAGCACACTCTCTAGATCTAACCAACTGCCCTCTCGAAATCTCCGAGTCTCTTTTAGATACTGAAAACAGTATCTCAGCAGCCAGACCCGAGGGAGGAAGTCCGTCCTAGTCCCCAGTCAGGGCGCCACGGAGAAGAGCCCCCAGGAAGTCAACAGAGAGGACTGCTGGTGCCAGCACACACCCACTCCGCGCCCCCCCTCATTTTCCTTACACATTTCTGGGGGGTGAGGGTGGAGGTCTGGGAAGAGAGAGATGGAGTCAGAATGAGCTGCAAAGAAGAGGAAGAAAAGGTGGTGACAGGCAAGAAGGGAAAAAAGAAAGTTGAAATTCCAGGCGATAAATGAGTACATGCCAAATACGAATCAATCCTCCACAATCAAACACTTTCAGGCCTAGAGAAAAGTCCTGGGAGGGGCATCTGTCCACAACCCACCCGGCCACTTTTCCTGTAGGTTTGTCAGAGGTGACACGGAAGGGGCAACAGCCCATCAAGGGACGACAATTTCTCTCTGTCCACAACCACTCCTTCTTCCTCGCCTCCCCGGGGCAATTAAGACTTCCCCAACAGCTATATCTGGGTACCAAAGAGACCAAGAAATTCAAGGTAGCGAGAGAGGTCAAAGTTTTTTGTTTGTTTGTTTGTTTTGTTTTCTGTTTTTGCTGGGATGGGGGCGGGGGAGCACGGGGAGAGGTGGGGAGTTGGAGACGGGAGAAAGATTCCTTACTACAAAGATTTAGGAGACCAGGAGCCCAGAGACGGAAACCTTGGACCAAAGAACAGAAAGGCCAGCTTCCAAAAGTCCTGCCAGGGGTGTCCCCAAGGCCAGCAGCTCAGTCGGACACCTCCCAAGGCCGGAGGAGCCATGAGAAGCCGTCGGCCAGCCTGTGCGGGGATAACTGTTTTAGAGCAGAAACGAAACCCCTAACAACTTCCTCGCTTTTGAAAACAGCCTCCCACTGAATTCTAGTCCCAAGGAGGCTCCGCCGAGGATTAGAAATAAAGAATTAACGTTGAAATCTACAGGCATGATCCATCTAGTAAAAATAATCGTTCATTCAGGGTTATTTAAAATGAATGTCCGAGGCCGGCTGCTTTAAAACACTGGCTCAGCTGTATAAGATCACGGTAGATACTTCTGAGGTTTTAAGAAACAGAAGCCTGGCTTTGAAAACTAGTCCTTTGGTCTCTTTCTCTTCTTTTCTCCCTTTCCTCCTGGTGGAAGGAGTTTAGCTTTTCTACTCTCTATTGCCAAGTCCCAGGACTGCTCAAGGTTTGGTTCTGCTTAATTCAGAGGCAGAACAAAACTCCCTCTTCCCGTGGGGCAAAGACTCTGCACCCGGCCTCCTTAACTGGTTCAGGATCCTTTGAGCCCCCAAACAATTCGAATCTCATCAGGCCAATGTTGAGCCACACCCCCTACCACCAAAAAAGCCAAATCAAAACCAAACAAAAGATGGGTTTTTTAATCAGAAAAAGAATCTTTTTAATTTGTATAATTTATTAGAAGCTTCTTAGGAACTATACTTAAGCCAGATATCTACATAAGTTACAACAGAAAAAGACTGACGCTGCAAATACCAAACTGCCAAATAATATACACAGATTTGTCAAGGCCCATAAAAAATATGATGGGCTGGGGACGGGGACTGGTTTTTTGTTTTTGTTTTTTACAACAAAATGTACAGATTACTAAAACTAAGCATTTAGTCCAACTTTTGACAGCGTTTTACAGCTACAAGTTCACATCAAACATAAAACAATTTTAACCAGGGCCTGTCTCAGCTGAGCCTGGGTGGCCAGAGGGGGCCAGGAGGGGGCATTTCCTTTGTGTCAGTGGCAAGCGGAATCTGTCGAGGAGTCTTTTCCTCTCCCCAGCCCCCGTCGCCCCTTCAAAGAAATCCTGGTATTTACAGGCAAGTCCACTTTGCTGGCACAGTGTACCCAGAGTGAAGTTTTCGATCTTTAGAGTCCAGAGGCATGTCAGCGTAGAGCCGTCTCCAAACTGCGCCCCACCCGAGCGTGGGAAACCCATCGGAATCACCCAAAAGACATCCCCAGAGCGGTTCTTGTTATGTCCTTCTCGGTTTAAGACTCCTTAAAGAATTGGATCGCTTGGTTGTTTTATTTTCTTTTTTAAAAAAAAAAATCCTGCAAATTTTAGAAAAAGAAAAGAAAAGAAAAGAAATACGTCCAGCAGTTTGGTCGTTGTGTTTTTTCCCTTGGTCTTATCGGGACAGGTTCTTTAGAAAAGTCGAAGCGCACGGTGTAGTGGGTGGTTGGTGGTGTGTAGCGGGCAGTAGGGGAAGCGATGAGGCAGAGCGCTGGGCTAGGCCCGGCCCGGCGTCCTCTCACCAGGTCCGACCATATAGCAAGGTGGAGCAGGACATGGTGCCGTAGTCCGAGCCCGAGGAGTTCAGGTGGGACAGGCTGGAGACCTGGCCCTGCAGCGCCGCGGGACTGGTGGCGTGGTGCGCCAGGTCCGGAGACTGGCCCGCGCTGCCCGGCTGGTGGCCCGGGTGCGCGCCGAGGCCGGGGCCGCCGCTGCCCACTGAGATAGCTGCTGCCGCCGCCTGAGCGGCCTGCGCTTGCTGCTGCGCCTGCTGCTGCGCGTGGCCTTGCAGGCTGGCGGTGCCCGGCGCAGGGGCGCCCGCCTGGCAGGGTTTGCCGTCTTTCACGAGGACCGGCACAGCCACGCGGCGCGGTGACTGCTGCTGCGCTTGCTGCTGCTGGCACCCGGCGCCCCCGCCGCCGCTATCCTGCTGCAGTTGCTGCTGTGCCGCCTTGTCCTTGGCTTGGCGCTTCATCTTGTAGCGGTGGTTCTGGAACCAGATCTTGACCTGCGTGGGCGTCAGGTGGATCATGCTGGCCAGGTGCTCGCGCTCGGGCGCGGACAGGTACTTCTGTTGTTTGAAGCGTCGCTCCAGCTCGTACACCTGCGCCTGGGAGAAGAGCACCCGGCGCTTCCGGCGCGGTGCGCTTGGTAGTGGGGCCATGTTCTTGCTCACGTCCCCCAGAGAGCCCAGGCCGCCCATGCCGCTCATGTTCATGCCGCTCGCCGGGCCCATGAAGCGGGAGACTGTAAGCGACAAACGCACAGCGTCGGCAGGGGCCGGGCCAGACCGCCTCTGCGTTCTGCGCGCTTGGCCGGCCCGGCCCCTGCCCCGACGGCGCACTCCTCACCTAGGCCGTCTCCACCCTGAGAGGCCCAGCCGCGGGATCGCCAGCGCCTGCCCCAGGCCGTGCCGTCGAGGGGTTTACTGCAGAGCTCCCCGCCTCAACCCCGGCTACCTCCCTCAGTCTCAGTGCTTCACCCAAAAAGCAGAGCGGAGAAAGACTGTTCCTCCTGTTCCTTTCGTGCCCAGCCCACCAGATTCGTTCGGTTAGTGGGCCACGGGCAGCAAACTGGGCCCAGGCCAGGAACTGGGGTCTAGCTGTAGGCTCCAGCTTTGGGAGCTTAGGAGAGGGAGGTGTTCGCTTTCGAAAAGCTAGAGACCCCGAGACCCCAGACTCTTTGCCTCTTGGCCGCTCTCTCGGCCGCTCTCTCCGGTCAGCCCCAATGAGGGCACTTGTTCGGCCCATTTAGAACCCCCTCTGGAGCCACAAGCCCTCCCTCCAGCCTAGACTGGAGAGTGGGCCAGGCCAGGGGCCTGAGCGCATCATCCCAGCAGGGCAACCTCCCTCCCGGCCAGGCCGCGCCTCTCCGCGCTCTGCTCATCCCGGCTCTCTTAGTTAGGGGGCCACCTCCCTCCGCATTCCGAGGTCTCCCGCGCGGAGCAGAGCGGCCACTTGGCCGCATCTGGCAGACGCCAAATACCAGCTCCTGCCCTCAGGACCCCAGAGCTCCCAAGTGCCTCTTCTTGGACCCCTCAGCTCAACAAGGGAAGACTCCCCAGCTCCTGCGCCCGACTCGTTGGCGCCACTGCCCGGCCGCCCACCCTGATGATGCCCAGCGCGCAGCCGGCAGGCGCCGCGCCTTCCCGGCGGCTCTCCCCGCGCCTCCGGCGCTCAACCCGCGGCCCTGCAGTGGGGCGGCCTCACTTACTGGCCGGGAAGCGCGGGTCCGGGTTGGCGCCGTACCATCCGGGGCCCGAAGTGCTGTTCCGCATGGTGTCCTGGTACGGCGGCAGCTCGCTCATGTTGCCCAGGTTGCCGTTGCAGTAGCCCCCCACGGCGGAGTGCGAGAGCTGGGGCACCCCCGCAGCCGTCATGTGGTAGGCGGCAGTGACGGCGCCGTGGTGCCCCACGGCGTGCTGCTGCATGGCGGCGGCCGGCGGTGCCGCCTGGCCCTGCCTGTAAGCCGCCAGCGGAGCCCCGAGGCCGCCGCCCTCCATGCCCACTTTCTTGTAGCTTTCCTCCAGGGGACTCAAGATGTCAGACACTGAGAACGGAGTCGTGTGCTTTGGACTCATCGACATGATTCGGCGGCGGCTGGAGGAGGAAGGAAGAGGAGGAAAAAAAAGGGAGAGGGGGAAGGCGAAGCCTCGCTGCTTTTTTTTTTCTCCCTTTGCCAAATATTCTGGTGTTACCTTAACGCCGATCTTGTTGGATGTACACGTAACCGAGTGGACCGAGTCCGCCTTAATTGGCTTGAGTGGAGGCTCGGGGGCTGCCTCGCGTTTGTTTTAGCCCGGCGCCAGGTTTTAGGCAGCCACCAGAGGCGGGGCGTAAGCGCTAAAGCAACAAGACAATAGAAGCCTACATCTTGCCCGAGATAATTAGCTTACATGCTGATGACAAGGTAAACACCTTTAAGTTTCACTTGTCAGGATTTTTAGGTCTCAAAGAGGGAGAGAGAGACAGAGAGACAGAGAGAGAGACAGAGAGAGAGAGGCAGAGACGCGACCCAAAGCATTTCTTTCCCCCTCCCCCGGAACCCCTACCCCCATTTTTGTGGGGTGCGGTGGCGCGCGGAGGGGGGGGAGGCGGGGGGGAGGGAAAGGAGGAGGGAACCGAGAGAGGGGAGGGCAAGAGGTGGGATGGGGAGTAGCCGAGGAGGAGGGATGTTGGGGAGGAAGGAAGGTGAACGCCGCTTTGCAACCAACTTGCGGAGTTACAAAGTGAACCACTTTCCAGTTCGGTCGGGGTTCCCCGGGCAGGGACGGGGAGTGGGCCGAGGGGCGGGTGGGTTTTCACCTGAGCCTGCCGGGGCTGGTCCTCCCTCCCGCCGCGGCCTCCCAGCCCCGCGCCTTCCCACCGCCTCCGGACCACATCTGGCTTCGCAGCGCCGAGCCCCAGTCGCCACCAAAGGAGCTCGGGAGTCAGGGGACGAACCCTGGGGCTCCACTGTTGGTCTGCGTGTCTGTCAGTCTGTCTGCCTCTTCTGCCGCCGTCAGAAGGACACCTCTGCTCCCCGCCCCCTTTCCCCCTTCCCGAGAGAGAATCCCAGCGGGCGGAGGAGGCGCTGAGCAGGGGATCGGCTGCCGCCGAGAGGCTGTCCCAGATCCCCGCGCCGCCCTCCCCCCAGCTCAGGGTCTTCCCAGAGGGCTAGGGCCCCCTGCTTCACGCCCCCCCCAACCCACACTCGGCTACCCTTCCCCACCCCCATCCCCTGCTAAGGCAAGGACACCGCTGGCCGCCCGAGCTGAGAAGCTGGGGGGATTAACGCGAAGGGCCATCGCTGAAGTTGCTCCACCTCGAACAAACCTGGTGTCCCCGACCCTCGCCCATCGCCCGGACACGCGGGGTTCTGGGACTGGAGCTGACTTTCCGAGGACATCACAGCCCCAGCACCCGAGCCCAGGGTCACGCTGTTTTCCCCCCTGATGCTTCAGGGAAGGCTCGGGCAGGGAGCGTCGTGAGTGCCCGCCCGCCTGTTGCCGGGTGGAACTGAGCCTGAACCCCGGCGGGACGAGCTGGCCGGGAGGGGGCGAGTCCCCGGGCGTGAGCAGCCGAGCGGGCGGGAGGCTGGGTTGAGGCTTGCCTCCACCCGGAGCTCAGCCATGCAAAAGTGCACTTGCTCCCCCGGCAGTAACCAAATATCTTTGTTTAAAGCGCCGGCATAAATGGCCAGTCGCTTTGTGGCCACTCTGGATACTAGTAGGTGAGGATCATTCTGCTTCAGTTGGGCGCCTCTCATCCGGGTGGCAAGAAACTGCTTAGGAGGAAGTGGGTTTCCTGTCTGCGCGTTCTCAGGCTTCAAGTGTGAGCCCCGCGTCTTGAGGGTCCTTGGGCGCCTGGAGAGGAGAAACTGTGGGCTGTGCTCCCCAGCCCGGCCGGAGGCATCCGCTGCGCTGCTCCGGCCAGGCCCGGGCCTCCAGCAGAGTGGACTACGGAGCCGAGCCCTGTTTGGTGCAGATCCGGAGACCCACTCCGACTTTTCCCCTTGGATATTAAACGTTTTGTTGTTGTTTTGTTTTCTCTTTAGCTGTTTTAGCCTCCTCTCCGCGCCGGGGGCTGGGAGGGAGGAGTGCTCTTAGGTCGGGCAGGGGCCTCCAAGACACTGCGGGGGCCGGTTAAGGAGGCTTCTCGATTTTGGTTTTGTTTTCACATTTTCTTTCCCCTCCTTGTAGAGGAGCTCCCGATGATGAACGAGCTCTTTCGAACGATTTAATTCAGCAGGTTAGGCGCCTTTTCCATTAATAGCAATCGTTGAAGGGAAAGTTGTTTTGTTCATTGGCTTTTTATTTCAAGATTTCAATCCTCCCCTTGAGAAGTGCTCGGCACTCCCTCAATACAAAGCCAACTTACATACTACATTCAGTTTCCTCACCACCTATGCCCCTTAAGAGGGGAGAGAAAGCTCAGGGCACGCCCATCTCCTGCCTACCGCACGGGCCCATGTTTCTGGGCCCGCTTGTTGGCTTTCGGGCAGGCAAACCTGTGTATGAGCGCCGAGATGCACTCATCGGTCGTGCTTCGGAAGATGGGCGCCAGGTCGCTCATTGCCTTCCTTCCAAGGGACTTCTCTGGGGGGCGCTCTCAGGAAGGACTCAGACCCCCATCAACTGCGCCTTGGTCAATGCGATGCCTAAGTCCTGGGAGCGAGGAGGGAAGAGGACAACGCAGGGCTCAAGTGAACGGACAAAGGACAAAACTGAGGAGAGCGGACAAAACTGAATACAGATCTTGTTTGCAGTTGGGCCCCCAGCCCGGGGCCTGCGTCTCATCTGGGGTCTTAATGCCAAGGCGGGATGGGTCTCCCAATCTCCCATCTTCTTTCTCTCTCTCCCTCTCCATTATTTTATATTATTAGTAAATGTAAGAAACACTCAGTGTAGAACGCTGTACGTCTCTCCCAGTCTCAGTGCCATTTAGAAATAGAGGTAATTCTTCACACAGTTTTTGCAAGATTCAAATAAAATCGGGCACATGAAAGTGCTTTGAAAGCTTTGGAAATACTTAAAGTTCGGTGCCAGCGCTCGAGATTTCTGTATTGTTATTATTAGCAAATCCCTCTTCCTCGCGTTAAAGCCCTGAATCTGAGTGAAGGGAAGAGTTGGGTGAATCTTCCGCAGTCCTTGAGCCATGCCTCCTCGGCCTTGGTCCCTCGGAAGCTTTCAGCTCCGAAGCAGGCACGTGGCTGGCAGCTCCCCGCCCCCAGCCCAGGCTTGCGGACGGGACGAGGACCCGGAGCCACGCAGGCAGCTGGCAGGCGTTGGGTTGGGGCCCTGAGCAGCAGCGGGAGCTCGAAGTAGGGGGGGTGGAGGGCAAGGGCTCCTGCTGCACGCCCCCTCCCCTCCGCAACCAAGATTGTGCTCCATGCTCCCCCAGCACGGCACGCGCCAGCACCTGCTCTCCTCTGGACCTCGTCTGGGCCACTGTTGCACCTTGAGGCCCCTGCCCCTGCGCCTCTTCCGCTTCTGCCCCTTCACACACGCACCGCTCCGCACCTTTTCCCAGATGCGCTGCACTGCCAAGAATAAGCCCGAAGACCAAAGCACCTTTTGGGGAAAAGGTGGCTACTCGTATCTCCGGGCTGGTCCAAGCAAAGGCCTTGAGAGTCCCTCTCCTGGGTCCAACACCTCTTCCGGACCAAAGTGTCCTTTCTTCTAGCCACCCCCTCCCCACCCACCCACCGCCGACTCATCTTAAATGGGGCAGACCCCAGTTAAACCAGTAGTTTCTCCATGATTGCAGGGGATTCTTGGGAAGCCCAAGTCCACCCTATGGGGCCCGCGCATCTTCCCTTAGCTGTCAGCCAGCTCGCTCCCGGGCGAGGTGGCGCGGTGGGGCGGCCGCAGAGCGAGGTCCAGCTCAGGCCTCTCAAGGAGTTTTCCCGGGCACGGTCTCCCACACCCGCCTCAATCTCGGCCACGCTCTGCTTTGCTGGCTGTGGCTTGGCACGGAATCTAGGAGCCCGGGAGGTGCAGGCCCAGGCCGGGTCCGAGACACGCGGAGCTGTCATCAGCCTTTGCTCACCACCCTCCCGGCCAAAGGGAAATGACCTTCTTTCCCTTCTGGACCACTTCTTTGAGAACTTAGAAGGCTCATACGGAAGGCTAATTTGGGGCTATAGCTCGGACCAGGTGGGGGATGATGAAATGGGAAAGCCTATCTTCTCCCCTCCCCCCATTTTTCTAATTCCCTTTATGGTCCTTCACACTCTCTAGGGAAGGGAGCGACCTGTTTCCTGGTGGTGTTATTTTGCTCTGAGTTATTGCAATTTGTGATTCATTCAACAAATATTTATTAAGTGTGGGATCTGTGCCAGGCGCCAAGCTAGGCTTGAAAATTCAGCCTTAAATAAGCTAGATGAGGCTCCTACCTACGTGAAGCTTACAAATTAGCAACAAATCCCTCAGATAATATGTAGCTTGTGACAAATGTTAACTTCAGGCTTCAACCGAGATAGAGAGGGTCGTAATGAAGGTTTGTGTGTTTATGCACCATTTCCTGATCTTCAAGAGGTCAGGGGTTGTGGGCAAGGCTCTTGAATGTAAGTCAGAAGTCCCGGTTCCAGCCCCAGCTTTGCCACTTTTCAGCCACGTCGTATAGCTCTTGTGGACGCCTGTCACAGTCTGGAGCCGCTACCCTTACGGCCAGAGTAAACTAGGGTGTTATTTTCAGCCCTCCCTACCCCCTCCTCCAAGAGCTAGTCCTTGCTTTATTTATCCTCGAATCCTCCATTGCCTCAAGAAATGTTGAATTAAGGAAACAAAGTCTCTTAGCACCTGTTTCCTGGGCTGCAAAAATGATCCTAACCTGTCCGGTGTACCTCCCAGGTTGTGCTAGGGATGTACATGAGTTTGTAAATCATAAAATTCGCTAGCACATGGAAGGGGTTATTACTTCTGGCTCTGTATCTTGGGTTTATAGAAACTGTGAATCCAGGCCTCTTACTCTGCATGAAGCTCTTTGCCCCCTCGGAGGCTCCCGCGCCCAGGCCGGAGGCAGGCGAGTCTTCCTCAGCCAGGCGCAGACTCCCGAGCCAGGCTGAGCTGGGTTTCCGGGTGCCTTCCAGGCAACCCCGCCCAGGGAGCAGAAAGCAGGAACGCAGCTGGGCGCTGGGGGTCGCTGGTCTCCAATCCCGAGATGCAAGGAACTGAGAGAGTACCCGGAGCCCCCTCTGGAGGGCGTCTTCCTCTCCCTGAAGGATCTCACAGGACCCCTCTGTGCCCTTTTCCCAGGCACCAAAATTGAGAACCTCTCGAGAAGCGAAGCCCCAGGGAATACAGTCTGGCAGCTTTCCGGAGGAGGATTTCGCAGACGCGGGGCAAAGAAGAGATTTGGAGATTCCTCTAACTGCTCTCCATCTCACCTTGATCATCTAGGGTCTTTGAGGGTGGCCTTTCTTTGGGGGATGCTCTCCTCAAACCGTGGCCTCTGGGCAGGTCCTGAGAGCAGGATCGAGGAGAGGGATGACACTAGGACGTCCCGGCGCAGCTCCTGTACAGCCCTCTCCCTGCACTCCACTCGGGACTCTGGGGTTGGAATGAGAGGCGAGATTGCACATGTGAAGGCCAGCATCCTCCAGGAAAAGAGGAGACTCCCACCCTCAGCTCTTTGGTGTCAAAGAAACGTGTCCTGTCAGGTCAAGCCCTCCAGAAGTCGACACCTGTGGTCTTGAAACCCTCCTATTTTCATGTCACACAGCCTAGATTCAACTCATCCCAAGTTATAGTCAGAACCCTTACCCTCTCCACTAACTCCAGAGGCGCCCCCTGGCAGGAAGGGGCTTAGGGTAAGGAGAGAATTTGGGGACTGGGTTACAAAGCAGAGAGAAGGGGGACTCGGCGCTAGCAGCACCCTTTGAAATGGGGAAAACCGAGATTTGGTGGGTGGGAAGCGGGGGACGCGGGCCTGCAGCTGCTCGGAGACTTAGCAAGGCCGATGTGGGGCGACGCAGGAGACAGATGCAGGATCCGAGCCTGAGCTTCACAGCGAATCGGCTTCTGTTTCTTCCCAGTTCTTCATTACTGTTAAAATTAAGAGCCTCTAAACAGGCGAGAGAGTGCATAGTGGCGATTCCACCATGCTCAGGACAGATACGGGAAGCCCCCATGCTAAGGAGTAGCGGCACCCGCGCAGGCGCCCTGGGGCGCGGGCAGCTCGCAGGAAAGTTTTGTAGCTGCTGCTGAGACCTGAGGCCTAAAAGACAGATTCGGGAAGGATCCTTGTGGCGGCACCGCTGTTTCGCCCCAGGGTCCGTATGCGGCCGCATTCAGCTTTAGACCGCCGAAACCCGCAGCTCTTTCTACCTTCTATCTTTCAGCAAACCACAGCCCCAGCAGTGTGCTCCCATGGGTTTTCAGCGTTCGCGTTTCCCGCGGAGTCAGCAACAGCGCTGGGCTTTCTTCCTCTGCTCCTTTCTCCTCTCCAACCTCCCACCATTCCCCCGCCCCCAACACTTGGCCCGGGCAGTTTCAGGTAGCCGCAGTTCCAACCCCAGGAGCTCTCTGGGAGATGTCTGCAGCTCTGGGGTTTCCGGGACGTGACCACGGCTAGCTTCCCCTTCGCGGCCCAGGACTCTGTCGCTGACAGCTGCAGATCGAGACTATCCGCAGCGCCCTCTTCCGGCCATCTGGAGAACTGCACCCTCAGGGCGGTCCTGGAGAAGCTTTAATTAGTTCCCCGGGCGACGGGTCCTGTCCGTAGTGGTTCGTCCGCCACGAATTTGTCCATCTAACTATTCACCGTATTATCCACCCGGCCACATATCTACTTGCCAAACCCATTGCAATATACGTTATAATGGACTCTTGGGATCACCCAGCCTCACACACCCACTATTTGAAAGGGCCACGGAAGGTGCTGTGATACCTAAAGCCCTCTTCTAATTATGCTTCGCCTTGGAATCTAGTTATGAAAGTTCTCCCCACATGCATGACGGCAATTGTACTCGTATTTGGTAGCCAGTGAAGCAGCTTGTACTTTCTGCATATCCGAAACCTGCAGAAAGCAGTGGCCCTACTTGCTCGACATGAGAAGGCTCTACTCGATGTTGCAGCTGTAGGTGCTGGAGCAAGAATACTTCTGAGACTAGCTATACTAGGGTGGGCACCCCACAGTCTTCTAATCTCTGGCACCAACTCACCCATCCAGGCTTTCTCCCCAATTATTCTCCCCTCATTGGACTCCTGTCAAGACTGGATCCTCTCCATCTCGTCCCATATACCTAAATTACTCTGCTTTTGTTCTTTTCCACTTCACCAGAATATCATTATTTGCATCCCCATAATTCAGTCACACCCTTCTTTTTATTTTTTTTTATTTTTAATTTTTTAATTTTTTTTCACACCCTTCTTTTTAAAAAGCCCAAGTGGAATATTACTCAGCCATAAAAAGAAACAAAATGGAGTTATTTGTAGTGAGGTGGATGGACCTAGAGTCTGTCATGCAGAGTGAAGTAAGTCAGAAAGAGAAAGACAAATACCGTATGCTAACACATATATATGGAATCTAAGAAAAAAAAGAAACGGTCATGAAGAACCTAGCGGCAAGATGGGAATAAAGACACAGACCTACTAGAGAACGGATTTGAGGATATGGGGAGGGGGAAGGGTAAGCTGTGACAAAGTGAGAGAGTGGCATGGACACATATACACTACCAAACGTAAAACAGATAGCTAGTGGGAAACAACCGCATAGCATAGGGAGATCAGCTTGGTGCTTTGTGACCACCTAGAGGGGTGGGATAGGGAGGGTGGGAGGGAGGGAGATGCAAGAGGGAAGAGATATGGGAACATATGTATATGTATAACTGATTCACTTTGTTATAAAGTGAGTATCTCCAGATATCTCCCTATCTCCAGATACAGAAACTAACACACCATTGTAAAGCAGTTATACTCCAATAAAGATGTTAAAAAATAATAATAAAAAAATAAATAAAAAGCCCAGGTGCCTCATCCAGCAACTAAACATCAGATACACAGTAGGAGCTCAACACATTTGTAGAATGAATGGACAAATCCTTATTGCACTTCTCTGTCACACTAATAAGACAATTTACCCTAGCTGAATGATTTCCTAATTGTTTCATATGCATTTGTATTCTCTTTTCATCTAGACTGTAGGGTCCTTGGTGCCAAACACTTAACATGTCCCTAGAAACATGTCCCTAGATACATGTCCCCGTGTGCTGCAGCATTTGATACTGTTAATCAACTCTTTTCAAAATTCTCTCATTGGTTTCAGAATCATCACTCAGTAATGGTTCTTCTCCTCTGTCTCTGGCCATTTCTTCTCCATTGCTGGACTTTCCTCCCCAACTATATACCCATCTCCATGGTTTCAACTGCCACTGATTGCTGATGGTTCCCAAATATGTGCCTCCAGCCAATCTCTCTCCAGAGCTTCAGACCTATGCTTCCAATTGTTTACATCCTCATGTGAATGTCCACCAAACATAACATATCCCAGTCTGAACTCATAACACTGCTGCGACTTGCTTCACCTTCTGTGTTCTTGATCTAGGTGAGTGGCATGAACATATCCACACCCCTCCCCCGACCCAACTACCCCCAAAAGCTTGTGTTAGTCTTCTTAGGCTGCCATAACAAATACCATAGACTGAGTGGCTTAAACAACAGAAATTAATTTTCTTACAGTTCTGGAAGCTGCAAAGTCCAAGATCAAGGTCCTGCAGGGCTCAGTTTCAGGGGAAGATGATTTCTGGCTTGCACACAGTTCCTCCTCACCATGTCTTCACATGATAAAGAGAGATTTCTATTTCTTCCTCATCTCATAAGCCTACAGTCCTATTGGGTTAGCGCCCACCTGTACAATCTCATTAACATACTTAACATTAATTACCTCCTAAACACCCTATCTCCAGATACAGTCACATTGAAGGTTAGGGGTTCAACATATGAATTTGGGGGAGCAAAATTCAGTCTAAAGCAGCTTCCAAGCCAGATATCTGAGTATCAGATATCTGATAAGACCAGCTGGTCATAAAGCCATATCAATTCCACATCTTAGATGTCTCCCAGATCCAGCCCCACTTCTTCATAACCAGTTCTTCTCTCCTTTCACTGTCTTCGTCAATGCGGTATATCACCTATTGCCTAATCACTTAGTTCTTGTTTCTACCATTAGGCTTTCTCTAGTCTAGTCCGTGATCCTGTCCACAGGACAGACTCCCACCTATCTCTTCAAACTAATTTCTCCCTGCCTTCCTACCTTCCCCTTTACACTCTAGCCCCCCTAAACTTCTCACAATTTTATTCATTTTATATAGATTTATTGAAGTATAACTGACATACAATAAACTGCACATGTATTCAGCATTAAATTAAATGTTCTGATGCATGTATACACCCATGAAACCATAATCACAATCGAGATAATAAACACGTATAACACCCCAAAAGTTTCTCATGACGCTTAGGGTAAGCCCTCTCTCTTATTCCTCTCTGTACTCATCCTGATTACTAGGCAATCAGACTAGTGGCTTTCAGTCCCTATAGACTAGTTATCATTCTCTAGAATTACACATAAATGGAATCAAACAGTATGCACTCTATTTTATCTGGCTTTTTGTACTTAGCATAATTATTTTGAGATTCATCAATGTTGTCACATGCATCTATAGGTTGGTTTATTATTATTGTTGTTGTTATCATTGCTGAATAGTACTCAATCGTATGGATATACCAAATGTGCTTTATCCATTCACCTGTGGATGAACATTTGGGTTATTTCCAGTTTGGGGCTATTACAAATAAAGATGCTATAAACATTTATGTTATACATAATGCTTTCATTTGTCTTGGGTAAATACCTAGGAGCAGAATAGCTGGGTGAGATGTTACATGTATGGCTATCAAAGCATTCAATCTTTTGTCTTAAGCATGATGTTAGCCATAGGCTTTATGTAGATGGCCATTTAACAGTTTGAAGGAGTTCCCTTCTATTCCTGTTTACTGGAGAGTTTATGTCAGGAATAGATGTTGGATTTTGTCCAGTGCTTTTACTGCATCTCTTGAGACATGACCACTTGATTTTTCAATTTTGGTCTGTTAATTTGTTGCATTACATTAATTGATTTTTTTAAATTTATTTATTTTATTTATTATTATGTTGGGTCTTCGCTGCGGCGTGCGGGCTTTTCTCTAGTTGCGGCGAGCAGGGGCTACTCTTCATTGTGGTGCACCAGCTTCTCATTGCGGTGGCTTCTCTTGTTGCGGAGCATGGGCTCTAGGCATGTGGGCTTCAGTAGTTGTGGCACACAGGCTCAGTAGTTGTGGCTCACGGGATCTAGAGTGCAGGCTCAGTAGTTGTGGCACATGAGCTTAGTTGCTCCGCGGCATGTAGGATTTCCCGGACCAGGGCTCAAACCCATGTCCCCTGCATTGGCAGGCGGATTTGCAACCACTGAGCCACCAGGGAAGCCCACATTAATTGATTTTTGAATGTTAAACCAATCTGGACTTTCTGAGATAAACTCTACTTGGTCATCATTTGTTACTCATTTTATATACATTGTTGTATTTAATTTGTTAAAGGTTACTTAAGAACTTTTGTATCTATGTTCATGAGCACGTTAATCTGTAATTTTCTTTCTTGTAATGGCTTTGTCTATTTCTGGTATCAGAGGCTGGCTATACAGAATGAGTTGAGAAATATTCCTACCTCTTCAGTTTTCTGGAATAGTTTGTGAAAAATTTGTATGTCTTCGGCAAATGCTTGAATGTCTGGTAGACTTTGCCAGTGAAGCCATCTGGCCTGGAGTTTCCTCTCTGGAAAGATTATATATTTATGAATATAGATATTCAGATTATCTATTTTTTCCTGAGTGAGCTTTGGTAGTTTGTGTCTTTCAATGAATTTGTCCATTTCATCTTAGTTGTTGAAATAAAAGTATTCATATAAGCTATATCCTTATTATCCTTTTAATACCTGTAGGGTCTAGAGTTATGGCATCAACTCTTCTATTGTTGATATCAGTAACTTGTATCTTCCCCCTTCTCTCTTTTTTTGAGAAGTCTAGCTAGAGATTTATCAATTTTATTGATCTCTTCAAAGACTCAACTTTTGGTTTCATTGATTTTCTTGTATTGATTTTTTGCTTTCCACTTCAATGATTTGTCTTCCCATCTTTATTATTTCTTTTATTCTGCTAAGAGTGTGCTTAATTTGCACTTCTTTTTTTAGTTTTTTTAACATGGAAAATGAGGTCACTGATTTGAGACTATATGAGTTTCCTGTGGTTGCTGTAACAAATCACTAAAAACTTGGAGGCTTAACACAGAAACTTATACTCTCACAGTTCTAGAGGCCCGAAGTTGGAAATCAAGGTGTCAGCAGGTTTGCATTCTTTCCAGGTCTCTAGGGGAGATTCCGTTCCTTGCCTCTTCCAGCTTCTGATGGCCGTTGGCATTCCTTGGCTTGTCAATACATTACTCCAATCTCTGTCTCCGTTTCACATGGTCTTTCCTTCTGTGTGTGTTTCTCTTTGCCACTCTCTTATAAAGATGCTTGTGATGGCATGTACAGCTTACCTGGATAATGACGATATCCTCATCTCAAGATCCTTAATGATAACTGCAAAGACTCTTTTTCCAAATAAGGTAACATTCACACGGTCTTGGGGCTAGGATGTGGACATATCTTTTTGGAAGTCACAATTCAGCACACTATAGAGAACTTCTTTTCTAAATAGGCATTTAGTGCTACAAATTTCCCTTATAAGCACTGCTTTAGCTGTATCCTGTACATTTTGATAGGTTGTGTTTTCACTTTTATTTGCAAATCAGTTAAAATATTTTCTAATTTGTTTTGAATTCTTTTTGACTCTTGGGTTACACAGATTTATGTTTTTTAATTTCCAGAAGTTTGGGGATTTCCCAGACATCTTGCCGTTATTGATTTCTCTTGGGATGTATTGCGATTCTGTCGTACTCTTGATTCTACTGTGATCAGAGTACTTACTGTACTTACTTTGTGCGACTCAAATATTTTTATTGAGACTTGTTTAATAGCTCAGAATATGGTTTCTCTTGGTAAATCTATGAGTACATTTGAAAAGAATTTTTACTCTGCTAAAGCTGAGTGGAGTGTTCTATAAATGTCAATTAGGGCAACTTTCTTCATAGTGTTATTCAAGTCTTCTGTGCTCTTATTGTTATTCTGTCTACTTGTTCTATCAAATGTTGAGAGAGAGATATTGAAATCTTCAACTATAATTGTAGGTTTCTCTATTTCTTCTTACAGGTATATCAGCTTTTGCTTCATGTATTTTGAAGCTCTGTTACTAGGTTCATAAACATTTTGGATTGTTATGTCCTCTTGAATTCAACACTTTACCCTTATGAAATGACTCCTTTTATTTCTGGTATTATTCCATGTTCTGATCTCTTCTTTTTCTGATATTAATATTGCTTTACTTTGATTAGTATTAGCATCATACATCTATTTTCTTTCTTTTACTTTTAGCCTATTTGTGTCTTTATAGTTAATGTGGTTTCTTGTAAGCAGCATATAGTTGGGTCTTGCTTTTAGTCCAACTCTACAATTTTTGCCTTTAATTGGGATATTTAGAGCAGTTGCATTTAATGTGATTATTGCTATTGTTGGGGCTAAATTGACCATCTTACTATTTGTATTCTATTTGAGACTGTTCCTTTGTTCCCCTTTCCCTCTTTTTTGGTCTTCTTTTGTATTAAATGAGTATTCTCTATGATTCCATTTTACCTCCTTCTTTTGGCTTATTAGCTATATTTTTTGTTGTGTTATTTCAGTAGTGGCTTTAAGATTTAATTTAACTTATTGCAGTTTACCTTCAAATGATGTACCACTTTATGTGTAGTATAAGAACCTCACAAATGCATACTTCCAACTCTTTGCCTTCTGTCCTTTGTACTATTGTTGTCATACATTTTATTTCTAAATATATTATAACCTCCACAGTAAATGTTTAGTACCTTTGTTTTACACAGTCAGTTATCTTTTAATGAAATTTAAATACTAAGGGAAAAAGACTTTTCTATTTCACACATAGTTACTATTTCCAGTGCTCTTCAGTAGATCCATATTTCCACCTGGTATTACTTTCCTTCTGCCTAAAGAATTTATTTTAAATATTTTTTTGTAGTGCAGATCTGATGGTGATAAATTCTTTCAGCTTTTGCATATCTGAAAGTCTTTATTTTAATCTCCATTTTCCAAAGATAGTTTCATTGGGTACAGAATTATAGGTGTTCAGTATTTTTTTTTCTTGCAATATTTTAAAGATGTTGTTCCACTGTCTTCTGGCTTACATTGTTACCAGGGACAGCACAAAGTGAGAAGCATTGAGACGGCTTCACCTCTTCCCCAACAAACTCTAAAAATTCCCTCCAGCCTCTGATATGGAAAGTTTATTTTTATTACCTTGTGTAAGTACAGTTTCAAGGCCCTGCTTACCATCTGCCTGAAGGCACACAAGATTGTCACCTCTCACTGTATCCTATATGAAAATTATAGAACTACCACTGATTGCTCCCAGAACAGCAGGCAGTATATTTATAAATGGAGATATCAGAGTTAGACATTCTATAATCATTAGTTTAAGCCCTTTCCGGGATGTAATTGTCATTATCATGGTTATTCTTCTCTTGACTAAGCCTCTTATAGATTATCCATCAAGTTGCATTCTTTTGGGAAAATGAGCAGGAAACTATAAGTTTTCAAAAGGTTCCCTTGTGTTTAAGTTGAAGTTGTTCATTGAAACCTTGCCCCCTTTAAAAACAAGGTATTGGGAGAAGATAGATTGAATCCAAACCAATCATCAGAAATGAATTTGCCTGGGTCTTTTGAGAACAAAGCTTGGGGAATACTCTTAGATAAAGGGAAAGTCTGGGACCCTCCCTTCTGACATGTCCTAGGAAATGTTCCAGGCATTTTCGCATTCATATTACAAAAGAAGGGTTCCTAATTTTTATAGATGAGGAAACCAAGACTCAGAAAGGTTAAGCAAATTGCTGAAGATTACATAGCTACTAAGTAGTAGAACTAAGTTTTGATTGTCAGCATGACCTATTCCAAAACACAAGAGAAGTCATAGCCTAGAAAAACAGGGAGGTTTTGTGTTTTTTTTTTTTTTTTTTTTTTTTTGCGGTACGCAGGCCTCTCACTGTTGTGGCCTCTCCCGTTGCGGAGCACAGGCTCCGGACGCGCAGGCCCAGCGGCCGTGGCCCACGGGCCCAGCCGCTCTGCGGCATGTGGGATCTTCCCGGACCAGGGCACGAACCCGTGTCCCCTGCATCGGCAGGCGGACTCTCAACCACTGCGCCACCAGGGAAGCCCCTTGTGTTTTTTTTTAATATCTTTATTGGAGTATAATTGCTTTACAATGGTGTGTTAGTTTCTGCTTTATAACAAAGTGAATCAGCTATACATATATATATATATATATATATATATATATATATATATTCCCATATCTCCTCCCTCTTGCATCTCCCTCCCACCCTCCCTATCCCACCCCTCTAGGTGGTCACAAAGCACTGAGCTGATCTCCCTGTGCTATGTGGCTGCTTCCCACTAGCTATCTATTTTACATTTGGTAGTGTATATATGTCCATGCCACTCTCTCACTTTGTCCCAGCTTACCCTCCCCCCTCCCCGTGTCCTCAAGTACATTCTCTACGTCTGTATCTTTATTCCTGTCCTGCCCCTAGATTCACCAGAACCATTTTTTATTTTTAGATTCCATATATATGTGTTAGCATATGGTATTTGTTTTTCTCTTTCTGACTTACTTCACTCTGTATGACAGACTCTAGGTCCATCCACCTCACTACAAATAACTCCATTTCATTTCTTTTTATGGCTGAGTAATATTCCATTGTATATATGTGCCACATCTTCTTTATACATTCATCTGTCGATGGACACTAGGTTGCTTCCATGTCCTGGCTGTTGTAAATAGAGCTGCAATGAACACTGTGGTACATGACTCTTTGAATTATGGTTTTCTCAGGGTATATACCCAGTAGTGGGGTTGCTGGGTCGTATGGTAGTTCTACTTTTAGTTTTTTAAGGAACCTCCATACTGTTCTTCATAGTGGCTGTATCAATTTACATTCCCACCAACAGCGTAAGAGGGTTCCCTTTTCTCCACACCCTCTCCAGCACTTATTGTTTGTAGACCTTTTATTTTTTTCATTTGTCCTTTTTTTTTTTGCGGTACGCGGGTCTCTCACTGTTGTGGCCTCTCCCGTTGCGGAGCACAGGCTCTGGATGTGCAGGCTCAGCGGCCATGGCTCACGGGCCCAGCTGCTCTGCAGCATGTGGGATCTTCCCAGACTGGGGCACGAACCCGTGTCCCCTGCATTGGCAGGCGGACTCTCAACCACTGCGCCACCAGGGAAGCCCTTGTAGACCTTTTGATGATGGCCATTCTGACCGGTGTGAGGTGATATCTCATTGTAGTTTTGATTTGCATTTCTCTAATGGTTAGTGATGTTGAGCATCCTTTCATGTGTTTGTTGGCAATCTCTATATCTTCTTTGGAGAAAGGTCTATTTAGGTCTTCTGCCCATTTTTGGATTGGGTTGACAAACAGGGAGTTTTAAGAATTCTCTACCTGCTCCCCATTCACATCTTCTAATTTTGTAGTTATTTTGACAGCAGGATAGTTTGAATGTCCACTCACTGCTTAGAGAGTTTCTCTGTATTACCATTTTTGTCTAGTTCAGTAGTTCTCAAATTTTAATGCACAAAAACATTACTGTATCAAATTATACACACAAATTTTGTCACCATTTTATAGGATTTTCTAGGGTAATTTTGATATTATTGGACCTTTAAGTATTATCACATTTAAAACCTAACAACCGAGTACCACACTGTATTCTTTCCACTCTACTACAATGTTCTCTGATTTTTAACAGACAGGTTCCAGTCCCTTTAGGAAACTGTAGTAACAAGGAACACATTGTGGGGAAGAGTATAGTTATCATGTTTTGCAGGACTTTACTTTCATGGTTAAAAGGAGTGCGACTAATGTACCTAAAGAGTTTAAATTCTTTTTTGCAGTGAAGATGACTTTTAAAGGATAAAGTTAAGAACAACAGTTTATCTAAGACAGCAGCTCTAAAACTTTAGAGTATAAAAGAATCATCTTAAAAGCTTGTTTAAGTGTGTATTCTTTTTTCTTTTTTTTTTTGCGGTATGCGGGCCTCACTGTTGTGGCCTCTCCCGTTGTGGAGCACAGGCTCCGGACGCGCAGGCTCAGCGGCCATGGCTCACGGGCCCAGCCACTCCACAGCATGTGGGATCTTCCCAGACCAGGGCACGAACCCGTGTCCCCTGCATTGGCAGGCTGACTCTCAACCACTGCACCACCAGAGAAGCCCTAAGTGTGTATTCTTGAATGAGAGCTCTGATTCTTGTCATGGAAAGTAGCTTATAGCAGACTAAATCTTTCTCAGACAACAGTCAACTCTGGACAGTGCACACACACACAGACACACACACACACAATTATTTGAAGGCTTTGGAAAATGATCAAAAGCAGGCAGAAACTGAAGGGGGTTCTAGTTTTTAATGGAACCATTCACTGGGTGAGAACTAAGTTTACCAGGCTATTTCACTGAGGGCACTACTCAGACCACACAAAAGTCAGATAGAAGATGAACAGAAAAGACTAGTGTTTTCAGCTTGAGGTATCATAGCATGAAGTTAGAGGCTGCAAAAATATCTGAAAAATTACGTTAGGGAAATCCCAGAACAGAGGAACCCTGTAGAGGGTTTGAGGTTGAGAGAGGGAAGACCCTAAATTTGCATTTAAATGCTATTCAAATCACAATCCAACTCTCAAAATGCTTATGCACAAGAGAGATTCCAAGGAGCTCAGCAGAAAACTGTACCTGGAAGAATGTAAAAGCAGGAGAGTTTGGAGTTTGATTCTCACCAAGTTAAATGGATTCAGTGAACACCTCTGGCTTTCCATCAAAAGAAAGTTTGCCTTGGAAAAAAAGGCAATGTCACAGGACTAAAAGATTGGCCTCCAAGGTAAGGGGCAAATATTTCAATAAATATGCCTAGTAACGTGTAAAACCAATGCTCTGCAAGTTCCAGGGGGATCAGCTAGTAACTTAACTTCGTGGTAGAACAAAAACGAGTACTCTTCAAAGAAGATTAGCAGAAGATAAAGGAATCCAGAATCCAAAGACCCTAAAATGTATTATTCATAATGGCCAGATTATAATAAAAAATTGCTAGGCATGTGAAGACACAGGAGATAGTTCCCAAGGTCAAAAGAGAAAGCAGTTAATAGAAACAGAATTCTACATGACCAAAATGTTGGAATTACCAGAAAAGTACATTTAAAGAGGTAAATATATATAATAATATATATGTATATATTCAAAGACAAATTAAAATATTATATTGAAAATAGCTAAACAAAATGGGGAACTTTAGGGAAATAAATGCTATTTTATAAATCAAATGGAAATTCTGAAACTAAAGAGCTACAACATATGAAATGGGAAAAACAGTCACTGGATGAGCTGAAGAGAAGATTGGAGACAGAAGAAGAAAGGGACAAAGAACCTGAACACAGATCGATAGAAATTATCCAATCTGAAAAGCAGAGGAAAAAAGATTTTTTAAAAACACAGAGCTTCAGTGACCTGTGAGACAATATCAAGTGATAAAAAAAAACATAAAGCACAGATTCATTTTCATGCTCTATTAGATCATTAAACAAGCAGAGGTCAATTTTCCATTTTAAAAGTATTCTATCATTCAGTGAAGATTATTATTGCTATTGGCATAATCATCAAAATTTTTACTCTTGAATAAAGGTATTTCTTACCATTAGATTGGTTATAGCATTCAAGAGGTCCAATAACTCTGCCAACAGTATGGCAAGCACCTCACCAGCATAATCAGTCCATTAATTTATGGATGCCTTGATTAAGCTTCAACAAAACAACACACTTCTGAACAAAGTGTCTCAACAGAGTTTCTTCTACCTGTCTCACCAGCTAACCAAACACAGGTCATTATTGCTTGGCTTGACTTCTCCCTCCAGCAGAATATTTATAAGAGCCTTTGTTAAATAGCTGTATGTTCCTCTTTTTTCCAGGGGATTGGAGAGAGTGTTGTAAAAGAAAACCATATCGTCTTTTTTTTTCAACTTCCTTTAGTTGAATCTCATATTTTTGAAATTAATGAAATGCTTCTTTTACTAGTTTGTCTAGATCTACTTTTTGTCTTGAAAGTCTGGCTGAAGATTTCTTTCAAGTATGATGGGTACAGCCATTAATAACTCCACGATGATCTCTCTGTTCTTTGGCTAGTTGCTCTTTTCCAATATGTCTTCAAGAAGGAGAAAGAAATTCCTCTCATACATGATCATGTCTGACAAATTGGTTGCTATGGCAAATGCCTCTTAGGTGCAATGATACCATTTAGTGTCTTTTGCAGGGTCTGCAATGCTTGGTCAGAGAATCCAGTTGAAGTTCTATTCAAAGATTCATTGATCTGATGCCTGCTTAGTCAACGTCTTCCATGCTGTTGAGGCTGCAAAACATCCAACAGAAGTTGCTTAACTTCACTAGGCATGGGTTGAGTCTTGTTTAAACTGCTGAACTTTAACATCATGGTGCATGTAGCAGTAGAAAATACCTCTCATACATTTTTTAGCCAAGCTCATAGATCTTTCTTTTGTCACAATCAGTGTGACTACATGTAAGGGTTAAAGGCCCAAGCTTCAGAAGCATAGTGTAGGCTATACCAGATCTTGGTATTCTAGTCATCATTACACCTTTTAGTGAAAAAGAGACCCATTGTTGGACCTTGAAACAGCAGCAACATTAACTTGACAATTCTGTAATAATGATTTGATTTATCCCACAGGGCTTAATTATCAGATCTTAGAATATTAATACTTTTAAGAGGTTCATAAACTGAGAGGAACCTTAAGAAATTGGATGAAAAGGACAGGACTGCATCAGGTGAACTTGCAATTGCAAATTATTGATTCTAATTATAAGCATCACAAGCCAAACTTAATACTTGGCCTGGACTTTCTCTGCTCCAGCGCTTTCCAGCTCACTTTGTCCATGAGCCCACAACCTTACCATGTGCTCAAGCTGCTGCCTTGTCATTTGGCTCTTATTTATAGTTTCTATTTGTTCATTTATTATAAGCATATTAATTTATTACGAGCATATATCGTTGAGCATAGCTATAATAGTTGCATTAAAATCCTTGCCTGCTAATTTGAACATTTGGGTCATCCTAGGGTTGGTATCCACTGATTATCTTTTGTGTATGAGTCTCATTTCCTGTTTTCTTCATAGTAATGTTGGATTTTGTCCACTGTGAATGATTCATTGTAGAGGCTCTGTAGGCTTCTGAGTTTTATTTTCCACTGTGGACTCTCTCTAAGAAAAAAGCCATAAAAGTCTGAAACTCCTCCAACGATGTCCTCTTCATCCAAATGTTAACTCCCTTCTAGATTCTGCCTGCTTTTGTTACTCTCTGGGACTTTTAGGTAGTTGTTTTTATATTTTGTCTAGAATTTATAGTTATCTGTTGAACATTTGGTTAAATAGAAGCTATGTTGCCATTACAAGAAGCAGAGCCCCATTTTTTTTTTACTTTTGATCTATTTGTGACTTTATATAACTCTTTTTCTTGTAGACAGCATGTAGTTGGATCTTGCTTTTTTATCCAGACTGATGATTTCTGCCTTTTTTTTTTTTTTTTTTTTTTTTTTGCAGTACGCCTCTCACTGTTGTGACCTCTCCCATTGCAGAGCACAGGCTCCGGACGCGCAGGCTCAGCGGCCATGGCTCACGGGCCCAGCCGCTCCGTGGCATGTGGGATCTTCCCGGACCGGGGCATGAACCTGTGTCCCCTGCATCGGCAGGCAGACTCACAACCACTGCGCCACCAGGGAACCCCTGATTTCTGCCTTTTTATTGGGATGTTTAGACCATATCTAGCTGAAGTAATTTTTAATATGTTTGGTTTAATTTTACCATACTGCTATTAGTCTAATACTTGTTCTCTCTATTCTTTGTTCTTTTTCCCCCCTCTTTTTTCAGCCTTCTTTTGGTAGTTGAGTATGTTTTAGTATTTCATTTTAAAATCACAATTGTTTTATCTATTTTAATTCTTTAAAAAATGGTTTCCCTAGAGTTCATAACTTATAAATAAGTTATGATGCATATTTAATTTACCATAGTTTACTTTCACATATTATAACACATCATACATAGTGTAAAGAACTTACAGCAACATAATTCAATTTTTTCTTTATGTTATTTCTGCGATTGTCATACATTTTACTTCCATATATTGTAAACAGTGTATTATTTAAAATATAAAATTTAAAACCAAGGAAATTATCTTTTATATATACTCATATGATTACCATTTCTGGAACTCTCTATTCTTTTGTGTAGGTCCTATTTTCCATCTAGTATTATTTTCCTTCAACGTGAAGAACTTCAACATTTTTTTGTAGTGTTAAGTCTGCTGGCAATGAGTCTGTCATTTTTTTATTGGTCTGAAAATGTTTTATTTTGCTTTCTTTTTTAAAGAAATTTTTGATAAGGAATTATAGGTTGATAATCTCTTTTTAAACCATTTTATTGAGTTATAATTGTCATTACAAAAAAACTGTACATATTTAATGTATCCATTTAATGAAACAATTTCTTTCCTTTCAGCATTTAAAAGATGTTATTCCATTGTTTTTTGCCTTGCATTAATTTTAATAAGAAGTCTCCTACTTAAGTGAGTTTATCTGATACATAGTCTTTTTTTTCCTTTGTTTAAAAAAGGTGACCACAATTCCATCATCACACTTAATAAGATGAATACCTCCTTAGTACATCTAATACCCAGACCATATTCAAATTTCCTCAATTGTCTCAACAATTATTTCTTCAAGTACTTGTCTTATCTAGTCAGAAACCAAACCAGATCCACACATTGCCTTTAAGTAATATGTCCATAATGAACTGAACCAACCCCAAAGGAAACCAAATTAGTAATATGGAGAAAATATTTGAGAAGCTTGCTAAAATTACAAAGAAAAGGATTTAGAGATGAAAATGACAAGCAAGAAGCTAGTAATAGTGGAAGACAGAGCAGAGAGAGCCTACATATGGATGGTGCACTTGGAATGGAGGCAATAAAGCTATAACAATGAAAACATAATTTTAATAAGCTAAATAAAGAACTGTATCTGCAGATGGAGAGGGTAAACTGAAAGTTAATGAAAATATACCAATACTTAAGCCAGGGATTCTTAACTTGATGTTCTCCACGGATGAGTTTCTGGTTGTTAATGAAATTTTTAAATCAGAGCAAAAAAATGTGTGATCATATTTAATCTACCACATCTTGACACTAAAAATTTTATTGGGATATATTAAGATCAGGGGTTCTTAATCTTTTTTGTAGGCCTTATATCCTTATAAGGATTTAAGTAAAATTATTCATTCTCTCCCCAGGAAACTGTACATATATTTACTATTTACCAAATGCCATATGATTTTGTTACAACAGCACCCCACTTCCAGGTATCAATTTTTCTTTTAGTTAAATATCACTGTATAAGAACTGAACAAAATTTTTTAAGATTTATATGGAAACACAGAAGACCCTGAATAGCCAAAACAATCTTGAGAAAGAAGAATGGAGCTGGAGGAATCATGCTCCCTGATCTCAGACTATACTACAAAGCTACAGTAATTAAAACAGAATGGTACTGGCACAAAAACAGACACATAGATCAATGGAACAGGATAGAAAGTCCAGAAATAAACCCATGAACTTATGGTCAATTAAACTACAACAAAGGAGGCAAGAGTATACAATGGAGAAAAGACAGTCTCTTCAATAAGTAGTACTGGGAAAACTGGACAGCTACATGTAAACGAATGAAATTAGAACATTCTCTAACACCATATACAAAAATAAATTCAAAATGGATTAGACCTAAATAGTAAGACTGGATACTATAAACCTCCTAGAGGAAAACTTAGGCAAAACACTCTTTGACATAAATCACAGCAATATTTTCTTGGATCCGACTCCTAAAGCAATGCAAACAAAAGCAAAAATAAACAAATGGGACCTAATTAAACTTAAAAGCTTTTGCACAGCAAAGGAAACCATAAACAAACCAAAAAGACAACCTACAGAATGGGAGAAAATATTTGCAAACGATGTGACCTACCAGGGATTAATTTCCCAAAATATACCAACAGCTTATACAGCTCAATATCAAAAAACCAAACAACACAATCAAAAAATGGGCAGAAGACCTAAATAGACATTTTTCCAAGGAAGACATCCAGATGGCCAACAGGCACATGAAAAGATGCTCAACATCGTGAATTTTTAGAGAAATGCAAACCAAAACTACAAGGAGGTATCACTTCATACCAACGAGAATGGCCATCATCAAAAAGTTTAGTCTACAAATAACAAATGCTGGAGAGAAGGTGGAGACAAAGGAACCCTCTTACCCTGTTGGTGGGAATGTAAACTGGTGCAGCCACTATGGAGACAGTATGGAGGTTACTTACAAAACTAAAAATAGAACTATCATATGACCCAGCAATCCCACTCCTGGGCATATATCTAGAAGAGACAAAAACTATAATTCAAAAGGATACATGCACCCCAATATTCATAGCAGCACTGTTTACAATAGCCAAGATATGGAAGCAACCCAAATGCCCATCAACATATGAATAAATAAAGAAGATGTGATATATATATATATATATATGAATATTACTCAGCCATAAAAGAGAACGAAATAATGCCATTTGCAGCAACATGAATGGACCTAGAGATTATCACACTACGTGAAGTAAGTCAGACAGAAAAAGAAAAATATCATATGATATCATTTATATGTGGAATCTAAAAAAATGATACAAAGGAACTTATTTACAAGACAGAAATAGAGTCACAGAGGTAGAAAACAAACTTATAGTTACCAAAGGGTAAAGGAGGGGGAGGGATAAATTAGGGATTTGGAATTAACAGATACACACTATTATATATAAAATAGATAAACAACAAGGACCTACTGTAGATCACAGGGAACAATATTTAATACCTTATAATAACCTATAATGGAAAAGAATCTGAAAAAGTATATATATATATATATATATATATATATTTTCCAGCTTTATTGGAATGTAAAAAAAATATATTACTGTGTAATGAAATGTCCAAAACTTAGTGGATTAAAAAAACAGCAATTAATTATTTATCATGATTTTGTGGGTTAGCTGGGAAGTTCCTTGTTGGTTTCACGTGGGCTAAGTCAGTAAGAGGGCTGGCTGGACTGAAAGGGCACAAATCATCTCACTCTTATGTCAGACAGTTGGTTTAGATTGTTGGCTGGGGTACCTCAGTTTTCCTCTGTGGGGCCTCTCATCCTCTAATTCAGGGGTGGGCAAACTGTGACCCATGGGCTAAAGCCATTCCATAGCCTGTTTTTGTAAATACCACACTTATTGGAACACAGCCACACTCATCGTATACATGTTATCTATGGCTACTTTCACACTACAACGACAGAATTGAATAGTTACAACAGAGGCTAAATGGCCAACAAAGCCAAAAATATTTACTAAGGGGATCTTTACAGAAATCATTTTTGGATTTCTGTTTTAGTTCACTAATCTTTAGATCATGGGTCGCCATATGGGAGGAACCTTATCCATATCTGAACTAGATGCAGATAATGAAATATTGCATCTGATGCTATAGTTCTATCAAATTTTTGGAGGTCTTAGGAGGAGATAAGTGTCTTATGCATGGGGGAGGAATGTAAATAATTATGTGGCTAGAGGGTAAATATAGCCACAAATTCTTGGAAGCATCTTCCATCAAGAAGTGTCGTCTATTTCCCTACCCCTTCAATCTGGGTGTGTCTTATAATGACCAATAGAACATGATGGAAGTGATGCTCTGTGAGTTCTGGAGCCTAGGCCTTAAGAGGGAACCCAGCCATGAAAAGAATCCAGTCTAATCTAATGGGGGAATGAGAGGCCACATGGAGGAAAACTGAGACTCCACAACTGACAGCCAGGACCAACTGCCAGACACAAGAGTAATGTCATTGTGCATCTTTCAGTCCAGCTGCCCATCCAGATGAATGCAGTTGTACAACAGTGCCACATGAAACCAGCAGAGAAACTGCCTAGCTCCCCTTATAGAATCATGACGAATAATAATTGGTTGCATCTTTAAGCTACTATATTTAACCAATAATAATTTGTTGCATCTTTAAGCTAAATATAAAATATTTGCTAAATATAAAACATAAACAAAAATTCTAGAAGTATCTAGATAGAATAATTAAGTTGTCTTTACAGAAATAAAAATCATGTTATTCCCAGATATAAAATATCAGAGTGATAGCTCCACAATTTAGTGGAAAATAGTAAATGTTAAAATGTAAAAAATTTTAAGAATGTATCTTAAAATCAATGAAACACAGCAAGTCTGTGAAAAGCAGGATCCACTCAGCTCTGAGAATATAAGAAGTAAATGTTTAAGGACTTTCTCCCTGGGGTCTTGTAATTTGAATATCAGGATATTCTTGTTGTCTAAGAGAAACATACATGCCCCTGTTAACTTAGGGACATATAAGATAAAAAATAAAAATGTATTCTTTAAGGATGACAAACAGCTTCAAAGCAGTATTGTGCATGCTGGCAAGATTTAAAGTTAAAGAAAATAAAAAAGGAAGTTTCATTGTGAATATATTCTTCCTACATGCTTTATACAGTATATAATATTCTAAAAGCTAGCAATATTTTTAAAAGATGGCAATGAAATCTAAAAGTTCTAATGGTTTTAATATTTTGCTTTTCGTTTTTGGACATTTAAGAATGTTTCTGTTTTCATTTTTTAAATGCCTCCAACACATCAAACAGATTATAAGTGATAAAGTAATAGTTAATATCAAGATTAATAAAGTTAAGAAAACTTGTTTTAGTCAATATAAAAGGTTTATTTGTAAACCCACTGAGTTTTTCTTAAAGGAGCATTGTATTAGAGACATATAATAAAAGCTTAATTAACCTGATGGTTTTGAGATAAACAATTAATTTTATTATCTTCCTACTTTAATAGTATTTTATTAAGGTAATTCTTGACAGTTCACTTTTAGACAGTCTCAAACACGGTGCCATATTTTTGTTTTGAGAAATTTTATATCATACTGGTACATAGCTCTGTGAGAACATTCCTTGTTTGAACCAGAAATATAGCCCATCAATTATTAATTCTTAGCCTGCAAAAGTATCAAAAACTGAAAACATTATACAAAACCATAAAGGTATTGTATCAGTCAAAATACATTATGCAGTGGTAACAAGCAACCCCCATAACTCAGGGGCTTAAAACATGATCAGCAGGGGGCTCTGCTCATTGTAATCACTCAGGGATCCAGGCTATGAGCAGGCATGTCCCTGACATAGCCCATCTCCATGCCAGAGGACAATTAAGTACTGGGCTGAGAAGTATCACAATTCGTTTCAGCTCACATTTCACAGGCCAGAACTAGACACATGACCACACCAAACCAGAAAGGGGCCAGGATGGACATTCCTAACATATTTCAAGAAGTGTGGAAATATTTGATGAACAGCATTAACGAGTACAACAGACATTCTTTCCTGTAGGCTTGGGATAGAACTTCAACTTAAAAACACAGCTATTATTTCATTCAGGCCCAGTTCTACTCCATCAGGGACAGATGAATAGTAGAGACTGTGGAACCCCAACAGAGTTGCTGGAAGACTGTAGCGAAAAGCAACTCAGATCTGTACATGGCAGACAAAACATTCAGTCACAAAGCTTACTCATCACTTTGACTCCTACTTTTCTCCTGGAATAAAAATGGGGATAAAACTTAAGGCTATAGAGGATGAGCTTTAAAGACTTTGGCCTGGATGTTAATTCACCAGATTGATTAACCAGAGACCTAGCTTTTCCGATGGTAAGCAGAATTCTGAAAGCTTAACACAATGAATGCATAAGACAAAGCAATGAGAGTTTCCTGGTGGTTCATTGTTTTATTTCATTGCCCTTATCCTTCTCACTTCCTTAAGTTTTTTATCCTTTGCTTCTGCCATCCTGCCTCCCCAGACTCCAGAGAATTTCTCCCTCTCCCAGATATACCAGCTAAAACTCTCATCAGTGAAGCCAGAAGGAAAGTAGGCTACAGGGGATGAGGGTGGTCTGTAGAGAGAGGCACCATGACCATTTACATGGTAGGGCAGTCAGAGCCAATAAAAGACTCCAGGTCCACTATCTGCCTGTATAGCACTTTTGTATAAATTGGAAAAAGACACTTACTTCCTCCTTCTTCCAGAATAGATGTAGCTTCATATTCAAGGTACAGAAAATTCTTGTGACTCTGCAATGGGAAAGAAAGGGTTAATAACAAGTCTATGAGTCAACTCTCTGTGTTCAAATAAGGTGGGATACAGTTACGCACAGAGTTGTCTAAGTTCATTCTCAGTGGATTACTTAATCACTTTGAGCCCCAGTTTCCATATGTGTAAAATGGGAATAATAATATCTTGGTTTGGAAAGCTGCTGTGATGATAAAATGAGATAATATGTGTGAAACTTCTTATCTTCATATCCTTCAGGCACCATAGTAAGAATTCAATAAAATGTTAGTTTTTCCTTTCTTTTTTTCCCAGAGAAGCCCTAATGCTAATGCTGCAGCAGCTGGGCCCATTGTCTTTAGGAATGCAAGAGATCCTTAAGAGGGAGGAGACACCACTTAAATGACCTTCAAACCGATTCCTCCAGGCACTCTAAACCCGTTAAAGTGGTTGTTTTTCAGGGTCATCCTTGTGGGAACCATGACTCAACAAAATGTATCCAGTTGGTTTGCTATTGCCTGAAACATCTTTAACAAGAGATATTTGTTTTATGAATAGCAGGGTAAAGGTAGAAAGATGTAGAGATAGAACTACTCAATATTGGAAACAATGCCAGACTAGTCTAATGACCTTGAGCAAGTCACTTATTCTTTTCTTTTATGTAGAGTAAAACCCACTCTTTTTGGCACACAGTTCTATAAGTTTTGACAAAGTATGTATAGTCATGTAACCACCACTAGAACCAAGAAGTGGTACAGTTTTGTTGTCTCAAAGACTCCCTTGTGCTGCTCTTTTGCAGTCAACCCTTGTCACCCCTGGCCTCTGGCAACAAAGGATCTGTTTTCTGTCCCTATAACTTTACCTTTTCCAGAATTCCATATAAATGGAATCATATAATATATAGCCTTTTGAGTGTGGCTTCATTTACTTAGCATAGTGTGTTTGAAATTTATCTATTTCGTTGCATGTATCAGTAGTTCCTTTCTATTGTTGAGGAGCAGTCCACTGTATGGATGCACCATGATTTGTTTATTCATTCACCAGTTGAAAAGCATGTTGTTCTATGTCTGGGGGCTTTTGTTTTTGTTTTTGCAATTAGGAATAAAGCTACTAAATGCATGCAAATAGACTTTTTGTGTATGAACATGTGTTCATTTCTCTTAGGTAAATCTCTAGGTGTGGGATTGCATGCTGAATCATATGATAGGTTTATGTTTAGCTCCATAAGAAATTGCCAAGTTGTTTTCCAGAGTGCCTGTACCATCTTGGATTCCCACCATCAGCATGTGAGAGTTCCATTTGCTCTGTAACCTTGCCAACAACTCTTCAAACCTCAGTTTCTAATCTTTGCAATGGGAAGAATAAATAAAAGAATATAGTGACAATAAAAGTGAAGAGTAGTGGGACTTCCCTAGTGGCACAGTGGTTAAGAATCCACCTGCCAATGCAGGGGACAAGGGTTCGAGCCCTAGTCCAGGAAGATTCCACATGCCACGGAGCAACTAAGCCTGTGCCCCACAACCACTGAGCTTGTGCTCTAGAGCCTGCGAGCCACAACTACTAAGCCCGTGTGCCACTACTGAAGCCCGCACGCCTAGAGCCTGTGATCTGCAACAAGAGAAGCCACCACAGTGAGAAGCCCACACACCACAACAAACAGTAGCCCCTGCTCGCCACAACTAGAGAAAGCCCACGTGCAGCAATGAAGACCCGATGCAGCCAAAAATAAATAAATAAAATAAATAAATTTATTTAAAAAAAAGTGAAGAGTAGTGGTAAAATGTTTTGAAACTTATAAAAGCACTATATATATGGAATCTAGAAAAATGGTACAGATGAACTGGTTTACAAGGCAGAAATAGAGACACAGATGTAGAGAACAAACATATGGACACCAAAGCGAGAACGGGGGCGAGTGTAGGATTAATTGGGAGATTGGGATTGACATATATACACTAATATTTATAAAATAGATAACTAATAAGAACCTGCTGTATAACACAGAGAACTCTACTTCGCTGTACAGTAGAAACTAACACAGCATTGTAAAACAAATATATCCCAATTGTTAAAAAAGTACTATATAAATATGTATAGATATATGGTGATTTTTTAAGGTAAGTAATTGGATGAATATATAAATATATGAATCAATTCCTACATAATTTTTTAATTTTAATAATTACAATCCAAAAAAGGTTAAAAGTAGTCAGTAGAAGATAAAAATCATAATTCCATCACTCAAATTCAATTATTGATAGCGCTTGAAAGTAAATTTTTTAGTCTTTTATTCTTATAAATATTTTTACTTGATAGTAACTATAACTGACAAAGATTTTTATGTCTTTATCTTTCCAATTTACATTAAATCATAAGCATTTCAGAATGTTATTTCATGATATTAAAAACAATGACTGGGACTTCCCTGGTGGCACAGTGGTTAAGAATCTGCCTGTCAATGCCGGGGACACGGGTTCGAGCCCTGGTCCAGGAAGATCCCACATGCCGTGGAGCAACTAAGCCCATGCGCCACAACTATTGAGACTGTGCTCTAGAGCCCGTGCTCCGCAACAAGAGAAGCAGCCGCAATGAGAAGCCCTTGCACCGCAATAAAGAGTAGCCCCCGCTTGCCGCAACTAGAGAAAGCCTGCACGCAGCAACAAAGACCCAACACAGAAAAAAACTAGATAAATAAATAAATAAATAAAAACAATGACTGTATAATATTCTGTAAAGGAAATAAACCTCTATTTAACCACTCCTTTCTGGATATTATTTTCCCATTCTCCTCAATTTTTTACTATTATAAAAAGTGTTGTAATAATCACATCCATGCCTACAGATTTTGGGTTTTGTTTTTTATAGTTTTTTTCCTTAGGATAGATTCTTAGAGGCAGGATTACTGGTTTTAAAGGATTTTTAATATTTTAGTGGATTCTAATGCATATTTGTAGATTGCTTTCCAAGACGTATCAATTTACGTTTGCTCCCAATAAAGCATGTTTCATCATACCTTGGCAATTGCTGGATGTTATAATTTTAAAACTTTAATAATATAAACAATTTAAATGATACTTTGTTATTTTAGTTTGTGTTTCTTTGATTATTAGTGAGGTTGGATATTGTGGTAGGCCGCCTGTAAGGTGGTCCCCAATGATCTCCACCTTCTGATAGTACTCATTCCCTTGTATAAGCTCCTCCTCATGAGGGTTGGCTGGACTTACTGACTTACTTAGTCTAATGAGAGAATATGGCAGATATGACGTGGTAGATATCTACCATAGAACAGGCTTCTTTCAGTTCAGGATAATTTGAATCAGCCCTTTTGTAACAAAAAATATATAAATTAAACTTCTTACCAAATTTTAGATAAAACTGTGAGTTTTTTAGAAGTCTGATTGCAGAAGCTGCCTACCTTTGGTGGATTGCTCCCTTGAGAAGCTGGAGAATTATTTGCTTGTGTTCTAAGTAAAAATTTAAAATAGACTGACTAACTCATAATTCAAATTATTGGAGGCCTGGTTTTAGCCATGGAAGCCTGACTACACGGTATTCGTCAGACCACAAAGTTTGGTTCAGGTTCAAGGATGGGCAAGAACAGTAACTTAGACTTGGTTCAGGTTTGCTTCTACTTTAAGTTACTCCTAAAGCAGTCAATAAGCATATGAAGTTTACGCACATGATAGAGATGCAAGTAGATAGATGTGGCTTCCCACTGTCTCCCTCACATCTTGGCGGGGGGACGCTCAAGCGTAATGCATCTTGTCAGCCTGCCCAGAGTCAGGTATTCCACCCACCACACCCCCGCTGGAGAAGCGAGGACCTTTACACCTCCAGCCACACCAGCACACTGTTTTCCACCACATAGAGGGATAGCTCAGCTACATCCACCATGCCTAATGTCTAAGTTCCAGGCCTTGAAGTTCTTTTTACGAGGACACTGGGGGCAATCCCCTTATTAATCCTTGTTCTTCTGTCCATCAAGTCTGTTGGGCAAATCTAGCCCTAGGCTACCCCATTCACCCTGTCCCACCCTGTCTGTCTCCCCCAGCTGACAGTGAGCAGCTTAAAGTGACCACAGATCAAGTCTTTTTCTGGACTCTCTTGGGATACTTCTACCCATTTAATGTATATGAGAGTGCTTTTTAATTAAAAAAAAAATTCAGCAAGCACGTAGTGCTGTTGTTGTTGTTATACATAGTTATTTTAAGTTATCCTAGTTCTGATACTGATTTGGATAAATCTCTTCTTTGTACCTCAGCCTCTTCTGAAGGACTGGGAAAATCCGACTAGATTTTAATATTATGTGTAATTCTTAATCATTTGGAAAATAAATTGAAACCAGTCTATGAACATTACTTGTTTTGAATTTCCTGTACATGAAGGGTTATTGCAGTCGTTTCCTTTATAATCCAGTCCAATGGCACAGATTTTAATGGCCTCATCACATCCTAGATTCAGCAGAGTTAAGTGTTACTGAGTTTATTTTTGCAGCCAAAAACCCTGTTAGTTTGAATGACAGTCTTTCCTCAAATCACATCCCTAAGTTCAGAAGCTCATTTCATTCACTGATCTTTTTATTTTTTTGTAACATTATTTAAATTTAACAAATTGCTGCATGTGATTTATTTTGAATTTAATTACAGAGCCAAACTGCCACATATAATTATGGATATAAGTAGCAGTCAATTCTTTACCCTGATGGCTTGAGAAAGGCTGAAAAGTGTAGCATAGTCTTTCTACATAATCTCCTATGAGGCTTCTCTCTCTGCCATTGAATCAGTGCTGACAAATAAAGTATCAGAATAGCAACTAATAAGAGGTCATGCTTTTGTGCTGAGCCCACCCCTCACTCCTCATTCATGATGATGCTAATGGGATGCTATTTAACACAGCTCAGGAAAATTCATAAAATCAGACTGCTTGGGAAGAACCTTTGATCCAACATGGACACATCGCAGCACTCCAGGGGTTAGTTTAAACTAAGTTGTAATATGACACACTTCCCTTTCTCATGGGTTAAACCTCGATCGTGCATTTTTATACTTTGGGGAAGAGACTCAGCAATTTGGAAAAGAACAGGCAAATATGAAGAAAAACAACTGCCTCATTGATGATAAAACCAGTCTCAATTCTATACCATACAACTGTGGCTTCCAAAATGGACAAGTAATTTTCTGGGGTTCTTTACTCCATGAAAGGTCTGATATCTTCTTAACATTACATATATGGAGATTAGTTTATAGCTCTGAGACCTTGGGCAGGTTATATAACTTCTCTGAGTCTCAGTTTCTCTATTTGTATTTTAGAAATAGGATTGTTGTGTGGATTAATTGAATGTGTGTAAAGCACTTAGCACAGTGCCTGGTGCATAGTGATGGCCAGTAACGGCAGTTGTTATTATTAATTTACATTTGGCTTTCCTCTACTGCTTCTGTTTCACTTCAGATCCTGCAGGCAGACAAATAATATATGTTTAGGGACTGCTTATGTAGCCAAAATTTTGATATTGGCAGCAACTTTGTCCCAGTGGCTGTGGACCCTGGGGAACTCTGGCTCTGCTGACCCTAGTACTCCCACTCAGCAGCTGTCTGAGTTCAGGCTGCTATAACCAATACACCATAGGCTGGGTGGCTTAAACAACAGGTATTCGCTTCTCAGCCTCAGTTCTGGAGGCTGCAGTGTCCAACATCAAAGTGCTGACAGATCTGGCATCCAGTGAGGTCTGCTTCCGGGTCTGCAGATAGCCATCTCAGCATCATATCCTCACATGGCAGAGAGAGAGGAAGCAAGCTCTCTTGTGACCCATCTTATAAGGGCACTAATCCCATTCATGAATGCTCCACCCTCATGACCTAATTACCTCCCAAAGGCCCCACCTCCTAATGCTATCACATTAGGGATTAGGGTTCAACATATGAATTTAGGGAGGACACATTCAGTCCACAACAGCAGCCCTATTTTGGGACAGCTCCTTCTCTAACCCTGCCTAGGTATTTTCCATAAAACAAGTAAACTTTCATAAGAGCTTAAATAAACATTTCATACATATAGGCATATTTAAAATTTATTAGGCAAATTTGCCAATTTAAAGAAACTAGGGAAGATTTCATAAAACAAATCAAAATTTTATACTTTAATAATTGTCTCTGCTCAGATTTTTTATGTATTTAATGCATATCTTTTAAAAGAAAATTTGAGATGTTCTTGGTTCTAAAGTAACAGGATATGTTTTAGAAGGCTACTCTAGAATGAATAAAAATAGAAAGTGAGTAATAAAAAATTAAAATTAGGGCCTCCCTGGTGGCGCAGTGGTTGAGAGTCCGCCTGCCGATGCAGGGGATACGGGTTCGTGCCCCGGTCCGGGAGGATCCCATATGCCGCGGAGCGGCTGGGCCCGTGAGCCATGGCCGCTGAGCCTGCGCATCCGGAGCCTGTGCTCCGCAAGGGGAGAGGCCACAACAGTGAGAGGCCCGCGTACCAAAAAAAAAAAAAAAAAAAAAAAAAATTAAAATTAAAAAAATAGAAAGTGACAAAAAGAGATGTGAAAAAGACAGGAAACTGGAATTAAGATGTATATGTTCAACAGAGGATCATATCTGTTCATTTTATTTTGTAAAACCACTTGAGATATAATTTTCATACCATAAATTTCTCATTGTAAATTATAACTCAATAATTTTAGAATATTTACAGAGTTGTACAGCCATCACAACAATGCAATTTAGAACATTTTCATCAGCTCAGAAAGAAACCTCCTGTCCATTAGTAGTAACACCCCATTCCTCATCCTCATCAATCATTAATCTACTTTCTGTCTCTATAGATTTGTCTATTCTGGACATTTCATATGAATCGAACCATACAATATGTGATCTTTTGTATCTAGCTTCTTTCACGTATCATAATGTTTTTGACCTTTGTCCATGTTGGAACATGTATCATTGATTTTTTAAAAGAACAGTTTATAATTTTATTTTATATTCAGGTGAAACTTCTGATTTTAGTCTCTGCTGAGAAATGTAAGACATAAGATACAGTTACTTATAAAAGAATAACTTATAAAATCTGCACACTAGTGCATTTCAATCAAGCCCTAGTGACTTGTATAAAAAGCGAGAAATAGTTTCAAACAGACAGTAGAATTACCATTAAAGGGTAAATAGGGTTGTTTGGCACTAACATTAGTTGAGAAAAAATACCCTGGAGAGAGGAATCAGAAAAGGTAAAGGACAGAGAATCTTTCATTGGAGAGTTAAAACAGAGCTTAGGGAAACGAAGTCCTCCTTGTGCGTGCTACATAGTGAAATCAATGCTGAGAGTTTCCAAGGACTCTTGAAAGAAATACGATGAATCAACAACTAATATAAGATGTAGCTACAATCTACCCAAGGAAGAATGATGGGCAAATATGTCAAGGGGACAACCCAATGTTCCTTTAAAAAAAAATAAACTTTACCTTTTAGAGCAGTTTTAGATTCACAGCAAAATTGAGGGTAAGATCCAGAGATTTCCCATACATCCCCTGCCTCTACACTTAGTGCTTAGCCTTCCCCATTATCAACACCCCCCCATATGAGTGGTACATTTGTTAGAATTGATAAACCTACACTGATACAATGACACATCATTAGCACCCAGAGTCCATAGCTTATATTAGGGTTCACAGTTGGTGCCCACTCATTCTATGTGTTTGAACAAATTTATTATGACATATATCTACCATTATTCTATCATACACAGTAGTTTCATTGTGTCCAAATTCATCTGTACTCTGCCTATTCATCTTTACCACCCCCCAACATCTGGCAACCACTAATCTTTTTAGTATCTCCATAGTTTTACCTTTTCCAGGAGGTCATAGAGTTGGAACCCTACAGTAGGTAGCCTTTTCAGATCGGCTTCTTTCACTTTGTAATATGCATTTAAGTTTTCTCCATATCTTTTCATGGCTTGATAGCTCATTTCTTTTTAACACTGAATTTTATTCCATTGTCTGGGCGTACCACAGTTTATCCACTGACCTACTGAAGGACAGACATCTTGATTGCTTCCCAGTTTTGGCAATTATGAATAAAGCTGCTATCAACATCTACATGCAGGTTTTGTGTGAACATAAGTTTTCAACTCCTTTGGGTAAACACCAAGAAGCTTGATTGCTGAATCATATGGTAAAACAATTTAATTTTGTCATGTTTTACATTTAGTACCTTTAGTGGCACTGTTTTCCTGCTTTTGGAATGAAGTGTCCAGCATTTTTGCACTGGGCCCTGCAAATTACGTAGCTGCCCTGCCAGGAACTCACTTAAGGGGCAAGGAACTGGGCTGGTGGCTAGGAGCCATACCTTGGTTGGAAGGGAACAAAAAGCTAAATAAAGGCCAGGCTTGGAAGTCATGATGCCTAAATGATGGATGGTGGGAGGTGAGCTGATGTGTGGACATGAACTTACAGGAGGGTTAATATTCCTGGGAACACAGCATCACATGGGTGGGGAGTCCTTTCTTTACTTTGAGGGTGTATTTTATTTCACTTTACTTTTTGCAACTAAAAGATTTTTTAAAAAGTTAACAAAGGTACACAAGGATAAATTATTCCCATTTTACAGATGAGGAAACTGAAAGTCACAGTTATTAAGTATGTATTTCAAGGTCAAGGTTAGAGAGTGACAAGTTTGGCCTTAATCCAAATATTGATGCCTGATTCAGTGGTATTTCTAACTGCCTCTTAGCACCATCCATTTTGTTTGCCACTGTTAATCATGATGTGTAACATTATTAGTTCCTGATAATCTTCCACTTGCCAGGTGGTTTGTCTACGATGTCATTTGATTCTCAGGCAATTCATTCAGATGGTTGGTTTTATACACATTTTATAAAGGAAGAAACTAGAATCAGAAAAGCTAAGTAATTTACCCAAGATCACACAACCAGTAAATCTGTCTGACTCCAAAATGCAAACTCTTTTTACTCCACCACAGCTGGGCTTCAATTTGATGATTCAAAGGGAGAAGGAATCTGTTTTAAAGTCTATGATAATGTATATGAATTTTTCAGATTTTTAAGAACAAACCTTCTCATAATTATTTACTTACATTAATACTATTTAATATATGTTATCAAAAATTAAGTAGATAAAAACAGTAGAGACAGAAAATGGAATTTTTTTTTAACTCAAGGTAAAGATTTGGCATAGATTGATCTATCACTCAACTAGCTAGTTAGCTAGTTAGCTTCTAGCTAGTTGACAGCTAATGTGCACAGAGATGGGAAAATCAATGAACAAATATACTAAACTTGGTTATTGATCAGATAATTATCATTTGTTTTATATCTTCGCCTGTCACATATCCCTGTCAGTTAAGATGGCAACTTCATGCATATACTTTACTGATTTTTCTCTACAGGGACCCAGACTCAATATTTCACACAGTGCTACCTATAATTAAAAGTATTAGAAATTCCTCAAGATGATAATGCTTCTTCATATTAAAGGCCTCTTCAAAGTTATGGCTCAATAATTTCACCTTTGTTTTTTTACTATTACTGCTATAGTTTGTCATAGCTTATAAAAGAGAAGATCTTTTGCAGGATGACCAACTGTCCAGTTGCCCAGGACTAAGGGATTCCCTGACATTCAGGACTTTTCAGTGCTAAAACCAGACAGGAGGAAATTTTAAGACAATAAAGTGTTGCATAATTGAGTATTGAATTTTTAAAATCTGGGCTCTAGACTCATTTTTGTCCGCAATTATCCATGTTATTTAGAATAAGATAATTTAACAATTCACCTAAAAAGTGAGAATATTAGTGTCTTTTATATTTTTTTTTTTTTTTTTTTTTTTTCTTTTTGCGGTATGCGGGCCTCTCACTGTTGTGGCCTCTCCCGTTGCGGAGCACAGGCTCCGGACGCGCAGGCCCAGCGGCCATGGCTCACGGGCCCAGCCGCTCCGCGGCATATGGGATCCTCCCAGACCGGGGCACGAACCCGTATCCCCTGCATCGGCAGGCGGACTCTCAACCACTGCGCCACCAGGGAGGCCCTATATCTTTTTTATAAGATATAAATATTTATTTTTTAAGGGAAAGAGAGGTTTCAACTAGCAACCTTATACAGAAGATTCTCCTAGCCCTGACCTCTCTTGCTACAATCTATACATTAAAAAGTGAAACACTGAAATTGGGGATTCCCAGTGATTACTGAGAATTAGTAAAAATAACCCTAGACAAATTTGAAAAATTTTTGCAGGGTGTGTGATAAAGACCTAACTTCATTTTCTTCTACATGGGAGATGATTTTTGCTGGGACCATATATTAAACTACTCTTTTCTCTCTGAATTGAAATGACACATTTATCATATGAACTTAGATCCCTGGTTAACTTTCTAATGAGTTCTTTGCCTATTCTAGCTATGCATCATTATCATACTGTTTCCATTCAAGAAAGCAGGAGTCTTAGGATTGAAGCCAAGCAAAGATGGAATGTGGGAAGAGGTAAGAACGGCCAGAAAAAGGAAAGGGAGCCCTCAATTCCCTGCAGAGTGAACAGATAAGGACTGTGGTTTGGGTAATTATGGCTTTTGATGGCTAAAGAGGAAAACAAGCAGTATAAGGGCAGTGGGATCAGAAAGGAACCAAATATATCAGTAAACTCCATTTTAGGGAGCACGATTTAAGAGAGGTTAAAAAGGCCAACATCTCTCCTTTTTAATCTAATATAAGGATGCCAGGTTACCTAAACTTTATGGAGGCAGCTGTGTGTGGTTGTGTGTCAGCAAAGGGGTGGAGGGAGAATCAGCATTTCTCTTCTAGTCAAGAAAAGACTTGTCTTGACTTTAGTGCAGATGTTGGCCAAGCTGTATCATCTCTTAATAGACATAATACAACTTGAGACCATCATCCTTCCTGAAGAATGCTTCCTGGACTGCCTAGGGACCTAGGATATTCCGTTACTCATGTCAGACAACAAAAGTGTAGTGTTTTAAACCACTTTCACCGTCCTGTTAGTGTCCTGCTAAATAACATAAAACACTTGATATCGGTGAACTGTGAACATCAATCAATATAATAATTAGTCCCTGAATTCTATATTATTCCATCCTGTAACACCTAGAGAATTTGCATGTTACTTTAAGTGGTCGTGTTAGCATCAAAATATGTGTAGAATCCTGAAATAGCTACACCATAGGGGAAAAAAAAAACCACCCACCTTACTAATAAGTTGTGCTCTGTGTCCTGCAGATGACAGCCCCCTCCACCAGGGGTCTCTAGCTCACTGACATTATCTGAATCTAACTCGTCTTTGGGATATACAATACTACAATACTACAATACTAAACCCGTGCTGTCCAATAGTATAGCCAAGAATAAATAATGAATAAATAAAATATAACATTTAAAATTCAGCTCCTCAGTTGCACTAACGACATTTTTAGTGCTCAATATCCACACGTGGCTAGTGATTTCCATATGGGACAATACAGATAGCTAACACTGCAGAAAGTTCTAGTGGACAGTACTGTATGAAATCCTGTACGTATATTCATCAATGTAGAAATACAAGTTCAGGATCACACTGTTAAAAGGACAAAGAGGCAGCACCTCTCCTGAGAGCCCCAGCTAAGTCTTCAGTATGGTGTTTGAATCGTCCCTTTATCCAAGTGGGGTCCTGGGTGGATGATGAAAACATTCTTCATGTTCACATTCAATTTACTCTCCCTGCACAGCCAGCATATTCTATCTCTTTAATAATTCATAGATATCACTCCATTTTTTTCTCTTACGGAGAATATCAGGGCCAGCAAATTGTAAGAAACAGTTGTGGCTAAAAAAAAAAAAAAAAAAAAAAAGTCCCCACCTCTGCCCTTAACAGCTAAACAGAGTTGCTGAACTTCTCTGGGCCTGCATATGCTCCTGCATAAAATGAGTGGGGTGACCAGATGTTCTCTAAGACCTAAGACACTCAAGTGCAGCAGGATTATAATGTGTAAAACTAATCTCTGGCCCATACAAGAGATTTCAATATGCTTAGACTGTGTGAGCAGCTTCTGCCACATGTCACAGATGAGTTTTAAAGTCACAGAATGGTGTGGCTTCAGAACCGTTTTGGTAAATAGCATTAGCTAAATGTTTAGACCATAGAAGGATAACTATTACTTTTAGTACAAATAGCATTTTTCCTTTTATTTAAGATGAGATTGTGACTTTAAGATAACTGTGACCTCAAGAGATGTTTATTCCATTCTTTATTGTGAATGTATCATGAGTACATTGCTAGTCAGTGAGAATACAGTATTTCAAAATAATCATGTACTTTATTCCAAGGATCTCAATGATAGACTTAATCTAATGTTGTGGTCATTAAAGAAATAATCGTTCCTAGGTGGCTCCCTGAATTATTCCTCTCTGTAAGATGCCACTCTTTTAATAGATAAAAGATATCACTCTTTTAATAGAAACATATACACGGGCTCTATTCTTTCTTCTATACACTCATATTTTGAACAAGCGGTTCAAAAATTTTTTTATTTTAAAGAAAAACATGAGCTTCTTTTCAGGTTTAATGTTGCCACTTCTCTCAAACTCGAGATGAAAATATGTTCGTACCTGGAGTTTCTCTTGCAGGTGGCATTCAGCCTTCAGTGCATGGGCCAAACCCTCACCCATTTGTATGTAGTTCATTGCTTATCATGTCTATAATTCATAGTGGGTTGAATATGGGGAAAATCAGTGATAAAATGGAGTTTAAGGAGAGAAAATTGTGGGCAGGAGGAAGCAGTGATTAAAATGGAAATGGTGGTCAGGAGCTTCAGTTGTTTTCTCCAGGTGCTTTGTTGCCAGAAATTAAAAAAAAAAAACTTTTCTATCAAACTCCACCTGAATTCTTTCAACTACAATGATGCAAAGAAAATACACGCTAATTATGAGCAGGAACATTATCTATTAATATGTTAATGAAGCAGGTTTGCTAATGGTGAAAGACCTGAATTTTAATAAAATTTTAAGAGCTCCTTGATTACGTGTTTGTTAGTCGATATGATCATTTAAAATTATCTCTAGGTGGCTTTACATGGAATAAAACCTACATTAGAACTGTATTCTAAACAGGCCTTAATGAAGCAGGTGAGGATACCATCTGTGACATAAACACTGTCAGCCAGAAATTCACTTCAAAAGAAATGTAAACTAGTTAACAAGAAACATGTTATCATACCTGCCAGTAACAGCTTTCAATGTAGGTAATTTATTTATGCATTTACTTGCTAATTTTTTCAAACATATTTGCTTATGAAAATAATGGTCGATTGAATTAATGGATACTGCCTTTTAATACTGGAAGGGTTATTTTTAATTAAAAAAAAACAATTCTAGTGTCCTGTTTTGACAACATCCCATACATAGATGAAAACTGTTTTAGCCACCCAAAACCAGACATTGAGAAAAAAACGGAGTCACCCAAAATCCAAAGTCAAACCAGAATCAGTATAGAAACCTCACTGACGTGTCTTTATGAATAGGAGAAATTGCGTTACCTGTTATCCAAGACGATTTTGGCATCAAAATGGCGGCTAATCCCCATCTGCCTCTCCAGAACGCAGGTGAAGGTGCTTGGCATCAATCTCCATTCGGCACATTGGAAGCCTGAGGACCCTGATTAGAGGTTGGGCCTGGATTACAAGCCAGGGCTTCTGAAGAGGGCGCGCCCGAGGAGGCCGCGTGGAGCCCAAGATGCACAGCCCCAGGTCGATTCGCCGGGGCGGAGCCGCCGGGAGTGTCTGAAGGGTGTGGGCCGTGGGCCTGGTTATATCGCTGGGGGGGTTGTGGTCTGGGTGTGGGCGGGGCCTGCGTCTTCCCACTGTGTCTGAGGCAGTGATGAAGCTATCAGTGAGGGAAGGCGAAAGTTAATCCTAGAATCCTCGGAAGGGCGGCTAAGAACCGCGTCTCAAGTGCTTGAAGCGCCCTTAACGCTGCATGGGCCAAGAATGAAGGAAAGCAAAGAGATTAGGTGGGTGGGATGAGGGAGAGCAGAGACCCCTTACTCTCCCCTTGTCCCTCGGAGACACTTTGAAGAGAGAATGCAGCGGAGAGGTTATTACAGGAAATCACTTCCTAAGAAGCAACCCCGTCTTAGAAACTGGAGGTGCTTCCTCCCGAGCAGAGTTCCTTTAGTAAATGTGGCGGGGATTCAACCACATTTCTTAATTTCCCAGGGTCTGTATTGTGATGGTGTCAATGGAACATATTTCTGTGGTAGTTATTGGAAATTGATAATACTCTCCTAAGTTCTTGATAGGGTTTCTAATGGGATTTTCAAGGGTCTCTTTTAAGGTTGATAAGAAACAATTCAAGAAGGCAATTGGCCATTTCCAGGGCTTCTAATTGGGCCCTGGGTGAGTTTCTTTGAGTGCATGCTGCCCTCTAGGGGTTGAAGCACTTGGCATAGAGGAGGATTTCAGAGTTTTAAGAGCCTTATTTGTTTGAGGGAATGAAGTGCTTTCCTAGAGTTTTGATAAAAATGATTCACCCTTTTCATCCAATTGTATTTAACCTCTAGAAATATTTTATTTCACAGAAAGTATCACCTATTCTAAAGGCTATTCTAAATAAAGCAGTATTAGATTCAATATAGTACTTTCTCTTTTTTCAAGAGTCGGTATTTGCCATGATGTGGGGTACGTGGGGACAAAGAGAAAATGTATAGGCATTTTAAAACCATAATACTCCAATTCCTGATTATTCAGTGCAAAAGTCTCTTAGCCTTTACAGGTGGCTCCTCTCAGTAGGGCCTTCCACGTGCAGCCACATTAAACTCAGACTTCAATTTTACTGAGTTGTTAATGGCCAGAAGTCAAGAAACAGCAGAAACTCTATTTGAACCCAAGTTTTCCAATTCCAAAATCAGTGCATTTCTCATTTTGCCACCAGAGAAAATACAACTGGCTATTGCTTAACTTTTAAACAACTTGTAATATGACACTTTTCTTTTTATGCTCCTCTGATCTTGTACAATAATCATGGCTTTCGTTTTAAATGAAAGGATTTACAGATAGGTGAGTAAATATGTGACAACCATACATTTTATCATTTGGCAATACATTCATCCAAAACCTCAGTGTTGCTAACATAGCCTAGAAAGAAAACCAAATATGAAAATTAGTATTGTGGTATAGGCCAGGGGCCAGAGAGAAAGCCAGGTCCTAAAGACTTAGGGAGTGGGCCAGAGAAACTTAAAATAACAATAGAAAACAAAACTAGAGGCACAGGGTAAATGATAAGAAAAATGGCATAAAATAGTTAAACAGTAGAATTCTGACCTCCTATAGCTGGGGTGCTTCATACATCACAGGAGGACCACTCAGAGAATCACAGGCCTTTCCAGGCGGGATATGCGCTCCCTCTCTGGGGGTTGCTCCCAACTGGACACTTCTCTCCCTTTCCCCTGCCTCACCACGCCTCCCACACTAAACACCACCAACAACAAAAAGGTCAGGGCAGGCTGTAAAACCATTCTTGCTGCTACAGATTCTGTGTTAGCGGAGGGGGAGTTTGTGGAGTGGAAAGCCACAGCACAGAGAAGGGTAATTCTCAGAGTTATAAACAGCTGCAGATGGCACTTTACACACAGTATGCCCTGTATACACACACACACACACGAATAAATAATAGCATCACATCATAAATTTGAAAAGGACTTTATCAATTGGTTTTCTAACCCAATTACCTAAAACGCACAAATCATCATCTGAGCTTCCCTAGTAATCCTCTAAGTTTTAGCAGGTCCTTTTTTTTTTTTTTTTGCGATACGCGGGCCTCTCACTGTTGTGGCCCCTCCCGCTGCGGAGCACAGGCTCTGGACGCGCAGGCTCAGCAGCCACGGCTCATGGGCCCAGCCGCTCCGCGACATGTGAGATCTTTCCAGACCGGGACATGAACCCATGTCCCCTGCATCGGCAGGCGGACTCTCAACCACTGCACCACCAGGGAAGCCCAGCAGGTCATTTTAAATTACATTCATTTAAATCTGCCTTCATCTTGAAATCCACTAGTCCTAGCTCTGGTGGTGCTGGTGAATTTGATAGCAAATATTTACAGTCACTTACATCTTTCCAAACTTCTGGCTCAATATACATAATAGCAAGGAAGAACCCCACCCCACTCCCACTCTTGGTGACCACACCCTGCCCCATTCCCACCATCTATTCCTAATATATTGTACAGAGTGCATACATACCAGCGTGGTTGCTTTTCTAATGATGGTGTTGATGTTATCCGTGATTTTCACTCTTTTTTCATAACTTCTGAAAATGACTCCTTGAAGTGGAAAAAAACAATGCTGACAAGGCTCTAAACCAAAGAAATCAAACTGTGTACGGTCCTCTTCTTTCACAAAAGGAACTACTACAGAGGGAGGGGAAAAAATCTGTTGTTTAATGCTTGAAGTTGCCTTAGAAAGCAGTCTAGCATAACCTTTTCTTTTTTAAAAGGAGCTTCTTTAAACAACTAGGTATAAAGTGTGTGTGTGTGTGTGTGTGTAGAAAGAGCGAGAGACACTCAATTGCTCACTTTCCCTGCTGTCTAACTTAATGCATCCTGCTACAATGGCAGCCAGTTCCTCTAGTCCAGACCTCAATCAAATGGACCACAGCTACTCAACACCTCCCCACCCTCCTCCTCATCTCTTTTTCCTTGGTAGGCATTTGAGTAACTTCTTTTTCTATAGAAAGGTTTCTTTAGCTTTGGGGATTTCTTTCTCAAATCTTTTATGAGCTTAATTATCTTTCTCTGGAAAACATGGCTTAAGTTATAGGTTCAGAAAAATAGAGATGTAATATTCATCACCTCTCTCTAATGCTGAAATTAAAGAGGACTCTCACAAGGTTTAAAATTTTTATTGTTTCTTAACAATAATGGGTTGCTCATGACTCACCTTCTTTTGTCAAATATAGTCATCCCTGTCCTCATTTTAAACCAGCTTAAGATCACAGCACTCACTGTTACTGATGGATGGATTAACTTGTTTGGGCAAAAAGAACTAAGTGACCCCGAGTGAACTTACTGAGAAGAAATTTCCCAAGAAAATGCTGTACTTCCTCTTCCCTCTTCCCCTGGAGACCAGTTTGGTTCCAATTCAGGGTCAGGAATGAAGGTTTCCGATCTCCCCAACCGGTCATCTCAGCAGAAAAAGTATTAGAAGCCTGGGGCACTTCTCAAACCAATGTCTCAGCTCAGATGCCTCAATTGAGGAGGAGCACAATACTTAGAGCTCCTCCTTGCCCCACCCAGGCCTGGTCCCAGAGCGCTGCTGATTCATTCATCCATACACATTTACGTGGATTTCCTGAAAGACTATCATGTACCAAGCACCATACTAAGTGCTGGTACTACAGAGGTGAACACAATTTATATGGTCCCCCTCTTCATGCCAAGTGAAGAAGTAAGTAGGCAGTTATAGAAGTGTGGCTAGGGCTGTGATGGGGAAGCAGAGAGTGCCACGTGAAGACGGAGCAGGTCCCTGAAGCTGACCTATATTGGAGGACAGATAGGAAAAACCTCTCTGAGGAGGGTACACTTGAATCAAAGTCAGAAGGGTCCTCTGATGACAGAACAAGAAGGAATAAGTGTGAAGAACAAGAAAGAAGAGCTTGATGTCTTTAAAGAACTGGATGAATTAAGTATAATTGCCTATACTGTGTGTGGCGTGAGGTGAGGTGGGAGGATTTGGTGAGTGAGTACAGGGCATTAGAAGGCAGGAGTGGTTCACAGCAAGAAATGAGACTTTGAGGCTTCCCTGGTGGCGCAGTGGTTGAGAGTCCGCCTACCGATGCAGGGGACACGGGTTCGTGCCCCGGTCCGATAAGATCCCACATGCCGCGGAGCGGCTGGGCCCGTGCGCCATGGCCACTGAGCCTGCACGTCCGGAGCCTGTGCTCCGCAACGGGAGAGGCCACAACAGTGTGAGGCCCACGTACCTCAAAAAAAAAAAAAAAGAAAGAAAGAAATGAGACTTAATAATGGCTATATCCCATGTTAAGAAGTTCAGGCTTGATTCCACAAGTAGTGGGAAGCCACTGCAGGGTGTTAAGCAGATGAACGAACATGATCACACATGCATCATATAAACATCACTGCGAATACAGTGTGGAGGAAGAAAAGCAAAGCAAGATGCAAGGAGGAGACTGCAGGAACTCAGGTGAGAGAAGACGGTGGTCCATACATTGCAATGGCTCTGCTGCCTGGCCCCTGGACCCAGGACTGGACCAGAGTCTCCATGAATCACTATATCTCCCCTTTCTCATTCCCTGATGAAGAAAAATCACTGTGAGGTGGGTTGGTTTGTTATTGTCGTGTATTAATAACGTCTCTTATGATTTGTATTTTATGATGCTTTGATATCTTGGGGCCCTGTGGACAGAGGAAGGAAAGTCCCTCCCAGGGTTAGCGAATTCCTAGAGATAGCAAGCAACTTGCCTTGCCTATGAGCATGCCTTCCATATGCAAACTAACCAATCCAGTGCCCATACTCCAAGCCACCTTCCCTATCTGACTTTTACACTCTAGGAGGCAACATTCCCCTGCTCTAATCACCCCACAGCCAGGTACTGGATGACTAGGGACCACCCCTATAGCCCAGAGCCCACTGAAATTATTCAAACTATGCAGGCCTATGATCAGCTGCCTACCCTGCCTTGCTCATTTCTTCCCACAAAAAATAAAAATAAAGGCCTTTGCTCATGCTTTCCCCTCACTCCTTCTGCCTCCTGACTGACCCTGGTGCTTCCCCATGTGGCCCTGTGCGGTGTGGCATGCCCTGCCTCCTTGGAAACAGTAATTAACAAACTATATTTTCAATAGCAATTGTCTCCTGTTCTGTTGTCCTCACCAAACCTGAATAAGAACAAAATCTCAGGTACATTTTAAAACAAGTTGCATTTCACCTAGGTTCTGGAAGAGAGTTAACAGTCTTTTGTGAATCTTAAATACAAGTAATATTAGATTTAGCAACCTGGAAATCATTGGAGGCCTTAATGTAAAGAGTTTCAGCAGAATGGTGCAGCAAAAGCTTATTAGACTAAGTTTACAGGAAACTGGGGGATTTCTCCTTTGGCCATGAAGAATTAGCGGCAATAGGAATTACCTTTCAACTGTAAACAACTATAAACTTGATAAAATAGATGAAACAATAGTTTTCAGACATTGGACAGTAGGTAGCGTAGGACTGTGTTCACTGAGAGAAGGGAAACAAATGAGATGAGCTTTAGGATTTCCTAGCTTACCGTTTGGAGCCAGCGTCAGGCCACACTGCAGGGGAGGGGAGCCCAAAGAACCTAACACTCCTACTGAGCTGAAGAGAATAAAATCAAAGTTTGTGGATACCAAGATGGCTAGAATTTATAAGGCAAAGTACTGAAAAGAAGAGTGCTTCACAGAGAAAAAGCTCTGAAGATCATTAGATGAGTCCTCTTGAGTCTTTGGCTGAGTACTGATTTGCACATAAATGAGAGAAAATTCCCCAAGGCTGGGAAGAGTAGCCAGAACAATTCCCAGAGATCACACAATGCTAGAAGGAGTTCTTGTCCTGAACCAAAATGGAGAGATCCCATAACACATTGGTTAGAGTTCTCAGAAGGATCATGCCTTAGTGATGGAACTAAATTAGTTCCCTCCACCAAAAAAAGGCTGTTCTGGACTCAACCTAACAAAGCTTAAAATCAAGCCTCAAAAGGATCAAAATGATCTACAAGTACCTTAACTGGATGGTAGGGAAAAAATCAATAATCTTTAAAGGCATACAACAAAATCCAGTAGCAAATAAAACAAATTCACAATTCTGAATCCAATTAAAAATTACCAGGACTTCAAAGAAGCAAATAAATAGGACCCATAAGCAGAATAAAAAGCAATTAATAGAGATGGAACCAAAAATGACAGAGATCATGGAATTCATAAACAAGGACCTTAAAACAAGTATTATAAATCTTACAAATATGCTCAAGGATTTCAAGAGAAATATAAATTTGATGAGGAAAGAAGGAAGATATATATATGTTTTAAAGACCCAAATAAAACTTCTGGAGATTAAAAAATATAATACTAGGAAAGATAAGTGAATTTGAAGACACTGAAAAAGAAACAAACCAACATGAAGCACAGAGAGAAAAAAAAGAACATTGAAAAAAAGAGAAACAAAATCTTAATGAGCTATGGGACTAATCAAAGTATCTAATATATCAGTAACTGGAGTCCCAGGAGAGGAGACTTAGGGAAGAGAAGGGGACATAAAATATAATTGAAGAAATAAGAACCAAAAAAATCCAAATTTGTTGAAAATTATAAACCCATATAACCAAAAAAGATCAAGAAACCCCAAAAGAATAAACATATTTAAACCACAGGCACATCATAATCAAATTGTTGAAATCCAGTGATAAGGAGAAAAATCTTTAAAGCAGCCAAGGGAAAGAGGCATTACATAAAGAGGAATAAAGATAAAGAATGACAGCAGACTTATTATCAGAAACCATACAGGCCAGAAGACAACATAACAACATCTTTAAAGTGCTTAAAGAAAAAATCCTTCAACCCAGAACCCTATATCCAGTGAAAATATCTTCCAAACAAAAGGGTGATCTATAAGTTCAAAGTAATCCCAACCAAAATCCTAGCAGGCTTTTAAAAAAAAATACAAGTTGATAAGCTGACTCTAAAATGTACTTGAAAATGCAAATTACCTAGAATAGCCAAAACAATTTTGAGCCAACAAAAACAAAAGCAAAGTTTTAGGATTCACACTACCACACTTCATGACTTACTATAAAACTACAGTAATCAAAAGAGTGTGGTATTGATCTAAGTATAGATATAAATCAACTGATGTTTAACAAAGGTATCAAAGTAATTCAAAAGGAAAGGATAGTTTTTAACAATGGTGCTGGGACCATTCATCTATGGTAACAGTTGGGAATACAGAGTATAAGGAAACACTTATACTGATAAAGCAACTAAACATCTAGATGGAAAAAAATGAACCTTGACCCTTACCTCTCAACAAAAATTAACATGAATCACCGACTTAAACTTAAGAGCTAAAAGTATGAAGCTTCAAGAAGAAAAGCTTCTAGAAAAAAAATATTCATGACCTTGGGTTAATAAAGATTTCTTAGAGCAAATAAGCTTGAATCAAAAAAAAAAGAATCAGGGCTTCCCTGGTGGCGCAGTGGTTGAGAGTCCGCCTGCCGATGCAGGGGACGCGGGTTCGTGCCCTGGTCTGGGAGGATCCCACATGCCGCGGAGCGGCTGGGCCCGTGGGCCATGGCCGCTGAGCCTGCGCGTCCGGAGCCTGTGCTCCGCAACGGGAGAGGCCACAGTGGTGAGAGGCCCGTGTACCGCAAAAAAAAAAAAAAAGAATCAATAGATTGGACTTTATCAAGTCTAAACTTTCATTCTTCAAAAAATATCATTAAAAAATAAAAGTGCAAGTCACTGACCAAAAGAAAACATTTGCAAAACCCACATCTGATAGAATAGAGACTTCTGTCCAGAATACATAAAGAACTCTTATAACACAACAAGAAGACAAACAACCTGGTTTATTTTTTTAAGTGGGCAAAGGATTTGAAGAGCCACTTCACCAAAGAAGATATTTATGATGGCAAATAAGCACATGAAAAGATGTTCACCACCACGAGTCACTAAGTGAATGCAAATAAAAGCATCACGAGATACCTCCACAACTCACTAGAATGACTAAAATGTAAAAAGACTGACAAACCCGGTGCTGTTGAACATGTGGAGCAATTAGAACCCTCATTCTAGTTGTTACTGAGAATGCAAAGTGCTACAGCCCGTTTGGAAAATAGTTTGGCAGTTTCTTTTATGGTTCAATATATACTTTTATATGACTCAACAATTGAATTTGTAAGTATTTTCCCAAGGGAAATGAAGACTTGTAAATGTAAAATCAAAGACTTGTTCCTGAACAACAAGGTCCTACTGTGTAGCACAGGGAACTATATTCAATATCCTGTGATAAACCATAATGGAAAAGAATATGAAAGAGAATACATATATGTACAACTGAATCACTTCGCTGTACAGCTGAAATTAACATAACATTGTAAATCAACTATACTTCAATAAAATATATTTTTAAAAAGCCATTTTTTAAATAAATAGAGCCTTAAAAGGACTTGTTCATGAATGGTCATAACAGTTTTATTTGTAATAGTAAAAAATTGGTAGTGAATCATATGCCCATCAACTGGTAAACTGGTAAACAAATACTGTGATATATCAATATAGTGGAATAATACTCAGCAATTAAAAGAAAAAATATACATAGATCAATCACAAAGTATTATGCTAATTGAATGAAGTCTTACAAAAAGGCTGCATACTTTAGGATTACATTTATATAAAATTATAGAAAAGCAAAATAATCATTACAGAAAGCTGATCAGTGGTTCCCAGAGGTTGGAGGTGAGGGTGGGGAACTGACTACAAAGAGGCAGTGAGAACATTTTTGGAGTGATGGAAATGTTCTCTATCTTAATTGTGGTGGTTGTTACATGACTGTTTACATTTGTCAAAACTGGATGTCAAACAGATAAATGTTATTGTATGCAAATTCTATCTCGATGATTATAACAAGAGTGAATGGAAGGAGAGAAACTGAAGATTGTGAGTTTAGGCAAGTGTCCTAAGAGTTTTGCTAAAACGGATAATAGTTGGCAAGGGAAGGAGGGTCAAGAGAAAATACTTTCATTGTTAACCTGGGGGAGATAGCAGCATGTCTGTATGCTGATGGGAATGATGCAGGAGAGAGAAAAAGATTGATAATGTAGAAGCAAGAGAACAAAATCACTGGCGTGATATTCTTGAGAAGATCAAAGCAGGGGCTGCTCATCTATGGTAACAGTAGGGAAGACACAGCATAAGAGAGCACTTGCTTTCAAGGCAATGATGTGGTGGCAGACGTCTATGGATGATCTCTCTTCTGGTTACTTCAGTTTTCACAGTGAAGCAGGAACCTGAGCGTAAGGACGAGGGAGGAGGTGGGAAGTTGAAGAGAAACAAAATGGTATGAAACAGTCAAGGAGGATAATGGGAGGATGAATGGTCTAGAGACATCTAGCATGATGGCCTGGCAACGTTAAGGGCTCATTTGAGGTTAATGGTCATAAATTTAAAGTCAGACCAGTCAATGTGGTTGTGTGTTTTTCTACAGCCATACTGTGCTGCCTGGGTACAGGTGCAGACCAGAAGGAGAGTTAGATTTAACAAGAGTTATAGTTTTGCCTTGTGTACAATGAAATGAGAGAAGGTCAAGGGGTTGAGGGTATGTTCAAAGGAATGATTATAATGATTGTTCGTGGTAGGGTAAGGAGGGGAGTGAGGGCATCAAGGAACTGGGCGATAGTGAAGGGTGGTAGGACCAATGGCTTGGAATAAAAAGCCTTAAAGATGTGCATACCACTTCGGTAAATGATCCATATTAGGAATTTACCCTTGAGAAATACTGAGGTAGATGCACAATGCCTGAAAGAATGTTCATTTCAGTATTTTACATAACAGTAAAAATTATACTATCTATAATACAATTATATAAATATTGAGAATTGGTTAAATAAATTATGGTCCTAAGTTAAAAACAGGTTTTGTGTGATTGTGTGTTTACCTGTCAGGTAATATGTGAGGCTATGCTGTGGATTTATCTGGAAGTTGGACTGAGAAACTTATAATCTGACACTTCAAATAACTGTTGTTTGTCCTTCCATTATTCTGATATCCAAATAAGTGGACTTCCTGGAATAATCAGTAATAAAGTAAATGAAAATGCAACTGGTCCTTGCAGAGGTTTTTTATCACCTACAGATGAGTCATGGCAGAAGAGTCTCCATAGGAATAACCTCACACTAAGCAGTTAAACACTGTGTCCTGATGATCACTGCTCATGGTGTCTTCAGATGCCCCCCTACCTGCCTGTAAATTTGGATGTTGACCATTCTCCCAAATGTCACCAAGAGCATGTGGCACAGGTACTGTTCAAAGTAATGGGAACAGGCATACTTCCTACTCTTCTGAAGACTGTGGTATAAAATACACTTTATGGTATCAAATATCACATTGTGATATTTCTTCTGAAAGTTTAAAGGAATAATTAACATTGTAAGCATGTATAACATGTGGTCATAAATTAAACATTTAAGAAGAACACAAATGTAGTAGATTGTATTATTATTCAAAATATCCACCTTCCCTCCTGCTCAGTTGGTATTAAGCTTGATCATGTGACTTTGCTTTAGCCAATTAAATGCAAGAAGTGATATAGATCCTTTTCAACCAGAAGCTTTAACAGCCATGGTATGTCCTCTTTCTCCTCTGAAATGTCCTATATAGGGGATTGTTCCTTCTGCCTAGGTCTCAGGATGAAAATGAAATGGTGCAGGCTGCAGGGACATGGCACATAGATAAGAAACAAAGCTTTGTAGCTTAAACACTGAGATGTTGGGCTTGTGTGTTTTGTAAACAAAACTTAGTCCTAGCTGACTGCTATGATAAACTAAAACAAACTGAACATAACATTGGATGCATGTCTGTAGAATGGAGTAGGGACTACGTTCATGCACTGCCAACTAGCAGGCGTTATTCATGCATTTAACACTCATGTTAATCAAGTGTGGTAGGTGGTATTAGCTCTAGATGATGGTCTAAGGGACTGAGGTGAAAAATAATTTTATACAATTAATGTGACAACCAACATTCAGTTCTCTCTTTCCACATCAAGGATTGCTCAATTCTCAAGTCCATGTTCTTTCCACTCTATCCTACTGCACTCACAATGAAGGAGTCCTGAGTTTGTTGCAGCTGTACATAGGATGGACCCAGGTGACTTATATTCCAATCAGTTAGGGAAAGCTTTACAGACAAGGAAGGAGCTCTGCAACTGTAACCATGTGCAGAAAGAAAAAGAGGTAGTGACTTGTAGACTAGGGCATTTCTGAGCAAAACATTAGTCTAAAAAAAGTTCTAAGGCAGGAGGACGACGGCTGGATGATGAAGCACAGTGGGCTTCCCTGAGACAATAAGAGGGCTCAAAGCCTTAGTGTGCAAAGAGACGTGGGAAGCAAGGAGGTCTTGGTGAAGACCTCCTAGAAAGAGGATGAAGGAAAGTCTTCAATAAGTCATGAGGTTATGGGAAAGAAGAGCCTTGTTAAAGCAGCCATAGATAGCTATGTTCATAGGGGTAAGGGTCAATTTAAAGAGAATTAATTGGGATTTTTGGTAGACATTTTGGCTTTTGTCTTCTTTATATGCAGTGATGTGCTGTTATCACATCTGTGCAGAATTGGGCCCCAGAGTCCCCATGGAGTCCTTAGTTGGTAAGAAGTTAGAGTTCTCACCATCCTGGGAATCCCCACACCTAGATGCCTAAGATTAGACAAGTTTTGCAGCCTCCCTCTGTTGTCTGAAAATTAGCTGGCTGAGGCATCATATAGTGGCAATGAAGGAAGAAAGTTAATGTTAAACTGCAAAAGTGCCTTTTCAGAGGGATTGGAGGCAACTAAAAATTCTAAAATCAATTGATAATTTCTCTACCTTCTAAGGCTTCACAGACATGGGCTTTGGGTAGTGGAGTTTTCAGGAGTCTGTGATTTACCAGAAGCTGGTGAATTACATCTCCCCTGGAAACCGTATTGCCCTGTTTGAACTCATATCAAGTAAGAAACAGCCAGCTCCTCCTGTCTATGTCCTTTTGAACCACTTCACAGTCTGGTTTTTACCTTGTTAAAGGCAGAAATGGTATGATTCCCAGTGCATGACTCTTGGTACAGGAAACAACCTGAGGCTGCAAAGAAGAGGAAACTAAAGGATAGAGGACAATTGTTCTTTCCAAGCCAATATGATCTGGGTTCTCTTTGTGGTTGTAATTTACAGTGATACAAATGAGATGTATCCCTGCACTTTCAATAGCTTACCTCAATCTCCTAATCATCATATCACTACTATAATCATGAGAAACAAAATGTCATATGAAAATAAGTATCCTTAAGACCATAGCTTATTTATACATTCCTGTATTTTCCATATTATTTTACAAAGAAAATATTTTTAGATTGAGAATAACGAACTATCCATCCTACCTGCGTCTGACAAGTAAGACTATAAATTCTTTCTCATTAAAAGAACTGAACATTTCCAAAATCTGCTTCTATCCCACTTATATGTATATTATATGCATGTATAGAATACTTACATATTTAAAGATAAAGGGACTGTTGTGGAATCAGGTTGCTCAACTGTTAGGCACACCTGAAGGAATCTGAGTATATGTTCACTTTCCTCTCAATCAGTGACAATTTAGGTGAAGAAGATTCTTGTAATGTTTTCTGGAAAACAAAATTCTGGGAGCTCCATTTCATTCTGTTGGTTGCCTCTGCTCCCACACACCCCCAAACTGATAAAATGATTAACATTATCTAAGATAATATTTCATCCCCAAATATGGAAAATAAGAAAATCCTACTCTATCTCTACGTTTTGACTTGAGTTAAATACAAAACGTTCCCTACAGTGAATTAGGAGCACCGTTGAACACCTGGCCAGGTAGATGACTGAATCCATCAGTGTGATTAGGCAGGAAAAACAGTTTCTCAGAAAAGCGTCACTTTCTCAGAAAAGCAGAAACTAAACCAGGTTTCATTTGTCTTTTCCTGGTGTTTTGTGTCTCTTGCTCTGAATTTCAGTTTTGTTGTTAAAAAAAAAAAACCAACGTTTCCTGTAATTTCACTGATACTTGTTTGACTGTCAGACCCTGATATGTTACAATGACTCAGGGTTGCCTCTGGTTGAGAATTTACCTCCCAAGAGGTAATTTAAACCTAAACAGATAACTTCTTTAGGAGGAAGCACTGCTTAAAACACTAGCGTTGAGCAAAGCGGGAGAAGATGGGTATAACAGACATCTCAGGTGAGAGATTCAAGGGCCCTTTTAATGGATTGTTGGGCACTTTAGTCTCTGGTTTAATTTGTGAACAGCCTCCACTCCTCTTCCTAGTGAATTCTGCCAAGTGTCCTGTCCAGCCCCTAGGAAAGGAGAAGGAGGGGGTAGATGGTACTGCAAGAAGAGAAAAGGGACGGTCCAGTTCAGAGCTTGTAGCTGGGGAAGTGCATTTGAAAACACGCTGACTCATAAAGGACCACCCAGTCAGAATGCAAGGGGAAATGAAGCATGACCAAGGTCCCCTTAACATGTTCTTTCCATAACACCCTACTCACAGAAACTATACTGAAACTCTGGCAGCTTTTGAAATTGCATGACCTAAATAAAGACGTAGGGATTTTTATTGGTCCATAGGGCAAGGTACTGAAGAGAATATGATCTTCTGCCTCTAAAATCTGATGTTACTTTTCTGGATAAACAACAGGAACTCTCTGCTAGACATACTTGGGAAAACTGAGAACCCCTATGCTTAAAATTTGGGGGAGGATGTGTGACTGTTTAATAGCCTAACTGATTCTTCCTGGTTAAAACACTGCTCTATGGATCAGCATTGAAGGGAATACTGTTCACATCTTCAGTGAGTTTATAGACTGAGTAACACGAACGTTGGGAATACAGGAGAAAGGGGAATGTCACATACCTTTGGTTATTAGTCTGGGCAGGGGCATTGGAAGGGAGTTAGGGGCAGAATTGGACTTCTGAAAATAAATCCACTCCCAGAAATGATGATGAGTGACCTGGAGGGATACAATTTCTCATGCAAATTTTGAATACTAAGTGATACAATCATATCCATAGAAATGATCATGCCCTGTGGTAGGGACAGTACTTCCTTAGCCTTCCAAAAGCTCTTTTGACTGTCTGTTATTCATTGAACAGATAACCTGCCTAGACTGGTTAACTGAAACACCCAGAACAGGTAAACATGGTTAACAAACAATTTAACCATGCCGAGTCCATAGTTATCCTGCCTGGGCATTCTATTCCGAAGTCTAAAACGTTTTAAAGGTAGTGAAGTGCGTGTGGGTTGAAGAGGCAACAATTAATTGTGTTAATGCAAGAGAATAATAAACAACTAAACACCATTGTTAGAAGGGAAGGTATAGGTTAAGCTGAGCTCAAATAACTTCCAACCCATCAGGAGCACATTATCTAAGATTCTAAAGTGCTAAATTGGTCAGATAAGAGATGTGCTAAGATGTAAGATCCTCTGAACAATGAAGAAAATTGAAGTGAAAATTGCTATCTCCACCCACAAGAGACTTAAGTGAGATGAAGTAAAAATGTTTACAATAGAAGAAGAGAGAGAAAATATGAAGAGGATGATATTTAATAATAAAGATAACACTAGAGACATAGGAAGGAAAAAGATGACTGGGCAAAGGGCTAGGGAAGCCAAAGTCATAAAGTTGCCCAGGGATCTGGGCCTTTCCCCAGGGATCTGGGCCTGGGGGTTGGGAAAGCTTAGAGGAGCTTATCAGAGTCAGCAGCAACCAAACGCTCAGTGGACAACTGGTGTCAACAAAGTGGCAGCAGATGCTTTTCTGGAAGAAGAATGGTGGAATGATAGTCACAGGAAAATATTGTGACCTGCAGACAAGAGCTGTGTTTCATTGAGAGCTGAACAAGCATGCACACAAACAGACATAGGGGAAACACAGAGGCTGTGTCCAAAAGCTGGAGGTTTGGTAGATGGAGAACGAGGGAGGGAGGAGAGAAGGGCAGAGAGAGACTAAGAGACACAAAGATGCTAAAAACATGTCTCTCTGCCAACAAACACATGAAAAGATGCTCAACATCACTAATCATTAGAGAAACGCAAATCAAAACTACAGTGAGGTATCACCTCACACTGGTCAGAATGGCCATCATCAAAAAATCTACAAACCATAAATGCTGGAGAGGGTGTGGAGAAAAGGGAACCCTCCTGCACTGTTGGTAGGAATGTAAATTGATACAGCCACTATGGAGAACAGTATGGAGGTTCCTTAAAAAAACTAAGAAGAGAACTACCGTATGACCCAGCAATACCACTACTGGGCATATACCCTGAGAAAACCATAATTCAAAAACAGTCACCTACCACAATGTTCATTGCAGCACTATTTACAATAGCCAGGACATGAAAGCAACCTAAATGTCCATCGACAGGTGAATGGATAAAGATGTGGCACATATATACAATGTAATATTACTCATAAAAAAGAACGAAATTGAGTTATTTGTAATGAGGTGGATGGACCTAGACTCTGCCATACAGAGTGAAGTAAGTCAGAAAGAGAAAATCAAATACCGTATGCTAACACACATATATGGAATCTAAAAAAACAATACTGATGAACCTAGTGGCTGGGCAGGAATAAAGACACAGACATAGACAACGGACTTGAGGACACAGTGGGGGAAGGGGAAGCTGGGACCAAGTGAGAGAGTAGCACTGACATATATCCACCACCAAATGTAAAACAGATAGCTAGTGGGAAGCTGTTGCATAGCACAGGGAGATCAGCTCGGTGCTTTGTGACAACCTAGAGGGGTGGGATGGGGAGGGTGGCTCAAGAGGGAGGGGATATGGGGATATATGTATACATATAGCTGATTCACTTTGTTTGTTGTACAGAAGAAACTAACACAACATTGTAAAGCAATTATACTGCAATAAAGATATATATATATAAAAGAAAGCTGGAGTATCTATCTATACCACTATGAACATAAAGTTAGGAAGGATTCCTAGAAATAAAGGGAAATATTTCATAAGAATAAAGGGTCAATTTATCCAGAAGATATTTTTTTAAGATTTTTTTTTGATGTGGACCATTTTTAAAGTTTTTATTGAACTTGTTACAATATTGTTTCTGTTTTGGTTTTTTGGCCCCAAGGCATGTGGGATCTTGCTCCCCAACCAGGGATTGAACCTGCACCCCCTGCATTGGAAGGTGAAGTCTTAACCACTGGACCACCAGGGACATCCCCAGAAGATATTTTTAAACATCTAAATTTATATAATCCTTTAATAACATTGCTCTAAAAAAACAAAACAAAACATGTCTCTTACAGAAGTGTCTACAAGGTAACCAAGACTGTCAACTGGGAGAAATAAAACAAAGAATGGGAAATAATTCCCACCATGTGGTTAAAGGCATGAGATCTAGAGCTAGACTGCTTGGGTTCAGATCATCTCTGTCACTTACTAGCTGTGTGATCCTGGACAAGTTACTTATAACCTCTCTGGCCTTCAGTTTCCTCATCTGTAAAGTGGTAACAGTAGTACCATCTTATGGGGTTGTTGTGAAGATCGAATGAGTTAATATAATTAAAAAATTTAGAGTATTGCCTCATACTCAGGAACATCAATAATGTTAGCAACTACTGTGACATCCCGTTATCAGTTTCTGTGAGCGGCCTTAAGCCATGTACAGTACTTTTAGCATGCCTTCCCATCCTTCCAGACCATCCATAAGGCAAGCTTATGATGGCTGGGTAGTATACGTGCTGTCGCCACATCAAGATTCCAATTGTCCGCTTTAATGGCAGTTTACAGGGCGGCTTAAATGTAGGCAGCCGAGGACAATGATAACGTTCTGTGAGGTTTACAACTGCTTTGCACAAGTCACTCCTACACATTGAGCCTCAGTTTCTTATCTGCAAAATGGGTGTATTACATATGCCATGCATAAGGTTTCTGCGAGATCAGCTGTGAAAGTGCCTAGGACAATGCCTGGAACACAGTAAGTTTCAATAAAAGTTTACTGAGTGTGAATCTGCCTTGTGATATTGGTGATGGGTGACAGGTATGAAATAGTCTCATCTGGGAAGGGAGATTCTAACAGTTCTCACAGCTGCTGGGAGAGGCCTTGGGTTTAGCTTCTCTCATCAGAGCCCTGGAGGAACTGATCTTTTAGATCAGAAAGGAAGTTGACATTTATTATTTCTAGCTTATCACAGGTGTGAACAGAAGATAAATGACAGCCTGAGTCTCTAAAATGGGTGGGTGGTCATGGCAGTACATTAATAACTCTCCCCTATGGCTTTTCCTCTCTAAAGGAAGGAGCCTAAAGGAAAAGGAGCAAAAGGAAGTGGGTAACAGTGTAGACACGAGGGATCCTGATGCTAATGCCATAAGAAATGTCTGCCCGGGCTTCCCTGGTGGCGCAGTGGTTGAGAGACCGCCTGCCGATGCAGGGGACACGGGTTCGTGCCCCAGTTCGGGAAGATCCCACATGCCGCGGAGCGGCTGGGCCCGTGAGCCATGGCCACTGGGCCTGCGGGTCCGGAGCCTGTGCTCCGCGACGGGAGAGGCCACAACAGTGAGAGGCCCGCATACCACAAAAAGAAAGAAAAAAAAAAAAAAAAAGAAATGTCTGCCCTTCTCCTGCCCAGGACACAGGCTGGATTGCTATGGCTGTGACCACCTCTCTGGGAAGCAAAAAAAAATGGTCTTTCATATTGGTTAGACCTCTGGGTGAATTTGGTTGAGGACATGCTCTCCCAAAGAGCCTCCTGAGAAGAGTCTCTCCATAGTCCAGATCCCTTAGTCCTATGGGCCTCATATTTAATTGACTCTCCCTGCTTTGCATACCCAAAGTCCTACTTTCTCTGGAGCTCCAGGAAAGAAGAGGCCAGAAACTGAACAGGTGGTGATTTTGCACTTTCTCTCCAATAATATTCAGGTCTTTGTCACCACCAATAGCAGAGAACGAGCTACAAATCTTTACCTTCATTCTTGGAGAAACACCCCTTCAGGAGGAAGGGCAAGGAAGAGCCAAGCCAGCTAACAGAAGGGACACATTCTGAGCCCAGACTTCTTCAGAAATCTTTCCCTCCTTTTCTTTCCCATCTGCTCTGCCAGGGCTAACTGGGAAGTCCCCAGGGCAGTTTCCAATATATGTCTTACAACATCCAGGCTCCCACACCAGCAATCATTTATTAGAAAGAGGTTTTATGATACAAATTTGATAATCTCCCAGGCACACTGGCACTGTTCTAATTGAAGTTGTAAGCCCATGAAATTCAAGCCCTTTGTCTTCCTGAAGGCCACAAGGTTTAAAAAGATACTATTGTCCACCCTAACACCCACTACATTGTCACCAGGGACTGATTAAACAGAGTCCTGAATCGGAACAGTGCGGATTTTGTCTAGGTCCTTTTCAGGGCTGACAATGCCCTTTTCAGCTCCCAAGACAAAAGGAGGTTTAAGGATCGAGATTCTTCTAAGATAACCGCATCCATATGGAAGGCAAGGTGGCCAGCAGCTGAGACCCAAACACCCCTCTCCCTTCCCCCTCTGCCCTCCTTTCTCTCTCCACCCCCCAAAATCCCAGGTGATAACACTGCCTCAGCTACCCACCCCCTACCTCCTCCTCCATTTCCTCCTGGGCCCAGAAAGCTGAAGCCCCAAAAAAGACCCAATGCCTACTCCTCATAGACCTCATCGAGCCCTTACTCCCTCCCCTGGATCTGATACCCAAGACTGCTCTTTTCACTCGACTCTCCCTTCAGTGGCTGGCAGAGAGGAAGGTCCTCACTTCTCTGAGAGAGTGACCACTGCACTGCATGGCAGGCCCTGCAGCTACTGATACCGAGGGGATACCCAAGCGAAGAGCAGTTACAAACCCGAAGAGTAGAACACTAGGTCCCCCACCCGGGTGTACATTGGGACCCTGGGTGAAATGAGACCGACCAGCGGATCCCACACCTATGTCAGGCCCCCAGGGCTGTCCTCCCTCCGCTGGCAGCCCTGAACTGGGTCATTCCCCGCCGCCTTTTAATTTCTTCACCACGTCATCCACTCCCCATCCCACCCTGGCCGGGTGTTACACCAAGAGGCAGAAAATCACAGCTGCCAAGTGAGGCACGCGCAGGCTCCACTGGGGGTTACAAGATCCCCGCATACTCCTCGGATCCCTGAGACCTTGCTGCCGCACTCCGGAAACGAGTGGCTAGCCGTCAGGCCTGGGCTGCTCCCCGGCGCAGCAAGCTCAGCCCGGGCCCCGCTGGCACTTCTCCGGAGAATCCTAAGGGAGAAGCTCATTACGCCCTCTCGTTATGCCCTGTCGTGGCCGACTCGGTTGACCTTTGGTGTTAGAAGCTCCAGCAGCTCCGGGAGCCCAGAGGGGCCTCCGTCTCGCTCCGGGGGCAGAGCCACCTCCCGCTAACAGGTACTCCAGAGGTGCCTCTGCTTTCCCTTCCCCCCTTCCCCCAGTATCTTCCTAAAGTCGTGTGGGGACTGCGATCTGCCCTTCGGCCCAGCTCGGAGTGGGCCTTAACTTGGCCGGTCAAGGAGTGGGCCGGCGCCCCGAACTCCGGTCGGGAGAGCACAGCTCCCACCTACGTTCCCGGCAGGCACGCAGGGGGACCCAACCCTACACATTTTATTCTCGCACCACAAAGAGGAAAAATACTCTATTTCTTTTAAAATACGTCGCTCCCCATACAAATAGCTATTTTTAAATGTACAAATAAGGTTCAAGCAATAAAATCTAGCTCTGGGTCTGGCGGTCGAGGGAAGAGGAGAGGGGATATCTTGGCGAGAGTTCCGGGTGCGCTGGCTGATGAGGGCGGGGCAGGGGACCCCCGCGTCGAAGGAGGAGGGGCCCGGGACGCGCTCCAAGTCTCCGCTCCAGCCCTGCTCCGGCCGCAGAGCGCACCCCAAGTCCGGCATAGCCCCAGATGCCCGCGCCCCGCGGCTGCCTCACCAGTTCCAGGAGACCAGGGCGGGGGGCGCTAAGTGCTGGTAGGCGGGGAAGAGGCCGAACGCCGAGCCGGGACTGAAGGCGGTGTAGCCTGGCAGAGGGCAGGCGGCTGCGGGAGGCGCGCCGCTCTTGTCCCGGTCGTCGGCCGTGCCCACTTCGCCGCTCCCGCCGCACGGTTGCCCGTCGCGCACCAGCACGGGCACCACCACGTGGCGCAGCAGGCCGGGCGCGGCGCGCACCTCGGCCGCCGCTGCCAAGTCGGGCGCCTCCGCGGCTCCCGGCGCGCGCGCGCGCTTCAGCTTGTAGCGATGGTTCTGGAACCAGATTTTGACCTGCGTGGGCGTGAGGCGCAGCACGCGCGCCAGCTGCTCGCGCTCTGGCGCTGACAGGTAGCGCTGCTGCCGGAAGCGCCGCTCCAACTCCAGTGTCTGCGCCTTGGAGAACAGCACCCGCCGCTTCTTCCTCTTCTCGGCGTCCGAGCCCGGAGACGCAGGCCGAGCGGACGGCCGCTGCGACGAGTCCCGCGGGCTGGCCTCTGGGCTGCTCTCGTCCGAGGCTAGGGACGCAAAGGAGACACGGCCTGGTGAGACGCCGGCCCCTCAAAGGGCCGGCCGTCTCTCGCGTGCGGGCGCCGACCCACTCGCCCGCGGCTTTTGGGATGAGGCCGTTTCCTTCCCTGGGCCCATATCTGAACACCCACCTCTCCGAATTCGATAACCTTTTACACCACAACCTGGGACCGCGCCCCCAAAGAAACCCACCCCGGGTTAAAGCAACTCGGCCCTGGTCGCTGCGCTGGCAGACGCATTCACTGCAAGCTGCCTCACCAAAACGGGCCACTTCCAGGTCGACTGCACTGCGGTTTGCCGAGGTTTGCAAAGCCCTGAATCCAGGCTCGCCAGTACTGCCCATCCCAAACCGAGGCCGGGAGAACGTAGCCACTGTTTCAGGCACTTAAGGGCGGTGTCTTAAATATTTAAATATTCTGACCCCTAGAAACAGAAACCCAAATCCCGGGCGTTAGTGCCAGGCGCAGGGATCTGATCTCAAGATGTGCCAACTGGCATAGGGGTTCGAAGAGGACAGAGCCTCTGGGACCGACCGACACTGAGGAAACCCAGACCCTGGGCTGGGGGTTCCGCTTCCCAGCCCCGCGAGGGCCGGGGGCTTGGCTCTGCGCTCCCCACTTCCCTCGCCTCCACCCCTGCCGCCGTCCACCGCTCACTCACAGGGGTAGTGGCCGCGCTCCGATTCCAGCCAGGTGGCGTAGGGGCCGGGGGCGCGTAGCTCGGGCTCCCGCCTCCGCAGGTGCTGCGCGTCCTGCTCCGGTAAGTCCAGGAGCCTGCGCACGGTGAAGCCGAGGCGTCCAGAGGTAGCCATGGCCGAGGAGGGGAAGGAGGCGGGGGCAGGGCAGTCTGGGAACCGAGGGGCGGCCGGGGACGCCGCTCCTATGGGTGCGCGTGAGAGGCGCACGCCATGCACTGGCTGTCGAGATATTAGGGCATCTACCGTGGAATCCCTGTTTATATAAACAGCTCTTCCCACCCGGGCGAGGTCCGGGACTCCCGAGTGTCAAGTACCTGAATGCGTGCGGGACCAAAGCCCCGGCGAGCCCGGAAGGTGCCACCTCCGCCCCCCGCCCCGCCCCGTCCCCCGCCCCTCGGACGCCCCGTTACCTCCCAGAGGCGGCAGGAAGCAGCCCTCCGCATTAGCGATTCTGTCTGATTAGCCCAAAGTGGGGACAGATAATGGGGATTGTTGCCAAAGAATAACATCTTGGGTGGCGAGCGGTGGCCACCGACCGCCGGCCCCAGCTTCCTCCTCCTCCAGGGCTGACATCGGGCCTGGCCCCGCGGGGGCGCTGGGAAGGGTGGGGGCGGCATGGGTGGGTTTATGAGCACCCAGGAATTTATTCCCTGTTTGCTTTATTCCTCGAGCTTGTTTGCTGGAGGGTTCGTTTCCCGCAATTATCCGGAAAGTGGTTTACAAGACGGCGTTAAACTCTGGCGGGCTCTCTTTTTCTTTTTGGTTGGGCCCGTCTGAGGATTCAGAGGCGAGAAGTTTCAGGCGGGCACAGAGGAGTGGCTTGGCCCCGCTGGCGTCTGTGCCGAGGATTTTGAAGGCCGCTAGGAACCTCCCACACACCAAACGTCTCCCACAACTTCAGGGGTGCTGGGGAAGTGCTGGCAGCATCCGGGGGCCCCCAGCTCGGCGCCGGTTGCTCCAGACCAGCAAAATGGAGGCGGAATTAGGCCACACTGTTCTCCTCCCAAGTGCTAGCCTCGTTTTCCTCCTCCCGCCAGGTGGCTGGCCTTTGCGGGGCCAGGCCCCCCTCTAGGCCCCATGGGCGGCGGCGTTTCCAAGGGCGGCCTACGAGGGCGTCGCTGCCTCCTTGGCGTCGCCAGGTCCCCTGGCGCCCCTTGTGCGCCTGGGTTCCATGGCCTCAGCGTTAGGCTGGAGGCTGGAGATGCAGGCCTCGGGTGACTTGGGCTCTCTGCTCCGCCAAAGCTGCCCGGCCTGGTCTGGTAAGGGACCGATTGCCGGAATTAGGACTGCGCCCGCCGGGCAGAAAAGACTGCCCGGGGTTTCCCGACATCTTCTAGTTCCCCACCCGAAGAAATGACCCGGGTAGAAGGTGCCAGGAGCCGGTCAGGGCATGGATACGTTTTGTTGGCCCATGGCTTCGTGGTGGCCACGCCTCAGACGAGGACTGAGAGAGCGCGCTTCCAGAGGCCTCCCCTCCTGCAGCCAGTGGTTCGGGTAGTAGGTTGTTTAATTTCGGTGAGGGCCGCAGCACTTGGGTGGCCGCCCCTGAAATCCTGGCTCCACCTGAGCCGAACTCGGACCTGGCTCCCGTGCAGTTGCTGCTGCCCCGCCCGACCCGGCGCACCCTCCCCAGCAGCCTCCCTGTCAAGCGTGCCCGAGGCGCCCGGGGCTGTGCTGCGCGCTGGGTGGTCGGGCGGAGGCAACCCCAATACAGGCCAACTGCTAGGCCGCGGACAAAGGGGAAATGGAGCTCGACGTCCCGGACCTGTTGGAAGCATTTGTTCCAGTCAAGATTTTGCATTTGTTCAGTGCGAAATAATGCGTGATTGACGCCTGCTCACAATGCGCTTTAGCGCTCCGGAATAAATCGGAGCTTGTCCTGTGTTGTCATGGTTTTCAATGGGGTTCAATGGGATTGGGAGCACGATCGACTCTGCTGGCCGTCTCTCCGCGGTCTCGGGAATAGATTTATTAGTTATGTCTTTTTTTTTTTTTTTTTTTTTTTGCGGTACGCGGGCCTGTCACTGTTGTGGCCTCTCCCATTGCGGAGCACAGGCTCCGGACGCGCAGGCTCAGCGGCCAGGGCTCACGGGCCCAGCCACTCCGCGGCATGTGGGATCTTCCCGGACCGGGACACGAACCAGTGTCCCCTGCATCGGCAGGCGGACTCTCAACCACTGCGCCACCAGGGAAGCCCTAGTTATGTCTTTTTAAAGAAGATTAAATTGAAATGACTTGGTTGTTCTCTCTGAGATGGGGCGGAGGAGGGAGCAGGAGGTAGATGGGGAACGGCAGAAGCCAGAAACCCGGTGCCCACAGTGCCCAGCACCCAAGCTCCAGCGTCCTAGAGTTGGGCAGGTCACAGACAGGCGCAGGGCCTCGTGGACTTCCCTCTGGATGGTGCCCGATGCCTGGCAACCTCTGCCAGCTCGTCTCCTGTGAGAGGTGGAAGGAAGGCACCGACAGAGACTGTCCTAGGCAAGTATTAGGACAGACTCCCAAATTTGGGACTGAACTTCGAGGCTGCCTCAGGTTAGAAGGAGCTCTGGACTGGGAGTCACTTGGCATCCCCGCTCGGTCCCTAACTAGCTCTAATCACCTCATCACTCTGAGGCTCTTTTTTTTCATCTGAAACAGAAGAGATTTACTAACTTCTAAGGACCCTACCAGTTTTATGATTACATCTCTCTGGAATTTTTCTAAAACCATCTTCATTGTATTAACCAGCAGAGTTTGGTCTCCCTCTTCCCTCCCCTTCTAGACCTCTCATCCCCAGGACTCTGGCTCCACACTCTCCAGAATGTTCTAGAAGAGGATGTGACTGACATCTTTTGAGTTTCCGAAGGACCCTCCACAAGAGTGGTGAGGGGTAAATAATTTTGGAAAGAGAACCAAGTCAGGAGAAGCAAAAGAAGCGTCTTTCCTGGAATGACTGACCTCTCTTAGCCTTTTAATCTATTTAACATCCTAAGCCCACACTGATGTGTAGAAATAAGTAAATGGCACTCTTCAGTTCTTCAGCATCAAATATTTGCAGAGCTCTTCAGTATCAAATATTTGCTTTTACTCTTAGTATTTGGCTACCAAAGAGGAGATACATCCCCCATCTAGCAGTTGTGCTCTAGGAAGGACCTGTGTCTGGGATTAGCTCCAAATATTACTCCTGGCCTCACCTTCCCCAATCTGGGAACAGTGTTCCTGGGCCCCAGTCTGTGTTTTGAATGTCCCAGGGAAACTCTGTACCTTCTGGTTCTGGAAAGCACTGCAACTTCCCTGCTTCATCGTGGACTCTACCCTCGTCCAATCTTCCTCTCAACTCTGCTCTGGGACTGTACCTAAATTATCTCCAAGAGCTAGAGCCTGGGGACTCCAGGAGCTAGTTCCATTTAAACCATGCCTTCTGAAGAAATGCAGGAAAGAAGGCAGGAGAGCCAGAACTATTAGACAAAGGTGCTTTTTTAAAAAATTGCTTCTTCACATTGAATAAGCTCAAAGACATAGGAGGAGAAAATTATTTTGATGTTGAGTCAATAGAAAAAAGGTAGTCAAGATATTAAGTTTTATACACATTAGAAATATGCCTATGAATTGCCTCCAAATCACAGGTAAACATCTGACTGGATATTCTTTCCAGGTTTTAAAATATTGTTTGGTGCTCTGGGCACTTGAACTTATTTTGAAACATAGCTTGTGAATATTATTATCTAATTAGATAAGTATTTGTTTCCCTGTAATTGGATGTAGTGTATCTCAATTCCAGTAAGAGTTTTTAATCTTAAGGCATCTGTGCCATAGTGAATATATTTAAGCAGTCTGCACTAATCACCCTTTCAAAAGTATTATCCAAGATGATCATCACTGCTGCGTGATTGAGAATTTAAGACTAGAAAATTCTGAAATAAAACTAAAGTATCTTGATTTTTAAAAAAATGATTGCATCTATATCTTGCATTCTGCTTTTAAATCCTTCCATTTTGGTTAAGTGTTTCACAAAATCCTGCAAATCTATACAGTCTTGAAGAGAGGCAACATTGAAAATTCCCCTTGATAGATGGAGGGCCCTCAACTGCCAGGACATTTTTCTTTGCCTCACAGCAACTGCTCTCCCCTTTTTATCAGTATTCTGGTTAAAATAGCAAAAGGAAAATAAAAATGTGCTTTTGACATTTCCAAGAAGAAGTGAATGATCTTCATTGGCCTTAGGATGGAAAGAAAAGGCAGCATTTAAAATCAGACCTCTTTGCCTTTCCTTCTGAAAACTACTTGCCATGAATAAGTAAACATTTCCCTTTTAATGGTTAATAATCAATTGCTTGTCGGTGGTCCAGGCCTGGCTGCAATTCTTTCTTAGTTGTACTGATGATATATATACATGGGACAGGGAACAGCAATTACTTTCAGACTGGGAATTTAGTACATCTTTGAAATGGGCTTTAGATTTTATTGTTTAATGTCAAATGACAAGATTTGAAAGATGCCACCTTAAATTCCTTAAAATATTGACTTTACATGGACTTTTTTGTTGTTGTGCTTGATCTCTAGGAGAAAAGTTTTTCTGTCCAAATGTTTATCTAGTTGTTTAGTTATATACATAAAAAAAATGTAGGGGTAAAATGGTTCAATGAATTAAAAAATAAATGTATTTAATTAAATATCTATAGTCTCCATTTCTTAAAGAGCTAGCAAATAACTTTTTTATTTTTCAGCTAGTTTATTAGGTTATTAAATATGTCTGGTCTTTCCCATGCCTTTCCATGGTATAAGAGTAGCACGGAGTGTAAATTGTCAGAATAAAAATAATAATACACTTCGGGGAGGGTGCCAAGTCTTATTTGTCCAGAGCTGCACTTCTCATTTTTATCTAGTCTTTTCTTTTTAAAAAGGTAACAACTTATACTCCTTTGCTTGACTGATATAGTTATAATTTATACAATACAGAACCCTTACTGTGTTTAAGGGTCCAGGCCCTAAGTCACATTCAGTGTCACACCCAGACACTGACAAAGTAGACTAACCCCAGGAACATATTTTCTGATACTTGCCCCAGTACCTCACAGAGGCCTGCCTGCAGGGCATGCTTATAACCAACAGCACTTCAGTTCAAGCCAGTTGTTATTATTTTTCCTTACATTATCCAAGCATTATCATGAGGTCTCTTTTTTAATATACCTTTACTTTGTCTGAGATTAGCTTTGGGATTTTAAAAGGGTTGCATTATTAAGATGAGATACTATTTGTCTTATTTGACAGCAATTTGAACACTAAATCAATTATTATTCTGGAGGAGTATCTGTTAATATTTGCTGAAAACAAGGACCACAGTTTCTCAGAGGGCTAAAGAATCAAATACTCCATTTTCTTATCAGTGATAATGATACATTAGTAAGAAAATATCACTTTTTGTTTTATACATTTGAGAATGTTTACCGTGTGCACTCACCCTTGTTATCACATCCTGAGTCAGGACAGATTACCTAGAAGAAGCAAAGCTTAAGGAGAAACTTGAAGGCAGACAGACTGTGATATCCCTAGAACTGAAGAAATTAGAGAGGAGAATGAAGAGGGCCTAAAGAGGAGAAAGAGAGTCTATTGTAATAGAAGGTGTTAGAAAAGAATGATTAAAAGGTGAAAGAGAAAGAGAGCCTGTGCTAGCTTAGAGCTATGGGTTCAATTTGATCTCATGAGCTCAAAGAGAAAAAAATGCCTGAACCAGAAAGTCCCAATCAATAGTGGCTTATATATTCTTCCCCAAAGTCTTTATATTTCTAAAAATTAATGACAATAGCTTCCAGTTTAAGATGAATGAATCCTGAGAATGTAATGTACAACGTGGAGACTATAGTTAACAGTACTGTTTTGTATATTTGAGGGTTGCTAAGAGAATAGCTCTTAAAAGTTCTTACCTCAAGAAAAAAAAATCTGTAAGTGTGGTGATGGTTGTTAACTAAACTTATTCTGGTAGTTCTTTTGCAATATATACATATATCAAATCATTATGTTGTACACCTAAAACTAATACAATGTTATATGTCAATTATATATTTTTTAAATGACAATAGATAAATGTCAGCTTTTAAAGCATTTCAAGTTTTTCCAGATTCGATTTATGAAATGTTCCTTTGGAAAAAATCTTTTTCCTCTTCTAAGAGGAGGCAAAAGTGCACAACAGGAGCATGAAATGACAACCTCACAGGAATTTCCTCATGAAAAAAGGAAAAGAGCTATATATGTTTACTGCAGTCTCTAGAAATCCCTTAGCTAGCAAAGGTGGCTGTCTTTGTATTCTTGATTAAATGGGTATTTGCACTGAAGTCACATACCACACAAAGGAAACAAAACAAAATAAAAATGTCCTTCGTGTTCTGTTTTTCAATCATTTGTGTGAAGGAGGTTCTTGGCCTTTATCACTGTCAGTGAAAAGTTCTTCACTGGAAGGAGACATTCCACTCACCCTGCTTCTTGTACACAGGGAGCTTACCATGGAAACTACCTCTGGAGCCATCAGACAAATATACAAATGACAAAGCTCAACACTGGGCATTTTAGGTTTGGCTTTATCTCAACAACAGGATATGAGGAAGGGTGCTTAGAATTTCTTGAGAAATTTATTGCTCTATTTGTCTTTCTCTGAATCTTAAAACCCATAAATTGGACTTATTCAAGTTAGGAAACAACTAAGAAATGACTTTATCTAAGGGATTCTGATACTAAAATATGTATGCTGTATATTTAACATAACTATGTATAGTAAAGCTGCACTTTTTTACATGATTATTTAATGACAGCTTGAGTATCCCCAAGATAGGAACTTCATCTTTAATATATGTTTATATTTTTTAATTGCTTATGACCTTTAATTAACTGAAAGGAAAAAATTTCTTCTACTGAACAAGTTTTTTTTTTGGTTGTTTAACAAGATCTATCCTGAACTGTTGTTGATTTATCCCTAAAATATAACATTTTGCTCTGTAATGTGGACCTGAAGAAATTTTTTAAAACAGTGCTTCACAAAAATTATATTGTATTTTTTAAAATCCCATCTGCTTGTCAAGTTCTCATTTAATTTAGAACCAATCCCAGGTCATTCCCTTACAGTTTCCATCAAGTCTGTTTCCAGCTCCCCTCAGTCCATGGTCCACGTGAACCAACTGTAAAGACCATCCGTGGCTGACGGTATGTTTCCATTGCTTGTTTTCTTTACCAGCTCTTCACATCAAATCAAGGCAGTTCACAAAAACTAGCTTGATATATATTCCTGGATGGCTATGGCATCAGGAGCTGCACATTTCTTTGGATATGTGATTGGAACTCAGTTCTTGCCTTAGGCAATGGAGCAGGTGTGTGTTTGGGTGGTTTGTGGTGTGAGAAAGAAATGGATGTAGAGCACCGGGAACTCTGCTCAATACTCTGTAACAACCAAATTGGGAAAAAAATTTGAAAAAGAATAGATACGTGTATATGTATAACTGAAATAACTGAATCACTTTGTTGTACAACTGAAACTAACACAACACTGTTAATCAACTATACTCCAATATAAAATAAAAAGTTAAAAAAAATAAAGTTAACTTCGAGAAAGAAAAGAAAAAAAAGACTGGATAGGACCACCGGAGGGAAAATAAAGAAATGGATGGCTACACATTGGATTTTAGTTACTTCTTTGGCTTTGGCTACTTTTAAAAAAAGAAAGAAGAAAAAAAAAAAAAACCTTTTTTCCTTAAGCAAAAGGATTGGGCTGTAAAACAAATTTAGAGGGGGGAAATCAAAGAAATAATATTTATGCCTAAAGTTAGACATTCTATTTCTTACATATTATTAAAATGACTATTAAAAGTGATGAACTTTGTGAAACCTCAGATGCCAGAATGCAGGGGGTTATACAATACAATTGGCAGGTCACCTCTGCTGAATTTAGTCCTCTGGTTTCTTCTATAGTAAAAATAAAAGCCACCCAGGCTTCAGGAATTATCATCTTAATCATTTCTTTTATAGAACCACTAGGAAAAGTACATGAATATCTCTTTTTATCACGTACACTCATTTTTCCATTATTGACATTTTCTATTATGCAAATCCTAGAGAAGCCAAATCCTAGAGATTTTCTATTATTCCAGTCCTAGTAGGTTCCTGATTCCCCCATCAGTTGATTGGTCACAAGAACATTCCCAAAGGGCAGGCAGCATAGAGGAGAAACTGCTTGAGTCTAAAAGTGAATCGAGATGTTTGCTGTGAATGGAGGTGGAAGCAGCTGGGCAAAGGGGGGAGAAAGTGAGAGTGAGTGCCTGTGTCAGCTTGGTGATCACCCATCTCCAACTAGCCCTGGCTTCTACCAGCTGGAGGTTGGTAAAGGGCAGGCCAGTGGCAGGGAGTGGGTTTTATCACCTCTGGAGCAGCACACGGGGACCTGTAGAGGAGAAAGGGTGGTTTTGTCCAGATGCCAATTAAGGGACCCAAAGGCCTGCAGCATTTCAAAAGTCCTTGTAGGGAACAGAGACTAATTTCTAGGAATCCTCTGTGATTTGTTTTTCAGCAGCATCTCAGTGACTAGCAGAGTGGGATTTCATCTTGTCTAAGTTGTATTTGTTTCCAAACCGCTTAACCATGGTAACTGGGGGCACCGACACTCTTTGCAAGTTGCATTTTTTGAAAAAGATAACTCACCCTAGCAAAGAACATAGATTGAAAACCAGTTAAAAGCCAGTGAGAACAAATGGGTCTTAAATCGAGGATGGAACAAAGGGAAGGTGGGGACACATCCCCTAATGTCAACAGGGAGAAAGCCGCACGTGCATAATGGGCAAGGGAGCGACCACCCAAGGGGATCCGAGTCACTTCCAGAGACAGACAGAGACCTGGAGCCAGAGGCCAGGCCAGCCACCCAGAGTCTTGCTCAGGAGGGAGCTGAGGTGGCCGGAATTGTCTTATTCCTGTTCCATGCCCCACGTTTACCCACAGCCAGTTTTCTTCCTCCAAATATAACCCAAAGGCAGGAGGTAGGCACTCTGGCAGCTGTGGTCAGCAGCCACGCTCCTGGTGGTCCAGAGGCCGTTAATGCGAGTGAGCACTAACTAGAGTCAATTGAATCACACAAATATATAACCCCTCCTGTTCCCCACCGAAAGGCTGCCCACCCAGTCAGCTTTATGATCATGCAAGGCCCTCAGGAGGCAGAAATTTTGTGAAAGTTGCAATCCACAAATATACAGTGGTCTATATCATGAGCACCAGGCACTGAGCGAGTGCTGAGGCTGATCTGGGCAAGCAGAAGGCCTAGTGCAGGAGAAGCAACCTGATTTTTCTTTCCAACATGCACCAGATTTGGGGGTTAGAGAGACAGAACCAGACCTGGGTTTGAAGTCTGGCTCTCCCAGTAAGACCTGAGTGACCCAGGTCAAGTATAATTTCTTGGTGCTTCTGTTTCCTCATCAGTAAAATGGAAGTGACAATTTCTTTGTGTGTTGTGATGACAGATACTTTGTGTGAAGTGCTCGGCACAGTGCTTACCCACAGTTAGTAGGTGCTCAATTAATAGTGGCAGTTATTGCTGTGATGATAATACATCTTGGGGAGGTGGGATACACGTGGAGAGGCCGGGTTTTAACCTCATATAGCCAATGGGAGCAGTCCTATAAGTTTAGGATCATCAGTCACAGAACTGAAGTGAACTTTATCTAGTTCACAGAAGAAGAAACTGAGGCACAGAGAGAGACTGGGTGACTTGCCCAGTGTCTCACAGAGTCTGCCTTGGAGCCCAGATTTTCCTCATCTAAGGTTCTTTCTACTTCAGCACATCCTGCATTACTAGTCCCTGAAGTAGCTTTTCTTCTCCTAACAGTTAGGAAAAAACTGCCTATAGAAGAGATTTCCTTAAGCTCAGCAGCATTACCCAGACCCTCCAGTTTCAGATTTTTGGCCTCAGGCCTACTTGCTGCTGTGGCTTTCACATCTCCGCTGGAGACGCAAAGGCTCTCATTGCACTTAATGGAAGGATAGAGGCTCAGCCTCCCAAGTCCTAATGTTGTCCTTGCTGGGTGCTTCTATAGCTGCCTCAGGTGTTTTCCCCCCAGTCTCTATGCTTCATTCTTCCCAGTGTGTGAATCCCTGAAGTAGCATTTGAGTCCTCTCAATTCAGCCAGAGCATCTTGTAGTAAAAATTCATTCTCTTCAGCACATGTGAAACACCATGTAAGAGAATCAGATGAATCAGAAACAAATGCATTTGCCGGGAGAGGACCAGAAACAGGGCAAATGTTGACTGCTTTAAGAAAGCAAAGGGAAATGCATTAAGAGTTTTAAAAAGGGAGTGGGCGTAGAATTCTTCTCCTACTGGGAAAAACAGAGGAGAGAATGGCACTTCACAACAAGGCTATGTCTCTCACATCAGGCCCTTGGATTTCCCTGTGGGCCTGCGAGTGAACACGGTTGGGAAGACAAAGTTGTGTGTTGGACTCTGCAGGTCCTGCCTTCCTCATCTCTGGCTGCCTTACAGAGGTGGGACAGTCCTCACTCTGCAGAGAGGAGTGAGTTAGCCCCCAGAGTCCTCAAAACCCAGGCCACCCCACCCCAAGCTGTATGTCCTCCTGCCTTCTTTTCTTTTCTAAGCTCCTTTAGCTCTTACAGTCAACACCATCTGCTTTTCCTCTTAATTGCTTTCTGAACATTTCAGATGTGCTCATTTCATCTTCTTAATCTGATTGTCAGCCTCTTCAGGACAGGCACTGTACTCTGTAGTTCTTCTGTATTTTCAAAAGAAATACTTGCTTTTCTTGATCGACATAAGAATACATTGCTAACTATGAGACAACTGGACTTTTTAGGTTTAAAAACATTTCATTAGAAGGAACGTGTTTCTTCTTTGCTAAAGGTGTATCTAATCAGTTAATAATCTGAGTCAGGATTAATTTCCCACCCAACCAAAGTGATATAAAATCATTTCCTGCTTGAGGTATTGTGGAATGCCACAGGCCAGGGGTATGTCGGGAGAGGTCACCCTTATTTGACAGAACTGGTAATGCTTCTGATCTCAGAACAGATTAAAAGGGATTTTACTGTTTGTATGAAAAGTTCTCTTTCCTTGGTCTGTATAAGACACAATAGATAACAGCTGATTCAAAACAGTTATACTCTAGTGTATAAATATGTAAACATGGGTAAGTATGTATTTAGACAATTTAAAAGTGTGTCTCATTTACCCAGTTATAAACAGCTGTCTGAGAGCAATTATGATTTATCATGTAAATGCTTATTTGCATAATTCAAAATATGAATATTATTTGCTCCATAAAGACTGTAAATAAAAGGCAACCTGAACTTTCTCATGCTTAGAGTTTTATGCTAAGTTTTTACCTTACAGGAGACAAAAGCATTTTGTTCAAAATGGCACTTAAGTTTGTTAATTCTAGCAGGTCCAGATAATAGCTAACTTAATAAGAAAAGAGCAAGAGTTTTAAAGTAAAGGTGAGTGGCTGAGAAATAATGAGAGAAGTCACACTACTCTGCTATTTTTACTCCTGAAAATTTACTATGTAGGGATGATGAATTGCCTTACAACTGTTTTCACTGAATATGAATGTTTAATGGTGAATTCTTTCATGGTATTTAGCATATTATTTTATGTACTACAATTTGATATATACATAATTTTTCAGTAATATATCATTATTTTTTAAGTGTAAGATTATTTAATGAGTATGCTTCCAAGTGGACTAAAGTTCATTTCTCCTTAAAATATAACTTCTACTTTTATGTGTACAAGTAATAAAATGTGGACATCAAAACTTCTGCTCAGGTATTGCCTGATATATTAGTTTTCTAGGGTTGCCATAACCAATTACCACAAACTCAGTGGTTTATAACAACAAAATTTTTTGCCTCCCCACTACCCTCAGAGAAAACTAATATGCAAAGTAATGTCTCTCAGCACTAAAGGATCCTAATATTATCTGAATTATCCTTCCTTTAAGAGTGATTTGTATGTTACATGGTTTTGACATTATAGACAGTATATTATTTGAAAAACTGGGAATTCATATGTGACATATACTATATTATTATATAGTATATTCAAGGAATATTTATTGAGTTTCCATTATGTGAAGAACAATGTGATGAGAACTCTCTCTTAACCAGATTACTCAGTTAACCAGAACATCGCATTCTTCCACTATTTTTGACAAGGAAAACCTCATGATCTTTCCTTGATATTAAGCTTCTTTGCAAGGACCTTATTGCTATTATTGTACCACTAACTGTGGACAAATCTTCCCAGATGGATTAAGTCTCTCTCTGCAACTCTCCTTCAAGTGGAGGGGTCAATCCCTGCCTCCTTTATGCAATTCTTTTCATGCTTCCAGGAAGGAAGTGTGCCAAGCAGAGTGCTAAACATTTTATAAAAGGCAGCTCATTCGGATCTCATAGTCCTGGGAGTTATGTTTCATGACATTCCCATATTACAGATATCAATACTGATACTCGGATGGGGTCCAAGATCAAACAGCCGTTAAGTGACAGAACCAGGATACAAATCTGAACGTTACTGTCTCTAATGCTTGTACCTTTGCCGTAGATCTTTGGAGGATGTCACAGTGTGCCTGGCTGCACGCTGTCACTTGCTTGGCTCTCTCACACTCCCAGACCTGTCCAGGAATGCGTTTTGTGCTGCTTCAGCTCTGCTGGTGTTGCCATGTTTCTACAACTCTAATAAGTGGCTTCTCACTCCTAGGAGGATGCATTGCCCAAGTGGCTGGGTTAAGAACTTGGAAACTGGGGACTTCCCTGGTAGTGCAGTGGTTAAGAATCCGCCTGCCAATGCAGGGGACACGGGTTCGATCCCTGGTCCGGGAAGATCCCACATGCCGTGAGGCAACTAAGCCTGTGCGCCACAACTACCGAGCCTGCACTCTAGAGCCCGCGAGCCACAACTACTGAGCCCGCGCACCACAACTACTGAAGCCGGCGCACCCTAGAGTCCATGCTCTGCAACAAGAGAAGCCACCGCAATGAGAAGCCCATGCACTGCAACGAAGAGTAGCCCCAGCTCGCTGCAATTAGAGAAAGCCTGTGCACAGCACAAAAATAAATAAATAAATAAAGTGGACAATAAGGTTTCTTATTTTTTTAAAAAAAGAACTTGGAAACTTACACTGATAAGGAGAGGGAAGAATAGATCATCTCTTAAAAGACCCTTATCATGGGCCCCCTGAAAAAATCAAAGCAAGAGAAATCAGGGCACCACAGCAGTTCCGCTGTGAGAAAACAAGCCCTAGGATCCAAGCACAGGCACAGAAGTTGGTTATAGACTTCCTTGAACAAGACCAAAAATTTGAGTGAGATAATCAGAGCTGAGATGAAGTGGCAGGCAAGGGGCCTGTCCCAGCCCAGGGGCTGTCTAATGATACTCATCCGGTAGGAAAGGACTACTGAAAATATCTCATGCTTAAATTTGCAACTATCATGGCCCCAAAGCATTACACCTTCTCTCGCTTGTTTGGGTAAGAGCAATGGAATGGCTGTCATCTCCACCTTATGTCACTACCTCTCTTCTTACATCTGTGTCCTGTCAGCCCAATTAGACAGCAAGCTTACTGAGGAAAGAGTCTTCCTCTCTTGCCCTCCTTGTGTTACCAACAGTAACCTCATCCAATCTCCAGTTCTTGACATTCAGAGAGGAGCACGTCTGATAAACATAAATAAATGGGAAATCCAGTCATTGACAAGCTGGCTGAATTTTAATTCTTCCAAGTTAAAAATTTTGCTTCTAAAAGGAAAGGCATGCTTTTCTCACACCGAATATCCCGTCACTCAATGAAAGATCCCATAGCCTTTATAATTTCTGTGGTGGCTCAGCTGCCACAAAATGCTAGGTGACTTGTTCAGGACCAATTCCAGTGTTAGGAGAAATATGCAGAATCATTATTTAGTGCTATTTATTTGAGATTCCTGCCTTTTTGTCAGAATCTACTTTTTTTTTTTTCTTTTTAGTTCCGGTTACTGAAAATCAAACCTGATGACGGAAGTCGGACCTCTCTGCTTCCAAAATCATACATACACACACAGGCTGAAAACAAATTCACTTCTATGCTTTGTTTTCTAATTGTACTTTCTATTTCCAGTCAGAAAAAATGATCAATTCACATTTCATGGTGCCTATTAGTGTTGAAAAAGTTAGGTCATAAAAGTGCACCCAGGGGGCTTCCCTGGTGGCGCAGTGGTTGAGAGTCCGCCTGCCGATGCAGGGGACATGGGTTCGTGCCCCTGTCCGGGAAGATCCCACATGCCGCGGAGCGGCTGGGCCCGTGAGCCATGGCCGCTGAGCCTGCGCGTCCGGAGCCTGTGCTCCGCAACGGGAGAGGCCACAACAGTGAGAGGCCCGCGTACTGCAAAAAAAAAAAAAAAAAAAAAAAAAAAAGTGCACCCAGGCAGAGGAATTTCCACACTGGCATAAACAATCAACTTCTTTGGGTCCTAAACTGCTCCTAAGTTAAACAAGAATCAAGAAATCCAGTTTGAATCACCAACCTAGCTCAGTACAGTGTAAAAGTTATGACCTTTATCAGAAAACCAGGTATAGTAGGTCTTGCCTCTCTAATCACCGGTCAGTCCTGAAGTTACAGAAAGGGCCAGCTTGTATGGACCTGCTTCCTTGTGTCACCTTCAGCCATGCTTCAGTCTCATTTACCACTCACCCTAATATGTTTCAATTATTTATTTCCTTGCTAGTTCTCATACCATGCCTATGGGAGACGTTCGTTTTGCTATCTTATCTATAGATCACCTTCAAGGTAGGATTGTAAATCAGTTTTGATTGCTAAGTGTAGCATTCCAATTTTTTTTAACATCTTTATTGGAGTATAATTGCTTTACAATGGTGTGTTAGTTTCTGCTTTATAACAAAGTGAATCAGCTATACATATACATATATCCCCGTATCTCCTCCCTCTTGTGCCTCCCTCCCTCCCTCCCTATCTCACCCTCCCCATCCCACCCCTCTAGTTGGTGTAGCATTCCAATTTAAGGAGAATCGATCCTTTCCCCACTGAGGTTTGAGGTTTGCTAATGTATTACCACAGGTTTATTCATTCTGTTCCTTCAACTAACAAGCACTTAGAAATGCTTACTATGTGACAAAAGCTGTGTTAATTTCTAGAAAATTACATTTGCATAATGTTTTACAATTTCCAGAATGTAAAATCACTATTTCCTTTTATTTGTCTGCAGTTCTAGAAGCAGTGTTATCTCCAATTTACAGATCATTAAAAAACTGAGGTTCAGATTCTAGGGCCTTTACAAGGGCAGGACAGTCATCCAAGGTAAAACTATGGAGAGTACAGAAGACTATCAGATGCCTCTCCTTGGCACTGTCCTGGAGATTTAATAATAAAAAATGACCCAGTCCCTGGCTTTGAGAAGCTAAATGTTTAATATGCATGTGACCATAGAATTTGCATATAATTTATTATCCAAACAGGACATTTTTGAGAGGAAAAAGAGGCACTGTGATAATTATGCCAGGACAACCAGTGCAAACTGGGAACGATGGTATTCCCTTTCTCCCAGCCTGTCTGTCCAAGGAGAAAACAGTGCATCTCTGGAGACATATTTGCTCTTAAATTCCCAAGATCTGTTTCAGAAAAAAAAAATTTGTCTGTTTTTTTTTTTAATACACTCCCACTCCCAGGAATTTATTCTCTAACTAAATAGTTCAATGTTATTAAAAGAATTGTTCCCACTGGGTGGATGTTAATCATTAAAAGCCCCAAAAGGCAAGAAAGATACCTTCCTTTGGTTATTGACACGAAGCTAAGTGGAAGGGGTTGTGTTATTTGAGACTGTGTGCCTAGGATTGAGACTGCTTTTGTTGGTTCTCAGGTGGGAATCATGTCTCAGAGCTGGAAGGAACCCGAGGAGATTATCCATTCATCCTCCTGCTTCCGACAGTTAACTCCGAACACCTCCAAGGGAATTATGGCTGTCAGGGTAAAGTATGTCCCATCCAGAACGTTATAAAGGGCTTTCGTGCACTGACCCTTCTGCCAGTCTGACATTTCCCACCACTTCCTCATCTGGACTCGGTGCTTCTGCTGTGATGATGATGGTGGTGATGATATCTGACATCTCTGGAGCTCTAACGATGCACTGAGCAGTTTTCTTAGCACTTTACCTGTGTTATCTCAGTTGTTCTTCGCAGCCCTTTGAAGCAGTTTATATTAGTAGTATTTTTATAGATGAGGAATCTGAGGTACAGAGAAGTAAAGTAACTGTCCCAAGGTCACAAGTCTCCAAAGGTGACTCTACCGTGTGCAGTTCGCTTCAGGATGTTCCCTCTGTGTAGACTGTTGACATCTCAGGTCTTCTGTCTGGCACCCTCTTCGCCCTTGAAGATACAGTTTAAGTGCCATGTCTTCTTAAAAGCTGCCTGTGTCTGCAGAGGCTGAGTTCCATGTGCCTGGGCTAGGCTGCACACAGCCTGTGCAGACATCTACTGCAGCAGCATCCATCACTCTGTACCCCCTGCTGGCTTCCATGACTGTCTCCCCCTCTACACGGAGAACAAATTGAGGCTAGAAACTCAGTCTTTTACCTCTGCTCTCGAGCACATGGCCCACTGTCTGTCACTTAGTAGGCTTTCAGATACATTTAACACAGTAAAATATACATAGTCAGAAAGCGGCTGACTTCCCTTTGCAGTGCCAGGGTGGGCATGTGGCTGACCCATATGGAGCACCAACAATCTAAAGAAACATAGTCACAGAGGGGGCTGGGAGTCCAGTTTGCAATTTTAATTTAGAACTGGTGTTCGGCAGCAGCTACTTTAGACCATGGACTAGTCGAGACTGAACTGACGAAAAAAATGAGATACATTTTTTAGAAAAATACTCTAAAAAGTACTGTGAAGCCTGTTGGTAGGTGTGTCAGTTGGCATAACCTACCTGAAAAGCAACTGGACAAAATGTATCAAGGGCCTTAAAAATGTAAATAGGTTTTGATCCACTTCTAGGAATTTTTTTCAAGGAAAGATCAGAAATATATATAGAAATATGTACGCATAGGTATTATTTATTGCAACATTGCCTTAAAAAGTGGAAAGTTGGGATGGAACCTAGATGCCCAGGGTTAGGGGCATGGTTAAGAGCACTGTGTTACCATCAAAGGTGGGCCACAAGGAGCTGCTCATATCATGTACAAAGAATTTGTAATGACAAGGTAAAGGCTTATGATATGTTAAACAAGCAAACAAGAAATCTTAGAATACAAAACTCTGTAAACAGCATGATTTCAACAATGTAAGAAGTATATGAGAACTAGAAGGAAATATACTAAAACATTAGCAATGATTTATCTCCAATTGGTGAAATTGGGTAATTTTTTTTTTCTTTATAGGTTCCTTTACTTCCCAAGTTTTACACTTTGAGCATGTATTACTTTAATATTTAGGGGGGAAAATTAGGGTTTTTTTTAAAACTGCGTGAGACATAACATGTTTTATAAATAAAGTTGAGAGATAACATGTAATTTCTTAATTAAATGACAAATATGCCTTTATCTCTAAAATTTAAAAAATGTTTAGAACTAGACAAATATCATTAAAATGGAGTTGTAATAAGTAGAAGCTGAATGGTTTCATGGGGAGAAAAAGCACTTTGGATGGCAGAAGATCTGGTTAATAGTATTTGTGTCAGAAACTGTATAACCCAGGAGAGTCATTTAACCTCTTAAGTTTCTTCATTTGTAAAAATGAATTGTTTGAATCAGATGATTTCCACGTTCCCTCCTGGCTCTAAAAAGCCTATGGCCTTTTTCCATTGATTGATCCACTGTTTATCTCATATGTACAAAAATCCACATTTATGGGTGATTTGACTGCACTAGATGAGGTGCTGAGTGCAAATCCGTGGAAACCTCCCCTTGTCAGCAGAAAGTTGGTGACTAATTCCTGAGATTAGAGTCAGTGTGGCTGTAAGGACCAGGGAGTAAAAAGGAGGAAAACGCGGTAGAGAAAGAATGGTGGGAAAGGCATGGAGGTGCTGGGAGAGGCCAGATGGGTTGAGGAGGAAGATTCCTGTTTTGACAGAGTCAGCGAGGGCTGCATGGTAGGCAGTCTGCCGTCTGGGTTGATTGATCAATGGTTGAGAGGCTGCCTGACAACTCACCAAAGGAAGAACAGGGGCTGGAGAAGGGGATGACCTTTCACCCTCAGTTTCCCAGCACAAATTCCCCGGGAGACCCAGTGTCTTATCACCCTGTGGAGTTAGAAGTGAATGACTGAAAACAAAGTTCCACCCAGGAGATGGACAGAGGGTAGGTTTTTGACTTGTGGTTAAAAACTAGTGAAAGACATGCTTTTAACCAGAAAGAAAGCAAGCATTGGCCCAAAATGTAAAAGAGGGGTAAAGAGAAAGGAGGACTACTGTGGAATTCAAAAGGCCTGTGTCCTAATCCTGGCTTTGCTGTGGTCTTGCTGGGTGGCCAGTGAGCCATTCACCCTTTCCTGCCTCACTTTCTCTCAGAAAATGGAGCCGGCAAGCCCTGTTCCCAGCATCATGGAGGGTGTTAGGAGAATCACAGATGCCAAGAGTGATGGTGCTGTGTAAATACAGTGTCCAAAGTCCTGTTTTTCTTTCTCCTTGGACCAAGTGAATCTGTCAGGAAGTAGAGGGGAAGAGACAGAGACAAAGTAACAGAGAAGAGAGGCTCAGTCTCCTCTCAGCCTAAGGGAGCAGCCCTCTAATTGCTTAAAAAACGGCAGATGTTATATAATGGAAATCCTACAACCTAAACTGTGCCCCAAATTATCTAAGTTCTTCTGAGCCAAAGAGCATTGAAATTCTAGGGGAAACACTGAATACTTGGAACATTCACATGACTTGTACGTGTGGCAAATAGTAATGCTATTTATTTCCTTCTAATGTTATTTTTATCTGCAACTGCTATTAGTCACTGTTGCATTTTGTTTTGCCTATAAAGCCTTCTAGTTTAGTGCTTTAAACGTTGGTGTAGTGCAGTCATATTTGATTAACACGGCCTCAAGGGTAGAGGCTATGTCTTCCGCTCCCCTTGTACTTTTAGAAGGGCAAAACAGATATTCAAGTTCATGTTTCACCTGAAACCCAGTGCTTCCCTTCCCATGACGGTTACTCCCAGCATCTGCATTTAGCTGTGCCCCTTCCGGTGCAGCAAGCCTGTCTGTCACTCCTGCATGACCCAGGAGTCGGCCAGGTGAAGGTGTTGGTGTATCATTTTAGGATTAATAATGGCAGCTCATTTCTATTTATGTATTTGATGGATTCTAATCCAGAAGCTCTGAAATCACATTGATGCTGTGCCAAGTACCTCCCATGAAGGAAGACCTCTGTCAGTCACCCAGCAGAGGAGATGAGTGCCCCAGTGTTTCTGATTTTACGGAGCCCTCTAATCCAATCACTTTCAGAGAGCTTTACTTCCCCTGAGCCCTGCATGGATTAATTCTACGAGAGCACCTTTTCCATTAAAGAAACTGATTGCAAACTTCCCTTCTAACTGTGAAAATGCCCATCTTCTCCAAGTAAACAGTTCTGGAAAGATACCTTCATTCTGCTTCAGTTAGTGGGCTGAGGAGAGTGCAGTTTCAACAGAAATTTAAGAAGTTAAAATTCAACACCCATCCTCACTCTCCGAGCAATGTGTGCCTAAGGTGAGTGCAGAAACTACAAAATGACCTTGATCCCATCAGGCACTTTTCAAGGACCTCAATTATCTGGTTTTGACAACAACAAGAACAAAAATCCCTAAGTAAGGGAGCAGTGGGAATGATGACTGTAAGCAGCCGTTGAGACGATCATTAAAAAGGAACAATTATCCAAAATTGAAAACAACCTAAATAGCCAACAATTGGAGAACTATTCATTTTAGTATATTTAATGCTGCAATGCTATGAATAATTAAAATCATGTTTTCTGAAGAACGTAAAATGAGACGGAAAAATATTTACCACCTATGTGAGATGGAAAAAGCAGTATGCAAAATTGTATGTACAATTTTTTAAGAATCCCTAGTCCTAGAGAAAAGACTACGCCCTGAAGCAGTTCAAAAGGACAAAATGGATCTAAATTTACTAATATGGAAAGATTCCTAAAATCTGACATCACCTCATGAAAGCACATTTCAAAACAATGTAGAGCACAATCCTACTTGGGAGGGATTTTGGATTAGGAAGGTTAAAGGGGACTTTAATCTCATCCGTATAATTTGAATATCTGTAACGAGAGTACATTTATTTATTATGAAATTTAAAATCATAGTTTTGAAATTTAAAGTGGGGGAAGAAAATGAGAAAAAGTACAGGAAGAAAATATTCCTTAAATGTTAATAGTTGGCTATCTCCAAATGGTGTGATTGTAGCTAATTGATGAAACTGAAGCCCTTGCAGGATAAATCACTCAACAACTGATCCAAGATTCAACCTTGGTTCTCACCTTTCCAGTTATGTGTCCTTAGGTGCTACTGAGTCAGATTACTGTTAGGGGAAAAGAAGGGATGAGCAGGCACTGGGAAATGGGGGGCTACCTTTATTCTTGAACTTTAAGGCTCCAAGTTCAGCAGTGAAAATCAGGCACCAGGCCAGTAAACCAGAGGCAGCAAAAGAGATGGAAATGGCGCCACCAGCTGCTCAACAAACCCCACAAAACCCAAAAAAACTACAGCTTCCTTGCAGCTGTGGCTCACAGCACAGTCTACTTAGGAGCTAACAGACAAGTTCCAGGATCCATCCCCAGAGATTGTGACCTAGCAGGTCCCGAGTGTGGCCCAGGAGTTCTGCATTTTCCCAAGTATCCCACGTGGTTCTTAGACCATTTCTTGAGAAACCCTACTCTAGAGATGTTATAGATCCAGAAAACAAATGCATGAAGTGCCACACTCTCTCCATTCCCAACTTAGACCATCCTCTGAACCCTTTTTGCTTTCAGAACAGTCCCTTATGCCCATTTAAAGCTGATTCCACTGAGTTAAAATATTGGGTAGGGCACCAGGGTGAGGGGAGGGGGCAGGTGTGGCTGGGCTGAGGAGGACGGGGAGGGGTTGCTCAGTGAAGAGGAGGGGCAGGAGCCACATGAATGCTATGAAGTTTACAAATCAATAAAATGCTCTAATCTCTAGATATGACCCTGGCGAATGCTATGAAGTTTACAAATCAATAAAATGTTCTAATCTCTAGATATGACCCTGCCAAACAGATGACATAATAGAGTATGACCTGTTAAATAACTCATTGTCAGAGGATTATAACGAAAATAATTATAGCATCTAAAAAGTGAGCATCCAAGCCCTGATCATCAGCTTAGCCAAGAGAAAATGCCGTTAGTCCACCAGGGTCAAGAAGGGCCGCAATAATAAGGTTTCTTCCTCAAAGATTTGTCCAGATTGCTGCCACTCCTGGAAATCAAAACGAAAGTCCTATGTTGCCACCTAGAGTCCAAAGCCTAGAAGTATGGGCTGAGGAAATTTGAATTGATCTGGTTCTTTGGAGAAATCTCTCTGTCCATGTTTAATTACCACCAGCTTCAGACTTAGGAATGCCCATCAGTCCTTTTTTTAACAGAACTTGAATATGTGTTTGAACTCAAGCCTCCAAATGACCAAAAAATTTCAGAGTGGATTTCTAGAACCTTGATTAAATGTTAGAGAGAGCATGCCTGTGAGTGTGCGAGGGTGGGGGAACAGGCTTAACTGCCACTGTCTAACTAGATGGCCTGGGGAAAATCACTTTACCCCTCGCGGCCAAGTTCCTCTTAGGTAAAATAAGAGGACTGAACACACTTCACAATACTGCAAGCCTTTTAAGGCCTGAATTTCCATATTTCTTTAATAGTCTAGACTCTATTTAAACCCAGACTTCAGTCAAACCAAAAATTACATCCTGCCACCCCCATCTCCTTCAGTAGCACTTCTGAACGCTTCAGAGACAAAGACTCCAGGAATCTGTCTGGGGACAGACAGAGCTTTGCTCATGTTGATCTCCTGGATTTAGCCAGCATTCTGCTCTAGAGATCAAAGAGAGCTTGGAGGTGTCTCTTAGTGTCCTGCCTTGGAAGGGTCCATTGTTCTACCTGCCAGACTCATTCTCTCAGGATGAGTCCACCCTTCTACCCATCCTAGGCTTCATCCAGCCAGCCAGCCCTGAGCTGGGTTGTTGTGTCGTGGATAAAGAGCCGTGGGGCTGGAAGGGTCTTGGTGCTCCGGCCGGGTGTCAAGCCTGAGCCTCGGAGGTGGCATAGCTGAGTTCAGGACACTGGACCACCAGAGACCTCCCGGCTCCACGTAATATCAATCGGCAAGAGCTCTCCCAGAGATCTCCGTCTCAACGCTAAGACCGAGCTCCACGCAACAACCAGCAAGTTTCAGTGCTGGACACTCCATGCCAAACAACTAGCAAGAAAGGAACTCAACCCCACCCATTAGCAGAGAGGCTGCCTAAAATCATACTAAGCTCACAGACACCCCAAAACACACCACTGGACACGGTCCTGCCCACCAGAAAGACAAGATACGACCTCATCCACCAGAACACAGGCACCAGTCCCCTCCACCAGGAAGCCTACAAAACCGACTGAACCAACTTTACCCAATAGGGGCAGACACCAGAAACAACAGAAACTACGAACCTGCAGCCTGCAAAAAGGAGACCTCAAACACAGTAAATTTAAGCACAATGAGAAGACAGAGAAATAGCAGCAGATGAAGGAGCAAGGTAAAAACCCACCAGACTAAACAAATGAAGAGGAAATAGGCAGACTACCTGAAAAAGAATTCAGAGTAATGATAGTAAAGATGATCCAAAATCTTAGAAAAAGAATGGAGAAAATACAAGAAAAGTTTAACAAGGACCTAGAAGAACTAAAGAGCAAACAAACAATGATGAACAACACAATAAATGAAATTAAAAATTCTCTAGAAGGAAACAATAGCAGAATAACGAAGGCAGAAGAACGGATAAGTGACCTGGAAGATAAAATAGTGGAAATAACTACCACAGAGCAGAATAAAGAAAAAAGAATGAAAAGAATTGAGGACAGTCTCAGAGACCTCTGGGACAACATTAAATGCACCAACATTTGAATTATACGGGTCCCACAAGAAGAAGAGAAAAAGAAAGGGACTGAGAAAATATTTGAAGAGATTATAGTTGAAAGCTTCCCTAATACGGGAAAGGAAATAATCAAGTCCAGGAAGCGCAGAGAGTCCCATAAAGGATAAATCCAAGGACAGAAACACACCAAGAAACATATTAATCAAACTATCAAAAATTAAATACAAAGAAAAAATATTAAAAGCACCAAGAGAAAAGCAACAAATAACATACAAGGGAATCCCCATAAGGTTAACAGCTGGTCTTTCAGCACAAACTCTGCAAGGCAGAAGGGACTGGCAGGACATATTTAAAGTGATGAAAGGGAAAACCTACAACCAAGATTACTCTACACAGCAAGGATATCATTCAGATTCGATGGAGAAATTAAAACCTTTACAGACAAGCAAAAGCTAAGATAATTCAGCACCACCAAACCAGCTTTACAACAAATGCTAAAGTAACTTCTCTATGCAGGAAACACAAGGGAAGGAAAAGACCTACAATAGCAAACCCAAAACAGTTAAGAAAATGGTAATAAGAACATACATATCGATAATTACCTTAAATGTAAATGGATTAAATGCTCCAACCAAAAGACATAGACTGGCTGAATGGATACAAAAACAAGACCCATATATATGCTGTCTACAACAGACCCACTTCAGACCTAGGGACACATACAGACTGAAAGTGAGGGGATGGAAATAGATATTCTATGCAAATGGAAATCAAAAGAAAGCTGGAATAGCAATTCTCATATCAGGCAAAATAGACTTTAAAATAAAGACTATTACAAGAGTCAAAGAAGGACACTACATAATGATCAAGGGATCAATCCAAGAAGAAGATATAACAATTATAAATATTTATGCACCCAACATAGGAGCACCTGAATACATAAGGCAAATGCTAACAGACATAAAAGGGGAAATAGACAGTAACACAATAATAGTAGGGGACTTTTAACACCCCACTCTCACCAATGGACAGATCAACCAAAATGAAAATAAATAAGGAAAAACAAGCTTTAAATGACACATTAAACAAGATGGACTTAATTGATATATATAGGACATTTCATCCAAAAACAACGAATACACTTTCTTCCCAAGTGCTCATGGAACATTTTCCAGGATACATCATATCTTGGGTCACAAATCAAGCCTTGGTAAATTAAAGAAAATTGAAATCGTATCAAGTATCTCTTCCGACCACAATGCTATGAGACTAGATATCAATTACAGGAAAAAAAACTGTAAAAAATGCAAACACATGGAGGCTAAATAATACAATACTAAATAACCAACAGATCACTGAAGAAATCCAAAAGGAAATCAAAAAATACCTAGAAACAAATGACAATGAAAACACGATGGCCCAAAACCTATGGGATGCAGCAAAAGCAGTTCTAAGAGGGAAGTATATAGCAATACAATCCTACCTCAAGAAACAAGAAAAGTCTCAAATAAACAACCTAATGTTACACCTAAAGCAGTTAGAGAAAGAAGAACAAAAAAACCCCTAAAGTTAGCAGAAGGAAAGAAATCATAAAGATCAGATCAGAAATAAAGGAAAAAGAAATGAAGGAAACAATAGCAAAGATCAATAAAAGTAAAAGCTGATTCTTTGAGAAGATAAACAAAATTGATAAACCATTAGCCAGACTCACCAAGAAAAACAGAGAAGACTCAAATCAACAGAATTAGAAATGAAAAAGGAGAAGTAACAACTGACATTGCAGAAATACAAAGGATCATGAGAGATTACTACAAGCAACTATATGCCAATAAAATGGACAACCTGGAAGAAATGGACAAATTCTCAAAAAAGAACAAACTTCCAAGACTGAAGCAGGAAGAAATAGAAAATATTAACAGATCAATCACAAGCACTGAAACTGAAACTGTGATTTAAAAATCTTCCAACAAACAAAAGCCCAGGACCAGATGGATTCACAGGCGAATTCTATCAAACATTTAGAGAAGATCTAACACCTATCCTTCTCAAACTCTTCCAAAATATAACAGAGGGAGGAACACTCCCTCATTCTACAAGGCCACCATCACTCTGATACCAAAAACAGACAAAGATGTCACAAAAAACGAAAACTACAGGCCAATATCACTGATGAACATAGATGCAAAAATCCTCAACAAAATACTAGCAAAGAGACTCCAACAGCACATTAAAAGGATCATACACCATGATCAAGTGGGGTTTATTCCAGGAATGCAAGGATTCTCCAATATACGCAAATCAATCAATGTGATACACCATATTAACAAATTGAAGAATAAAAACCATATGATCATCTCAATAGATGCAGAAAAAGCTTTCAACAAAATTCAACAACGATTTATGAGAAAAACCCTCCAGAAAGTAGGCATAGAGGGAACTTACCTCAACATAATAAAGGCTATATATGACAAACCCACAGCCAACATCGTTTTCAATGGTGAAAAACAAACCGCTTCCACTAAGATCAGGAACAAGACAAGATTGCCCACTCTCACCACTATTATTCAACATAGTTTTGGAAGTTTTAGCCACAGCACTCAGAGAAGAAAAATAAATAAAAGGAATCCAAATCAGAAAAGAAGAAGTAAAACTGTCACTGTTTGCAGATGACATGATACTATACATAGAGAATCCTAAAGATGCTGCCAGAAAACTACTAGAGCTAATCAATGAATATGGTAAAGTAGCAGGATACAAAATTAATGCACAGAAATCTCTTGCATTCCTATACACTAATGATGAAAAATCTGAAAGAGAAATTAAGGAAACAATCCCATTTACCATTGCAAGAGAAAGAATAGAATATATAGGAAGAAACCTACCTAAGGAGACAAAAGACCTGCATGCAGAAAACTATGACACTGATGAAAGAAATTAAAGATGATACAAACAGAGGGAGAGATATAGCATGTTCTTGGATTGGAAGAATCAACATTGTGAAAATGACTATACTACCCAAACCAATCTACAGATTCAATGCAACCCCTATCAAACTACCAGTGGGGGCTTCCCTGGTGTCGCAGTGGTTGAGAATCTGCCTGCCAATGCAGGGGACACGGGTTCGAGCCCTGGTCTGGAAAGATCCCACATGCCGCAGAGCAACTAGGCCTGTGAGCCACAACTAGGCCTGTGAGCCACAACTACTGAGCGCATCAGCAGCCTGTGCTCCGCGACAAGGGAGGCCGCAACAGTGAAAGGCCTGCGCACCGTGATGAAGAGTGGCCCCCACTCGCTGCAACTAGAGAAAGCCCTCGCACAGAAACGAAGACCCAACACAGCCAAAAATAAATAAATTAATTAAAAAAAAAAAAAACTACCAGTGGCATTTTTCACAGAACTAGAACAAAATATTTCACAATTTGTATGGAAACACAAAAGACCCCGAATAGCCACAGCAATCTTGAGAAAGAAAACCGGAGCCAGAGGAATCAGGCTCCCTGACTTCAGACTATACTGCAAAGCTACAGTGATCAAGACAGTGTGGTACTGGCACAAAAACAGAAATATAGATCAGTGGAACAGGATAGAAAGCCCAGAGATAAACCCACGCACAAATGGTCACTTTATCTTTGATAAAAGTGTTAGGAGTAAACAATGGAGAAAAGAAAGCCTCTTCAATAAGTGATGCTGGGAAAACTGGACAGCTACATGTAAAAGAATGAAATTAGAACACTCCCTAACACCATACACAAAAATAAACTCAAAATGGATTAAAGACCTAAATGTAAGGCCATACACTATAAAACTCCTAGAGGAAAACATAGGCATAACACTGTATGACATAAATCACAGCAAGATCCTTTTTGACCTAGAGAAATGGAAATAAAAACAAAAATAAACAAATGGGACCTAATGAAACTTAAAAACTTTTGCACAGCAAAGGGAACCATAAACAAGACAAAAAGACAACCCTCAGAATGGGAGAAAATATTTGCAAACGAAGCAACTGACCAAGGATTAATCTCCAAAATATACAAGCAGCTCATGCAGCTCAATATCAAAAAACAAACAACCCAATCCAAAAATGGGCAGAAGACCAAACAGACATTTCCCCAAAGGAGATATACAGATTGCTAACAAACACATGAAAGGATGCTCAACATCACTAATCATTAGAGAAATGCAAATCAAAACTACAATGAGGTATGACCTCACACCATCAGAATGGCCATCATCAAAAGGTCTACAAACAATAAATGCTGGAGAGGGTGTGGAGAAAAGGGGACCCTTTTGCACTGTTGGTGGGAATGTAAATTGATACAGCTGCTATGGAGAGCAGTATGGAGGTTCCTTAAAAAACTAAAAATAGAACTACCATACGACCCAGCAATCCCACTACTGGGCATATACCCTGAAAAAACCATAATTCAAAGAGTCATGTGCCCCAATGTTCACTGCAGCACTATTTACAATAGCTAGGACATGGAAGCAATATAAGTGTCCATTGACAGATGCATGGATAAAGAAGATGTGGCACATATACACAATGGAATATGACTCAGCCATAAAAAGAAACAAAATTGAGTTATTTGTAGTGAGGTGGATGGACCTAGAGCCTGTCATACAGAGTGAAGTAAGTCAGAAAGAGAAAAACAAATATTGTATGCTAACACATATATATGGAATCTAAAAAAAGAAAACAGTTCTGAAGAACCTAGGGGCAGGACAGGAATAAAGACACACACATAGAGAACGGACTTGAGGACACGGGGAGAGGGAAGGATAAGCTGGCAAGAAGCGAGAGAGTGGTATTACCATATATACACTACCAAATGTAAAACAGATAGCTAGTGGGAAGCAGCCTCATAGCACAGGGAGATCAGCTCAATGCTTTGTGACCACCTAGAGGGGTGGAATAGGGAGGGTGGGAAGGAGGGAGATGCAAGAGGGAGGGGATATGGGGATATATGTATACGTATAGTTGATTCACTTTGTTATACAGCAGAAACTAACAGAACACTGTAAAGCAATTATACTCCAATAAAGATGTTAAAAAAAATTGGCCATCATATGCAAAAAATGTCAGCACCCTCCTTTTTTTTTTTTTTTGTTTGCAGTACGCGGGCCTCTCACTGTTGTGGTCTCTCCCGTTGCGGAACACAGGCTCTGGATGTGCAGGCTCAGCAGCCATGGCTCACGGGCCCAGCTGCTCCGCGGCATGTGGGATCACATGCCGGGACACGAACCCGTGTCCCCTGCATCGGCAGGTGGACTCTCAACCACTGCGCCACCAGGGAAGCCCAGTACCCTCTATTTTTTAATGTGACCTTCTTCATCAAGGAAACCATACCTCTACTGTCCTTTACAGCTCTGCCTGAAATCTCCATGAATTTAATGCAAAAATCCCACCAAATGGGGGCGGGGCCTGCTTGAGATTTAGAACCTGGCAGATCCCTACAGTCCCAAGCGCTTTTTTTTCTCTGTTTTGCAACATATTATTCATTCTTTCCATTCTTGTTTCATACATCTTCTGACACAATTCAGTTCCATCCAACCGTTTACTCCAGAATTCTTTTCCAACTCTTCCTATTTATGGCTTTTGGCTGTTGGAAGTGAAACCCACATTATTTACTTGGAAGAAGGGGCCAATTTTTCGAGAGGATTCTCCGCTCCGTTACGTGTGTCTCCTCTGAGTAGGTTGTACAGTGGCACCAGGGAGGATTATCTGTTCTAGTTTCTGGAGTCAATGCTTCTAAAAGTAATCTCAGGCTCTTTTCTTGTGTGACTTTCAAGAAACCTGTGAACCAAGACCTCCACTGAGCTGACAACATGAGAATCCTGCTACCAAACAGCCAAGGAAACACAGGGCTGCTGAGTGGACAGTCTGCAGCCAAGTCAGCAGAGGACCCCCGTTTTCAGTCTTGTTTGGAATTATAATTCAGTTCTGAATCTTTCCAGAACTACAGGCAATCTCTGATCCTTGCAATCTGCTAGTTGGTGGGCTGTGCATAAAGGACAGCTTAGAGAAAAGTGGAAACATACCAGCTGTATCTTAACACCAGCAAAATCTCCATTAAAGGCAAGAACATTCCAGTTCAGTTGAGATTTTTACCCTGAGTGGGACTCCCGCTGTTGATAGAACAGGAAAGATATATTTCAAAATTTATGCCAGAAGTTGAAGTGTTGATAGTGACCTATTATAAACTCAAATACTCCATGAAGCCAGTTCTAGGAACCTAGAGGTTATTCAATGGCCTTTTCAGGGTTACTGCTGCAGAGGAGACCCAAGACCCCTCCTCACTTGATCTACAGCCTTGTTCAAAGTCTAATCCACTCCAGAGTCCAGACCTCTGCCGGGTGTGAAGTGAGGCACAGTAGAGACTCCACAAAGCTTTTTAGGCACTACTGTATCAGGAAGTGGATGAAGCATTGGGGACAGATTTGCAGAGCTGCAAATGTTCTTCACTGTTCAGAGTCGTAAAGGAATTCCCAGTGGTTAATCTTAAGGGATTATTAATATTTGTTATAACTCTAAAGGGACTGTCCATAAATTTGGCTTTTCTAGTTACCCGTAAAGCAGCTACTGGAACAACCTAGCAACATAGCAGTTTCCATTGTTTAGCCAAGGCGCAGCATTCTTAAATCCCCAGGGAGCAGAGAATAGTAAATAACCTAGTCTGTTCAAAAGAACCTGCTCTCTGTTGCTGGCCATCTGCTCTGCTTTTAAGCTCCTGGAGCCCCGCCCCACCCCCACCAAACACCTGCCCCCTTTGCCCTGGCATGGTCCATGGGGCATCCTTCATTCTACCCACATAGACCATGATGACTGGGGAGGACCGAGTGGAGGAGTAATCAAACCACAGAGGCTCCAGAAGAGGTTCCATACACTCAGAAATAAAGGGTCAAATGAGAACCCTCTGTTTACTGTATCTTCTCATTGTACATGACCTAAAAACTTGTCCCAAGTGTCAGGAAATGTAGGTTTGTAGCAGAATTGAGAAAGGAGGTAGAGATACCTTATGATGGGCATTAATGCTGCTCACTCATTTTTCTAAGCCCCTCTTCTTCCGCATGCTCAGGAGGACTGCCCCTTCTGAGTCCCTCAAAGTAAGGGACCCTGTGACTTGCTTTGGCCAGTGAAATGTGAGAGGAAGTGAAGACTAGCATCACTTCCATGTGGGAACATTTGAACCATGTGAAAATCCCCATGCCCCCCATCCCCTGCATGGAAGCACATGTCAATGTCACAATGCCACAAGACCAAAGTCACCTGGCATGTTGAACCAACATACAGAGAGCAGCTGCCTAGGGAATTGACTGAACCTACAAAGGACTTTACGTGAGTGAGAATTAAACCTTTGTTGTTTCAGCCACTGATTTTTTTGGCGTTGTTTGTTACTGCAGCATATCCAGGCTTTCCTGCTGGTACGTGCCTCTGTGCTACTGTAAATTCAGTCTTTTCAGTCTGCATGTCATTCTCCTTAACGAGGGAGACAGACGCAATCAGAAGTTCATATTTCTCTCTGATCCCCATAAACATGACAACAACAAGCTATATATTTGGCCTACCCCGCCTTACTCTTTCTTGCTCTAAAACTAATTTCCTTACTCTAAACATTAATTTCCCTTTTAGCTATCTTTAGTACTTTTTGCAAGACTTGCCTCACTTGGGACATCAACTTTTCTAGCCCTGTCATTGCACATCTGTGCCACTCTCCTAAGTTGTTTGTACTTAATATTATGTCTCCCTCCTTACCCTGCCCATACACATACTTTCCATCATTGGTGCATGTTGTTTTTCAGTCTGGACTTAGTTGGGTTTCTTTGTGAACTTCCCTTTATCCTTCCACACCAGGATCATGTAAAATTGCATTTTTGAGAGTTCTCAGCAGTCTTAAGTGGTCTTCCCCTCTAGAGCTTCTTGTGATGGAACTGTGTCTCTTTTGCCTTGAGCTTTAAAATCAGTTTTCCACAAGTCTAAGACCATGGTTCCCCAACTGTGTGCTGGGGTACCCTGGACACTACAGCAAACTTACAGGCTTGCTGCAAAATATTTTCAACTTCTGAGGAAAACACAAGGATACCCAACATCTATCTGACATCGTATGAACTACTAGCTCAAGATTGTTTATAATTTCACCATTATATCACATCACATTCCTTTGTGGACATCATATTTTTGCAAAGTTGGATTTTCAGTGGATACTGTAATAAAAAGCAAGTACCATGAAAAAAAAAATCAATATAGAACAGGAAAGGAAGGTGGCAGTGTCCTATCTGATTCCAGAGTTTGAAAAGTTGTGCAGTGCCAAACAGGTATACGCATTTAGTATTTGTCGGTTATTTAAGAATGAAATAAAAATACTGTCTTTCTTTCAATTAATGTGTAATATGTTTGCAAACAGCTACTAAGTTGTTAGAACAGAAATACTTCTGAAGGTTTTGGCCCTAAACATTTCTAATACATTAAACTGTTACATACTTCTTTTGGCCTAAGAGCACCACGAAAAAATTACTGAGACATCGAGGGCAACATGAACTGAGAAAATGTGGGAACCTCTGGCCTAGGAACACACACAACCATACTCAACATCTTGTTACAGCCTCGAAAAGACATGGTCCATTTTCTTCAACAAATGGTGCTGGGATAACTGGATATTCACATGAAAAAGAATGATGCTGGACCATTACCTCACAAACATTAACTCAAAATGGATCAAAGACCTAAAATTAAGAGCTAAAACTATAAAACGCTCTGAAGAAAATGTAATGGTAAATCTTCATGACCTTAGATTTAGGAATGGTTTGTTAGATATGACACCAAAAGCACAAGCAACAACATCATTAATCATTAGAGAAATGCAAATCAAAACTACAATGAGATATCATCTCACACCAGTCAGAATGGCCATCATCAAGAAATCTAGAAACAATAAATGCTGGAGAGGGTGTGGAGAAAAGGGAACACTCTTGCACTGCTGGTGGGAATGTGAATTGGTACAGCCACTATGGAGAACAGTATGGAGGTTCCTTAAAAAACTAAAAATAGAACTACCATATGACCCAGCAATCCCACTACTAGGCATATACCCTGAGAAACCCATAATTCAAAAAGAGACATGTACCAAAATGTTCATTGCAGCTCTATTCACAATAGCCCGGAGCTGGAAACAACCTAAGTGTCCATCATCGGATGAATGGATAAAGAAGATGTGGCACATATATACAATGGAATATTACTCAGCCATAAAAAGAGACGAAACTGAGCTATTTGTAATGAGGTGGATAGACCTAGAGTCTGTCATACAGAGTGAAGTAAGTCAGAAAGAGAAAGACAAATACCGTATGCTAACACATATATACGGAATTAAAAAAAAAATGTCATGAAGAACCTAAGGGTAAAACGGGAATAAAGACACAGACCTACTTGAGAATGGACTTGAGGATATGGGGAGGGGGAAGGGTAAGCTGTGACAAAGCGAAAGAGAGGCATGGACATATATACACTACCAGACGTAAGGTAGATAGATAGTGGGAAGCAGCTGCAGAGCACAGGGAGATCAGCTCGGTGCTTTGTGACCGCCTGGAGGGGTGGGATGGGGAGGGTGGGAGGGAGGGAGATGCAGGAGGGAAGGGATGTGGGAACAGATGTATATGTATGACTGATTCACTTTGTTATAAAGCAGAAACTAATAAAAAAATAAAATAAAATAATCAAAAAAAACTGAAAAAAAAAGCACAAGCAAAAAAAAAAAAAGATAAGTTGGACTTTGTCAAAATTTTGTGCATTAAAGGACACTACCAAGATAGTGAAAAGACAACCCACAGAATGAGAGAGAATATTTGCAAACCATGTATCTGATAAGGGTCTGGTACCCAGAATATATAAAGAGTTCCTACTACTCAGCAACAAAAAGACAAACAACCCAATTTAAAAATGGGGGCTTCCCTGGTGGCGCAGTGGTTGAGAGTCCGCCTGCCGATGCAGGGGACACGGGTTCGTGCCCCGGTCCGGGAAGATCCCACATGCCGTGGAGCGGCTAGGCCCGTGAGCCATGGCCACTGAGCCTGCGCATCCGGAGCCTGTGCTCTGCAACGGGAGAGGCCACAATAGTGAGAGGCCCACGTACCGCAAAAAAAAAAAAAAAAAGGTCAGAGGACTTAGTCAGACATTTCCCCCAAAATATACAAGTAGCCCACAAGCACAAGAAAAGATGCTCAATATCATTAGTCATTAGGAAAATTCAAATCAAAACCCAGTGAAATACCACTTCACATCCACAGGTTGGCCATAATGAAAAACAGAAAATAACAAGTTTTGGCCAAGATATTGAGAAATTGGAACCCTTGTTCACGGCTGGTAGGCATTTAAACTATGCAGCCAGGGTGGAAAACAGTTAAGCAGTCCCTCAACAAGTTAAACATAGAGTTCCAAGTGATCCAATAATTCTACTCCTAGATATATATCCAAAAGAAAACAAGTATTCAAACAAATACTTGTACACAAATATTCATAGTAGTACTATTCACATAATATTCACAAAAGCCATAAACAATGCAAATGTCCATCAACAGATGAATGGATAAACAAATATGGTGTATCCATACAGTGGCATATTATTCAGACGTAGAAAGGAATGAAGTACTGACACATGATATGATATATATGAATCTTGAAAACATCATGTTATATGAAATAAGCCACACACAAAAGATCACATATTGTATGATTCCATTTATAGGAAATATCCAGAATAGCTATATCTATAAAGACACAAAGCAGTCCAGTGGTTGCCAGGGGCTGAGGAAGAAAGACTAGGAAGTGACTGCTTTATGGAAACAGGGTTTACTTCTGGGGTAATAAAAATTTCTTGTAACTAGATAGAGGTGATGGTTATACAATATCATGAGCGTATTAATTGCCACTGAATTGTACACTTTGAAATGGCTTAAGGTTAATTTTATGTTACATGAATTTTATATGTCTCAATTACATACATATAGTATATGTGTATACATATATTTAAAAGCATGGTCTTATGCCAAGGTTTCTGTAACTTCTGCTCTGCTGGTAATTCCCACTTGCTTGTAGAATTAGGGTCATCTTATCTCAGTCATCCTTCTACCTTGTAGGACAGTGGTTCTTAACCTTTAGTTCACCTTCAGGGGGTCAAAGGATGCCTCAAAACTCTATATGAAATTTGGTGTCCATGTGTGAAGGGAGAAGGTGAACGGCAAGGCAGTTGCCACAGAGGTCTCAGCCAGTCCCACTGGGAGTTGTGAAGCTGGGATGGTCTTCAGGTATACCACAGGGTCCAGCAGTGCTTATAAAGGAAGTTGGGCCCAGGCTGCTTCCAGGGAGAGGACAAAATCTTCTGCCAAGAGCAATTTCAGGGGAAGGACTCAAATGTGAGCTGGGGAATGAGTGCCTTGGTCCAGAAAGAGGGATCTGAGAGCACACACCCACATCCACAACAATTGTTACAGTTGCAGTAGGACATTAGCACCATCTGGGTGTGGGAGATTCCAAATGCTATTTGCTTCTCTTGCCTGGGGCTTCTTGATTCTTGATCATCACTGGGAATCTCGACTTGGGTGATACTTCCTCCAGCTAAAGTTGCCTGACAACTTTCCTTTCAGCTCCCAGTTTCAGGTGCGTGTCTCTGTTGCGGTCTCCTCACCCCTCCAGGTAGCCTTCTTGGGCTGAGCCCCTCTCAAGTGACCCAGTCCAGCTCCCTTGCAGAGACTTTCCTAGCATGTTCTAGAAGTGGTCTCAAAAATTTTTTTTTTGATCTTGCTATCTAAATGTTACCAGAAGGAAAGATCAACTTTTCCAAACCAAATTCATTATCCTTGGCAGATGTGCTCTGTGTTTCGTGTGGCTTGTATCCAACAGATCCCTACAACTGGTCAAATCATTTCACTATCTAAGAATATGATTTGCAACTAATTCATCTTGAAGTGTTTGACCAGAACCTACACTGCTTAAAATTAGAAATGCTACGTGTATTTTATTGAGATTTTTTTCAGTGCCCGTGGTGGGTGATTGCTAACATCTGCTTTGAAATTTTTCCAGACTAAAATCATTATGGCCTTACACTATAGCTTAGAACTTTGGATCTCGATTGCCTGTTCCTCAATGCGTCAGAGCAGGCTCTGGGACTGTTTCTTAGGAGTATTTTTTACCCTGCCCATAGTTTGTCCCTCATCCCACTGCCATGCAGAGGTGGATTTCGGTTAGACTCTTTAATTTTCAAAGGATCTTAACTCTACTCTTAGCCAGTGACTGTCTTTTCCTTTCATTAACAATTCAAAATATTCACCCTTCAAATTCTTGCCAGAAATTACAATTTTGAACTCTCTGCTCTCCAACACTTATGAAAAATTTCAAGAACTATTTATGGGGGCTGGCTTGAAAAGACATGCAAACATTCCTTTAGATAGTTAAAATTTTTACCTTAGGATTATAACAAACCATGTGAGTCTCATGCTTTTTGTAGAGGTGTAGATCTGTGCTTTGGCCTACACTGAGGGATTTTATAAGGAACTCACTTCTGAATTTATGGGGTCTGTGGTTGAGAAACCATCCACTTCATGACTGTGCTTCCTCTGTATGAGGTCTCTTGGGTGTAAGAAAAATATGTATTTCTCCTCATGACCTAGCTCGTTGGTAGCTAGTGGAAAGTCTGAATCTTGAAGCTAAGCATATCTTCCTTTTTACATTGAATTATCAAAAATTTCAAAGCTGAATTTGTGACTCATCCCTAGCAACTACCAGCACCTTAGGACAGGCATTTTCCTCACAACCTAGCTTGTTTGTAGCTGGTGGAAAGTATGAATCTTGAAACTCAGCATATCTTCTTCTTTACATTGAATTATCATAAAATTTCAAAGCCAAATTGTGTGACTCACCCATAGCAACTATCAAGATCTTCAGATATGCATTTCTTGGTATTGCTATTACTATTTTTCTGCCATTTCCTTGTCATAGGCTCCTTCAATTATTTATTTTTATCCTTTTATTCGTATATAATTTGCCTTAAATCCTTCATAGAACAAGGCTTGTTTATAAATAAAATGAAATAGCCATCTCAATTTCAGTTTGACCTCTTCCTTGCCCAACCACATATTTCATTTGATTTTTTTACAGCACTCTTTATCAAGCCTAATTAAATAATTAATAATAATGATGATAACAACTGTTGGTTGAGAAATTCTATATGCTTGACATGTTAATAAAGGTCTCATTTAATGTTTACAGCCACCTCCCAAGGCGGGTATTATGTCTCTATTTTACAGAAAAGGAAACCAAGACTCAGGAGGTTTGAAGTATTTGCTCAAAGCTAAGATCAGTAAGTGACAGATCCAGGACTGGAATACTCCGAAGCCCCTATTCTTTTCTCTGAGCTAGTCTGCCCGCTCTGTGGGATGATGCTTTACTTTTCATGAGTCATCATTCTTTGGGTTTGAGCTGATACAATGACAGGTACCAAAAAAACAAACAAACAAAAAAACCAATGGTTCATTTCTCCAACGGGGATGGGAAAGTGAGGGTGGGTGTGATCTCTTAACCATTTAACATTATTGTCCTGCCTAGCGAAGTCAGTGAGCAGAGCTCCATCATTTTCTCTACCCTTTGAAGGAAGTGGAGGCTAGAGCTTAGACCAGAGGTGGAGATGGAAGTGGAAGAAGGAAGAGACAAGAGCTAAAGAGAAATGTTTTACTGGATCTCCAACATGGACTAAAGAAGGAGAAAGGAACTGGGGGTTGGGTTTTCATTAGCTTGTAAGACTAGTCAATTTGGCTAGATTTTAGTTGAGTAACAAGCAGAAACCTGTATTTTATTATTTTGATAAAGTTAGGTTTATTGAGGAATAGTTTATATACAATAAAATGTATGCTTTTAAGTGTACAGTTGGATGCGTTTTGATAAATGTGTACAGTCATGCAGCCACCATCATGATCAAGATGCAGAATATTTCCATCACTCCCCAAAATTTTCCTCCTGCTCCTTTGCAGTCAGTCTCTTCCTTCTGACCCGTTAACTGATGGCAACTACATAGTATTGCCTTTTCTGGAATATCATATAAATGGAATTTTTCAGTATGTAGTCTTTTGTATCATCTTCTTTGACTTAGCACAATGCTTTTGGAATTCATCTATGTTGTTACATGTATCAGTAGCTCATTCCTTCTTTTTGTTGAGTAGTATTCCATTGTGAATGGAAGTCACGTAAGTGGATGAGGTACCAAAACTCATTTACCCACTCACCAGTTTATGAACATTTGGTTTGTGGCTTTTATGAATAAAGCTGCTATGAACATTTGCCTGCAAGTGTTTGTGGGGAAATACCCAGGAATGGGATTGTTAGATTGTATCGTAAATAGAAGTTTGACTGTATAAGAAACTACCAAACTGTTTTTCAAAGTGGTCATACCATTTTGCATTTACACCAGCAATGGATGAGATTTTTAATGGTACCACATTCTGTGTACACTTGCTACTGTCAATCTTTTAAATTTTAGGCATTCTAGTGGGTATGAAGTAGTATCTTATTGTGATTTTAATTTGTTTCCTTAAACACTAGTGATGTTGAGCACCTCTTCATGTACTTATTTGCTATTCATATCTCTTCCTTGGGTAAAGTGTGTGTTAAAATCTTTGGCATTTTTTATGGGTAATTCATCTTTTAATTATTGACTTGTAAGTGCTCTATATTTTTGGGATACAAGTCCTTCAAAAGATAAGTTTTTGAAAATACTTCCTCCTAGTTTGTAGTTTTCCTTTTCTTTAGTGGTGTCTTTTAAAAGGGCGTTTCTAATTTTAATGAAGTCATAATTTTTGCACTTAAATTTAGGGCTTTCATCCATTTCAAGTTGGTTTTTGTATATGCTACAAGGTAAGGGTTGAGATTTGTTTGTGTTTTTTGCATGTGGATGCCCAATTGTTCCAGTTGTCCAGCATCATTTTCTAAGATGTCAGTACTTTTTACATTCAATTACCTTAGCACCTTTGCCAAAATTCAACTCACTACATATGTGTGGATCTATTTCTAACTCTCTATTGATATGTGTATCCGTTCTTACACCAATACCATCCTGTCTTTACTACCATAACTTTATATTAAGTCTTGAACTCAAATATTATTAACCCCACATCTTTGTTCCTCTTTTTCAAAATTATTCTTGCTATTCTAGATCTTTTGCATTTCCATACAAATTTTAGAATCTGCTTTTCTAAAAAAGAGCAGCTTCCTGGGATATTCACTGAGATTTGTTCAATCTGTTGATCAATTTGGGGAAGAACTGATATCTCAACAATACTGAGAATCCCAATCCAAAAGCACAGTGTATAGGTCTATTTATATAGATTTTCTCTGATTTTTCTCAGCAAGGTACAGGTATTGTACATAGTTTTTAAATTTATCTCTGAACATTTCTTTTTCATGCTATCACAAATTGTATATTTTACTTCAGCTTCCAATAACTCATTGATAATACAGAGAAATATAATTCATCTTTTATATTGACTTTGTGTTGTCTCAACTCACTAAACTCACATAGCAGTTCAGTAATTGTTATGATTCCTTCAGATTTTTTAATGTAGATAATCATATTACCTGCTAATAAAGATAGTTTTACTTTTTCCTTTCCAAGATATATGACTCATTTACTTTTCTTGCCTTATTACTGGCTAGGACCGCCAGGATGACTTTGACTAGAAGTGGTGAGAGTAGACATCCCCACCGTGTTCCCAGCCTTCAGGCTAAAGCATTCAGTCTTTTACCATTAAGTATCATGTTAACTGCAGGCTTTTGCTGATTCCCTTTTTCAGGTTTGGATCTTTCCTTCTATTGCTTGTTTATATAAAGTTTCTATTATGAATGGATTTTGGACTATAAAATGCTTTTTTCCCCTGCATTGTTTCAGGTGATAATATGATTTTTCTTTTGGGCTTACTGATATGGTGAATTACATTGAATGATTTTCAAATGTTGAAGCAATCTTGTACTTCTGTGATAAATCTCCCTTTATTGATGGTCCTGATTATTATTTTTATATATGACTGAATTTGATTTACCAGTATTTTGTTAAGGATTTTACATATACGTTTATGAGGATTATTGTTCAGTAGTTTTCTTGTAATGTTCTTGTCTAGTTTAGGAATCAGGGTAATACTGGCTTAATAAAATGGGTTGGAAAGTATTTGTTCCTCTTCTATTTTCTGGAAGAGCTTGTGAAACCTGCATTTTTTTTTTTTTTTTTTTGCAGTACGCGGGCCTCTCACTGTTGTGGCCTCTCCCATTGTGGAGCACAGGCTCCGGACGCGCGGGCTCAGTGGCCATGGCTCACGGGCCCAGCCGCTCCGCAGCATGTGGGATCTTCCTGGACCAGGGAATGAACCCGTGTCCCCTGCATCGGCAGGCGGACTCTCAACCACTGCGCCACCAGGGAAACTCAAAACCTGCATTTTTAAACTCGTCTGTTTCTATTCATTTTACCCCTGACCCTCTATCCTCACCTCAGGGTCTTTGTACATGATTATTTGAAGTATTTTAAAGCTGTCTTTATTGAACTAAGAAGGCAAGGATTTTCTACACACAGGAGAGGTTCAAAGGCCCTGAAAAGGCCAAGTGTGTATGTGTTCCTATGCTTCTTCTCAAGAATTATTGTACAACATGAGAGAAAAATAGGGAAGAGTGTTTTAAACCTCGAGGAAACTAACATAAGGCCCATGTGTCACAGCCTCACATGGACCATGGCTACTAATCAGAGGGGAAGGACATTATATCAAAATCCACTCCTTCAAGCAAGCGAGGGTGAACAATGCCGAAGCAAAAACCTTCTAAGTGTGGTTCCCTCCACTCATATTACCCTCCAGAGCCTTCTGCCTTGAAATCCAAAACCTTCCAGTGAGCCCAAACCCTTCAGGCCTAGAACAAACCTACATTTGAACATGGGTTAAACACACAGGGCAGTTCTTTGAGAATCCATATGTTTTTGCTAATGTCTCATAATCTGCCAGAAGGTAGACAAGTGACAGAAAGCCATCGAAGAGGACGAAAAAGAAAGGGCCTCGTGCAAGCCTGTGATTTTACCCTCTTTCATCTTCCAGCCTTTCTCGCCTGGTGGGGAGGGGACTCCTGGAGGGTCTGGGCCCATCCGTTCCCTCTGGCATGGTGAGTGTGGCTCCCCTCTGCACACAGCAGTCTAGGTCCCAATCCTGGCCGATTTCCTCACTGCTCCCCAGGAAAGGCAGCCCTGTTCTTGGAGCTCTGGTTAGGGAAGGATAGCTGTATCAGTCAAGGTTCTTGCGGGAAACAGCTGGCACCCTCAAATGAGGATAATTGAGAGTTTAATAAGCACACTCTTTGCAAAGGTGTGGGCAGTAATGGACTAGTAATGACAGGGCTCCGTTATTGCTCCATGTCTGAAGGGAAGAGAGGAGGACCCAGTTTCCATAATCTGAATGGAGCAAGCTGTATGAAGAGGGTCTCCTGACAAGAGCTGCAACCCCAGGGGATGTGGGCCATGGAATGATGCCCTCACCTCAGTCTCCTACTGCTGTTCCACACTGGCCAAACCCCAAGGGAAAGCAGAGAACCAGGGAGCAGGTTGCTGTGGTCCACAGAGATGAGCCTCGTCGGGTCCAGATCAGGGAGGAGGAGGGTAAAGAGTGAATCCACATGGACACAGAGACATCCAGGGAGTATCTGTGTACCTGAGAGCCTTTCCTGTATTCTCAGCCCCTCATCACGGGGCCGATGTACTTATCCACGCCCTACATGACATCTCAGCCCTGGGAGGAAAAGCTTCACCGTCTTTGGAATGGAACCAGGGGCCTAGCACTGGGATCTGGCTCTTGCCGCTGGGCCACCAGGTGGGGCAGACTGGAAGGGGCAAGAGCCGTGCCCATTCCCTCCCCCAAAGAGAAGAATCAGGCCCCCGGAAAAGGCTAACTGGTTGTGAGCAAAGTTCAACACTACTCATTCCTGTTATCCTCTGGCAGCCAGGGGCACTGAAAGGAGGCAGAAGTCAGGAAAATTCCAAGAAACTTTTACTAAAAATAAAGTAAATAGCCACTTCTTACAAGATGCCCAGCCACTAATTAGCCACAGTACTTCTGTATGAGGAGAGGCCCTTTGGCTACAGAATATGAATTTTAAAACTACACTTCATCCAAAGTGGCAATTAAGGGCTTTATCCAATCATAATAAACCTTGGTCTTCCTTTCCTAAGCAAGCTCTGCATCTTGCTGCCAGAGCAAACCCATAAGCTCATTCCTGGTTTCCTTCTTAAAACAGAGCAGAGCCATGACACTCCACAGAGCAAATGTTCTTGGACTGCTCTCTCCAGGCTCCCCGTGTCACCGGAGCAGCTTCCAGGGCCCCTTCACAGTGTTGACATGGGTGCAGCCGACCCCAAGTGTCCTTCAGCCCCTGGCCTCAGCCCAGACCCACAGGACACCTTCCACAAAGGCCATGCTGCCTGGTGGTGAAGGACACAGGCTTTGCGGTCACTGTCATGGTGTTGGCAGGAACTGAGCAAGAACCTAGACTTTTCCTTCACGGCATTTATCAAAGTTTGTAATTTTACATATAACGGTGACAAACATTTTTATCCTGTGTGTATTCTCTGCCTCTTTCCCTCCCTCCACTCTGCCTCCTAAAGAAAATCATGGCCTTGTCCACTTGGCATACTCCTTTCTCTTCCATCTTGGGATCAGTGCAGGGAGCTGGGCGTGAAGCTAGAACAGGAGACAGAGTGAAACGCTGGCAGGGCAGGGATGCAGTGGGTGAGAGGGGCGGTGTAAAAGCAGCAGAATTGGGGCCTGTGAAGCAAAAGCAGGTGAGGCGCTGCCAGGTGCTGGCCAGCTGCTGCCAGGCCAGAAGGAAGCCCCCTTGTGGTCAGATCTAACCCTTTCTCAAGTCAACCCAAATTTGGATTTTTGTATAAAATTTCTTGATTGTTGTAGAAGCCAAACAAGACAACCCACAGGCGTTGTGGCCCTACATGCCTGCCAGTGTGTGACTCCTGGACAAGAAGATGTCCATCAGAAAGGAGTAGGAATGAGGGTGAGGGGTGGGGTAAAAAGCTGGTTTTAAAGGGTCCTAAATCAGGAGTTGAGAGGGAATTAGGAGGAGCAGCTGCCAATAGTGAGGAGGAATTTCAGAGTGGCTGAAATTGAGAGAGGTGATTTCAAAGATGTTTTGCTAGGCATTAAGAATGGACTCGCGCAGCCACTATGGAAAACAGTACGGAGGTTCCTCAAAAAAATGAAAAACTGGGCTTCCCTGGTGGCACAGTGGTTGAGAGTCCGCCTGCTGATGCAGGGGACATGGGTTCGTGCCCCGGTCCGGGAAGATCCCAAATGCCGTGGAGCCGCTGGGCCCGTGAGCCATGGCTGCTGAGCCTGCGCGTCCAGAGCCTGTGCTCCGCAACGGGAGGGGCCACAACAGTGAGAGGCCCGCGTACCTCAAAAAAAAAATGAAAAAAATGAAAAACTGCATTGACGTATGATCCAGCAGTCCCACTACTGGGCATATATCTGGAAAAAACCATAACTCGAAAAGTTACATGCACCCCTATGTTCACAGAAGGACTATTTACAATAGCTAAGACATGGAAACAACTATGTCATGTCCATTGACAGATGTATGGATAAAGATGTGGTACATAAATACGATGGAATATTACTCAGCCATGAAAAGAATGAAATAATGCCATTTGTAGCAATATGGATGGACCTAGAGATTATCATACTAAGTAAGCCAGAAGGAGAAAGACAAATACCATATGATATCACTTATATGTGGAATTTAAAATATGGCACAAATGAACTTATCTACGAAACAGAAACAGACTCACGGATATAGAGAACAGACTTGTGGTTGTCAAGGGAGAGGGATGGATTGGGAGTTTGGGATTAGCAGATGCAAACTATTATATATATGTATAACGGAATCACTTCGCTGTATGCCAGAAACTAAGACACATTGTAAATCAACTATACTTCAGTAAAGTAAATTTAAAATAAAACTGAAGCCTTGGGCTAGTCATCTAGATGAGTGTACGTTGCCTATAAAATGGGACTCCTAATAATATCTGCTTTAAATACCTTGGAGCTGTGAATTTCAAATATGATAAAATTATTTGAATCCTCAAAAAAAATAAAAAAGAATGGACTCCCCACTTGGATGTTACCCCGAGAGACTGAATAAAGATTTTAATTCTTTGAGGTTATTCTTTGGTTGGCAGACTGTGTTGTGTTGAGCTGACTCTACATCATGCAGGGTCACACGGCTGTAGGCCTTCCCTAAGGTAACTCACACCTGCATATTTGGGGCTGTGACCGCCATCACACTGTGAGCCACCTGAGGGCAGGATGAGGGTCTGTTAAGCTTCTCACAGTTTGCTGAGTGAACTCCTCTCCAGGCCTTAGACCTGGTTCCTTTTTCAAGAGGTACAAATTTAGTTCAAACTCACTTTCACTTTCTCCTGGGCCAATCAGCATAATCAAATGCTGATATAATAAGCAGGCTGGGGGAAGCTGAGCCATTCACCCATTAGCAAAGATAGAGTGGACTGCTCCTGAAGCTGCATCCTGGCTCCAGCTGGGCTGGTGTTCCAGTGACAGGAAATGGCCTGAAGAAAATATTTTGTGCCCCACTCTTTGGACCAATGTTCTCTGTCAGCTCTCCCAGAGGTTACTCACAGAGGGCAGGCTTTACTCTCCTCCCTTTACCCTTAGGAATTATATTAGTTATCTGTGCTGTGTAAAAAAACTACTCCAAAGCTTAGTGATCTAAAGCTACAAACAATTATTATCTGAGTTTCTAATTGTCAGGAATCCAGGAACAGCTTAGTGGGGTACCTCCGACTTAAGTTCTCTCACAAGGCTGTAGTCAAGGTGTCAGCTGGGGCTGCAGCCGTCTCAGTGCTCAACTTGGGGAGGATCCACTTCCAAGCTGGCTTTCCTGGCTGTTGGCCAGAAACATCACTTCCTGGCCAAGTGGGTCTCTCCATAGGGCAGCTCACAGCATGGCAGCAGGCTTCCTTCACAGCCAACCAGTGAGAGAACGAGTCTTTTGTGACCTAATCTCAGTAGTGACAGCCCATCAATTTTGCTCTATTTATTAGAAAAAATCACTAAGTTTATCCCACACTCAAGGGGAAGGGAATCCACAGGGCTTGAATGCCAGAAAGTAGGGATCCTTGGAAGTTTTAATCCAGCCTTGTTATTCAGGGTCCATAATGGGTACAAGCAGTGATGTAATGGTCATATCCCTCAGACGTAACTCTGCTCATCTCTTTGAATAAGCTGGGAAATACACATAACTGTCTACATCAACCAACCTTGCTAAGAAAGTCAAGCACTGATGTAGTTATGCACATGCACCATGGACATAAACCATATACAGATCCTGGGGAGAGTTGTTATACTGTAGTTTGTTGAGGAGAGTGAGCCTGAAACATAAATACAGCATATTTTTTCCACATTCTCCTGTGACCCCTGGGTTTGAGTTCTGGTTCTACCTTTTACTAGCTGTGTGACTCTGGGCAAGAAACTTCCCTGAAGCTCCATTTCTTCATCCCTAAACTGAGCGGTAATAATAGAATTCATGCCACTGGGTTTGGGGTAGGATTAAATAAAAACAATTACATATGTAAAGACCTAGCATTGTGCCTGGCACATTATAGGTACCAAAGAAATCATGAGGCTTATGATCATCATTATTATTCCAGTACTATTCTTTAATCTAATGTAGTTTGTTTCAAACTTTCTGCTCTTAAAGCTTGGCTTGCCTCCCCTTAGGATTAATAAAACTAGTCAATGCTAAAAACTCATGGACAGTTTTTTATGACACCAATATGTGTAAGTTATAATCACAACCTTTGGATATCTGATGCTGGTAGTCAGCATCAAAATAAAGCATCTCAAAATTAGAACACGTTATTGCAGAAGTTTGCAGAAAACCAAACATTATAGATTGGGAGAAACAGAGATGAATCTTCACATTTCACCTCTTTGATCTCGCCCATATTTTGAATGGGTGATTTCTGGGTGAACCTCCACAGAGAAGGGAACTATGGTCTCATATCTTGTGGCTGGGGTCGAAAGCCCCAAGTGTTTCAGAAGGAAGATGGCCCACAGGTGCCCTGCTTACTGAAGTTATATTCTGGAGTTGAACAGAGTAGACTGTCTTTTACTGCTTGCCTGAGGCAATGTCAGTTGCATTCCAAAAGTTTAGAAATACATAGGTAGACACATGATCTATGAAATAACTGTTGACTTTTCCATGTACTTTGGGCAGGGGCTAAGGAAGACAAAGGCACTTTTTTCCCTTTCTCTCTCAACTTTTTTTTTTTTCTCTGAGAAGCCGCAGAATTTTGACCCACTTCACATCTGCCTCCTGCCTCTGGTTTTGAAATCTGCAGCCTGATGGCTTGTTTGCTTGTTAGCATGAAAGGCTTGCTCTGGGTCTGTGCTTGCTTGTTAGTAAAGAACCAACAAGCGTTGCAGTCCAAAGGTAATCACAGCCTGAAATCACTTCCAGATGCCAAACCCCACTCCTGATGGTGAAAGCAGACTTTACAATTGCATGAACCAGGTACTCAGTGGCTCTCATCCAATCCTGTTAGGGTTTTGAACATGCACATGTGTTCTCCTCCTCCTTTTCTTTCCCTCCCCTCGCTCCCTCTTTTCTCCTTCTCTACCATTCCTTGCTTCCCTCAACATGGATCAATTTTAATCTGAAGAGCAAAATCAAAGCCAGATATAACCCCGTCTCAATTCTGCCACGAGCATCTGAACTGCTGTTACCCTGGGATCTGTTAGGTGATGATAGCTCCCTGTTAGAGCTGCAGCCACCAGAGAGATGAGTGGCTCTTTCCTCCAGCCCCATCCTCGCAGGATTCTAGAAAGCCTATCCCAGGCAGGGTGCAAATATGGAGAATACTGTTCCTTGGGCAGTTGGTAAAGTTGGTACCAGAGGGATTATCCTACCTCCAGAAAAAAGATTACTGCCCATACGCAACTCAGAATTGGCACAGAAATGAGACTGGCTGACAGAGCTGGAACTCACACTGGTAGAATACGCAGGATTCAGCAGTGACTCGGAAGACTGGGATTTTGATCCCGACATGCTGAGATATATGAGAGCTTCCCACAGAGAGTCTGAGAAAAGAAAGAAGGTAGAGAAGGAGAGAGGGAGAAAGCAAGGCTAAAGGAAGAAAAGGACGTAGTACTAACAGAACATTTTTAGAGTTACGTAATTAAAGTACTGAAGTCTGAGAAAATAGAATCAAGAAGACTTTCAAAAGAGGAACTCATCATAGTCATACAGTAAGTCCCCTACATGTGAACGAGTTTCATTCTGAGAGCATGTTCATAAGTCCAATTTGTTCCTAAGTCCAACAAAGTTCGCCTAGGTACCCAACTAACACAATCAGCTACCATTCTACATTCGGGTCCTGCGCCTCAAAAACTCACAGTGCCTCCTCAAATAAAGAAAATCCCCTTGCCATTTCCTGCGTCATGAATCTCTTCAGTTCTTCAATTACTTCTTCTTCCTCTTATCTCTCTTCATCCTTTCTCTGGGCCTCCAATTCCATCAGGTCTTTATTAGTAAGCTCCATGTTCTCATCTTTGAAAGTTCACAACTTGAAGGTTTGTATGTAGGGGACTTATTGTATTGACTTTCTCCCCTCAAAAAGTGAGTATCATTGAATCCAATTTCAAGTTCCATCTCAGTCTACCCACTGAAAGGACTTAAGTGGCAGAATCTTAACTTCATTCACTAATTACTCTCATGCTCCAGGTAGACCTGGCCATTTATGAAAACAAGAATCTGTATGATTTGATTATATGCGTGTAGATAAAACACAAATGAAACATTTGTATACAGCCAGTAGAAGAGGTTTTTTTTTTTCAATCTCTGATTTTGGCTTATGTGTAGTTAGTATACTTAAGTTATTACTTCCCTTATGAATAATTCATTAAATTTTAAATGTAACACAAATGTATTTCTTCCCAGGCAAAATACCATATAGCTTGCACTCAACCACTTATTCCCAGATGTTTATACCAACAGGGTCCAAGAACTCCATAAAACTAGGATAATAGCACATTGAAAATATCTGGCCACAACTCATAAAAGAACGTGCATAATAAAACTGCTCCCAACGCCCCCATCCTCCCTCCAATGCAAAATTTCCAAATGTTTCAAAGTAATTTTCCAAAGGTGTAGTGGAAGTGGACCCCCCAAATCCAATATTCTCATATTACTGACATCTGAGTTCAAGATCAAATTGAATAAAATAAGTACATGTATTCAACCCCTTTAAAAAGAATCTCTTAAAAATGAACCCTGGGGCTTCCCTGGTGGCTTCTTTATTGGAGTATAATTGCTTTACAGTGGTGTGTTAGTTTCTGCGGTGTAACAAAGTGAATCAGCTATATATATACATACACCCCTGTATCTCCTCCCTCTTGTGTCTCCCTCCCACCCTCCCTACCCCACCCCTCCAGGTGGACACAAAGCACCGAGCTGATCTCCCCGTGCTATGAGGCTGCTTCCCACTAGCTATCTATTTTACATTTGGTAGTGTATATATGTCCATGCCGCTCTCTCACTTCATCCCAGCTTACCCTCCCCCCTCCCCATGTCCTCAAGTCCATTTTCTACGTCTGCATCTTTATTCCTGTCCTGCCCCTAGGTTCTTCAGAACCATTTAAAAACAATTTTTTTAGATTCCATATATATATGTTAGCATATGGTATTTGTTTTTCTCTTTCTGACTTACTTCACTCTGTATGACAGACTCTAGGTCCATCCACCTCACTACAAATAACTCAGTTTCATTCCTATTCGTGGCTGAGTAATATTCCATTGTATATATGTGCCACATCTTCTTTATCCATTCATCTGTCAATGGACACATAGGTTGCTTCCATGTCCTGGCTATTGTAAATAGAGCTGCAGTGAACATTGTGGTACATGACTCTTTTTGAATTATGGTTTTCTCAGGGTATATGCCCAGTAGTGGGACTGCTGGGTTGTATGGTAGTTCTATTTTTTAGTTTTTTAAGGAACCTCCATACTGTCCTCCATAGTGAATGGCTGTATCAATTTACATTCCCACCAACAGTGCAAGAGGGTTCCTTTTTCTCCACACCCTCTCCAGCATTTATTGTTCGTAGATTTTTTGATGATGGCCATTCTGACCGGTGTGAGGTGATACCTCATTTTAGTTTTGATTTGCACTTCTCTAATGATTAGTGATGTTGAGCATCCTTTCATGTGTTTGTTGGCAATCTTCAACAGACATTCTTGAGCATTAAACTATACCAGATTCTGCCACATTCTACGAATACTGTGGTGAATAAGACAGATCTGACCTTGTGCTCATAAGACTTATAGTCAAGTTTGTTAAGCAAATGACCTGCAAAATGAAATAGGTAAGTCCAGTTTTTGAAACCACAAATATTTACAATATTCCACCACACGTACCCTTAAACACAAAAACACAGAGTCAAGAATGTTTAGTAGAAAAATAACTAGACAAGAAATTAGGAGATGAGGATTTGGTTTCAGATCTTCAAAGGTACATTACTCAAACTCTTTGCACCCCATTTTTCCATCAATAGTATTGGGCTAGTACAGGTTCTATGTGCTTCAAAGGCATTCTCTTAAGTGGGTAGGTGCCCTTATTCCAAATCTGATAGATTAAAAAACTATTGCAAGATAGACTACTGGACAACTTATCTAATTTCTTTACCAAGTCAGTGGCATGAAGAAAAAAGAGAAAGGGTATCAAAGGATACTTGAGAGATATAACCAACTAATGTGTAAATTTTAAACAGCCACCTGTAACAGATATTTTTGAAATAATTGTGAAAATTTGAACATTGCCTGAGTTTTGGATGATACAACAGAAATATCAGTAGTTTTTGTTAGGTATGATAACAGCAGTATGCGTTTATAAGAAATGTCCTATGGGGCTTCCCTGGTGGCGCGGTGATTGAGAGTCTGCCTGCCGATGCAGGGGACACGGGTTCGTGCCCCGGTCCGGGAAGATCCCACATGCCGCGGAGCGGCTGGGCCCGTGAACCATGGCCGCTGAGCCTGCGTGTCTGGAGCCTGTGCTCCGCAATGGGAGAGGCCACAACTGTGAGAGGCCCGCGTACCGCAAGAAAAAAAAAAAAAGAAATGTCCTATGATTTTTGGCATGTGTAAGAATGAAATGGCTTAACGCCTGGACTGCTATAAAATACTAAATACTCGAAAGGTTAATTATATAGCAAAAGAAAAGAAATTGAAGTCTTCCACAAACATGTGTGTATATAGGCACATCTTACAGCCATATCTTAAAGCCAGCATTACTCATTTTTTTCCCTCTCATCTGATACATAAAATATATTATAAAACTCACCGAGGTGGAAACACTTTCCTAATTATTTGAGTTCATTTTGGAGTGGGGAAAGAACATAGGAAGGAAAGTTTCCAAACTTATTTCTTTGCAGTAAGATTTCATTAAATTCATGGATGCTAGACTTGAACTCGGTAAGTGAGAAACTTGGGTGCTTCTAGCACTGCACCTGGCTTTGATATGTTTGCAAAGCTGTGGGTGGAGAGGGATATAGGTAGTCAAATTCTTCCACAAATGTTCTTCTGACTCAGTAGATCTAAATCAGTAAGGCATTTTTTTTTAGTTTGTATATTTAAGCCAGGCGTTTGTATGTCTTTGCTTATCTAGGGCCAACTGGCTGCTGAAATAGAGTAATTTGCAATGTCTTAGACCCTCACTACTCAAAGTGTACTCCTCTCACCAGCAATATTGGCATCACCTGGGAGCTTGTTAGAACTGCAATACGTCTGACTCCACCCCAGAGTTATTGAATCAGAATCTACATTTTATATCAAAAAAACTCAATTAAAAAATGGGCAGACCTGAATAGACTGTTTTCCAAAGAAGACATACAGATGGACAACAGGCACATGGAAAGATGCTCAACATCACTAATCATAGAGAAATGTAAATCAAAACCACAAGGAGAGGGCTTCCCTGGTGGCACAGTGGTTGAGAGTCTGCCTGCCGATGCAGGGGACATGGGTTCCTGCCCCGGTCTGGGAAGATCCCAAATGCCGCGGAGCAGCTGGGCCCGTGAGCCATGGCTGCTAAGCCTGCGCGTCCGGAGCCTGTGCTCCACAACGGGAGAGGCCACAACAGTGAGAGGCCCGTGTACTTCAAAACAAAACAAAACAAAACAAAAAGAAAAAAACCACAAGGAGATATCACCTCATACCTGTCAAAATGACTCTCATCAAAAGACTACAAATAACAAATGTTGACAAGGATGTGGAGAAAGGGGAACCCTCCTACGCTGTTGGTGGGAATGTAAATTGGTGTAGCCACTGTGGAAAACAGTATGGAGGTTCCTCAAAAAACAAAAAATTGGGGACTTCACTGGTGGCACAGTGGTTGAGAATCCACCTGCCAATGCAGGAGACACGGGTTCGGATCCCTGGTCTGGGAGGATCCCACATGCTGTGGAGCAACTAAGCCTGTGAGCCACAACTACTGAGCCTGAGTGCCACAGCTACTGAAGCCCGCATACCTAGAGCCTGTGTTCCGCAACAAGAGAAGCCACTGCAAGGAGAAGCCCGTGCACCACAATGAAGAGCAGTCCCCTGCTCTCCGCAACTAGAGAAAACCCGCGTGCAGCACCAAAGACTCAACACAGCCAAAAAATAAATAAAATTAAAAAAAAATTGAATTGACATATGATCCAGCAATTCCACTCCTGGGCATATATCTCAAGAAAGCAAAAACACTAATTTGAAAAGATACATGCACCCCAACGTTCATAGCAGCATTATTTACAGTAGCCAAGCTATGGAAACAACCTAAATGTCCACCAACAGATGAATGGGTAAAGAAGATGTGGTACATATACAATGGAATATTACTCAGCCATAAAAAGAATGAAATTTTGCCATTTGCAACAACATGGATGGATCTAGAGGGTACTATGCTTAGTGGAATAAGTCAGACAGAGAAAGACAAATAGTGTACATTACCAGTTATATGTGGAATCTAAAAAATAAAACAGATGAATGAATATAACAAAACAGAAGCAGACTCACAGATATAGGGAACAAACTAGTGGTTACCAGTGGGAAGAGGGAAGTGGGGAGGGGCAAGACAGGGGTAGAGGATTAAAAGGTACAAACGACTATGTATAAAATAAATGTTACGAGGATATAGTATACAGCACAGAGAGTATAGCCAATATTTTATAACTTTAAATGGAGTATAATCTTTAAAATTTTTGAATCACTATGTTGTATACCTGAAACATTAATATAATGTTATAAATCAACCATACCTCAATTTTTTAAAAAAAGAATCTACGTTTCAACAAGATCTCCAGTTGACTTATATGGTAATTAAAGTTTGAGAAGCTTTGTCTTAGAATCTAAGCCTTAGAAAATTATCAGAAAGAAGACAAAGAACCATGTCATTATTGTTATTTGTGTGAAAGTAAGGAGAAATGAAACAGCTTTCAACAGAATCATTTCAAAATAGCTTTTGGTTTTGAAACAGTGCAAGAGCGAAAGAGTTTACCGTATATGCAGTTTCATAAAATCATCCACGCATATTTATGGATGTAGCTGCTGTCTGTGGTCTCCCTGCCCGCCGAATACCAAACCACTTCAGCATTCATTACTTCCACCCCAGGTGTCTTTCTTTCTTTTTAATGTCTGAAATCGCCGACTCCTCTGAGAATTTAAAGGCACGAGCACCCACAGTCCCTCAAAGCCTCATCTCTTTGTAAACTTAGAATTTCCCCCAGAAGTGTTCTTAAAATATCCTGATCTTGATTTATTCAACCTTTTCAGTGACTGAAGTTGTGTTCCTTATGGATTTTTTTCTGCACTACTGCAGCCTGAGAGCCTGTGGGAAGGGGCTGCTGTTGCCATACGCTCAGCAATGATGCCTCCACCTCAACACTGTCGTCACTTTCTCCTTCACCCACCACCTCTGGGCATTTTGTATATTGCTCCCCTCCACCTACAGCCCCTCCCTGACCTTCCAAAGGGTGTAGCTGTGACAATCCCCCAGACTTGATGCCCTGAAGGGAGGGTTCTCTCTGCACCCCACCAGCTTACCAGATCTCACGTACCCTGCTACGCTCCATTGTGCAAGCTCTACATGTTATTCTTTGTCTGGTGACATTTATTAAGTGAACCATATAGCTACCAGCCCCTTAACTCCACTTAAGGCCTTCTCCAGTTCTGTCTCTCCATATTAAAATGGGTGAAGCATACTATAAGTAGGCCTAATGCCAAGAGTTCAAAACTGGCTGACAACAATGCAAACCTGATCATTTGTGTTATAGGGAAAAGCACACCCCCCTTTTAAAATACCACAGGTCTTTTGTTTTCTGTGGTCCTGGAAATCTGGAGGTTTGAATGGTGAGTATAACAGGAACTTCCTAGGCGCCATAACAGCCCCATAAATATCTCCTCAGCAGAGCTGTGCATCTCCTGCTGGACTCCGAGAGCTTTCTTTGAAGTCACAGGGCAGAAGTTGTGCACGTGGAAGAGGTATGCAACTTATTATTATCATTATTCGCCATTGCTTTAGAAGCTTTTAAGTAATACTAGATTTATCACATTTTTCTTACAGCAAATTTTAGTTTCATCTAGTGTTTCTTCTGAAGCCTGAACCAATAAACTGGTTTGTCTTTGTAATTGATCTGCCACAGTAGTTCCCATATTCTTCTGCCAAGAAGCCCTTTTGGAATCCTATTAAATGGGTAACATGACATTTATGGTCTCAGAAATTAGAACACCTGGAAGGAGGCCCAGAATTTACCCGGTCTCTTGGGGAATCTTCTAGTACAAAGCAGACTGGACCTTGTTGGATGGATCTAACTCGGAGCTGGCCTTTTGCTACTGTCTTCTGAGGTCCACCCTCATCTGAAGCAGCCCCGTTAGGTTGCATTGCCTAGCATTGGACAAAGTGCGCAGTAAATAGCTCATATTCTTGATTTGATTTTGCTGAGGGGCTGACATAAAGTTAGTGTGCATGTAAATAGCTTGGATCGCATTGTAGGGGAGGAGAAGGATACTTACACACCAGCTGAAAACCTCCCTTCCTGTGTAGGTTTATACCCTTGAGCTCTATCTGTATTTGACAAAGCCATCATTTCCTTCTTCTCACACACACACACACACACACACACACACACACACACACACACACACACACCTTGTTTTATCATTACAAAAGTAAATCATGCTCACTGTTACAAAACTTAATAAAAATAAATAAGCATTTTCCTACGACCGAATAACCACCGTTATGTTTTAACCACACTATTGTTCCAATATTTCTCTGTATGTGTGTGCATATATGTACACACTCTTCTGTACTTTTTGGTCTACAATGTGTCTTGCATTTACACATCTACCCACTCTATCCCCAAAGAACCCATTGAAATGGTAAAAAGGTTATTTTAAAATTTTAAACCATTACAGCAATGAAAAACAAGAAAACAAGACCAAGAGTCTTCAATTAGCCACAAAGTTTGAAGGATTCTCATCAATAGAAAAGAAAAGGCAAATGGTAAGTGGAGGAGTTACAGTAGAGGCAATAAAAGCCCAAACTCCAGAGACAAAAGCTGACTTTTGCAGGGCAGTCCCTCAGGTGATTCTAGCTCCGAATTGACAGGTTAGTCTGGGATGTTAAAGAACTGCATTTGGGACAGCTGGGATGCATGGGGCTTGCTCTCTCTCCCTCTCTAAATAGAACGGCTAATGAGACTGCTTTTGTCTTCCAGAGGACTAGGGAATATGTCTGGAAGGGCTACTGGTGAACGAGTTGGGGGCTAAGAAAAGCAACACGATGTTGGAGATAAGTCTGTACTCCCATAACAGCTCAGTAAAAGAGGCAGAGCCACCAAGGAGTAGATAACGCTGAAGACCTTCACCCTGGAGAAAAGCCCACCTGCCCTTTGGCAATTGTCAAGGAACCACAGCCAAACAGCAGACTCGCACTCGCCTCATGGAGCTCCAGACAGCTATGGAGCAGCGTCTCCAAAGTTCTCAGGGGAAACTATTTTGAACCTACTTTTTCTACACTCAGTGAAATTTCAAGTGTGAAGGCTAAAGAAAGGCACTTGCAGGTACGTAAGAACTCAGCACATTTAGTAATCACACAGCCAGGAAGAAAAAAATTACTTCTGAAGCAACCCAGAAAAATCTAAACATAAGCCAAGAAAGAAGAAAACATGAGATACAAGAAGCCGCAGCTACCTGATATGATCCAAGAAGATTTATAGATGTGAAAAAGAAAATTAAAGGCCATCCTTTAGACAAGGGTGTGTAGAAGATTCTTGTTTGAGTGACAAAAATGTTCAAAACTGGGGATTACATTTTATTCTCTAGAAAGATTTGTATTCCTGTACTCATTTTACAAATGTTTCACATTGGTTTTTTAATATCTTTATTGGAATATAATTGCTTTACAATGTTGTGTTAGTTTCTGCTGCACAACAAAGTGAATCAGCTATACATATACATATATCTCCATATCTCCTCCCTCTTGAGCCTCCCTCCCACCCTCCCTATCCCACCCCTTTGTGGTAAGATCATCATAAAGCATCGAGCTGATCTCCCTGTGCTATGCAGCAGCTTCCCACTAACTATTTTATGTTTGGTAGTGTATATATGTCAATGCTACTCTCTCACTTCATCCCAGCTTCCCCTTCCTGCGCTGTGTCCTCAAGTCCATTCTCTATGTCCGCATCTTTATTCCTGCCCTGCCACTAGGTTCATCAGTACCATTTTTTTAGATTCCAAATATGTGCATTAGTATACAGTATTTGTTTTTCTCTTTCTTACTTCACTCTGTATGGCAGACTCTAGGTCCATCCACCTCACTACAAATAACTCAGTTTCATTCCTTTTTATGGCTGAGTAATATTCCATTGTATATATGCGCCACATCTTCTTTATCCATTCATCTGTTGATGGACATTTAGGTTGTTTCCATGTCCTCGCTATTGTAAATAGTGCTGCAATGAACATTGTGATACATGACTGGCTATTGTAAATAGTGCTGTAATGAACATTGTGGTACCTGACTCTTTTTGAATTATGGTTTTCTCAGGGTGTATGTCCAGTAGTGGGATTGCTGGGTCGTATGGTAGTTCTATATTTAGTTTTTTAAGGAACCTCCATACTGTTCTCCATAGTGGCTGTATCCATTTACATTCCCACCAACAGTGCAGGAGGATTCCCTTTTCTCCACACCCTCTCCAGCATTTATTGTTTCTAGATTTTTTGATGATGGCCATTCTGACCAGTGTGAGGTGATACCTCATTGTTTTGATTTGCTTTTCTCTAATGATTAGTGATGTTGAGCATCTTTTCATGTGTTTGTTGGCAATCTGTATGTCTTCTTTGGATAAATGTCTATTTAGGTCTTCCACTCCTTTTTGGATTGGGTTGTTTGTTTTTCTGATATTGAGCTGCATGAGCTGCTTGTGTATTTTGGAGATTAATCCTTTGTCAGTTGCTTCGTTTGCAAATATTTTCTCCCATTCTGAGGGTTGTCTTTTCATCTTGTTTATGGTTTCCTTTGCTATGCAAAAGCTTTTAAGTTTCATTAGGTTCCATTTGTTTATTTTTGTTTTTATTTCCATTACTCTAGGAGGTGGGTCAAAAAGGATCTTGCTATGGTTTATGTCATAGAGTGTTCTTCCTATGTTTTCCTCTAAGAGTTTTATAGTGTCTGGCCTTACACTTAGGTCTTTAATGCATTTTGAGTTTATTTTTTCACATTGGTTTTTAATTATTATAATCAACCTTTAGACAAAGGATAGAAGACTAAGTTATGGTTTAAGAATCTTGTAATCACTATAAATACTAATGCAATTTTAAAATAGGAGTTAAACAGAAGGAGAGATGAGAAGACATTCAAGTTCCAAATTCCTCACATTTTGTACCTAGAGGCCAGTGTGTAATGCCCGAATTTGATAAAAATAAGAAATATAAGAATGATTATATATTTTAAAATTACAGTGATAACTGTTAGAAGCAGAAACAGACATTGTTGGCAGGATGGAAGGACACCGGGGATTAAGGAAAGGGAGATTTTACTTTTTATTTTATATGCCTATACAGTGTCATTTTTTAGAAAACCATGTGGGGCTTCCCTGATGGCACAGTGGTTAAGAATCTGCCTAAAGCCACAGGTGGGAAGGAGATCAGCCAGGGAGGATGTGTAACATTAAAAGAGGAACGTGGGGACTTCCCTGGTGGTACAGTGGTTAAGAATCTACCTGCCAATGCAGGAGACATGGGTTTGAGCCCTGGTCTCGGAAGATCCCACATGCCACGGAGCAATTAAGCCCGTGCGCCACAACTACTGAGCCTGTGCTCTAGAGCCCGTGAGCCACAACTACTGAGCCTGTGCTCTAGAGCCCATGAGCCACAGCTACTGAAGCCCGTGCTCCCCAACAAGGGAAGCCACCACAATGAGAAGCCCGCGCACTGCAACAAAGAGTAGCCCCTGCTCTCAGCAACTAGAGAAAACCCGCGTGCAACAGCAAAGACCCAATGCAGCCAAAAATTAAATAAATGAATAAATAAATATTTAAAAAATAAAAATAAATAAAAAACCATGTGCATGCATTACCTTTATGGTTATATATCTTGAAATCTTTCCAGGTGTAACCCAAATGTTACCAGCCTGTGGATATAACTGAGATCACATTTATATTTTTGCTCTAATTGTAATGGTCCTAAGTCTCCATTTGCCCATTTGGGAAGTTAGCTCCTATTAGTATCTCCCTATTATTTCTGGGAACTTCCAAAAGGATACCTCTCACATGACCAGAGTAAAATCTTTCAGCTCCAGTCACCACGATCCCTTTATTGTGTGCTTTCTCTCCTATTTCTTGGCACTTGATACATTCTTGAATATCATTCTTAATGACAGTGTTTTCTTGATCTTCACAAAATCTCAGGTAGTTGTTGTCTCCCATTCCAAACCTTCAAATCAAAATCAAACTTCCAACTTAGAGGAGACATAGAGGTAGAGGAACAGGCTAAACAACTTCATGAGGAAACAGCCAAACACAACCAGTAAGTCCAACAGTTTGCAGGACCACTGGCTTAGTCTCTGTAATCAGTCTGTATTGTAGCTCTGCTGCATTCAAATTGAGGCTTAAGGGACACAGCCAGATGCTAGAGGGGTACTGGGGGTACCTCCTGTAAAGAACATTTGGAGTCACTGGGAAATTTGAATTAGATCTAGTTATTTTATGAGAGGAAAACTGAGAACACCCTAACATGGAAAAGCAGAGATTATTGACTAAAAAAGCAAGTACACTGTGATCTCATTTAGCAAACACACACACATACACACACTCACATACATATACAGAAAGAGATCTGGAAGAATATACACTGAAAATTAACAGTGGTTGTCTCTGGTTGGTAGGAATATGTTTTAATATTTGTTAATTGAAATATAGTTGATTTACAATATTGTGTTACTTTCAAGTGTACAGCAAAGTGATTCAGTTATATATATATATTTCAGATTATTTTCATTATAGGTTATTATTAGATATCGAATATAGTTCCCTGTGCTATATAGTAAATCATTGTTGCTTACCTATTTTGTGTATAGTGTTTTAATTTTTTAAATGTATGTTTGTTTTCATTTTCTAATTTGCTACCATATGTACCGCTTTTGTATTGTAATAATAAGACTTGATTTTAGAAACTCTTGTCTCTATTTCCTTTGCCTAGATCTTGGATCCCTTCCTTTTCTATCAACATCTAACCCTTGAACAACAGAATGGCTCCTCCCCTCCGTCAATATTTTCCCTTCTCTCCATTAACAGTTTACTCTTGGAAATACAGAGGCGGTATAGATAAGTAACCTGGGTAATTAAGGCTGGTGAGTCACACCACTGGGAGTCCCGAAATTCACCCTGGTCTGGGTAGACTCAGATGTGCACACCTTGTGTTTTTAATTTCTCAACCTCACCATGGGAGATGAACGAATATCTGAGGGTCAAGACACAGCACATTCATCCCTTGGATTATAACAATGCACCCAAGTTAAGATGGACTTTAACATCTCTGTGGTATTGCTGACAAATAGCTGATCGAAACCTTAAGGCTTCCTCTTTAGGAGAAAGTAACACTAGTTCTGAATGGCACGTGAGACTTAGCAAGAGGTCCTTCTCATCTAACAATGTGAGCTGCACGTGTGCACCCACACTCGACTCTGACCCCTAAGCATTTCCAACACCATGGATCTTAAGGGTATGCTTTTCTGAAACAGCTCTTTCCCAGGTATTCACAAAAAACAGAAAGAACAATGGTGTATTTATAACTCTGTGAAACCAATGAGAGTTCCACATGGGGAGAAAAAGGGGGGAAGTCACAGAATTAATCAGAAACCTTTTATATTATGCACACAAATGTTTGGTCTTCTGGGAATATGTGTAAGTGAAGTCCCATAGCTGAAAGCAGCAACACATAATAAATCCTGGAAGATGTGTGCTGGATGGTGGGGAGGCTGGGAGGGACAGAAAGGGTAAGAATGATTAAAGAATTTTAAGAAAATTTAGGTCTAAGTGAAAATAGGCATTCCATATGAGAAAAATAATAGTAAGAGAAAAACACTTAATAGACAGGTTTTCCGAATCCTCACATTTAAAGAACTCCTACAGCATAGCCCTCCTCTGCAAAGGTAATGTACAATTCCAAAGAATTAAGACCGAGTTGAAATACAGGTAACCATGGGATTCTTTTATAGCATCCCTTGTCTTACCATGATTCAGGTACATCCTGATTCAGGCTATTACAGCTAGAACCAAAAAAGATTTTTGATAGAACAGCTAAGCAATAGCCTGGAGAGCATGATCTCCAACATCTCCATATTTTCCTCCATTCTCAACATGAGTAGTCAAATCTAGGGAACTTACAGGATAAAAATGTCTCTCAATTCAAACCTTCCTTTTCCCACATCTTTCTCTCAAGATAATCTCACAGCATTGGAGCTTAGAGGATGTTTATGGATCATTTATTTAAGCCTCAGATTTTATAGATGATCCAGAGAGGGAAAACGGCTTCCCAAAGTAACTGGTGACAAAACCCAGACCTGTATCCAGATCTCTTAAATCCCAAGTCCAGAGCTATTTACAATGAACCCCACACACTTCATGACCACTTACAGATAGGACATCTTACACTGTGCTTAATTTAGTCCTCTTTTCAGTAAAGCAATGCAAAGCAAAACAAAAATGAACAAAAAAATCCCAAGAACCTCCCCCCCAAACCCTTCCCTTAAGAACAGCCCTAGGACTCTGCCACAAGTATCTGTAACCAACAAATACTTAAACCTGAGAATATCCTTAGATTTATGTACAGATTCCTTTTATTTTAGCCTGTCAGAATTAATCATGTCCTATACTCTCTCACGTAAACATTTAGCATATTGTTTGTCTCTTCAAGATAAACACTGCATTCTATATTACCCTAAAGGTTTGCACTCATCATTGCATTATTTCTAATTAGTTGTTTGCGTGGCTATTCTTTCCATGTGTTGTAAGACCTTGAATAGCAGGCATCTCTCAAATTCATCTCTTTGCCCTCTTACACCCTGCACATAGGAGAAAGAGTGAACGAATTAGATCAATGAGTAAACTGGCACAGTCACATCTTTTGGGTGGCTCTTCTTTCCCTTTCAAGAAGACAATCTATTATAGTCATCAAGACATTATGTTATACACAACTCTAATTTAGAACCTTATGTTTTTGCCACTAAATATTTCTAAAATAGGTGAGATTTAGTAGAAATTTTGCTACTACTGGCATTAAAAAAATAGAGGATGTAATTACTTGTCAACTGCAAGTCTTTTCTATCTTGTGGATTGTAAAATGGTTTTTAAACCACCTGAATTTAACTTTTACTCTGCCTGGCTTCTAGCAAAGAGTAGGAGTTCAAAATGCTGAGGTAACACATTAGCTTTTAAGCCAATAAGTAATCAAGCCATGATTCCAATCAGGTTGTCTGTTGCCAGAAACCACACTTCTAAAATATTTTTTCACTTCATCTTTCCTTAGGTTCCTCAGGTCCTGTGCTTATAGCATTGGACCTAGAAGTCTACGCAGTGGTGTGCTGGTCAATGTTAACAACTGGCTGTCTGTGGGGGAAAGGCCCTGTTTAGAGCAACTGCTGGTTTCTGCGGTGTCAATATTCCACTATAGCAAATTTAAAGCTACCAATGTGATGTCACTGAACACAGAATTGGAGAGAGATAAATAGTAGCATGCCATTACATTAATATAAGTTATTTTTATGGTATTTCTACCATATGCACATAGGAGACACAGATAACTGCCCAAACAGTGATAACAGTAAAATGTAGAAATATAATTAGGAAGTAATGAATTTTAAATATTTATTACCTTGTTTTAAAACAATTTACTTAATTTTAAATTTATATAATTTGGTGGTAAATAATGGCTGAGTTTAACAACTGCCTCATTAGATTCCTAAAAATGTAATAACTGTCTCTCCTAAGCCTACAGCACACAATTAGGTCTACGCCCAAAGTGCCAAAATGTGTCGTGTGTGGACTTGGATAAGCTATTTGATTTTTCTTGCCTCTGTTTCTTCACTTGTAAAATGGGACTAATAATACCTACTTTGTAGGGGTTTTGTGAGGATTAAATACATAAAGTGCTCAGAATTGTGCCTGGCATAAGGTAAGGACTGCATAAGGGCTATCTATTACTGCTATTATTCTTATTAGTAATAGGCCAAAGGTACAGCTTTTAGGATTCAGAAGACTAAGGGCAGTTTGGCTGTCTTAAGACCACTGACACTGTGTGATGATGGCCCAGACAGAAAAACAGATACAAAATGTGATGAGCCTGGATATTACTTCACCACATCTAACACTTTCTGGCCAGAATTACATATTACGGAATGTATCTTCTCGAGGGAGCTGGATCACCAAGAAGTCTGAGTAACTGGAACCAACTGAAATAAAATATGAACTCTACTATGCAAAAATATCTTTTAACAACAATAAATTTTTAAATAAAAATAAAATAATGGCTTAAAAACAAGTTGCACTCCTTTGGTTTGCATCTCTCTGTGATGCCAGCATCAGCCAAGAATAAGAAACAAGTTATCTTCACCTGGTAATGGAGACACTTTGAATTATTAGTTCACCACATAACACCTATGTGACCTCAAACAAGTTACTTAGCTTTCCTGCATCTGAGTTTCCTCATCTGTAGAATGAGGATCATAATAGCCTGTCCCTCATGGCTTTGTTTTGAGGATTTAATAATAAATGTTATGTGCTTAACACAATGCCTAGCACAGAGGACACCCTAATTATATTCGCTTTTATTACAATTATCACCTGTGTGTCTTCTCACTGAGATAGTTACACGGCATTTAAGCAATTGTTCTGATAACTAATTCTGTGCATTGGGGGAGACGGGAAGGAGAGAACAACAAAATATTTCACTCTCAGCAAAGTGAGCTAATGATGTCTTTTCCTGCTCTCCCTCAATTCTAATGTTAATCCTCAAACATTTTAAGTTGCTCCATAAAAAGCAAATGTTACTGCTTTAGGGGGCAGACAATGGAGGAGCTGATGTCTGACACATTTCTTGACCTTGGTAGGATGGAGAAATTAAGTGAGCATTCTAAAGTCTGGAATTTGGCATCCCTTGACAAACGAGGAACATTCCTCATCACCTCTCCTCTGACTTCATGAGCATAAGAACTAGCAAGCCTCCAAGATATGCTGGCCAACTGCAACATATCTAGTTTAAGGGAGATGCTATTTGCTAAAACTCTGAATAAAGACCAGTAGAGAGAAAGCAGCAACATATAGCTGATGAGTAAAAAATCAGCATTTGGCGTTTGATAAGAGCTAGAAGTTCATTCCACTGAAACTGAACTTCCTTTCCAAACAAGTGAGTGCTGGTTGAAATTAAAAATCTGAATCATGCATCTGTAGTTACATTGATGATCCTAATTAATAGCCAAATTAGTTGACTTCATTTGTCACCCAACTTTACACTTTGGCCCCTGAGTCTCACGTGTGTCCTTTGGAGCACATGGAATAATTCATTCATTTGTTCCTACAACAAAATTTCTTTGTCTGCCCTCTAGGGCAAGGGATTGGAGTTATCAAGTGAACAAGACAGGCATGGTCCCTATTCATGGAGTATCTACCAGGAAAGGTCTGTCAAGCTCATAGAGGATGGCTTGCTCCATCAACTTCTGGATTACCAACTGAGAAAACCTTGACTGCATTCCTTTGACAGAATAAGTTCAACATCTTTTCTGTATGAGAGTCTTTCTGGTATTTGAGGACAGCTATGCCATCCTTCCTGAGTCTTCTGGTCTCTATCAACAATCCCAGTTCCATAAGCCGTTGCTAGACTTGGCTTAGGGTCTTTCCCCATTCCAGTGGCATCCTCTACACATACACTCCCATTGTCAACCTCCCTCTTAAATGTGTGGAGCCCAGAACTGAGACATGTTCCAACCTCACTGGAGCTGAATGATCACCCTTATGCTGGATACTCTACTTCTTTAGCACAAACCAAGAACATTAACATTCTAGGCTCATGTCAAGCTTGCAACTAACAATTAATATAGGCCTTGAGGGGACGAGGGAAAGATGGCGGAAGAGTAAGACGCGGAGATCACCTTCCTCCCCACAGATACACCATTAATACATCTACACGTGGAACAACTCCTACAAAACACCTACTGAACACTGGCAGAAGACCTCAGACCTCTCAAAAGGCAAGAAACTCCCCATGTACCTGGGTAGGGCAAAAGAAAAAAGAAAAAACAGAGACAAAAGAATAGGGATGGGACCTGCACCAGTGGGAGGGAGCCGTGAAGGAGGAAAGGTTTCCACACAGTAGGAAGCCCCTTTGCGGGCGGAGACTGTGGGTGGCGGAGGGGGAAAGCTTCGGAGCCGCGGAGGAGAGCATAGCAACAGGGGTGTGGAGGGCAAAGCGGAAAGGTTCCCGCACAGAGGATCGGTGCCGACCGGCACTTACAAGCCCGAGAGGCTTGTCTGCTCACCAGCCAGGGCAGGCGGGGCCTGGGAGCTGAGGCTCGGGCTTCGGTCGGAGCGCAGGGAGAGGACTGGGGTTGGCGGCATGAACACAGCCTGAAGGGGGTTAAAGCGCCACAGCTAGCCAGGAGGGAGTCCGGGAAAAGGTCTGGAACTGCCGAAGAGACAAAAGACTTTTTCTTACCTTTGTTTCCTGGTGCGCGAGGAGAGAGGATTAAGAGCGCCACTTAAAGGAGCTCCAGAGACGGGCACGAGCCGCGGCTAACAGCGCGGACCCCAGAGATGGGCATAAGGTGCTAAGGCTGCTGCTGCCACCGCCAAGAAGCCTGTGTGCGAGCACAGGTCACTAGCCACATCGCCCCTCCCGGAAGCCAGTGCAGCCCGCCACCGCCAGGGTCCCCGGGCCCAGGGACACCTTCCCCGGGAGAACGCACGGCGCGCCTCAGGCTGGTGCAACGTCACGCTGGCCTCTGCCGCCGCAGGCTGGCCCCGCCTCCGTAACCCTCCCTCCCCAGGGCCTGAGTGAGCCACAGCCCCCGAATCAGCGGCTCCTTTAACCCCGTCCTGTCTGAGCGAAGAACAGACGCCCTCAGGCGAACTACACGCAGAGGCGGGGCCACATCCAAAGCTGAGCCCCAGGAGCTGTGCGAACACAGAAGAGAAAGGGAAATCTCCCCCAGCAGCCTCAGAAGCAGCGGATTAAAGCTCCACAATCAACTTGATGTACCCTGCATCTGTGGAATACCTGAATAGACAACGAATCATCCCAAATTGAGGAGGTGGACTTTGAGAGCAAGATTTATGATTTTTTCCCCTTTTCCTCTTTTTGTGAGTGGGTATGTGTATGCTTCTGTGTGAGATTTTGTCTGTATAGCTTTGCTTCCACCATTTGTCCTAGGGTTCTATCCGTCCATTTTGTTTGTTTGTTTTATTTTTATTCTTTTTCTTAAAAATTATTTTTTATTTTAATAACTTTATTTTATTTTATCTTACTTTATTTTATTTTACTTTATCTTCTTTCTTTTTTCCCTTCCTTCACTCCTACCTTCCTCCCTCCCTTCTTTCTTTCTTTCGTTCTTTCTTTCTTCTACTAATTCTTTCTTTCTACTTTTTCTCCCTTTTACTCTGAGCTGTGTAGATGAAAGGCTCTTGGTGCTGCAGCCAGGAGTCAGTGCTGTGCCTCTGAGGTGGGAGAGCCAACTTCAGGACACTGGTCCACAAGACACCTTCCAGCTCCACGTAATATCAAATGGCGAAAATCTCCCAGAGATCTCTTTCTCAACACCAACACCCAGCTTCACTCAACGACCAGCAAGCTACAGTGCTGGACACCCTATGCCAAACAACAAGCAAGACAGGAACACAACCCCACCCATTAGCAGAGAGGCTACCTAAAAACATAATAAGTCCACAGGCACCCCAAAACACACCACCAAATGTGGACCTGCCCACCAGAAAGACAAGATCCAGCCTCATCCACCAGAACACAGGCACTAGTCCCCTCCACCAGGAAGCCTACACAACCCACTGAACCAACCTTAGCCACTGGGGACAGACACCAAAAACAACGGGAACTACGAACCTGCAGCCTGCAAAAAGGAGACCCCAAACACAGTAAGATAAGCAAAATGAGAAGACAGAAAAACACACAGCAGATGAAGGAGCAAGATAAAAAAACCACCAGACCTAACAAATGAAGAGGAAATAGGCAGTCTACCTGAAAAAGAATTCAGAATAATGATAGTAAAGATGATCCAAAATCTTGGAAATAGACAAAATGCAAGAAACATTTAACAAGGACCTAGAAGAACTAAAGATGAAACAAGCAACGATGAACAACACAATAAATGAAATTAAAAATACTCTAGATGGGATCAATAGCAGAATAACTGAGGCAGAAGAACGGATAAGTGATGTGGAAGATAAAATAGTGGAAATAACTACTGCAGAGCAGAATAAAGAAAAAAGAATGAAAAGAACTGAGGACAGTCTCAGAGACCTCTAGGACAACATTAAATGCACCAACATTCGAATTATAGGGGTTGCAGAAGAAGAGAAAAAGAAAGGGACTGAGAAAATATTTGAAGAGATTATAGTTGAAAACTTCCCTAATATAGGAAAGGAAATAGTTAATCAAGTCCAGGAGGCACAGAGAGTCCCATACAGGATAAATCCAAGGAAAAATACACCAAGACACATATTAATCAAACTGTCAAAAATTAAATACAAAGAAAACATATTAAAAGCAGCAAGGGAAAAATAACAAATAACACACAAGGGAATTCCCATAAGGTTAACAGCTGATCTTTCAGCAGAAACTCTGCAAGCCAGAAGGGACTGGCAGGACATATTTAAAGTGATGAAGGAGAGAAAACTGCAACCAAGATTACTGTACCCAGCAAGGATCTCATTCAGATTTGATGGAGAAATTAAATCCTTTACTGACAAGCAAAGGCTGAGAGAGCTCAGCACCACCAAACGAGCTTTACAACAAATGCTAAAGGAACTTCTCTAGGCAAGAAACACAACAGAAGGAATATACCTACAATAACGAACCCAAAACAATTAAGAAAATGGGAATAGGAACATACATATCAATAATTACCTTAAATGTAAATGGACTAGGTGCTCCCACCAAAAGCCACAGATTGGCTGGATACAAAAACAAGATCCATATATATGCTGTCTACAAGAGACCCACTTCAGACCTAGAGACACATACAGATTGAAAGTAAGGGGATGGAAAAAGATATTCCATGCAAATGGAAACCAGAGAAAGCTGGAGTAGCAATTCTCATATCAGACAAAATAGACTTTAAAATAAAGACTATTACAAGAGACAAAGAAGGACACTACATAATGATCAAGGGATCGATCCAAGAAGAAGATATAACAATTGTACATATTTATGCACCCAACATAGGAGCACCTCAATACATAAGGCAAATACTAACAGCCATAAAAGGGGAAATCGACAGTAACACATTCAGAGTAGGGGACTTTAACACCCCACTTTCACCAATGGACAGATCATCCAAAATGAAAATAAATAAGGAAACACAAGCTTTAAATGATACATTAAACAAGATGGACTTAATTGATATTTATAGGACATTCCATCCAAAACCAACAGAATACACATTTTACTCAAGTGCTCATGGAACATTCTCCAGGATAGATCATATCTTGGGTCACAAATCAAGCCTTGGTAAATTTAAGAAAACTGAAATTGTATCAAGTATCTTTTCTGACCACAACGCTATGAGACTAGATGTCAATTACAGGAAAAGATCTGTAAAAAATACAAACACATGGAGGCTAAACAATACACTACTTAATAACGAAGTGATCACTGAAGAAATCAAAGAAGAAATTAAAAAAAAACCAGAAACAAATGACAATGGAGACATGACGACCCAAAACCTATGGGATGCAGCAAAAGCAGTTCTAAGAGGGAAGTTTATAGCGATACAATCCTACCTTAAGAAACAGGAAACATCTCGAATAAACAACCTAACCTTGCACCTAAAGCAGTTAGAGAAAGAAGAACGAAAAATGCCCAAAGTTAGCAGAAGGAAAGAAATCATAAAAATCAGATCAGAAATAAATGAAAAAGAAAAGAAAGAAACGATAACAAAGATCAATAAAACTAAAAGCTGGTTCTTTCAGAAGATAAACAAAATTGATAAACCATTAGCCAGACTTATCAAGAAAAAAAGGGAGAAGACTCAAATCAATAGAATTAGAAATGAAAAAGGAGAAGTAACAACTGACACTGCAGAAATACAAAAGATCATGAGAGATTACTACAAGCAACTCTATGCCAATAAAATGGACAACCTGGAAGAAATGGACAAATTCTTAGAAATGCACAACCTGCCAAGACTGAATCAGGAAGAAATAGAAAATATAAACAGACCAATCACAAGCACTGAAATTGAAACTGTGATTAAAAATCTTCCAACAAACAAAAGCCCAGGACTAGATGGCTTCACAGGCGAATTCTATCAAACATTTAGAGAAGAGCTAACACCTGTCCTTCTCAAACTCTTCCAAAATATAGCAGAGGGAGGAACACTCCCAAACTCATTCTACGAGGCCACCATCACCCTGATACCAAAACCAGACAAGGATGTCACAAAGAAAGAAAACTACAAGCCAATATCACTGATGAACATAGATGCAAAAATCCTCAACAAGATACTAGCAAACAGAATCCAACAGCACATTAAAAGGATCATACACCATGATCAAGTGGGGTTTATTCCAGGGATGCAAGGATTCTTCAATATATGCAAATCAATCAACGTTATACACCATATTAACAAATTGAAGGAGAAAAACCATATGATCATCTCAATAGATGCAGAGAAAGCTTTCGACAAAATTCAACACCCATTTATGATAAAATCCCTGCAGAAAGTAGGCATACAGGGAACTTTCCTCAACATAATAAAGGCCATATATGACAAAGCCACAGCAACATCATCCTCAATGGTGAAATACTGGAAGCATTTCCACTAAGATCAGGAACAAGACAAGGTTGCCCACTCTCACCACTCTTATTCAACATAGTTTTGGAAGTTTTAGCCACAGCAATCAGAGAAGAAAAGGAAATAAAAGGAATCCAAATTGGAAAAGAAGAAGCTGTCACTGTTTGCAGATGACATGATACTCTACATAGAGAATCCTAAATATGCTACCAGAAAACTACTAGAGCTAATCAATGAATTTGGTAAAGTAGCAGGATACAAAATTAATGCACAGAAATCTCTGGCATTCCTATACACTAATGATGAAAATTCTGAAAGTGAAATCAAGAAAACACTCCCATTTACCACTGCAACAAAAAGAATAAAATATCTAGGAATAAACCTACCTAAGGAGACAAAAGACCTGTATGCAGAAAATTAAAAGACACTGATCAAAGAAATTAAAGATGAGGGTTTGAGAAAAGCATGGGTCGCAAGTACACATTGGGACCCTGCCATTAATGGAGGGGAAAAGCGGGGAGACGCCAGCAGATTCCATCCTGTAAGCTGGTAGGAAGCCTGAAGGCTTGATGGGATTCCAGTGTGATAGGAGGCAAGGACATGCTTCAGGACCCCGGAGGAAGATGGCGGAAGAGTAAGACGCGGAGATCACCTTCCTCCCCACAGATACATCAGAAATTCATCTACACGTGGAACAACTCCTACAGAACACCTACTGAACGCTGACAGAAGACCTCAGACCCCCCAAAAGGCAAGAAGCTCCCCACATACCTGGGTAGGGCAAAAGAAAAAAAGAATAAACAGAGACAATAGGATAGGGACGGGACCTGCACCAGTGGGAGGGAGCCGTGAAGGGGGGAAGGTTTCTACACACTACAAGCCCCTTCGCGGGCGGAGACTGCAGGTGGCGGAGGGGGAAAGCTTCGGAGTAGCGGAGGAGAGCACAGCAACAGGGGTGCGGAGGGCAAAGCGGAGAGATTCTGGCACAGAGGACCGGTGCCCTCAGGCACACACCAGCCCGAGAGGCTTGTCTGCTCGGCCGCCGTGGCGGGCGGGGCTGGGAGCTGAGGCTCGGGTATCGGCTTTCAGTCGGAGCGCAGGGAGAGGACTGGGGCTGGCGGCAGGAAGAGAGCCTGAAGGAGTTAGTGCACCACGGCTAGCCCGGAGGGAGTCCGGGGAAAGGGTCTGGAGCTGCTGAAGAGGCAAGAGACTTTTTTCCCTTTTGTTTCCTGGTGCGCGAGGAGAGGGCATTAAGAGGGCTGCTTGGGGAAGCGCCGGTGACAGGCACGAGCCGCGGGTAAGGCACGGACCTCGGAGACGGGCGTGGGCCGCCGCCGCCGCCGCCGCCCGCCCGCCGCGGCCCGCCGCCGCCGCCGCCGCCGCCGCCGCCGCGGGGCCTGTGTGCGAGCGCGGGTCACTGTCCGCCCCGCCTTCCGGGGGGCCTGTGCACCCCGCCACTGCTGGGGTCCCCGAGACCCGGGGACGGCTTTCCCGGGAAAGCGCACGGAGCGCCACGGGCTGCTGCAACGTCACGCCGGCCTCTGCCGCCGCAGGCCCGCCCCACACTGCGCGCCCCTCCCTCCCCTCTGCCTGAGTGAGCCAGAGCCCCCGAATCAGCGGCTCCTTTAAACCCGTCCTGTCTGAGCGAAGAACGGACGCCCTCCGGCGACCTACGCGCAGAGGCGGGGCCAGGTCCAAGGCTGAGACCCGGGAGCTGTGAGAGCAGAGGCAGGGAAATCTCTCTGTGCAGCCTCGGAGGCAGCGGATTAAAGCTCCACGGTCCATTTGATGTGCCCTGCGTCTGTGGAGTGCATGAATGGACAGCGAATCATCCCAAATTGAGGAAGTGGACTTTGAGGACAAGATTTAAGACTTTCCCCCCTTTTCCTCTTTTTACAACGAATTATCCCAAATTGAGGAGGTGGACTTGGAGAGCAAGATTTTTGATTTTTCCCCCTGCTCTCTTTTTGTGAATGTGTATGTGTAATCTTCTGTGTAAGATTCTCTCTGTATAGCTTTGCTTCCACCATATGTCTCAGGGTTCTATCGGTCCGTTTTTTTTTTTTTCAATAATTACTTTCTAATTTTAATAACGCTACTATATTTCATACTTTATTCTATTTTACTTTACCTGCTCTTTCTTTTTTTCCTACTCTCCCTTCCTCCCTCCCTCCCTCCGCTCCTCCTTTCCTTCTTTCTTTTTCTTTCCTCCCTCCCACCCTTCTTCTTTCCACTTTCTTTTTCTTTCCTTCCTCCCTCCCTCCTGTCTTTCTTCCTTTCCTTTCTCCCTCCCTCCCTCCTTTCTTTCCTTCTTTCTTTCCATCCTTCCTCCCTCCCTCCCTCCTTTCTTTCTTCCTTCCTTCCTTCCTTCCTTTCTTCCCTTCTTCCTTTCTTTCCCTCTCTCTTTCTTTCTTCTACTAATTCTTTCTTTCTACTTTTTCTCCCTGTTACTCTGAGCCGGGTGGATGAAAGGCTCTTGGTGCTGCAGCCAGGAGCCAGTGCTGTGCCTCTGAAGTGGGAGAGCCAACTTCAGGACACGGGTCCACAACAGACCTCCCAGCTCCACATAATATCAAGCAGCAAAAATCTCCCAGAGATCTCCATCCCAACACCAGCACCCAGCTTCAGTCAACGACCAGCAAGCTACAGTGCAGGTCACCCTATGCCAAGCAACTAGCAAGGCAGGAACACAACCCCACCCATTAGCAGAGAGGCTACCTAAAAACATAATAAGGCCATAGGCACCCCAAAACACACCACCAGACATGGACCTGTCCACCAGAAAGACAAGATCGAGCCTCAACCACCAGAGCACAGGAATTAGTCCCCCCCACCAGGAAGCCTACACAACCTACTGAAACAACCTTAGCCACTGGGGTCAGACACCAAAAACAACGGGAACTACGAATCTGCAGCCGGCAAAAAGGAGACCCCAAACACAGTAACATAAGCAAAATGAGAAGGCAGAAAAACACACAGCAGGTGAAGGAGCAAGATAAACACCTACCAGACCTAACAAATGAAGAGGTAATAGGCAGTCTACCTGAAAAAGAATTCAGAATAATGATAGTAAAGCTGATCCAAGATTCTATTTCCATGATCCATAATCTTGGAAATAGAATAGACAACATGCAAGAAACAGTTAACAAGGACCTAGAAGAACTAAAGATGAATCAAGCATCGATTAAAAACACAATAAATGAAATGAAAAATACTCTAGATGGGATCAATAGCAGAATAACTGAGGCAGAAGAACGGATAAGTGAGGTGGAAGATAAAATAGTGGAAATAACTGATGCAGAGCAAAATAAAGAAAAAAGAATGAAAAGAACAGAGGAGAGTCTCAGAGATCTCTGGGACAACATTAAACGCACCAACATTCGAATTATAGGGGTTCCAGAAGAAGAAGAGAAAAAGAAAGTGACTGAGAAAATATTTGAAGAGATTATAGTTGAAAACTTCCCTAATTTGGGAAAGGAAATAGTTAATCAAGTCCAGGAGGCACAGAGAGTCCCATACAGAATAAATCCAAGGAGAAATACACCAAGACACATATTAATCAAACTGTCAAAAATTAAACACAAAGAAATCATATTAAAAGCAGCAAGGCAAAAACAACAAATAACACACAAGGGAATCCCCATAAGGTTAACAGCTGATCTCTCAGCAGAAACCCTACAAGCCAGAAGGGAGTGGCAGGACATAATTAAAGTGATGAAGGAGAGAAACCTGCAACCTAGATTACTCTACCCAGCAAGGATCTCATTCAGATTTGATGGAGAAATTAAAACCTTTACAGACAAGCAAAAGCTGAGAGAGTTCAGCACCACCAAACCAGCTTTACAACAAATGCTAAAGGAACTTCTCTAGGCAAGAAACACAACAGAAGGAATATACCTACAATAACGAACCCAAAGCAATTAAGGAAATGGGAATAGGAACATACATATCAATAATTACCTTAAATGTAAATGGACTAAATGCTCCCACCAAAAGACACAGAGTGGCTGAATGGATACAAAAACAAGACCCATATATATGCTGTCTACAAGAGACCCACTTCAGACCTAGAGACACATACAGATTGAAAGTAAAGGGATGGAAAAAGATATTCCATGCAAATGGAAATCAAAAGAAAGCTGGAGTAGCAATTCTTATATCAGACAAAATAGACTTTAAAATAAAGACTATTAGAAGAGACAAGGAAGGACACTACATAACGATAAAGGGATCGATCCAAGAAGAAGATATAACAATTGTAAATATTTATGCACCCAACATAGGAGCACCTCAATACATAAGGCAAATACTAACAGCCATAAAAGGGGAAATCGACAGTAACACACTCATAGTAGGGGACTTTAACACCCCACTTTCACCAATGGACAGATCATCCAAAATGAAAATAAATAAGGAAACACAAGCTTTAAATGATACATTAAACGAGATGGACTTAGTTGATATTTATAGGACATTCCATCCAAAAACAACAGAATACACATTTTTCTCAAGTGCTCATGGAACATTCTCCAGGATAGATCATATCTTGGGTCACAAATCAAGCCTCAGTAATTTTAAGAAAATTGAAATTGTATCAAGTATCTTCTCCCACCACAATGCTATGAGACTAGACATCAATTACAGGAAAAGATGTGTAAAAAATACAAACACATGGAGGCTAAACAATACACTACTCAATAACGAAGTGATCACTGAAGAAATCAAAGAGGAAATTAAAAAATACCTAGAAACAAATGACAATGGAGACACGACGACCCAAAACCTATGGGACGCAGCAAAAGCAGTTCTAAGGGGGAAGTTTATAGCAATACAATCCCACCTTAAGAAACAGGAAGCATTTCGAGTAAACAACCTGACCCTGCACCTAAAGCAATTAGAGAAAGAAGAACAAAAATACCCCAAAGCTAGCAGAAGGAAAGAAATCATAAAGATCAGATCAGAAATAAATGAAAAAGAAATGAAGGAAACGATAGCAAAGATCAACCAAACTAAAAGCTGGTTCTTTGAGAAGATAAACAAAATTGACAAACCATTAGCCAGACTCATCAAGAAAAAAAGGGAGAAGACTCAAATCAATAGAATTAGAAATGAAAAAGGAGAAGTAACAACTGACACTGCAGAAATACAAAATATTATGAGAGATTACTATAAGCAACTCTATTCCAATAAAATGGACAACCTGGAAGAAATGGACACATTCTTAGAAATGCACAACCTGCCAAGACTGACTCAGGAAGAAATAGAAAATATGAATAGACCAATCACAAGCACTGAAATTGAAACTGTGATTAAAAATCTTCCATCAAACAAAAGCCCAGGACCAGATGGCTTCACAGGTGAATTCTATCAAACATTTAGAGAAGAGCTAACACCTATCCTTCTCAAACTCTTCCAAAATATAGCAGAGGGAGGAACACTCCCAAACTCATTCTACGAGGCCGACATCACCTTGATACCAAAACCAGGCAAGGATGTCACAAAGAAAGAAAACTACAGGCCAATATCACTGATGAACATAGATGCAAAAATCCTCAACAAAATACTAGCAAACAGAATCCAAGAGCACATTAAAAGGATCATACACCATGATCAAGTGGGGTTTATCCCAGGAATGCAAGGATTCTTCAATATACGCAAATCAATCAATGTAATACACCATATTAACAAGTTGAAGGAGAAAAACCATATGATCATCTCAATAGATGCAGAGAAAGCTTTTGACAAAATTCAACACCCATTTATGATAAAAACCCTGCAGAAAGTAGGTATAGAGGGATCTTTCCTCAACATAATAAAGGCCATATATGACAAACCCACAGCCAACATTGTCCTCAATGGTGAAAAACTGAAACCATTTCCACTAAGATCAGGAACAAGACAAGGCTGCCCACTCTCACCACTCTTATTCAACATAGTTTTGGAAGTTTTAGCCACAGCAATCAGAGAAGAAAAGGAAATAAAAGGAATCCAAATTGGAAAAGAAGAAGTAAAGCTGTCACTGTTTGCAGATGACATGATACTATACATAGAGAATCCTAAAGATGCTACCGAAAAACTACTAGAGCTAATCAATGAATTTGGTAAAGTAGCAGGATATAAAATTAATGTACAGAAATCTCTGGCATTCCTATACACTAATGATGAAAAATCTGAAAATGAAATCAAGAAAACACTCCCATTTACCATCGCAACAAAAAGAATAAAATATCTAGGAATAAACCTACCTAAGGAGACAAAAGACCTGTATGCAGAAAATTATAAGACACTGATGAAAGAAATTAAAGATGATACAAATAGATGGAGAGATATACCATGCTCCTGGATTGGAAGAATCAATATTGTGAAAATGACTCTACTACCGAAAGCAATCTACAGATTCAATGCAATCCCTATCAAACTACCAATGGCATTTTTCACAGAACTAGAACAAAAAATTTCAAAATGTGTTTGGAAAAACAAAAGGCCCCGAATAGCTAAAGCAATCTTGAGAACGAAAAACGGAGCTGGAGGAATCAGGCTCCCTGACTTCAGACTATACTACAAAGCTACAGTAATTAAGACAGTCTGGTACTGGCATAAAAACAGAAAGATAGATCAGTGGATCAGGATAGAAAGCCCAGAGATAAACCCACGCACATATGGCCAACTTATCTTTGATAAAGGAGGCAGGAATGTACAGTGGAGAAAGGACAGCCTCTTCAATAAGTGGTGCTGGGAAAACTGGACAGGGACATGTAAAAGTTTGAGATTAGATCATTCCCTAGCACCATACACAAAAATAAGCTCAAAATGGATTAAAGACTTAAATGTAAGGCCAGAAACTATCAAACTCTTAGAGGAAAACATAGGTAGAACACTCTATGACATAAATCACAGCAAGATCCTTTTGGACCCACCTCCTAGAGAAATGGAAATAAAAACAAAGATAAACAAATGGGACCTAATGAAACTTCAAAGCTTTTGCACAGCAAAGGAAACCATAAAGAAGACCAAAAGACAACCCTCAGAATGGGAGAAAATATTTGCAAATGAAGCAACTGACAAAGGATTAATCTCCAAAATTTATAAACAGCTCATGCAGCTCAATAGCAAAAAAACAGACAACCCAATCCAAAAATGGGCAGAAGACTTAAATAGGCATTTCTCCAAAGAAGATATACAGACTGCCAACAAACACATGAAAGAATGCTCAACATCATTAATCATTAGAGAAATGCAAATCAAAACTACAATGAGATATCATCTCACACCAGTCAGAATGGCCATCATCAAGGAATCTAGAAACAATAAATGCTGGAGAGGGTGTGGAGAAAAGGGAACACTCTTGCACTGCTGGTGGGAATGTGAATTGGTACAGCCACTATGGAGAACGGTATGGAGGTTCCTTAAAAAACTACAAATAGAACTACCATATGACCCAGCAATCCCACTACTGGGCATATACCCTGAGAAAACCATAATTCCAAAAGAGACATGTACCAAAATGTTCATTGCAGCTCTATTCACAATAGCCCGGAGCTGGAAACAACCTAAGTGTCCATCATCGGATGAATGGATAAAGAAGATGTGGCACATATATACAATGGAATATTACTCAGCCATAAAAAGAAACGAAACTGAGCTATTTGTAATGAGGTGGATAGACCTAGAGTCTGTCATACAGAGTGAAGTTAGTCAGAAAGAGAAAGACAAATACCGTATGCTAACACATATATACGGAATTTAAAAAAAAATGTCATGAAGAACCTAGGGGCAAAACGAGAATAAAGACACAGACCTACTTGAGAATGGACTTGAGGATATGGGGAGGGGGAAGGGTAAGCTGTGACAAAGCGAAAGAGAGGCATGGACATATATACACTACCAAACGTAAGGTAGATAGATAGTGGGAAGCAGCCGCAGAGCACAGGGAGATCAGCTCGGTGCTTTGTGACCGCCTGGAGGGGTGGGATGGGAAGGGTGGGAGGGAGGGAGATGCATGAGGGAAGGGATGTGGGAACAGATGTATATGTATGACTGATTCACTTTGTTATAAAGCAGAAACTAATTAAAAAAAAAAAAAGAAATCTAGAAACAATAAATGCTGGAGAGGGTGTGGAGAAAAGGGAACACTCTTGCACTGCTGGTGGGAATGTGAATTGGTACAGCCACTATGGAGAACGGTATGGAGGTTCCTTAAAAAACTACAAATAGAACTACCATATGACCCAGCAATCCCACTACTGGGCATATACCCTGAGAAAACCATAATTCAAAAAGAGACATGTACCAAAATGTTCATTGCAGCTCTATTCACAATAGCCCGGAGCTGGAAACAACCTAAGTGTCCATCATCGGATGAATGGATAAAGAAGATGTGGCACATATATACAATGGAATATTACTCAGCCATAAAAAGAAACGAAACTGAGCTATTTGTAATGAGGTGGATAGACCTAGAGTCTGTCATACAGAGTGAAGTTAGTCAGAAAGAGAAAGACAAATACCGTATGCTAACACATATATACGGAATTTAAAAAAAAAATGTCATGAAGAACCTAGGGGCAAAACGGGAATGAAGACGCAGACCTACTTGAGAATGGACTTGAGGATATGGGGAGGGGGAAGGGTGGGCTGTGACAAGGCGAAAGAGAGGCATGGACGTGTATACACTACCAAACGTAAGGTAGATAGATAGTGGGAAGCAGCCGCAGAGCACAGGGAGATCAGCTCGGTGCTTTGTGACCGCCTGGAGGGGTGGGATGGGGAGGGTGGGAGGGAGGGAGATGCATGAGGGAAGGGATGTGGGAACAGATGTATATGTATGACTGATTCACTTTGTTATAAAGCAGAAACTAATTAAAAAAATAAATAAATAAATAAATAAATAAAAAAAAAGAAATTAAAGATGATACAAATAGGTGGAGAGATATACCATGTTCTTGGATTGGAAGAATCAACATTGTGAAAATGATTATACTACCCAAGGCAATGTACAGATTCAGTGCAATTCCTATCAAACTACCACTGGCATTTTTCACAGAACTAGCACAAAAAATTTCACAATTTGTATGGAAACACAAAAGACCCCGAATAGCCAAAGCAATCTTGAGAACAAAAAACGGAGCTGGAGGAATCAGGCTCCCTGACTTCAGACTCTACTACAAAGCTACAGTAATCAAGACAGTATGGTACTGGCACAAAAACAGAAATATAGATCAATGGAACAGGATAGAAAGCCCAGAGATAAACCCACGCACATATGGCCACCTTAGCTTTGATAAAGGAGGCAGGAATGTACAGTGGAGAAAGGACAGCCTCTTCAATAAGTGGTGCTGGGAAAACTGGACAGGTACATATAAAAGTATGAGATTAGATCACTCCCTAACACCATACACAAAAATAAGCTCAAAATGGATTAAAGACCTAAATGTAAGGCCAGACACTATCAAACTCTTAGTGGAAAACATAAGCAGAACACTCTATGACATAAATCACAGCAAGATCCTTTTTGACCCACCTCCCAGAGAAATGGAAATAATAACAAAAATAAACAAATGGGACCTAATGAAACTTCAAAGCTTTTGCACAGCAAAGGAAACAAGACCAAAAGACAACCCTCAGAATGGGAGAAAATATTTGCAAATGAAGCAACTGACAAAGGATTAATCTCCAAAATTTATAAGCAGCTCATGCAGCTCAATGACAAAAAAACAAACAACCCAATCCAAAAATGGGCAGAAGACCTAAACAGACATTTCTCCAAAGAAGATATACAGATTGCCAGCAAACACATGAAAGAATGCTCAACATCATTAATCATTAGAGAAATGCAAATCAAAACTACAATGAGTTATCACCTCACACCATTCAGAATGGCCGTCATGAAAAAATCTACAAACAATAAATACTGGAGAGGGTGTGGAAAAAAGGGAACACTCTTGCACTGCTGGTGGGAATGTGAATTGGTCCAGCCACTATGGAGAACAGTATGGAGCTTCCTTAAAAAACTACAAATAGAACTACCATATGACCCAGCAATACCACTACTGGGCATATACCCTGAGAAAACCATAATTCAAAAAGAGTCATGTACCAAAATGTTCATTGCAGCTCTATTTACAATAGCCAGGAGATGGAAACAACCTAAGTATCTATCATCGGATGAATGGATAAAGAAGATGTGGCACATATATACAATGGAATATTACTCAGCCATAAAATGAAACGAAATTGAGCTATTGGTAATGAGGTGGATAGACCTAGAGTTTTTCATACTGAGTGAAGTAAGTCAGAAGGAGAAAGAGAAATACCCTATGCTAACACATATATATGGAATTTAAGAAAAAAAAATGTCATGAAGAACCTAGGGGTAAGACAGGAATAAAGACACAGACTTACTAGAGAATGGACTTGAGGATATGGGGAGGGGGAAGGGTAAGCTCTGACAAAGCGAGAGAGAGGCATGGACATATATGTGCTACCAAACATAATGTAGATAGCTAGTGGTAAGCAGCCGCATAGCACAGGGAGATCAGCTCGGTGCTTTGTGACCGCATGGAGGGGTGGGATAGGGAGGGTGGGAGGGAGGGAGACGCAAGAGGGAAGAGATATGGGAACATATGTATATGTATAACTGATTCACTTTGTTATAAAGCAGAAACTAACACACGGTTGTAAAGCAATTATACTCCAATAAAGATGTAAAAAAATACAGATGACACTGACAACAATTAAAAAAAAATATATATATATAGGCCTTGAGTTTAACTATGCTGCCATCCATGACCATCCCTTCATACATTCATGCAATTATTTTGTATCTGAACGTAGAATTTTATACTTACCTTACATTTATTAGTCTTAGTTATGGTCAATTATTCCTATCAACATAAGGTATTTTTGTATACTGATTGTGTCTCCTTTCAAATTTCTTATCCTTTATAAGTGTCATGATTTTCCACAAATATGAGAGCAGGCCAACAGTCCTGAAGATCAGCTTTGGTGCCTTCTTGCATTCCCATAGCATTTTATGTCTAACTCCACTGCAACATCATATTATTGCCTATTATATTTTGACATGTCTCTTTCTTCACTTAACTGTGAGCTCCCCAAAGACAGTGTCTCCTTTGTCTTTATATTTCCAGTACTGAGTCCAGCTCCTGACATATAGATCCAGCTCCTGACATATAAAAGATGCTTAAAAGAAAACTCTTGGTTTTGAAGAATGAATGAGTGAATGATACATTCAACCAATTATATCACCAAGGTCATATTTCTCTATCTTAGCCCCAGGGCTGCCATAAAGAACTTTGTCAAGTGCCTTACTGAAATACAAATCTATAGCTGTTCCAGTTCTGCTACCTTCCATTTTGGATAAAAGTCACCGTGTTTCTCTGAGCCTCAGATTCCCCACGTGTAGATTATCAAAGCTTATCAAGATTAATAAATGAAATATTATGTGTAAAAGGGCTTTACAAAACTGCAGAATGTGCAAATGTCAGATGTAAGCATTCCCTCATTCTAGCAGCCTTATCAAAAAAGGAAATTATGTTTATTGACCTTGCAAGGGCTTGTGGCTTGTGGCTTCCATTTAGGGGCAGGAAGTGAGGCCTCTTAAAAGACTGGCAGGGAAAGGTTCAAAGGATGAAGTCTGGAGTCAAATTCACCACAACCCTCTGGTTCCCTGTGGAGGAGGGCTCTGAGAGAAAGCTGATGCCTCTTGTCCAAAGCCTTCCCTCTTGGCTGGTCTTAGGGGGTTGTCCAAATTCCATGTTGAAGGGTCCAGAGAAGGTCTCCTGCAGATCTTTGTTTGGGTGGGCCTGTGAAAAATCTTTAGTAAGCTATCAAAGGTTACACCACGTGAATAGGGGAATGGTCCTTTGCCCTAGCAAGGAAGGAAGGGAGAAAAGCTGGGAGATGAGCAGGGAGGTGCTCCTGCTCTGCTGAGTGGATACCAGCACATGCAGGTTTTTCTCTGTTACAACAGGATATCGTGAGGAAACAGCTGTGTGCCACTGTTTTGGGGTATCTCTTTTTCTGTCTGGGCATTTCACTGCCTTTGATATTATTGTCTTACCTAAGCTATTAAAAAGACCACATTGTGTTGGGTGAATCATCCAAATAAGGAGTAGGTCCTCAGCCACCTGGGTTCTGGAATTTGGAAGCTAGGCTTCAGCTTGGCTGGAGAATCCACTTGTCTTGTGGCCTCCCTCTCCTTGACTTACAAAGAGGAAAATTGTATTTGAGGACACTTGAAGATGGAAAAAAAAATGCCTTTGCCAGGAGAAAAGAGCCAGCCCTATAGAGAATCCCAAACTGAGAGCAGTATTTTATCAGCCAAATGGTCCAGCTATGAGGCCTTGTCTTTCTTCTTTGTCATTGTACCCCTGGCACCTAGCACAGTGCCTGGCATATAGCAGCTGCTCAATAAATATGTGTTGAATACATGTGTGCCATTCTACATTAATGAGGATAGGTACCTGTGGTCCCTTGGCCAGAGCTTTAAAAGGGAAGCAACACCTCCCCAGGCCAGTGTTAAGATGGCAAGATCATTACAGCAAGAACATGACCCAGAGCAGTTCACCAGAGAGAACTTGGACAGGAGGATTCAGCTCCTGGATTCCACCTTGAGATTCTCCCTTCACAGCCATCCTTGGTTGATTTTAATAAGGTGGGCTTACAGTAGCTAATTGCTAATGTATAAAGAGAAATGACTACTGCTCTGCTGTAGTTCTGCTCAAGTGACCAGTGCTCACAAACAGAGAAGCCCACGTTTTTAAAATGAGACAAGGATGAAGCCATAGAAGGGAACTCAGGAATAGTGTGCCCCTGAAAGGCGAGGCGTGGCGAGGCGAGGCGAGGCAGGTCGGGGCGGGGCGGGGGGTAGGGAGGGGGGACTGTAATTGACGTCAGAAACGTTAACTCTGAAAAATGTTCTTTCTGTATTTCTCAACGTTCTGTTCCCACCTTCTGACTTAATCTCTTTTTAAAACGTTACTTTCAAAGATTTCTAACCGAGTTGGTAGAAATGGAAAGGAAAGGCTTTCTTCCCGTGGTGGTGCAGGAGAGGCTGGGTACGTCTCCGGGGAGGGTGTGGAAGTGACCGCAGACAGGCTGGCTCTGCTCAAGTCCGCTGAGCAGAGCTGGATCCCTTCCAGATGGCTGGACCCCACTGCAACCTGGAGCCTGCCTTGCGGGGCCACAAACACCCGCAACCTCCAGTCATCTCCTCCTACTTCTTCTTGCTGGAGTCTTGAGGACCTGGCTCTCATGCACTTGAGGAGGGTCCTATATCCCGTAGTAGCTGATACAAGGCAGTCGCGTCCAGGGAAGGCTGCAGGCTTCTGTGCCTTCCCCAGGCAGGGGCATAGGAGCCGGGGCGCCTGCGTGGGAGTGTGCAGATCATCCCCGGGAGCTAGGACCTTCCTTTCACCGCTTGCGGAGGACATCCACCGACGGCTTAGTAATTGTTACAGCAGGCGTTTCTGGAGGCATTTCGGGCCGTTATTGGGGGAAATCTCGCGGACTGGGAGTCGGGGACACTCGCGCTACCGCCAGCAGCAGCGGCGCGGGCCACCCGGGGAGCCGCACTTCCTGCGACGTTTCCTCGGGAGGTGGCGCCACAGCCCGTCGCTGCGCCGCAGCAGCAAGCCTTTCCCCAGCGGAACTCTGGCAGCGCAAACACCAGCTGGAGCGAGTCGGTGGCCCCAGCCTGAGCCGCGGCCGGACCCCAGCAGCGCGGCTTCTCCGGCTCTCTGAGCTTTGGCGCGTGGCGATCGGAACCCCACCCCGCGGCTCTCCAAGGCACAGAGGGCGCACGGGGCGCGGAACCTGGGAGCCCTCGACTTGGGCCAGCTCCGCCGTGATAACCCAGGAGCCACTTGTTAGGCCACGGCTGCTCTTGGTGCCTTAGTGGGAGCGACCAGGGGAGGACCTCGGCTGGTGACGAGGAACCAATTCCCCCACGACATCCCTCTGCCGTGGGGAGCCCCGAGTCCGCTCGCGATGGCCACCGAACAACATAAAGAAACCCTTTTCTTTAGAGATTCGGAGCGGGCAGTTCTTAAGTCCTAAAATGTCTATGAAGTTTCCCGCTTGCGGCGCACTCAGCCGTCTGGCCCGGCCGCGACTGAGGTGCTCGAAAAGCAGAGCAGGGTTCGGGGCGCGTTGGACAGGAAGGAAAGTCGCGTGTGGCCGCGATCTCTCCGCGGCCAAGCTATGGGTTCCAGCAGGAGCTCGGGCCCTCTTAGCCTCGCAGACCTGGCTCAGGGCCCGGGTCTGGGATCCGACGCTCTGGAGTCCTCGGCCCGCGGGAAGAGGACTCGCAGCCCGCGCGGTTGCATTGGGCTGGAGGTCCCCCGCCGCTGCGCCTGCGGGACGCCGAGCCTAAGGAGGAGCGGATTCAGCGCGCTGGAGAGAGTTTCCCGAGAGCCGGGAGAGGGCGATATTCACCAATCCCTTCCCCCCAGATCAACAGTGCAAAATGGGGATGACTCGGGATGGAGGATCTGCACGTGTCGGTAACGAAAAAGTCAGGAGCCGAGGGCCTTCCCACCCGGGGGCCTGCTAGACACAGGTCTGGGAATGGGACAAGTGCGTGCGGCCACTTTTTTCCAGGTTTCGTATTGCCTCTCCTTCTCCTGTCACCATTCTGACAAAACTCCTGCCACTCTCTCCCAGGGTCACAACCCTCACCCTAGTCTAAAGGAGTATAGCTGTCTGAAGAGCGCATTACAGCAGAGGCTTCGTTTTGCTCAACTTTTCGTTACAGCTCTCTTCATCCAAATCGCAGGCCATTATTCTCGGCTTCATTTCCACATAACAGTTGACAGCAGACAAGGAAGCACTGGTGTAGGTGAACTTGAACCTGAACCTGAGAGGTGACGCTGTTAATTAGACATTTGGAGTTCTTGGTTCAACCCTCAGGAGCGTTTCTGGGAATGTGTGTGGGGACAGTCCCGCAAGCAAGAGTCCCGGTTCAATCCTTTCCCTCCTTTGGCACAGTTCAGGGTAGGATGAAATGTAAGGTCTCCTAAATCGTTAAGATTCTCTGGTCTGCTAGAGGAGCCTTAAGTCACTTGTTACTTTGTCTTTGAGAACCATTATCCATCCCTAATCGCCTATTTAATGTCTGCTCTCTGGGGTATGCAGATATCCATAGCCTAGCATTCAAAGACTTGTTTCTGGAGTAAACTATTGTCAGATACCCCCCCCCACACACACACACCCCACTGTCATTTATTTTATCAAGTCTAGTTTAAAATCTAATTTTTAGAAGTCTTATTATATATTCTTGCAAGTTTAGTCCCATATATCATTTAATCATGAATAAATAATTTCCATGTAGTCCTTGAATTGCCAACTGATGGGGGAGAACAGACTTCAGGACTTTTCAACCTTCAATCAAAGGAGGAGGACTTTACATCTGGGGTGAAAAGGGGCTGGGGAGCTGAGCCAATGGAGCAGCCGGCCTTTACAGTGTGCAAAAGCATTCAGACACATGGAGACCCTTTTGCAATAAAACTTTATTGATGATCGTTTGAAAGTTATGGCAACTCCAAGGTTATAAAACTTGTCATAAAATACCAAGCAGTCATTAGTTTACCTGACCTCATTTCAATATAAACTTCCACAAAACATTTTATTTTGTTCCTTCCTATATGTGGGGAAAAGAAGTTGAGGCAAGATACAGTGGCGCATTACTGAGGATCCAAGATCTGCAGTTTGACACTCTCTGACCTTCATCTGTGCAAATAGAGCAGTGAAATTCACATTCTGTTCTTTCTTGTAAATATTATTGTAGAAAAGATGATAATAGCAATGTTTTTGTTCAATCATCCATTTTTAGCACATATCCAGGTTCAAGTTAGAATGGAGTGTTGTTCCTCTTTGGAAGATCTTGTGAGATACCTTTAACAGTTGTTAAAGTGTATTTGCTCCCTAACCTATGCATAAGAAGCCTAAGAAGGGCAGCCCCTATGGAAAGCAATATGGAGGGTCCTCGAAAAAATTAAAAATAGAAATACCATACCTTCTAGCTATTCTGTCTGGCTATTTTTCCCCAAAAAACCCAAAAACACTATTTGAAAAGATATATGGGCCACTATGTTCATTGAAGCATTATTCACAATAGCCAATAGCCATATGGAAGCAACATAAATGTCCACTGATAGATTAAACAAGATGTGAGATATACATATCTCACATTTTATCTAAAATCTTCCATTATATATATGCATATATATAATGGCATATTACTCAGCCATAAAAAAGAAGGAAATCTTGCCATTTGCAACAACATGGACAGACCTAGAGGGTATTATGCTAAGTCAGAAAAAGACAAATACTGTATACTTTGACTCATATGTGGAACCAAAAAAAATTAAAAAACCCAAATGAACAAACAAAACACAGAAACAGACTCTCTGATACAGAGAACAAATTGGTGGTTGCCAGAGGGTGGCCGGGCGGGGCAGTGGATAGGCAAAACTGGTGAAGGAGATTAAGATGTGCAAAATTCCAGTCATAAAATCAATAAGTCACAGGGATGTAATGTACAGCATGGGGAACACAGTCAATAAAATTGTAATAACTTTCTATGGTGACAGAAGGTAACTTTACTTATCATGGTGATGAATTGGTAATGTACAAAATATTGAATCACTATGTTGTATACCTAAAACTAATATAACATTGTAAGTTAGTTAAAATTCAATTTAAAAAAACAATTTGTGTCTTCCCCCAAATAGTTCCACACTGAGGGCACAGATCAGGCTGCTGTTGCTGTTTTACAAATAGCATTCTAGAGACACAAGGCGGAGTAGCTGAAGAAGAGGGAAGAGGAGGATGGGGGGGTGGGGCGCGGGAGGGAAGAGAAGCAGGAAAGAGCCACACTTTATTTGGCATGTGACCTGAGGAGTGCATTGTGTGAAATAATCAATTTGTATTTAGAGTTATTGAGAGGCCAGATGAATAATTAATCCCCCACCACAAAATCATGAGCTTAAAAAAACGCAGCTGCCTTAATTGAGATCAGCACTTAGAATTGTGCTGCAGAAAAGAACCCAAACTGGTGTTGCAAGAAAGCTCCAGGAGATAACTAGCCTGAGCTCTGTCATCATTGTTTCTGGTACAACTGTATATGTGAACTTATACCACTGATCAGAGAAAGAACCAGCCACAAAACAGTGGTAATTTTGAATAGCTTCTCATCTGCCCAAACTCCACTTTGGATTGACTGAAACCCATATTCTCCTAATGCTGTATAACTAAGGTCAATCTACCAGCTTTTAGGGCGAAGAGATTTGTGAGCAAGTACAGATGGCAAAGGTTGGCCTTGTGTTAGCTGTGTGCTAATTTTCCCCAAACATGTAAAAGTCTGGATATACTTTTCACGGATTGTTTAAAATATAAGCTTCAAGATAGATCCAGGCATACATGCATTTATGGTGGTTTAGGAATCTAATATGTAAAACGCTAACTGCTTTATGACCTCACTGAAACTCATCTTGGTAATGTTATGCTTAGTTTCCTGGTGTGCCTTAAAATATTTCAGGGATTTCATGGAATTTTAACTAGAAAAGAACATTTTAAAAATCAAAATCTTATGCAAAATGCTGCTTTCTTCTAGAGAGTGTATCGGTGTGTGTGTGTGTGTTTGCGAGAGAGAAAAATAGTATATCAGAGAAAGGGAAAGAGATTGAGCTCAAGGGAAAGAGAAGTACAGGATACAGTACTAATTAAAGGGCAAACTCTCCTGGTGTCCATAGCTTTCCTTAGTTGGTGAGTACGAGTTCCAGTAATTTGAGTTACCATTTCATACTCCCAGGCACAGTGATGCCACGCACCAAAACAAAGATTCTGTTTCCCCAGTTTAGCACTGACTTCCAGGAAGGATAGGAGAAAATGGGCTGTGGATCTACAAAGCGGCCGACAGGCTGAACACAATGTCTTTATTGGACTTTAGAAGCAAATAAGAGATCTAAATTCAGATCTTTGAGGTTAGGACATTTTCAAAGAGCTCATGCATTTATAAGAGATAACTTATTTGGAGATAAGTTGGCAAATTGTTCTTATAATTGAGCTCATTAAATTTATTTGTTGAGATACACACACATACACAAATGTATTATCAATATATGTTGTAGCAACAACAATAGCAATGACTTTAATCAATAATGTTTGTATCTCTCTGCTATTGTATTAATCTCATTATTCATTGTGCTTTTCCTAGATACCTTAAAAGGGTGATATAAAGGAGAAAAGTATCTATTTTAATCAGCTATAAAAATATTTCACTCTTATTCTATCTTCCTTCTCAGAATAACTATTCTTCACCCAAAAAACGGTCATTTAGACTTTCTATGGTGATGTTCACTATCTTTCACATTCACACAAATGATCTCCACTCAGCTCTATTTAAGCATATTTACCAGGGAGGCTTGGTTACCAAGGAAGCATCCATTTGGATTCACCTTTCTGAGCTCTCCCTTATACCATATTCTGGGAAAGGCATGGGAATTACCCAAGTGGATTTTAAAATAGTTTTCACGTCAAGAAAATGTAAAAGGACAGCACATCATGCACACACTTCTTTTTCTTATATTCTCCTCTGTTTAGAGATGTGTAGGTCATTAGAAAATGTTCCCAAGACTCTATGTGCTCCTTCAAATTTCACCCACACTTGTTTTCCTAGGTGATCTGGTTTATTAAGGGTTAGCTACATAATGAGAAATATGTCTTCAATGGTGTGGGGGGTTTATAAATATATTTTTTGAAGTTTTTTTGGACAGCTGGGTGATAGGATTGTGAAATCCCAAATTATGCCTTGAGTTCTGTACAGATGACATGTACAGACTGCATAGCTTTGCCCTCATCATTTCTGTCGACACAAGAAACTTTCCTTCATGAGGAAAAAAAATGCAGCTTTTATGTAGCATCATCCAAATGTACATTACTCATTCCTCTTATATAATTCAATATATACCTTACCCCAAGGGTATCTTTTCCCCAATGAGACTAATTTGCTTTAATAGGAATAATAATGCCTCCAAGTACCTAATACCTTTATCCCAAAAAACCCTCATGTGACTTAGCAGTTCCATGACAAAACACATAGATCATGTGCACGTGTGGCCAGAAGCTGTGGTTCATCTTACACAGAACTGTACAAAGTTAACCCTCTAGTTTCTGTTTGCCTTATTTTGGTCCTCTTTGACATAGGGAGCCCTTGAGAAAGAGAAAGTCTTTTTTGTTTCACGGTTAAAATACAAAAAAGTCTGATTCCAAAGGAAAACTCATGCACACTTTTTGTTCACCCTTCACTGAAAGAGGACAATTTGGAGGAGACTCTGGAAGTCATAATTCATACATAACTTAGCAATGACTGAAATTCCAGCACAGAACTTAAATAACACATCTTTCTACTGTATATTCTCTTGGGGAAAAATGTAGATGGACACACACATTTAGTTCTAAAATAAAAATTGAGGAAATGATGAGGAAGATACAACGTACTCATATCAGTTCCCATTTGAGGACTTCATTTTATGTCAGAGTTGGAGAAATGCAGGCTGGTTTTGAGTGATAAAACTCTCTGGATTTAGTATCTGGGAGACCTGAGAGGCATGTAAACATTTAAAGCCTGTCTCTCTCGTTTTGAGTTGGCTTTTTGTTACCTACAAGTTGATTTGCTTTCTTTAATCTTTAAACCCATTTACCAATACATACAGTATTTACCAATACATACATGCAGTACTTCCACCTACCAAGTAACCATTGAAATCTACTGGTGTGAAACATTAAAACTGCAAATGGAAAATCTACCCCAGTCAAGTACAGCACTCTCCCTTTAAACACAGCAGTGGCAGTGCCTGGTTGACCTCGCTGGGGAGGCTCGTAAGAGTACCCTGTATTATACAGCCTGCGCAGCGAGGGTGATTTAATCTAACTAAAAGAATTTTAACTTTTCTATTTCCGGACTTTCAGGGGTTTACATTTTTAGCCTTATACTGTCGTTTTTGAAGGTTTTTTACCTTGAGTAATGGGATCATTATTTCTCCCCCGCTGAAAGGGATGTACCCAAGAACAGAACCATGCGGCCGGGCAGAATGCAATCCCAAAGGGAACTGTACAGGCATCGCTCAGGCAGTAAAAACTGCTAAGGGAATTTGTGCTGTCAGCTTGCCAGAACGTCAGATTCACACCTCTGGTCCTGCAAGAAGGTGCTAGGGGGCTTTTTAAAGGTCCCCTCTTGCCGTGACCTTGGCTTTCTATCCTTCTAAGAAGTGGCTCCCAGGCCAGCCACTGACTGTCATAGGCTCCCATCTTGATCCTGCAGAAAATGGAACCAGCCTGTTCTCCCAATCCTCTACACCCTGGGAGTCCATCAAGAATGGCAGCTGCACTGTTGTAACCTCCAGGTCATACAGGAGACCCTGGTCCAGCATTTCTGGTGCTAATCTCTGGTTGGTGCAATCCTCTCCCCTGCCCCCCAACCCCTACAGACATTAAACCTAGACGCTGGATGTGATTTAGCAACAGAACCAAAATTGTAATGCCTTTATACGTAAGAACAGAAATAACACAAAATCATAGGAAGTACAATAAAATACAATGGGTTGGTATTGTCTAAAAACCCTTTTTTATTTTCCTAAATTCTCCTCTCAAGAAGTTTCTTTCTCCTTTGTTTTCCCTATGCCCATCCTTACTAATTATAATGATTTTTGTTAAAAGCTCTACCAAAAAAATGATTTTTTATTAAGTGCACTAGCAAAATAAATCTACATAATTAAGATATGCACTTAAACATCTTTGCACACATTTTAAAGTGTGAGTAGCTTTTAAATGTGCAAATTCCTTACAGTATTAAAAAAAACCTTATTTTTTTTCACATTTGCACAAAGGATATACGTGTACAATAGCACTTACTTGGGTTTTCCTGAAAAAAGAATTGGACTAATTTATATGAATTTTAAAACGTTTCATTTGAATGAAAAAGAAAGTCAACCATATAAAGGCAGTGATTTTTCCCCCCTCCTTGTCTTCTTAGAAAAAAAATTGAAATTCGTTTACTCTGCAAAGATGTACTATGTTTTATCTCTCTTGGCTTAGAAAAGAGATGCTTTTGAGAGGTTAGGTTTATTTCTTTTTTACATTTCTCTTCCTTAGTCTCTATGTACTCACTGAAAACCACATTGTTACCTCCCTCCTCAATTTCCCCAGAACTATTTTCCAGTCGTGTCTGCGAAGTGGTTACCCTGTGTTCCCACTGGCTCGGCACAAAACTTGTCTCAAATGCCACTGCGGAGGAGGTGGGAGGCCAGCTCTTTCGCTGGCCGCGGGGAGGGTAGAGTTTTTAGACTGACGGGACGTTATGCTGGCAGACGGAGGAAGAGCGAGCCGAGGAGCCTACCTGAGCCTAACCAGCAGGGAGGACGGACACAGCCAGGAAGATTTGTGGCGTAGGACCTTCGCGCCCCACGCCGAAGATTCCTGGAATACCGGCTCTTGCTGCAAGAATAGAGTCAGGCTCCTTCTGGCCTGCAGAGCTCTGGTGACCCTAGCAAAGACAGATCCTGGTGTGGATTGCAGTTTCTTTCCAAAACCTGAAAGCACCAGCTTGGGATTTCAAAGTCCAGGTCCTTGACTGACTGGGAGGCGTCCGCCTAGCACATGGCCCCCCAACCTCCGCTCCGCCGTGCCCAATACCCACTCAGAGGACAAAGAGCGAATTCTGTGTGGGCCACTGGCTAGAGAGCATTTCCGCAACTACTAGAAATGACCCCCGCCCATAACAACCTGGCGGCTTTCTCTTCTGGTTACCACCTCTCCCAAGGTGCGCTGAAATCCCTTTATCACTACGGTTTTTTTTAAATGAAATGATTGATTTCTCCGCTGTACCTAAGATGACGAAAACAGTTGAGCCGGACTTCAAGATGCACTCCAGAGCAAGGGAAACCTAATTGTAACCCAGACTCCTGCGAGAAAGCCAGTCTAGCTACCACCTGTATTTCCGACACACTTGGGCCCAACTAGCTGTGATCATTACGAGTTCTAATTTTATTGCATCTCGGCTCCTCCCGGTTTGTCCCCCACTATAGTGGTCTTAAAAAGAAACACCCACAGGCACACACCAGAATGAATTCCCAAGAAAGGCAAACGTGGGTTTCTCTGCCTGTAGACTGATTTGAAAGCGCACGGGGAGCCAGATGGGCACGTCCTGGCAGCCGGGGAACAAATCTCAGCGACGAGCAGCTTCCCATTCTTCCTGGTCCTCGCGGTGCCCCTCTCCCTGCGGTTCCGCCGCGGCGTTCCAAGGGGACGCTGCGGATCCCCGCGGTCGCTGCAGCTCCCGCTTCCATACCCTGGGGTAGCCTGGGCCGGTGCGGGGTGGAGAACAGTGCACGCAGCGGAGCCTGATCCAGGTCTCCCGCCCTCGCCCCGTCAGTCCCGACCTCCTCGGCGGGCGTGGAGTCTGTACCCACAGTGAGGAGACATCGCGTGCGGGTCCTCTTTGCCGCAGGCTCTCAGTGCGGCCTTACGCGGGTTTGTCTCCTCCAGGTAGTGGAGGGGGGAAGGGGAATGTCCACTATACGTGCAGACACCTACGGTAAAGGGGCTTCTCTTGGGGCTTCAACGTGAGCTGTCCTTGCAGAATAGGGAAATTCGGAGAGCGACACTGGGGACACAGTTGGGTTCATACACAGTGTGATCTCACTTAATCTAAGTGTCTTGTGTGCTCTTATTTAATCTAAATCTCTGATTTACCTGTTGTTTGAAACGGGAAAGACAATACCTCCTTTGAAGGTTTGTTGTGAATGCTTGGATGTTGGGAGTCCTCAGCAAATGGTAGGATGAGCTGGTGAAGGGTGGGCCCATCACTCCCCTTCCAGGCGCGGAGCCTTTTGCAGTTTCAGGCTTTCCCCCCAGCGCAGGAACCGTTCATAGCCCAGGGCTCTGAGTACCTCCTGGGGACCGCGAGAGGATCCAGCGCGGCATCCCGTGGAAGACGGGCTTTTGGTGAATCATGAAAAGACTGATGCTCAGGTTCGCCTTGGAGCATGGTGGGAAAAGGTACGGAGGTTTGGAACCCAGTGGAGAGTTGAGGCTGGAGGAGGAATTGGAAGAGAGAACTAAAAATTTCGGGCTATAAATTTCTGCGGATTTTCAATCTTCCCCAACCTTGGCAAAAATTACTAGGGGTGCGCGATCAAACCTGCACCTGTAGGTGGCGCTATGACGAGGTGACTGCGGGGAGAGAGGTAGCCAGGGACTCAAAGACCGCGGGAAATTTTCCGTGAATCCGACCCTAACTATCTGCTCCCAAACCCAGATTCCTGTTTTCGGAGAGACAGCGGAGGACAGTGCATCACGAATCTCCGTCCTTGGGGTCAGCGTGGGGCTGGTTGGTGGAATTAGGCCGGAGAAGGCGACAGGTTGGAAATTCTGCACCTCGAAGGCAGCGCGCCAGCCGGTCCCACCACCATGTCCATTGCCCGGGTGCGACGACTCACGGAGCTGCGCAGGACCCGAGGCGATTCATGGGGACACTGTGCCAGCTGCAATCCGAGGGGACTGCGAAGTGAGCGAATCTCGGTTCTCGGCCTCACTGAAAACGAAGGGAACGCCGATGCTTAGCACCAAGACTCCAGTCCGCACGTTGATTCCAGCCCCTTGAAGCCTGCAGGCAACCCCAATCACGCTGCGTTCAACAGAACCTGGACCATGGTGGGGGACCCGAAGGGTCTGTGTTTGCTTGAGACCCGAAACCTAGTCTTATAGGCAAGGCCTGGCTCTCGTTTCTCTTTTCTGGGAGCCTTTAGGCCAACTGGGTCTTCAGTAGGAAGCAGCCCCACTGCCCGCACATGGACCCTGAGGGCAGGATCTTTAAGAACCCCAAAGCCTGCTTTTCCCACATGCAGCAGCAATTCTCTTGAGTCACCGCAGCTCAGGGCTGTAGAGTGACCGCGGACAGTGTCCTTCTCTCGTCACCGAGCTACGTGCCTTCCACAAATGCTTCGAACTAGGCAGGTCGAAGTCCCCCCTCCCTTTGGCTGGACGCTCAGCCTGGCATCCCTGCAGGGCTCCTCCCTGCCCGGGTCCTCCCTGCCCCTGCCCCCGCCCCCAGCCGGGATCCGACCCTTGATCGCACTTGCCGTTCTGCAGCCTAGAGTTTTGCCCCTTGCCCCAAAAATGTGTTCCCTTTCATTTGTGGATTTAATAAACAAATATAACCATATCACATGGGGCACCACGCCGTCCTGAAAGCAATTCCGCTGTTGAAAACTGAAAAATGGGTGTAATTTGCGTTCAGAAAGTGATGTTAGGGTCACAGCAATTTCCCGGGCCGTTATTTATTTTTACTTTAAAGTCTTTAGGGAAGATTTGCTTATATACTCGGGAACCTTCCACTGCGAGGGTACCAATAATCCCGCTTGCCTTCAAAGCGGGGGGGGGGAGAGGGAGGGGTGGAGAACAATTACTGAGTGACGCTAATATGGGGAAACTGAAAAGAAATGTGGATTGTTTTTATTGTAACAGAAGGAGTGTGCAAACAGAAAAACCAACCCTGGGTGATCGGAAACAGGCAGGCGGAGAATTAAAAGCGGGTTTCAGGCGGCAACAAGCCCCTCCCCTGCCCTCGGAAGGAGAAAGAGGGTGAGGAGCGCTCGCACCCCCAGGGCGGATCCCACGGCCAGCAGCGAGATTTCCGCGCTCTGGCAGGACCCCGCGAGCTGCTGCCCTCTGGGGAAAGGGTCTTGAATCGTGAGCACCACCAGCCGGAAGGCAGAGAGGACGCGGAGAGGCCTTAGAGGCTTTCGGAGAATTTTCCAGGCTCCTCTTGGGGGCCCCAGCGGCCTCTACTTGGGCTGGTGGGTCCCGCTGCGTCCGCAGCCCAGCGAAGTACAGGCTGGCAGGTCAGTGTCTGGACACTCCCTCCCCCGCTATCACCCTCCCCCCGCCCCCCGGCCTGGCTGAGGCTGAGGGCCCGTGCGGGCTGTTTCTCCCACACCGCCTGGCTCTTCCCTGTAGCCGCCGCCTCCGACCTCGCCCGCGGCTCCACGAGCAGACAGAGTCCAGCCCGCAGCTCAGGGTGGACCTTCCCTCTCTTTAGGCACCGGGTGCGCCTCCGGCTGCCACATGCTGCAGCAGACGCTGGGAGGTCCAGTGGGCAGAGGGCGGCCGCTGACCCTACCGGGCCGGGACTTAGCATTGGGCCGATCAGGGTTGGAACCCGCGGCCCGGGCTTTAGCAGCGCGGTTTGGCGAGGACTGGAGAAGTCTGGCCTCTTTTTCCTCTCTACGCGGCGCGCAATCCTTCACTTACCCTGGAAGAGACACTCCCGTGGGGGAACAGGATCGGAGGTCTTGCCTCTACCATATTCTCCCTCAGACGACTGGAAGAAGGAACTGTGCTCTCAAAACCCCGTCCGGGAGCTCAGACTCTGGCTGCTTTCGATCCCCGGAACTCCCCGGGCAGGGCGAGAGGCGGCCGTCGTCGCCTGGGCCTCTCCCTCGGTCCTGTCTTTTCCCGACAGAGGGGCAAGCTGGAGGAATCTGCTTCTTAATATTCTCCTCGGCCAACTCTAGTCTTCCTAAAAGCGACTGGAAACAGCAGGACCCCTCTCCCGCGCATACACACGCCCCTCTCTCGCTATACCACCTCCCGCCCCCCGCCCCCCGTCCCGTCTGCAGTCGTAGCTGACCTGCGGGACGCGGGAAGCAGGCGCCCGGCGGAGCAGCCCAGGACATCGCTCCGCGCTGGAGGGCGGAGGCTCCCCACTCCCTGCACAGCCTGCTGCTCTCGGGTCCAACATCGGCAGTCCCCGGGCGCCGTCTGCCGGGTCGCGCTGGGGCGGCCTCCTGTTCCTTCTCCGCACCTCTTCTCAGACCCCGCTGGTGCCGGGAGGGAAGGGGGGGGCGCAGGTGACCGCCCGCAGCACTGGGACCGCTGACAGATTTATGAAGACTTTACAGCATCTGGCCTGGGCCCGCAGGGGCAGGGAAGGAGTCCAGCCAAAGAGGTGCAAGGCAGGCTAAAGTTCCCCAGCCGAGACCCCGAACCCGGCCGCCTCTGGGGTCCCGGGCCCCGTCTGCCCTCGGGCCGGTGTACACGTCTGTCCCCGCCAGTGTCGAGCGTACGGATTCTCTCCACCTCGTGTAGCCCCCTCCTTCACACCCTCCCGCCCTGCAAGCTTCCAGTCTCCCACTGAGTAAATATTTACCCGGAGAACGGGTCGCTCCTCAGAGGAGGCCTAGACAGCGCCCTGGGAAGGGCTTTTGGCTTCTCCCCGGCCTGTGTCAGCTGCAGACCTTACTGGTTGTGTTTTGGTTTTGGTCTTAAATTTCTTTAGTCGAAATTCTTCCGATCTCTGTGTGATCTCCCGGGTTCAGAGCAGGCAGTAACCAGGGGGCGCTGACCTCAACTGACCCTTGCTTTTTCTCTGCATCCCTACGCCCATCGTTGGTCGAGGCTTACTGGCCCTTACTGTTTCTCTCTCTCTCCCTCCCCCCATCCCTCTCCCCCCACAACCAATCCCTCTTTTCCCCCCACCAATCCCTCTTTCCCCCCTACCAATCCCTCTTTCCCCCCCTACCAATCCCTCTTCCTCCTCTACCAATCCCTCTTCCTCCCCCTTCAGGTCACTTGTCTCTCATCAGGTCGCCAGCTCATCGGGTGTCGAACTACCTGGCCACAGCACTCAGTGTGCGTCCTGGGAGGGTTCTGCATCAGCCCCTTCCTCTAGGGTTGGGCGCCTCTGTCTGTCCCCTGAAGCTACGACTCCTTTTGCCCCTGGAGCCCGGGCCTCAGGTTGCTGCGGATACACAGTGTCCCCAGACAAGATCCTTTGCCTGCTCTCGGGAATGCGCTGAGCTCACCGGCGTAAAGAGGGCCTGCTGGGCCCTGAGGGGCGCGGAGCAGGGGATCCACCCAGACAAGACCGCGTGCTACCACAGATGGAAATGGAGAGGCATCAGCAAACCTGTGCGGGAAATATGAGGCAACTGAGGGAGTTGGGGGCGAACGAGAGGGAGTTGTGTGTTAGGTCCTCCTAGCCAGATCTCCAAACAATACGAGTCTCTGGATCACTCCAGGCTGGTGCTGGTGCTAAAGCCCTCACAGAGCACATAGAAACACATCACAGCACTGGGTCTTGCCAGTCAGAAGGCGAACAGCCTTTTATCAACTTCGCAGCCCTGCATAGTCTGAGAAGCGATCACTGGGCACCCAACAGCTGGGCACAGAGTCCGCGCAGGGGTCGCTACTCAGTGTGTGTCAGCGAGGGGGAAGAGGGGTCGGGGGACTCTTGATCAAGATGCCCAGCACGTTCATTCCTTCGCACAAGCCTCAGGCAAAATCGTATACTCCCCTCAGATACCACAGACGCAACTAAATTGCCCCAAGAAGGAGCTGCTGCTTTTAAAATCTGGGATCCACAAAGGACCTCCGAGTTGTAGAGCACCAGGGAGTGCCACACAACAGGTACTGCGGGTCAGACCGGGGTGAAATCGCTGTCAAGTCAAACTTCGAGATTTTAAACAATTGAAACAGCAACAACAACCAAAAAGGCAGATAAGTTCAAGTATATCTAGTTGTGGGACTTTCCACAAGAACCTGATTGTAAAGAATTAAGGATGGTTAACTTCATAGTTCCTTTATCTTTCAAATCTTTCCTACCTGTAAATTTCAACTTAGAGCGCACCCCCGCCATAGAAACCTGAGGATCTGGAGATTACTGTTCGTTTCAAAAAGCGCAGCTGATCATGAGTTTTTCCTGGGCTCTTATCACTTACTGGCCCGGATCGGGCCCAGTCAGCTTCCCTATGTGTAAACCAGAGCCCATCCCTCGGGATTGTGGGACAATCAGCCCAAAACCTGTGTGCACAAGAAAGAGCTAACGTATGACTGTCAAGTAGCTGTATCAGTATCATCGACCAGAAGCAGTACAAACTCCCAAGTTCATTAAAAATGTTCCCCATCTTGCTTTTGATTTTGATTAGCATTCTCCATAACCGGTACTCAAAATGTGAATAACTTTGACTGCCAAAAAAGAATACTGTACACTTTGGATTAGACTTAGCGTGAATGAAAGTGAAAATTCAGAAGGTAGGCTGAACTGCAGGGCCTCTGGCAGCTAGTCAGAAGACGTGAGAATCACACACATGTGCAGGCTCAGTGTTCACCTCCTTGGAACCAAGTCTTTCTCATATTTAAACAAAAGCCCTTTGCAGTGGTTCACTGGTGGGGGAAAACCGGAGAACCTCGGCCGACACCAAGGGCCAGCGGACCAGCAACACGGTTGAGCCCTGCGGCGCGCTGGCTTCCGCAGAGAGTGCCCCATGCGCTGGCAATTGATCGACGTTGGCTGGGTGCTTGCTTTAGCCGCGTGTGGCTACGTTCCTGCTTGGAGTCTAGGCTAGGGTTTTACCCCGCGCTCCTGGATGAACTCCCTAGAGACTGTTGCGGGGCGTTAGTCATGAGGCCGGGGGAGAGGTCTCCACCTGGTGGAAACAAAGGCCTCCATCTCTGGCTTGGTCTCCCCTAATTCTCCTCGTCTCTCCGACGGGCCTACCTTCTCACACCTGGGCTCTGGCCACCTGGCGTAGGCTGGAGTGCGGTAAGACCCGCCGGTAACAGCCATCCTCTCCTGATATCCCCTCGAGGCTTACAGGACAGGCTATTCTAAGAACGCTCACCATCACCACCATCAAAGACGGTGGCGCTCACCTCCCACCTAGAGTTTGAAGTTAAATTCTGAGATGTCCGTCTTTCCTCCAAAGTATTCTCAGCCCCTTCTCCCTTCGAGTCTCTCATATTCAGACCAATCGCTTTCATTTGCTTATTCAGCATTTTTAACAGCCTGACTTTGCTGTCTGTTTGCGCTGCCCCCGGGAAGGTGTCAAACACCTCTTTTCATTGTATTTAGTCACCCAGGTGCAGAGCAAGATTGAAAGAGACAGCGGAAGGACTTTCCCGGACTGTGCTGTCGCTCAACGGACCAAACCAATCATCATGCAGCTTGCCTTCGGGCCCTCCTCTTTGGGGGCGTGTCCCTAGTGAGTGATAGACGGAGCCGCCCGGCCCCGCTCAGCCCAGCCCACGTTGCTGCTTAGATTGAAATGCAGAACTCAAGCCTCTTTCATCGGGGCACAGACTTCCTTTTACTCCTTCCTTTTGCACTCTCGCCGCCTCCTCCCGGGGAGAAGCGGAGGCACCAGCGGCCCGGGGGAGCGACACACCGGGCCACTGAGGCCACGCGAAAAGTTTCTTTCTGGGAGTGCGGAACTGGGGCCCGGCTGGTGTACTGCTCGGAGCAATGGGTGAGTGGCGGCGGGGGACGCTGTCAGAACCGGGAAGGGAGGGAGGGCGAGGGAGGGAGGGAGGGCGCGCGAGGGCGCGCACCACTGAGCGCTCACACTCTCCTTATTGACTTTGCTCGTGTTCCTACAACTTGTAGGAACACGCTAAGGGTCAGCGACGCACAGCAGCTCAGTCTGAACGCGGGCTACTGGGTTGCTGCTGTTGATGCCATTTTCTGATTTCAAGAGTAGGGAGCGGTTGCATCAGCAAGCCCCGCCGTCCCAGTTGCGGACCAAATTTTGTTTCACATACACGCAGACACGGGGTGGGGGGCGGAAAAAAGCCAACCAGATAAAAAAGACTAGACTTTGTCTAATTGCGCAGGTCCCAAGGCGGGGCGCTGGGGATCAAGGGGGAGCGGCACAAGGACTTTATCGCCGAGTGGGCGAGAAGGAGCCGCTTGCAGGCGTCGAGACCGATTTCCCCGCCTGCTTCGGAGACTTTTGAGCACTCGGAGAGGCCCTGCGTCTCACCACCACATTTGCGTGTAGCGGCCGCAGGCACTACCGGAATGAGGGAGGAGGGTCTGACTCGACCGCGGTGATTTGCGGCCGTTCCTCAAGGCTCGGGGACCTTACGGTTTGGTGAAAGCCCGGGTCCTTAGTCCGAGGCGGGTGTATCCGCCTTGTCCCACGACGCGCGCGGAGGCCGAGTGGCAAGCGCTTGTCCCAAACTGCGGATGCGCGTCCCCGCGCGCCATGTGTTCGTTTTGCAGAGCCAGCCTTCGGGGAGGTGAACCAGCTGGGAGGAGTATTCGTGAACGGGAGGCCGCTGCCCAACGCCATCCGGCTTCGCATAGTGGAGCTGGCCCAACTGGGCATCCGACCGTGTGACATCAGCCGCCAGCTACGGGTCTCGCACGGCTGCGTCAGCAAGATCCTGGCGCGCTACAATGAGACAGGCTCGATCTTGCCAGGGGCCATTGGGGGCAGCAAGCCTCGGGTCACCACCCCCACTGTGGTTAAGCACATCCGGACCTACAAGCAGAGGGACCCCGGCATCTTCGCCTGGGAGATACGGGACCGCCTACTGGCGGACGGCGTGTGTGACAAGTACAACGTGCCCTCGGTGAGCTCTATCAGCCGCATCCTGCGCAACAAGATCGGCAATTTGGCCCAACAGGGCCATTACGACTCATACAAGCAGCACCAGCCGGCGCCGCAGCCGGCGCTGCCCTATAACCACATCTACTCGTACCCCAGCCCCATCACAGCGGCCGCGGCTAAGGTGCCCACGCCGCCCGGCGTGCCCGCCATCCCCGGCTCAGTGGCCATGCCGCGCACCTGGCCCTCCTCCCACTCCGTCACCGACATCCTGGGCATTCGCTCCATCACCGACCAAGGTAAGGGCTCGGGGACCGGATGTGTGGATGTGCAGAGCTTCCCTCCGCACCCTCTCTGGGGTCTCTGTATCTGAGGCCTCCGGGGGGGCCCGCGTCTATCCCACCGCCTGAGGCTTCTTCCTTTGGGAACGTAAGGGGCCCTCCCATGGGGTGTCCTGATCTCATTAACGTGAAATTCATGCCCTTCGTTTCCTTGCCACACGCAGTCTACTGCCTCATCTCAAACGACCAGACCCACAGCATCCCCCCATCCCCGACACATGGTTCGCATTTTCCACCCTCCCCCGCCTCGCGCGCCGCCGCAGCCTCAGACCAGCTCGCTCACTTGGAGAGCGCCGCCGGGGCCGGACTTGGGGCGCAGCCGGAGAGGCCAGAGCAGGCGTGGGGCTGCCGGCTGCAGACACTGCTGCGGGCAGCTTGTTTGGGGATCAGATGCGGCCGCGAGGAGTCGGGCACACTGTGGAAACTGCAGTGTTCTTCTTGGATTCTGGCAATCAGACCAAATTTGCTCAGGCAGGAAGTTCAAATGTCACCTAATTGGTTTCATTCTTATGCTTCACTTCATTTTCCTCGGAAACGGAGGTCCTGAAGTTACTACTAGTAACTTGCGTGTTACAGCATTGCTCATTCTGGGACTAATTTTCTGCTTTATTTCTCTCTTTGTCTTCCCCCTCCGCCCCCCTCCTCCTCCCCCCCTCCTCCCCCCCTCCTCCCCCCACCCCCGACACTTTTTACCTTAACAGATTTCACTACATATATGTCTTAGGAAGTGGCACCAACCACCGCTGTGACGAAGAGAAAATTCACGGCGATTCCATGCTGTCCTCTTTTCTGTTCTTTCCCGTTTTTCCCGCGCCTGCCGCTTCCCTTTAGGGTCCCCCAGTCCCCGGGAATGTGAGTGGACATCTAGTCCCTGCACGTTTTCAGTGGTGCCTTTCCTTTCTCACCCTTGACCTTGCGTGTGGTGAGTGTCTTTTCTGCTTGCTAAGAACGATTCCTCGAGCCCTTGTGCTTAGTCGGGCTTCCGCAGGAGACCCGAGGTTGTTTTCTTTTACTGCGTTGTTAAAACGGGACAAAACAAAACAAAAACAGCGTTAACTTCTTCCTCGGTAGGGAGAAAAAAAAGTAAAAAACGCCCTAGACGCAGAATTTAAATAATGCAGAGATAAAGAGCCTACCTTCTTAATTTCTCAGCCAGAAGTTTAAAAAGAGCAGAGGAAAAATTAAATAGGAAAAGGGGAAATAGTTCCTTTAATTGTTTCCTGCCTTTCTCGGTTGCCACCACATTGGCACAATTATCTTTTTAAATAATTAAAGCATAGCCCTGATTTCTCATCTTCTTGTTTTCTGACTGTGACTTTACAAGATCCTTCTAAGAGCCTGGTTTTGTCTTGTTCGGAGCTGGTTGGAGCTTTAGTTGGAGAGAGTTTGCCCTTGATTTATAGGATAAACTGACCTCACTGACACTTAAAGGAAGCCCCGGTTCATGGGAAAGTGTGAGATCAGCAGAAATGGGGGCGCGCAGGGGGATCTCAATTTCTTAAGATAACTTCAGGCTTGTGCCCACCGATTGCCTTTTGTCTGGGAAGGCAAGAAGAGACTGGCAGTTCTGGGCCAAAATACAGTTTCCTGGTGCAAATTGGAACACAATCTAATTCTTTGGAGAGGGGGAGGCATAGTGAAAAAAAGACTGACAGAGTTGAAAAGAAAACTTTTCTTCCCTAGGGAGCCTACAATCAGACCAAATGTCAGTTGAAAAAGTATTAGATTATGGAGAGGAGCAACTCTTCATTCTACATGTTGTTGATTCTGGATGCCAGCTTTTAACAACCTGTTTTCTGACAAATCCGTGAATATAAAATGATTAGTTCTACCAATGATCGTTTCTACAAAATGATTGCCCCTTTGAAGCACTGTATCAGATGGAAGTATTTAAAATCAAGTCGTACTAGCGTTGTCAAACTTCATTCAGTCCTCCACCCATGGGTCCCAAAGACCAACTGCTCATAGTTTTCAAATATCTTCTCTTTAAAATTCTACTTGCTCACTTAAAGATGCCAGTGATTCAATATGTACACCTCTAGGTATCGTGGTAATCAGTTTACGCCCGTATAATTTTCTTTGCATCTCTATTAAAAACATAAAGGATAGCTGATGGCTTTACTTCTTTTCCAAAATACTTATACTTTAATTATCCTAACCTTTTGTTTCATTGAAAAAGAAAACCTATAACCTTACCTCTGACACTGGTGGCATTTACAGTGGTAACTGTAGTATTTATTTTTTAAGTCATATGCACATAACCTCATGTATTTAATGTGTAGAGATAGAGCATCAAGGGTAGTCTCACACAAGGTAGGCACATACGGAAGGCAGAAACCTGTGCACCTATGTTTTGCATGTGTATTGTGGGCATCCTTTAGTTATTTGTTTGCAAAGGACTTTGCAGGTTTTTTGTTCCATCTGTTGACATAAGTACTAGATCTCCACAGCACAGTGAGCACTTTTCTGGATGTCTCTGAGAGCCAGCATAGGCGCGGTTAGGCCTGGGAGACCCTCTCTCCCTTTTCAGTTGGCACCAGTCTCAGAATTTTGTCGAACCCCAGTCGACCCTGGGTCAGGATTGGGACCATGGCTTAGGAATGGGGAGAACGGCGCATCCAGTTTCACGGGTTCTTTCCCCGATTTGGGAAAACTGGGGGAAAATTCTCAGATTCCTTCCACTCGTTTCCCCGGGGGAGCGAGGAGGGGAGGAGGTAATCAAAAGCCGGATGAAAAAGAAAAACGTATCTTCCCGCGGGCGTGGGGGGAGAGGGCGGGGAGAGGCCTACTTCGAGGCGAGTCACCCTTGGCCGGGCCCTGGGCTCCCGGCCGGAGGGGCCGTTCCCGCACCCCTGGGAGGCGGAGGGCAGGGGGCCGGCAGAGGTCGCAGCCCTCGCGCTCGCGGGTCGCGGGTTCGCAGCCGGTCTCAGGAGGGGGCGCGCGGTTGGCCCTCCAGCCTGACGCCCTCTCCTCCTCCCCAGGAGTGAGCGACAGCTCCCCCTACCACAGCCCCAAGGTGGAGGAGTGGAGCAGCCTGGGCCGCAGCAACTTCCCCGCCGCCGCCCCGCACGCGGTGAACGGGCTGGAGAAGGGGGCCTTGGAGCAGGAAGCCAAGTACGCTCAGGTGAGAAGGCGAGGGCCCCGCCGGGTGGGCCGCTGGGGTTCGGGCGACGGAGGCCCCGGGCCCCTCTCGGAGCCTCGACCGAGGAGAGGCCCAGGTCCACTCCCCGTGGCGGCCACGAGCCCCAGGCCGGGGTGATGGGGGAGGGACGGAGGCCCGGACCCGCGAGGGCGTAGTGAGGCCTCGACCCCCGCGGCCCTGGAAACGCCTCCGGGCCTGCTCGGCCGCTGGAGGCGCGGGGAGGTCGCGCCAGAAGCCCTTTCCGCGGCTCGCGTCGGGGTACACTTACCCGGGAAGGCGCCTCCGAGGGGCCGGGAGAGCGTCCGTGGGTTCCCAGCTGCGCGCGGGACGAGCGGTCTGCACGCCCCTGGGCGCGCCGCTGCGGCTCCTCCCGCGCGGGCGGTCCGCGGCTCCCAGAGAACGGGCGCGCGTGGCTGGTCCTGCGACGGCGAGGAGAGGGCAAGCAGATAAACTGCGTAAAGATACCATTTCCCGATTAAAGGTCACGTCGTAATCTCCCCAGGGAGGTTAGTGAGAAAACCTCAAATTATACGGACCGGCTGTGGACCGCTTAATTTTTCTTTCCCTTTCTCCCTCCCCCGACTCTCCAAAAGAAAAATTAAAACACCCGTGTTTTTTTTTTTTCCTTTGAGAAAAACTAAGCAACCACAACAACAAAAGCCCAAGAGTTTTGAGTCTATATTCATCACCACGGTAGAGTCAGGAGTTCAAAGCTCTCAAAAAAGCAAACAACAACAACAAAAACAAACCTGGACCTTAAAACAGCTTAAGGTTTCTTTGAGCAGACCTGTGTAGGTTTGCAAATTTATTCATACCAAACTCCAATTCCAAAGCCTCAAAATACCCAGTTTTCATTTTATTATTTTGAAATCTTAAAATTTTTAATGTTTTCTTATCTGTTAAAATAAACTTTTTAAGCGCAATGGAACTTGCAACGTTTATTCAATTGGGAAAAAAAATCCTAGTCTTTATTTTCCCTAACAAACCCCATTTTCAGTTCCTCTTCCCTCCCTTATTTTGTTAAAACAGAATCCCATATATATTAGTAGCTCTCCCATGACAAATATCACAGAAAATAGCAGCAAGGAAGGAGGGTCCCTTTCCTGAATCTCCTTCTACTGTAAAGAATGCCAAAGAGAAATTGTAAGAAAGAACAATTGTAAGAAAGAATTACCTTCCACAGAAGAGCAGGTAATTCGTAAAGAAGAGGCATTATGTACAATGGCACCATTGCCACTTACTCAAGTTATTAACCTTTTAGAGCCTCCATTTTTTTCATCTATAAAACAGGGAAATAATAGGGCCAACCTCAAGAGATGTGAAATTTCAATGAGATAATGCAACCATAGGGCACATAGTAGGCATTCATTAAATATTACTATGATAGAAATGGCGTTAGAGATTGACTCAAAAAACAAGAAATTTTTTCTTTTGTCAGAATATACTTTGGTCAGCCAGCTCATAGTCAAAAAGTGTCAAGGTATTTTGTTACAAACAAAAGAGCATCTATAAAGCACCTAGCGTACAGAGTAGTAAGCATTTAATTGGTGCTCAGTAATGTTTATTAGGTCTTCATTTCCTGGAATAACATTGTGAAGTACAGAGTTGAAAATAAAGGTGTCTAATTCCCACATGTAGTTGATGAACCCAGTTTATATATAAAGCAGTGTCATAATCCAAAAATCTTTATGATTACTTTTATTTTTACTCCCTTGAATTACAGACCTAGTGTATTATCTTGTTTAGAAATGGTTAGTTAATACATACACTTCAAAATGAAACTAATCAATTTAAAATAAAAATAGAACCCTGTGTCAAGTAATCTATCCTGTATATTCTGAACATTAAAAATCTATTACATTTTATACAGTGAATATCAAGTCATTTAATTATCAGATTTATAAGGGTAAGTAACTTAAATAAGTGGCCAAATAATTATTGTTCTAAGTGCTTGAGGACAAGTTAAAATTTTTTTGCAGAAGAAAAAGACATTTGTATCAAACTTTCATTTGGAAAGTTCTTAATGACAATATGCTAATCTTCTGCATTGCCATGTAGCAAGATAATACAAATGATGTAAAATATCAAAACTTGAAAAATTTCTGTGCATAATTAAATCAGCAGCTACTCTATTGTAATTATCAAAATAGTGCTTAATGCTGAAGGTGTGCTAAGTAGACACATACACTTAGACTGTGTCATTTTGTGAGCAGTTTTGAAATTCAGATGTTGATTTCCTTGGGGGTAAAATTATACATTAAAACTTGCTCATAAACAAACATGCAAATGTAAGGTGTGTTGTGTGTGTGTATTCCATACATATATGCATTTCTCCTACAAATATTCAAAGGGTAGTTTTATTTTTTTAAAGTTATTTTTCAAAATGTTATCAGCATATGTACATTTCCACAACCCTAGTGTAAACTTAGGTAAAACTTTTCTCTATTTGTATTATAAACAAAAATTGAAAGTCTTTGGCAAAAAAAAATTCTCAAAAATTTTGCACCTAATACTTTTAGTGCATTTATGGTTGTTATTAAATAGTGTAGTATTATATAATCTCAGTTTCATTTTAGTATATAAAGGAGGAAATCAAGGGTTCAGGATTATAGGATTTAGAGCATAACCCTTTGTCAGAATATACCTGTAAAATTACCAGAGGGGCTGACTTGACAACTGATCATAGGTTCTATTGATTACTGTAACCTAGAGTTTCTATTTTCAGCTTAAACTGCAAAGAAAGATGCCCGATTGCTAGTAATTAGAACCTTATGCACACATCTATCTTGTTTTTAAAACATTAGTTTAGAATATACAAACTGTACACTTTAATATTACACTGCAATTGATATTTTATAGTGCCATTCTGAAGTCCTTATTGTCTATCTTTGAGAAGAAAAAGGATATTTATTTTGGCTTTTTTCACCCACATTTAATATTGAGCTAGAACTCTTTAATCTCATCTAACTCTGAATGACAATAATGTTCTCTGGTTCCTAATCGCTGGTCCTTTTCTGTGGAAAGTGTAAAACCTCTCTTGAATGCAACTGCATGGCAAAAAAACAAAAACAAAAACATACAGAGAAACATGAGGTTGGAATAGATCTACCCTTATACATGGTACTTAGTGAATTAATGCCTCATTCTAACAGTTTATAAACAGTTGTATAGTTCTTGAAATTTTCTTTGTAGAATTGGGCATGCTTTCTCAGAAAAAAATGAATATCTGGTACTCTAATTAAAGTAATCTGAATGGTAGATTTATAATCTTTGGGTATCTTCATTTTGGGGTAGTATACATCAACTCAGACAGCAAGTTTAATATAAAATTAGCTACAAATTGAGATTTCAGGAATGGAGAATAGTCTATAAATACTTGAATTTATGAAAAAGTTCAGAGTTAAATGAGATGCAAAAAGAGTTTAATTTGGAGACATAAATTAATCTGAAATTCTTATGAAACATTCATTTGTACATTGTATTTGAAATAAAAATAGTATTTCAGCATCCTGAATATAATTTTCTAGTGCATTATTTAACAGACTGGCTATCCTTGCAGATACACTGTTCTTGTGAAAATATAAATGAAGTTGCCATGGATTTTTCTTCATATCAAACAAAGTTAACTTTGTGTTAAATAATTTATAATTTTGTAGAGAACGCAATTTTAGGCAAATGCCAGTAGTCTTTGAAATTCATGTTATTTATTATGAAAAATATTCTTTGACCTGATTAACTTTTAACTATGTTTTAAAACAAAATTAATGATTATGTATCGCTAAAATGTGTCATATAAAATACAAAAAAAATGATTTAAATTTTTTTCAAGGCTACATCAATTTTAATAACATTTTGGAAAAATAAAGTTTAGAAAAACATTTTAAATAGCAGCTTTCCATTACCTAGAGACATTTAGATCTGCAATTATCCATAATTAAGATCCTTTTGGATGAATGTTGAAACCATATTTACAACCGTCATTTCATTTTGTCAGATTTTACTAGGTTATTGAATAACGAATTAAGAAGGGTAGAACAGCAGTCAGAAAAATGATTTTACCAAAAAAGAGAGAGAATCTTGTTTATTTTCAGATATGAAGCTTTTTCTTGCTTATGATATCGAGGTTGAAATTCTAGGTGAAGCACATCTCTATTTGTGGGTGAACCTACTTTATTATAAGGCCAAGGTAAACTGATTTTGTCATAAGGGAAGAACCAGGTAGAACTGATGAGTGGATGAAAGACTGTGGATAGAAGTCTTGGCACTGCTATTTGCATTTTCTTCAGGAGAAAAAATGTTGAGTAGACAACTACCAGCATCTAAAGAATAGTCTATAACATCTAATTGCCAGATAGTTGTCATACCAGTTTTTCACGGTCACAAGTGTTTGGATACTAATGCATTTCCATTTTCTCTGGGGGTGGGGGTGGGGAATAAATGGAATGACCATAAATCAAATAATGAAATAGCTAGGTTACTTTTATTTACCTTTTCAACAGCTTTACTCATTTTGCTTACTTAAAGTGTAATGCTTGTTCTGTGATAAAGGGTGCCCAGTTTTGTTTTTTTTTCTTGTTGTTTTTTAAAAGCAAGAGCAACACATCTTTTGCTTTGAAAAGGCTGCACTAACTTAAGTATACAAATGATTATGAAACGCCTATAATGTGTCCCATTTTGTGGGGATATGAGATGATTAAAGATAAGTCCCTGTCCTCAAATTGTTTACAGTCTAGCTCTCTGCCACTATAGCTTCTCGACATATTCACTTAGGAATATTTTTGAAACCTGGCAAATCTGTATTTCTAACATTTTAGGACAAATGCAATGAAAACTCATACTTGCATTCTCTCTTGTGATGACCTTAACTAGACTACATTGCATCTTATGTATTTTTTCCAGACTCTCGTTTAATGTCAGTGGGATAAAAATCCATCTTTTTCTAGAAACATTCAACAGAGCAAAGAACTTACTTTTTCCAGGGTATACAATTTGGTCTATTTTATTTTGTATTAGTAAATCTCGTTCTCAGCATTAGGTAGAAGATAGTTTGCCTTAGGGAGGACCCTTGTACAGTTCTTTAGAGGAAAGGATTCTCAGGGCTTTCATGGAAGACCCACATGAAAAAGGGGTTGATGGATTGAGGTTTTATTTATGGAATCTTTAGGTAAAGTCATTTTCAAAAATGAGATTTCCATTACATGCCCATTGCTGGGGTTTCATTTGGAAAATTTGTTTACTCTTCCCTGGGGATTCCATATGTTGGTCAATTTATAAATCATATTTACAATCCAATTAAATAGAGTAATTTAGCATGTTTGCTCCCACTATATTTATGGTGTACATTTGGTAGTCTCTACTCAGCCTAACTAGCTTTTCAGATTAATTACATGCCCTTCACTGAAAACATTAAACAGATTTGGGAAGTTTAAGTCATATACTCTTTTATTGGAAAGAATAAACAAACATCAATGCTACCTGTAGTTGTCTTCCTTTGTGGTGGAAAATTTTACTCTTTCAGTGATTGCATCATAAATAAGTTACTTTACCTGGTAGAGATTTATACCTGTTACTAATGTCCTGTTTCAAAATTAATAGTGAGAAAATTGATGTGTTGATTGAGTTACTAGAATGAATGAATAGTGAAGGTGGCAGGTACGTTTTAGTTAAAGCATGTTTGTTCTCTTGCTCGTGCCATTTTAAAAAATTTCTAAATCTGAACTTTGAAAGTAAAAAGGGAAATTAAGGCAAAACTTTTCCACCCCAAATCTAGGTCATAATTTAACCTGAGGGAAAGCTAAGAGCTATTTTTAAACTGTTTAAGTTTAAAGACTTCTTTTTTCTTTTTTTTTTTTTTTTTGTGGTACACGGGCCTCTCACTGTTGTGGCCTCTCCCGTTGCGGAGCACAGGCTCCGGACGTGCAGGCTCAGCGGCCATGGCTCACGGGCCCAGCCGCCTCGCGGGATGTGGGATCTTCCCAGACCGGGGCACGAACCCATGTCCCCTGCATCGGCAGGCGGGCTCTAAACCACTGTGCCACCAGGGAAGCCCTGTTTTTTCTTTTAAGCATACACTTTATTAGCCTCCCCTTGCCTTTTTCTACAAGACGAGGATGTCAAACCTCTCTGAGCTTCCCTTCCCAACTTTCCTTTCTGCAGTACACAGGGGCCCACATCACTAAAATGACTGTAAATATATTGCAGATTTTAGAGAACTTTGAAATATTTCATACTAATAGGACTAACAGCATAAAAAACAAGTTTGCCTTAATAGAAAATGGACAAATCTGGAAAGAACTCTTAGTGTTTTTTACACCTGACAAATGTAGTTATGGAGTAAGTAAGGCACCTGAAGGTAACAGGGGCCTAAATCCAACATTTTCCCTCCCCCCAAATCCTAGGAGCATTATCTAAAATGAGAGTCCAGTCCAGCCTGGCTTCTCAGGGAGAACATCTCTGGGCAAAAAGAAGTGGACCCATGTAAGGGATTGTGGACACTACATCAGAATGGCTGAAGAGCCCCAAATAAAGGGGTCACATCAGGGAGCAGTGGTTACAAGGGCAAGGGTGTAAGGAAGGGAAAGGCACTATAACAAAGCAAGTATTTCAGAGAGAAATGTAATGTTGAATGATAGAAAAATTATAAAGAAAACAGAAGGAGTAAGAAAAACTTAGCTGTGATGAAAAATAGAACTCACCAATACATTTTTTTCTGCTAGTGTGTTACTAAACAATATGCTGTTTCTGTATTATACTAAATAACCTAACCTATGTACTTGGAAAATGTTAAGCAAAGGTTTTCATTGTTTTAAAAGTAATTTCAACCTTAACATTCTTATTTTATGATTCTTGGTGCACATGGGCACAAATAGTATAAAATATTAATTAATGCTAGAATGGAAGAGGCCAAATATAGATGCAAACACCTTTCCATAACTGAATTGGATCAATCCCTTTCCAAACTAATTTCTCTTAGGTTATTGGGAAAATTCTAGATAATAATGATCAGAAATAAAATCTCTATGCAATGCTAAATTTCTTCTGCAATTTGACAGTTGTCTATCTTCATATTCATCTGTTGAGAGCCTTGAAGTGTATCTTTTTTGAGCCATTTTCTAATGAGCCATTTTCAGGAAGAAGGAAAAACAGTTTCTTTTAGAAGTTAAGAAACAGAATTAGGATCTAAGAATGAGAATCAGGTTCTAGAAGAGGAAAGAGTCTTTTACCAGAAAAGATGCTCTAGTTTGAAATTAAATTGTATCTATCTTTTAATTGTCTGGGAGAGTAGCATGATTTGCTACAGAGGATCCTGCAGCAGACAGGGATGATAATTTCTTTTAACACATGGCCATGGACTTGCTGATTGGCCTAGGGTAAATGGCTCAACTCCTTAATCTATATTCTTTTGTATAAAAAGGGGATAATATTTCATTTATATTCAACAGGGATGTGCAATGGCTTCTTTGTTAAAAAACAAAGCATCATCCTTTGTAATACATTTTAATTTCAATTGAACATCGCATTGTACTCATTATAAATTATCTTGTAATTATTATAAACTCAATAGGTTAAAATGAGATACAATTTGTCAGTTCCAATTATTCGATAAAATATGTTGGATATTTCTTAGTGCTTGGGACATAGGACAGATTCAGGAAACCTCAGTTTCCTTTCCTCTTCCCCATTTTTCAAATAACAAGCACTCTGACAAAAAGAACATGAGGTGTGTCTTCTTATAGAACTACGCAAAGTTAACTCCTCTTTTATTCTTATTTTGTCAGAAATCTACAAGTAGTGTTAAATCACATTCATGTATATATTCTACTCCATGCATTACTCTAAATTGAGAAAATCATTTTTGAGACCCTACTGTTGCATTCTCATAGATGTGGAAGTGAAAATAGTAACCAAATGAATTAAATTAGAAAACAATTTCTGTGTTGCAATTGAATTGGAAAAAGTATCCAACATATGTCTGCTTTTCTTACCTCTAAGGCTTAAATTGGTTTTATTAATAATATTTCTATTATTTACATTATAGTTTCATTAGGAAATATGGTGATATGTTTATTTATTCACATCACTGCCAGGAAACAGGATTTTCTTTATTTCTAAACAATGTAGAAATTAAAATTTTAAAATTTTTAATTAATTTTTGGCTGCATCGGGCCTTTGCTGCTGTGTGGGCTTTCTCTAGTTGTGGTGCGCGGGCTTCTCCTTGTGGTGGCTTCTCTTGTTGCAGAGCACGGGCTCTAGGCGCGCGGGCTTCAGTAGTTGTGGCACGCGGGCTCAGTAATTGTGGCCCGTAGGCTCTATAGCGCAGGCTCAGTAGTTGTGGTGCATGGGCTTAGTTGCTCTGCCGGGTGTGGGATCTTCCCGGACCAGGGCTCAAACCTGTGTCCCCTGCATTGGCAGGCGGATTCTTAACCACTGCGCCACCAGGGAAGCCCCAACAATGTAGAAATTCAGGGGGAAAAATGAAGTTAGTTGAAGAAGGATGCCGAGTATTCATGCCAGAATGAGGATTAGAAATCAGGGTGTTTTTGGTGTTGTTAATAGTAACGATACCAACAATAATTTATTGGTTGCCAAGAGAACACTGGCTTCTAGGCAGACTTGCCTGCCAGCGTTGCTGCATTTTGTGTGCAAACTAACATTTTACATTTAAATTCATTTCAAGAGATTTATCCATGTGGCTTCTAAAACTTCAGATCACAGGGCCCTAAAACTTAGCAAGCAAATTTTCCAATTTCAAAACCATGCATATGCGATTCTTTTATATTCTGACAGTTTCTTTTTTGATAAAATAGCTCTGGAAAATATACCCCCGATTGTCATTAAAAAACCCTTCTAGACAAACTGCCTGATTTTGCATGTCCTTTGTCCAACAAGCATTTTCAACATGGTGTTTTAAAATATGGCCCACGTTTTACTTAACAAAAGTCATGCTCATTTTGAGTTTCTAAAGTGACAGCCCACACTCTGCCCTTCTTTACTGGAAATGAAAGCTATACCAACCAGGCCCTTCACAAATGCCTCAACAAAAGAGTCAAACAAAACTGAAGTATGGGGAGGGTTGACAAAGGCAGATAGAGAGCTGAATGGATTCTAAGAGTACTTAATCACAATTAATTCTTTTCTCACCCTGCATTTCCTTCCTATAATTCCAAGTAGCAAAAGCAAATACTGTGAATTTTCTGGTTGTAGCCTCCTCAAAATCTTTGTGGAAAGAATATGTTTAAGTAGCAAGACTGTAAATGCGTTTAGAATATAAAAAGAGTCAAGTCTAAACAACAACAACAAAAAATCAGAAAGTAGGGTCAGAATATTGTTAGTTACTACTCAGAACTGACATTCTGCTTCTTTCTAAGAACTCGTGAAATGTCAACCACTCTAACGTGATTATTTTCACCTCTTCTCTTTTCCTACTCCTCTTAGGCACCAAATGGTCTCCCAGCTGTAAGCAGTTTTGTGTCAGCATCCAGCATGGCTCCTTATCCTACCCCAGCCCAAGTGTCGCCTTACATGACCTACAGCGCTGCTTCTTCTGGTTATGTTGCTGGACACGGGTGGCAACATGCCAGTGGCACCCCACTTTCCCCCCACAACTGTGACATTCCCGCGTCGCTGGCGTTCAAGGGAATGCAGGCAGCCCGAGAAGGTAGCCACTCTGTCACGGCTTCTGCACTCTGATGGGAGATTACGTCTGCCGCAGCTTCACCCGAGTCCCCCCGCCCCATCTCGGCACACCTTCCCCTTCTTCCCTGGTCTCAGATCCCACCCCTCTGCCATCCAACCCTCCTGCCTCGAAAGCTGGCTTTACGGACTCACATCCTCTGTGCTGATGACCCTTAAATATCTCTTACCGTAACTTCTCTCTCACAGAACACCTGACATGACTGTAGGAGTTAAAAACAAAGGCAATGTTAAGGACTGAACGAGACGTTTGTGTTGGCCACACACTGTTTTAACGTAGTGAAGAAACCTGCACCCCTCAAAGGGCTTAAGGAACTTTTAAAACTAGTCTTTGGTGAAACCACATGTGTATATTTATTCTAAATCAACCTGAACTTCTGAAACGTGCAATTGTTGAGATTTTGCAAAATCAATAAAAGAAAATAGGTATAGAAAAAGTTATGCTACGCCCTCTAATCAAATAAGGTAACAAAATAATCCTTAATTCCTCATTAGGAAACCAATCAATAATTGACCTGAGTGATCCGTAGTTTATTTTTAACAGATGGCATATTTTGTTGGAAAATATATGTATAACTTAAGCAATATCTGAATTTAGCTCCTCCTGGTGTTTTGACTTGGTTCCAAATACAATAATGTTTATACTTTCTATTAGTTTGTAAATATGGACTCTGGTGCATTTGTGTTTTCATTCCATGGGATAGGCCCCTCCTCTGCCCCCACCCCTCTCTATTTTTTTCCTTTCTTTTTGCAAAGGTGACTTTCCGGCAATGTCTTTGTCTCTGTTTGGTGGTGGGCTGCTCAGGCTCCTGGACCTGGACTTGCCCCAGATTTTGTGTGTGCAGTGAAGGCTTCGACATCTCATGAAGGACATTTTCTTTCTACAACAGAGGACTCAAAACACAGATAAAACAAGCCAGTCTCCCATTTTGTATCCCAATCAAACAACACACATGCCAAGCATATAAAGACAAGAGGGTGGAAAATATCTGAACAAGGCTCTACAGGAAGTCACTTAGAAACTTAAGTTTAATGTGAAATGCTTTGCAAAGACACTTAAAATGAACTTTATGTTAAGAAAACCACTGTGAAACTAAATTGTACTGTTATTGTTGGCTTACCTGTGTGTTCAGCAATCTCAGCCCCAAATTACGTTGTAATTTAAAGACAATGGAAAATTCTGCTCTAATGAATGTAAAAATGGCTTGCTGTGAAGTTTACATTGTTGTACAGAAGCATGTTTCACGTGTAGGTAAACTGGTGGTGGTATTAGAAATACAAATGCTATTTAATTTTTAAAAATTCCCTTTATTCATTTCTGGAGTTACAGGACACAGTTTAACTGATGGATCTTTCTAAACCAATTTGTTTTTCACTTTAGTGTTAATCATAGAGCTGAGAGGGTGTGTGTGTGTGTGTGTGTGTGTGTGTGTGTGTGTGTGTGTGTGTGTGTGTGTGTGTGTGTGTGTGTGTGTGTGGTTATGTGTTGTATTTTAAAACAGTTGATTTTCTTGGGCAAAATTCTACAGTTTTAATTGCTTCTGTTTAGAAAGTTCTTCCTGCTTGGCAATGTAGGCTTGAAAATACGTTTTTAAAACATTGGTACAATTCATCTATTGGAAAATTAATATATTGCGCGTTTTTTGGTATTAATTCTGTGCAATAACTAACGGCACATCACTAGATATGGATGTTAAAGACGCGTTCGTTAGGTGATTTTGATTTCTTCCATTCTGTGCTGTGCACAGCCCACATGGCAATCCAGTTCTGTCACATCGGTTTCATGGCCTCATCTAAAACTCACATGGCTAGATTCGCTAGGTTTTCAAATCACCAGGATATAAACAGTAAGCAGATTTCTGACACACAAGCTATGTTCGAGGAACTGCTTTTTTCAAGCAGCAGACATCTCGTAGAGAGCTTTGAACTGCATTTATTTCTAAGGCAACCGAAATTCAGTGCTGCAAACAGAGGATTATAACTTCAGGAGAAGAATAAGCAGAATGAGCAGATGAACTCTCAGGGCCGTAGTCTTCCTTTGATCTTGTAAAGCTCCTATTGACATCTGGAGTTCCCAGTCTGGTGAGAAAATAGACTATAAACCAAATGGAACAAAATACCAGTCCAATATTTTGGTGGAGACTTTAAAACCACACTGTACAGGGACTCTCTTGCCATGCAGAAAAACTGACATAAGGTACAGAATTATTCCTTATCAGATGTTTTTAGGCGGCTATTAGGAGTCTTTAAAAAATATCAATTGTTTGTATGGAAACATAACTAAATGTTATTTTCTTTATCTAAATTAAGAAATCTCTTGTTATTATGCTATTTATATATTTTTTCCGGTTCTTGTATCTTTAAAAATCTAATATTAATAGTATCAAAGTTTTCCTTTTCTTTTTTTCCCTAGGTTTTAGCAACAGTGAATTCACATGGAGTAAATTGAAAAAGAGAAAGCCCCAATACAATTGGCTATTTAAAGCACATTATGATTTAAAGCTACTTTTAAAAATGAGAGAAGAAAAGTGGGATGGGATATGGGGTTGTTTGATTTTTAAAACATTATTATTATTGGTTACTGTTGACATATTTCCTCTGATTCTTAGGGGGTAAAAGTGTTGTTTTTAACCTGGCAAATGCACTCTTCAGAGATCCTTTTCCATCCCATCCACATGGAGAGGTTAAAGGTTCAATTTCATGGCCTCTATGCAGGCAGTGCTCTCTTTCACAGAAGGCAAGAGTATTACCTGAAGGATAGAATGCAGTTGGACAACAGACACATTCTTATTTCTCTTGTTTTGTCCTACTTTTAACGACCTTCATTAAATACTGGGCTGAAATATAAATTAAAAAACACGTTGGAAAGGATGTACAACCAAAGGCTGTGTATGTATATACAGTATGTCAAAAAGCCTTTATTTTTATACTTTAAATGCTCTAAATTAATAAAAAGTAATAATTACTATGTTATCTTTCATTTTTTATTTTAAAAATGTTTTAGTGACACAGCTTCATGGTAGAAATATCTTGTAGTAGTTAAGAACAGGTGCCATCTAGAACATGCAGATATTTTTGTTGACTCTAGCTACTGAAGTAGCATCATTTCAGGATGCATATATAAAATTAAGTTTGGTTATATCAACGCCAAGGAGATAATTTTTGGAGTGCATGTTAGTACAGGAATCTTTGGAAATGCTAAGAATGTACTTCTCCTTTGAAACATTTTCCCCTTCATAATACATATTTTAACACTGCAATTAGTCGACTTCACACCTGAAATTGTCACTTAAAACTAATAACCTAGAAATGTAGTTTTATTCTAAACATCATTTTTACGAATGGCATAGGTAAGAGTTCTGAACAAAGGTATTTGATGCAAACACAGATAGCACAAACGGGCCCAAGGAGTGGTTCGAATTTGTGATTTAGCATGAAAATATTTCAGCATTAAAACTTGTTTTCAAAGGGAGAGTAGTTTAATATAATTTCATGTTTTATATTTGTCATAAAAGACTTCAAATATGATTTTAAAATATTAACCAATAGTGCAAAATATAAAGTAGATTTAGAAAAATATAGCTGAGTATTATTACTAAAAGAAACAAATTCACATTTTAACATAAAATTTTAAAAGGTCATTTTAATACACTTTAGAAATATTTTCCTTGTATATGATTAAATACTATTTATGGAAGAATTTAATTCCTTATAAAAACTTTTAAATTTTGGCTTAATTTTTTTTCACCTTTAAGCACTTCTTGACCTTTTGGGAGAAAATAATCATCAACACAATGAATTTTCCTTGTGAAGCCGTGTAAGAGGAACATAGGTCATAAAATTTATATTGCTTTTATGAAATATATCTGATTTCATGCTATTTTTCTATATTTAGTTTATATATCTCATTGCTTCATAGTAGTAATTTTCTTCTCACAGTTTTATGGATATGACCAAAACGACAGTTTCTAATTATCTAGAGATCATTTTTGAAGTATCAAAATAGGTTTTGTTCTCGAACAAACTGTTTTGCCCTCTATAATTGTGTATAATTGTATAATTATAATTTATCATTGTATCAGCTCAGCTGATCGATATTCTCTTCTTCTCATGGTGCTGTATAATGAATATCCATTATCACAAGGGGGAAAATACTCTGTAGGCAATCACCAGTTCTCCTGAAGCCATGAATAGGTGTATTCATAAACCAGCAGCATCACTGCACCACCTAGAAAAGAAAAGAGCTGGTTTTTATCCCAAGTCCTGTGAACTTGTGCTGTCTGTCCCACTGGGTTTCTGAATCCCTGGAGTCCGATGCAGCCTTTCAGGCAGAAGCCATTCAGAATCATCAGTTCTCAAGCTCCAACACACAGAAAACTACTGTGGAAAATTCTCAGAGCGAAATCAAGACCATCTTGAGTCTCTAAATACATTTTTTCCCCATGAGTTTCTGTAACTTTCATCATTTCTCATCAGATTCTTTTTCAGGCACTTTTAATTTTTAAAAGTAAGTAAATACAGACACATTTAGTCATGTAAGGGCATGTGGCTTTCCCGCGAACAGAAACCTTCAGATTTGTCATATGTAGGGAAAGGATTTATCTTTTTCAGTTTATAATTAGCATTGCTGTAGTTGCATTCAAGAAGGAAATCTCTAAGATGGTGCTTGATGGATGAGCCTGGTTTTCTCTTACAGCTTTCAAACTGGATTACAATGTGAAAAATAGCTTCTGAGTACTTTTAAAATCTGTATTTCAAAACTTAGATAACTTTCAACCTCCTTTTGTTGCCTTCATTCCTTTCATCTGCCTCAGATATATACGGATTGCACTTGAAAATTTGGTAGTCGGAGTTGAGTGTCATAAGACCATCGTTTATCTTGGAAGAGAAGAGTTATATAACTGGCTGCAAAAGAGCTTGCTATGTAATATGTCAACAGGACTATGATATGGAAAACAAGCACTGAGGCTGCTGAATACTTAGACATCGGGAGGAGCATTTGCATGTGGATGATTTTGTGTTCTGTCTGATGCAGTAAATAGCACATATTCTGTGCCCTTTAAGATATTCTCTATCCTTTCATGTCTATGTGAACAATATTACAAAATCAAAGTGTGGACAAACAGCAGAAACTAACACAACATGGTAAAGCCCAATTTAAAAAAATGTGGACAAATATCCAGAGTACAACTTAGAGAACACTTGGCTGCACGAACAGAAGACTGACTGACTTCTGACAGAAAGAAACAGAACTTGATTTTGATCTTATTTTGTACACACTACCATATGCTTTTTTTAAAAAGCTACAGGCTGCACATGTTTGTGTAACCTTATACTAAAGATAATTATCTGCCTGTAATTTTCATTTTTAACCCCTGAAGATACCCTAATAGCCTATAGCTCTCAGCTGCTGTAGCCCTTTTGGCTCTGGCAAACAAAAAGGGATGCACTACAGAGGGTTGTTAATATGTATGTAATTGCTCTGTTTACTCTTATTAACTGTTCACCATATATGACAAGAACACGCAGAATCGGGTTAGTTTGCAGCCTAGTGATATTTGGAGTTTAAACCACAGACTTCAAGATTCTTCTTTCATGGGAGGTGCTGACCATTAGCCACATAGAGCTGCTAAGGCTGTTATAAAAATAAGATGGGGGCTTCCCTGGTGGCGCAGTGGTTGAGAGTCTGCCCGCCGATGCAGGGGACACGGGTTCGTGCCCGGGTCCGGGAAGATCCCACATGCCACGGAGAGGCTGGGCCCGTGAGCCATGGCCGCTGAGCCTGCGCGTCCGGAGCCTGTGCTCTGCAACGGGAGAGGCCACAACAGTGAGAGGCCCGCGTACCGCAAAAAAATAAGATGGGATGCTTCTCTAGAATGAAGGATGAAAATGCCAGGTTCACCCTTCTTTTCTTTTTTACTGTCTCTCGCTCTCCCTCTTTCTCTCTCTCGAAAAAATCTTATCCTTAACTCAAAAGTCTTACCTTTCTCTCTACACCTTTCTTTCCTTTGAGGTTGCTAGGACCTGTATGTTTGGGATGAGAGTGAAGGCCAGGTCCTTGAATGAGATTTCTAGTTATTCACAATTTTGTTCAGCCTGGACAGTATGTTCATAAGAACCCTTTTCATTGGATTTAACACCACAGCAACTCAGGACACCTCATGCAAAAAACACTTAAAAAGCCAACCAAACATTTGCAAGCCTCTATCAAAACTTGGGGTCAGATTATTTAAGAGTTTTGGATTAAGGTTCCAGTCAATTACCGTTTTAGCTAAACTCTCCCTGATCGCTCTCCCTTTTCAGGCCCATGCCGTCCTGAGAAAGCTGGATTAGGGCCAGTCCTATGATTTTCTCTAATACTAGGTCTACTAGCAGGTTTTTACTGTGTGGTGAAGGAAAAACACCACATTCTTGAAGAGAGAGTGGCACAAAATCACCAATATTCTTTATCATTGGGTTCGTGTTGACACACGGGCCAATAACAAATAGAAGGCAGGTCTGAATCTCAAATGTGAAGCAAAAATCCATGCTTAAATGCCTAGAAAGGCTGGGATAGATGGATTGGGAACTGTGGAAGTGTTTTCAAAATATACAAAAGTATGAACTGTTCACCAGCTTCAATTTACAGACTGCTGTTCTATATCTCAGGTTGGCAGAAATGCTCGTTCACTGGGCTGAGATTTAAAGGTAAATGTGCATGTGTGTGAGTGTGGCAGGGGAAGGGGACATCAGTGTTCAAAGGGAGGATTGGGAAAGGGAGAAAGGGGAGGAGTAGGAGACAGTTCTGGGGAAGATTTCCAGGATGTCTAAGAAGGTGAGTGTAGCCTGGTTAAATAATATGTGTGGTCTAGTGCATACTTCTGTACTTATTCACAAGGTTGCTTATAATCCAAGACTATTTGCCCAGGTGGTTGAGTCTGCAGCAGTTGCTTTCTTATCTATTTACACAGAGGCAGCTGACTCTCCCTGTGGGAATGACAGCCGGCTTTTTATGGGCTGGCATCCTGAGGTAAGACCCTGAGCCAGGAGCCTCCATCATCATGCTGACAGAAGCTAGGAAGGTGAGCGCCAGGCTTCAGCTTCTCCATTCTTGCTCCCCAGAGGCGACAGTGGGGAGAGTGGCTCTGGCGGTTCATGGAGACTAGCTGTCCTCCTTTTCTCTTTCTGAAGCGAAGCTGAGGCAGGAGCAAGAATGAACTAGAAGCACCAGGGAAAGTTTTATTGGGCTGGTCCCTCACTCAGTGAAAAATCCTCCCTTTCAGCCAGAAGCGACTCAAACTCCGACTGGCTGTGCATCCTTTCCTGTTGACTTAAGGTGGGCTTTGGCTTCTATCAGCCTCCAGTAAGGCCACAAATAGTACCTTATAAACAAAGGTAGAACATTTCTAATGGATGCCTTTAGTGTCTTGAATACTCCTAGACAACTTTTATATCCTTAAGGTTTCCATGTTTCACAGTGTGACAAACTTTAGTTGTGTTACATATAGACACAAATAAAAAAGAGATACTAGAGAAATAAGGAAGGAAGGATATAAGTAATGAAAACATTATTACCTGGTCCAAGCCTCATAATCTTGGGAAGCAGGCCTTTATACAAAGCTAAAATGCTAGAACCGGAAGGGAAAGAGCAACATTCTTATTCTGAAAACAAAATGGAGTTGTACCTCAGCTTTATTGAGATGCTGACCCAGCACTTACCCAAAAAAGTCATTTGAGAAAAATTTTCAAATCCCAAAACAGACAGTATTGGGCTAAGTATTCTCTGCAGCAAATTGGATGAGAGGAAAGAATTAATTCTTTAATACCCAAGCTATGCTGATCTTGTCCCATCACAAATAGGACTTTCATCAGCGAGATGGTTTTTGCTATCCAGACAGGCCTTACTTTCAAGACAGCTGTGTATATGGACAAAATGACTCTTGTAATTGAGTTTAAAAGACCATAAACTCAGTCCTCACAGAAGGAAATACGATGCAGTTTAGATCAAAATAATAAAATACTACTTGCTTACTTGAGAATAAGACCTGCTGAGGAGGGATGAAGAGACAAAAATAAGACTTAAAAAAACCAAAAAACAGTAGAAAAAGGCACATACTTTAAATTCTTAAAAGAAAACTACCTTCACAGAACTCTCATGTTTAATTCTCTCAGGAGAATATAATTAGGTGACATTTTGATTAGATGTATAGTCAGAAGACAATTACTCTCCTGCCCACGTGGCAACAGGGCATATTATATGCAATAGCATACGGTGCAAACTGACAAGCAAAAAGTTCACCTTGGCATTCTAGGACAAACATACAGTATATTGAATGATCGTGGCTCATATTTCTTGATGGCGTAAGAAGGTTTTGCCAACATCTCATTACTGTGTTATCTCACCAAGTTTCTCATCTATTCCCTAGAGCTTCTCAGACACACACCCAATTCAGGAGGGCTTAATGGCTCTCATCAAAATGGAAGTACAACGTGGTTTTAGCAATGCTTTAGTCTTGCACATTTATTAAAATAAGAATGTGTTACCCTTCTTCCTGATAGACCGTGGCCATTGTTTTAAAACAGGTTCTGTACTTGATCTCTCCAGGAACTGGCTGAGGCCCTTGAATCCTACTTTTGGCAACATCAAAAGGGATGTTAATGACTGAGGCTATTGTGCCTGAGAGAAGACCAACCCCAAATTTTCTCAGAAACTCCAAGGTTGGATCCTAAAAGAAAAGAAGAATAAAATAACAGAAAGGGAAGCGTAAGCCCCTAAGTCGGTTAAACACTATAAAGCAATATGTATTTAAGCAGAGCGTTGCACTCCCCGGCACCCTCCTGTTATTCCAGCGGAACACATTAGGATTTCCTAGGCTGGAACTTGTTTTCTTGACAATCCCATTGGCTATGTTTTTACACATGGTCTAAATTGCTGAAGTACACATTTCCTCACACAGGATTTATAAACACAGTTCATAAAGAAAGACTGGTATGGCATATGGGGATGATTTGTATAATTGGGCTTCACAATGTACTTAGTATTACTGTATCAAAACAGGAGAAATCCAAGCACACTATTAGCTAATTGGCCAGAATATTTTACAAATGACAGCAACTTCCACCATGAAGCCTACTAAAATGCTCATTTGTGTGTGGACCCCCAAATGTTAAATTAAATCAAGGCTACTCTCGGTCTGCTGCTATTCCCCTCCAGGTTTTTTGCATTTACTTTCACGTGTAGCTGATCCACTGTACTGAGAAGTGCTAGCTTCCTGTTATTAACAAACCAACTTGGGAAGGCTGCAAAACAGCCTGTGACATTCTGTGCATTATAAACAGTAGTAAGTCACCGGACCATTGGCTGAAGAATTTTCAACCCATTGTTCTTGAATCTTATTCTTCCTTCAATGGCAAAGGAAGAAAAGGAGAGAGACAGAGACAGAAGAGAGACAGGGAGAGAGAGACACACGCACACAGAAAGGGAGGAAGAAAAAGAGAGAAAAATATTTCTTCTTTCCATTTGAATTTGGGTCCTTCCCTTTGGTCTGATTTGATTTTCCACCCCTCCCTGCTCTGCTTCTGACATCACAGTATTTAATTAGGTCTTATGTGGAAGTCACTTTCCTTTTGCCTATTTTTGTGCCTAGTGAGCCCACATTATGCTTTGTTATAATGAATTTGCTGGAAAGTTCTCATTTTGCTGTCAGCCTCAGTTCTTGCCCTGAAGAGAGGTCATCTCACAAACCGTAAGTTGCTGACGGAGACCTCCCCTATCCTTCCCCTGGCCTCTCTTTTGGTCAATATTTCAGAGGGATCTTCACAGAGGAACAATACAGGGTAGTGCCATGATGCTATTTTTATCCAGCAGGAGAAGTAAACGTGGGAACCATTCTCTGCCTAATTAAAAAAAAAAAATCAGTTCTGAGCATTGCATGCTTATAGCTTTGATGGAAGAAGAAAAATTCTGGAAGCTCTGAAATTTTCAACTGAACCAAGAGCCAGATACCATCACAGAACTCCTATGTGGTTAAATATAAAAAGTGAGGGGTTCGGTAATAATTCTTGGATCTGGGCCATACAGGTGTCGGGTAGGTTTAAAGGGATTTAAAAACCAACAGGGTGTTTCAACAGGAAAAACAATGCAGTGATTGCAGTATGAGTGAGGTGTGTTTAAATAATTTCCCCTCCCCCCATTTTTTTCTCTTTTACAAGGAGAGAAAAATGCCTTTATGTTACCCGTCTCCATTCTGGCACAGAAGCAGAACTGGAGCTCGGGAGGATGGCGGATTCAGGACCAGCTCTGGTTGTCTGACCTTGCACGAGTCACTGAATCCCATGGAGCCCAGTGTGTAGAAGGGATGTTTTTAACACCCACCTTAACTTTGTACTGCATGGTTTTTCTGAGAAATAAAAACAATAATAGTAGTAAAAGTGCTATGAATATTGTACAAGCCTGGAGAAAATGGATAGTATTTTTATGTAACCTGTTTTCTAAGGTCTCAAAACACCTGTGACGAGACCCTCTCATGGTGCTCCTGCGACACAGCCAAGGACAAGGGTGAAAGTGATGACTTGTATGCACAATGACCTTTTGGGAAGTTCAGGGGACACTGTCAATCACACAGCTTCTCCCACCTCCTGATGTGTTCGTTGAGGATTGGAGTTGGGGAGGGAGGAGCAGCTAAGACACTCAATGAAGGTCATTATGTTTGAGATGCTGTTGGGGACCAAATCCTAAAGTCTTCAAGCCATCATAGTGTTCGCTAGCACGAGCATACATTGAACCCATGTTTTCTATACATTTCCCAGCTCAACAGTAAGATCCCACAGTAGTTCCCAAATCCAGTTGTGCATCAGAGTCACCTGGGAGCTTTAAAACATATGGATGCCCAGCCCCACCTCAGACCCACCTTAGGTTCCCAGATCAGAATCACCTGGGAAGGTACCTAAAAGTTGTTTTAAAATAAGCCCACGCACATATGGTCACCTTATCTTTGATAAAGGAGGCAAGAATATATATACAGTGGAGAAAAGACAGCTTCTTCAATAAGTGGTGCTGGGAAAATTGGACAGATACATATAAAAGTATGAAATTAGAACACTCTCTAACACCATACACAAAAATAAACTCAAAATGGATTAAAGACCTAAATGTAAGGCCAGACACTATCAAACTCTTAGAGGAAAACATAGGCAGAACACTCTATGACATAAATCACAGCAAGATCCTTTTTGACCCACCTCCTAGAGAAATGGAAGTAAAAACAAAAACAGACAAATGGGACCTAATGAAACTTCAAAGCTTTTGCACAGCAAAGGAAACCATAAACAAGACCAAAAGACAACCCTCAGAATGGGAGAAGATATTTGCAAATGAAGCAACTGACAAAGGATTAATCTCCAAAATATACAAGCAGCTCATGCAGCTCAATATCAGAAAAACAAACAACCCAATCCAAAAATAGGCAGAAGACCTAAATAGACATTTCTCCAAAGAAGATATACAGATTGCCAACAAACAAATGAAAGAATGCTCAGCATCATTAATCGTTAGAGAAATGCAAATCAAAACTACAATGAGATATCATCTCACACCAGTCAGAATGGCCATCATCAAAAAATCTAGAAACAATAAATGCTGGAGAGGGTGTGGAGAAAAGGGAACCCTCTTGCACTGTTGGTGGGAATGTAAATTGATACAGCCACTATAGAGAACAGTATGGAGTTTCCTTAAAAAACTAAAAATAGAAATACCATATGACCCAGCAATCCCACTACTGGGCATATACCCTGAGAAAACCATAATTCAAAAAGAGTCATGTACCAAAATGTCCATTGCAGCTCTATTTACAATAGCCAGGACATGGAAGCAATGTAAGTGTCCATCAACAGATGAATGGATAAAGAATATGTGGCACATATATACAATGGAATATTACTCAGCCATAAAAGAAAGGAAATTGAGTTATTTGTAGTGAGGTGGATGGACCTAGAGACTGTCATACAGAGTGAAGTAAGTCAGAAAGAGAAAAACAAATACCGTATGCTAACACATATATATGGAATTTAAGAAAAAAATGTCATGAAGAACATAGGGGTAAGACAGGAATAAAGACACAGAACTACTAGAGAATGGACTTGAGGATATGGGGAGGGGGAAGGGTAAGCTGTGAGAAAGAGAGTGGCATGGACATATGTACACTACGAAATGTAAAATAGATAGCTAGTGGGAAGCAGCCACATAGCACAGGGAGAAAAGGTTGGTGCTTTGTGACCACCTAGTGGGGTGGGATAGGGAGGGTGGGAGGGAGGGAGACGCAAGAGGGAAGAGATATGGGAACATATGTATATGCATAACTGATTCACTTTGTTATAAAGCAGAAACTAACACACCACTGTAAAGCAATTATACTCCAATAAAGATGTTAAAAAAAAAAAAAAAGAACTTCAGGACTTCTGACATTGCCAGGCTGAGGGCCCATGTCTGGGAATCACTGATTTTGATATTCCAGGCAGGCAAAGCAGATGGTCAATTGCTACCCCTCTGGGCATTCTCGGGAGGAGAAAAGTCTTTTGGGGATGGCCAAGAGCTATCCCTCACCACCCGGCCTCTGGGCCCCTTTCCAGCCTCTTCCTCTGAGTCCATGGTCTGCTCTAGGCAGCAACCCAGACTGGGATCAGATGCACCAAGGAGAGCCCTGCCAGCTCACCTCTGCTTTCTTTGCTGCATGTCATCAACCATCCTCGGAAGAACGCAGTCCCTCAAATGCCCCTCCCCTTCTTCCCCCTCCGGCAGCTCTTGCTACTTCTCTGGCTTTAGCTCAGGTTCCCATTACTTTCACCAAGTCTTGCTTGCTTCTTGCTTCTATCATCTGTTCTTCACAGTGGCACCAGGGATTTTTTTTTTTATTATAAAAACATATCTGCTTCTGGCGCCTCCCTACTCAAAGACCCTCAACCCTTCCCCACGGCACGGAGAGTAAAGCTAAAGCTCCTCATTGGCCTTTGGTTTGTTTCCCATGATATGCTTTCAACCTACGTTTCTAGTCTCAAATTCTACACCTTTACCCCCAAGCCAAACTACACTCATGCTGGTTAAATCATAATCATGCACATTTCTACCGAACACTTTTCTAAGTCCATGTTTTTTTTCAAACAATTCCCACAACCTAGAATGTCATTCTCCATCATATTCACAGATAGCAGCCCCACTCTTTACGGTCCAGCTTAAATCCCACTTTGCCCAAGAGACTTCCGTGGATCCCCATCAAAATTGATTTCTCCCTCTTGGGCACTCCTGAAACACTGATCTGCGATCATTGTCCTTGCTCTGGCTCTCTTTGTGTCTGGTTTATTTTTGTGTGTATCCATCTTCCCTGCTGGAATGTGAGCTGGCACAGAACAGGAGCATGTGTTATTCCTCTTTGTTTCACCTACTACACACTGTGCACAGTAAGTGCTAAATAAATGTCTGCGGATTAGCCTATCACTGTAGTTTATCTTTGTAGAAACAATGAGAATCAGGCTTTGACCTTAATCACTATTTCTCAAAACTCAGTATCTTCTACCCTGTAAATGAACCCCTATTAGAACTTTATGTTTCTGTCTTTCTGCCAGGAGGCGTTAACATGGGGACATGACAAGGCATAGGACATTTGCAAAGTGGAGTATTTCCAGGCAAATGAATTGAGACTCTCAGGTCATAGAGCCAGGCCTGGGCTTGCCAGACCCCATTACTCAGGGACTCACAGAAAAAAACATGATATGGCATCCTGTGACCAGATTTTAGCAAAAGAATGCAGTGGGCACAGAGTAAAGTCTTGAAATATTACCCTTTGGGCTGGCTCTTCTTTCTTACACTTCCTGATCTTTCCCCTAGTAGGGAGAGGCATCCACTCGCCTCAAGAATGAGGATTGCTGTAGCAGGACTATAAAGAGAGAGCAAAAGGTAATATTTAGTGTTTCTGGTTTTCAAATTAGGCTCTTCAGTGTATTATATCAGTTAATCTTCACAGTCTTTGAGGTAAGAACTATTATTTTTATTCCTATTTTACAAATGAGTGAACTGAAAGCTTAGGTGTAAGAAGGGAATTTTTGTTACATCCAAGTGAACCCATGACTTTGCCTTAGGGGATAGCTTTTCTACTGATACTCCTAAGGGTTGGTGGGTGGGCTGTTGGGGGAGGTGCCTGAGAACCTCCTGAAATTATAAGCAATGGTTCTGGGTATGTGCAGATGGGCTTTTCAGGAGAAAATGTCTATAGATTTTATCAGGCTCATAGAAGCTTAAAATATCTTCATCAAATCATTTCCCCTCCCAATAAATTTATAAAGTAAAGAAAGGACAGTGCAATGTTGAAAACATTGGGGCTGAAAACAGAAAGCCCTTATTTTCATGGGCGTTATCAGGCAATTCTCCTTAGTGAAAAGATTTCTGCAAATATTTCCACCCTGGACTCAGGTTACTCATACCTCAACCATATCTATGAATTCAATGGTTCTCAAAGTGTGGTCCCTGAACCACCATCATCAGTATCATGTGAGAACTTAGTAGAAATGAAACTTGGGGTTTTACCCTAGGCCTACAGAACCCAAAACTTGGGATGGAGCACAACAATCTGTCTAGACAAGTCTTCCAAATTATCCTGATGGATGCTTGTCTGAGAACCACTGCTAAACTGAAGCTTATGGTTCATCTTTTTGGATACTTGGACTGGATAAGTGATGCTCTAAGAGGATTTGGATGTGCTGGGAAGCATTTTAAAGCCTTCTTTGGTGGAAGCAGAGCTTTGTTTTTTAAGGCTGCAGAACTGAACACAATACTATTAACTTTGTTCACCTTTTCCTACCCCAGGTCCATCCAAAGCAAGAATGCACATCTGTGAGGTTGTTGGGTCTGAGTGAAACCTATCACATAGTTTGAATGGGTCATGCTGTACTGGCAATCAGTGAATCATGCCAGCATTTCTGTCAATACCATAATAACAAATAACAATAAAACTAATAGTAAAAGTAAGAGAAGTAATAAAATAATGTACATGGTATGATATTTGTGCTATTTTTCATAATTTTCATTAAGAAAGTTAATGGTACTGTTAATAATAGTTACTTATTGATAGACAATTTTATATGCAAAAAGCATGTACAAAACCTATATATAATATAAGAACCCTATGAATTAAGTACATAACACCATTTTACAGATAAGGACATGAAACTTAAAGAGTTAAGTCACTTGATCAAGATCACACTGCTTATAGGAGGTGGACCTTGGATTTGAACTCAAGTTCTTCAGACTTCCAACTATCGTTATATTATATCCCATTCATTAGGTTATATTCCTTCTCATTCACAATTCATCTGTCATATATTCATCCAACATACAGTTATTGTATGTCTACAAATGCCTGGTCCTACAGTGGGTGCTAGAATTGAGTGTGAGGGTAAATGGTCCAGAGAGGGGATAGGGTGGCTTTATAATGAAGTATCATAGTACAATGTGATGAGTACTGAAATGGGGGTGTGAACAAAGTGCAGGGGTAAACATGCAGTAAAGAGAAGGGAGTTACTTCTGGACTTTCACTATCAAAGTTCGATGAGATAGTACCTAACTTCTGCCTCTTAAAAACTTAGTCACTTGTTGGGTTTTATGAACTCAACGGAAGACATCTCATTATTACAAGTCACCAGGCATTAGCTGAATGGTTAGCCTTCTGGCTTGATTATCATATTACTTGGAATGTCATTTTGCCCTTTCCATTAGTTTATTTTAAAAACTGGAAAAAGATGATGATGATAATGATAAGACACAATGTGCTAGGCACTGTGTTAAGCACTTTCTGTATATTTAAGCCTCACAATATTGCTGAGCAGATGAGGTATCTGAAGCTTATAGAAATTGTCTACCTTACAAAGGAATATAATTTTATTATTTATTTATTTATTTATTTAAAGTCTTATAAGTATAAAAGGTTTTTTTTGAATTTTATTTTATTTTTTTATACAGCAGGTTCTTATTAGTTATCTATTTTATACATATTAGTGCATATATGTCAACCTCAATCTCTCAATTCATCCCACCGCCACCACCCCACCCCACACTTCTCCCCTTGGTGTCCATACGTTTGTTCTCTATATCTGTGTCTCTATTTCTGCCTTGCAAACCGGTTCATCTGTGCCATTTTTCTAGATTCCACATATATGCATTAATATATGATATTTGTTTTTCTCTTTCTGACTTACTTCACTCTGTATGACAGTCTCTAGATCCATCCACGTCTCTACAAATGACCCAATTTCACTCCTTTTTATGGCTGAGTAATATTCCATTGTATATATGTACCACATCTTCTTTATCCATTCACCTGTCAATGGGCATTTAGGTTGCTTCCATGAACTGGTTATTGTAAATAGTGCTGCAATGAATATTGGGGTGCATGTGTCTTTTTGAACTATGTTTTTCTCAGGGTATATGCCCAGTAGTGGGGTTGCTGGGTCATATGGTAGTTCTATTTTTAGTTTTTTAAGGAACCTCCATACTGTTCTCCATAGTGGCTATATCAATTTACATTCAGACCAACATTGCAAGAGGGTTCCCTTTTCTCCACACCCTCTCCAGAATTTGTTGTTTGTAGATTTTCTGATGATGCCCATTCTAACCAGGATGAGGTAATACCTCACTGTAGTTGTGATTTGCATTTCTCTAATAATTAGTGATGTTGAGCAGCTTTTCATATGCCTCTTGGCCATCTGTGCGTCTTCTTTGGAGAAATGTCTATTTAGGTCTTCTGCCCATTTTTTTTTTTTTTTTTTTTTTTTTTTTTGTGGTACGCAGGCCTCTCACTGCTGTGGCCTCTCCCGTTGCGGAGCACAGGCTCCGGACGCGCAAGCCCAGCGGCCATGGCTCATGGGCCCAGCCGCTCCGCGGCATGTGGGATCCTCCCAGACCGGGGCACGAACCCGTGTCCCCTGCCATCGGCAGGCGGACTCTCAACCACTGTGCCACCAGGGAAGCCCTCTGCCCATTTTTTGATTGGGTTGTTTTCTTAATATTGAGCTGCATGAACTGTTTGTATATTTTGGAGATTAATCCTTTGTCCATTGATTCATTTGCAAATATTTTCTCACATTCTGAGGCTTGTCTTATTGTTTTGTTTATAGTTTCCTTTGCTGTGCAAAAGTTTTTAAGTTTCATTAGGTCCCATTTGTTTATTTTTGTTTTTATTTCCATTACTCTAGGAGGTGGGTGAAAAAAGATCTTGGTGTGATTTATGTCAAAGAGTGTTCTTCCTATGTTTTCCTCTATGAGTTTTATAATGTCCGGTCTTACATTTAGGTCTTTAATCCATTTTGAGTTTATTTTTGTGTATGGTGTTAGGGAGTGTTCTGATTTCATTCTTTTACATTTAGCTGTCCACTTTTCCCAGCACCACTTATTGAAGAGGCTGTCTTTTCCCCATTGTATATCCCTGCCTCCTTTGTCATAGGTTAGTTGACTATAGGTGCGTGGGTTTACCTCTGCGCTTTCTATCCTGTTCCATTGATCTATATTTCTGTTTTTGTGCCAGTACCATATTATCTTGATTACTGTAGCTTTGTAGTATAGTCTGAAGTCAGGGAGTCTGATTCCTCCAGCTCCATTTTTTTCCCCCTCAAGATTGCTTTGGATATTTGGGGTCTTTTGTGTCTCCCTACAAATTTTAAGATTTTTTGTTCTAGTTCTGTAAAAAATGCCATTGGTAATTTGATAGAGGTTGCATTGGATCTGTAGATTGCTTTGGGTAGTATAGTCATTTTGACAATATTGATTCTTCCAATCCAAGAACATGGTATATCTCTCCAACTGTTTGTGTCATCTTTGATTTATTTCAGCAGTGTCTTATAGTTTTCTGAATACAGGTCTTTAACCTCCTTAGGTAGGTTTATTCCTAGGTATTTTATTCTTTTTGTTGCAGTGGTGAATGGGATTGTTTTCTTAATTTCTCTTTCTGATTCTTCATTGTTAGTGTATAGGAATGCAAGAGATTTCTGTGCATTAATTTTGTATCCTGAAACTTTACCAAATTCATTGATTAGCTCTAGTAGTTTTCTGGTGGCATCTTTAGGATTATTTATGTATAGTATCATGTCATCTGCAAACAGTGACAGTGTTACTTCTTCTTTTCCGATTTGGATTCCTTTTATTTCTTTTTCTTCTCTGATTGCAGTGGCTAGGACTTCCAAAACTATGTTGAATAACAGTGGCGAGAGTAGACATCCTTGTCTTGTTCCTGATCTTAGAGGAAATACTTTGATTTTCACCACTGAGAATGATGTTTGCTGTGGTTTTGTCGTACATGGCCTTTATTGTGTTGAGGTAAGTTCCCTCTATGCCCACTTTCTGGATAGTTATTTTATCATAAATTGGTATTGAATATTGCCAAAAGCTTTTCCTGCATCTATTGAGATGATCATATGGTTTTTGTTCTTCAATTTGTTAATATGGTGTATCACATTGATTGATTTGTGTGCACTGAAGAATCCTTGCATCCCTGGGATAAATCCCACTTGATCATGGTGTATGATCCTTTTAATGTGTTGTTGGATTCTGTTTGCTAGTATTTTGTTGAGGATTTTTGCATCTATATTCATCAGTGATATTGGTCTGTAATTTTCTTTTTTTGTAGTATCTTTGTCTGGTTTTGGTATCAGGGTGATGGTGGCCTTGTAGAATGAGTTTGGGAGTGTTCCTTCCTCTGCAATTTTTGGGAAGAGTTTGAGGAAGATGGGTGTTAACTCTTCTCTAAATGTTTCATAGAATTCACCTGTGAAGCCATGTGGTCCTGGACTTTTGTTTGTTGGAAGATTTTTAATCACAATTTCAATTTCATTACTTGTGATTGGTCTGTTCGTATTTTCTGTTTCTTCATGGTTCAGTCTTGGAAGGTTATACCTTTCTAAGAATTTTTCCGTTTCTTCCAGGTTGTCCATTTTATTGGCATAGTGCTGCTTGTAGTAGTCTCTTATGATGCTTTGTATTTCTGTGGTGTCTGTTGTAGCTTCTCCTTTTTCATTTCTAATTTTATTGATTTGAGTCCTCTCCCTCTTTTACTTAATGAGTCTGGCTAAAGGTTTATCCATTTTGTTTATCCTCTCAAAGAACCAGGTTTTAGTTTTATTGATCTTTGCTATTGTTTTCTTTGTTTCTATTTCATTTATTTCTGCTCTGATCTTTATGATTTCTTTCCTTCTACTAACTTTGGGTTTTATTTGTTCTTCTTTCTCTAGTTCCTTTAGGTGTAAGGTTAGATTGTTCGTTTGAGATTTTTCTTGTTTCTTGAGGTCGGATTTTATTGCTATAAACTTCCCTCTTAGAACTGCTTTTGCTGCATCCCATAGGCTTTGGATCATCGTGTTTTCATTGTCACTTGTTCCCTAGGTATTTTTTGATTTCCTCTTCGATTTTTTCAGTGATCTTTTGGTTATTTAGTAACGTATTGTTTAGCCTCCATGTGTTTCTGTTTTTTACATTTTTTTCCCTGTAATTGATTTCTAATCTCATAGCATTGTGGTCAGAAAAGATGCTTGATGTGATTTCAATTTTCTTAAATTTACTGAAGCTTGATTTGTGACCCAAGATATGATCTTGATGATCATGATGATATGAACATCCTGGAGAATGTTCCATGTGCACTTGAGAAGAATGTGTAATCTGCTGTTTTTGGATGGAATGTCCGATATATATCAATGAAATCTATCTTGTCTATTGTGTTATTTAAAGCTTGTGTTGCCTTATTAATTTTCTGTCTGGATGATCTGTCCACTGGTGTAAGTGAGGTGTTAAATTCCCCTGCTATTATTGTGTTACTGTCAATTTCCTCTTTTATAGCTGTTAGCAGTTGCCTTATGTATTGAGGTGGTCCTATGTTGGGTGCATATATATTTATAATGTTAAATCTTCTTCTTGGATTGATCCCTTGATCATTATGTAGTGTCCTCCCTTGTCTCTTGTAATATTCTTTATTTTAAAGTCCATTTTATCTGTTATGAGTATTGCTACTCCAGCTTTCTTTTGATTTCCATTTGCATGGAATTTCTTTTTCCATCCCCTCACTGTCAGTCTGTATGTGTCCCTAGGTCTGAAGTGGGTCTCTTGTAGACAGCATATATATGGGTCTTATTTTTGTATCCATTCAGCGAACCTATGTCTTTTGGTTGGAGCATTTAATCCATTCACTTTTAAGGTAATTATCGGTATGTATGTTCCTATTATGATTTTCTTAATTGTTTTGGGTTTGTTTTTGTAGGTCCTTTTCTATTCTTGTTTCCCACTTGAGAATTTTCTTTAGCATTTGTTGTAGAGCTCATTTGGTGGTGCTGAATTCTCTTAGCTTTTACTTGTCTGTAAAGCTTTTGATTTCTCCATAGAATCTGAATGAGATCCTTGCTGGGTAGAGTAATCTTGGTTGTAGGTTCTTCCCTTTCATCACTTGAAATATATTGTGCCACTCCCTCCTGGATTGTAGAGTTTCTGCTGAGAAATCAGCTTTTAACCTTATGGGAGTTCCCTTGTATGTTATTTGTCATCTTTCCCTCATTGGTTTTAATAATTTTTCTTTGTCTTTAATTTTTGTCAATTTGATTACTATGTGTCTTGGTGTGTTTCCCTTGGATTTATCCTGCCTGGGACTCTCTGCACTTCCTAGACTTGGGTGGCTAATTCCTTTCCCATGTTAGGGAAGTTTTTGACTATAATCTCTTCAAATATTTTCTTGGGTCTTCTCTCTCTCTTCTCCTTCTGGGACCTCTATAATGCGAATGTTGGTGTGTTTAATGTTGTCCCAGAGGTCTCTTAGGCTGTCTTCATTTCTTTTCATTCTCTTTTCTTTTTTCTGTTCTGCAGCAGTGAATTCCACCATTCTGTCTTCCAGGTCACTTATCCGTTCTCCTGCCTCAGTTATTCTGCTATTGATTCCTTCTAGTGTATTTTCCATTTCAGTTATTGTATTGTTCATCTCTGTTTGTTTGTTCTTTAATTCTTCTAGGTGTTTGTTCTTTAATTCTTCTAGGTCATTGTTAAACATTTCTTGCATCTTCTCGATCTTTGCCTCCATTCTTTTTCCGAGGTTCTGGCTCATCTTCACTATCATTATTCTGAATTCTTTTTCTGGAAGGTTGCCTATCTCCACTTCATTTATTTGTTTTTCTGGGGTTTTATCTTGTTCCTTTGTCTGGTACATAGCCCTCTGCCTTTTCATCTTGTCTATCTTTCTGTGAATGTGGTTTTCATTCCACAGGCTGCAGGACTGTAGTTCTTCTTGCTTCTTCTGTCTGACCTCTGATGGATGAGGCTATCTAAGAGGGTTGTGCGAGCTTCCTGATGGGAGACACTGGTGGTGGGTACAGCTGGGTGTTGCTCTGGTGGGCAGAGCTCAGTAAAACTTTAATCTGCTTGCCTGCTGATGGGTGGGGCTGAGTTCCCTCTCTGTTGGTTATTTGGCCTGAGGTGACCCAGCACTGGAGGCTACAGGCTCTTTGGTGGGGCTAATGGCGGACTCCAGGAGAGCTCATGCCAAGGAATACTACCCAGAACTACTGCTGCCAGTGTCCTTGTCCCTATGGTGAGCCACAGCCACTCCCCACCTCTGCAAGAGACCCTCCAACACTAGCAGGTAGGTCTGGTTCAGTCTCCTGTGGGGTCACTGCTCCTTCCCCCGGGTCCTGATGTGCACACTACTTTGTGTGTGCCCTCTAAGAGTGGAGTCTCTGTTTCCCCCAGTCCTGTAGAAGTCCTACAATCAAATCCTGCTAGGCATCAAAGTCTGATTTTCTGGGAATCCCTCCTCCCATTGCTGGACCCCCAGGTTGGGAAGACTGACATGGGGCTCAGAACCTTCACTCCAGTGGGTGGACTTCTGTGGTATAATTGTTCTCCAGTTTTTAAGTCACCCACTCAGTGGTTACAGGATTTGATTTTATGTGATTGCGCCCCTCCTACCATCTCATCGTGGCTTCTCCTTTGTCTTTGGATGTGGAGTATCTTTTTTCATGAGTTCCAGTGTCTTCCTATCGATGACTGTTCAGCAGCTAGTTGTGATTCTGGAGCTTTTGCAAGAGGGAGTGAGCACACGTCCTTCTACTCTGCCACCTTGAACCAATTTCCCCATCTTGAACCAATCTCCTATAATTTTAAATTAGCCAAAAGAAAGCCAAGATTCTATTATTTGGAAGTGAAGATGCCAAAATACTGAGAAGCTCTGAGACTGTCAGGTGTCACCAGCAGAATTAGAGATATACACTTGCCTCTCAGGACTGTACTCCAATTCAACATTCAAGGAGATCACATCTCAGTCCAAGAAAAGACTTAAATGGTAGAGAATGAAATCTTAGAATCACAAGACTGGAAGTAAACTCAGAATGTCGCCTAACCTAAAGAGTGACATCAGCAAGGTGGCAGAGTAGGAAGCCTTGGATCCTCCTTTCTCCCACAAATACAACAATTCATGGACAAATTCTCTGCATGAGAAATCTAGAAATTGGTAGAAAGTCTTCTGCACCCTGGGTGAACATTAACAGACTTACAGAATTCAGTAGGGAGATTCAGCACAACCTCCCACCAGAGTGCCTGCCCCAAGTGTTTCACCATATAATCAGGAAGACTCCCTCGCTTCCATCTTCTCCCAGGGTTGGGTGGGGAGAAGGAATTGGTTTGCATGTCCAACTTCTCTGGGACTTCCCAAGGAACTGGTATATTCCTTGTCAGTCTTGGAGTTCTGATGGGTCCTGCAGAGTCTAGCCATCTGGGGGAGAACTGAGATGGAGGTATGGACTGGTAGAAGCAATATCTCTCCTCTTGCTCAGTATAGAGTGAGCAGAAAAAAATGACAGCTGCCTACTTTTCCCTGAGGAGGGAAAGAGTTGGTACAGGTCCCCAGAATCTCTAGTCAGAGAGAACCATGGGCGTCTTCTCCTGCATAAGGCCAGTCCATGAAGACTGCCTTGTCTAATGTACAGACACCAACACAGAGAGTCAAGGAAAATTAAGAATCAGGCAAAGATGTTCCTAACAAAGGAACAAGATGCAGCTCCACAAACTGACTATAATGAAAGAGAATTACATGATTTACCTGATATAGAATTCAAAATAACTCTCATAAAGATGCTCACTGAGGTCAGGAGAACAATGCATGAATAAAGTGAGAATTTCAATGAAGAGAATTTTAATGAAGAGTTAGAAAATGTAAAAAATTACCAGACAGAAATCATGGAGCTGAAGAACACAATACTTGAACCAAAAAATTCACTAGAGGAATTCAGCAGCAGACTAGATCAAACAGAAGAAGGGGTTAGCATACCCAAAGACAGATCATTGGAAGTAATTCTGTCAGAGGAGCAAAAAGAAAAAGGAAGGAAAAAGAGTGAAGCTAGCCTAAGAGATTATCAGATAGTACAAAGCTCCAAATAAGCATTATGTGAGTCCCATAAGGAGAAGAGAGAGAGAAAGGACCAGAAAGCTTATTCAAAGAAATAATGGCTAATAACTTCCTAGACCTGGGGAAGAAAAGGAACATCCAGATCTAAGAAGCCCAAGAGAAACCATGTAAGATGAACTCAAAGAAATCCACACTGAGACACATTACAATCAAATTGCCTAAAGTTAAAGAGAGGATTTTGAAAGCATCGAGAGAAAACTGACTTGTCATACACATGGGAAACCCCAAAAACTATTAGCAAATTTTTTAGCAGAAATCTTGCAGGTTGGAAGGAAATGGGATAATATATTTAAAGTGCTGAAAGAAAAAAAAAAGCTAACCAATAATACTATCCCCAACAAAATGTTCCTTCAAAAATGAAGGTGAGATAAAGGCTTCTGAGATAAACAAAAGCTGAGGGAGTTCATCACCACTGGACCTGTGTTACAAGAAATGCTGAAAGGAGTTCTTCAACTTAAAAGGATGTTTGTTGACAGCAACATGATAGCATAAGAAAGTATGAAATTCACTGGTAAAGATAAACATATAGACAAATCAGAATACTGTATTACTGCAATGTGGTGGGTAAATCACTTTTAAATCTAGGATAAAAGTTAAAAACCAAAAATATTAAAACTATAACTAAAAAAGAGGTTAAAAGATATACAGTATGAATATATGTGAACTGTAACAACAATAACATAAAGTATGGGGAGAGAGAAGTTAATGTGTACACTTTTTGTATGCAATTAAACTTAAGTTTTTATCAGCTTAAAATAGACTGTTATAATTATAAGATATTTTATGTAAGCCCCCCTCCAACAAAAGTACCTATAGAAGTTATACAAAAGAAAAAAATACAGGAATCAAAGTATATCAGTACAAAAAAATACAAAAAAAATTTTGTATCAACAAAATACAAAGGAAGACAGCAGGAGAGAAAAAAAACAGAAAAAAAGATCTGCAAGCCTAACAAAGAACAATTAACAAAACGGCAATAGTAAATTCTTCCCTAATTAATTACTTTAAGTATAAATTGACTCAATTTGCCAATCAAAAGACATACAGTGGCTGAACGAAAAAATAAAAAAAGACCCAACTATACATTGTCTACAAGAAACTCACTTTAGATTTAAGGACATACATAGGTTAAAAGTGAAGGGATGGAAAAAGATATTCCATGCAAATGGTAACCAAAAGAGAGCAGAGGCAGCTATACCTATTTCAGACAAAACAGACTTTAAGTCAAAAACTGTCACAAGGGACAAAGAAGGACATTATATAATGATAAAAGGGTCAATCAACCAAGGTAACAATTATATATGATTTCAACATCAGAGCACCTTAATATACAATGCAAAGACTGACAGAACTAAAGGGAGCAAAACAATCATAGGAGAATTTAATACCCTACTTTCAGTAATGAATAGAACAGCCAGACAGAGCCAACAGGGAGAGAGAGGACCTGAACAACACTAAAGACCAAATGAACCTAAAAGACATATACAGAACAGTCCACCCCAAAGCATCAGATTACATATTCTTCTCAAGCACACATTGATTTTTCTCCAGGATACATCACATATTAGGTCACAAAACAAGTCTTAAGTTTAAGATGACTGAAATCATTCCAAGTATCTTTCTAAACCACAATCGAATTAAACTAGAAATTAATAGCAGAAGGAAAATGGAAAAATTCACAAATATGTGGAAATTAAACAACATACTCTTTTTTTTTTTTTTTTTTTGCTGTACGCGGGCCTCTCACTGTTGTGGCCTCTCCCGTTGTGGAGCACAGGCTCCGGACGCGCAGGCTCAGCAGCCATGGCTCAGGGGCTCAGCCGCTCTGCGGCATGTGGGATCTTCCCGGACCGGGGCACGAACCCATGTCCCCTGCATCGGCAGGTGGACTCTCAACCACTGCGCCACCAGGGAAGCCCAGCACACTCTTGAATTACCATGAGTCAAAGAAGAAATAAAAAAGGAAATTAGAAAATACCTCAACACATATACACTAATATGTATAAAATGGATAACTAATAAGGACCTGCTGTATAAAAAATAAATAAGCAAATAAAAAGTAAAAAAAAAAAAGAAAATACCTCAAGTGAAAGGAAAAGAAAACATCACATACCCAAACTTATGGGATGCAGCACAAGGAGTACTAAGAGGGAGGTTCATAGTGATAAATACCTATACTAAAAAATAAGAAAGATCTCAAATAAACAATTTAACTTTACAGCTCAAGGAGCTAGAAAAAGGAGAGTAAACTAAGCCCAAAGTTAGCAGGAGGAAGGAAGTACTAAGATTAGAGCAGAAATAAATAAAATAGAGACAAGAAAAACAATGGAAAAAAAAATGAAACTGAGTGGGGTTTTTAAAAAGATAAAACTGGGCTTCCCTGGTGGCGCAGTGGTTGAGAGTTCGCCTGTTGATGTAGGGGACACGGGTTCGTGCCCCGGTCCGGGAAGATCCCACATGCCACCAAGCGGCTGGGCCTGTGAGCCATGGCTGCTGAGCCTGCGCATCTGGAGCCTGTGCTCCGCAAAGGGAGAGGCCACAACGGTGAGAGGCCCGCGTACCGCAAAAAAAAAAAAAGATAAAACTGACAAACCCTTAGCAAAACTCATTAAGAAAAAAAAGAGAGAAGACTCAAAGTCAGAAATGAAAGAAGAGACATTATAACTGACATTATAACTGATGCCACAAAACTAAAAAGGATCATAAGGGGCTATTATGAACAATTAGGTACAAACACACTGGATAGTCTAGAAGAAATGGATAAATTCCTAGAAATAAACAACTTACCAAGCCTAAATCACAAAGAAATAGAAAGTCTCAACAGACCTATAACTAGTATGGAGATTAAATCAACAATCAAAAACCTCCCAACAAAGGAAAGCCCAGGACCAGATAGTTTCACTGGTGAATCCTACCAAACATTTAAAGAAGAATTAACACCAATGCTTCTTAAATTCTTACAAAAAATTGAAGAGGAGGGAACACATCCAACTCATTTTATGAGGCCAGCATTACCTTGATACCAAAGCCTGACAAAGACACCATAAGAAAAGAAGACCACAGGAAAAGATCCCTGATGAATATGGATGTAAAATTTCTCAAAAAATACTAGCAAATCAAATCCAACAGCACATTAAAAGGATCATACATTATGACAAAGTGGGATTTATCCCTGGGATAAAAGGATGGTTTGACATATGACAATCAATTAATGTGTTAGAGCACATTAAGAGAATGAAGGGTAAAAAGAAAAATTACATGATTATCTCAATATTTGTAGAAAATGCATTTGACAAAATTCAACATGTTTTCATGATAAACACTCAGAAACAAAATACCTCAACATAATAAAGTCCATATAAGAAAAGCCCACAGCTATAACATCATACTCACTGGTGAAAAACTGAAAGCTTTTTCATGAATATCTAACAAACAAGTAACAAATAACTTGTCAAAGATACCTACTCTCCCATAATAACATAGTAACAGGAGTCCTAGTCAGAGCAATTATGCAAGAAAAAAAATAAAAGGCAACGAAGTCAGAAGAAATAGCACCTCAATACAGAAGGCAAATGCTAACAGCCATAAAAGGGGAAATCGACAGTAACACAATCATAGTAGGGGACTTTAACACCCCACTTTCACCAAAGGAAAGATATTCCAAAATGAAAATAAATAGGGAAACACAAGTTTTAAGTGATATATTAAACAAGATGGACTTAATTGATATTTATAGGACATTCCATCCAAAAACAACAGAATACACTTTCTTCTCAAGTGCTCATGGAATATTCTCCAGGATAGATCATATCTTGGGTCACAAATCAAGCCTTGGTAAATTTAAGAAAATTGAAATCATATCAAGTATCTTTTCCGACCACAATGCTATGAGAGTCGATGTCAATTACAGGATAAAATCTGTAAAAAATGCTAACACATGGAGGCTAAACAATACACTACTTAATAACCAAGAGATCACTGAAGAAATCAAAGAAATAAAAAATAACTAGAAACAAATGACAATGAAAACACGATGACCCAAAACCTATGGGATGCACAAAGGCAGTTCTAATAGGGAAGTTTATAACAATACGATCCTACCTCATGAAACAAGAAACATCTCAAATAAACAACATAACCTTACACCTAAAGCGATTAGAGAAAGAAGAAAAAAAAACCCCCAAAAGTTAGCAGAAGGAAAGAAATAAAAAAGATCAGATTGGAAATAAATGAAAAAGAAATGAAGGAAACAATAGCAAAGATGAATAAAATTAAAAGCTGGCTCTTTGAGAAGATAAACAAGATTGATAAAACATTAGCCAGACTCATCAAGAAAAATAGGGAGAAGACTCAAATCAATACAATTAGAAATGAAAAAGGAGAAGTAACAACTGACACTGCAGAAATACAAAGGATCATGAGAGATTACTACAAGCAACTATATGCCAATAAAAGGGACAATCTGGAAGAAATGGACAAATTCTTAGAAAAGCACAACCTTCCGAGACTGAAGCAGGAAGAAAGAGAAAATATAAACAGACCTATCACAAGACCTGAAATTGAGACTGTGATTAAAAATCTTCCAACAAACAAAAGCCCAGGACCAGATGGCTTCACAGGCGAATTCTATCAAACATTTAGAGAAGAGCTAACACCTATCCTTCTCAAACTCTTCCAAAATATAGCAGAGGGAGGAACACTCCCAAACTCATTCTATGAGGCCACCATCACCCTGAAACCAAAACCAGAAAAAGAGGTCACAAAGAAAGAAAATACAGGCTAATATCACTGATGAACATAGATGCCAAATCCTCAACAAAACAGTAGCAAACAGAACCCAGCAGCACATTAAAAAGGATCATATGGCATGATCAAGTGGGGTTTATCCCAGGAATGCAAGGGTTCTTCAATATATGCAAATCAATCAATGTGATACACCACATTAACAAACTGAAGAACAAAAACCATATGATCATCACAATAGATGCAGAAAGGTTTTCAACAAAATTCAACACCCATTTATGATAAAAACCCTCCAGAAAGTAGAAATAGAGGGAACTTACCTCAGCATAATAAAGGCCATATATGACAAACCCACAGCCAACATCATTCTCAATGGTGAAAAAATGCAACCATTTCCACTAATATCAGGAACAAGACAAGGTTGCCACTCTCACCACTATTATTCAACATAGTATTGGAAGTTTTAGCCACAACAATCAGAGAAGAAAAAGAAATAAAAGGAATCAAAATCAGAAAAGAAGATGTAAAGGTGTCACTGTTTGCAGATGACATGATACTATACATAGAGAATCCTAAAGATGCTACCAGAAAACTACTAGAACTAGTCAATGAATTTGGTAAAGTAGCAGGATAGAAAATTAATGCACAGAGATCTCTTGCATTCCTATACACAAATGATGAAAAATCTGAAAAAGAAATTAAGGAAACACACCCATTTACCACTGCAACAAAAAGAATAAAATACCTAGGAATAAATCTACCTAAGGAGACAAAAGACCTGCATGTAGAAAACTATAAGACAATGATGAAAGAAATTAAAGATGATACAAACAGATGGAGAGATATACCATGTTCTTGGACTGCAAGAATCAACATTGTGAAAATGACTATACTACCCAAATCAACCTACAGATTCAATGCAATCCCTATCAAACTACCAATGGCATTTTTCAGAGAACTAGAACAAAAAAATTCACAATTTGTATAGAAACACAAAAGACCCCAAATAGCCAAAACAATCTTAAGAAAGAAAGACGGAGCTGGAGGAATCAGGCTCTTGGACTTCAGACTATACTACAAAGCTACAGTAATCAAGACAGTATGGTAGTGGTACAAAAACAGAAATATAGATCAATGGAACGGGATAGAAAGCCCAAAGATAAACCTACGCTCATATGGTCACCTTATTTTTGATAAAGGAGGCAGGAATATACAATGGAGAAAAGACAGCCTCTTCAATAAGTGATGCTGGACAGCTACATGTAAAAGAATGAAATCAGAACACTCCCTAACACTATACACAAAAATAAACTCAAAATGGATTAAAGACCTAAATATAAGGCCAGACACTATCAAACTCTTAGAGGAAAACATAGGCAGAACACTCTATGACATAAATCACAGCAAGATCCTTTTTGACCCACCTCCTAGAGAAATCGAAATAAAACCAGAAATAAACAAATGGGACCTAATGAAACTTCAAAGCTTTTGCACAGCAAAGGAAACTATAAAGAAGATGAAAAGACAGCCCTCAGAATGGGAGATAATATTTGCAAATGTATCAACTGACAAAGGATTAATCTCCAAAATTTACAAGCAGCTCATGCAGCTCAATATCAAAAAAACAAACAACTCAATCCAAAAATGGGCAGAAGACCTAAATAGACATTTCTCCAAAGAAGATATACAGATTGCCAACAAACAAATGAAAGAATGCTCAACAACATTAATCATTAGAGAAATGCAAATCAAAACTACAATGAGATATCATCTCACACCAGTCAGAATGGCCATCACCAAAAAATCTAGAAACAATAAATGCTGGAGAGGGTGTGGAGAAAAGGGAACCCTCTTTCACTGTTGGTGGGAATGTAAATTGATACAGCCACTATGGAGAACAGTATGGAAGTTCCTTAGAAAAGTAAAAATAGAAATACCATATGACCCAGCAATCCCACTACTGGGCATATACCCTGAGAAAACCATAATTCAAAAAGAGTCATGTACCACAATGTTCATTGCAGCTCTATTTACAATACCTAGGACATGGAAGCAACCTAAGTGTCCATCCACAGATGAATGGATAAAGAATATGTAGCACATATATACAAAGGAATATTACTCAGCCATAAAAAGAAATGAAATTGAGTTATTTGTAGTGATTGTATGGACCTAGTGACTGTCATACAGAGTGAAGTAAGTCAGAAAGAGAAATACAAATACCATATGCTAACACATATATATGGAATCTAAAAAAGAAAAAAAATGGTTCTGAAGAACCTAGGGGCAGGACAAGAATAAAGATGCAGATGTACAGAATGGACTTGAGGACATGGGGAGGGGGAAGGGTAAGCTGGGACAAAGTGAGAGAGTGGCATGGACTTATATAAACTACCAAATGTAAAACAGATAGCTAGTGGGAAGCAGCCTCATAGCACAGGGAGATCAGCTTGGTGCTTTGTGACCACCTAGAGGGGTGGGATAGGGAGGGTTGGAGGGAGATGTCAGAGGTGGGATATATGGGGATATATGTATATGTATAGCTGATTCACTTTGTTATAAAGCAGAAACTAACACACCAATGTAAAGCAATTATACTCCAATAAAGATGTTTAAAAAAAAGTCAGAAGAAATAAAATTGTCCCTGTTACATATGACATGGTCTTATATGTAGAAAAACCTAAAGACTCCATAACAAACCATTTAGAACTAATAAATTACTTTAGTAAAGCTGCAGGATACAAAATCATCATATGAAAATCACTCATGTTTCTACACAGTAACAGTGAACTATCTGAAAAGGAAATTAGGAGAACAATCCCATTTACAATAGCACCAACAAAAATAAAAATACTTAGTAATAAACTGAACTAAGGAGGTGAAAGACTTGTATACTGAAAACTCCAAAACATTGGTGAAAAAAGTTAAAACGAGGGCTTCCCTGGTGGCGCAGTGGTTGAGAGTCCGCCTGCCGATGCAGGGGACACGGGTTCGTGCCCCGGTCTGGGAAGATCCCACATGCCGCAAAGCGGTTGGGCCCGTGAGCCATGGCCGTTGAGCCTGCACGTCCGGAGCCTGTGCTCCGCAACGGGAGAGGCCACAACAGTGAGAGGCCCGCATACAGCAAAAAAAAAAAAAAAAAAAAAAATTACAAAGAGAAACAAAGACAAAGACATTCCATGTTCATGTATTAGAAGACTTAGTGTTGTTGAAATTTCCATACTACCCCAAATGATCTTCAGATTCTATGCAATTCTTGTAAAAATTTCAATAACATTTTTCATAGAAAGTAAAAATATATATGATTCATATGGAATCACAAAAGACCACAAGTAGCCAAATTAACCCTGAGAAAGATGAATAAAGTTGGAGGCATCACACTTCCTGATTTCAAAATATATTGCAAAATATATTACAAAGCTACAGTAATTATAACAGTATGGTACTGACATAAAGCCAGACATACAGACCAATGGAACAGAATAGTAAGCCCAGAAATAAATCCAAGCATATATGGTCAACCAATCTTCAACAAAGGTACCAAAAACCCACACTAGGGAAAGGACAATCTTCAACAAATGGTGCTGGGAAAACTAGGTATCCACTTACAAAGGAATGAAAATGAACCCTTATACCATACACAAAAATCAACTCAAAATGAGTTAAAGACTTAAAATAAGACCTGAAACCATAAACCTCCTAGAAGAAAACATATGGGAAAAGTTTTATGTTATTGGCCTTAGCAGTGATTTCATGGATATGACACCAAAAGCACAGGCAATAAAAATGAAAGTAAACATGTGGGACTATGCCAAACTAAAGACTTCTGAACAGCAAAGGAAACAAAAGTGTAAAAAGGAAACTTATGGAGTAGGAGAAAATATTTGCAAACCATATATCTGATGAAGGGTTAATATTAAAATATATAAGGATCTCCTACAATTCAATACAAAGAAAACTAATAAACTGATTTAAAAATGGGCAAAGGACTTGAATAGACATTCTCCAAAGAAGACTTACAAACGGCCAACAGGTATATGAAAAAATGCTGAATGTCATTAATAACCTGGGAAATGTAAATCAAAACCACAGAGAAATATCACTTCATATCTGTGAGGATGACTATTATTAAAAAAAAACAAAAGACAAGTGTTGGCAAGGATGTGGAGAAATTGGAACCATTGTACACTGTTGATAGGAATGCAAAATGGTGTAGGCTTTACGGGAAATAGTATAGAGGTTTCTTAAAGATTAAAAATAGAACTATTATATAATCCAGCAATCCCACTTCTTAGTAGTTCTCCAAAAGACATGAAATCAGAATCTCAAAGTGATATTAGCACTCTTATATTCATCACAGCACTATTCACAACAGCCAAGATACGGAAACAACCTAAATGTACATTGACAGATGAAGGGATAAGAAACGTAGTATATACATACAATGGAATACCATTCATTTTTACAAAGAAGGAAATTCTGCAATATGTAACAACATGGATGAACCTTGAAGACACATGTAAAGTGAAATAAGCCAGTCACAGAAGGATAAATACTGCATGATTCCACTTATATTGATGTATATAAAATACTCAAATTCATAGAATCAAAGAGTGGAACAGCGGTTGCCAAGGGTTGGGAGAGGGGGAAATGAGTTACTAATCAACAGGCATAACGATTCAGCTAAGCAAGATGAATAAGCTCTAGAGATCTGATGTACAACACTGTACCTACGGACAACAATGATGTATTGTGCACTTAAAAATTTGTTGTGTGTAGATCTCATGTCATATGTTTTTACCACAATAAAATAAAAATTTTAAAAATTGATTGGTAAAAAAGGTCACCCAGCCTAAGTAAAATATTTTTGATGGATCACAGCTTAATTATGTAAATAGATATTAATGTTGATAAAAAATCTATTCTGTTATTAAACACTTCCAACTAACTTCCATAATTTGCTCCAACTGTAATCAATCAGGGAACTTCCTTTGTTCCTGACCCACATTCCTCATGCATATGCCTGAACTATTTTACTCCAGTTTTTTGCTCACTTGCAAGGGTAATCAACTGTCACCATTCATCATGATTTAAAAACCATTATTGCAATAATCTTTTCTTCCTCGTGCTTAAAAACCACAGTTCCTTTTAAATATTTATTTTGAGTAGTAGTGTGTATTATCTCCCTATTTACAGATGAGTTTTATTCTTGTCCCCTAAATATTTTCTAATTTTTCTCATAAAATATGGGACTTTAAACTGGAGCTGAGTAGCTTTAAGTATTAGAGGCTATTACATGAATTGACCTTATTTTGCAATAGCAATTCAAAATCCAACATTCATAATTTTTAAAATTATTCAATTTTCCTGCAAACATTTTAAGGATGATGTTAGCATTTTCATCTTACAAATGAGAAAACTGAGACAGAGAGACAGGTATAATTTGTCAAAGAGACATGGCTAACTAGTAAGTATCAGAATTGAGATTTAACATCAGGTCTCTTACTAGAACTCTCTGGCTGTTTCTATCACATTGCAATCTTTGTGTGAGTGCAGAGCTAAAGAGATGTGTTTACCAGCCCTTCTTTCGGAAGATCAATGAATTTCCTGACAGGACATATTGTTTATAGACTCTACAGCTTAACAAGAGACACTAATAAGTGATCCTAAAACACTGGCGGCAGTGATGTTCCACAACCTCTAAAAATTCAACAAAAGGCACCAAGTCCTCAGAAGTGGGAACATATGACTTAAAATAGTTAACAATCAACACACTACATATTTGTAACTAATTTAAGCATCCAATCCAAACATTATACAGCAGCTAAAGACTGCACCAATAATTTAAAGCAATGACACTTAAGGAGTTAATATGCAGAGAGGCAAAATATTTTCATCAAAAGAAGCATGTGCCTCCCTTTTTACCTTCCCTGGCATGGACTTTGATGTCTTGGTTAGTGACTGGCCAGCTGGCTGCTAGCTTGATAAACAGAGAACCTTTGCCCATTGCACAGGCCTTTGTGATTAGGGTCTGGCATCTTTAAGAAGACATTCCACACAGAGGTATGCCAGAAGGAGGGGGTTAAGGAAGAGGGGGAAAGCAGGATTTGTTAGCTAGTGAGAGGTAGGGGTGGTGAGGGAGACCGGCCAGGAAGCCTGCTGCTCCTCACAAGGTTAGGCTGAGCAAATTGCAGTGATGGGCTTCTCATTTAAGGGAGCTCAGCATGAATGTACACATTAAAGTCTACTCTTAGAATCTTCCTACTTCATGTCAACCCAAATCACATTTCTTTTGCTGCAATTCACTCATCCTTTAATTCCTCTTGTTACCACACCAAATTTGAGATCCTCTCTGATTTTAGCTTTGAGTCATTTTAACAGAGTTCCTAATGACCCAACTTGAAGTCAGTATATCCTGCTTCCTCAGACAACATTAAAATGAGCACACTGAGAGGACTGTTCAGGATTGTTCAATCTCTGCTCAGGATTGGCCTTGGATGATTCTACAGTGGATTTCATGTTCCTTGTCAAAAATTGCTAAAATGGGTTTGCCATTTGAAGAACTAAAGTTATTGTTTAGAAGTGACTAAAAGAGACTGCCATAAAATGCTTCGGATAAGAAAATTAAAGACAATATGGTGGTTGTACAAGGAGTCACATGATTTTCAGGGTATTGCAAAGTATTTCTTTGCAGAACTCTTCTTTTCAGCTCCCTCCCCCGCCCAGCGGGTAAGTAAATTGTTTGATAATGAGAATGTTATGACCATAACAAGGGTGACTAAAAAAGAATCGAACATTTTAACAAATCAATTAATTAGTAATTAGATGATATATAAACATGTGGTCAAAACCAATTTCAATAGGATCTATCACAGTTATTTCCATAATTTTACAAATGGTCAGTTTTAGCACACATCAATTCTATACTTAATCCATTCCATCCCTTTTGTAGCACATCATCATCAATAGTTGAAGGGGTGGTCATGATGCAGTCCTTCATTCCTCAAGGCTGCAAGTAAGAGGTGATACAAGCATAAAGTTCATGATTATCCCCATGTGATGAAATTGCAGAAAACCCAGTCTTGTAATAAATGTCACTCCAAAGCCCAGAGCCTCTTAAAGGAAGGGGCTGTGCCATGTCACATTCATCCCTGTAGGTATACCGGTCCTGACACATCACAGGTGTTTAATAAATGCTGTATCTCTCCTTTATAAAGACATAAGACACAAAGAACCAAGGTCTAAGAAGCAAATTGCAAAGGAGGTAAATACACACTGGTTAAGCACCCGGTGGCAACCGCAAGGCAAATAATGCAGCTTAGCATTGCCTTCCCCACAGCTGACCATGCTTGTCATGAAAATGATGTGGTGTGTTGAAATTATAGTTGCCTCCTGGTAACTGAACAAGGAGGCAGCTTGAGGTGAGAGTGAACTGCCTTTTTTTTTTTTAAAAGAAGAAATTTGCATTTTAGATATTGTTAGTCTTAGTGGATTCAAGTCAACTAGGAGTAAATTCAGCTCTCAGTGTGCACCTTTCATTTTCTCTAATCTTGGCTCTCTTTTGTTGTTTTGATCATAAACTTTGACAAAAACATTTTTCCCCTGACATTATGGTATCATGCTGTCTTGTTCCCCAATGAAAATACCTACTATTGGAGCTTAATTAAAAGTTAAATTGTTTCCACTTCACAGCTATCAGTAGAATCTATTACAGTGTTTGTTTTTTCTTCATGTGAGATAATTTGGGGAAATGCTAGGTCCTCACTCCACAGAAGGTCACTAACTAAAATGAGATGGTTTAGTTGATAAGCATTCTTTAAGGAATGTGGAGTGTTCCCAAGATCCTATCCTTGTAGGGCTCTGGGCTCTGGAATGAAATCAAAGTCTTGTTAAAAGCTCAGCATCTAAATGTAGCCATTCAGAAAATAGGCATGAAAATTCCTTTCCCCTTCTAAGATATCTGTTCTTTAAAGGGCTGTGAAATATAAAATAATTTTAAAGGTCTTACCCACTTAGCTCAAATTATAAAATACATACAATGTCAAAATGGGCTAGGATTTAAGCATAACAGTTATCACTTGATTATTTCATATATGTATATATATACACACACACACCCCTCTCTATACCTATTATTTGTAAGTATCTCTCTACAAATAAATAAATAAATATAGATAGGTAGATAATACCTTCTGAGAGTCACTTATATCACTGAGTGTTATCAGACAAAATGCAGGAAAGTACTAATATATTTTCTTGGGAGCCCAGTAGGATTTTTCTGTTTTTGTGTACTCTATTCCTTGCCTTAATAAAGGCACTGACCCCAAGGAAAACTAACAAACCAGGATCCCAGAACAAAATCCTAAATGTTGAAAAGTCAGGACAAGGACACACTGAGATGCTTTGATGTGGGAGTCGGCAGATGATCAAGAAGAAGTCTTTGAACCATGTTTATTTCATGAGCCTCCACCTCTGGACTTCTATAAATGAAACTTTCCCATGCCCATTTAGTTCCACTTATGTGATACATTTGTTGGACATGCCCCTCAGTTAAATCATTTAAGGGGAATCAACTGCCTTAAACATGCCTAAACCATTCTGGCCCAGCTACCCGCTGCAGCCTCCACTGCCTCCTGTCCCTGCACCCGTTCACCATACACCAGCTACCCTCGTTCTTTATCTTCTCCGAGGTTCCCCAAGCCTCCTTCTGCTTCTGTGCACTCACACATCCTGTTCTCTCTGGTCTCTGCTCATCCTCTTCATCTTGGCCTGGCTAAGCCTCATCCTTGAGCTCCAGCCTAAACACCTTTTTTAAAGGAAAGCCTTTCCTATATCCCCACCATGCCCTGCTGTGGGTCTAATTAGGGTCTTTGGTTAAAACTTCCCACAGCTTCACAGTTTTCTTTCATGGCACTTATCACGATTCAGTTCCCTGTGTAATGACTTGTTTATTGTCTGTCTCCTCGACTAGACTGTAAACCCCATTAAGGCAGGAGCAGTGCTGACACTTAGCGAGATGGTGCCCGACCTATGATAGATGTGCCATGAACACTTCTGGAATGAATAAATAGAAGGCACCCACTAAGAATCTAAAGCCACTTGCACCTCATTTCCATCCACTTGGGTGGTACCTGACTGGAAACTTTTGGCCTGAAGTTTATTTAAGAAAGTGTCTGAACCCCTGTCCCGCTTCCCTCTGCCCTCCCCCATGCCCTCCTCTCCTGAAACACACACACACACACCCCAGGGAGTCTGTGAAAACTGCCAACGAAAGATACCACTTTTTACCACAGAATCTTGTCACATGTCCCGGAATTTTATAGATAATATATATACTTGTTGTTTTACCCCAGTGGTTACCAGAAAGGAGACTTGTTCTTAATGAAACTTTAATGCTCTTGCCCTTCCCATTACCGGATGATTGGTAAGACTAATGATCAAGTAAGAGAGAATCAGAAAAATAAATGGTCATAAATTAAATCCTACTATGATCTAATTCTACTGAGATTCTTCTTTTCAAAATATAAACAGCTCTGTCTAAGTTCTCCACTGGAACCCAAAGGTGCATTTTTCATTCAGCCCAGTGCACACCTTAGGGAAGGACAGAGCTCTAAATCATGAAACTAACATAACTCCACATTTCTTCTGATAAACTGAAGTGCATCTGGCACCACCCTCAGACTTTCTACAGAATTTACAAAACAAAGATAATATTAAACATCAAAAGTAAAAGAAAAACATTTGCATTTCTAAAAGGCAATCTTTTATGGATATTACCTTAGGAGAAAATAAAATGTTTGACTTAATACCGTCTGTAATAAAATGACCACAGGGACAGGTCTGAATGGTTTATTAAGTAAGAAGGATTGAACCTATGAAAAATTGTTCTCTCCTAGAATATTTCTAACCCACACATGTGATTTATATCATGGCAGAATTCAACACAAAAGGTCTATTGTTTTTGGCAAAATAACCTACAAACATGCTTAATTAGGATGCAAAGTGAAAGCACAGTTTAATACTGTTGACAGCCATGAACATTAGACATCCATTTCTACTATTATTATTATTATTTTACTTATGGAAATATAGGAAAAGCAGTAAATATGGAACTAGAAGACAAAGTTATCAAAGAGATGTAACATTTAAATCTTACCGTTCTCATTTGTGTGTCAACATCACAAATAAAATGCTCTGAACACCCTACCTTGGAATGGAAATGAAAGAACTCGGTTTTGCAATCAAAGCTTACCTTCACTGATATCTTAAAAAGATGTCAGCATTTAAGTTAATCAATATCTATTTCTAGAAGCCTTTACTTTAAGAAGTGATGGCCTCTTTTTGGGGAGAAGGGATAATTCTTTATACTGACATTCCATTCCATTTACTGCAAGATGAAAATGAATGCCACCATTAAATGAATTCCATGGTCAGTTAATATTCAAAGAAAACTTTTCTATTGTAACCACTTATTCACCATTCTATAGGAATATTTAGATTCTAAAAATAAGTCTGCAAGAATATAACACAGCCCCATTTTCAAACTGGTAATGCCCAGCTCTTCCAGGGTCATGTCTCATAATCCTTTGTTTCTATGGATCAGAGACTAAGGATGTGAAAAGGGAAGACCAGGTTCCAGGTCTGAATGAGGCAAAAGCAGAATCTGGTTACACTGTCTAGATATTGTAGCCAGTTCACTTATTTAAATTTTAGTAATCATTTTAAAGTGACAATTTATGTGTGACAAAAGACAAGGTAAGATGTAGAGTTAAAGCATTACATGGTATAGCAGAAAGAGTTCTGGCCTCTGGTTCTTTCCTTCCCACTGCTGTATACCTGCAGATAAATTATGTCAGTAACTTTCAGTTTGGGCCTTTACTTCCTGTTTGTCTTTCCTTATCTGAAAATGACAGTTATTGTGACAAGGATCAGGCAAAATCATGAAGTCTACAAAAATGGTTTTAATAGTACAAAATGGCACAGAAGGTCAGGATATTTCTGTGAAGCTTGAAAAATGTAAGTACCAGAGATTACCAATCTGAAGAGTTAAAGTTAAAAACTTCAGGGTGGGTATCTGACCTGAGTTATCTGAACTTACTGTTTCAAGTTCTTATTTTACCTCTGTAGACATAGTCTTAGAGTTAAGTAAAGTGTTAAAAAGTTAACTAGGTAGTCTATTTTATAAGATTCTATTAAAATTTTCATGGATTTATTTCCTATTATAAAATTAATACATGCTTGTTGTAGAAGCTTCCAACAGCCCAGGATGCTGTAAAGAAAAAGTACTTTCCCTCCACTGCTCCCTGCTTTTTCCTGCTCTCCCCACCGCTCCACACAAACACACACGCATAGGACTCTCCATTTCCACTTCTCAGACATGATCATTATGGACAGTTTCTTGTAAAATTAAATACTTTGAAAATGGAAAACGCTGGTAGACAATTTATCAATTTAAAAAATGTTAAATTAAAGAAAAATCTAGAATTATCCCATGCCAGTCAGAGTTGTTGAAATCTCAAATTCCCTTGGGACAACAGAATGACCAATTGCTGGGTGAGGGAATTGAAACAATAACCCTGTAAACAAACTGTCTGGAGCGTATGGCTAGAGCCAGCCTAGAGCAAAGATGGAAAAAAGTCTTCAAGGAACACCACCTCCTCCTCGTGGTTAACAACTTGATGACGTTCTTCAACATGTTTTAATGATTATCATATCTTCCTCTTCACAAAGGACTGATTTATTATGGTTTAAATTTAAAGAATACTGGTTTCCCAGTTTTGAATCAGGCTTAGATTACAGAACACATAAGATCAATGACTTTCTTCTAGGCAAAAAACCCCTGAAAGCAAAACCCACAACTAACCCCACAGCGTTCATTTAAGTGCAGAAGGAACAGTCCTGGGGAAAAGTTCTTCACACAGTTTAGACGCTAACTGCTTCCACCACCCTCCGTGCCATCTCTACTCCTCCTCCCATACCTGTCATTAGCACCTCCACACTTAACACTTCCACGGCACCTTAAATGCACAAACAACTTCATGTATTATTTATCTTAATCCTCAAAACCACTTTGTCAGGTAGAAAGGACAATCTTAGCTTTTCAATTTACAGATTAAAAACAATGAAGCTCAGAGCAGTAAAGTGATTGGCCCATGATCATTCCCCAGTAAAAGTATGTTCGCCCGGGTACACTACTGCTGTCTAGTTGTCTATCTCCATTTCAGAGCTCTCCTCTCAAGATCCCACGTGCAATCACTGATTCAACATCTGCACTTCAGAGTCCAAATGTGGTTAAACTCAGTTTTCCAGGCTCAGCCCATAATATTCTCCCCCAAACTTGTTCATTCTCAACGAATGGCACCATTATCCTTTCAGTTGTTCAAGCCCCAAACCTAGATACCATCCCTCCCCACTACCCCTTTTATCAACATGCATGTAGACTCGATCACCACATCCTATAGATTTTGTCTTCTCAACATTTCTCAAATCTGTCCACTTCTCCTTGTCTTCCCCATGAACACTGTAGTCCAAGACCCCAGCATTGCACATAACAATCATTTCCATGTTACACTCTGTCTTTTGCACACCACCCCCATTCCACCCATTCTCCACGCTGCAGCCAGAATGATCAGGTAATTCCTCGGCTTAAAATCTTTTGTTGGCTTCCCAGTGCTCTTCAGATAAACAGAAGAATCCTTAGTGTGGCCTATAAGGGCCAATATAATCTGACCCTTGTAAGCTGGCAAGATAAGTGAGCTCTTTCCATAATTTCAGAATACTATGATGTCTTTTAAGTAATAAATAAATATTTAAGCTTCTTTTTTTCATAATGCATAACATTTAAAACTTAAGTGTACTGATTAATTGTAGAATGAAGTTTGCATTCGTGGATTTTTTTAAGCATTAGTAACACGATCATATATAAATCTTATTGATCTTTCTGAAATTCTTCTTTAAATATAACCAAGTTCATATTATTGTAATAACGTATGCATTAAAATACATGCACAAATATATATAATAAAATATATATTATTTATATGATATTTGTAAATTATATCATTCATTTCATTGTGTGTAATTTCTATCTGCTGCAAGCCTTTGGATAGCTGGAGAAATAGAGGCATGGACATTTCTCCCACGTTGTATAAATCACTCATCTCAGAGTTTAAAAAACATCAGCTTCATGGGTGTGTGACTTGTGCAGTTGCCCAGAGCCTGCACTTAGAGGAGCCCCATGCTTGGTTTATTGCTCTACAGTTGCTGTCTTGAAATTCTTAATTTTTGAACATTTTCATTTCACCCAGGGCTCCAAAGATTATTAAACTGTTCCTGCTAAAAACATTTTTTTAATGTATGTAGAGTTGAACTCTGTCATGTCATCCACGACCAAAGTGTTTATTGTACTCTACTTCTGTATTTCAAGAACTCAACAGGAGAAGAGCTCTGAGGACCACCAGAGTCAGAATTGTCAGTCAGTGGGGGGATCTATATATTCTGTGGCCATTCATAGATTTCAGACCAACAAAACATGAGGTTATACTCAAAAAGTGAGGTTTCTAAATAGAGTGAAACCTGGTTAACAATTTTGGCGAGTGAGGCAATGTCAACAGATGGTTAAATAGGGAACATGCCTTGGATTTAGCTGTTACTTGAGATAAGTACTGGCCTAGGTTACAGGGGATAGCTGGAAAAAGGCAACTGTAACCAACATTACCTTATAGAATCAGGTGATAGCCATATTAGAAATATTTTTATTCTTTATAAAAAGTTCTTCAATGCTTTTGTACTAAGCAAAATGAAGAACTGAATCCCTGTGGGAAACTGCCTGCATGTGAAAAATGTTTCCCCAGCTGGTGCTTTCAGAATTGCAATTTTGATTGCAGGCAAGCAGTATGATGGTGGGAGAAAATTCTGTGATGCTCTAGTAAAAGATGCTCATTTTAAAACATCATGTGTTACTTTTATCTTGTCAAAGTTGAAAGGCTGCTGACATCTGTAAGTTACCATTAAAAATTATTATTATTATTTTATATCAAAAGTGAATGATCCTAGAAGAGTTGATTTACTACTTACCCTAATTAACTTAGGTGAATTTAAAAATTACTATCTGGGTAAAATTTAAATTTTAGGCTGATAATTTTCCCTCATGAACTCAAAATTTATTTACACTATGAAAATTACAACTTTCTTGAGAAAGTTATGCTTCTGAGATAAAAATTAAGTAATAACACTTTCTAGAAATTTCTATTAGTGATAAATGTGAAGCATTCAGGTGTAATGGTGCATTCTTCAAGAAGATGAGTTTTGGTGTCAGACTTGGGTTCAAGGCTCTGCTTTGCTCTTTATTATGTGACTCTGAGCAATTCACTTTATCTTTCTAAGCCTTTGTTTCTGAATTCAAAATAGGGATCACAATGCTCAATAAACAAGGCTGATGTGGGGATCAACTTAGATAAGAGACATAAGAGTTCAGCACAGTGACTTGGAAGGATAAATACTCTACAAATGCAACTATCATCATTGATAGGATTTTTCCTCTAGGATTTTAATCTATTAAACAGTTACCTTATTGACAGGAATAATGTTTTTGACATTGTAGTAGAAGCCGAAATAAACCATGTTGAAAACTCCGTGACGTCCCAAAGTTGCTGTAAATCCTTTGTTGAGGCCCTGGAATCCCAAGCCTTCCTTCTTAATGATGTGTCTTGCATAACTCATGGTGGATGGTTGCTGCACGAGAGAGAAGAAAGGTCATCTTTGGGACCGTGAAACAGAATAAATTACTGTTTTAACTTCCCTTCAAGCCCAAAATTATTAGGGACTTATTTTTCCCCAAAGATGAATAATCATGCCTAGATTCATGCTTTTTAAAATTAGGAAACCCCCAAAGTAAACAAAATTACATGCATAACAACAGGCCTTAAAGGGAAGATTGTTGGCAAAGAAAAAATATCTTTGATGGAATTAGTGAAACTAATGTCATATAATAACTAACATCATTTTCAACATGTCAATAGTTGCATCCAATCCTGGATCATCCACACTAATAGAGGGGATTAACCATATAGATAAACTAGTAATCCATACTGGTAATCCATAACTGCATAATCCAGAAGGAATGTATATTTGGCTCCTGAATATTTACCTTTCTAATTATGTTTTTCTAAAGTGAATGTTACAATTAGTCCCAATTCCATTGCCTCAATAGTTTAAACTGGCGTTAGGTTAGAAATCGGCTGTGGATAAATAGCAGTTGATTGTAGACTTCCTCAAGAAAGTGGGCAATCAGTGTGTGTAACACTTGCTATGATAAATGATAAATCAATGGTGTTGAGAGTACTGGGTTACCTTTAATTTATTTCTTTCCAGCCCTTTGATTGATTACCCAAGGTTGAAATACCTTGACTGCTGGAATCCAGTCAGTTCTACTTTTGGAACTTGCTAAAGAAATCACTGTAGTTTGCCCTGAGTTTTATAATTCATTACAGTACAATTACAACAATACATGTGGGTTTTTAAATAAGGTTGAGTGACTGTTTCCTTTTTGGAGGTACAGCACAAAGGATCTCTCTCCCTCTTAAAATTTGAATACTGAATAGTAAATAAGGGGAAACGTTCAGCATTTAATTTTTTTCCCATAAGGCAAGCACTGACATGACGCTTGTTTGAAATTTCACTGGAGAAGGTTGCTGGAGTGATCATGGCAGTCTGATGCACTCACTGACTAAAAGTGTTTTCTTATCATGTGCAATTAAGGCTGTGTCAGCAGAACAGAACAAATCCAATCAAGGCTTTTCATCCAACTTTGTAGCCATGTAATTAACCTGATACATTTAAATGAGCTTGTTTAGAGAGTAAACCCTATAGCTTTTACTGATAAATGTTTTAAAAACTCTAGCTACAATTCTACACTCAAATTCATCTTTTCATTTAAGAGGATTAATTACAATAAATTACATTAATCCCAAGAAAACCCTTTTTTTGTGACATGAAAAAAACACATGGGAACGTACCTTAAAACCATAAAAGACATGTCATATTGGAAAACCAAAAATTCTCAGAAGGTTAAAGTTCACTCTCTCTGCTACAAAATGGGATTTTTTTGTTTCTGTTATGGCACATTGACTATTAACCCCAGTTATTTATTTTGGTTTTCAAAAGAGACTTGAGGACAAGTTGAGCAGAAGTTCATTTCTGTTGGAAAGACTCTGAAAGTGCTGAGCAAACTCCTAGGCACTGCTCTTTTGTTGTGAGGAAGGCAGCCTAGAAGGCAAAGCAAGGAAAGGAGGCAGCTCTCCTGGGGATGAAAGAAACTAGGCTGCCTGGGTCCAGACTGACCAACACCAGTCCTCCCTGCTTCTAGCCCAAGCTTTCTCTCCATGCTCACCCACTCTGAAGCCCTGAGGGCAGGAGAGATGGGGAGGTCAGAGGCCATCTAGATTCTTCAGCAACAGAGGAACCAATGACTTTGAATGAAAGTGCAGATTAGCATGGCTTTCCCTAAATAAAACAGATATAAAGATGTGTCTATCATTTAAAAATCTAGTGTGCTAAATCATCAAAATTTAAAGAGAGGACTTCTATTACATCTTTTTTAAAATGAATTTTTATTGGAGTACAGTTGATTTACAATGTCCTGTTAGTTTCTGCTGTACAGCAAAGTGAATCAGTTATACATATACATATATCCCCTCTTTTTTAGATTCTTTTCCCATATAGGTCATTACAGAGTACTGAGTAGAGTTCCCTGTGCTATACAGTAGGTTCTTATTAGTTATCTATTTTATATATAGTAGTGTGTATATGTCAATGCAAATAGCATTTACTGATGGCCCATTGCCTAATTTCTACCAGCTTGGATGTTAGGTAGGTACGAAGAAATGTAACACATGGATTTTTGACTCAAGTGCCTTGTTGAGTTTGAACTCAGCTGTGAATAATTAAGCAAATCAGGGGGTAGTACAGTAGTTAGAAATAGGGGGTCAGAGCCAGACAGTCCCAAGCTTTGAATCCCAGCAATACCACTTGCTAGCTTAAGCGGGTATTTTATCCTCTGATTTATCCTCACTTTACTCATCTGTAAAATAAGGATAATAACAGAATCTTCCTCATAGGATTGTTGTTGTGATGATAAATAAGTCAATGAACTTTGCCCTCTGTAAGCATACTATACATTAGCTGTTAATAATAATGGCAATTATGATGATAATAAAACTAGTTTTAATAGTAAAATAACAGGTAATTTCTTTGGTAGTTGAAGGCAATGACAATCAAAAGGTGGAGGCTAGGGGCTTCCCTGGTGGCGCAGTGGTTGGGAGTCCGCCTGCCGATGCAGGGGACACGGGTTCGTGCCCTGGTCTGGGAAGACCCCACATGCCGCGGAGCGGCTGGGCCCGTGGGCCATGGCCGCTGAGCCCGCGTGTCCGGAGCCTGTGCTCCGCAACGGGAGAGACCACAACGGTGAGAGGCCCGCATACCGCAAAAAAAAAAAAAAAAAAAAAAAAGGTGGAGGCTGATTTGAGGGGGAGGAAGGACATGAATAACTAGCCTCTTCCTGCTCATTCCTTTTGGCTGTGGTTTCCTTTTCCCAGAGCCCTGGACCCTTGCGATATGATCCTTCCTACAGAAATGCATCCAGAGTGCAAGATCATAGGTCTGCTTTTTCTGGGAGCCAACCATATCTAACTCCTGGGCTAGAGATCTCCTAGGTCATCACCCCAGGGCTTTCCTCTCAGGAGCAGTAGATCCTGTAAAATGGTCTCTTCCCTACTGCTTGGTAAACATCCTCGGTAAGAACTCTTCACTTGACGGGTCTATGGACTGTAGAAGCGAGGCCACCATGTGGGAGCAAAGGTTGGGAAAGGAAAAGCACACTAACCAGGCCTCCACCTGACACAGTTTATTTATACCCTAGAGAGCATATACATGCATGTTACCAGGTACCTGAGACACAGGAAGTGCTCATCAATGTTAGTCATTATCATAGATACTTGGTACTTTACATACATCTTCTTACTTAATCCTCTGAACAAGTGTGTGGGATGGGTATTATCTTTATCCCCATTTGACAGATGAGGAAACTAAAGTTAAGTTACTTGCTCAATATCACAGAGTTAGTGGAAGTTCCAGAGCTCAAACTGAGGCCCCTCAGACTCCAAGTTCATACTTTTATACTCTGCATGGTTCTGCCATCCTATCATATCTGATTGCCTCTCTCAACAACCTGTAATGTGGACAGCAGGTATATTATCCTCATTTTACAGGTGAGGAAACCAAGGATTAAGTAATATTCTTAAGGGAAAAGTACTGGAAAATGGCTTAAGCAGAATTCTACATCTCATCCAGTGGTACTCTCATGCTTGCTGACTCATTCTTGTTATACACATGCTGTAAGATTTTCAGAGTTTGATAATCCAACTGATACAGGTAACAGATAAATACAAATATATTTTTCTGGTAACTTGAGGCCTTGAGACAAAGAAAAACCTAAATTCTAATTCCTGTAAGAATTAGAAGTGTCCTTTTTGCTTCATTCAGAGACATTGTATCACGCACATGTAAGCAAATATTTAATTAGAAAGGCAAAACATGACTTCCACTAGGAAAATACAGAATCATTTTGACTAGATCTCTGTAAACACAAGTTTTGCTAAACTTATTTGATTACTGGTCTTCCATTTCAAAACAAAATGGTGACTGATTAGCATCATCAGCCAAATGATTCCAATACTATCCAACCCAGCAGGTCACCCACAAATTCAGTTTCCTTTCAATATTTAGATTCACTCCAATTTTCATATTTAATTACCAGCTATGGGCCAAATTGCATTCTAACTTTCCTAGATATACCTTTCATTGACTGCACCAGAGCTGCAAGCATGGAAGAATAAGTGGGTTGGAATGGAGCTAATATTGTGATATCACACTGCTCTCCACGTTGATTTAGAAAAATCTTCAGTTCACTGGTACCTGCCAGAAGTATTTCCATTGGAAGGAACTCAAAGTCTACTTTAACTCTGATGTCAGCTATTGCCAATTGTTAATTCTGGGAACTCCATGTTCTTTTTTTTTTTTTTTTTTTTTTTTGCGGTACACGTGCCTCTCACTGTTGGGGCCTCTCCCGTTGCGGAGCACAGGCTCCAGACGCGCAGGCTCAGAGGCCATGGCTCACAGGCCCAGCCGCTCCGCGGCATGTGGGATCCTCCCAGACCGGGGCACGAACCTGTGTCCCCTGCATCGGCAGGCAGACTCTCAACCACTGTGCCACCAGGGAAGCCCTCCATGTTCTTTTATGCATTTATTTATTCAACAAACACCTATTGAGCCCTACTAGGTGCCATGCACTGTGTTAACTATCTAGTACGGTACTTTGTTCATATTCGAGAAACATAAAAATACTTTTGCTTTGCTTTTTATTTGGAGAGGTATACTGAAAAATTTTATATCTACCCATGAGAATATTCTATAATGTTTATGAAACATGAAATCAAATTTCTGTAATTGATGAAGCCACTATGGAAAACAGTATGGACGTTCCTCAAAAAACTAAAAATAGAACTACCATATGACCCAGCAATTCCACTCCTGGGCATATATCCAAAAAAAATGAAAAAAAATTTTAAAAGATACATGCACTCTAATGTTCATAGCAGCACTATTTATAATAGCCAAGATATGGAAGCAATTCGTGTCCATCAACAGACTAATGGATAAAGAAGATGTGGTATACAATGAGAAATCACCTCACGCCTGTCAGAATGGCTAACATCAAAAAACCCCACAAATAACAAATGTTGGAGAGGATGTGGAGAAAAAGGAACACTCATAAACTGTTGGTGGGAATATAAATTGGTGCAGCCACTATGGAAAACAATATGGATGTTTCTCAAAAAACTAAAAATTGAACTACCATATGACCTAGCAATTCCACAGCTGAGTATATATCTGAGAAAAACTAAAACACTAATTCGAACAGATACATGCACCCCATGTACATAGCAGCATTACTTAGAATTGCCAAGATATGGAAGCAACCTAAGTGTCCATCACCAGATGAATGCATAAAGAAGATGTGGTGTATATATACAATGGAATAATACTCATCCATAAAAAAGAATGAAAACTGATATCACTTATATGTGAAATCTAAAAAATAAAGCAAAATAGTGAATATAGCAAAAAAGAAACAGACTTGTACAGAGAACAATCTAGTGGTTACCAGTGGGGAGAGAGAAGGAGGGAGGGGCAAGATAGAGGTAGGGGATTAAGAAGTACAAGCTATTATGTATAAAGTAAATAAGCTACAAGGATATACTGTATAACACAGGGAATATAGTCAATGTTTTATAATAATTATAAATGGAGTATAACCTTTAAAAATTGTGAATCACTATGTTTTATACCTGTACTTTATATTGCACATCAACTATACCTCAATTTTTAAAGAATGATGTGCTATATATACACAATGGAATATTACTCAGCCGTAAAAAAGAATGACATTCTGCCATTTGCAGCCACGTGGATGGACCTAGAAATTATCATGCTTAGTGAAATAAGTCAGAGAAAGATAAATACTGTATGATATTACTTGTATGTGGAATTTAAAAAATAATACAAATGTATGTGTATAACAAAACAGAAACAGATTCACAGATATAGGGAACAAACAAGTGGGTACCAGTGGGGAGAGGGAAGGGGGAGGGGTGCGTTAGGGGTATGGGATTAAGAGATACAAACTACTGTGTATAAAATACATAAGCAGCAAGGATATACTGTACAGTACAGGGAATTATAGCCATTATCTTGTAATAACTTTTAATGGAATATAAACTGTAAAAATACTAAATCTCTATGCTGCCTACCTAAAACATAATATTATAAATCAACACACTTCAATAAAAAATTCTTTTAAAAATTAAAAGTCCTTAAGAGGCTTAAATAAAAGAGAAGATCCATTGCCTACACAATGCTCCCAGGCACCACTCTGGGACACTGATTCCTTACTCTCTGAGAGCCCAGAATTACCAACAAATCACCGAGATGACTTATGGCAGCCTCAGCTATTTTTTCTGGAGTTCTTCCATCCAACTACTGACCATAGCTGGCTCTGATTACCTTGTGAGATCATGGACAGAGGTTTTAGGCATTGTTCCTTGGGTAAATAGCTATCAGAGCATGGCCGGTAGGCACAAGCGTGGGGTGTGTGTCAGTGGATTTCCTCCCTCTGTAAAGCGAGAGAAGAGCTCTAGGCACACCATGTCCAAAGACAGCACGCTCCACATGCGTCCCTTTACTTGCTTCCCATGGCAAGGGGAACTCGGGTGCATTTTAGAGCCAATGGAATAAGGTGTTGCACTGGATTTCATCACATGACTGGAAAGCAAACCGGATGAGACCTTTATACAGTGAAGTGAGTGTCCATATCTGGGCCTTAAGAAAAATACTGCTTTGTTAAGAGGTATCCAGTTGCTACACTTAGGAAGGAAAATACCCTTGCTCATTAGGAGATAGATCACTTAAGCTCTTCATTCCTCGAAGTCTTGAAGCATTTTCATAAATTTGAAAAAAGAAAAAAACTTTTCCTTTTATTTGAGAACAAAATGTAAGTGAAAGAAGAGGAATCGGGCTCAAAATTCCACAGTTACACATCTCTTTTAGCTTAGGTATTTCACTAATTTGTCGTTGCAGTTTATTTTACTAAGGCATGATTAGGGACAAAAAGACATCCAAAATATAATTATATTCTTTCTAGAATTTACATTTGATGAGCAGGCCTATTTTTAAACAATCTGTGAGTGGAAAATAATTTGCTTTAAACAAACTCTTCCAGATGCTGAGCCACAAAGCTATGTCAACACCAAGTTGCTGTCCAATAACCGCCTGGAGGAACACGGGGCCTCAGGGTGACGGGACGAGACGCTGACCCTGTGCTTTGCCCCCACACTGCTGGCAGAGCAGGAGGGAAGGTGACTGCGCTGTGGACACAGGGGTGACTACTCCGAGGGGGCTGGCAACATGGAAGGAGCCTTTGCTTCTTCATGGTTCCAGAAACACAACGATTTTCCCTTAAGCGTCTTCATTACCCACTTTTCTTTATCCCAGTGAAAACAGTGTGGTTTCTATAAAGAGACCTCTACGTTAATGCTCAGTTCCTTAGAGCTAATAACTGCATTAGGTTTTATTTCCCCTATCCATAACATAGAGATAGAGCCACTGACCTTATAGGGATAATGGGAGAATTAGGTATCAGGTGCGCGTGAGCACTGTAAAAGGTGGAAGGAGACAAAGCAGTTACCAAAGCGATGCGATTGCAGGGCGGTCGTGGCAGCAATCACCAATTATTTTTTCTTTACAGAGCCCTGTATTACCTGATCTGTGAAAACAATTATTTTGTAATTTACAAAAACTGTATAACTTTAGAAAAGCAAATAAAGGGAAAAACATGTAAGGCATCTTGCACAGTATCTGACCTATAGTGGATGTTCTGTAAATGGTAGCTATTACCATTACTTCAAAGTCTCAATTCTGAAAGCAAAAATCTAGGGTTTCTGGCACAGCTGAGTGGAAGACTGAAGTCTATTTTCTGTAAATGATAATAGAGAGGCGACTTGGCTGCTGCCTTAGGTACTGTTGAAAGATAACTATAGGAATGGATTCATACACATAATTCACTTTTCTGCCTACAAGAATCACAGACTGGAAAGAAATAATTTAGGTACTGAACAGCTTCCTGGCAGGATTTCACATGGTAATGCAGGAAAAATTTGAACTTAACTCAGTACGTCATCATGAATGTTGACATGCCCTTGAAGCTAGCTTCTCACACGTTCTGAAAACAGAGCCACACATTCACTCCCTATATAACTCAACTTCTCTTCTTCTGGAAAGAGAGGATCGCAAAGTACCGTCGTATTCACTTTGTGTTGTCTCTACATAATATAACTAAGTCTAAGCATTTTTTAATTGCCTATGGAGAAAATAATCACTAAGCTTTGTGATACTGTACATGATCTAACTGGTCTCTATTAGATTATTAAGCTCCCAGGATAGAGTGTGTGGAGCTATATTTAGTGGTGTTATCCAAAACGAGAATCAACCCCTGAACTAATTTTTTAAAAATTCCTATCTTTAAAGATTCTACCATCGATGATACATTTGCTATCAGTTCATTGATCCTTAAGTTTTAATCATAGAGCATAGGTGGGAGACTGTTCCCTTCTTGGGCTGAACATCTTTAAAGATTAAATAGAGGTGAAACAGGCTTTTGCAATTTCCTAAAGGTTTAGTTTCATATTTGGGGGTGAGAATGATTATGTTCATATGTAACATGGATAAAAATGACAGAGTAGAAGGATAACCTGTGCCCCATCCACACATCAGAGGCAAATCCTATAGACCTCAAGGGAAGGAAAACATAAGCTGTTAGCCAAATAATAACTTTCAAGTAGATTTCAAAGTGGAGAGAAAAACTGGGAAACAATTCATACAAGATTTTGCTCCTGGAGAGAAATTCACATTTTCCAGGCTAGCAGAGAGCATGCCAGCAAAACACCACTTGGCTTAGCATAATTGATAGGGGACTTCTCATTCTTATAAGTGTACAGAAAAAAAACGATGCACCTAGTTAGAAGGGAGCAGGGTCTTATAAGGACGACAAGTTACAAAGTCCCACTTTTGGCAAGACCGGGTACACACACCATCTCCAATGGAGAAATCCTTGGGCAAGCCTAGTCCTAAGCCAAAGAGACTACAAACCAGAACAACACTTTGCTTGGGTTTAGTTTGAAGGATGGGGGGAAATTTGGATCTATCCTGATTTTATCTGAACATGTTTTTATACCCACTGAACCAAACCAGAGCATGACAAAGCTGTGATTACTTTGCTCCCCACAGAAGGTCAAGCGTATTTAAATTAGAGACCGGTTTTCTTTATTCACTGTGAATTTTAAGATGCTGGCCAAGATTCTGGTATTGGAATTGAAGGAAGTGTGGCAGGGATTATAGTCTTTGACTGATATGGTGGTAATTTTAAAAGCGGAGGCAAGACAAGTACACCTATTGAAATACTTTATACAGAAGCTGGAAGGATATAAGGGAAGTATCAATAACCAAATTAACCACAATTTCCTTTACATTTCTAGCATAGTTTAGGGCTAACTCGGAGGGAAGGCATATTTTATGGATAACATACCTCTGACTGGCTAGAAAATCAGTCCTAGACCACAGAGGGGAGAACACAGGCAGCTGGAGCCAGCAGCGTACCTGCCATTCCTAGGAAATCCTGTCAGAAATTTCACTGAGGGCCCCAAGAACATAGCACACACAGCCTCTGCTCTCAGCCAGTACTGCCCTTGGATCCCAGCTAGAGGGGCGCCTTTCCTGGACCCCATGCTTCAGAGGGCCCCATTCTGGCCCTTTGCCAGCCATTCCCTCCCCACAGGGCCAAATGGACATCTACCTACATTCCACAACCTCCTTCTAGACAATGCTCTGTGCACCTGGGACCATGGCAGTCCTTTTGTTCCATCTTTATCACTCTACCACTGCCTCCAAGACTTTAAGTGTAATATTAAGAGTCTTTTTTTTTTTTTTTTTTTGCGGTACGCGGGCCTCTCACTGTTGTGGCCTCTCCCGTTGAGGAGCACAGGCTCCGGACGCGCAGGCTCAGCAGCCATGGCTCACGGGCCCAGCCGCTCCGCGGCATGTGGGATCTTCCCGGACTGGGGCACGAACCCGTGTCCCCTTCATCGGCAGGCGGGCTCTCAACCACTGCACCACCAGGGAAGCCCCTTAAGAGTCATATTGACTACTGTTACCCTAGGCTGTCTTCCACTACATAACTTCCCATAACTTCTACTACATACTTCCCATAACTTCTTGGGAAATTTTCATGTTTAAAGGACCACACAGACTTACCTCCTCAGGCTGACGAAATAGGAAAATCCACAATTACTGTGTATGAATCCGTGGTGGTTCAAATCTAAGGCAGGAAGGTAGAAAGGCTGAGCCACAGACCTGTGGCCTGAGAAACTCATACTATTGGCAGAGCAGCAAGAGTTATCTCCCTGCAAAATAAGCCTCTGGGGAAACTGCTCTGCTTTTCGTAAAGGTGTTGTTAAGCCATCTGGCCATTCTGCATGCAGCCCATCTATTTAGCGTTTCACCACAGCTGGAAGCTGTAATTGACTGAAAAGGCTGAAAATGAGCTTAGTTCACAGCCTCCAGGTGAAGTGGCCCCGAAGGCTTGATCAAGAATCCACGTTCAATTTACATGACTATTCTGGAGGAAGAATATCTTGATTGTGGTAGAACTCTTTCCAAAGTGGCTTCAAATGTTTTTAGTTTCCTCTTGAACTTCTGCTGCTATATGCAAGTTATTTATAGCAAACAGGTACCCAACTACTATTGTTTATGATAACAGACCTGCATCTAAGTTTAAAGATCTTGTCAATAGGCACTGTAACTAGGCTGCCAGCCCTTAAGCCCTGATTAAGAATTCAGGCTGAATGGATTGCATTGGCAGTTGGGAACGACCTAAGGTGAACCATTGCTCAGTAAGCTGTTTTTGAGCCCACAACTGGGAGTCAGGTGTGACTGTTCATTGCAGCAATATCTCAAGATAGATCTGTCTCTAGTCAACCTTAAGGATTTATAAGATCAATTTGCATCTAGAAATAGTTACCATTGGTTGAGTGCCTATCATGTCGCAGGCTCTGTGTTAAGACCTTTGGGTATACTATCACTTTTAAATTCTCATAAAAAGCCCGTCGTAATAATAACTACTAACACTTATTAAACCACCACTACATGACAGACTGTATTGACAGCTTTATATGCATGTCTCAACTAACCCTATTACACCATTTGATGTGGCCATTACTATTATCTTTCCCTAACAAAAGAGGAAACTGGGCTATGGTCAGAGTAGGAAGCAGGGGGCTTTCACAAAGTCAGTAACTTAGATGGCCCTGTGGGGCTTGTGTTTCTATCTCCTTATAGAAATACCTTGTTGTAATGTAGTTGGACTGATCACCATCATTTTACCACAGAGGGAACTGCAAGTAACTTGTTCAAGGCCATACTGTTAGGAAATGGTAAAGAGCTTGATGGGTATATCTCTCCGCAAACTCTTATGGGTTTTTGCTCCCCAAACCAATTGCCTTTCTGTTCTAGACAGCTTTGTTTATATATGTTCTTTGATAATTTGCACATAAGGTTTAAGCTCTTTAAGAAATTATAGAGCAGGAAAAAATGGGGGTTCCTGCTACTATAAATGAAGTACTAGAACCGGAATTACACAAGGTTGAGTCCTAAGATGGGTCAGCAAGTCATTCCCACCTGAATTAGCTGAGAAGATTCTCCCTGAAGTGGGTTTGACCCGGCAGAGCCATTAGAACATTTCTTTTGGATTACTTACTTTTCTTTATACGGTTCTGTATTTTCTAAATTTTCTATAGTGAGCAAGTGTTACCTTCCAGTGTAAATGTTCACAGATAATACTGGATACATTCTCATGTTAAACATTCAAATGCACCAAGCTCTTCCCTTAAACTCTTATCTTCCTCTCCCCCCTTCCAGTCTCCTTTCCAGAGGCAGCCACAGTGAGAAGTTTGTATGAACTCCTCCAGACCTGCACTGTCTTCTAAGGACATCACCATCGACATGAGGCTACTGAGTGCTTGAAATGTCCTAGTTTAAACTGGAACGTGCTTATAAGCATAAAATACACACTAGATTTGAATATCCAGTATGAAAAAAGAGTGTAAAATATCTCATATAATTTGTTTATTGATTACATTTTGAAATGATAATATTTTGGATATACTGGGTTAAATAATATATAATTTAATTTCATCTGTTTCTTTTTACCTTTTTACATTTAGGTGGCACATGTTATATTTCTATTTTTGGACAGCACTGCTTGAGAGTCTAGATCATTTTTAGTACATCTGTACACTTATATGTACATACAGAAATATGTAGTTTTTTGGTGTCTCCTAACATAAATATGCATTATCTATACATAATTAAAACTTTATACCAGAATTAAAACTTTTTTTCCTAAAAAAGGAAGCATAATCTTTAAATGCTTTAGGCATTAAATTAATTCCTAAAAAAAAAAAATTAATTCCTTTCTTCCTCCCTTTCTCTTCCTCTTCCTCTCCCCGCACCACCCCCCATAGTTCTTGACAACCTACAAAGCCTCAGAGTGAAGAAAGTAATAATTATTCTTCACCATACAGATGCTGAAGTGAGCGCACCTAACATTGTTTTGGATTAATTCAACACAGGTACAGATTAACAAAAGGGTATCACTTGTTGGATAAAAGGACGTGCTAGTCAATAGACGAAGGCTTTGGAGTTAATGAGTCCTCGACAAAAGAAAACAGCTGCACTTGCCCCAAATGACTGGTAGGTTTTTTAAAATGTCTAGATCTGAAATTTGCTATTCTTTTTTTCTTTTTTAAACATCTTTATTGGAGTATAATTTCTTTACAGTGGTGTGTTAGTTTCTGCTTTATAACAAAGTGAATCAGCTATACATATACATATATCCCCATATCTCCTCCCCCTTGCATCTCCCTCCCACCCTCCCTATCCCACCCCTCTAGGTGGTCACAAAGCTGATCTCCCTGTGCTACGCAGTTGCTTCCCACTAGCTATCTATTTTACGTTTGGTAGTGTATATATGTCCATGCCACTCTCTTACTTTGTCCCAGCTTACCCTTCCCCCTCCCCATGTCCTCAAGTCCATTCTCTGTCTGTGTCTTTATTCATGTCCTGCCCCTAGGTTCTTCAGAAACATTTTTTTTTTTAGATTCCATATATATGTGTTAGCATATGGTATTTGCTTTTCTCTTTCTGACTTACTTCACTCCGTATGACAGTCTCTAGGTCCATCCACCTCACTACAAATAACTCAATTTCATTTCTTTTTATGGCTGAGTAATATTCCATTGTATATATGTGCCACATCTTCTTTATCCTTTCATCTGCTGATGGACACTTAGGTTGCTTCCATGGCCTGGCTATTGTAAATAGAGCTGCAATGAACATTGTGGCACATGACTCTTTTTGAATTATTTTTCAGGGTATTTTCAGGGTATACACCCAGTAGTGGGATTGCTGGGTCATATGGTAGTTCTAATTTTAGTTTTTTGAGGAACCTCCATACTGTTCTCCATAGTGGCTGTATCAATTTACATTCCCACCAACAGTGCAAGAGGGTTCCCTTTTCTCCACACTCTCTCCAGCATTTACTGTTTGTAGATTTTTTGATGATGGCCATTCTTACTGGTGTGAGGTGATATCTCATTGTAGTTCTGATTTGCATTTCTCTAATGATTAATGATGTTGAGCATTCTTTCATGTATTTGTTGGCAATCTGTGTATCTTCTTTGGAGAAATGTCTCTTTAGGTCTTCTGCCCATTTTTGGATTGGGTTGTTTGTTTTTTTGATATTGAGCTGCATGAGCTGCTTGTATATTTTGGAGATTAATCCTTTGTCAGTGTGAAATTTGCTATTCTTATCACGTCATTCCTTTCACTCAGATTTTTTTTGCAATAGGCATAGTCCCATGACCTTATGTTGGATGACTGACTATGCACTAACTCCTTTTCAGTTTGATCAGTATCGGCACCTTTGACCAATAACGTGCCACCTCTGATCAGCTACTGAATCCTGATAGTTGCTGGAAACAAAATGCTGACATGTGTGACCTATGTGATCTCTGTTTTACCAAGTTCTGACTAGTTGAAGAAATATGACAAATATTTTATAGGGTACCTAATAGATTTTATTTTGTCTAAGTAAATATCTGACGATGAATCCAGTTCAGTGGATTCTGCAAAAGAAACGACCTCAAACAAGTTCCCCATCCTCCCCCACTTAGAAAAATGGCTGTATATACATAAACTATTTACACAGACCACACTCGTGTCAATGAACTAGGAGCACGTGCACATGTAGCATTCTTGTGTTGGGCTGGAAGGGTGTTTACCATGTTCTAGCAAGGCCTCAGCATGTGCAAAACATTAGCCGCTCTTACGTGGCCTCAGTGTAGAACCTCCCTGAGGGCAGAGGAGAGAAAAAGAACATCAGGCATGAGCAGGGCTGCTGTGATACTTGGTTCTTTTCATTCCTGTGAGTGCTTCTTGGTGCTCTGTCCCATGTGTGTTCCTCTGTTTACATGCTGTCTTGATAAAGGACTGCAGTTCGAAGGCCTGTGTATTCTTTTGCTCACTCCTTGCTGCCCCGAGACAAGCTTCCCAATGGGTAAAAATGGGACACTGAATTGGGAGCCCCAAGTTTTCTTCTAGCTGGTAATTCTCCCAGCCAAATTTTCCTTGAGCAGATTCCATGGGGGCTGTCTTTAATGCTCCATATTGACAGGACATTTGAAAAGTGTTTCTTTTTATTTCTTCCTGGTCCTTGCCATCTTTACCCATCATTCAAGGAAGAATAGAGAAAAAGCAAAACAGAAACAGAGACTAGGGCAATACAGGAATTTTCAACCTTTTCTGAAGTGCTATATATCTCTGCAATTAAGACAATCTTTTGAAACTTAAAAACAAAAAAATCTTCCTTAATTAGGATTGACGTCCTCTGAGTAGATACCATCTGCTGTAGCAGCCCAACCCTGTCCTCCGCAGCTCTTGGCAGTTACAGGTGAGTAGAGGCCCCTTCTCTGTTCCCACACCCCTGCTCAAGAAGCTGCCAGGGAGCTCTCAGGCAGTAGCAGCAGGCAGGAAGTGGGGTAGGAGTGAGGGGGGTCTCCACCCATTAGCAGATGCTTAAGAAGTAGGCAGGGGAACTTTTCTATGGAGAAATTCAGGTCAGCAGATACTCCAAACCAATTTATACCATGTGCTACCCAGTTGTGGAAGCAAATTCAAGTGCTAAGAAAGGACCTGGACTGCCAATCCCCTTATTTTTTCCGTACCTTGGGCTTGGCACCCAAAAGAATAAAACAAGAACAGTTGGACTTGGTGGTTTAAAGGGAATTATTCGGCAACTTCAAGGAAGTGAAGGCAGCACAGACCAAGGCAAGCTGTCTTCATGGAACATCATGTACCAGTGACTAAATGTCAAGACCCATCATTGTCCAAGTGGTGATGTCTACACAGGTTTAGTAGTATGCTCATTCAGATTTAACCAAAAGACAAGCATGACAGGTTATCAGAATCTTTGGGGGAGGGCAGTGTGTGGAGTCAGGGAAGGTGTGAGGTAATTTTACAAATGACTTCATAATTTTTTTTTTTAAAGCACAGCAATATTATCATCCTAGTAGTTTTTGCTATAGTCTATTCTAGTAAAATGTGAAATAGAAGTTCTGCCAAAAGTACAGAAAACATTTCCAAACAAGTCATTATAGATTACATTACAACTCTAAAATAAAAATGTCTAAACATGTGTTTGTCTATTAGACTTTTTTTAAAATTAATTTTTATTGGAGTATGGTTGCTTTATGGTGTCCATCAGACTTTAGTGCATTTTTGTTAACGCTTTCCTTGTGGAAGAAATTTGACTTTTTCTTATGCTACTTCCTTAACAATAAGTTACTATGGCTTTAACAAGTGGCTATGGGCTGGGTTCATAATTTGACGTTATATTCTGAAAAATAATTTTTGTATTCCATCAACAACAGGAAAACATTAAATGATTACCTCTGTAAATTTGTTCCGATTGGCTTGCAAGCCAACTTTTACTACCTCAAAAGGGTTGACCACAATGGCTTCTGTTAGTCCAGATCCCAATCCAGCAATGATAAAGGTCTAGAAAAATTAAGTCAATCAATACTTTAAAACAAGTCATCATGTGTATGGGGTTAAACATCCTACTCATTACACTATGCAGCTGAATGTTATAATGAGAATGGAGAAACTCACATAAATGCACCGTATACCATTACTAAACAGCTTTAGATCTTGATTAGATGCTGACAATTCATGAAGAAGAAATTACAGAAGCCACAAACCACATCCTAACAATTCAAAATAAAATGTCAAAGCCCCATCAACAATGACTTTGTCCTTTAATGAAAAGAAAGGTTGTTTTACTTATTTAAGGTGGATACTAAAACATCTGTACATGTAACAACTAAAAGAGAGTTTGACTCAAAAAAGGAGAGCTTCATTTTTAAACATCTACTTAAATACATTTATTGAGCATATAAGAAATTCAAGGAGGAGAACCACAAATAAAATGCTTATAAAAAGCTAAATTTCAGGTAACCAAACAGTATAGCCAAAAATATTTAAATGTATAGCCATATTCTTAAGAGTCATTATTCTAGGAAATTAAGAAACGAAAAAAAACAGTTTAAAATTAATCCTTTATCTGTCTCTTTAAACTGATAATTGCCCTATTCTTCTAGAGCTAGAAGCTGAGGAATAAAAGTTGAGGTCAGAGATAAACAGGTTGTCTTGAAGGGCTCAGATAAAATCTAGCACATTTATCAAAAGGTGGCTGTGTATCAGGTTCTTATTTGTTATCTGTTAAGAACTTCTGCAGTAGGAAAGAACAATTTTCTAGAATTTTCCACTGAGTAGAATGCTTAAAGGATTTTCAGAAACTTTGAATCAAAAATAACCACAGGGCTTCCCTGGTGATGCAGTGGTTGAGAGTCCGCCTGCCGATGCAGGGGACACGGGTTCGTGCCCCGGTCCGGGAAGATCCCACATGCCGCGGAGCGGCTAGGCCCGTGAGCCATGGACACTGAGCCTGCGCGTCCGGAGCCTGTGCTCCGCAACGGGAGAGGCCACAACAGTGAGAGGCCCGCGTACCACAAACAAAACAAAACCCACAACTATTAAAACACACACACACACACACACACACACACACACACAAACACACACAGCAGGAAAACAAAATGAAGCAAAGCCTCAAACCTTCAAAACAGATGCTGAAAAAAATAATTCCTTGGTGCTGAAGCTCTAATTCCAGGGGAAGAGGTAATACTGTATACAACTAGGGGGGAAAAAAGTCAATGAAGAGTAAAGAGGAGAAGCTCTTATTCGGAGTCTCTAATTTATTCAGAGTAGGAGACTAAAAGAGAAAAGGGAGAAATGAATGTTCTATAACCTTAGAAGGGGAGGCAATGTGGAACCAGGGCAGGATCCAGAGCCAGGAGGTCTGGGTTTAGGTTCTGGTTTTGCCACTTTATTGGCTGTGTGACCAGAGATGCCATGTACAGTAGTTTGGGCGCAAAGGTGAATGTGGAGGCTGAAATCAGCCTGCACCCTACTTGCCAAGCCAGAAAGGCATCAGTCAGGAGAAAGGGGCACCTTTTCATAATCCACACATAAACGCCGTGTGTGTTAGCTGCAGCTCTGTGTTTAAATCACTGAGTCTTTTAAAGAAGATGTGGTACATATATTCAATGGAATGTTACTCAGATATTAAAAAGAATGAAATAATGTCATTTGTAGCAACATGGATGGACATGGAGACTATCATACTAAGTGAAGTAAGTCAGACAGAGAAAGACAAATATCATATGATATCACTTACACACAGAATCTTAAAAAAATGATACAAGTGAACTTATTTACAAAACAGACTCACAGACTTAGAGAACGAATTTATGGTTATGGGGGGGGAGGTTAGGGGAGGGGGATAGATTGGGAGTTTGGGATTGACATGTACACACTGCTATATTTAAAATAAAATCCCTTTGCATGAAAAAAAATCACTGTATCTTTTATAAGCCACTGTTTTCTCATCTGTAAAATGGAGACAACAATATCTAATCTTTGATTTAATAAGGTTATTATGAGGGTCAAAATAATGTGTGAAGGCCTTTTGTAAAGTGCTGTACAAAACCATTGTAACTGTTGCACGACGAGGAAGAATGGGATTGTATACAGATTCTAGGAGAGAGAATAACTAATGATGCTTTCCTTTCATGCCCCTTTATTACAATTTTAAACATATTTGTATAGGGTAACAGACAAAATATTTTATTCATTTACCTCAGACTTCCATCATGGAATCCAAAGGCAGAAAAAAAAAAATACTAGTCCCAAACTCTTCTGACTGAAAAAGCTAAAATCCAGATGTTCAAGTTTTTATTACTATATGCAATCTTCCAAGTAATTCACTTTTTTGTTCTTCTATAAAACTCAGCTACATTTGCTGTCAGAACTAGTGTTCAGCAGTCCCTTGTCAAAAGAATTGATCAGCTATCAGCAGATCATGTTACTCAGATTGTTCCAGAGACCAGCGGTAACTGTTGGGTCCCCAGCCTCCCAGGCTTTTCACGTGAGAGCACCAGGGGACATTTAATGGCTGTTTAAGTGTCTAGCTGTATCAAAAAGAAACTGTAATAAATGAGTTCAAGAAAAGAGAAAAACTGTATACAGTTTGCATGAATTCGGTGAGAGGAGCTGAAGTAGCCAAATGCTTTTCTGTTTGAATTCTCAAGACAGAAGTGCAGTCTCTCACATGGTACCAATGCTTGACACAGGATCAGCCACGGCCCTCTGGAAACTGTATTTTACTGTCCTTTGCTAGGAAGTTTTTTTTTTTTTTTTTTTTTTTTTTAGAATTGGCTTCTTCTTTTTTTTAATTTGTTTTTTTATTTTTGGCTGCATTGGGTCTCCGTTGCTACGCGTGGGATTTCTCTAGTTGCAGAGATGGGCTACTCTTCATTGCAGTGCACAGGCTTCTCATTGTGGTGGCTTCTCTTGCTGCAGAGCATGGGCTCTAGGTGCGCGGGCTTCAGTAGTTGTGGCTCGCAGGCTCTAGAGCATAGGCTCAGTAGTTGTGGCGCACATGCTTAGTTGCTCTGCAGCACGCGGGATCTTCCCGGACCAGGGCTTGAACCCGTGTGCCCTGCATTGGCAGGCGGATTCTTAACCATTGCGCCACCGGGGAAGCCCTGCTAGGAAGTTTTTAATCCTTTTTTTTTTTTTTTTTTTTGCGGTACGCGGGCCTCTCACTGCTGTGGCCTTTCCCGTTGCGGAGCACAGGCTCCGGACGCGCAGGCTCAGCGGCCATGGCTCACGGGCCCAGCCGCTCTGCAGCATGTGGGATCCTCCCGGACCGGGGCACGAACCTGTGTCCCCTGCATCGGCAGGCGGACTCTCAACCACTGCGCCACCAGGGAAGCCCTAATCCTCTTTTTAACAAGATGTTTTCAAAGTAAAGGGAGACAGTCAGGGAAGACACTGAGGACTTAAAAAAAAGTCTCAGCTAATTTCAGGACTCGTGCTACCACTTCTCCTTCCATGAGAGGCCGCTTCACAGCCCCCCAGCAGGAGGCTGGACCAGAGGTTTCTTTGTCACAAAACAAAGTGACACTATTAGGTTTCTTAATTGGATCCTTCCTAGAAAGGGAGTATGTATGATTTTTTAAATAGCAGCTACTTCTTCTTAATGAATCTTTAGAAATAAAGTAATGAAAGAGTTGAAGCTCAGAACTCTGCCCCTCTGGCTGAGTTCTAAGGTGCATTCCAGCAGGTAAACTGGGGGATTTTCCTGGACGTTGGAAGGCACATTGCCAATTAGAGGGCCAATACAGATTTAGTTTAGTTTAGTTTTGTTTTGCTTTGCAGGTTTGGGGGAGAAATTAGTGCATTGGCTCTCTCTGGGGCTCTCACTGCACGCATATTGATAGAACCTATTTGGTCAATATTATTTAACTTGTTTTGTGAAAAGCAGCGAAATCACGAAGAAGGAAAGGAGTGGCATCGGCAAATGTTCAAATCACCAAATGACTTTCATGTAATAGTTGAGATGTATCATCGTAAGATCACTGTTCTCCCCAACTATAAAAGGCCCCTCAGCCTGCATCTGACCACAGAGTGACCTGAGGTCCTATACTTAATACAGCTTGAGCAAAAGCTGCAAAAGTGACCTGTTAGGAAATAATTTTAGGTACAGTGACTTTCACATAAATAGATATGTGCAGTATGTATGTAAACATACGCATGTTTTGGCTTCAAAAGAGTCTTTGACAAATGTACTCTTTATATTCTTGACCATATCTCGTATGGGCCTTTCCACACGTATCATTATTATCATAAATTCATCACTGGGAGCTATAAAATGGCCAAATTGTGAGTTATTAGGAAGATGGCTTTCAACAAGTAGCTGAACATTGAATAACTCCAATTCATATTTTAGTAGCTGAGCCTGGGGAATCAAAAGGGTTTTTGTTTCCAGATTTTGCTGTATGAAATAACACACACACTTAAGTATAATAAATACTCTCACTTACCAATGCTGGTGACAGTGACACATATCCTAGCAATTTCTTGTACTGTTCAAAGGTGAAAAACTGTGAAACAAAACCAAACCCAGAGATTTATAACAATTTCCTGCAACAAACCTTTTAATTGACTCAAATTTCTTTAGTAAATCATTATATTCACCAGCATTCTAAAAAATGATAAACCATCAAACACAGTTTTTAATCCAGTCTTGGGTAGTTGCTATTGAATCTTACTTGAACATTCACATTTTCAAATGCAGCTATAATAACCTACGGAAGAGCTGATGGAATCCTTTATAGCAGTAAATGAACCATACAGCTTCCATTTACCATGACCATTTTCAGTTTCCCCAGACATCAACAGACTCCTTTTTTATGGCAGCGATTCAAAATTATAGGCATAGAGACCTGAAATCTTTGGTCTCGTATGTTTTCTCTATGGCCTGCTTTCCCAGTGAATGACCAATTTTCTAACCCATTTGTAAAAGACATACACTTCTCAGCTTTAACTCGCATTTATACTGCTGTGTATCTCTACTGTTCTATGGGATTTCTAAACACTCAGTGATGATGAAGATGCCATGATAAACTAGGGAAGGACCCAACAAGGACATCTAGTCCATCCCCTGCCTGAAAGTAAGACTGTCCTCAACCTCAGTGAAGAAAGAGAGCTGCTTATTCCTCCCTTAAAAATCTGATGATGATGAAGATTTTGTTGGTTCCTTCAGTAGATGATGTTTAATATAATTTTCTCTGTAAATGGATTTCAATGGAGGCAAATCTAATCAATCACTTTGTATAATATGTTCCAAATAAAGTTTTCTCCTCTCTTTCTATATTATACATTTTGGACAACGATCTGCTTGAACATGATGGTTTGCTCCTGGGGTACTCTGTTAGGTAGCTACCAACATCACTGATAAAACACACTCTTAGGTCCTGCTGGGGTCTGATTCTCAAGACCTCAGAAATGGCCTGGGTATTTTATGGTCTTATATGTCTTCTACTCTATTACTTTATAACCCAGTACTATGGGGCAAGAAATAAATATAGATTTGAGAGCCAAATAATATTCTGTTGTTAGAAAGAGGTAGTTCCATGTAAACATGGCTCTCATGAGTCTTTGGGCAGTTCCAGAGTCATTGCATCACCAGATAGATTGATTCTCTTGAAGACTCAGGAACTATTTTTGTGCTATGTTCCTTTAGACCAACTATGGATGTAGATTTCTGTAGAACAGGAATTCATTCATTCACTCATTCAACAAATATTTATTGGTTCTATGCACTGGGGATGCAGCAGTAAACAAAGAGAAACCCCTGCCTTCTTGGTCTAACATTCCAGTGGTTGGTGATAACCCTGAAACTATCCTAGTGTTCAAATAATACCACCAGGAGCCACAACACGTTTGATGAGAGATGCACTAGAAACGATTAAAAGGAAAAGGGTTACGATCTTGGGTTTAAAAAATAATTTATTTTTTCTTCCTTTTCATGGTCATCATCGTAATTATTCTTTGATAATCACCCTGTGTGGATTTTGACACAAGCAGCCCTAGGTTTGAATCCTGACTTAGCTATGGAGGCATAGCTTAACCTTTCTAACCCTGAAGAACACAAAACTTCTAGAGCAGTCCTTAAATAAGAGAACTTGAGTAAGATTTCTTGACATTCCTGGCACATAGGAGACTTTCAGAAAATCTTAGTTTCCATTTCCTTTCTTCACTTTGGATACTAAAGGAACCATTGATCCCTCATGTACATGTATCATTCATGAGAGCTTGCTGTGGTCTAGGAAACATGCTAAGGCCTTTGGATGTGCTACTGCATTTAATCCATACATCACCAGGTAACAGGTTAGAGTACAACCATGATTCCCACTTGTAGATACCTGTCCTGCAGCTAATGAATGGAAGGATTGAGATTTCTCCCTAAGTCTAACTCCAAAGCCTGGGTATGCTCTTAACCACTACACTACACTGTACTGCTCACTGCTGAGCCATGATTTTTAGTGGTTTGGGAAGAGGTTCTCTGTGCTAGAGTTTTCTTTCTGCTGAGGTCTTCTTGCCTTCCCTGACCTCGGAAGCTGAGTCCCTTAAGGCAGAAGATTTCAAACTTTTCTGACCACAATCTACTATTTACCATATTTACCATAATCTATTTACCCAGCACAGGTGCACATGCACATGTAGTACACACTCATATTTATAACTGAAACAAAACATTGCTGTAAAACAATGTTTAGCTCTTCACTATGTGTAATGCATTCTGTTTCTACTCTATTTCATCAAAAAATTTTCTGGTGAACCACTACATCTAGTGACCCATCAAATTGATTCCAGGACTCACAGGTCATGACCCATACTTTGGAAACACTGCTCTAAGGGGTCTATGCGGGTTCGGGAAAGTTCTGGGAGATGATGGACCTCACAGAATCCCTCACTACCTTGTTCCTTTCCAGTGTGAGGATGCATTTTTTTTTCCTTCCATGACTTTCTGTCATGACATAGAATTAAGGAACAAACTGAGATCTCAAAGGAGAAGTGTGGGACATAGACTTGACCTGTCACTCTAAGCAATTCTCACAGGCAATTCCAAGTCTACACTTTGGGGCAATTCTAGGCTTTTCATTTCCCTATCTCTAAAACTGTTTAAGGAAAACTACCACCAGCTGGTTGGTACTCAACAGCAGTCTGGCTGAAAGATTCTGGTGAATGGCTAGGATGAAGTGATTCAGGTTCCTGGGAATAAAGAAGCCTCACAGATCAGAGATAAGTTGCTAATGTATTAAATTCAAAAGTAATGAACAGGGACTCCCCTGGTGGCGCAGTGGATAAGACTATGCGCTCCCAATGCAGGGGGCCTGCGTTCGATCCCTGGTCCGGGAGCTAGATCCCACACGCATGTTACAACTAGGAGTTTGCATGCCACAACTGAGGAGCCCATGAGGTGCAACTAAGGAGCCCGCCTGCTGCAACTAACACCCAGCACAACCAAATAAATAAATAAATATTAAAGAAAAGTAGTGAACAATTTATATTACATATTCTAATAAGCAAATAGTGCTTCAAACTAAAAATTAAAAAATCTTGTTTTAATTTCTACCTTTGCAACCAAAGTCTAATTTACTGAATATAAAATAAAATATTATCTCAAGAAATGAAATAGTAAAATCTTTTAAAATGAATTTTCAATAATAGGAAATAACATGTCATTATAGTTTGAAACCAATATTAAATAAAAATATTCATTCATTCAACAAATATTTACTGGATGCCTCCCATGTGCAAAGCTTAGAAGACATTATATTACAACTATATTCTTAAGAACTAGTAGATTAGTTGTTACTTTAATTCCTTTCTATACAGCACTACTCTTTTACTTCCTTCATGATACTGCTTTTTTTTTTTTTTTTCTTCGGTACGCGGGCCTCTCACTGTTGTGGCCTCTCCCGTTGCGGAGCACAGGCTCTGGATGCGTAGGCTCAGCGGCCATGGCTCACGGGCCCAGCCGCTCCGCGGCATGTGGGATCTTCCTGGACCAGGGCTCGAATTCGTGTCCCCTGCATCAGCAGGCGGACTCTCTCTCAACCACTGTGCCACCAGGGAAGCCCCCTTCATGATATTTATTAATATTTCTCATCCACAACACTAGTTAGTGCAGAGATGTGATAAAGGTACCCTATCACATAAGACATGAGGTTACACTCTAAGGATGAAATTAGGTGGGTCAACGTGTAATAATGTTACCTACCTAGAGTCATGCAAATGTGTGACTAATGAGTTTTGAAAACATTCGTAGTCAGTCAAGGCTTTGGGAACCTTGAATATAAAATCTTGAATCCAAATTAATATGCTATATATAACCTATAAAGTGGAAGCTTGAAATTGGTAGTCTGGTTGGATTTATCCCAGGAAGAGGGGCTGGACCTTGGGGACAGGCTGTGTGGTCCCTGGAGAAGTGTCAAGTTGTGCTTCGGCAGGGGAGGTGGGTACAGTTTGCCTGGGTGACCCAGGCCTCCGGACGGCACTTACCCCTTTGCTTTCATCCACGCTCACTAAGCAGTCTGATCACTAAACTGACCACCCAGATCGTCTATTCTGGGAGGCAGTTAAATTACGTGGAAACAGTTTGATTCATTTGGGTTTTACTTTTAACAAGTGGGACCTGAGCAGTGCTCAGACTAGGGTTAACTATTCCGCAATACAGAGGCAAACACCTTCTGGGTAGCCCTCTCAATACCTGTGCATTTCTTCTCTTTTTTTTTTGCATTACAATTTTTTTTTAAACATCTTTATTGGAAAATAATTGCTTTACAATGGGGTGTTAGTTTCTGCTTTATAACAAAGTGAACTAGCTATACATATACATAAATTCCCATATCCCCTCCCTCTTGCGTCTCCTTCCCACTCTCCCTATCGCACCCCTACAGGTGGTCACAAAGCACTGAGTTGATCTCCCTGTGCTATGTGGCTGCTTGCCACTAGCTATCTAGTTTACATTTAGTAGTATATATAAGTCGATGCCACTCTCTCACTTCATCCCAGCTTCCCCTTCCCCTTCCTCGTGTCCTCAAGTCCATTCTCTATGTCTGCATCTTTATCCCTGTCCTGCCCCTAGATTCTTCATAAACTTTTTTTTCTTTTTGAGATTCCATATATATGTATTAGCATACGGTATTTGTTTTTCTCTTTCTGACTTACTTCACTCTGTATGACAGACTCTAGATCCACCCATCTCACTAGAAATAACTCAATTTCATTTCTTTTTATGGCTGAGTAATATTCCATTGTATATATGTGCCACATCTTCTTGACCCATTCATCTATTGATGGACACTTATGTTGCTTCCATGTCCTGGTTATTGTAAATAGAGCTGCAATGAACATTGTGGTACATGACTCTTTTTGAATTATGGATTTCTCAGGGTATATGCCCAGTAGTAGGACTGTTGGGTCATATGGTAGTTCTATTTTTAGTTTTTTAAGGACCCTCCATACTGTTCCCCATAATGGCTGTACCAATTTACATTCCCACCAAGAGTGCAAGAGGGTTGCCTTTTCTCCACACTCTCTCCAGCATTTATTGTTTGTAGATTTTTTCATGACGGCCATTCTGACTGGTGTGAGGTGATACCTCATTGTAGTTTTGATTTGAATTTCTCTAATTATTAGTGATGTTGAGCATTCTTTCATATGTTTTTTGGAAATCAGTATATCTTCTTTGGAGAAATGTGTATTTAGGTCTTCTGCCCATTTTTGGATTGGGTTGTTTGCTTTTTTGATATTGAGCTGCATGAGCTGCTTGTTTATTTTGGAGATTAATCCTTTGTCAGTTGCTTCATTTGCAAATATTTTCTCCCATTCTGAGGGTTGTCTTTTGGTCTTGTTTATGGTTTCCTTTGCTGTGCAAAAGCTTTTAAGTTTCATTAGGTCCCATTTGTCTATTTTTGTTTTTATTTCCATTTCTATAGGCGGGGGGTCAAAAAGGATCTTGCTGTGATTTATGCCACAGAGAGTTCTGCCTAAGTTTCCCTCTAAGAGTTTTATAGTGTCTAGCCTTATATTTAGGTCTTTAATCCATTTTCAGTTTATTTTTGTGTATGGTGTTAGGGAGTGTTCTAATTTCATTCTTTTACATGTAGCTGTCCGGTTTTCCCAGCATCACTTATTGAAGAGGCTGTCTTTTCTCCATTGTATATTTTTGCCTCCTTTATCAAAAATAAGTTGACCATATGCGTGTGGGTTTATCTCTGGGCTTTCTATCCTGTTCAATTGATCTATATTTCTGTTTTTGTGCCAGTACCATACTGTCTTGATTACGGAAGCTTTGTAGTATAGTCTGAAGTTAGGGAGCCTGATTCCTCCAGCTCCGTTTTTCTTTCTCAAGATTGCTTTGGCTATTCGGGATCTTTTGTGTTTCCATAGAAATTGTGAAATTTTTTGTTCTAGTTCTGTGAAAAATGCCATTGGTCATTTGATAGGGATTGCATTGAATCTGTAGATTGCTTTTTTTGTTTGTTTTTTTTGTTTGTGGTACATGGGCCTCTCACTGTTGTGGCCTCTCCCATTGTGGAGCACAGGCTCTGGACGCGCAGGCTCAGCGGCCATGGCTCACGGGCCTAGCTGCTCCGTGGCATGTGGGATCTTCCCGGACCGGGGCAGGAACCCATGTCCCCTGCATCGGCAGGCAGACTGTCAACCACTGCACCACCAGGGAAGCCCTGTAGATTGCTTTGGGTAGTACAGTCATTTGCACAATGTTGATTCTTCCAATCCAAGAACATGGTATATCTCTCCATCTGTTTGTATCATCTTTAATATCTTTCATCAGTGTCATAGTTTTCTGCATGCAGGTCTTTTGTCTCCTTAGGTAGGTTTCTTCCTATATATTTTATTCTTTTTCTTGCAATGGTGAATGGGAGCGTTTCCTTAATTTCTCTTTCAGATTTTTCATCATTAGTATATAGGAATGTAAGAGAGTGCATTAATTTTGTATCCTGCTACTTTACCAAATTTATTGATTAGCTCTAGTAGTTTTCTGGTAGCATCTTTAGGATTCTCTATGTAGAGTATCATGTCATCTGCAAACAGTGACAGCTTTACTTCTTCTTTTCCTAATTGGATTCCTTTTATTTCTTTTTCTTCTCTGATTCTGTGGCTAAAACTTCCAAAACTACATTGAATAATAGTGGTGAGAGTGGGCAACCTTGTCTTCTTCCTGACCTTAGTGGAAATTTTTTCAGTTTTTCACCATTGAGAACGATGTTGCTGTGGCTTTGTCATATATGGCCTTTATTTTGTTGAGGTAAGTTCCCTCTATGCCTACTTTCTGGAGGGTTTTTATCATAAATGGGTGTTGAATTTTGTCAAAAGCTTTCTCTGCATCTACTGAGATGATCATATGGTTTTTATCCTTCAATTTGTTAATATGGTTTATCACATTGCTTGATTTGCATATATTGAAGAATCCTTTCATTCCTCGGATAAACCCCACTTGATCATGGTATGTGATCCTTTAAATGTGCTCTTGGATTCTGTTTGCTAGTATTTTGTTGAGGATTTTCGCATCTATGTTCATCAGTGCTATTGGCCTGTAGTTTTCTTTCTTTGTGACATCTTCGTCTGGTTTTGGTATCAGGGTGATGGTGGCCTCATAGAATGACTTTGGGAATGTTCCTCCCTCTGCTATATTTTGGAAGAGTTTGAGAAGGATAGGTGTTAGCTCTTCTCTAAATGTTTGATAGAATTCACCTGTGAAGCCATCTGCTCCTGGGTGGTTTGTTGGAAGATTTTTAAATCACAGTTTCAATTTCAGTGCTTGCGATTGGTCTGTTTATACTTTCTATTTCTTCATGCTTCAGTCTCGGAAGGTTGTGCTTTTCTAAGAATGTGTCCATTTCTTCTAGGTTGTCCATTTCATTGGCATATAGTTGCTTGTAGTAATCTCTCATGATCCTTTGTATTTCTTCAGTGTCAGTTGTTATTTCTCCTTTTTCGTTTCTAATTCTATGGATTTGAGTCTTCTCTGATTTTTCTTGATGAGTCTGGCTAATGGTTTATCAATTTTGATTATTTTCTCAAAGAACTAGCTTTTAGCCTTACTGATCTTTGCTATCATTTCCTTCATTTCTTTTTCATTTATTTCTGATCTGATCTGTATGATTTCTTTCCTTCTGCTAACTTTGGGGTTTTTGTTCTTCTTTCTTTAACTGCTTTAGGTGTAAGGTTAGATTGTTTATCTGAGATGTTTTTTGTTTCTTGAGGTAGGATTGTATTGCTATAAACTTCCCTCTTAGAACTGCTTTTGCTGCATCCCATAGGTTTTGGATTGTTGTGTTTTATTGTCATTTGCTTCTAGGTATTTTCTGATTTCCTCTTTGATTTCTTCAGTGATCTCTTGGTTATAAAGTAGTGTATTGTTTAGCCTAAATGTGTTTGTGTTTTTTACAGATTTTTTCCTGTAATTGATATCTAGTCTCATAGCATTGTGGTCACAAAAAATACTTGATACAATTTCAATTTTCTGAAATTTAACAAGGCTTAATTTATGGCCAAAGATATGATCTATCCTGGAGAATGTTCCATGAGCACTTGAGAAGAAAGTATATTCTGTTGTTTTTGGATGGAAAGTCCTATATATATCAATTAAGTCCATCTTGTTTAATGTATCATTTAAAGCCTGTGTTTCCTTATTTATTTTCATTTTGGATGATCTTTCCATTGGTGAAAGTGGGGTGTTAAAGTCCCCTACTATGATTGTGTTACTGTTGATTTCCCCTTTTATGACTGTTAGCATTTGCCTTATATATTGGGGTGTTCCTATGTTGGGTGTATAAATATTTACAATTGTTATATCTTCTTCTTGGATTGATCCCTTGATCATTATGTGGTGTCCTTCTTTCTCTCTTGTAATAGTCTTTATTTTAAAGTCTATTTTGTCTGATATGAGAATTGCTACTCCAGCTTTCTTTCAATTTCCATTTGCATGGAATATCTTTTTCCATCCCCTCACTTTCAGTCTGTATGTGTCCCTAGGTCTGAAGTGGGTCTCTGTAGACAGCATATGTACGGGTCTTGTTTTTGTATCCATTCAGCCACTCTAGGTCTTTGGTTGGAGCATTTAATCCATTTACATTTAAGGTAATTATCGATATGTATGTTCCTATTACCATTTTCTTAATTGTTTTGGGTTTTTTATTTTTATTTGGGTCTTTTCCTTCTCTTGTGTTTCCTGCGTAGAGAAGTTACTTTAGCATTTGTTGTAAAGCTGGTTTGGTGGTGCTGAATTATCTTAGCTTTTGCTTGTCTGTAAAGGTTTTAAGTTCTCTGTCAAATCTGAATGAGATCCTTGCTGGGTAGAATACTCTTGGTTGTAGGTTTTTCCCTTTCATCACTTTAAACATGTCCTGCCACTCCCTTCTGGCTTGCAGAGTTTCTGCTGAAATATCAGCTGTTAACCTTATGGGGATTCTCTTGTATGTTATTTGTTGCTTTTCCCTTGCTGCTTTTAATATTTTTCCTTTGTATTTAATTTTTGATAGTTTGATTAATATGTGTCTTGGCATGTTTCTCCTTGGATTTATTCTGTATGGGACTCTCTGCATTTCCTGGACTTGATTAACCATTTCCTTTCCCATTATAGGGAAGTTTTCAACTATAATCTCTTCAAATATTTTCTCAGTCCCTTTCTTTTTCTCTTCTTTTTGTGGGACCCATATAATTCAAATGTTGGTGCATTTAATGTTGTCCCAGAGGTCTCTGAGACTGTCCTCAATTCTTTTCATTCTTTTTTCTTTATTCTGCTCTGTTGTAATTATTTCCACTATTTCACTGACCCTTTCTTCTGCCTCAGTTATTCTGCTACTGATTCCTTCTAGAGAATTTTTAATTTCATTTATTGTGTTGTTCATCATTGTTTGTTTGCTCTTTAGTTCTTCTAGGTCCTTGGTAAACGTTTCTTGTACTTTCTCCATTCTATTTCCAAGATTTTGGATCATCTTTACTATCATTACTCTGAATTGTTTTTCAGGTAGACTGCCTATTTCCTCTTCATTTGTTTGGTCTGGTGGGTTTTTACCTTGCTCCTTCATCTGCTGTGTGTCTCTCTGTCTTCTCATTTTGCTTATCTCACTGTGTTTGGGGTCTCCTTTTCGCAGACTGCAGGTTTGTAGTTCCCGTTGTTTTTGGTGTCTGACCCCAGTGGCTAAGGTTGGTTCAGTGGGTTGTGTAGGCTTTCTGGTGGCAGGGACTAGTGCGTGTTCTGGTGGATGAGGCTGGATCTTGTCTTTCTGGTGGGTAGGACTGCGTCCGTTGGTGTGTTTTGGGATGTCTGTGACCTTATTATGATTTTAGGCAGCCTCTCTGCTAATGGGTGGGGTTGTGTTCCTGTGTTGCTAGTTGTTTGGCATAGGGTGTCCTGCACTGTAACTTGCTGATCATTGAGTGGAGCTGGGTCTTAGCACTGAGATGGAGATCTCTGGGAGAGCTTTCACTGTTTGATATTATGTGAAGCTGGGTGGTCTCTGGTGAACCAATGTCCTGAACTCGGCTCCCCCACCTCAGAGGCACAGACCTGACACCAGGCTGGAGCACCAAGACCGTCAGCCACACGTCTCAGAAGAAAAGGGAGAAAAAAAGAAATAAACAAATAAAAAATAAAATAAAATAAAGTTATTAAAATAAAGAACAATTATTAAAAATTAAAAAGCAATAAAAAAAGAAAAAAAAAACGAAAGAATGAAGAGAGCAACCAAACCAAAAAACAAATCCACCAATGATAACAAGCCCTAAAAAGTATAGTAAAAAAACAAAACAAAACAAAAAAAACAACACAGACAGACAGGACCTAGGACAAATGGTAAAAGCAAAGCTATACAGACAGAACCACACAATGAAGCATACACATACACACTCACAAATAGACAAAAAGGAAAAAACATATATATCGTTGCTCCCAAAGTCCACTGCCTTAATTTTGGGATGATTCGTTGTCTGTTCAGGTATTCCACAGATGCAGGGCACATCAAGTTGATTGTGGAGATTTAATCCGCTGCTCCTGAGGCTGCTGGAAGAGATTTCCCTTTCTCTTCTTTATTTGCACATCTCCTGGGGTTCAGCTTTGCATTGGCCCCAGCTCTCTGTGTAGGTCGCCTGAGGGCGTCTGTTCCTGCCCAGACAGGATGGGGTTAAGTAGCAGCTGATTAGGGGGATTTGTTCACTCAGGCTGGGGGGAGGGAGGGGTACGGAATGTGGGGCGAGCCTGCAGCGGCAGAGGCTGGCGTGACGTTGCACCAGCCTGAGGCCCGCCATGTGTTCTCCTGGGGAAGTTGTCCCTGGATCGCAGGACCCTGGCAGTGGCGGGCTGCACAGGCTCCCAGGAGGGGAGGTGTGGACAGTGATCTGTGCTTGTACACAGGCTTCTTGGTGGCTGCAGCAGCAGCCTTAGCATCTCATGCCTGTCTCTGGGGTCCGCACTGATAGCCACAGCCCACGCCCATCTCTGGAGCTCATTTAGGTGGTGTTCTGAATCCTCTCTCCTCGTGCACCCTGAAACAATGGTCTCTTGCCTCTTAGGCAAGTCTAGACTTTTCCCGGACTCCCTCACGGCTAGCTGTGGCGCACTAGCCCCCTTCACGACGCGTTCACGCAGCCGACCCCAGTCCTCTCCCTGGGACCTGACCTCTGAAGCCTGAGCCTCATCTCCCAGCCCCCGACCACCCCGGCAGGTGAGCAAACAAGCCTCTCGGGCTGGTGAGTGGTGGTCGGCACTGATCCTCCGTGCGTAAATCTCTCCACTTTGCCCTCTGCTCCCCTGTTGCTGCACTCTCCTCCGTGGCTCCGAAGCTTCCCCCTCGCCACTCCCCATCTCCGCCAGTGAAGGGGCTTCCTAGTGTGTGGAAACTTTTCCTCCTTCACAGCTCCCTCCCACTGGTGCAGGTCCCATCCCTATTCTTTGTCTCTGTTTTTTTCTTTTTTCTTTTGCCCTACCAATGTACTTGGGGAGTTTCTTGCCTTTTGGGAAGTCTGAGGTCTTCTGCCAGCGTTCAGTAGGTGTTCTGTAGGAGTTGTTCCACATGTAGATGTATTTCTGATGTATTTGTGGGGAGGAAGGTGATCTCCATGTCTTACTCTTCTGCCATCTTGAAGGTCTCTACCACCCTGTGCATTTTGAGGCCTCCCAGTTTGGCTGGTGGGAACAGACACTGCTCCCAGCCCCACATGACTGCCCAGCGCTGATCCCTCGAATCCTTTGGACGGCTGTTTCCAGCCCTTGCTCGTTTCCTCATATGTGCTCAGGTCAGCTGAATACTTGAGGCGTCCCTCTGCAGACCTTAGTGTCTCTCTCTGTGCAGCTCTCTCCTTCTCTGGTGCTATGGCCTGCGAACTCTAGGTGCCTTGCCCTCCCTGGCCTCTCACCTCCTTCTCAACCCAGGGAGTCCACTTGTTGAGGGAGTCAACTGGACTTCTCCTGTGTGTCCCTGGAAACTCTCTCAAGCCAGTGAGCTGGGGCAATCCATAGGGCTCATCTCATTTGTTTTCCATCTCAGGTATGACTCTCCCTCCTTGTCTTATGTCCAGTGTCTTAAAAATTGTGGTTTCATATATGTTGTTCATTTTCTGTTCTTGCTGTTTCAGGCAGGAGAGAAAATCTGGTCCCTGTGACTTCATCTTGGCTGGAAATACAGTGGTGAACAAATAGACTTCACAGTATATCAGTATAATCTTTCATGAGTTTGGTTAGCATTAAGCAGTCCTTGAGAATCTGACCATGGAATAATGGTGTTCCTGGACCTGTGAAGCTCAAGACTAGATCCTGGAACCTGGCACGTTGTTCCTGCCATCCCTGAGTAAACAGCTGGTCTCTTTCTGAGGTCTTCATTTCCTTTTGCTAACTACAATACTAATTCTGTCTTCATTTGTGAAAGGGGAAGTTTCACTTATTTAGCATAAATGAATCTTATTATTTTAATGATGAATCTCATTTCAAAGAATAAAGTACAGAAAAAACAACATTATCTGTTTCTAGGCATTGTCTGTTTATATACACACACACACATAATATTCAGAGAGCATATATACATATGTATGTGTATGTATATATCTATGGTCTCTAAATATTTTTTCAAAGTAAACTTCGATGACATACAATGAAGCAGTTTATGATGTATGAAACGGTTGCAATCAGATGATCATTTTCCTCACAAATCCTAAGATAAAGTATCTATAAAATGAGTGCTTTCATAAATTGTATTGAAAAACTAGTGCTATCCATCTGGCAAAGATACACTAAACTCGAAGTTATACTTAAAAAGCCAACGTACTTACCATATGTCTCAATAATTTTAAGGTAAAATATACTTGAAACAACATGTCTGGGACACATACACCATATCCAGTTGCCCAAAAGTTCATCTGTTAACCATTGTTCTGGCAGGGAGCATTGCTTTTTTTAAGTAGAGACTAATTCAGTTTTGTAAAGCTCAAGTTTTTTTTTTTTTCTTCTGTAAAAGACTGTTCAACATTGATAAACCTTAATCCTCTTAAAGTTTAAATTGTCTCCAACATACAGTATTAAGAAAAAATATTCCATGGAAAACTAATTATAGTTTACTTTATTTATACACGTAAAACTGAACAAATGAATATATTATTCCATGGAGACAAAGTGACTTTCCTTTTGAACAGGAACTATGCTCTGTTTGTTTACTTGGGCAATCTTTTATCAAGTGAAGCCATTTCATAATTCAACTCAGCCCTCTTGTGTACTTTGGTGAACTTTTTCCAGATTGTCTATTGCGATTCAGATCCTTTTCTTTTCTTTTTTTTTTTTTTGATTCAGATCCTTATAATCAAATTTGTATTGAAGTAATAATATAAAATCACAAAAACTATGGCAATGAAGAGGATGAATTTACAGAGAAAGCATGTTTTAAAGCTTTGCTTTCTGAATTCTAGACCTGAATTAAATCCTATTAAATCACCATTTTCACAGGATGTAAAAGTTTGGTGTCTGTGTATATATGTTGGGGTTTTTTTAATTATAATTTTTAACTCAGTCACCCTCTTAATTAACTGATATAAGTATATAAGCTGTTTTTCTTACCTTTCAGGAATGTTGGGAATACAAATTGAGTAATGTATGTGAAAAAAGCTTTATGTCATTAGCTGGAAAGGAAGTCTTTCAGTCTAAGTTTATGTTATCCTTATTATGGAAAGACAAAGCCATATTTGGTGATGTCAGTGGTGTGGGGGGAGGGGCAATGCCAGTCAGAGCCACTGGGATCAGGACTTTTGTCTGAAAGAACTTATAAAAGTGCAATCAGATTTAGTTCTTTCTCCCCGGAGGTCCTGCTAGATCTCCATGTTCTTATCCAGATACTGAACCAGCAGGTAGTACATAAACGTCCATAGTTACAAGATTATGCAGAAGCCCCATAGCACAGGGCGATCAGCTCAGTGACCACCTAGAGGGGTGGGATAGGGAGGGTGGGAGGGAGATGCAAGAGGGAGGAGATATGGGGATATATGTATATGTATAGCTGATTCATTTTGTTATACAGCAGAAACTAACACCCCATTGTAAAGCAATTATACTCCAATAAAGATGTTTAAAAAAAAAAGAATGGAAATCAGTGTAGTGGAAGTAATGATTTTGTGAAAACCAGAATAGAGAATTTTAACAGAGGAGACCAGGGGGAAAAATGAAGTTAGCACACCAAATAAATGTGCTATATGAGAATCATACACAAAGAAATATAATGTTTTAGTGTGCTCTGTTCATAAAATGAGACTGATTTAAGGAGAAAGGCTTTTCTACCTCGCCTCTCTCCTCTCCTCTCCCTCTCTCTTTCTTTAATAATTATTGCTCCAAAGGCAAAGTTATAAATTGCCTTGAGAAAAAGTCCAAGCTCTTTTGTGGCTGCTGTGGTTTGATTACATGAATTTCATTCACCACTGTGCTTTTTGTATAATTTCCCCATTAGAAGGGAATGCCTTTACCTGGAAAAAAAATCCACAAATCAATATAGCAATATTTGAGAGACTGACCAAGTCTAATTATGATAAAAATTGTTACAATTTAAAAAATTTAAGATTTTTTAAAATTTTAGAAGTTTTAGGATTTTATGTTTAATTTCCATTAAGTCCCATAGTTTACGGTGGGATGTGTTGATGCTGAAGTTCTTACTACAGTCTATTTTCAGTTGGTGGGAAGGCATACAATGTTTACCTTCACTGCTCTTTTTGGTGTTTCAGCCAAGATGGGTGGCAGAATTCCCTTGTAAAAACCGAACAACCTATTGGAGAAATAAAAAGATTTATATAAGTAAGGGAATTAGGAAACAGGTGATTGTGCCATTGTTTATGGGTAAAGCAACTAATCTTAAAGTATTCCCAATTATTCAATGTAGCACATCAGTCATGAAATCTTCCTTTGTTTTAATTCTAAAGTGAAGAGATTATGAATTCTACATCTATATACTATGACATTCAGAAGAGGAATAAATGATACTGAGACTGGAACCCCTTAGGTAAGTTGCTAAACATAATCATGAGTTGTACGTTAAAGCTAAAGTCAGCCCTCCTTAATCTAAGGAATCTTGAATTTATTTTCCCAGTTGTGTGGTTGGTAGTAGCCTCAAGCTGTCTACCGTCTTGCATCTCCTCCCTGTGGTCACCAAATGAGGTTAGTGCTATACCTAAGCCCACTAGACTGAAACATCTGAGGCTAACCAGGTGATGAAAACCTCAATTTTAGGTTTACTAACACAGGGGAACTAACAAACTCTATGGCTGTGGAACTAGGGCTCCCAGCTCTGTCCTGAATTAGTCATATTTTTTTTAACTTCCTTGGTGGAGATGGAAGGAAGTCAGGGAGGGCAAATTACAGGGACATATGTTGCTGACAGAAGAAATGTCAAACTCCCCTGCTGATATGCAATCTCACAGGGCATGGGACAGCTATTGTTGCCAATATTGAGAGACTCATGGTTACATATTCAGACATTTTTAGGAAAAAAAAGAATGAGTGCCATATGCTTATGATAAGTTTTATAAAAAGTCACCACTTACTTCTCATTAAAATTTAAGATTCAAAATTTTATATTTGTCTGTCCTGGAATCTTTACATATATATATGCTATACCCTCATTTAAACCTGAAAATATTTCAACAGAAGAGAATATTCTGCATAATTTTCTGAGATAATCAGTTTCCCTGGTGAACCCATAAGTGGCTACAGATAAAGGCAGGACTCAACATGTTCCTATTTTAGGATATACATATAATATCCTAGAGAAAGCTGGAGCTTCTCTGATTGACCCATCAAACTTCACTCCAGCTCCCTTATTTGGGTTCTGCTTCTAGCTGAGCTTCTGGAACAATAACATTAAGAATTTATTCAGATTAACCCACTGTGCCACCCAATCCAACATGGTGACCTCTTGCTCTTCCTCGATTCACTGGCTTACACAGCACCCTTCAGTGAGGGAAGCAAAAGGATTTTCTTACAGCTTCTAATTGTTAGTTCCTTGAGGGCTAGGTGTGCACTACAGTGCTTATCCCAGAGTGTTTGTGTGTGTGTATGTGTGCACGCATGTGTATGTAACCAGGACACAAATATTTGTTAAGATTATGGATTTTAAGAAGAGGAAGAAAGGAATCAAATGATCCCCTGATGTGGGCTTATTTTGCCCACTATTTTCAACCTAATGAATAGTACTAGCATTTGTATATAGGAAGTAAAGCAGAATCTGCTTTGAAGAACTATGGGAATTCATGAATTCCCCCCACCTCCTTTCCATTCCAACTACTGATGCCTGAAATTCACTTGTAAAACGTAAATACTCTTTGTCATTTAAATTTCATTATAAATTAATTATTATATAATTTTCAGCATGAGAGTGACTAAGCATAGGTTTGGTCTTCCTAAAAGATAAATGTGATTTTCCTGAATAGAAGTTCTATATTTATAATAAAAGACATTATTAGTTCTGTTCTTCTTGGGCTGATTTTTTCCCATCTGGAAGATTATGTCTGGTTATAGGGGGGAAACAAAGAAGAACATTTAAGTAAGTAAAGCTTTTAGGACAGAGTGTCCTGATTAATAGAGGTACTTGAAATCCCATACAATGGAGAACAGATATAGGTCGAACAGTTGCTCAGCCTGGAGAAGAAAGAGCTTAGGGACAAACATGATGGATCTTTTGAAAAATGAGCATGTAGGAAAGAGATTAGACTTTTCTGTTTGTTTCCAGGTGGTAGAACTAGGACCAACAGGTTCAAGCAACAAGGAAAGACACATTTTTGGCTCAGTGGGAGCTTAATACAAGGAAGTACTTCTAATAATCTGAACTATCTGAAGATAGAATGGACTCTTGAAAAGTGTGAGTTCCTTTTGGTATGTGGTCAAGTGGTCTGGATGGCCACTCATCATGGATGCCAGAAATGGACACAGCAATGAAAGGATTTGAGGGACCTCAAGCTTGGTTTACTCCAATCCTCAGATTTTGTTATTCTAAGAAAAAGAACAAGAAGACATGGGAAAGCACTTTTCTGAAGAGACAAACTCTGCATTACTTTAAACTTTTGCCTAACGTGGAGCACTGCTTCTCTGGAGGAGGACAGAAGTCTTATAAGCAACACAGAAGGTCTTCATTTAAAAAATGATGAGAGAAAATATTAAAAAGAGGTGTAAGGCAGGAGGGAAGAAAGGCAGCTGGGAGAACCATAAGGATTTAATCTGAAAAGAGCTGGGAGGTCCAGAGCCCTCTGCTTCATGTTGGCGATGCTTCCTTGATGCGTCCTCTTTCTCCTCTCTCTGCTCTGCTCCTTTCATGTGCAATCATCTTCCCCTCCCCCACCAGCTCCAGCCATCCCACCATCCTGAACTCTCTAATGAGGAATGAAGAGCTTTAAAGGGAGATTCTCAAGGACCATGGGCAGCGTTTGCTGGCAAATGGGAAGCTAGAACTATGTATTTCCTTGCATTATTTTTACAGTATATCCATGCAATATTGGGCAACTATGGAATAGCCAGGCTGGCACCTCTTCTGCTGAGAATTGCCCCACCCAATTTTTTTTAAACCACTGGAACCAATGTATTAGTACAATATGATACTGCTAGTAGGCAGTGGTTGACTGGGCATCTCGCTAAATGGATCCAAGTGGTATTCTGCCTCTGTGCCCCAGTTAATCTGACCCAAGCAGTGCTTTTCTCCAGGATTTTGGAATTGGAATTGAAAAGGTGAGCCTCACTATGTGTGGTTGAAGCTCTAAGATATAAAGCTAGAATATCAACAGCAGTCATGTTTTCTGTCAATCTGCAGTGATAAGAAAGAAGGAAGCCATCGTTCAGGGAAACAAAGAAGAAAGATAGAGAAGTTCTGATACTGTGAGTGTGATCCTGCTGCCAGGATTTCTTTAAGCCTAGTTACACCTTGACCCTTCTTAAATACTGACATTTCCCTTTGTTTTTGATCCTTTGAGATACCCAGTAACATTTATAATAAATTTCTTTATCTCCTTACAACCCAAAGTCCCAGATCAGGAAATTGGTCCCTACAGCAAAAGTGGCTGCTGCTGTACCTCTGTACCATGCCCTCTTCCTTGAAAAGCCTTTGGTCAGGTAAGAGTGGCACTTGGGCCAATCCAAAGAGTCACACCCAAAATGTGAGCAAGAATGCAAATCAAAACTACAATGAGGTACCACCTCACACAAGTCAGAATGGACATAATTAAAAAGTCTACAAATAATAAGTGTTGGAGAGTGTGTGAAGAAAAGGGAACCCTCTTACACTGTTGGTGGGAATGTAAATTGGTGGAGTTATTATGGAAAACAGTATGGAGGTTCCTCAAAAAACTAAAAATAGAGTTGCCGTATGATCCAGCAATCCCACTCCTGGGCATATACCCAGACAAAGCTATAATTCGAAAAGATACATGCACCCCTATGTTCGTAGCAGCACTATTTATAATAGCTAAGGCATGGAAACAACCTAAATGTCCATCGATAGATGAATGGATAAAGAAGATGTGGTATATATGTACAATGGAGCACTACTCAGCTATAAAAAAGAATGAAATAATGCTGTTTGCAGCTACATGTATGGACATAGAGATTATCATGTAGCGAAGTAGTCAGAAGGAGAAAGACAAATACCATATATCACTCATATGTGGAATCTAAAATATGACATGAACATATCTATGAAACAGAAACAGACTCATAGGCAGAGAATGGACTTGTGGTTGCCAAGGGGGAGAGGGGGTGAGGGAGGGAAGAATTGGGAGCTTGCGATTAGCAAACTACTATTTATAGGATGGATAAACAACAAGGTGCTACTGTATAGCAAAGGGAACTATATTCAATATCCTGTGATAAACCAGAATGGAAAAGAATATGAAAACAAATATATATTGATATATGCATAACTGAATCCCTATGCTGTACGGCAGAAATTAATACAACATTGTAAATGTAAATCAACTATACTTCAACACAATTTTTTTAAAAATGTGAGCAAGAGAATGTGGGTAAGGCCTCAAGCTGATGACATATTTTTCTGACTTGGTTAGAAAATTACTGGAAGTTATCCTAATGTAAAGTAGGATATACAGATTCTAAAAAACCAAAAGAACTTGTAATGTTTTATGAAGAAGATACTTCTTTTTTTTGGCTAAAGAACTGATGTTTGTACTCACATGCACTGTTCATTCTGCCAATTTTTTCTGTGTTCATGTAATTTTGGCTTGAAATACAGAGCATATATCTTACCAGGACAATAAACAGGGAAGTTAAGAGATTTGTGACACCCATATCAACATGCTTTATCCTGCTTACTTCCCAGGACATTCAGTCGACTCCCTGAATGAATGGAAAGTGAGATTCTAATGTCTACTGGAAAGACAGTAAAACCACCACAGTGTTTTTTTGTTTGTTTGTTTGTTTGTTTTGCGGTACGCGGGCCTCTCACTGTTGTGGCCTCTCCCGTTGCGGAGCACAGGCTCCGGACGTGCAGGCTCAGCGGCCATGGCTCACGGGCCCAGCCACTCCGCGGTGTGTGGGATCTTCCCAGACCAGGGCACGAACCCGTGTCCCCTGCATCGGCAGGCGGACTCTCAACCACTGCGCCACCAGGGAAGCCCCACCACAGTGGTTTTAAGTTTTGACCCACATCAAGCCAACCGGAGAACTCTTTGGAAGACACAGAAGAACCAATGCAAGACCTCCCATAAAACTGTTGTATGAACTGTATGGAAGCCCTCATATAATTTCTCAGAGTTGTTTCTTCTAAAAGTTGTGAGTTCGATTTTAACTATCCTGTGTAGGGAAATGTTAACTTGGATGTGTATAGACTTTTGTTGACATTGTTATAAGTAAAAATAGTCAAATTTGTTGAATGCTTAATATGGACTAGCCACTCTGTTAAGAATAAATATATGAAGGCATATGGACATATTTAATCTCATCCAATTCTCACAACAATCCTTTGAGGTAGCAATAATTATTTTCTTCATTTTGCAGGTGAAGTCTGTGAGCCTATCACTACCAAACAGGGGACGGCAACTCAAATCAAGTTCCACTGTCCTCACAGTCTCTTTCCTTGACCACTGAGCGGTAAAGGTATTGTAGTTTTTCTTAAAATAAAATCATTTTTACAAACACCTTTGAAAAGTCAAGTTATTTCTGTTGCAAAAATATTTTGTCATTTCTTATTTTAGGAGGAAGCAGAAGAAGCAATTAAAAATCAGGTTTCTAGTCCATTTCCATTCAATTCTCTTTTAAAGTAATATACCACACTACCTGCATAACTGATAGATCTGGGCTGAGATGAACAGGATCATTTTCTGGGAAAACTTTTGGGTTGTTTATTAAATATTTTCTAGGTGGATCAGATGAGAAAAAAAAAGTAGGCCCTAGGATCAACTTTTTTTCCCCATAGGATAAAGTTTTGTCCTTAAGAGAGACACCAGGATAATTCTGTCAGTGTGGGAAAAAGTCAATGCATAGTTCAGTAATATAATAAAACACAGAAATATTAATACTAAATATTAAAATAAAAACTGTTGTTATCCAAAAAGTCAGTGGGGAGCACCTTTGGCTGTTGACTTAACAGACACCCTCCTCACCCCTCCTTGTTCCTTGAGGTGCAGGTATTCACTGTACCTTTCTCCAGTCCAGGGGGTGAAGCAGAGTTCTTCAAACCTATCATGGTGGTCCCATTCCCTTACTAGTGAGTGGGTTGAGTATGGACATACGACCCAAGCCTAGCCCACTGTACCAGCAAAGAGGGAGGGATGCATGCTGCAAGTCTTGGATTTCTAGCCTAAGGAAAAGAGCACATAGGAAGAAAAGCCCCTCTTTTCCACTAGAGGTTGTCCTCACTGCATGAGATCCCTGTGTACCGTGGCCAAGTGAGATATCATTGCCCACAAGCTGAGCATGGCCATCAGAGGCAAATAAGACCTGGACCTTGATCACATCACTGGGCTGCTCAATGAACCAATCCTGGCATCCTACCTCCAGATTTCTGGTTATGTGAAATTAAAAATAAACCTTTACTATTTGAGCTGCTTTCAGTTACATCTTCTGTTAACCTACAGCTAAAAGCATTCTGATACAAACAGCTTTAACACCACCATTTCTGAAAAAGTCTTAAATTGTAACTCTTAAATCATAATCATGGTGAAGATAGTTGTTAAATGTTAAGCAAAGCACTTAGAAGGAGACTGTGAAAACCATTTTGAAAATGTTTTTAGATTATTTCTTTCCGGAGCCTATCACGCATCAAAACGCTATCCCATTCGGATGATTACTTGTGAAAGAGCCCCTACCCTGCAGATGGAATGTGGAGAAGTTCACAGGCAAAAATGAGGATGGAGCTCCAGGTCTCCAAAGCCATTCGATCACGATGGTTCCCATACTGATTGAGAGTTGTTATTCAGGAATATCGGTGACAAAGAGTATTACAATACTGGATCACATTTGTTTTTAATTGTATGATCAAAACAGGCCTTGTATTACTTATGTACATCTATAAAATGAAGATCAAAACTGCATTGCACGTGTTCTTCTCAAAGACGCAGCTCACACATAGTTTATGTGAAATACAGATTTATGCCAAAACCCGCAAAATAATTTTACCCCTCATTTCCCCCCCATCCCCCTTTTGAAAGTGTGAAGCTATTTAACGTATTGGGTAGCTCCAAGGTCATACACCAACTAGTAAAAAAAATGTTGGGCTTCCCTGGTGGCGCAGTGGTTGAGAGTCCGCCTGCCGATGCAGGGGACTCGGGTTCGTGCCCCGGTCTGGGAGGATCCCACGTGCCGCGGAGTGGCTGGGCCCGTGAGCCATGGCCGCTGAGCCTGCGCGTCCAGAGCCTGTGCTCCGCAGTGGGAGAGGCCACAACAGTGAGAGGCCCGCGTACCAGAAAAAAAAAAAAAAATGTTGATTGTACAAAGCAAGGAGATGTGGAATTTTCTTTGAGTTTCAGTTGGTGGTTCATTTACAAACCCTGGAAGAAGCCTTCCTGCTGTCTCTCATTAATAGGGACCAATTTTAGGTTACCTTGTCTAAGGCCCAAACTTTAGACCCCCTCAAGAAACCAGACAGATCCTTAATGAAATATCTTGTACCTGACAACATCTTTAGACCATTTGGAAGGCTGAAGAAAAGTTACCTGCTTTAAGTCAACTACTGAAATCTGAAGACTTTGTGGTAAATAGTGGGTAGAAAGGAGAGGGCTTAACTTTCTCAAAATTTGACTCAGGTAAAGAAACCAAAACGGAATAGATAAATCACATGTCCCATCTGCCCCCTCCTTTTTTCCCTCTGAGTCACCTCCTTGTTGGTTTTGCTGTTATTTTTCTAATTTAGTATGTAGAAAATGTTTGTTTGGAAGTCATTTGTACTGTAGAGTTGGACTGCTCCTACAGGTGGGCTGGGAAATTTCCGAAGTTGCTAGGCTGGTAAGCAGGATTTTGGCCTTAGGAGCCACAACATGGAATCTATTCTTCTTTGCAGCTCCCAAGGAGAAAGGGAAAGAGTGCAGCTGCTTCACACGTGAGCTTTAGGGGGAGTCATACCTGTTGTCCATCAGAAAGGTTATCATAAAACTCAACTGATAGATTCCTGAGAAATGAGTGTGAGGAAACTGTGAATAAATTATTTCCCTCTTAAGGGAGGAGAAGATCAATGTACACATCTACTGCCTGTGGAAACCAAGGCTTTCCCTAGTTGTTGGAGATGAAGGGTTCTGGGGCCCAAACTGCTGAGATTCATAACCTGGGTCCAGCAACCATCACACACCAGGATGGAGGTGCACATCATCCAAGCATGAAAAGGTCAATTAAAGAAATGATTTCCAAGTTGAAAAGCCGTTTTCACAGCCACCTGCAGCACACTCACATGCAGCATGAGATGGATGTTTTCACCTGGATCCCACTTCTTTGCCAAAAACCTGGCATTCAGTAAAAGTCCAGAGCAGCAATAACTCTCACCGCTGAAGCATGAAATAGGAGCAACAGGGAAAGTGACACCAGATCCCCAGTTGGGGAAATTGGAAAACATTAACATGTCTGTGTACCTAACAGAGCACAATTACTACATTTTATTTTGTTTCAACAGTCAGGACCTAAATGAACATCACCATTCAGTTCTGTTCTGGGCAATGATCCAAGCTCATCTTTGGTACAGTTGATTTTGAAGCCTTATAGTCAATCATATCTTCACAATTTGTTCTACTTTCAGGCTTCAGGCACCCTCCTGATTTCCATTTCTTGTTTGGAAGCCTTGAGTCATCTGTTCTGGCAACATGACCAACCCAAATCAGTCATTTTCTCCAAATTATATTGAAATAGGGATCTTGCTAGTTTGTTTTCTTCCTCCTTCTTTCTTTCACATAATTTTCCCTTTAAGGATCTCCTAATACAAGCTGATTGAAGGCATACAATATCCTCTTTCTTCTGCTGTTGTCAAATCCAAATTTCTTACCCACATGCTGTAGCTCTGTAATTAAAACAATGAGGGTGGCACTCAGCCCTGGGTTATGAGTGTATGGCTCCCATTGCTCGATGGGTCCTGTATCCCAGGTTAGAATTCTGGCCTTGACACGACACCTTTAGGGCATAGTTCTGACATCATTTACACTCCACAAGTCTTAGTGGCTCACAGAATCCAAACGAAAGAGCGCAGTTCCATGGCTCTATTATTTGAATTATGTAGAATCTGCAATCTGAAGTTCTCAAAATTGCACACATCTTGGGGCCATTTTCATTTAGGCAAAGGAAAACTAGATATCCTTCAAAGGAGAGGAAAAACAGCTTACAGAGAGTAAGTGACACAGGTTCTTCTTTTAAAAGCAGTGACTGAGCTTCAAGAAAGGGCAACATAAGGAAAATTTCAGCTAAGATTCTAACATAAAACTAACAAAAGTTCTCCCTGCTTCAACTCATATCAGGTCTCCAGGCACAAACAATACAGTTATTATTTTTCATTACAGAGAATTAATTGAATTGAGTTTCTGCATATGGACCTTGGATATATTTGTTACCCCAAACCCTACCACTTTTATTACATGCTGTATGGAGGAATTCTTTAAAGTTTTCCTCAACACACTTTTTAACTGAACTTTCAGTATGCTTTTACCACCACAATTAAACTTTGTTGATGTGTCTAAAATAAAATAGAACTTTGATTTTCTAAGATACAAAAAATTAGTCTAGCTGTCAGTATCATTTAGGAGGTAGGTCCATGGCTCCATTCCCTGGAAAGTTGGCAGAATGATCAACGCACCAAAGATGTTGCATAGCTCAGCCCAAGAAAGGCATTAGCGTGATATAAGAACCAGAACCCTGACGGAAAATGCTAAGGAAAGAAAAAGCAAAAGAGATATTTGAGAAGCAACTCACATGGTAAATAATATGGGTAGAATGTGGTGTTAATTGCTCCATGAATCTATAAGTGAAGAGGCACATTTAGAACTGACCATGCAAGAAGTGTAGTAATTTTCAGTTACAGCAGATTACCTTGCTTATAAAGATGAACATGTTTCCATTAGGGAATAAGAATCATGTAAGGGAAGTCTTTCGCTCATGTGGATGGTAACTCTGAGGAAAAAGACTCAAAAAAAAAAAAAAAAAAAGCAACCAAAACAACTCTATTTCTTAGATTGGGACTGAAAACCAGGAAAAAAGGACGTGACTGTGGAGTCAGAAAGTCCCTTGCCAGCCAGCTTCCAGCTCTCTGCTAAATAAGTCCTGCTGAAGAAATTCCTTGCTCCATTCTAGTCACCCCCATCCTCTCACCAATCCCCTTTTTTGTACTTCCTCTGTTTCCAATGTCTGCCCTCCCCATTTGTGAAGTCATCATTCATTTATTCACTCACTTATTCTTTCAGTATATTTTGTTCCAAGCACTAAGCTAAACACCTTTTTCTAGGGTCAAATGTTGATAGAGTAGTTCTGTTGTCCCCAAATCAACTAAGACCTTAATTTTCTCCAGGAAGCTTTCTCTGGGATGTAGACAAATATCTTGATATTGCTCCTGCTTGCAATATTTGACCAAGATGTTGCCTTTCATGTTACACTATGTGCTTGGCACTTGGTAACACTCAGATATTATATTGAATACACTGATATTCAAATAAGAAATGTATATACTTATGCATATATGTCTATACATATGCATATGTATGTATATAGTCCATATACATAGATATGACTTGGTATCCATATTAAAAGTCTGAATGACTTGTATATTTTTAACTGAGTAGGGTATGTATTATTCACATGATTACCATATTTAATCCAGATTATAAATTGCTTTTTTAAAAAAATATGTATTTATTTGGCTGCGCTGGGTCTTAGTTGCAGCATGTGGGATGTGGGATCTAGTTCCCTGACCAGGGATTGAACCCGGGCCCCCTGTATTGGGAGCATGGAGTCTTAACCATTGGAGTCTTAACCACTGGACCACCAGGGAAGTCCCTATAAACTGCTTGACAATGGCCACTCCTGTTCTTTATCACCACCCTCTAGCATTTAATATTCATTTGATTCTACCTGTCAGTAAAGGCAATATGATGTAGTGGAATGTACACTCTGGAGCAACCCTCCTTGGGTTGGAATTCTAGCTCAACCATGTGTTAGCTGTTTACTTAGCATGAAAAACTGTTGGCACAAAAGGTGAGCAAATTAATTCCAAAAGATTACTGCCAGAATAGAGATGTGTTTTATGCCAGCTCTCTCTACAAGTGCTTATGGAAATGAGTTAGTATATTGTTGTAAGTTGCCTGATTTTATAGCTTGACCTAGCTGCAGGGCTGTATACGACCATAGCTGGGTCAGAAAGCCTCAGTATTCAGAGATGTCCTTTACAAATGGAACCTTACCTAAGTGTGTGACCCAGTGCCTTAGGAATTCACACCCCATTGTGGAATTCTGCTACAACCAAGTCATACATGTTTGAGACCAAAGATGTTGTGCACTAAGTAGGCTACTCCCAAAGTATAAGTCACATTTGGAAATGTATTAACTCTTTATGACCACCAGTTGTTACAGTAGGTTCCAAATTAATTTCTTGAAGTGCCCCCTAGTGGTACCAGAGTTCAATGCAACTCAACAACTGTCCCAACCCTGCCAAAGAACAAAGCTTTGGACCAGGGCATTTTGTAGGTTACAGATTACAGTCTGATTTAGCAGACTTTCAATTCACTAAATTAGGCTCCAAAGGAACAGTATTATAACAGCTTGGACTTCTACTGGAATTGAGATTACTGAGAGAAACTTTAGAAAGAAAACCATCAATCACTGTGCTTAATGCTTTACAACTATTATCTCATTCAACTTTTACAGGAAATAGATTGTACTCTTTCCATTTCATAGACAAGGACAAGAGTCCATGAAGTTAAGCAACTTTCCTACTGGTCAAACAGCTTGTAAGTGGTGTAGTTGTGATAAGGACGAAAGTCTACTTGACTCTAAAACTTCTACCCTTGAACGCTGTGCTTGACTCCCGCATCCTCAGGGAGAGAGAATCAGGTCACTGAGAAATGTCATTCCACCTCCTGGCTCTAGTGCTCCTTCTGTGCCTGTGTCTCCAGTACTTGGGCCCCAGGTTCTGCTTGGTTTCTGGGAGGGGCTAAAATGCTGGGTTTTGAACAGAAGGACAGCTGAGCCAGGGTTTGTAGCCCCTCTTGTCATCCAAGTCCTCTGCATCAGTTTTTTAAGCACCTGAGTTCTTAGTTAATTGATTTAAACACAAGATAAACGGGTAGTCACCAAGCTTTCTGGATTTAATAAATCAAAGTCTATCTGTACTCTATGGATTTCTGGATGTGCACAGTCTTCCAGATCGCTCTGAAAAATTGTTTCCTTCATATCACATTATTATCAATGAATAATTAAGGGTTAACTGTTTTCCTAATGAACTCTTTCAGTCAGCATTCTAGAAAACTACAAGTTGGATAAACTACATAGAATTCAAGACATCTGAAAAACAATGCAGAAGCCAACCCTAGGGCTCCGTTTCTGGACCGCATCTATCTCTCCCTGGTGATTTCATCCAGTCATATGACTTTAATTATCATCCTCATGCTGTTAACTGTCATCCATCTCCAGTTCACCCAGTCATCTACTCAACACCTCCACTTGGATATTTAGGAGGCAACTCATAATTAGCATGTTCAAAAGAAACTCCTGATTCTTCCACCACAAACTTGCTCCACCCACAATATTCTCCGAACCTCTTAACGGTAAGTCCATCTTTCCAGGCACGCAGGCCAGAAACTCTGAAAGCATACTTGAGTTCTGTCTTTCTCGTATTCATCTCTATCACCCTGGACCAAGCCCTAATCATATTGCACTTGAACCTTTGTGCTAGTCTCCTAACTAGTTTCTCTACGATCTATTCCCAAAGCAGTGACAGAATAGTCCTGTTAAGATGAAAGGCAGATCATATCGCTCCTTCGATCCCAATCTGCCAGCGTCCTCCCATCTCCCTCAGAACAAAACCAAAATCCCTTCAAAAGCCCCAGGCAATCTGCTTCCACACACTGCATCATACCTTCCCCCTCATCTCCTATTAGGCCTTCCTTGGTTCACAGCCCTCCAGTCCACTGACTTTGTTCTCATTCTTTGGAGCAGGCACGCTCCCACCCCAGGGCCTTGACACTTAGGGCATCTTGCCTGGGATCCTCCCCGCCACTTATCCCCATTGTCTCACTCCTCACCTCCTTAAACTGCACAAACGTTACCTTCTCAGTGAGGCCTGACCTCACCTCTCTTCTACTTAAAATTGCAACACCCTCACCTGAGCACTACCTATCCTTTCTGACTGCTTTATTTTTCTTTATAGAACTTATCCCCTTCAAACATGTTTGTAGTTTACCTGCTTGCTTTATTGCCTGTTGTCCCCACTAGGATGCCAGATTCATGAGGACAGGGCAGGAGTTTCTGTCCATTTTATTTACTGATGTATTCCCCTGGCTAAATATGGGAACTGACACATAATAGGTGTTTGGTAAATTCTTGCTGAATGAAAGAATAGATGCATTATATTCCCACTGATCCAGTGTGATGGTGTTGTGAATAGAAAATTGTACCTAGCATTTTGAACTATTCCAAGATCAATCTCTTACACTTTCCTACCAAATGTCAATTCTTCCTGGTTTCTTTGGAATCACCTAGACATCACCAAAATGGCTATCAAAGAGGAAAGTTTCGGGCATTTGATCTAGTGCACAGGAGTGGAATTCAAGAAATAGCAACTGAGGAAGCCTAGACTTTGTGTGAGTTATTATCCCCCATCAACTGGCAAGCCACGATAGCAAATGGCATTTTTACCCACCAAACCCACCCATCCCTTCTCCCTGCTGGCAGAATCTAATTCTAGTGTTCACACCTTTGACGCCATGTGCTCTGGAAAGGGAACTCTCTCCAGCCCTGGTGTGATGGAGTAAATCTGGTCTTATTCTCCTGGCTCATAATAGAATGAGACATGAGCATGCAACTTAATTCTAGCCAATAAAACTTGAGGGGGCTTTTGAGAGAGGATTTTTCCTCCTCCTAAAACAATAGGATTCTTGTGCCTCACCTCTAGAAATTTGAATTTGGTAGGTCTGAGTGGAGGTTCAGGAATTTGCATTTTTAATACCACCCCCAATTCTGATGTGGAAAGTCCAGGAACTGCATATTGAAAAATAGAAAACAAAACAAAACAAAAAAACCTTCCCTATAAGTTTAGTGACCTGGAGCTGCTCTTACCCAGATGTCTATCTGTTAGGAAGCAGGCCAAATACTCAGTGCCATTATCAGGTAATTCCTCCAGGAAGGTCATGAAATTATTCTCACTTTCCTCCACTTTCTAGTCTAGAATGTACTCACTTTTTGAGCCAAAGACTGCTAATTGAAGGTGTGCTCCATCCTGGCCTCCAAGACCAGGAAGGTACAGGTATTCTTACCATCAGTCACTGCTAAATAGGGGACCAGGTTGCATGCCCCCAAGACATGCTGGTTAGAGGTACTTTGTTCCTACCTCTTGGTTTCCTCTTTGGTTTATTTAGGAACAACACTGAGACATGCAAAAAACAGATTATTATCTTACCCACATCTTTTCAGAAGAGGTTAATATTTCATTCCACCTCCCACAAGAGTAGCAGAAATCTTGGTTGGCATGAAGCACATTTTTACTGTTTGAATATAAGAACAAAATTCAAATGAGGGTACTTTTCTTTCATTCCTAAATAGTCGTGCATTTTGCAGAACAGGTACAACAGGAAGTAGCCCCTGGTGTAAAGCAAGCAGGACCACACCTATGGCTGTTTAAGCTGAAGAATAGGAAAATGCTTTCCTTATGCTATAGGGAGTGAACCAACAAAGAGGTCAGGCTTCTCTAGGGTTCTGCAGGGGACTGATTTTTAGAGAGGCGGTCTTGCATGGGGAGTGTGGCTACAGATGTAGCTTCTAAGGTAATTACTTATTTGAAGAAAAATGACCTCTGAATTACCCACTACTCTTGATGCTTAGACTACCCACCAAAGCCACTAAGTGTCTGGGGCTCTTTTGTTCCAAGGAGTTCCACATCTCTTACATACAGTCTGTATTTTTAGTTACCATTTTGTTACCATTTTCAAGAACATTTACTTATTTATCAGCAAGTATTTCTTGAGCACCTACTATATACCTAGTACTAATTATCAACAGTACATTAAATTTGGTCATTGAAATAGCAAACATGCTATAATTTTGTCAAGTATCAAGTCCATAAGCTAGAGAGATCCAGCCACAGTATTCTATTAACCTGTGTAGTTTGTCCATGAGGCAGGAAAGGCACAAGTATATTTTTCTCCCATTTTTCAAGGAACACTGAGTCATGGAAAGGTTATATTTACTTATCATCTCGGGCAAAAAGTTGAGTGCTTGAAGATTAATCTAGATTCCATATATGGAGTTTGAATATTTCTCCCTAGTAGATCTATCTATTCATTCATTCAACAAATAATTGAGTGTCTGTTACATTCCAGTCACGGCTCTCTGGGTTAGAGATAAGGCAGTGAACAAGTCAGACACAATTCTCAGACTCACAGAGCCTGTGTCCTGTTGAGGGAGCCAGACAATGAACAGGCAAAAAACAAATGAATAAAATGATGTCAGATCAACACCACTAATCATTAGAGAAATGCAAATCAAAACCACAGTGAGATACCGCTTCACACCCATTAGGATGTCTATTATGAAAAAGGCCGGAATATGACAAGTGTTAGGGAGGATGCGTAGTAACTGGAACTTTTATGCATTGCTGATGGGAATGTAAAACGGTGAAGCTGCAGAAAACGGTATGGTGGTTCTTCATAAAAGCTAACCATAGATTTGTCTTATGATCCAGCAATTCCACTTCTAGATATATACCCAAATGAACTGCAAGCAGAGGCGCAGCTATTTGTATACCATGTTCACAGCGGCATTATTTACAGTGGCCCAAATATCCATCAACAAATGAATGGATAAACGAAATGTAGTACATACACATAATGGAATATAATTCAACCTTATAAAGGAAGGAAATTCTGATACATGAGACAACATGGATGAATCTTGAAGACATTATTATGCTAAGTGAAGTAAGCCAGACACAAAAGGACAAGTATTGCTATGATTCCACTTAAATGAAGTACATAGAATAGAAAAATTCATAAAGACAGAAAGACAAATTCACAGAGACAGAAAGTAGAGGGGTAGTTGCCCGGGGCTGGGGGAAGGGGGGAATAGGGAGTTAGTATTTAATGGGCACAGAGTTTTAGTTTTGCAAGATAAAAAGAGTTCTGGAGGGCTTCCCTGGTGGCGCAGTGGTTGAGAACCTGCCTGCTAATGCAGGGAACATGGGTTCGAGCCCTGGTCTGGGAGGATCCCACATGCCGCGGAGCAACTAGGCCCATGAGCTGCAACTACTGAGCCTGCGCGTCTGGAGTCTGTGCTCCGCAACAAGAGAGGCCGCGACAGTGAGAGGCCTGCTCACCGCAATGAAGTGTGGCCCCTGCTTGCCGCAACTAGAGAAAGCCCTCGCACAGAAATGAAGACCCAACACAGCAAAAATAAAGAAATAAATTATAAATGTCATAGTCTTAAAAAAAAAAAAACGAGTTCTGGAGATGGATGGTGGTGATGGTTGTCCAACAATGTGAATGTACTTAATGTCACTGAACTGTACACTTAAATATGGTTAAAATGGTAAACATTATATTGTGGATATTTTACCACAATAAAAAAAATAAAACAGGAGGATACCTGGTTGCTATATGGAAAGGAAGAAGGCTACAGATTCTGATCGGTTCTCCAGGGAAGGCCTCATTGAGAAGACAACTGCTGAGCTAAGAGGGTTTCTATTTAGCAGAGGTACAATCTACTGGAAGGGGAGAGAAATTTTTAGAAATGGAGAGCTTTAGGAAAAAAATCACTATATCCTGGGAGAATCTAAGGCAGTAGTTTATAAGTTTTTGCTTTACTCTTCATGTAATCATGGAAGAAACAATGATTTCCAAGGTAGTCTCTTGGGATGTTCTAAAAACTAATTTTAAAAATAGTTCCTGTGCTTTAGATTCATTCTTATCCCTATAGGGAACTTAACTCATTAGTCCTCTCTTCTGAAGTTTGAGTTCTCTCTACAATGTCCCTGCCAAGTTATCACCCAGCTTCTGATTAGGCACCTCTAGATGCCAGGATCTATATCCTTTCAGAGTGTCCATCTGATCCTGGGATGATTTTGTAGTTGGAAAGAGAGACCCTCCTGCTTTGAGCCCAGTTCTATTTTCAGGTGACCTTCAGCTGATTCTACTCAGCAGGTGAGATGGTTAATTTTATGTGTAACTTGATTGAGTAAAGCGGATTGCCCTCCATTATATGGGCAGGCCTCATTCAATCAGTTGAAGGACTAAAGAGAACAAAAGGCTGACCCCTTCCCAAGTAAGAGAGAGTTCTTCTGCTTGATGGCCTTTAAACTGAGACATCAGCTCTTCCTGGTTCCAGCCTTTGGACTCAAAGTGGGACATCAGCTCTGCAGTTTTGGACTTGCCAGCCTCTATAATCTTGTGAGCCAATTCCTTATAATAAATCTATCTAACTATCTATCTGTCTATCCATCTATCTATCCATCCATCCATCCATCCATCCTATTGATTCTGTTTTTCTGGAGAACCCTGACTAACATACCACGCCACACAAAATAAGTTTAAGGCCAGTCCTCTTGAGGAACTTCAAAATATTTGAACGTGGTTATTGAGCACCCTGATGCCTCTCTTCCATAAGTAAAACTCTTCAGCTCTTTATATAACAGGGTCCCTGACCTCTCATCAATCCACCTCGGATTCCCTGGACCAAAATCCACATTTAATGTGGGCTGATCTGAGCACAGGAGAGCAAGACCATTACCTCCTTGTTCTACATGTTATATTCATGTGACCAAAGACCAATTGAGCTTGATTTCATCCATGCCATTCTGTTGTGTATATGTGTAACACACACACACACACGTACTACCTGCTGCTGTAAACTTACCCCTCTTCCACTTCCTTAAGGCCATGATAGAAGGAAAGGTGGATGAGTAAGGATAAATATGTTCTAAGTACATTAAAGGGGAGGCAAATAAGATTTAACAAGAGTTGCTTGACATACATAATCTTTTTTCTCTTTATTGACAGATGCAGGGAAAAAAAGACTCTTGGAGCCTAAGTAACTTATCCACATCCTCATAGTTAGGAAGTAATTAAGATGGGATTGAAGTCCAGGGCTTTCTGATCCAGAAACCCATGGTCTGTCCACTGCCCCACACCATACAGCATGCACACTGTGGGCACTTAAAATAATTTCCAGAGTAACATAAGGTGATGGTATGAAAATATGAGAGAAAGACAGTGCCCAAAAGAGGAAAAAGGAAGATAAGAAAAATGCAAGGAAAAATTAAATTTAATAGCAAAGGTATTATTAATCCATCTATTAGTTCTTTGTATACCTCCCTACAGAATTCAAGAATTTTCATAGAAAAATTCTTATCACCAGTAGCAGAATATGTGGCAAAGGAGGAATAATTATATGTTTTTCAGGTGAGCTAAGGGATGAGGAAATGGAATTAAAAAATACACACTCAATAATCATGACTGTTAACTTTAAAACTGGTATTTATGACGGAAACTATAAGTGCTGGCAGAACAACAGTGTAGGAAAATAAAAGTTTTAAATTAAAATAATACAAACTCCTATCTACATTTCTAAAATAAAGAGGAAAAAAAAGGAAATAAAATAGAGAATGTCATTTAGTCTTGACCCTTGAAAATCATAGTCCAAAACATACCCCATTTATATTAAGCAATAATGAATGGGGATAAATCTGCTATCTGACTACCTTTTAGAAAAATCTGACACTGAACAGTTTTCATCCAGCCATAGGCATGGAAGTTCCCTATTCGCTGAAGGAAGCAACAGTGTAATACCTGAGAAGAATTCAGTTACCACCCATCATGAAAAACCAAAACCATATTCAGAAAGTGGGCATTTTGCACATAGAACAATACCATGAATCACATGTATGCACACATAGGCACACACATACGTGGGGGGCTTTTCTCTCCATCTCTATCAGTGCCCTGTTGTGATGATCACTGAACGCTATGTGTCCCACTCCCACGTAGGCTGGCAACACATCTATGCTACAGAGTTACCAGTTGATGTTCCTGGTAACAGCCTCAGAGCTGTCCCTCTCTCCCTGGAGACCAACTGGATTCCATCTAGAGGCCTGGCTTCTCTACCAGGACAGCAAATGAGAGCCTGGGACTCAGGGCTGAAAGTGGATTTCCTGCACAGCTGAGCCAAGAGCTTCCAACCGTCCAGCCAGATGTTTCTCTATATGGTCCTGGCAGCCATGGCTTGGGACAGAGCCAGAATTTGGCCTGATTTCTACACTGAAAAGCTTTTTGGAATGCTGGGGTGGTGCCATCCCATAATAAAAGGGGTGGTCCTTCAGATTGGCACACCATTCCCATTTGCTTTGGGAGTCTCTCCAAAAGGAAGAGGTGCTGGAATAAAAGCGGGTGTGTCCACCCAATCCATGCCAGGGCCTGGGCAGAGGAGGGGAGGGCAGGGGCTGGGAAGGTGGATGAAGTAAAGTTCTGAGAGATTGGAAGTCGGTGCCAGATGGAGCTGGAAGATGGCTCTTTGCCACCTTCCTCTGCACATGTGTGGCCACCAGGGGATTGCCTGGCTATGCACGCTGCTTCACATCTGTCAGCTAAATCAAAGATGCATAATTGAAGATGCAAATCGAGAAACATTACGTGGTTCACAAGGCTCCCCGGAGGATTTTGGATCTGTAATCCCGTGAGGAGATTTTAATGAGACATGAGCCTAGTGCTTTCATCTGTGAGAGAGGATCTCACTCCAGCTGTGTTCATGGATGTGGAAAACTTCTTTTGCAAAATACAGGCAGTCTGTCTTGATTGGTCACTGCCTGCCCATTTCTCCTAGAACCCTTTGGCCTTTCTGCCAAAGAAATGCTTCTTTTGAAGCTTGGGTAATTTCTGAATATAAGGAAGGCTCGAGAGATGCTATGATTGAGGCTTTAGGACAAATATGTCAAGGAGGGCTCTGCTAGATAAGACCACGGACCTGGTGTAATTTCTTAGACCCAAATTTAAACATTTCCAAATGTTTAATCATAAAAGTAATTCAAGGTTTGAATTTTTTACTCAAACAATACATAACTATGTAAAGTGTGAAGCAAAACTGTAAGTAGGATTTCTTGCTCACATTCCTAGAACAGTGCTCCCCAGATGTTCTGAGGTAAAGGAATAAATTTTCCTTATCTCCAATCCTCATGGACCAGTGCTTTTGTAAAATACAATAAAAATGAATTACTAGAACAATTACAAAAAAGCACCCAAAGGCATACCAAAAAAAGTTTAAGTTCAACAGATCACACACTTGGATGTAGTGAAAATATCAAATTGCTGTAACATTTCTAAACACTCTTAATTTCTGTACTTATTGTGGGCCACACATTGACTACTCATTTTCCACTGGAGATTTTTTTAAAATTTCTACACATATCAAACATATGTACATACAGATACATTTTTTTAAACATAAGAGGAATCATAGTATACGTATTGGTCTATAACTTGTCTTTTGTACTTAATATATTCTTACATCTTTCACATTAGTTCTTAAAAATCCACCTCATTCTTTTCTTCTGGCTGCCAGGTATTCAACATTATGAATATAGTACAATTATTTTTAGTTAGCCTCAATATTTATGGACATGCAGATGGTATCTAGATTTTGTTTATAGTCCAAATTTGATGGCATGGCCTCTAGAAACAGAGTGGTATTAAATCCATATGCCTTGTGATGCCAAAGTTACCATAAGCACTTGTTAGAACTTAGACTTTGTGAGCAAAAGCAAAATGTCTTGCAGTCCAAAGGTTCTTTCCCTTCAAACCAGCTTGTTGAGCTCTCAGAGTCACAATGGTGGTGAAATGATTGGAATAAGCATTTGTCACCACGCATGGCATAAGGCACCTCCTCTTTCAGAGGCTGTAAGACTGAAGGAGGTGGGGATGAATACTTTAATGGACAGGCTTTGCCTTTTCCATTGAGTAGCAGAGAAGTGAATATGCAACCAGAATGCAGGCTGCGCGGGGGTCCCGCATGCCACCACCACTCAGCCAACGCTCAGCTCTTAACTTGGTGGCTCAGACTTTACCAGACAGCCTGCATGAAGGGGAGGTCTGCCTGGTGACTAATGTCAGGCTAGTGCCCAGGTCCTCTCTGGCAGTCTTTTTGCTGAATTTGGGGCTCTACATGATTGCCTGCGTGAGTTTTCACATTACTGCTCGGGCTTCAAGTGGCCCATTGAGGGAGCAGTCAGCTTTGTGTGGGTAAACCACACTCCAAGGCAGGCAGGTCTAGTCAAGATGAACCTGAGCATTTGGCTCCGATACTCTCACTCCAGGCACAGGGCATGACCCAGGGAGGGGTGTAGTGTTTCTGATGTTTATATTGTGGATGTCTCCAACACAGCCAATTATGTTAGGTCTCCAGGCACGTATGGAGATCCTGGAAAGGATTTTGTGTTGAAGGCAAAACTGCTCAGGCAGAAAGATGAGTTTTCCTTTCTCCTGGGTTAGCCAGGTCAAAAGGAAAAAGAAGTTCTAGGTTTGTACCATGAAGTTCATCAACTTGGGTTTGGTTAACCCAGATGGGGGAAATCCAGCAATAACTTCCCTCTGCATTTACAATTGAGAAGAAAAATGATTTTGGATACCCCGAAGGCTCACAAGACCTGAAATTCTCTTGCATGAGAACTAAACGCATACTGAAAGGCAGTGAGGGGAACTAATTCTTTGGTCTTGCTAAAACCTCAAGTGGTCCTGAAGAGAGCAGCCCTGAGTGAAAGCATCCAGGCTAACAACCGAGTTTAAGTTACATGGAGAATGGATGCGTTTCACCAAAGCCTGATTCAATTTCACTTCTGGAGCGAGCATTACCCACGTCAAAGGAGGCTGAAGAGAGGTTTGGTAACAACCCAGAGATGAGGGAGCGTTTTCATTATGAATCTCCTGCTCAGTCTGGGCTCTGACATGGCATCCTGAGTCCCAGGCATTGCCTGCACTGGGAGAGGACTCAGGGCTTGGCATTTCGTCAGTGACCTGCCAGCTTCTAATGCAGCTCCTGTAGGATTTTTTTAAAACCCTGCAAAGATCCCTTTGAATGGAAACCTGCCCCAGCAGGCCTGCTTTACTCATCCCTTCAGAAATGTTTTCTTTTTCCTCTGAATATGCTCTTTTGAGTGGGCAGCCTTCCCGCTCTCAGCCTCTTTTATATGAAAGTGAGGTTGCCATCTAAATCCAGGGAAAGTATTTTTTAAATGTGTATCTAGTTTTCTTCTCAGAAAGCCAGAAGACACTTTCTCTGTAAACATCATCTCCATTTCAAAGTTCTAAGAGGGACATTTTGTTGTGCTGACATGGAAATGCTTATTCTTGTCTTCAAACTCCCTCATTGTCCAAAACTCTGCACAGATAGGCTCTAAATGTTTTGCGTTGCTGACATAATCCCTTGGCTACAAGTGAGCCCTCATAGCCCTCATGTTCTCTCACTGCTGTTTGGCCTAAGATGACCTCGTTTATGTCTTACAGAGGAGAAAACCACGTCCCAAAGGGGGAAAGGCCAGGATCAAAGAGTAACTCGGTTAATATGGGTAGAAAAAGATCGCCCATCTCTCCCTCACAGCATATAGCTCTCATCTCCAGATAATAATGACTAAAGCAGTTACAAAAGTAAACTGCTAAGTCCCTGGGCAATTTTTTCCTTAGGTTATTTCAGTAAACAATTAGTTGACATCTTCCCGGGCATGTGTTCAATCTGGATGAGTGAGGAGAGAACCTGGCTGTTCACTGGCAGCTTACTGAGGACTCATACTCCTGGGATGTACCCAAGAGATGTGGACCCTATAATCCAGGGGCAGCAAGGTCTGCCTCCCCTGTGATGGACACTTCGCAGTGCTTTGTTCTGCATCATCACAAGCCATGGCAGAGTCAGCCCAAGTCACATTTTACTAGGTGTGACTAAATAATTACTGTGACATTATTACCATGCTGGGGGAAAAAAAGACCTTGCAGATGATAATATCTGGAGAAGAAACTCTACAATTTTTTTTCTTGCATTGTCTTACGAAGGCAAGGAGAATCTTGGTCCCAATGAAATCCTCTCAAATTTGCTGGGAGTGAAAAATTAAAATTAAACACAAAACTAAGCACATTCCCTGCCTGTCACAGGGAAGGAACTGTCAGCTCCACACCGGCACACCCACAGTTTGTCTAAGCACCCACGACTTTTCTGTGCTAAAGGGAATGGCTTAGCCAGAGATGTCTGAGAGCAAAAAGCTACTTTCATTGATTTTTTTAACCGTCTGGGAAATTTATTGAATTTATAGATTAATTTTGGTAGAGTTGATATCTTCCCAGGATTGTCTTTATTTATCTAAGTCATCTTTAATTTCTCTTAATATCTTGCAGTTTTCAGTGTAGAAATCTTGCACAGCTTTCTTTAGTTAGGTTTTTTACTAGAAATTTAATGTTTTCTTTGATGTTACTGTAAATGCCATAATTTTTAAAGCTTAATTTTCTGATTATTGCTGCTACATAGAGATACAATTGAATTTTAAAAAATAAATTTAATTACTTTATTTATTTTATTTTTGGCTGCATTGGGTCTTCGTTGCTGCATACCGGCTTTCTCTAGTTGCGGCGAGCAGGGTCTACTCTTCGTTGCGGTGTGCGGGCTTCTCATTGCGGTGGCTTCTCTTGTGGAGCATGGGCTCTAGAGCGCAGGCTCAGTAGTTGTGGCACACGGACTTAGTTGCTCCGCGGCATGTGGGATCTTCCCAGACCAGGGCTCGAACTCGTGTCCCCTGTACTGGCAGGCGGATTCTTAACCACTGCAGTACCAGGGAAGACCTGAGTTTTTACCATATTGATTTTATATCCAGCATTGATTTATTTCATGCTAAATTAACCTTTCATTAGGTTCATGATGCGTGATCTTATTTATAAGCCACTGGTTCAGTTGGCTAATATTTTATCTAAACCTTTTGCGTCTAATTACACCAGTTATTTAGAATAGTGTTTTTAAATTGTTAAAATATCTACGTTTGTGGATTTATCTATTTCTCCTTTAAGGTCTGTCAATTTATGCTTTATGTATTTTGAGGCTATGTTACCAACCCATTTAAACCTTATTAATTTTTGAAAATGGTTTCACCTCCTGCCTAACTCCCTCACTGATTTCCATACCTACTAATGACATGGACTGCCAGTGTGTGTGTTGAGAATATCCTGCAGGAGAATACTTGGCTCCTTCCCAAAGAGAGAGGGAAAGAGGAAGGGAGGAAAGATGATCACAAGATAAGAGAAAGAAGGGATAAAAAAAGAAGAAAAGAAGAGAATGGAAAGAAAGGAAAAGAAAGAAGAGGGTATCAAATGGTTTCTGCCTCATTATTTCTCATTGCTGCCAAAGTTGCTGGCAGATTCTTAGAGACTGCAGAGCCTGTTCCTTGAAAACCAACTGGATGTATAGACCAGGCTTAAAGGCATCTCTTTAATTACAGCCACAGACATGTTCCTCTTCCCTTTCATCTCAGGCCTTTCTGGGGCTCGGCTCTGGCCCTCGCCATTATCTCCCAAAAGGTTATACGTGCCATGTCACCATTCAGTTTGTGCATCCAAACAGAAGACTTGAAGCATTTTTCTCTTGCTTAGGTTGGCAAGGCCAGGCCGCGGGGTGTGACTTTGCTACTCTCCCTCGCCCTGTTTTTGTTCTCCTCTTGAGCACACATCACATTAGTGTCCTACCCTGTGCCAGACATGTCCTCATGACAGCATTCACTTCAGACAGCTTTCTTGAAGGGGCAGCAACCACGCGCCTCTCTCTTAAAAGATGCAGATCAGGAAAATATCTGCTACTCTCTTTATAGAGTTGGCTCACTTTAAAGATGACCCTATCAAGTTGCAGAGCCTGCTAATGAGTATTTTAAAATGATTTGCAACAATTACTGAAAGTCAGTTCATCTGCACAAATTTTCATGGAGGATCATAAGCTGTATTTTGTAAATAAATTAACAAGCCAATAATCTTAATTGACTTCTCAGAGGTCACACAGCCAGTTGGAAAAGAGCCGGCTTAAAAGCTCAGTTTGTGAATCACTCTTCTGGTCTACTGACATTAGGATATATCTGCATAGAAGCAACTTAAGAATTAAAATGGGGTTGATCTATAGCAACAAAAAATGATACATGAAAATGCGGACTATTATATAGCATTTAGTAGTTTGATCAGATTATCAAGTCAACCACAAAGATATGCAAATTGATACATAATAGATCGGGATTCAAGGACATGGTGAATTCTGGTTATTAGGTGCTAATTATTCATCTTGTATAGATAAGATCTGGGGTCCATTTTTAGTTTTTGTTCTTTGTATCTTTCCTGCTGCCAGATTTCTGTTTAAACTCTCTCTTAAAAATGGGGTATAGACAAGAGAGGAGAAATTGTATAGCTCAACTCTGCTCACTTTTATTGTCAAAATCTTTCAAAATGTAGGTACCATAAGGGATTATAGGTAGATTTGAATAACACGAGCTATATTTGCATGTGTAAGATGGTATCATGAGTGACACTTAGCAAAGGCAACACCACCAATGCTAGTTAGACCTCTTACAGAAGGGAGGTGCTCTCTCCGCCAGGGATGGTTCAGAAGAAATCCGTTATGTATTCAGGAAACTTTGATCTCAACAGTAAAAGTGATCATATCAATACCAGTTCATGTTAGGGGGCTGATTACCTATCAGGCACTGAGTTAGTTATTTTATACATATTATGTCATCTAATTCTCATGATAAGACATTAGATTTTCTTTTTTCTTTCTTTCTTTTTTTTTTTTTCGGTACGCGGGCCTCTCATTGTTGTGGCCTCTCCCGTTGTGGAGCACAGGCTCCGGACGCGCAGGCTCAGCTGCCATGGCTCACGGGCCCAGCCGCCCCGCGGCATGTGGGATCTTCCCGGACCAAGGCACGAACCCGTGTCCCCTGCATCGGCAGGCAGACTCTCAACCACTGCGCCACCAGGGAAGCCCTAGATTTTCTTAATTCCATTTTTTCCAGCGGAGGAAACTGAGCTAACAGTGCCAGCAGCGGGGGGTGTGGGTGGGCGCAGGGGAGCCTGGGTCAGCGTGCTGCCTTTCACTGCTCGCCTGGCCCCGCCCTCTATGGAAACTGTGTCTTCATTCTGGGAAGGGCAGCTCTGAGGCTTGTCCAGAGTCACATAGATAGCAAGAATGTGAAACTACGTGTGTCACATCAGAATCATGGGGTATTTAGGAAGCTCAGACTTCCCTGAATGTTGCAAACTCATCTGAGTTTGAAAATGTAAACCATAATCAATTCTAGTGTAACATGTGGTTATCAAGCATTTAAAATCTGGAATTGGATCCTAGTTCAAATCCTAGCTCTGACACTTCGCAGCTGTGTAACCTTGACATGGATCTCTCTAAGCTTTAGTTTCTTCATCTGTAAAATGAGACATTATGCAGGTCTCTTTGAGTTGGTATGGTGATTGAGATAATGTCTGTACAGAACTTACACCTTTGCCTGGTGCATAGTAAGCCCTTAATAAATGTTAGTATTATTGTATCTCTGTAGCATAAAGTAGAGTTTAAGAATATGTCATTGAATTAATCCAACGTACTTAGACAATTTAGCCAAAATAAACCCATTACCTAAATTACACAGACCCTGGTAGTTATGTGAACGCACGAGCTTATAACTTACTGTAAGGTGAACATCATGTGATAATTATCTTCATCTAAGTTTAAAGAGCCTGCATTAAACCACGCAAAGCAAAGAGATTAGATCTTGAAATTTCAAAAAGTAACACTGTAATTTTACAGAACAAGTGAGACATGCTAATTAAATTATATTCCATGTAGGCTTCCAAACACCAAATAAAAAAATGGACATACTGATTCTAGGATGGGATTGAATTAGTACTGCAGAGGCCCAGACCTGGGTTTTTCTCTGGAAGGATTTAGGACAGAAGAGAACATTCATTTGTTTTTTTTGCTCATTCATTCAGTCATTCTTTTGTTCATGTGACAAATATTTATTGAGTGTTACTAAGTTGTGCTCCGGTGGTGCTGGAAATACTGGGGTGAATCACAGGAGCTTTCCCCCTGTCCTTGTAGGGTTTATAGTCCATTGGGAGGGAGAGGATATTCTCATTAACAAATAACTGATTTATTAGAAAGGTGATGAATGCTTTCAATGAGAACTATACGTCTCTTAGTCATTCCCCACTGGATGTGAGACCAGGAAGAAATTTGAGCTGCTTGTGCTGGATAAGAAATGCTTGCTAGCCTACCTCAGGTATTTGGGTAGGAGTGGTGAGCTTGAAATAGCATATTTTCACTGTTGGGGTGTGGTCCCTGCTTGATTCAGAGTGGTACTCACATAGGAGTCAGACAGTGGAGCACATTGAGAAGATCAGAAAAAGAAGCCACATCAGGTTCACTACAATAGACACTGCGTAGCCTCTCAGGACTAAATGCATCCCAAGTGAGGAGCCATCTAGGAACCTTCACTTGATCCAATAACAATGCCCCAGCCCTGGGTCAGTGCTGTGTTTCAATGAGATTGCTCCCCAGGTCCAGCCCCCAGTAGGCACTAGGGCTGAGTCCTGGGGACTCCTATTAAAAATGGAAACAATGGAGAAAAAAGTTAGTCCAAGAAGAGTGTTTTTCATATACAATGTCCGTGAGACTTTAAAGAACAAGCTGCATTGCCTGGAGACCAAGGTAATAGTACCAAAAGTGATTTTACATGCGGGCGTGTGTGCGCATGCACACACACTCTTCTGGCATAGGACCCAGCATGGCTTTGATGTATCTGGAGCTCCAATAGTTGATGCAGTGGCCCAACATGAAGCACTCCACCAGCAGGGGAAGCAGTGACCAGAGCTTTCTCAGTAATTGGAGACAACACCATTAAAGTGTTGTTTTGATGGCAGGCCCCCTAGCAGGGTCCCACATGGCTTCACATGTTGCAGGAGCCCTTCTACACAGGGGACCTGAACCCAGAGGAAGAACACAGTGGACCACAAAATAACTCGCCAGCTTGCTCTTGAGCACGTTTGAGATCCTTTGTACAGACTTCGGGAACTAGTTGAGTAGGAGAATCTGTGTCCCTTCTATTTAAATCTGGGTGGGCTCTGTGACTACTTTGACCGATAGAACATGGTAGAAGTGATGTTGGACCAATTTTGGAGCTCAGGCCTTATGCAAACAGAAGCATCCACTTCTTGTGTGTTGAAATGGTTGCTCTTGGTGCCCTGAGCTGCCGCATCATAAGTCTGACTACCTTGAGGCTGCCATGCTCTAAGAAGAGGCCCTGGAGGATGAGATCTCACGTGGAGAGAGATAAATGCCAAGGAGCCTGAGGTACCAGACCTGTCAATGAAGAAACCATCTTAGAAGGGATCATTTTGCTCCCACTGCCCCAGCTGATGAAGTGGACCCTTCCCAAATTCCTGACCCACAAAAGGTTGAAGTAAATATTGTGGTTGTTTTAAGCCCCAATGTTTTGGGGGTAGTTTGTTACACAGCAGAAGATGACTAGAACCTGAGGCCTGAAGGGAAAGTACAAATACCAATGATTTTGCTGTCAGATGTGAGAGTAGAAGCCAACTTTGTTCATCATTTTTTACTGTTTGCGGCCAGTCTGCTGTGGCCTGTCAAAACTCAAGTTGTACTAGAAAAGATGAAAAATTAAAACAGGAATAAGTTACACACTGCGGTGTCTGGGTTTTCTTCCTGCGTTTTGGTTTTTCTGGCTCCTCTTGTGTGTCCTTTTCCTCTACTACACCCCAAACATATGTGTTCAAAAGGATCTGTCCTTGGACTTCTCCCTTCTCTCACTTGGATATTATTTACTCTCTTCAACTTCAACTACTCCTCTGTACAGATGGCCATACACAATACTCAATACACACTACTCAATACAGAACACTCAGTACAGAATACTCTAGTCCCAAAGTTTCTTCTGGCCTACAGGTTCTTACTCAGCTGACTGCTTGATACCTCTTGGAACCTGAAACTGTCTTCTTGGAACCCGAAACTCAGCATATCCAAAATCAAACTCTCATCCCACACAAAGCCAGTTCCTCCATCCATCTTTCCAACTTCTGTTAATGGCCGTCAGCCTGGAGACTCTTGAACTGCCAAGTCATTCCCTTCTGAAATATCTTTTTAATGTGCCCCTCCCGTTTCCCTGGACCTAGCCTCCACTCTTGCCAGAACCTAGAATTGGTTTCCCCACCTCGTTCCATCTCTCCCAACTATGATCTAAACCACTGTTTTTCCTACTGTGGGTTGAAACCCGTGGCTGAGTTATGAAAATCAATTACAACTAGTACTATTAAAAAAATCAAAACAGAAATAGAATATAATACAACAGAATAGAAAGTATCCGTATTCTGCATACAGTAGAAGTATCTTACACAATTTTTGTTTCAATTAAAAACATGTTTTAAATATGCATGCACTAGGTTGCAATGCCAAATGTATTTCTTATCGTGGGTTGTGATCAAAGAAAAGTGAGAAAACACTGGTCTGAACTGTATATTCCTTTCAGACTAATGTTCCTAAAGTACAGCTCTGGTCATATTGCTCTCCTGCTCAAACGCTTTTGATGGCTAACTATTGCTGACCAAAGGAAGTGCCACTCTCACTCTGGGTTCCACAACCTTCCTGACTTGGCCTAAGCCCCTTTGTAGCTTATCTCCTACTACTTGTCTTCATAAGCTCCATCCCAGAGTGGGCTGTGATCTGTTCCCTGAATATACTCCAGGCTTTCTGTCCTCTGAGTCTTTGCTTCTGCTGCTCCCTTTGCCTGCCCTGGTCTCTCCGACATCTCCACATGTTGACTACATTTCAGTGGGTCCACATTTCAGTGGTGTCTGGTGGAAAGGGACAGGCCTTGGAGTCACACCAACCAGAAATTGATTCCTGGCTCTGTCACTTACTCTGTGGACAAGTTATATAATCTTGAGACCAGATTTCCTCATCTCTAAGAGGGACCTTGTAGGATTGGCATGAGGATTACATGAGATAAAGCACATAACGCATTCAGCACAGTGTGTAGCAGCTGGTAGGTATCTATGAATGTCTCCAACATGCCAATATTGTGTGATGATATTTATGCTTCTAATGAAATATAGCTACCACTTACATTGTTATACGTGTAAACAAATATAACAAAATATCAGGCATACTGGAGACACTCAACTATTAGTTCTTTTTTTGTTTGTTTGTTTCACTCCAAGCGTTCTTCCTAATTTTATTCTGTTTTAAATTCAGTGATTCTCGCACTTGTTAATCTTTCAGCGGACTTAATACTCCTAGATTAGGGATTTAAAAAAACTATCTGCTGTATCTCATAGTGCTTAGTAAAATGGATTTTATATAAGTAGTGTTAAAAAAAAATGGAATGGAATTAGAAACAGAAATGCTACCACGCTGTATTCTAGCCAGAGAAAAGTTCTACATCTGTGGGCCCTGTATAAACGAACCGAGAGTGAATCCTGACTCCTTATTCTGATTTTGTTCTGAACTCACAGGATGGTTGCATACATATAAAACTTAAAGTCTATATCCATGAGGACCTCTTCTTAGAGTAAAGAATAGATTGTGGTATTACGTTTTGCCTCAGAGAGAGGCTATGACGATCAAGTCTATAAATTCTGTGTGGTACTTTGGGAAAGTCCGTATAAAAGTAAAAACTGTGAGAATCTGAAACTAGTTTTTTAAGGAGAAAAAGGAGCCATCAAATCTTGAAAAGTTGGAGTGCGTCAAACACACCAAAGATCAAATGTGTAAATCCCAGGACTGCACTTACTCACTTCTTGTAGTGAATGCTCTTTTCCTCCTAATCCATTATGCTAATACATATGCCACATTTTATGAGGCCAAGGTGAAAACTAATCAGGCTCTATTGTAACTAAGCCTGTTTAGCTGACACATGACACCCAAAAGGATTTCTAGCCCAGCAAATCAAGCCCACTGGTATCTGCTGGGAGGTGATGAATAATGAGGTAATCACAAAGGATTGTCTCACCACGGCACTTTGTGAGGAGGTGGCAAAACAGGCTTCAGATCTGAAGTTTTAACCCTTTTTTACTGGACATCTGGTGCTGCAAATACTGCTGTGACGAGGCTGCTGTAATCCTGACACACATCTGGGCCCACTCCGGCGGCACTGTTTCACTGAAATTTGCAGTGTGGAAAAACATGTAGCAGCCCACAGAGCTGCACTCTAAGAATTTTCAGGATTCCAACTGACTCTTCACATTTCTGTGGCCCTGGAATCACCCATTAGCAATAGCCTTTGTTTAATGGCTTCAGTGCATTTGGGATGGGCTTGGTATTGTAAGTATCAAAGAAGGAGGGGCCCAGTAAGTTCCTGACCTAGAGAAGGTGGTGGAAGGGAGCCAGCTACAACTTGAGAACCAGCAAGAGAGATGCACCTAACATCAGTGTCAGGGGCAAAATGATCAAGGAGAGAAGCAATTGTGTCACTTTCTATTAGTGCTGACAGCCTTAAAAGAGAGAGAAAACCCAATCAGTAAACTGACAATGACTGAGGCTTAACTACCAATTAATTTATTTTTAATAAATTAATGATTAAAATTATTTTAGTGTCCATCCCCCCACACCTTTTTTTTTTGCGGTACGCAGGCCTCTCACCGTCGCGGCCTCTCCCGTTGCGGAGCACAGGCTCCAGACGTGCAGGCCCAGCGGCCATGGCTCACGGGCCCAGCCGCTGCGCGGCATGTGGGATCCTCCCAGACCGGGGCACAAACCCGTGTCCCCTGCATCGGCAGGCGGACTCCCAACCACTGCGCCACCGGGGAAGCCCCATCCCCTTTTTTAGGAGTAGCATTGCATGTCTCTCTTATTCTGACACTGCTTCTGACTTACCCAGGCTTTCTAGCTGTGGCTATAGCATCCTTACGACTTCCCTAATCCCTCTGGCTAAGGCAGTAAGACACAAATTGCTTTCAGCTGACCAGAAGTTGCTTTCAGACAGACCTGGGTTTAAATCTCTCCAGATTCTATGACAATGGGAAGGTTACTTAACTGCTCTAAATCTTAGCTTCTATGTCTGTAAAATGGGATAGTAGTAGAAGCCATATTTTAGGGTTATTTAGAAGATAAAATGGGTAATGCATGTTCAAGCCAGCACCATGCCTGGGGACATACCCAATAAATAGTAGCTACTATTATAATTGCTCAAGGTGATAAAAATCCATGTGCTAGATATTCTTTATACTCCTTCACACAGCAATATGATATCACTTAATGCAATGTCACCTGGTATTGTTGCAGCCAAAGATAAGGGGAACATGATGATGGGCCATTACTAAATGTCTGTGGATAAAACAGATTTATCTGGAAGTGTAATAATGGGGCTCTTCTCAAGTTTCCTCTGTCTTTGTTTTCTATCTTGGTTCTAGTTAACATTTCTATCACACTTCCAACAATTACAAATTTTTCCTCTCTCTGGGAATTGTCAGGCAGGCATACATTCTCCCTCTCTTCAATATCCTCATGAATGGAAGAGCTTGTTTTTGAAGGAGTTTTGTTTTCTCATTTCTTTTTTTAAACCACTTTATTGAGGTATGATTGACATACAGAAAGCTGTACATATTTGATGAGTTTGGAGATAAGTACACACCCATGAAACCATCTCTACTATCTATGCCATAAACATATCCATCACCTCCAAAAGTGTCCTCCTGCTCTCTTTGTTTGTTATTATTATTTTTAAAGGAGTTTTCCATAGCCCTTCAAGTATTACTGGTTTTAGAAACTATATACATTTTGAAGGTCATTCATAATTTGGAGAGTTTTCATCTATCAACATTGGAAGAGTATTTTAAAATAAAATGCCAGTGATTACAAAACAGAGCTAAATTTCTAAAAATCCCAAGGAGAACTACTCTCATCACATTATTTCCATATTATCTAAATGCTTAACAAGGATGGCAATTTATCTTTGGATGACCCATGTTTACATATTTCTTTTCCCAAGGGTATATTAAAAAATTTTAAACTTTTCTTAGTTGCTTAAAATTCTTTTTTAAATACGTAGACCCATGTTTTTCCTACAAAAATATTAATTCATAACAAAGAAACCGAACACATCTCTCAATAGGAAACCTCAAGTGGCACAGAACTACTTAAATTGCTGCGTCATCTCCATGTTTACATTTCTTTAATGGAGACTTCTTACTCTTAGACTCCTTCTGGGGCCACCATTGTCTTCTACCTTATTTAGTATTGCATCCTCACAGGGCGTGGCTTGGTGCCTTGGGCGTGGCTTGGTGCCTTGTTTGAAGAATGAAAAATCCACATTTCCTGGCAGGTCAGAGACTGGCATCTTTGAACACAGCAGCTACATGTGTTCAGAGAGCTGTCTAGAATTCATCCTCATCCAAGTTAAGGGGCTCCAGTCTAGACAGAGCTTGTCTCTAAGACTGGAACCTGAAGGATTGCCCAGCTTGGTTTATATCTATTTCAGAAAGCATTACACTATGTATACATAGCATTTGTTGTTGATTATTTATGATTTCTGGTGAGTTCTAGAAAACTTTAGACATCATGCTCTTGGTGAGGCATATAATCCCCTATTATAACAGTTTCTATGAGGAAATCAGATTTGACTTATATCTTTTTTTTTACTTACATTCCCTTTACTGGGAGTGTATGTAGATTTGGAGACTGCCTGTACTTCATTTTGCCATATGTAATTACGTTATATATATAATCAGTCTTAAAAATTTGTTGGCTATATTCTATTTCTCTTGTAACCCTCTTGACTTTCTGCATATCTGTTTCACTTAGATGTTGTTTAACTTATGCTCTGCTGTCCACCTTACACTCAAGTCTAAATTTAAAGGCCCTTCCTGGGGATCAGGTCTAAGGTGCAGAATTCTGACTCCACAGAGCAGTAACTGATATGTCAACATTCCACTATGATAAACAACAGGTGAAGATGTAGGTCTTCAAGAATAATCTCTTGTTAGCTGGAGTTTTGTTATCTGACAGCCCATCTGGTCTTCAGTCTGCTGCTAAATTTAAATCTTTAATATGCTTTTTAAAAAATTACTGCCTAAAATTTTGCTTAATTTGTAAATCTCACCATTCCTCAAGTACTGTATGAGTCCTACAAAAACAGAAAGACTATAACCAAAAGAAAAAAAAAAAGGAAACAAAAGATACAAAAATAAATCATTGATTCAATCTTATCTTTTGCAATTGTCATTTTTGGATGATAGCCAAGGATGGATTTTTTTTTGATGCGGCTTATGAATTCAAACTCCTTCCATTGTTATCAGAACAAAGATCACTTACTTTGAATGGCTCAAGATATGTAAACACAGCTGGTCTAATAGCTTGAGTGGCAATGAAACACACTGCCACAGAAGAGCTGGGTTCAGGTGTGACCCGAGGACTCAGATGCTCTTGTGCAAAAAGCCCAGAGGCCATACGTACTGTGTCTATTCCTGATTGAGAGGAAAAACCTGTGCTCTCTAAAGAAGTTTCCTCCTTGCTAAACCTTAGAATCTTAGAACTAGATAGAGCCTTTTGGATTTCCCAGATAAGTAAAATTTCAAAAAATGTTGGGGGACTTCCATAAAATTGCCAACTTTTAATCATGCAAAGTAAGAAACAAACAAACAAAAAACCCTACCATCTACCATCTCTGTCATCTTATTAAAAAGGACATTTTAACATAAAAATATTAATAAAGAATGGCCTTTTATAATTGAATACATTTAAGCTTTACCAAAAAACCCTGTCTTCTTATTCTGTGGGGTGTGAAAGAACAGTTTGTTACACACCGCATGGTATTTGGCCCCAGTGGCCTCGCCCCTGTCTGATAAGTGCTGATTACAGATGCTCAGATGTCTGACTCCACAAGCACCATCAGGTGGGGCAGCACTTTCCTCAGGGCCAGGCGATGGGAGAGCTTGTCAACCCTAAGGTTTCCAATTCCCAGAATGTGCCACCTCAAGGCCACACTTTGGCCACAAAGCACTGCTCTCATGCTGCCTGGGCTCCTTCAGGAGCAAGTCATGCCACTGAGAGCCTTTGTGGGCAGTGAAAAGAGAACTCTTGTAGCCTGGCACTAGGCACTCGTATTTCAGCTTTACCAGAAGCAAAGCAAGGGAAATTTTTTATTATTTTAAAATCTTATCTAGATCCTCCAAGCTACATGTTTGGAAATCCTTGATATTTGCAAGGGATAAATCCTGAGACACACAAAAAATCTCCAAATCTGTGAAGATGGAGATATTTTCACAGGCTCCTCATGCTTTAAAAAATTAGTTTGGGTTTTTTTTTTTTTTTTGAAGACATATGTATTCCCAAAGCATATCATCTTCTGAAACCAGGCAAATGTTTTTGAAAGATTTACTCATCTTATCTTTCATAAGATGACTATTTCTCTTTTTCACTGAAACCAAGGTTTTAATCACCCAAGAGTTACTGCCTAGGTCAGGAGTGGAGAAGAAAAAAGTCTGATTGGAGAGGACTGCTGAGTGGCTGAGACGAGGCTTACTTACTAGCTCCTCAATCACCCCCAACACTAACTTCAAAGTACATGTGATTCGAATTTGAACCTCAGCAAAACTGCCAATTAACACATCACAAACCTTCATGGTCCATTGCAAATATTCAAAACCTAGAGTGTTAAATCTGTGGATTCCAAGGGTCTCCTGCATAGTTCTCTGGCAGTTCAGTGTTATATAATTTGGGGTGAGAAACCCAGGCTGCTGTTGGAATGGTAACGATCACTAACAACATCATCTTTTGTTGCAATTCAAAGCACAATAGAATACAAGCAAAATATATTTTTAAAAACTAACACACCAATTGCTGACATGAGCTTCTCTTGTTTTCACTATGCACTGGCATGGCGGTAAATGGGTATTATGAATTAAGAAACTGGGAGATAGCTGAACACTCTTCAGGAGGAAAAGCTGGTTAAAGGTTTCTTTAGTGCCGAGGTACTATGTTAAAGAAAAAATATCTCACATTTACCAGCATTCTTGAGGATTTCATGTTCTTTCAAAATAAACCTAAAATACTTTGCCTGGTTGCATGCATGATGACAGATTTTGAGAAGAAAAAAAGTCACCTACCAGCCACTGGATGGCTAAACAACAGTGTGGTATGTTTATGTCTTTTCAGCTGTGAGTGATGAGTTAGTCCTCCCAGACGCTCCTGTGATATAGGGCTCACCATCTAAGGCGCCCATGTCACCAAAGGCCACATCAATTCACGTTCATCTGGAAAGGCCCCTAATCGGCATATAAGTGATAAGTCAGAAATAGAATATGTGATGGAAAAAGACTCCCTGTTTGGCTCATTCTCAGATTTCATCAGTCTCAGAGGGATTAGGTTCAAAAGTTTAAAAGTCCAAGCAACATACATCTATTAAGTATTTATTCAAAATCTAGAGCTGTTCTGAATAACTTATAAAAGAAGAAAAATTAACAGTCCCTGTCCTAAAGGAGCTCCAAATCTCATTGTGTTGACAAGAAACAGCATACTAAGAGCAAATATAATAGTGCCATTTACTGAACGCTTACCAGATGGCTGCTGCTGTGCAGTTTCATTTAATTGTCATGATAATCCTATATGGAAAGTTCTAAGTTTGTCAACAGGGTGTAGATGAGAAAACTGAGGCTTAGAGAAGTTAAATGATTTACCCAATCAGGTCTCTCTGACTCCAAAGCACATGCTTTTAACCATTACATGATTTACACATACATACATACATACTTACACACTCACACACACACACCAGTGGGGAAAAATAGAATTGTTACAAGGTGAAGAGTCAGTGGTGTTCATTGATGGTTTCTGTAATGAATAAACATGAACTATATTAAATGTCCATCTGATGGACATTGGTAGATGTCTTGGATTACTATGCCTACCTCTGCTAAGCAGGTGAGGGGAACACCTAGATACCAGCTCAAATTCCTCCTTTCCTCTGTGGGAGATCTTCTAGGAGTCTTTCCTCATCCTCCCTCAATAATGCATGTCACTCTTTTGCCATTTATTATAGTGATTTATGTATTTATTATAATTCTGTACTAGACTGTAAGCTCTTGAATAAAAAGGATTTGGTTGCCTTCTTAACAGGTAGCAAGTGTTTTATATATGGTAGGAACCTGACATTTGTAAATTCTAACAGTTTCATCAATTACTCAGCAGGTATAGGGAATAGTTACCTCTATATGCTCTCGATTGCTTATATTGTTAGTTTCTACAAAGTGCTTTAGCTTGCAAGTTAGCAGATATTATTCCAAGTGATGTTGGAAAAATACTTTAAAAGCAAACAAAAATAAAATGTTTTTTCAGTTATTTTTCTTTTCTTGAGATTACTTCAGGTAAAGCCAGTAAAAGGAAAAGAACTGATAGCTTGCTAGATAGATTATGATAACAATATATGCTGGATTCCAAGTTCTAAGATGAACAGAAGGATCTATATCCATCTTACTAACAAGAGTTGAGTTTTTTAAAAGCCTAGTTTTAAATGGAAAATAAAAAGGTACAGTAAGAACTCACATTATCTGTTGCTCTTTGAGGACGCTAACTCTAGAAACCTTTCTTTCCTTAATAGTATAAATTTCCTCAACTATCCTGTCATCTTATTTAAGCAAATTGTTGCAAGTTAAAGGGAAAAGCTGATGTTTCTATTTCAGAAATCACCACTACTTAAAATATTTTCATAAAAATTTAAGTAATTTAAAATTGATCCCAATGGTACTGATGTGCACTATTATTTTAATCACCTTTGTTATACTAATAAATACAACCACAGTAATCACATACTTCATTCTAATCATTCATAAGATTTTACTCCCCTCACTCAAGAGTTGCCTATGGAACATTCTGTAATTGCTCATTTCCAACTAACTGTTTGAATAGAAATTAATTCCCATAGGACTTGTAAGAAGAAGTCAGTCAGCTTTAGGGAAAGGTAAACGATTGCCATTGAGGAAATCAACAGCAGAAGAGGGGAAGAGTAGAAACTCAGTGCCACATTTCAGTTTGGTTCCCAGAATACTTAGATAGATTTACTCTTAGAAGCTACACATAAGAATGATTGAAAGGAACCAGGGATGTGAAGTTTGTACAGAGCTCTGGAAAACATCTATTCCCAGCTAATTTGTATAATTTTACAAATTGTCAAATATTTAAGGGCTTTGCAAGTCAAAAAGAGTCAACTCTGGTTGTGTAAAAAGAAATATTGGTTTCAGTGTTGGGTTGCAGGGAGGGCAGAATATTTAGCTAAGCAAGGGGTTCTGCACTGCTGAAGTCGCAGCATAGACACTGAAAGCAAGGTTTGGAAGACTGGATGTGTATAAAACCCACTGAGGGCTTCCCTGGTGGCGCAGTGGTTAAGAGTCCGCCTGCCGATGCAGGGGACACGGGTTCGTGCCCCGGTCCAGGAAGATCCCATATGCTGCAGAGCGGCTGGGCCCGTGAGCCATGGCCGCTGAGCCTGCGCGTCTGGAGCCTGTGCTCCGCAACGGGAGAGGCCACAACAGTGAGAGGCCCACGTACCGCAAAAAAAAAAAAAAAAAAAAAAAAACCACTGAAAGAGAAAGAACCTTCTATACTCCATAATCAAGCAACCAATAAATAACTGTTTCTTGACTGTCCGCAAGCAGAGGGGTGCTCATTCTGCTTTCTCCATTGTTTAGGGCTGGGAGTGACCTTTGTTCCAGGGGCCCACATTCAGTGAGGATTGAAGTTCTTTTACTTTGCACTCATTAATACTAGCCATCACACTGAACAGTTCCCTCACCCCTACCCAAATGCCCTAGCCTAATATTTCCTTGACTTCCTCATTTCAAAAATTTTTTTTTAGCACCACCTCATTTTAGCAACCTGTTCCCAAGGCCTGGAATGGAGATAACATTACATCACCTGGAATGGAGATATTCTGTGCCACCAGCCCATTTTTCTATCCTTGCCCTGCCCCTCTCACTGCCTTGGTTCAGTAATACCTGCCTTTCAACCTCATCTGGACTTGCTCCTTTCATCTCTCCCACTCATCCCAGTCTAATGGAACTTCTCTTGTGTTCTCCTCTTTCCTTTTCTTGGTATGTTCTTTTCCTTTTTTCAATCACACTCAATCTATCATTTCTTAAAAACTTCCACCAAGTGCTTTCTTTGCCCCTATCTTCAGGTTCTAGCATCACTGGAGAATATCACATGATCTGAAAATTGGTGCCACCCCAAATGTATGGTGCCCCATGTCAACTGGGAACTCAATGACTCAATTCTGCTATGAGTTCCTGGTCTTTTCTCTTTTCTATTCTCACAGGTGCTATTTCTAACCCTCACATCACTTTTCTCAAGTTCCCTCTTCACTATCAGCAGATAATCTTGCCTTCCATTTCACAGAGTAAATAGTGGTTATCAGGGAGGATATCTGTCAACATCCAGCTCCCCACCTTTAACTCTATTTACCTTCACACATCCTGTCTCGGAGAATTGGAGACAGCTCATCCTGTTAGAGTGTATTTCTCTACCAGCATCATCAACTCCTGCCTCCTTAGAGATTTAGATCTGGAAATTACCTCATTCTCGCATAAAACCTAGAATAAATCCCTCTCATCTTAAAAAAATGACCTCTGTAGTGGATTGAATAGTGGTCCCAAGAGGTATGTCCAAATCTTAATTCCCAGTACCTGTGAATGTGACCTTATTTGGAAATAGGGTCTTTGCAGATATTCTTAAGGATCTTGAGACGACATCATCCTGGGTTAGAGTGGGTCCTAAATCCAATGATGGATGTTCTTAGAAAAGACAGAAGAGGAGAAGACGCACAGAGGAGAAAGCCATCTGAGGAGGAAGCAGAGAGTGGAGTTATGCAGCCACAAGCCAAGGACTGCCGGCAGCTGCCAGGAGCCAGGGGACCGGCACGGAATGGATTCTCCCTCAGAGCCTCCAGAAGGAACTGACTCTTCAGATACCTTGATTTGGGCCTTCTGGCTCCCAGAGTGTGAGAGAATAAATGTCTGTTGTTTTAAGCCATGCAGGCAGCTTATGGTAATTTTTACAGCAGCCCTAGGAAACAAATATATCCTCCATTCTACAAGCCCTGCTACTTATCAATGATTTCATTATCTTTATTCCCTTCTAAGAGAAGAGTCTATACTTATTATACTCTGTCTCTTACCCTGCCTGTGACACAGGAAGTGTGCTCCCCAAAGGCATTATCTTCCACCACCCGCATCTAATGGGAACTCCCAGTCCTTCCCCCACTGAGCTCTCTGGTGCATCCCATACTGTTTGTGGTCCCCTCCTTCATTCTTCACAACTCACTTCTCCCAAGCCTTCCATGATACCTCCTACCCCTGGAGTACTTCCTACTTTTTGGTTGTTCCTTCAAGGTCCCTTCAGTGCACTTGTTTTTTATCTTAAATTTCAGCTTCTTCCTTGGCCCTCTTCTCACTCTCCAGAGCATTCTGGCTCCATCTCCTACACATACTTCATATTGAATCTTTCTAATATGGTCAGAAGAGGATGGTGTGCAGAAAGATTCATATGCACAAATCTCTCTGAGCTTCAGTTTCCTCCTTTATATTATGATGAGGCCACCAACTTGTAGGGCTGCACCCAGGACATGAAAAGTATGTAGTACAAGTGATTACTCAACATAGATTAGCTCCTTCCCCTGTCCATCTCCTTAGCTTAAGTTCATTCACTAACTCATTCACTCCAGAAATACTTACTGAGCACTACAATGAACAGGCCTGTTCTGGTACTAGACAGACAAGGTAACTTACATACTAGTGGAAGAAAAAGAAAATGAACAAATAAACACAAAGGAACATTTCAGATAGCAATGACTTCTATAAAGGATAAAAAAAACCCCAGACTGATATATTAGAGAATGACCAGGAAGGGGGGTATTTTAGCTAGGGTGGTCAGGGAGTATCTCTCTGAAAGGCTACATTTGAGCTGAATGCTGAGTGATGAGAGGCCAGCCTTGCAAAGAGCTGGAAGAAGGAACATTCTGGGTAGAAGGAACTTCAAGTACAAAGGAATAAGGTATGAATGAGCTTGGTGGGGTTGAGAAGAGGAAGGAGGCCACAGCATCTGGAGAATAGTGAGCAAGGAAAGGCCACAATCTCTCATCTGGATGATTGCAATTGCTTCTGAAAGGAGCTGGTCCCTGTGAGTCTCTTCCCACTTTGAATCCTTCCTTTTGTTGCCAGAGTGATCTTTTAAAAATAGTAATAATAGATAACCTTATGGAACATATCAAATGTATTAGACACTGAGTGCCTTACACATAGCGAACAATTTAATCACATCACAGCAACCCTCTGAAGGTAGGTATTATTATTATCTATTTTCTCCATTTAACAGATGGGAAAATGAGACACAAAGAGATTAAGTACCTTTCGTGAGTCCCACAGACAGTGAGTGATGGAGCCAGGATTTGAATCCAAGAAATAGGGTTTGAACATAAATCTGAATGTGTCACTCTCCTGCCTTAAATCCCTCAGCGGCTCCCCAGGACTTTCAGGATTAGAGTGTGAGCTATTTCATCATCTGCCCCTGCCTCCCTCCCCAGCTTTGGTTTCCTCTGCATACACCCTGTACTCTGGATACACCAGATCACTTACTGTCCCGGAACATGCCATGTATTCCCATATGTCATGCCTTTGCACGTGGTCTTCTCTCTGCCTAGAACACTCTTTCTCCTCTTCTCACCTGGCTATTTCAACCATTTGGTCAAGACTCAGCTCAGGTGTAATCTACTCCTTCATAGTTCACCCAACTTTCCTGCAGACACAGCTATCATAACACACATCATTAAGTTATGTATCATTTCCCTGATTAGACTGGGAATGACTTAGAGGTGAACACTGTCAGATTTACATTTTTATCTCAGCACTTAACATAGTAGAAGACACATAGATGACTCTCATTAAAACACTGTTGAATGGATGAATGGGGTCAGTGAGGGATATACCATATTTTGAGCACTTTGTGCCAGGAACTGAGCTAAGCTTTTTACATACTGTTATGGACTGAATGTTTATGCCCCCCCCTCCATATCCATATGTTGAAGCTCTAGCCCCCAGTGTGATGATATTTGAAGACAGGGCCTTTAGGTAAGTAATTAAGGTTAATGAAATCATAAGGGTGGGACCTAATCTGATGGGATTAGTGTCCTTTTAAGAGGAGGAAAGACCAGGGAGTTCTCTGTCTGCCTGTGCACAGAGGAAAGGCCATGTGAGCACACAGAGAGAAGGTGGCCATCTGCAAACCAGGAAGAGAGCTCTCACAAGAAACCAACCATACTGGCACCTCAATCTTGGACTTCCAGATTCCAGAAATGCAAGAAAATTAACTTCAGTTGTTTTGTAATAGGGATGAACATTTTGTATTCTATTACAAGTTAATCACTAAAGGGATGTTGCCTATAAGCTTAAATTATACATAATGGCCCATCTCTGGGAACCCTGCTTCCCAGGTAATGAGCATTAAGCTAAAATACCTTTGTTTAGGTCACAGGAAACATCCTGACCAGGCCCACCTGTGAATGACTGCAGGGAGGAAGAAATTAACACATCCCCTCCAGAGGCTGATGGGAACCAGGAAGTGTTTGACTTTACTCCCTCCCCTTTTAGTATAAAAGGAGCCTGAATTCCTGGAGGGGTGGGATAGGGAGGGTGGGAGGGAGACGCAAAAGGGAGGGGATATGGAAACATATGTATATGTATAACTGATTAAATTGGTTATAAAGCAAAAAATTAAAAAATATATATCATCAAAAAAAAAAAAAAAGGAGCCTGAATTATAACTCAGGCAAGATGGTTCTTTAGGGCATGAGCCCACCATTTTCCTGGTTAGCTGGCTTTCTGAATAAAGTCACTATTCCTGGCCCCAAGAATTTGTCTCTCGATTATTGGCCTGTCGTGCAGCGAGCAGTATGAGCTTAGACTCGGTAACAATTTAAGCCACGCAATCTGTGTACTTTGTTTGGCAACCCAAGCAGACAAACATACACATACTGTTCAATCTGATGTTTACAGTCACCTGATAAGATAGGTACCCCACCCTTTAGAGAGAGAAATGGAGCCTTAGAGAGAATAACATACTTTTGATCGCACACAGTCGTACAGCCATGATTTGGATTCCCTGAGCCCAATGCTAAGGAACAAGAAAAGTAAAAGAGTCTGTTCATCAAGACCTTAAAAAATTAGCTTTAGGTCATACCTAAACCACCTGAGCAAGACGATATGGGCAATGCCCAAATCTGTCCCTTAATTTCCTGTTCTGTGCTTCTCATGACCCAGAGGACATGTCCACTTTTAATGTCTCCTTTCCCCCCAGCTCAATCTAACACCGCTCTCTCCCAAAAGTTTTCTTTGCTCTTTAATGACACTGTATCTCTCTTTGTTGCCCCAGTAGAAGCCCTTGGGATCACAAAGCTGATTCATTTCTGTCTTTTATCACTTCACCCCTGTTAACTGTCCCCCTACAAGCCCCATAATTTCTTCCTTCCTGATGTTCCTTCATCAGGTCCCTCTCCTCCACTCTCCCAGCACCCACATCCACTGCGGCCCACATGACCTCTCTCCTGAGTTACTGCAGAAGCCTCCAAAATGTAGCTCTGCCCTTAGCTCCACCCAGTCAAGCACTAAATTATAACTCTATTCAACTGTTCCATGTGGGGTTATGTTTAGCTTTCATTAAGACTCCAACAGCACCAAGGGCAGTGGCTGCACCCGACCATTTCCTTCATATCTCCTAACAGCAGTAGTGCTTCTAACATTATTTTTTTTTTCCATCCTATAAGGACTATTTTGAGATTCTTCCTTTAGAAATGAAGACAATGGACTCTCCCCAGAAAAACACGTGTACACACAAAAATTGGCTGACACCATCACACCTGTTGAGGTCTATGAACCCTAAGTTAAAAAATCCCTGCTCAATGAACATTGATCGCCAGGCTGGTCAGTCAGCACATGTGCACTCCACTTCCTGCTCTCAACCTGGGTGAATGCAACTGAAAAGCTACTTCGTGTATGAAGGTTAGTGAGGGAAGAGGTCATCTGGCAAGGCTCAGTTAAGGTGGGGCTTGATCTAGATTTTCAGGTATGGTTAGGATTGAGTAAGCAGAGGGAAAAGGGTATTCAAGGCAGGGGGAAAGGCATGAAAAAAGGCATGATGTGGAGGACATCAAGGTGACCCACTTGAGGAGATGTTAGAGCAAGCTTGAGCAGAGCAAAGGACGTAAGAGGATAAGGTAGCGTCAAATCTGACCTGGCGCAGAGAAAGCAATGAGGAGCTGGTATAAATTTCTGAGCAGAGGAAACCTGATGCTAGTGATGTTCAGAAAGTGGACACAGAAGAGAAGAGCAAGGGGGACAGGAAGCAGAAAGGCTGGCAGACGTGGCTACAATGGTAACAGTGGGAATGGAGAGGCAGAGGAGAATCATTTCAGAAGCACAGCCAGGATTTGGCAAGGGATGGATTAAGGAATCTAGAGTTGGAAAGAGATTGGAAGATGGGAGGACCAGTGGAGCCGGGGGCAAAACCATCGGTGATATCTTCCTCACAGGATAGTGTGGGTGCACCAAACTAAAACCAGCACAGTTGTTCCCTTTACCAACTTAGAGTCTAAACCAGAAACCAAGGTATGGATCCAACAGGCTTTCCAGAAAACTTGCAGTCAGTTCTACCAAATTTTATTAAGTGAAATAAATACATGGGTAATGTTTCCAGGATGTACATCAAAATGCCCACATTGAAAACATCTCAGAGAACCATCTCTTTTTAGCACATGGTCCTGCATGGAATGTGCTTTTAATGCAACAGCATCTCATCATTAGTCATGTTTTCATTCTGCTCCCTAAAGCATTCTCAACAACAGCAGCATTAATAATGCCCACTGGCATTTCTATTGGCCTTGCAGAGCTCCGAGGGTTTCTGATCTTGGCATCATCTAAAGATGCTCTCACAGGAGACAGTCACTTGTCACAAGCCTTTGCATAGGCACAAAAGTGTGTTTAAGCAGTAGCACTGCTCATCTGGTTTCCCCACACACATCAAAACTGCCCTCCAGGGCCAAGCTCTGTGTGTGTGTGAGTGTGTGATTGATAACAGTTAAAAGTAGAAATTAAGTGATTAGGTAACTTTATTGACTCTAGGATGATGCAGACTATTTCAGTGTCTAAATCATTCTCCATTGTACTCAATCATTTTAAGTTAAATTGAGCATGAACTTAAATTGGGGGCAGGAGGTGGGTGGGGAGATCAATTCACCATGGCTGTGAAATAATGAGTTCTAATTGTTCAGAGAAGACCAGATTCAATAAAGACACATACAAAGCATGGTTGGAGGGGCGGGTGCAGCCTTACCATTAGAATGGAGGCTCAAGGGAGCACAGAACTAGTCCCAGACTGAGGGAGGAATTAACACAAAGCAGGAACTACTTCCTGGGTTCTGCTCTCCACCTCCCACCCCGAGAGCATTCACCAGTCAGTGAGGCACACTGCCCAAACCTGTATTGTGCTCCTGGGATGAGTAAATTAAAAAAAAACTTTTAAAACTCAAAATATGAAAGAAAGTTTAAGGGCTTAGACCTTCTTTTCACCTTTTTTTTTGGTGGAAAGTCTCCCTGCACCGCCCAAAATGATTACTCAGGTTGCCAGATACTTTGTTGATGAAAGTTACTAGTCCTTAGCAGAGGAGCCCAGGCACCATAGATGTGCTCTTAATGACAGATTTGAATGTTTAAGTCAAGCTGTGGGGCATTTTCCAGCACAGAATTCAGGAGACAGATTTGATCTCCACAACTATTAGCACAAGAGATAGTGTTTTAAATTAGGTTTGTTATGCAAGGAAGTCAATAGTTCCCAATAGAAACGTATTACTTTCATGCAGTCTGGATGATCCACGTGCCACCAGAACATTGGCCCTGGTTTTTCCTATTGTCTGGGTTGGAGAGTTCTTAAGAGTTAGCTCATTGGTGGCAATAGTTCTATGTGAGAGAGGTCTGGGACCTCCCCTAAGAAGAAAGCTGTCTTTTCTAGAACTAACCTCACCCTCCCCAGTCAGCTTTAGGGCCAACCATAATCTCTTTCAGGGTTTGAGTGAGCTAGACTGGGTTAGTAACCTCAGGTGTCCCCAGATAGGAGCATATCCCTTCCTTTTGGAAACAGACCTATAAGCTAAGGCCAGCCAGGCAACATCTGGAGACAAGAGCAAGAGTAGCAGAATAAGGGGCTGAACTGGATGAGTTCAGCTCTGTGTCTCTCTCCTGCACAAGAGCAGAAGAGAGGTGGGGATGGAAACATCACTGAGTACTTACAGGTGTCACTTGCTATCTTACCCCAAGAGCTGGCTATCTCCATTCCCATTTTATAGATAAGAAAACGGAGTTCCAGTATATAGAATACGCTTGCTATGCTATCTACGTTTGGCAGTTTGCTTTTAAAAGCTGTTTTATATCGGAAGCAAAGGGGTGTGACATTGGAACAGAAAGCTAAAATGAACTCTTGGATGTTTTGGAAGTGACCTCTATCATTACTATTCCTTGGCCTGAGCGGCTCTCAGAAAGGGTGGTAGCCAAGGAAAGATGGTCCAACACAGTGTCTCAATGAGTTTCTGTACCCTCATGGGATGCCAAATTGACTCAAGAATATGTGGTCAGTCCTCTTACAGGAATGGATCAGGGAAAGTCAGTTAAGACCTGACCATTCCTCTCTGGCACGAAGGCCAGTGCTCATGAATGGAGCAGAGCCAGTCACATGCTCTCGGGCTGCATTGTTCTTTCCCGTGAAATTTATTCCATGTGACCACCAGACCAAACCAAACCAAATCACCTTGCAAACAAACAAACACACAAAAACATGTCTGTTGGATTCATCAACACCCAGTTAATAGTCTGACATGTCCCTCTGCCTGTCATCTAGAGAGTAACCTTGCTGTGCTAGACTTTCTCCATGTGGAAAGTGGAGATGTATACATTTTCCCTCATCTACCCCAGGGATGGAGAGAGGTTTACTGAGGCAATAACCATAAAGCCATTTGAGCTTCTTACCAAAAGGTGCTACTGGGATACAAATTATTATTAGCATTACCATTGTTATGTGGTTTAAAACTACAATATGAAAAGCAAGGTCTTTAGATCAGTGTGTCAGCATCCTGCATAATTTAAGTTCAATTTGAAGTTGGTTGTCTTTGCACGCTCAGGTCGCATATTAAAGCATTCTTTTGATGAAAGTACATTTAAGGGGCCAGATGTAGTCACCCTGCAAGAAGAATAATGAAGATGCAAGAACAGACATGCACAGGTAACACCTGTGCAAAATGGATGTTTGAACTCTCATGTCTTTAATGCATGTTTATATTGCAAAGTCCCACTGCAGTGAAGTTGGGAGACTCTTACAAGTCTTTATTAAGTGCTTAATGTACAGATTATGTGACCTGAGAACAGCTGGAAACAGATACTGAAATTTTGCTTTGATAAATGAAGAATTTTGATAGAAACTAAAGATGTGGTATCACAGAACATTCATCTTGGGGACAAATGTGTGTTTTCTAGTCACTTAAGACTCTGCCCATTGGTTTGATCCTCGGGAGGCACCCTGGTGTACAGGCAAGAGCATGGGCTCTGGAATCAGATGCGCCTGGATTTATTTATTAGCTGTGGGACCTCAGGCACCTTGGTTTCCACCTATAAAATGGGGACAATAAATCTACCTCAAAGATCACATATTGTAATGTGTATAAAGAACCCAGCACCACAGTAGACACTCATTAAAGATTATTCCTGTTCCCTGCTGTTTGGCACGTTTCAAGCATCTATATTGTTCTTCAAATATAATCGATATACTGGCATGTAAAAAATACCTAGTTTTGAATACCTGAATCTAAATGCTGAGCAACCCAGAGGTGCTTTTCTTCTCTATAGATAACTCATTAAAAGAGATGTTCTGCAGTATTTCTGCAATTAGGACAGGCCCATTCAGAACAGGCTGATTAGAACAGACCCATATGGAAAGTAATCACAAGAATTGCCACTAAATGAATTCCAGGAGATTCCTAATTTGTGTTTAAATTGCCAGAGACATCATTCTGCAGGCAGAGTCTAAATTCTTAGACAGTTTAATCCTCCAACAGCGTCTATGCAAAGTTCTTCCTCTGAGTCCTGAGATGACTCCAATTCTATTCTCTTGGACCACAGAGGTCCTGTACAATTTTTGCTCCCTTCATCCTACTGGATGGCCCTGCACTTTAAAATGCCTTTTAAGGGCCATCTAGAAAAGCAGGGAAAAAATGTCATGAAAATGAGGGTGGGGTGGGGAAACCCTGAAAGAGTACAGGCATATCACCCTGGGCCATGCCGTGGGCCTCAGTAGAGGCCCCCAGGCTTTCACAGCAATTACAGCTGTCGGAGGTGAGGCCCCTCACCTCTCTGACAATTATGAGCCTGTGGTAATAAAATAAGCACATGCAGCCACTGTCCTCTATATGTTTTCTTGCTTGAGGGTTGCAGAATCAACACGGAGAGTCTTGATAATGAAAGATGTCAGGGCTGGGGCTGGGACGGTGTTCTTTAACATTTACTCAGTGGCCCTGATGAGAGGGATTCACACATAACTCCAGGCACCTTCTCGCAGTGAGGTGAAGGAGTTTTGCGTAAGTTGGCAAAAGCAGTGGTGGGGGGAGAGTGGCCATCAAAACAGAGTCAAGGAAATAGCCCTCCAAATACACTCTGCTGAGAATAGCCTGAGATGCCATGAATACCATGGTGGGGTGGGAGAGAGTCATGGATTCTAATCCTGCCTGGGTTCTCATTTATTATAGCATTACCTCAGGACTGTCACCAATAACTTTCCTTTTCTTTACAAAGTTGCCAATGGCATTTTCCAAAAACTTTACAGAAATGATAGATAAGAACACAAAGGTTTTTAAAGCATACTTAGCATGCCAGCTCTAGAATTTAATTTCTGGATATTTTCAAAAAGGACAAACTTTCTTGAAGAATCTCAAAAATTAATGGTGTGGGCTTCCCTGGTGGCGCAGTGGTTGAGAGTCCACCTGCCGATGCAGGGGACACGGGCTCGTGCCCTGGTCCGGGAAGATCCCTCATGCCGCGGAGCGGCTGGGCCCATGAGCCATGGCCGCTGAGCCTGTGCATCCGGAGCCTGTGCTCCGCGATGGGAGAGGCCACAACAGTGAGAGGCCCGCGTACCGCAAACAAACAAACAAACAAACAAACAAAATTAATGGCGAAATTGACACTAATTTAGAAAAGATGAAAAGAGTGAAAACACTGCCCATTTCATAGTAAACAGAAGTCACATCATTCCAAATAACTGTATACATATATTAACAAGACAGATGCAAATGTTGTATACAAAATAATATTAAATACAAATATCATTTTCTAGAAAGTTTTTCTTCTTGAAATATATCAAGAAGTTTTAAAAAATTATTCTTTCTGTGATGCAGAAACATGTCTGCCTAACAGAGGAATAACTAAGATGGAGAACTGCTTTGGCCTCATGCTCTTTTTAACACCTAAGTTCCCTGTTTGGGTTTTTTCATGTAGGAACAAATGGGTTCTTTGACTAGTTCTTTGTAAGCATGCCTGTTTTAATCAGAATGCTGTACAACGCATAAACTTAGCTGTATCAAATCAAGGTGAAACACCGTGCAGACACTCTGAGAGTAATTTGTTTGATGTGGACCCTAGGTAACTACAAACACTAACTTAAAGTGCATTGCTCTCTGTACTTTGAAAGGAAAAGACTAGCAGTTCTGGGGTACTCAGCCTTTATTTCTCAAGAAATGGAAGAAATAGAGCAGCCATTTTTATAAGTTTGGACATATTTACAACATTGCTTTATTTTCTTAAAGCATAACAGCATCCATTCATCACTTGAGAGTAACAAAGCAGAAACCTGATATATGACAAATATTACGAGCTTAATGGCTGATGTCCATTACTGATGGGTCCCGCTCACTCTTTGCAGGAGATTGGCACTGAAGGATTACTGAGCAAACAGAGCACCTGAAAAAACTTGCACTCCACAGTCTGTCATCAGGGGCCCGGATCGAGGGCATTACCTGAGAATAGCGGCTCTTATCTGAAGCTGCAAACTGCTGCCATTGCCAACAATTCTCAACAAAGAGTGGCGGTCATGGAAGGCTGAGCCACCGAGGCAGGGGCCCAGGGACACTACCTCCCCATAGCCCACCCCCTTTATGGATCACTTGAGCCCAAGCACGGCACCACGCTTTAATTGTGGATGACCACAGCAATTGAGGACAGGCATCCCACATCTGTACGTGTTGAAAAACAAAAAGGCTCCAAACATTCTCTTGTAACACTATAAAATATTTAGTGTTTTAACTGCATCTTTAATTTCACAACCAACTAAGGAATGAGTCTGTGCATATGTTTAAAATTCTGATGGAAATCTTTGGATTCCATCAATATTGAAAGTATGTGCTTTGCTGTCATCTATCATTCTTCTCCTTTCCTAAGAGGACCTCATATTCCTGAGAACTGAACTTGTCTTACTGGTTTGGCCCTCAAGAAAAGTAAGTCACTGCTTTCTCTCTAGTTATTTTACTTACCTAGAAAAAGATCAATTTTCCAACCATAAGGGTTTATGGTTTAATGGACTTGTCAAATTTATAAATTTCAGGTGAAAATAGGATTTTTGTAGATCTGATTTTACTCATTTTACTGCTCCTGCAACCAAACAAAATATCTACAGATTTCCCAGAAAAAGGTATTTACCTAATGTTTCTTTGTTGCTTTTGTACGTGTATTTTATTTCAATCATGTATTAACATTTGACTTCTTTGTTTATTTTCAATAAATTTCATTTATGAGCTGATAAGTATAATACATGCAAACATTAACTTTATGACAGAAATAAAAAATACTAACTTTATAAGAGAAGTTTTAAAAACTCTATAGGAAGTTGAATTATGTGGAGTTAATACTGACATTGCATTACTATGATAATCTCTCATAACTAATTAAATTCAGTGAAATGAATAGAAGTCCTTTGAATTTCTGCTACCTGCAATCTGTTTTCCTTAAAGTATTTTATATTTTTTTGGGGGGATGGTGGTGGGAGGAGAAGGAAGCAAGTATCTTCAGGGAAGAAAGGATGCGTATTAGAGTGAAGAAAGAACCTGCCATTTTGTTTTGAGAAAACCATTGGGAGTTTGATATACCTATGCTGTGCTTTTGTTTTACTAACAACTTTCCTTCCTGAAAAAATTTAATTCTTTCAATCTTCATCAAGGAAACCAGGCAACACTCACTATACCCTGCGTCTGTCGTTTGGCACAAACACATATGAGGCAGGGTCAGATAAAAATACAACGTTTAAGAAAATATATAGAAAACTAAAATGTAAGCAGGAAAAAAATGTTCATCTTGTTCATATAAGAATTCATCTTCTTACTAGAGTTAGGTTTATATACATATTTTTTCTAGTAGAGAAAAGCAGTCCACCTAAATTAATAATTGATAAAAAGAGAAAGGTAGGTACAAAGTACTGTTTAGGAGCATTCAAGGTGAGATCCACGGCTTCGTGGGGTGGCATTTAACATCTGTTGGCCCCAGGATCTAGAAGTGTTTTTGTTAAGGTTAATTTTTCTTTCTAAAGTGTGGCAGCATCTTAGGATAGAAATATATTTACAGTGATAATTCAAAGATAATAAGTAGAATAATAATTATTAACTATCTCGAAGGAAATTTCCAATCCAAAATAAATCATCACCATCAAAGTTTCTGATCTGTGCAAAGATTTCAATTATTTCTAAACCTAATTTTTGAGGGTTGGTGCCATATTCTGTTTAAATCTATAAATTGTCTGTCTATATCTCTCCTCCTGCCTTTGAAGTTTTACCACATCTGCTCTTGCCAAGTAAAGTGCTGAATTTATTCTACTTTAGCTCATTAAAAAAAAAGAACTATGTATTTAGTGTTGTGAATTCATAAAATTCTTTTGTTGATGAACCTATATTGTATACTCAAGATGGTCTCTGCTCGGCTCATATTTAAACAGATCACTAAATTATGGATTATTGAGAAATGCTCTTCTCTAAAAAAGCCTGCAACACTTTTGAGGGTGTAAAAATAAGTCCTGTGTTAGAAAAGCCACAAAATAATGGGATTTGGGAAATCTGGTTTAAGATGAAAGGTTAGTGAGCACACACAATTGCATGGTGATGACTGCCTTACGTTTTGAAAAATAAACTTTTGAAAGCAGGAATTTGGGAAGGTTGGGCTATTATAAAATTACACATATAATGGCATCACAGTACTGGAAACAAGGGGATGTGTATAACCAAAATCTATATCACATCTTCCAAAGAAAGTATTTCAGCAATAAAAGGAACATGTTATATATCAATTTTCATTTAATAATAGAGTTCAAAATTAAACGCAGCAAAAAAAAACACCACCAAAAGATTTGTCCTTCCTTTTTGAAAATTTCAAAATAAATAGCAAGAAGTTAGTGAAAATAAGCAAATGACTACAGGCTTCAAAACTACTGTTTATGCTTATAGTAGAATGGTTAAGGTAATTAAACTACAGTATATTTCTAAAAGGATCCTCTCAGAATTATTTATATCTAAACAATTTTAAAGAGAAAGTTATGCTAGAAGTTGCTAATTAATAAGTACGCATCTTATTTCAAACTGAAGTATTCCTGTGAGGCAACATTTTATAAATGCATGCGTTATTTTGAATTTAACTTAAAACTATACCACTAAATCACCTTTCACGGGGAAACGTTCTGCCCTTTCCAATAATACTCTTATTCATTAATTATTACTTCCTCCCTCTAAACAAAAACACTTTACCTGCCTTTTAAAGTCTAGAAATTTCTTTGACAAATCTCAGTGAAAACCTCTAGGTTTTAGCAACTAATGTCTATGGAGAAAAACCTGGCTTAATTATAGTTAGCTCCACGAGCAGCCATTTTAAGCAGAAACTGGTTTAGTTGTGTTGACAATCACATTTTAAACTGATTCTTTCCAGATGAAAAGATACTTTTTCAAACAATGTAATAAAAATGTAAACTCAGCTGTTTCACAGACATAAAAGTGATTTATATCACATGTACTGTGCTCATGGAGTTTTTCTCCTTACACAATGGGAGTTTTATTTTAAGGAAAAGTTAATAATTAACAGCTAGGAAAATCCCACAATGCAAGGAAGTCAGCTATAGGGGATTAACCACCCCCCTTTGCTCTCCCACAAAAATCAGCCAATAAACCTGTTGAGAAAACGATGTGATATTTGAAAATTGAAAAGAGTCAACATGGGGATGGTCCTTACCTTTTGGGGGTGGGGTGCAACAGTGAACAGAGGGAGACACCCAGGAGGCTTCTGGGAGCTGAAAATATTCTGTTTTTTGATCTGAGCGCTGGATACATGGGTATCTAGCTTGTGAGAATTCACTGAAACTAGACACGTATACTTGCTGTATTACACTATACTTCAATGAAAAGTTTTAAAAAGAGATTGCATACTTTCTGTTTTAATGATAGTATGAAAAAAATTTAGTGTAACTAGATAAGTACTCTTTTTTTTGTACTCTTAGGTATAGTTGGACCATCAACTCTTCTGCCACAAAACTGTGTTACTAGGAATAAAAATTATGCCAGTGGCTTATGTGATGTGTACCATGCTAGCCCTAAAGAAGCAGAGAATAGGGTAATATTTTACATTTTAGGAGACAAAAATACGTGTGAGAGAGAAAGAGCGTGTATCAGAGGTCTCATATATGAAATCTCCACAAAAACATGATCTTTTTGAAAAAAACTTTAACAGAGGCTTATAAAATTCATATTTCTAGCAGAATTTTTCTATGGCTGTGAATCTGTATTCTGTACATCCAGTTTCCAATTATTCTTGTTAATGGGAGGCAGGCCACATGGGTAATTGAAAACCCACAGTCAAGAGTTGGAATATCCCCCTCCCCCATCCAACTAGGGGCCCAAGTATTACATAAATAGAAAAATTGGTCTGTGTTTGAGTTGCTAATAAACTGTGAAATGTCCAAAGTTTAGGCAACTGCAGGGCAAGTAAAGAATACCATCCAGCTGATGATCCCCTGAAAAACTCTAGAACTGGACACATTAAGCAGATACTTTTATGTAGCAAAAGCTTAATTTGCACATTTGCTCTATTGTGAATTTTGGTATTTAAGACTCTAAGGTTTAGTCCATCAGCATAAAAATATTTACTACTTCCATTTTTTTCAACGTAATATTTCTTCTCTGATTAAAAAATTTAAAACAACGTGTAGGATTGATTTTTGGTATTGTGAATGCTGAAGTAGTGCCCAGTTGCCCAACACAGCCAGGACTTGTCTGAAGGAGAAATATTTTTACCCCTATCACAGAGCCTACTCCACCTTACACCCCACATCCTAAAGGCAGTCCTCTCTGGTTCTCTCTTCCTAAAACTCCTCTTTCATGTTCTTATTTGCTAATCCTTGTCTTCCTGTAGTGCTCTTACCCTCTGAAATGGGGTCTTATACTGGCTTGACTTTTGCGTTTTTTTTCAAATCTGAGTAAAATAAAAATATCATCTTTAAACATACATGCATGTACACAAGATGTGGATGCAAATAGGCAACGTATAGGCAAAGATACTGTGGTCTGATTGCCTCTCTGCACTGTGTGGGGAATGCAAAAAAGAGAAGTTCCTCATAATTTAAAACCTCCTAACAGCTATTTACTGAGAGAAAACAGAGGTAGGGTTGTGGGGGGGTGAATGGGGATAGAAGAGGTAGGTAGGCAAATTGTTTTTGATTCTGGCAAAGTTACTAATTGGAAAATTTGAACAAATCGAACAAGTGGGGAAACTCGGGTTCTTACTTCTAAGCAACAAGGAAGCTAACACATTATTCTGTACCTCTCAGTCATCCTGAAGGAGAAGAAGCCTCTTCCCACATTGCTTTACCCTCTGCTGCCTCCTCTGCCCCAAAAGACACACACAAAAATCCCCCAGCATGAATACCTTGATGGTCTCATCCACATCACGCTAGGAGTTAAGGAGAAGGACAAGCATACGTATGCGACAAACCCAAAGTTCAGGGATCAATTGTTTTCAGAGTTACTTGTGTACCCCAGGGTCAAATTCAACCCTCAAAAGGCCACGTGCAGTTTCCATAGGAATAAGTATAAACATCAAGCAGGGGAAAAGAGCCGCAGTCAGTCTCTTTCTCTGTATTGACATGTGGCCTTTATTCTCTTCTGGTTTTATCTTGTGAGTGGCAAGTTTTGGCTTGGTTTTATTTATACAATGGGACTTCATCAACTCACACACACCTTCAAGAGAACCAGAGTAAAATACTCATTGTGAAGTTCAGTAAAGAAGTAGAAAAAACTTGGCAAGAAGAAGCAAATCAAAGAAGTTCATGAAACACATTTATCTTATTGGGCTATGAAAAAAATACAGACTTGGAAAGTGAATATGATATAACCTCAAAGGCAAATAAATAGTTAATAGAGATGAAGGTGTCAATCAACAAGCATAAAGCATCCAGGCAAATGCATAAAAATAAAGGTCTTCAGCTAAGGCTAGTGGAGATAAAATACCACGCGGTAATGATCACGTACAACCAGGGGCAGGTGCATGGAGTGTTAACAGGGGTGTAGGACAGAGTAAGAAGTGTTTCCTAGTTAGTGATGTTCACTTTTTAATTTCTCCACAAGAATGGTTTTATTTCCTCTAAAGAAGAAAATAATTAACCCTCACCTTTAATAAAATAATAAAATAAATTGCAATGACTCTTTTAACAGACACACAACGCCAGTATCTAATATGCTTGCTTCAGACTGAAACAGGGTTAGAAAATATGATTACGGAATGAATCAAAAATCTAACTGTAGACCTGCTTATTGATGATGTATTATAAACATACTAGTAAAATAAGAGTCTTGACCAAGTAGTAACAACTAAAGGTATGTTTATGTCAGTAGCTCAGTGCCTAAAATTGACTCAAAAATCAACAATATAAAAATCTCATAAATTTCAAATAATCTAAGTTTTACTTGCAGCATGAATTTATGCATTCACTATATTTGTTTTTACCATACATCATGCTTATATTATTGGAGGCCACTAGACCATTATGGTGAAGACTTTATTTATTACAACTTTGTGAATCAAAGGGAAAAGAGGGAATTCCCAGGTCACCCTATATGACTATAACTTATTATAATAACCTTAAAGATGCAATAACAAAATAATCTATTTAAATTGCCCTTTTTGTTATGGGGGCTTTTGGGGAAACTGCTTTAAAAAAAAAAACCAGAACATGATTTAAAAATGCTGCCGAGTGATATACAGCTTGGAAATGATTTTAACTTTGTTATTGTCCTAGGGATCATAAATAAAGTGGTCAGTTTGGTCAATTTGTTACAGGCAAACCGATCCATTCTGAGCACAGCTTTGTTTGGAGCAGGATTTTGTTGTGTTCCATGGTTCCTTAGGTTGATTTCTGAAGTCCAGCGTCTTGTAGTGAGAGTATAGCACACCTGGCACCACAATTCTGTTTGCCTGGCAGATCCTAACAAGGGTCCAGATATCTTCAAGAAAGTGTAAAATAAAACGCAAATCACTTAGACTTAGCATGTTGCTAGAGGTTTTTGGTTTGGGTTTTAAAGGAAGAATAGATTTACAAGTGGTTATGGTAATCTCTAGGTTTCTAATCATAGAAGCCCAAGACTGAGGAAGAATTTATTTCTAAAACTGGGGCTAGTGTGGATATAAGACTGAGTGTGGGTGTGTGAAGCATCTGTTCAGTGTGACTCACATGCCCTAATGAAGCCCATCAGTCCTTCTTGGGACGACACGTAGTAGCTGACTGTTTGCCAAGCTAAGATTCCTGTCACCAACCCAGAGGAGGAACCAAACTCACAGAATGAGTTAGAGAACCATGGCGGTACCATAAGCAGAGCCTGAAAAGTAATAGGCAGTTCATGCGGACTGATCCGGAGGGCGTGGGGAAGAGGAACAGAATTCAATACATGCAACATAGCATGTACATAATCTCCTCAGATCAAGCACAAGCTAAATGCCAAGGAGTTGTTCCAGTGCATCAGAGTCATGGGAAATGTGACAAAGGACAACAGTGTGTCTCATCAAGGGAGGAGATGCCCTCCCTCATTTATTAAGAAAGTGAAATGTTTCACAGTGTAAATCAAAAGAAGGGCCCACAAGCCTCTAAGCCTCATGTTAATGCTCTGGAAATGAAATGAAAATTCCACAGACACCATAACTAGCAACTTATAACTTCTGCATGACAAGACAGTATAATGCTTTAAAATGTAGGCAATCATCACCACCATGGAGATGAGGCAGAAAGGAATTAAGAATAAATTAAACCTATTGAGGAATAAATTATGTGTTCCACTTAGTAAATTTTATTTTTATTTATTTTTTTTAAAAGATTTTTTCCCGGGCTTCCCTGGTGGTGCAGCGGTTGAGAGTCTGCCTGCTGATGCAGGGGACACGGGTTCGTGTCCCGGTCCGGGAAGATCCCACATGCCGCAGAGTGGCTAGGCCCGCGAGCCATGGCCGCTGAGCCTGCGCGTCCGGAGCCTGTGCTCCGCAACAGGAGAGGCCACAACAGTGAGAGGCCCGCATACCGCAAAAAAAAAAAAAATAAATAACAAAAACAAAAAAATGTAAGAACTCTTACTATAAGTAAGCTATAGGAAACAGTAGGAAAAGACAGTTTATATTATGAGCAATGTGGTTTAGATTTTGCTTTACTGTTATCTAGCAAGTTTGCATGGCTCATGTAAATTCTACAGCAAAGAATCTATGAACGGTAGCATCTTCCCTTTCAAAGTTTTACTCAATTCAAAACCCCTGTCGTAAAACATCATTTGAGGTAGCGAAGTGGAGGGGAGTGAGTAGTGGGACAAATTAAGGGAAGAGCATTAAAGAAATTAACACAAAAAGTTTTTATGTAGTTGATCCCAAACCTTATTTGAAAAGTCTGAATAGGATGAAAAGGTTTTCTCTATTCGGTAGTTTCACTTAATCCTCCGTCCAAACATTTGCCCCAATAAACATTAGATTATTTTTATGTTAGCCATAAAGCTGTCAGTCCTCAATAAACAGATACACTCCTGGTGGTTTTACCTTTGCTGTCAAAGAATTGTCAATATGCATACTGGCTCTTAAATTAAAACAAATACACAGGAAGAGAAATGTAAAATAGAATCACGCAGCAGAGTTTAACGGGAGGCTGTTGAAATCCTAAATAGTTGGTGGTGACTAGAAGTTCAATATACTGTGATATAAAGTAGTCAGTGCGTTGTTAGCGCCTTGCTGTCTCCTTAATGGAATGCTGTGACCTCTCCTATTCAGGTAAGCCAGGTCTTACTTTAGTGTGTCTCAATTAAATTTTATGTCTGATGTGTCCATTTGTTGTAAGAAAAGAAACAAGTCCAATGACAGGGACACTTTGAAGATTTTTATTTCCTATTAGGACAGTTTACTTCTGTCTGGAAAGTCCCTATGCAGTTTTTGTGCGTCTTTTCCCTGTGATTGAGAATGGTTTTGTAAGAGTGTTAAGAGATACGGAGGTATTGAAAATGCAAATCTATTTTCCAACTGGTCAAATCTCTACCTGTTGCTTTCGGAATACTTTTATCACGAAGGTTAATAGAGTCATGTGACTGAAATAAGAATTTTTGCTCATTACAGTCACTGCATTGCAGAATTAAGCTTTTAGAAGGCCAAAGCTGTGTCTCTTTTACATACTCTGTGCTGCCTAACAGAGGGCTGTGTATACATGGACAGCCACTAAATACTATTAGCTTGGTGGGTTACAAGTGTTCCTCTAAGCTGGCAAAGAAACAGCATAAATATAGAAAAGATGTAGATATCTGTTCTTAGCTTGCATAATGTTCATTGCCTATATAAAAAAGCTTTGTAAACTTTAGGGAATTGGCCCTCACACCAGAGAGGAATAAGGGATACTTAATAATATGATTGTCTAATATCACAAAAAAGAGTTGTTTTTAAAATTTTATTTACTTTAATTCTGTCTGAAATGAGTAGCTCTTTTTCCAAGAAAGAAAGAAAGAAAGAAAGAAAGAAAGAAAAGAAAGAAGGGAGGAAGGAGGGAAGAGACGAAGAAAGAAAGGGAGGAAGAGAGGAAGAAAGAAAGGGAGAGAGATAAAGAAAAGATCTTTTATATTGGAGGGTCCAAAAGAAGAGATCCAAATAGGATGCAGGACACTTAGAACTGTAACCTGGATGAACAAAGAGTCTGAGGAAAAGAGAGCTGAAGGCAAATATATCGGGACTCTTAAGGTCCTGATGAATACTCTCTTTGTTCTGTGTACTAAGTGTATGATCTTCCCTGCCAAGGCTGAAAGAAAATGGATTTCCCCAAGGAATGTCCCATCATTGGAGAAGACATCTGCCATCAAAAGCCAACATGCTCTGAGGTGGTACAGCAAAAAGATTAAACATTTAAGACAGATGATGGGGTAGAGAGAGGAGTGAAGACAGGGATGTAGAAAAGGTAAAATGTCAGCATCCTGCAAATGAGATCCACAAACATGAAAGGAGGAAATTGAGAGTGTCAACTTTAAACCCACAGTTTGTATCTTATGGCCCTGAGCAATTTGGAGTTTCAGGAGAAAGAAGGGACATTCTGTTCATTATCGTGGTGTTTCTTATATGTCAAACATGCATAACAGAGCCCATGCCAAAATACATTAAGTAGTGTCCTGTTGTCCAGAAGAAACATCTGAAAAAATGTAAAGGTCATATTACAAAAAGAGTTTAGTGCCCTAGCAGATGTCACTATGCAATCTGGGGTCTCAATTTTCCATTTATTTTCTAAAATTTGCATCTAGCTAGTCAGCCAAAGCAGAACAATCTATGTTTCTTTAAAAAAAATTCTTTTTAAATAATGTAGAGGTAAAGATCTGGATCCAGATCACGTGGGTTCAAATTTCTTCAAGCTATGAAACATTAGACAAGTTACACAAACTTTTGGGCCTTGGTTGACTCATCAATAAAATGGGAAGAATGATAGTTCCTCCCTATAGGTTGTGAGAACTAACCGAATTAGTGCATGCTGAGTTAGTCACTTAGCAAAGTGACTGGCCTCTGGTAAATTTTAATTTTTTTTTTGGTTGCTTAAAATGAGTTTTTAAAAAATTTTGTGATTTCCCTCATCAAAAATATATGTATAATTATTATCACTCCTGTACTTATTCAATCAAGTAATTGTAATAATGAGTACCTACCACTGCACACTGGTAGGATAAAACACAGTCCCTAATATTTAAGAACTTATCAAACAGTTAAAAAGTTACATGCTGACAATATAACATGTGGGTTGAAAACCCACCTATTGCATTCTTATTTTCTGTTAACAGTATTTTTCAAGATTTCCATTTGTCTTTTTTTAAAAACAGATTTCAAATCTCTGGTGAAATTCTCCATCTTTTACTTTTCTGAACATATTTATTACATCTTTAAAAGTCTCTATTAAACATAGAACTACCAAATGATCCAGCAATTTCACTTCTGCATATATACCCAAAAGAATTGAAAGCAAGGATGTTGTTATGAACATGGGTATACAAATATTTCTTCAAATCCTTGACAATAGTCAAAAGGTGAAAACAACCCAGTGTCCATTGACATATGAATGGATAAACAAAATGGGATCTGTACATACAATGGGATATTATTCAGACATAGAAAGGAAGGAAATTCTGACACATGCTCCCATGGTCGAATCTTAAAAGACTTCATGCTAAGTGAAATAAGCCAATCACACAAAAGACAAATGTGATATGAATCAAATGTATGATTCCACTTATATGAAATACCTAGAGTAGTCACATTCATAGACACAGAGAGTAGAATGGTGCTTGCCAGGGCCTGGGGGGAGGGAAAAAGGAGGAGTTACTGTTTAATTGTTACAGAGTTCAATTTGGGAAGATGAAAAAATTCTAGAGATGGATAGTGGCAATGGTTTCAACACCAATGTGAATGTACTTAATGCCACTGAACTGTATACTTCAACATGGTTAAAATGGCAAATTTTATGTTATGTATATTTTACCACAGTAAAAATTAGATTAAATTTAAAAATTCCTGTCTGATAATTCCAAAATTTGAGTCACTTACTGTCTTTGTTTCTCTTGCTATTTGGTTATTTGGTCTTTTTTCCCCTAAGATCCTGTAATTTTTTAATTGAATACAGGACATTGTGCATAAAAAAAAATCGAAGAGCCTCTGGATGGTGCTATCTCCCCCAAACAGGAATAATTTTCTCTTAGTAAACAGATGGAGTCTAGTAGATCACCTTCATCTTGCTGAGGGCTGGATTTAGGCTTTATAGGGACAATGAGTTTGTGTTTTATTCCTAAGGCATAGCCCTTATCTGAGGAGTGGACATTCTGGGTCTCAACTGAAAACTCAGAGTGTTTACCAGAACTCCTCCACCTGGTTGGGCTTGAACGCCACACCTTGTCTCCCCAGCATCATGGGGCTGCTGAAATCTCTGCTCATCTCTAAGCTTCTCAACTTCTGGGTTTTTTTTTTGTTGTTGTTTTTGGTTTCTTTTTTTTGTTAGTCTGTTGTTTGTTTGTTTGTTTTGTGGTATGCGGGTCTCTCACTGTTGTGGCCTCTCCCGTTGTGGGGCACAGGCTCCGGACGTGCAGGCTCAGCGGCCATGGCTCACAGACTCAGCCACTCCGCGGCATGTGGGATCTTCCCGGACCAGGGCACGAACCTGTGTCCCCTGCATCGGCAGGTGGACTCTCAACCACTGAGCCACCAGGGAAGCCCCTATTTGTTTGTTTGTTATTGCTGGGTTTCTTGGAGTTTCTTCCTGCTCACAGGCAGCTTAGGAGTTGGCAAATGCCTCAAGGGGAAATTACTTATAGATCTTTGGGTTCACTCCTCTGCAGTTTCCCTCTTCTCTGCGATTTTTGCTTCTTAGGTCCCAGCTGTTTGCCAGCCCTGAACGCCAGCCTCCAACTCATCTCTCTCCTCAATTAAGACTTGATCTCATCTTCCTCCCCCAACCTTTCCTGTAAGACTTAGCAAAGCTTTTACAGAAAAAGCCAGAGTGAATGTAGAGCTCACTGAGATGGGCTTCTTTCCCTCAGGTCTTGTAGCCCCTCACAAGTTCGGCCTGGTTTGGTGGCTCTCTATTGCCTTAAAAAAGTAGTTTGTATATTTTGTCCAATGTTTATAATTGTTTTCAGCAGGAGAGCTGCTCTGATACAAGCTACTATGGCTGTTGGATCCGAAAGTCTGTTAATATTGTCTTTTAAAATTCTAACTCTTGATTTGCCTCTCATTCTGTTTCAAACACTCTTTTGCTTTCATTTTAATTCATCTTTTTATTGACCTGAGTATTTGGTTTTTATTTGTACTGTTTTAGCTTCCTGGGCTTATTAAACCCCAGTCAGGCAGTGTCATAAGTTCAGTGGTGAAGACGGAACACATTCTAAGCAATGGGAGTAAATTGTTTGTCCTTGACTTGGGTCATCAGCCCTTCCAATTTCCCTAACTAAATCCCCCCATACCACCCAGCAACACTTGTGAATGGTGAGTCCCCTGAATCTAAAACCCACATGCCAAAATCCAACCCCCTACCTTCAGCCACCACATGGCCATTAAAAATATTCTACTGTCTTCCCAAGGTTGTTAAAAGAGGTTACTCTGGAGATAGAGACAAATTATAATCTTTAGAATCTTGGTCTTAATGATAGTACCAGAGCCATAAATTTTTCTTGGTATTTGCTTTGATTTGACCATATTTATTTTCTATATTAATGTGGCCAGAAGAGTATAAGAAAATAGCAATCATTCAATTAAATTCAGCGAACATAAGCTGGATGATGATTATATACAAAGAACTGTGTGATATATTTTAGAAGTCCCAAAGATGATTTCATCAGAGTTCCACACATTTAAATAATTGTGAATAGTTACAAATAATTAGCTATAATATAAGGAACTAATAATGGAACTAGCTAACAATGATTGTGTGCATATTTATATACCTACACTTAGTGCTGGCAACATAGTAAAGTAGATATTACTATCTCCATGTTACAAATAAAGAAACTGGAGTATAATGAGATTAAGTAATCTGCCTGAGGTCCCAAAACTTATATATAGGGTTCGAATCCAGGTTTCTCTGACTCTGAAGGGAAATGTTACAGTAGAAAAAAAGTGCCATAAGAGAACAGATGGAGAAAACTGTTTCCATTTTGGATGATGAGAAAAAGCATCAAAGAGAAAGTAGCATATGAGCTGGGCATTTATGGATGACCAGAATATCCATAGCTGGACAAAAGGTGAAATGCCATTCTGGCTGATAAATGTGCATGAGAAAAAGAAAGAAAATTGTTTCAGCAGTTATAATTGGTCCACAGGGCTTGAACATAAGATGCATGTGATGACACTAGATAAGATAAAGTTTGAAAGGAGGGCCCCAAATAAAAATCATATCAAGTGTTTTGGATTTGCTTTTGTGTATTGTGTTAACTTTTTCTGTGTAACAAATTTCCCCAGAACTTCGTGGTAAAATTTATTGTCACACACTTTCTGTGGGTCAGGAACATGTGCCTCTGACTCAAGGTCCCTTAAGGGGTTGCAGACACACTGTCAGCTGGGCTGGAGGTCTTATCTGAAGACTTCACTGGTGAAAGATTCATTTCCAAGCTCATTCATGTTCTTGGTAGGACTCAGTTCCTTCCAGGTTGTTGTTGAACTGAGGGCCTCAGTTCCTCACTGGCTATTGGCCAGAGATACCTTTAATTCCTTGACACATGGGCTCCTCCATAGGGCAGTGACCTCAAGGCAATAGATAGGCAAGAAACCAAAAGAGCAGGAAGAATAAGAAAGGGCTACCATGATGGAAGCCAGTTTTCTTATACGCTAATCTCAAAGGTGACATCTCATCACTTCTGCCATATTCACTTCATTGAAAGAGAGTCAATAAGCCTAGTCCATGCTCAAAAGGAGAGTATTATACGAGGACATAAATACAAGGAGGTAGGGTCATTGGGGCCATCTTAGTGATGGCCTACCACATGGATCAACGGGAAATCATAAAAGATTTCTGAATGTGCAAATGACATAACTAGGCTATCACCAGTCATCCATGCTCAAAACTAGGAAGTCATTCAAAATTTCTCCTTCTCATTCAACACCCATGTATCCCTTGTCACATCACTCCAAGGAGTTTAATGGTCAGCATTTTTTCTTTCTAATGGTACATAAAATAATAGCACATCTAATGATCATTAGTGTCTCAGATTCTATGGAAGAGGATACGGGTCCCGTGGTGGCTTCTGAGAGAGCAGTTTGTAAACATGGGTATAGACAGAAGCCAGATCATGAGGATTAAGGAGTGAACAAGCAGTTAAGAAACATTCTGTAATCTAACACATATTCTATTTTACACATGAAGCCAGATCTTTAGTAACTGATATGTCTTATTGCTTAGTGGATTACATTGAAATACACTTTTAATTTAGGTTCCTTTATAAATAGTGCCAACTTCTGGGAATTTTATTTAAATTTTGAAATTCATGTTGACCTGTTCACTGAAAACTTGAAGGATACAAAATGGTAATGACAGCAGAGCATGGCCTTTTCTCTTATTGTGGTTCTTGATTCTTCTAATTTAGGAAAAGCTTTATGTAAGGAAGTCAAAGAACTCATTCACTTAACACAAACTTACAAACTCTCTTTAACAGTTTCCAAAACTCATCCCACACTTTATCTCATTTTTTGTTACTACTGAGACTGTGTCTACATTAGAATTCCTGGTACCTATGGCTTTGTTTTCCCATGAGTTCTCTGTGGCCAGAGAAGAATTATGAACATAATGTTTATCAGCAGGAGAACTAGGCCACTGCATATGGCTGTCATCTGCTCTAGGTTTTGGTGACCACATATTTCAACATATATTGCAATCATATGATGATTTCCACCCCATCTGACAAGTCATCCAAGGAACTTTGGTTACATGCCTTATCTCGTGTTTCATGAGGTTTTCCTGGTTATTGCCCAATATTCAAGTTGAATTAGGCAAAGGCGTCAACAGGTCAAATAACTGAGTTAGTTCATGTAGTGAGCCTTAACCTTAAACTGCATCCTGTAACTTCCTTTTGGAGAGGGCTCTGTCCTAAGGATCAAGAGCCTCTACCTTGGTTTCATGAGATGATGGTGCCACACTTTAGAATATATATTTTTTCTAATTTCATTTGCCTAAGATGCCATTAAAAAAATTAAACCTTTGTATTCTTTGCGTGCTGATCTTAGGATCCAATCTCTTATTCTGGGAATCTCAATAGATTACTTTCTGCTGAAATTTTCTGATTTGTAGAATGTAACCAACCATACCATCTCTTCTCTACCTCTCCCAGATGCTATTCAGCCAAGTGAGATGAGATCTGTGGCAATGCTTTGAACCCACAATGGGAGCAGTGTAAATCTGAGATGTTGCTTCTATTATTACCAATACTACTATTAAGTTATTGACAGAATGGGGAGCATGATACAGGATGCAGAAGACCCTGGATGAATGCCTGCCCCAACAAACAATAGCTATGAGGTGCTGGGCAAGGCCTTTAACATCTCTTATCAGTTTCCTGACCAGAAAACTAAAGATCATACTCCCCACCTTTTTACCTGCCAGGGTTCTTGTGAGCATCAAGTGAAGTAAGATATGTGGACACATTTCACAAAAGGGCCAAAATGGCAAACATTGATTGGAATATAATCACTATTATGAAAACAGCATCTGAACCTTCTCCTTTATTCCAGTTTCAAACCACCTGAAAGAGCTGGAGGAGAGGTACAGCTAGAGTCATGAGACTAGACAAAAAATTCATGGGCTGCTGATGAAAGCATTGTAACTGGGTAACTAAACAGATTCCTAAGCAGGAACTGAGTAGAAGCTTATCATAATTCACACTCATGGATGCTCCAATGGCACTTGACTTGTGGGATTTACAGAGAAAATGTAGCAATCTAAACCATAAGCAATTAAATTTAGTTTAAATGCATGTATGTGTGCATATGTATGTATGTATCTTGCCAATGCTTTTAACTTCTTAACAGTGCTCTAGAATATTAAAAATCCATGTGACCTTTTTCTTTCTGAGGAAAATAAAACGAGATCAAATATGCATACGGCCAGGAATAGAAGACTTCCTACGAAAAAAGATAGTATATTGGAAGATGTAATTCTACAAAGTCAGAGACACTAGCTGAAATCAATGATGAAGCTAAAATATTAACTCCTTTAACCTTGTCTATGTCAAATCATCCCTAAGTTATTTTCTACAATAAGAGAATCAGACAAAGGTAGAAGAGTTTTTGGAGATTTTCTTTCTCATTCTCATCAGAAAATGTTCAGTTCAACAACCTCGAAAAAGGATTCTGGTTTTTGTAAACACATTTTTCCTCCCAAGATGACTATGCATCCAGCCCATCAGAAATCCAGAAAAAGTTAAAATAAAGGCCTGGAAATATTTTCAAATGGACATCTCCCACTGAGATGTGAAATCCCCTCACCCCCCATTAACAGTCTATAAAAACATGAAGAATATCTGCTCAGGCTCTGAATCGAGACACCAACCTTCCCAAAAGACAACTACTTCCACCCAAACAACTGGTCCTCCCTTCCTTCTTGTCAGCACTGCTCGCTGAGAGAGGCCGTGTTTGGTCTCTTAATCAGACCTTGCTGACGGGCTGACATCACTGCAAACGTTTTCACTTACTCTCTGGCAACACTTAAATCCTTGCCAAAGGCCAGTCAGTTAAGTCAGAAAGCATTGTTAGTGTGAGGCTGGGGGAGTGGGAGTGTGACTGTCAGCTAGCAATCTGTGGTGATGACAGGAGGGAAATCTAGGAGCTGAAACCATTTTAAAGGTCACTCTGTGGGCAGAACAAAAGACCTCTAATTTAGAAAAGGAAACAGAACTCGGACATGGAAGCACCAGGATGCTGCTATTTGAGCACTCTGAAAATTCATTATCCACTCCCTGATTGTAAAGACTACTTTACAACCCAATACAGCTTAAACCAACAACTATTTGCTTTAGTAGCAGTATAAAATAATTTGGTAAAATAGATATGCTAAATAATGTACTAGTGGGTTCAACTGCCTGTTTTTTAATTTATTTTTTATTGAGGTAACATTGATGTTAATGATAATTACGTAAGTGTCCTGGGTACAACATTATATTTCACTTCTTATACACTATAGCATGCCCACCACCAAAAATTTAGTTCCCATCCATCACCATACAGTTGATCCCCTCTACCCATTTCATCTTCCCCCCATCCCTTCCCTTCTGGTAACCACTATTCTGTTGTCTGTGTCTACATGTTTGTTTTTGTTTGGATTGGTTTGTTCATTTATTTTCTTTGTTTGTTTTTTATATTCCACATATGAGTGAGATCATACAGTATTTGTCTTTCTCTGTCTGACTTAGTTCACTTAGCGTAATACCTTCAAGGTCCATCTGTGTTGTTGCAAATGGCAGTAATTCATCTTTTTAAATGACTGAGTAGTATCCCATTGAATATATATATATATATATATATATATATATATATATATATATATCTCACATCTTCTTTATTTTAAAAAAATGTTCTTCTTTAGTATTTTTTTCTCCTTACCCTGCATTTTTAAAAAGTTTTCAACCTTGAATTGATAAATAGTATTTAAAATTCTTAGCATAGCTTTCTGTGAAAAGCTGTTGCATATACTTTATGACTAAAATTTTAAGAGTATAATATACTAAAGTATTGATAAATGATTTTTAAAAGGAACACAGATCATCAGAGAATAGTAATAGTAGGCCCATGCCTGGATTGAGATCATCTCTTTTCTGTCTTTCTAAAACTGGAGAAAGCTTGGGAGAAGACAATGGCTTCAGTCTATTGAACACCGTATTCTGGACCTGGGTCCATCACTTATAAGATTTGCCAGATGGATTTGCTATAGTTTCATTCTCCAAACTCTCACCTGCTATGTTTTTTTTTTTTTCTTGTTTTCCTTTTTTCCTAACTAAAGAGGATGTTTGTTCTGCCATCGTTAAGAAGCCCAGGCAGGCCAGGGCTGAACTCCGCAGTGTGGGAGCAAGAGCAGCGGGGACTGTCTGCTTTCCTTCTCATCACCACTTAAAAACAAGGGAGCAGGGATGTAATGTACAGCATGGTGACTACAGCTAAAAAGACTGCACTGTACCCTTGAAAGTTGCTAGGAGAGTAGACCTGAACGTTCTCACTGCACACAAAAGTGGTAATTACGTGAGGTGATGGGTGTGTTAACTAGCCCTACTGTGGTGATTATTTTGCAATAGATGCATGTATCATACCATCATGTTGTGCACTTTAAACTTACATAAAGTTATATGCCAATTACACCTCAATAAAGCTGGAAACAAAAGAAAACAAAACAAGGGAGTACTCAAGGGAGGTCCAGTAGGTACCAGGAAGGGCCTCTTTGGAAAAGTAGAAAGGAGAGGAGAGAAGGTACTCAAGGCACCAGGAAACTCATCACAGAAGGCACACTGCACATCTGGCACCCACCAAAGATCAAATTCATTTGGGTAAACCAAGCTTGCAAACCCAGTCAATACCCAGTGATCTATACATAATTGATTTATACTGTGGATTATCTGCTTAGGGCTCTGGGGTACGGTCTGTAATTATTCATCTGAGTAAAAATTCTGCATTCGTTAAGTGGCAGTCAATCCTCCACTGGATCTGTTGTCAGATAAGAGGGACCAGCCCGAGGATCCAGGGATCGGTGATGCCAAGAATCACCTGCTCCACTCCAACTTGTAATACTGGGTAGATGAGTGGGTTTCTGTTGGATGAGAAGTCGGGTTGAAAGGAGAGAGAAAAAGTAGCAGCAACTACTGGGCCTTGTGAAGTTGGAACTTGATTTAGGTGGTGAGGCTGCTGATTGCTCAAATAACAATTCCTGGTAGTGGGAAGAGTTATCTCCTCCACTGTCTCTTCAAATCCAATGCTTGCCCTCACTTCCATGTGAGAGTGAGAGACAGTTTCCAGACACTACTTTACTTAGGGAGGGTTTCTATAAGAGCAGGGCTTTCTATTTACAGAGGTTGCTTTAAAATTACCTGGCCCTGTTAGACTAGGTAAACCACTTTTTAAAAGGCAGACCCACCTAGACACCAAATTAAGCTAAAGATCTTGGAGTGAGTCCACCTGTAAAAAGAAAAATGTCCAAATCTTAACCAAGTTGTTGATTTTCGAGTCGTAGATGCCCCGCTTCATTTGTCTGTGTCACAAGCCACTCATTCCCCTTCTTAATGAAAACAAGAGGGAGTGATTATACCTCCTGGGGCTGTGCCATTTATGCCGTCTGAAAGGCACTTAAACGAGTGGCACATTATCTCACACATCTGGAGTTACCAAATTAGCCAATTACTCTGGAGCTCATAAAACGAGGCCTTAAATGTCATTTAACTAGAAAATATTATAATCACCAAGTGGTCTGATTGTAAGATGATACTTGGGGCAGCATCAGTGGTTACAGAAAACAAATCGTGAAACAAAACACAGTTCGAATGCCCCCCAAATGCAACCACATATTTTCTACAGTAATACTTTCTGAAGAATACCATATTTCCGAAGGCACCAGCAATCAACATGTTTCTCATTTGAAACTAAGTTTAATCTGACCTCCTGTTTCCTAGTTATTTGCCTTGGGCAAACCAATGCCCAAGAATTTTCCTCATAAGAAAACTAAGGAACAAGCAGGATGAGAGCAGACTGATGTAAAACCATGCATTCATCAGAGGTATGGAGCTCTCTGCAAGAGATGGAACAATGCTTGGATTAAGAGTCTGGAGTTGTCAGAGGTTTGTGGTGCTGCCTCAGGATCGACAGGATTTGGTTGACTGACCATATACTGGTCTCCCATACTTTACTTGAAGGAAGAGATAAAAGCTGCTTTAAATTAGTATGTGATTTGAGGGTAGGAATACCAAAGGTTTTAGAATAGCTATTTAAAAATTAGAGGTTTACAGCCACTACTTCCACATTGTCTTCTTTTCATTTAATAAACAACAAAATTGGGTGTTTAATGAAAGGTGATACAGTGTAATGGAAAAACCATGGTATGTCACTAATACCTGTTTGACTTTGGGGAAGTTGTTTAACTTCTCTGATCATCCGTTACCTCACACAAAATACAGACATACATAATGATGCTGAGCTGTGTTGAGACTAGTGCCGTGCTGAAATGAAAAAGTCCCTAGCACAGTGCCTGGTACGCTGAAGAAAATAAATATTCGTTTCATATCTTTCTTTACCTATGTCACCAGAATATCTTAAGTTCTGTATAACTCTTTGTTTTCTCTTCATTTCAGAAAGAATGGCCACTAGATATTTTCAGAGAATGGAGAGTGAGGAGGTGGGCAGTCCTGGTTTTATTTTAGCATAATTTATAATACCCTCACCCATCTGTGAACATCTCAATCACTCTCTTTAAAGGAATGATAAGTACAAAAGAGACTAGAAGAACTCTCATGAGATACTCTGAAGCAAAAGGAAATTAGGTGTGATGCATGAACGCATGGTAAATAGAGATACCAGCTGCTATTTGCCAGGGGAGTTTACAAAATGAAGCTTACTGGTTTTGAAGGCACCTAGTCAACTAGGCTAAATCTTCATGTCTTCTGGGCTCATGATTATAGTAGATGGACCTGTTAGTGTATTTTGTCAAACCAGAGAAAGATGAAGAATCATGGTGACGATGGAGGTACTCTCAACAGTGACAAATTCCTTCCCTGTCAGTTTTCTGCAATGACGACCTTTTTGGTACAAGCTAAGTAAATATGACAATTCCACATAACAGAAATCCTTACTCAGAATTTGGAAGGCCTGGTTTTAAAAACTTAAGTTAATTTCACCTCTGTAAAGCTGGGTTGAAAAACTATGTCCTTAATAACAGCACAATGTATCTATGCTTTTAAGAAGAAAAAAAATCTTAGAAGCAGTAAAGGGATTCAGACCCATGTGACTGAGCTCTTGTCTCTTAGAAATGTGAATTCTGGGCTGAGAGGTGGGGAACTGCATCTCTAAGAATGGTGAAAATACCACTTCACTTTCTTACAGAGAGGAAATGGGAGCTCTGTGCAGATTCTAAGTGTATTAACAGACTTTAATGTTTTTAAACAACAGAAAAGGACTAGCTTTCAAAACCTTTAACTTGCGGGGCTGGGGGAGTTAGATAAGAAGAACCAGGAGAGATGAGCTCTCTTAATTGTTACTAGTCAAACTGACTAGCGCTACCCTCCCTGCAGGCCACAGAGCAAACTGGCCTCTACGCACCTGAGTGAAAAACCATCTTTGAAAGCAGAGTATACTCTAAAAGCTAACTAAGAAAATCATAAGGAACTGTTTTGCTAGGAAAAAAATTCAACACAGCATGTGTTAAAAGGTATTTTTTTTCTTTTTCTTCCTCTTTTTTTTGTTTTTTTAAACTTAAGGCTATGAAATGCCCTTGCTCTGTATAAAAAATAACAGGCAGCTTTTTCTTTTGTATTTTTACAAATATTTCCATCTTTAAGACTGGAGCTTTCTGACTTTTGCTAATAACATGTCCAGATCTAAAGGCATTACAGAAAGAATGTCAATTTGCTTTAGAAGCAATTAAACATACAGTCGAGGAAAAGGCCAATTTTACTATGCAGGGACCACACATACTGTATGTTTGCTACATTACTTGATATCAAAGCAGAAACATCAAATTCTTCCTAGAACACACTTGAAATGAAGAGTCTGGCTAAGGAACTCCCACATCCAATTCAGAGATATCTGTTACAGTTTACAGAACTTGGCAATGCTGACACTATTGTTTTACTGGAAAGAGATAATTTATTGACTATATAATACACTATGGTTTCTTTAATTTTATATATATGTACTGGGTAAAATGAACATGATTTTGATCCCAACTGCCATAAATGCGGGCATATTATCAATGACACTTAGGTACCACATCACCAGAGGAATAGCAAGAATTTGCTGATTCTGTGTCACTAGATGACCTCAAAATATTTAATCAGCCTTCAGGATCATTATCATAGCTTCAGAGGGAGTGGTCTATAGCAAGAATTATCATCTTTCTTTTTCATTTTGCATCATCATGATGTTGGTGTGATGACTTTCATTCATTTGTTCAACATGCATTTACTGAGTATCTCTACTCAGTGCCAAACACAGGGATAGGGAAAACAGAGGGAAATGAGACGTGCACCTCAGGGAAATGTATTCTTGGGGCGGGAGAGGGGAGATAGACAGAAAACAAGCTCAATAAATCAGAGTGGTGCACGCTATATAACAGATCTGTGCACGGGGAATGAGCCTGGAGAAGCAAGGGCTGTCCTAGGAAGGGCTCTGTACACCTGATAAGGAATTTAGACTTTACACTGCAGGCCATATTTTTACATATTCCTGAAACACTCTAAAGATAAAATAATTAAAACAGTATGATACTGGCATAGAGATAGATAAATTAATGAAACAGAATAGGAAATAGAGAAACTGAATAGAAAATTTAGCTGATATATATGTGGAAGTTTAATACACAAAAAAGCTAGCATTTCCAATTAGTGAGTAAGGAATGGATTTTTTCACCAGTGGTGTTTCGACAACTGTATAACCATTTGAAAATAAAATTTAATTCCTATATGCCATACTGCACATTAAAAAAAGAAATCACAGATGGATTAAAGATTCAAACGTAAATGTTTATAGTCTTGGGGTTAGAGGATGTCCTTCTTTTTTAATGTGTCATCAAGGTCAGATATCACAAAGGAAAAGATAGATATAATCACAAAATCACAATCTGCAAAACTCACAAACTTCTGAAAGGTGTAAGACACTATAGTTGTAAGACAACTGACAAGTTGGGGAAAATATCTGTAATTTATGTAATAGTTAAAGGATTAGTACCTATAATATATACAGAACTCCTACAAATTAATAAAAAAATCTAACCTAAGAGAAATGGGCGAGAGACACAAAATAAGCAATTCATGAAAGAAACAATACCTAATGATATAAAAGTATGCTCAACCCCAGTTACAATCAAAGGAATACTATTAAGACACTTTTATTTTTTACCTATTAGATTATAAACAGGAGATGCATGTGAGTGACAGATATATCAAATAATGATTGATAATGTCCAGTGTTTGAGAGGGTGTGGAGAAGTGAGAACTCTCAAATACTAAGGATATAAGTCAGTATATACTTTTTGGAAGATAATTTGGCAACATCTATGATATAAAATGTGCATATCATTTGATCTTATAAGTCCATTGCTAGCAACTTTTAAAAATAGAAATATATATATATATATACATACACACATAAATGCGAAAAAATAGTATGAGAATATATACTGTTCTATTGTTTATAATAGTGAAAATATGGAAACAACCTAATGGGCCACCAAAGGGATTAATTTAATAAACTGCAGTATGTAGATAAATAAATTACTATGCTGTTGTTAAAAAGAATCTATTGGCATGGAACAACATCAATGACATATGTTTAATTAGCAAAATAGTAGCCCCAGTATAATCTGCTAAGAGAGGTAATGAACTACAGAGGTTAGGAGCATGGGCTTTGGGGTCAAGCTCACTGGATTTGAGTCCCAGCTTCAAGATTTAACAGATATGTGAAAATTACTAACTTTTCTGAGTCTTGGTTTCTTCATCTGTCCAACATGAATGGATCCTAACAGAACCTACCTCAAAGAGTTATATGGAGTATTCCTAGTACATAGTAGAGGCTAAACATGTACTAGTTGTTATTATTACTGTTATCTTTTTGGTATAATTATTATTTTCAACCAATTCTCTTAAGAAAACAACTTCAAAAAGCACATCTAATATCCTTTGGAAAATTATGCTTGATAGAGGCTTTAACTGAATCTATACATCAAAGATAATTTTAGTTTATGTAACAAAAATCTTCTATTTATCTGATCATCTAATAGGATGATGAACTTGACACATCAATTTTTGATAAAAATATGTTTTGATTGAATATTCATAAACCAGAATGCAAACAAGGAACCCATTTGGGCGCTATATTTAAGAATCAAAATAAAGAACTATCACATTTAGATATCCCCAGTTATAAGAACTTTAAAAAGCCTCAATAGCACAAAATAAAAATTGTCCTCTAGTCATCAAACTACTATTAATAAAGGATATTATTAACATCCTTTTTGTGGTAGTTTCTATCATATACATATTTAATTTTTAACTGCATTATCAGGAAAAACACACACAAAAATAGGAAGACACCCTTTTAAATATTTTTCCCTACTAAGACTAGGAAAAGAAATCATTCAAAATGAGAAAACATGTTATGTAGTAATATATTAAAATGCCCACATCAACATAGAGACTATATATAAAGAACCATACATACCCTTCTGTGCGGAAAATCATTCGAAAGCTGTCTCCTAAGCTTTTGTAACTGTTTGGATCAGTTGCACATCGCTGAATCTGGAACCTAGAAACAAAATCAAACAAACAAAAATCCAAGTTAAGGATTTTGCCAAATGGCTTTTCTCACTTTTCAAAGTCTTAGGAGTCTCAGCCTTTTCAGATTAATCTAAAATATTCTGGGTTTTGCTACAGATTTTACTGATTTATTTGTCTTGTATAATCTTTACCTTATTTTTGTAGCCTTTAAAATTATGATATTTCTCTGTACTTTAACAGAACTGCAGAAAGAGTTTTTTTCATCTGTTTCTTAGCTAGGCAGATGCACCCTGAGGCATTTATGCTTTTTTCTTTTGTGAAAAGCATACACAGATGTCATAGATTGTTTTAATGCATAATTCAGAAATCTGAAGATGCATATGAAACAAATAAGTAGCTCTATTTCTTATCTTAATTAGTGCTCTTTGATGGTAATTTAATACAAAGTTTAAAAATACAGAGCAGCTAATATGGCCTAACTTTGATCCTGATTATGAATTTGGAATTCATTCTGGCAGACAGGAGCCTGCGTTTAGAGCAAGAATTCGGGTCGTACCGTGATACAATTTATTATCAGTACTTCATGATAGAGCAGAGTTGGTCACTAGGGGTAGTTCAGGTTACCTGGACCTTCACAGAAGCACAGTGCTCTGCATGTAGTTTGTGCGCAATAAAAACGTATCCCATTTTAGAAAGCCAAATTCTTTTTTTTCTTCTTCTTTTTTGCTATGATCATGCATCTCAGAACTCTAACCTTCAAAATGTGGAAGTTCCCAGTATGAGGGTCTTACGTATTTTGTATCTTATCCTGAGGTCTGTTTGTAATGAGATTTATGACAAGTATTGTCATTTCCCTACACCCCAGTTCTCCAGTTTCGCTTTTCTTTAGGCTGCCTACTCCTTGTGTTTAACCTTCTTGTCCCAATTCTAAGTTAAGCCCTTTCTTCCTTCTGTACTTCCCTCCACAGTTTTAGCAAGCCTTTCAGAATAGAAATTCTCAGAAACACCTCTAATATTGTCTACTCTAAGATGTTTTTCTCAGATTGTTAGATTTATGACATGAACACAACTTCTAATTCTGAGAATGATTTATTTTATAGTTCTAGGCCCCAGGGAATTATGCTGAAAACTAACACATATATCACAGAGAAGTGTGAACATTTTGCTTTGATTGAAGTGATTGGGCATATGAACAGAATAAGTAGACTATAAGACTGAAAAGTGAGGCTGGATTACATTTGACTTTGTAAAGTGGAGAGGTGCCGAACCTGATTGGGCAGGAGAGTAGCCATCCTGAGATGAAGGAGTTGATTCTTCCAGTAGAGTACTTGAAACATACAAATTCCTAATAAAATATTTATTGTCTGATTGGGTGGATTAGAATGGGAGTATGGAGGGCAGAATAATGACGAAGGCAATTATGATAGTCTGGGTGAAGATAATGATGCCAGAATATGAATAGAGGAAACAGAAATGTAATAAAAGAGGTGTGCTTGCTGGGTGATCATTTTTCTCTTTAAATCAATGGGTTTTTTTTAATGATACATTCAACATGATCCTCTCTTGATCCTCATCAACCCAACAAGTAATATTCCACTGCCCTAGACTTACTATTGCCAAAGTTTAAAATGTCATAAATATTCATAATGTTTTTGCTTGTCAAACTTACATCTCTATTGGCATGGTCATTTTTAGGAGGTTAGTTTCTAGGCAAGAACTATATTCCTAAAATTTAAATTGCATGGAGTTTATCAGAAGATCATGAAGCATTACAACTAACCCATTTAAACTGTTCTGGATCCAGAGGTGCATTTGGTGTGTGTATAACCACTGGCCTAGAAGACTCAGTAAGCAGTTCTGTCTAGAATCGAGAACATGATTTGATGGTCAGGTAGGTGGACCACATTTGGTATTTCTGGACTACTGTATGTAGATGAGATAATGTTGGACTTGGGATACAAATGAATTAACTAATGCTAAACACAAAATAGTACAATGGAATAACTACAGCTAAGTTTATACAACAAATAATTTTGGAACATAGAGAGCGATTTCCAAAATACGACTTTGATTCTAATTCAAAAAAGAATCTCCATCTCTGCATTTGCATATTTGTAACCTACATTCATTGCTGAGTATGAAAATTTTCTTATGTCTAACTTTCAAGAGAATAACTTAAAATAGTTTTATATATTATAAAAACATTACATGCTTATAGATTTTTCTCATAATATCTTTCATTAAGTTCATTTCCCTCTGTCAAATTCCTTTCTGGATACTTTTCTCCCAAATTACCAAGTAGTTTTAAAATATTTGCCATATGAAATAAGATGCTATAGGTTTTACAAAAACCCAGGGCATTATCCCCACTCTCAAGAAACACAATAAATAAATGAGAAAAAAATTTTTACGATAAAAGGGAAAATATCCAAAATGTCAAGTAGCATCAGCACAAGTTGCCCAGGTGTTCATCAGAGGGAGCAATTACTGCTTTCTGCAGAGGATCAGGAAGGATCTCAGGAAGGAGAAGGGATTTAAGCTGGTCCTATAGGACTCAGAGAGGCAAAAAGAGTAAGCCAGGAGGAAGCATTTCAGGTGGGGAATTGAGAGAGGGAAAGATGTCTTTTTAATAGAAGTGAAAGAAAAGATCTCCCACCATGACAACCTCCAGTGTTTCGTTCAGGATGGATGTTACAGCACCCTGCTGGTGGCATTCAGCTGCTCAGGGTGGGTGGAGACCTGAGCAGGTTAGAGGAGGGTGCTTATGAGATAAAGTCAATGATCAATATAGAGCCTTTGGCCTTTTCCTGCTCCTCAGAGGAGCATTTCAGATTAACTCTGTGGCCATCTCACAGTCATGTGACCCGGTCCTAGAAGGAACTGTGAGTCACCAGAGGGACCAAAGCAAGTGAATTCTAATGGCAAGAAAATTGACCTTAGCTCCTCTTTTACTGATGGGGTTAGAGACATCAGCTTTGTCTATGATGTCTGCATGTTTCAGTAATACCAACGTGGGTCCTCTGTCAGCTTACACAAAAATGAATACAGAGTACAATTACTTCTTAATTAACTAGTTATCTAACTTGGCTATTGGAAGTCTAGGCACTTCACTCATTAGTTGCAATTTCTTTCTTTTTTCAGAATCAGATGATAGTATTTCCAATCCACTATTCTCAGTTATTGAGTTCTTGAATACTTACTATGTATTAGGTACTCCACTATTTGGGGCATTATGAAGAAATAAGATATAATCCTGCCCTTTAGAAGCTTATAGTTATGTGTAGGAGATGTACAAATAGATGATTACCATATGCAAGGAATAATGTTTAGGAACAGTATTTCAGAGTATCAGATGTCAGCCAATGAGTTTTACTGGCACTGAATAAACACTAGTGTTACTTTTACTGGAGATGATCTTATCTATGGCTGACAGAAAATAGTATCAATATCATGCAGTGACATTAGAGGGAAGAGGGAAAACGGGAAGGATATATTTGGGCTAAATATCTGTGATTAAACTTTACCCTCCCACTTTAAAACAGGCAGCAAGGACAGTCAGTGGAATCTTTGAGGAGTGTTCCATTTAGAAGCTGACTGTCTGATGAGTGATGCCGTGTTCATTAAAAACAGGAGCGGCAACATCAAACAGCATCACACGAGGAGAGTCCACAAGCCATGTTGCAGAGCAATGCAAAAGGATGGGCAGGCATGGTACATACTAATTCCTCTGTAAAGCCTCCCGCCATTCCTTACTATCCTAAAGCAGCTAGAGGTCCCATTAAACAGGCTAAGGCAAGTACAGCTGTCTCTTCTACTGCACATCTCACTTACAGCGTGTCTGCACTCTGCAGAGAAAGTCCATGCTGTATTTAGTTCCACTACACATGACTTATTCTGATCACAGAGTTATCAGTTCTGCTAAGGAATCTGTTTCAAGTTGATATAATTACAGTGCATTTTGGTCAATCATGTAAAACAGCATTTTCCTTTTTCGTCTCCATTACATTTCAGCAACTTAAAAGGTTTCTCTCGAATTGAGGCTTTACATCAGCATTTTCCAAGGTGCGTTCTGTGCTAACAAATTCTCTCTATGCTCGAGGAGACAATTTTCCAGTTACGTAATAGAACTCTTTGTAAAATTACAAAGGCAAAGCCACACTACTCTAAATACAATCAAGATATCTAGAAGAAAAGATTGGACTTTCCCATTGTCCTAATAAAAGCAGTTTAGCCACATCTGGAATCTCCATCTGAGGAACTTCTTTTATTAGAATGAAAACTTGCTGCCAAATGGGCAAATTGGACAATGGAGTAATACTTAAGAAATATTCGGTGCCTAATATCAGCTCAGAAAGAAACACAGGGAAAGGAGTGTGGCTCAAACCCTACGCTCCATTGCCCAGCAGCCAGTGGTCCCATCTGCCATGGAGCCAGGGAGCCTGGTACTACACACTCTTAAAATTGGGAGGGAATAGCCCTACCATCCACCACACCATAAATATGAAGCAAGTTATTGCGGTTACGACAGGGCAAGGAAGAGCTGCTCAATGTTCATAAGCAAATGTACGAGCATATTTTTAGAAGCAAAAGAATGTTCTCACTCACTGAAATATTTTTCTTTAAACTGGTCAAGACCATTACTGCACTATTTCCTCCGACTTGATTGTGTGCTTAGTCAGTGATACCAAAGTCTGTTGTTGACTCTTAGCACTGTTAGAAATGTCACTTTAGGCATTCAGCTTGTCTGAGCACTTCCTAAGATATCATAAGAATGATACGTGTTGAGAAATACGATGACTTTATTACAGCCTTAAAAGCTGTAGAATGAGGTTGTATGAAAATTCCTAAATCTCACATTTATGCAATGCCTTTATTTTCCAAAGTAGATTTTACATCTATCATCTTCATCTACTGTTGGCTGATGGAGTCTATACTGGGAAGTGGAGGCTTTAGGGCACACACACATGCACATATATATATGTATATATACATGTATATGTATACGTAATCTATATATTTATATGAAGGGCAGCAATTGAGTTGCAAAGAGTCCGATTGGGGTAGGTGATAAGATTTGTCCTGAAGCTATATTTGCATAGCACATGCTCTGCTTTTTAGTTAGATCATATGATTATTTGCGATGCTTTAGGGTTGGGAATTGATGGAGATTTGGGAATGGGGGCAAAAGCCATCCTAACCCATCCCTTTGGCATTGCCACCAATCCTAAGCAAAGCAGTGAGATAGGTGGGTTTTATTTCTAGCATCATCTCCAGATCATTTTCCAGTTCAAGAGTATTCTCATGCTCTCTCTTACCTTCCCCTATTCATCCCTGCTCTCAGAAAAGCATTCACACCAATCATTTATCCTTATCGTGGCTTTTAATTTGATACGCTGTCTTCCAGAACTTGTCCCCTGTTAAAGGGATTTCAGCTCTCAAGGAGGTGGCACAAAGCTCTGGTTTTGTTTAGGGTGGGGATGCAGGGGTACCTTTACCACCAGAGACAGCCCTCAGTGGTTCTTTTTTTCCTGAGTGGAATTTTATGCTACCATAATGCACTGCTACATAAAAATTACACCTTTGTGTCAAAGGAGGTGAGGCACTTGGGAAACTGAGACATTGACTAGGAGCCACCAGTTTCAGCTCCAGTGCTGTCACCGATAAATAGTGTAAACTGGTGAGAACTGTAATTTAACCCGTCTTTGCCTTTCTCCTCAGCGGTAAAATGGCACCACAGACATTAGAGGACACTGATTTTGAAGGGATGGTGACACACTGACTTAATATTTGAGTTTGTTAGCCATAACAAATGTCTCTTCTCTCGAAGAGACATTTCATTGTGTTTTGTAAAGCTCCAAATTCCATATTTTATAAGGGTGGGAGACCGTTAATAAAAATTGTACACTGACAATAACTGGTGATGAGCCTAATGAAACTCCCTGCAGAGATCTTTGTAAATGTGCTATGAACAAAGATTATTAGTAATTACCAGAATGTTACATGTGCTCCTTAATAAACACTTATGAAACCCACCAATGAATCAGAGATTAACAGACTAAAGGTTTGCAATTACAGAACACATTAAAAGGATAACTGTAGGAAGATTAAATAAAGATTTTAATTCACTGTAATTAGTCTATCTTACTGAAATAAGATGTTGCTCCTACAGAGTATTTTTGCTTGCTTACTGGTTCATTGAGCATGGGCAAAGTCACTGAACACGCAAAGACACGTTTGAGCCGTTGAAATTTAGGTGTACACGCCTATGTTACAAACTTTGGAAAAAGGCTCTAGAAAGCACATCTTTAGAAAAATTCCCATCATGTATATTTGTTTCTTGTACTCTGAAAAATCACCTTATACTGAGGCTGCCCCAAGAGAAGAAATACCCCCTTCCCATGAAAGGCTAACTACTGAACTGAAGGGGGAAGGAGGCTTTGTATTTGTCATCCTTGTAGAAAGAGCATCGGATGGTGGGGAGTTGACACTGCTGATGTGGGAGATGATTCTATCAGTTTTCTTTAGCAAGTAAGTGCTGGGGAGAAAGCTGGGGAGAAACACTTCTCTATATCCATAGCTTTCTTGTTCTAATTTTAAGTCCCTGGTGATTGTGAATGGTAATTTAAAAAAATCTTAGCTATGGGTATTTTGTTTTACTCCAGATTAAATATAACAAAAATCCATATAATGTTGCCTTAGCCATGATAAGCACAAGAGTCCTTTAATCATGTTAGAAGGGTGTTGTGGTTTACAGTTCTCGATGCAGATTTCTGTCTCAACATTTCCTGAGATACCCATCTGCACAAGGGGCAAGGTTAAGAGTTCTGGAGACCCAACAATGAAACAGGTGGGGGGCAGGGAAATGTTAGTAATTAATTATAAAATAAGGCAGAACACAAGTGTTAAATAGAGATTCTAGGAATTTAGTTGATCTGCAATTTAAGCACTGCCTTTGCTTGTTGGGTTCACAGTCTAAGCCTGGCATCAATTAACACCCTAAAATAATGTTAACAAATCCACAAGGGTCATGAGCTTGGCTCTGCCTCAGCAGTGATCACTGACTGAAGTTCAAAAGCTGTACTCACATATTTGGATACTCATCAAATTATTCTGAAAATTCATGGAAAAGAAATATACTTTTCCTGATTGTTGCTCAGTCATTTCCCTAGGAGAGTCTCTTTATAAAAGAAATAGGTACCTTTACCTGGTAAAAATTAAGATAAGATGTCCTTTGTCTGTTTAAAAGTCTGAATGTCTTTACTAGGAGTAGGTGGGCTGGGCTATGCTTTGGCTTAGTGTTTATGATGTTGTAAAGAAGACCAATAAATTTCTCTATGTTATTATAGAACAGTTTATAATTTGAAGAAATATGTAACCTGGAGTGCTCAGTCAGCCTAGATAATTACTACAGATAAGGCAATAACATCTTGGCAAGGCCACAAAAGCAAGGGAAATCTTCGGTGCCATGTAATTTCGAACACATTTTTGAACAGAGCCTCAAAAATATGATCTCTCTGAACTATCAGATCAACCCAGATAGCCTGATTATACTTTTGGTAATTTCCTGTGATCCTAGACACATCTAATTGCAGTCTCATTTCATAAGCCAAGAAGATTTAAAACCCGATAGTCTGTGACTGTACATTTTACAGTTCACACTTTAACAGTACACTTAAATATCCTGTAAATGGTTCATCATTTTGCTAACCACAAATTTTGTTACAATAAACATTTACCTACTTGTCCCGAATAGTGTGATGAAATAGATCTAGTTTTGTACATCTTAACACAATTATAAGACATATAATATTCCTAGTATTTAGAACCTGGGTAAAATTTGACATTGTAAAATGAATCATGATAAGAGAGTTTATGCTACCATCTGGCACAAGTTCTTCCAGTTGTTTATATTACTTAAGGGATAATAACTAAGTACACTGACAATATAATTCTACAATTTATTTTAATGACGATATGCTAGTTAACAAGTCAGAGACAAATGATCGGTAGATATAACAACCTAAATCTAATAATGTTAAACCACAAGCGATAAAACAGGTTAATTGACAGAGCTGTAGGATTAAAATGTTCCAAGCATAAACTGGTCTCAATTAAGCAAAAGCTTGACTAGCATGTCTTTCAGTCATTTTGCTTTGTAAAATACCAGTCACGTTATAAAACTAAGCTTAATATCAGATTATATGCTGCCACTCTTTGAAAATACATATGTGTGTATGTATGCCTACATTTTTTTTTTTTTTGCGGTATGCGGGCCTCTCACTGTTGTGGCCTCTCTCATTGCAGAGCACAGGCTCCGGACGCGCAGGCTCAGCGGCCATGGCTCACAGGCCCAGCCGCTCCGTGGCATGTGGGATCCTCCTGGACCGGGGCATGAACCTGTGTCCCCTGCATCGGCAGCTGGACTCTCAACCACTGCACCACCAGGGAAGCCCTGTATGCCTACATTTAATTAAAATTCACATTTAATGCCAACAAATGACCTCACACCCCGATACACCCATCTACATTTTCCCAAGTACACTAACCTAGGCTGGCCATTAGACTGGTTGATTAGCATGAATCCAACTCATATTTGGGAAATGAGGGAAGGATGGATCACAGATTGGAAATAAGACCCATTACCAAGGTGATGAAAATAGAGAGGGCTAAATCAACGTCAGCAATCAAATATTAAAATAACCACAGCCGGGCTTCCCTGGTGGCGCAGTGGTTGAGAGTCTGCCTGCCGATGCAGGGGACACGGGTTCGTGCCCCGGTCCGGGAAGATCCCACATGCCTCGGAGCAGCTGGGCCCGTGAGCCATGGCCGCTGAGTCTGCGCGTCCGGAGCCTGTGCTCTGCAACGAGCGTACCGTTTTGGGTGAGTTATCGGATCCAAGTGAGAACACAGCGTACCGCGTACCGCAAAAATAAAACAAAAAAAAACAAAAAAAAACAGAGTCATGACAAGTATCATAGTTTTCCCATATTCCCAAAATAATGACAGTTTTTCAAAATTTAACCCCCCTAAAAAAAAGTTAACTATGTTCTTTCTCTCTCTGATCCTCCCTTTCTTGCCCCCACCAACTTGGGTTCACAACTTTCCCTAACGTTCACCAATAGCACCTACTATCTCTTGACAGAGGACCATATGGCATCATTCTTACCTGTTGAACCTCAGCTCATTGCTCTGGATGAGACTCAAATTCTTGGTTTCTTGTCTCCATAAAAGATTTCCAGAACAGGGGATTCAAAAGCAGTCAAATCTACCCGAATCTTACTTGCCCTGGGAACTGAGCCACTTGACAAAAATTAATTATGCACTAGAGACCATAAGCCTGGATCCCAGTGAGGGGAAATGTCAGGCAAGACAGAGTCTCTGGAGACCTAATATATACAATCCATCTTATTTTAACTGATCAAATGTGCCTATTTTATAGTTTATTTAGTACTGATAAGAAAGGACGCTTTTCAATAATGTCAAAGAAAGAAAGATGAAAAGAGCGGGTGGTTTCTTTGTATTCATAAGCATAAATGCTTATTCTAGAAAAAAATTTGAAGAATGGAGATAATAAACTTGGCTATTAAGGAAGTAAACATGCTTATGCTTATCAGAGTTGAGGAAAATTTCAAGGGAAGTTTATTTTTTTATTCCAAGATTGACCTCATATGTTACCAAGATTTGGGTGAGTTATCGGATCCAAGTGAGAACACAGTTTTCAAAAGCATTTCATAGGTGGACAGGACCTGAAAATGACCCCAAAATGGTAATAATCCTGCTGATTTGTAAATCACTTTTAACTTAGATTGCATTTTTACATTTTTCATCTCATCTCAGGGTACCCCTTAGTTTAACAGTTCCTTCTATTTGTAGGGTTAAAATCACTTAAAAAAGAAAAAGTAGCAGCTTGGAGCTAGAAAGGCAGCAGACTGGAGGGAGTAGGTTTCCCTGAAGTCTCCCAGTTGTACCAGAAATTTGTCTCTCGAGTTCAGTGAAGGACCAGTAAAATCACTATTCTGAAGCCAAGCTTTTTCATTTGTTAACAAGGGAATAATGTTACTTACACATCACCAAATGAACGGCAATTGTGTTCATTTAATATGATCTCTCCCTGTTGGGAGATGGAGATCATGGATGGAGAGAGATCTCTGCATGGGGAAGGTGGGCAGGACATCTTTGGTAGAAGAATTTAGATGCAATGTTTTTTGAAGAGCAAAAGACATCATGTGATTCCTTTCAGCTCTCTCATTGTAGACAGTTGGATTGATACATTCTGGACCAAAAAACCACATTTCTGTATTTACCTAGCATCTATTCTGTGGGATTTCTTTTCGAGAGTTTTTTTTTTTTTTTCACATCTTTATTGGAGTATAAATGCTTTACAGTGTTGTGTTAGTTTCTGCTGTACAACAAAGTGAATCAGCTATATGTATACATATATCCTCATATCCCCTCCCTCTTGAGCCTCTCTCCCACCCTCCCTATCCCATCCCTTTAGGTCGTCACAAAGCACCCTGTGCTATGCAGCAGCTTCCCACTAGCCATCCATTGTACATTGGGTAGTGTATATACGTTAATGTTACTCTCTCACTTCATCCCAGCTTCCCCTCCCCCCCGCCCCCCACCCCGTGCCCTCAAGCCCGTTCTCTACATCTGAGTTATTCCATATTCCAAGTGTTTTAAGTGCCTACTGTGTGCCTGGGGAATATTGTCAAGGCCACCATCTAATAACTCTGTAAATTCTTTTGCTCGCTCTCTTTCTCTCAACTAAATACTTTTAATAATGACTATACCATTATGTCATGAACCCACACTCGAGACAGCCCCAGTGGAAGGGTGTGGTTTCATTATTATCATCAAATAACATGCTAAAAATAATTAAAAATCACTTAGAACACTGGCAACAGAAAAGATGTGTGAATTAGTCCCACCCAGGAGCAGGCCTAACTTGTCCACAGAACTTGTATAGGAATCTATGCTTCACTAATTAACCAAATGTTTAATAAAAGACAACTAATGTTTTTGGCTGAATTATAGATGGGTACTTTGGCAGGTAACAAAGCACTTCAAGACAGTTCAAGTCATTTAATTTTATAAAATGCTCATCTAATTCCAACTAGCAGCTTTCACATAAATGTAACTTTGCATTTTAAAACAATTAGTTTTTTAAATAATAGCTCTCTGTTCTACAATTTAAGATACAGATAATCGGATATCTTGGTTAACCTAGGCTCCCTAAAATCTTAAAGACTAAACATGACATTCATATAAAATGACACCCAAGCAAGAAACCTATAGTAAATACATGAGTTTAAAACCCCTCCTTCAGGGCTTCCCTGGCAGTGCAGTGGTTGAGAGTCCGCCTGCCGATGCAGGGGACACGGGTTTGTACCCCAGTCCGGGAGTGTCCCACATGCTGCGGAGCAGCTGGGCCCGTGAGCCATGGCCGTTGAGCCTGCGCATCCGGAGCCTGCGCTCCGCAATGGGAGAGGCCACAACAGTGAGAGGCCCACGTACCACAAAAAAAAAAAAAAAAAAAAAAAAACCTCCTTCAAACTTTTGCTAGGGTGAGCTCTGGTGGTCTCCAATGAAACTCCAATCACTGTCATTCATTTAATCATCATGAATTCTAAGCGTGAAGATTAGACTTAAACATTTGGAGTTTTACTCCCTCCCTTCACAAGTAATATGTTAACGTTGAGTATAAAAGAGCAAAAGTGTTCTGAAACAGTGAAATTCACAGAGAATTCAAGCCAACTAGCATTTATGGAATGCCTACTCTGTATGGGGTACTTGGGTGTGAGACTCTGCTTAAGTTAGACACTGACCCTCTTACAGAAGTTTGCATTCTAATAGGAAACAGGCATATAGCATTAAAACATTAATGACAGGCAAGTCTTCCCAAATTTGTGGTATTCTTGCTTGCTTCCTTGAACAGTACACAGGGAATGCGACACGGCATTTTTGAAGTGCCTGGGGTTGGTGGGGACCCTTTGACTAGGAACTACCCTCCTGTGCTGTTACACAGTGATCTCATCAGGCCTTGCAAGGCATGGGCAGGCCAGTCCCTGCACTAATGGCCCCATAGTGCTTTTCTAGTTCTTGGTTTTCCCAACATGGTTTTGTTCGATCTTTTCTTGCTAGGCAATGAGCTATCATTTCTTGCCCATCAGTGTGTCTGCCCCTAAGCACTCTCCCTGCTTTTCTCTCCTTCTCCCATTTTTCTCTCCTGCGTTCCTCCCATGACCTTTAATTCATCACTTACACCCAGCAGTGAACTAAGGACCAGATAACCCAGCTTGGTCATGACCCTTAGTAGGGACTGGAGGGGCCAGACTATGAGTCAGGTCCATGAACATCAGAGCCTTCCCTGCACACCATGCAATTTGGCCGTCCAGAGACCATTTTTGCATGTGTTTTGTTTCTCAGCTCTGCGCTAGAGCTGAGCTTCTGATATAAGTGGCCTCTGGCTGAGTTTGACCTTTCCTTGAAAATGGGTTGTCCTGAGAGGAGGAAGGGGCAGGCAGCCTCCAACGTCCTTTGGTATTGTCTCCCCTGGTACTGTGGTCATGGTGAGGTAGAGCACCTCAGGCAGGTACAGTCTCTCCTCCTGGTGGGAGGATGGCCCTGCTGCCATGTGCCTATCTCTCTGGGATTCCTTCACTTTGAGGGCTTAATAAGGAGCCCTATTGCTCCTGGAAGCCAAACAAGAACTAATATTAACATGATGAGGATGATGAGGACACATAGCACAGCTGACCCCAGCCGTAACGATCCCTTCTTCGTTCTGTTCCCCTATTTATTTTGTGGATTTAGTTTCTGTTTGTTTCTTGAAATAAAATGCCCTTCTTGTTTTCTTGTGTTTGATTTCCACTTCTGCATTATGGACTAGTGGTAAGTGTCTGTTATTTAGATTCTCATGGATGCATGTTTAGTTTGAAAACTTTGAGAAAATATGAAAATTTCTTTTGAAAAATGTATATATTTTCAGAAATCTGGCCAAATCACTGTGGCTTTCTGTTGGCTCTGGTGGTACTACACTAGCCCTTTTGGAGGAGGAAAGAAAGAAAGGAAGGAAGGGAGGCAGGGAGGGAGGGAAGGGGGGAGGAAAGAAAGAAAGAAAGGGAAGAACCACTGTAAAACACTCTACTTCCCAGTACAAATACTTTTGGAACTCTTACTCATGTGTGTTAGGTCAAATTCTGGCAGAAATCGCAGGACAGCTGCAATTCCATACTCTGAAATGTCTATTAAAAGAAATCTTGATATAATTTATAGAAGAGTTGGAAGGTATTCCCTGTTTTTTTCATTCCCTTGAATATAGACAACTTTTGAAATAAAAGAAGGAGAGAAATGAGTATTTTCTATGATGAAGTGAGTATATTCACAACTTTAAATATACAATGCCAAGAGAACTTTCTGCAATGAAGATTGGTTCAAATATATATATATATATGTATATATTAATATTACTTGTGTCAGGTTGAGTTTCAGCTAACTATCATGAGAATTAAAAAGCTGTACAATTTCTGAAAGTTTTCATGTATACAGATAAACAAGTACACAATTCAAGACACCACACTTTTTTGGGCCTCTCACCGTTGCGGCCTCTCCCGTTGTGGAGCACAGGCTCCGGACGCGCAGGCCCAGCAGCCACGGCTCATGGGCCCAGCCGCTCTGCGGCACACGGGATCCTCCCGGACCGGGGCACAAACCCGCGTCCCCTGCATCGGCAGGCAGACTCCCAACCACTGCGCCACAAGGGAAGCCTAAGATACCACACTTTTATATACAAATAAGATATACAAAATTTTCTTTAAAATCCCAAGTTTAAACATTCTAGAAATTTGAAGGCATAAACAGATGCCTTTTTTTATGTTGGCTTCACCGAGGGCTTTGGTTGCTAGCACTGCCATGTGACATGTGTCATATCGGGGGGGGGGTTATTACAGAGACCATGTGTGACAAGTAGGTGTAATGAGGTCTCCTGGTCTCCTGGGAACTGGGACTGGGACATAGGAATCAACCAGGGACTGTTGCAGAAGTGATTCCTTGTGTAAAGTTGATGCTGGGAGATACCCACACAGCCAGATAGTAAGTGCATCCCCAGCCCCCTGTACAGCCAGGTGTAGGTCATGTGACTAGTTCTTTTCTGTGGAATCTAAGCAAAGTAATGTATGTTACTTCCAGACTGAGTTTGTTTTTCTTTGCTTTGTTTTTGTTTGTTTTTTACACATCTTTATTGGAGTATAATAGCTTTACAATGGTGTGTTAGTTTCTGCTGCATAACAAAGTGAATCAGCTATACGCATACATATATCTCCATATCCCCTCCCTCTTGCATCTCCCTCCCACCCTCCCTCTAGGTGGTCACAAAGCACCGAGCTGATCTCCCTGTGCGATGCGGCTGCTTCCCACCAGCCATCTATTTTACATTTGGTAGTGTATATCAGTCTGAGATGTTAAAGAAGTGAGTGGGGCTCCTCCATTCTCTCTCTTGTTGCTCCTGCGAGAGGTACTTTGCAAGATACCTTTATAGCAGAGACTAGCTGCATCTTACATCAAATCTGTATCACCTGCGAGAAGAAAGCAGAGGACTCCAGAGCTCTAGTGGGTGCAGAGCCACTAGATGGAAGGAGCCTGGATCACTAAATCACACACTGAGAAGAACCTCCTACCACCTGGTAATACTCACATTGTACTATTATATATTTGATTGGGGGTAAACCACTGAAATTTAGGGGTTTACCTGTTACTGCAGCTCGATTTGCCTTAACTGACCAAGGATCAACACTGTACTGTGTCTGTCTCTCTCCATGTCCTCTCTGTACACCAGCTCATGCTTCCTGCTCCTCCACAGCACTGACCTTGACAGGGCAACCCCAGCCCTGGTGCAATATGACACAAAACCAGTGCCCACCACTTACTCCTTTCTGCCACTACATGTGCCAAATACCTTTCATTTGCTCCTGCGGATCCACTCTCTACTCTTCTCCACCCTGTTTGCTGCCCCGAGAGGCGATCTGAACTGATTACATCAAAAGACTACTATGTTCTCTGCCTTCCAGTTGGATTTGGTCAATGAGAAGCCATGGCAGGTGACAAGAAGAAGGGAGGAAAATGCATTGGGGATATTTATCTGTCTGTTTCCTCCCTGTGAGGCTTCCTCAGGCTTGTCTCTATCAACAGAAGTTCACTGCTCCTCTCAAGGAGCCCTTTCTTTGTGACTTTCATCTTTCAAGTTTTGCTAACCTTGCCCTTCACATACACCTTTGAGCTTAGGCATAGGAGTGGCTTTACTTCCTTTTGCTGGTAGCCCCAGGATCCTGAGTTCTTTCTTATAATTTCCTTACACCCTGCCCATACTCTTATAATGAATCCATTTATAAACCCTCTTCAAATTATCCTAATTTGAGAGTGCTTTCTGTCTCCGGTTGGTTTTCTCACTGCAAAAATCACATCACAATTAAAATTCTCTAGGGAGTCAGCTATCTACCCCTGGCTCACTTAGCCACGTCCAGGGAATGGAGTTATTGTGCAAACATGGACAGCAAGCCCACCCTTTCAGCAAAGCCTTTGAATGATGGCAACTTGCAGAGCAGGAACTTGCAGGTGCCTCAAAACATGTCTACCAAATAGTACACCTTCATTTCTTACAGTAACAGCTTCCCTTCTTTTCACTCCTCTTCAGCTATATGATTGCCATCACATTTTGTTGCATTTTTTCCCCCTGTGGATTGCTTCACTGCTGAGAGAACACATTATTGCTTTTCATAGGATAGTACACTGTGAATAGTGCATATTCCTAGTACACCATTTAGAATCTAAGTCTTTACATTTAAAAATGCAAATGTTGGGCTTCCCTGGTGGCGCAGTGGTTGAGAGTCCACCTGCCAATGCAGGGGATGCGGGTTCGTGCCCCGGTCCGGGAAGATCCCACATGCTGCGGAGCAGCTGGGCCCGTGAGCCATGGCCGCTGAGCCTGCGCGTCCAGAGCCTGTGCTCTGCAATGAGAGAGGCCACAACAGTGAGAGGCCCGCGTACCGCAAAAAAAAAAAAAAAAAAAAGCAAATGTTCATAAAAACTAAAAGGGAGAAACAAGTAGAAATCACCACAGAATCATGCATTGCCATGTTATTTCTTAGGGCAAAAAAAAAAAAAAAACACTCTTTGTTAACAACCTGGATATGCTATGAATATGTCATACAGAATTTGCATCCAAGGAACAAATCACAGTTTTCTCTTTCACATTTTTCTGGTATCATTCACGTTCTTTTACTGCCATTAGTTCCCAGCAAAAGATGCTACACAAGCACCAAATCGAATGGGAAATTATTAATATTATTAAACCAAACATCTCATCACTTCCATTCAGTGTGAAAAGTGCCTCACATGTGGGGCGGGGAGACAGGTAGTTTCAGTAAAGTATGTAACCTGAGGCATTATGAAAATTGTGTGAATATCCAGGTACAGAATCCATACATTCCCTTTTTTTTTTTTTTTTTTTTCTTTTTTTTTTGCGGTATGCGGGCCTCTCACTCTTGTGGCCTCTCCCGTTGCGGAGCACAGGCTCCGGATGCGCAGGCCCAGCGGCCATGGCTCACGGGCCCAGCCGCTCCGCGGCATATGGGATCCTCCCAGACCGGGGCACGAACCCGTATCCCCTGCATCGGCAGGCGGACTCTCAACCACTGCGCCACCAGGGAGGCCCCATACATTCCCTTTTAAGGGCTTATTTTTCTCTAAATATGTTATTCTAGGATACTAGTAAGACTTTGGTGATAACAGTTGTATCCTTTTTCTTATTTCAGGAAATAGGGAACTAGAAAGCACTCACACTCCTCCTCTGGGAGAAGACAAAATGGGAGAAAATATGTATTTTCACTCTACTTAGTTTTAAAGTAGCGTGTCTTATACAAGGCGAAAAAAGGTTAATATTGCAAGATAGTTATTTTTCCAAGTTAATATATTCTTAAGGAATATTACCACTGCCCTTCACCATACATATGAAAACCCACACCATTCCCTCCTCAGTATCCTACGTCATCAATTTCATGACGTGGGATGTAAGTGAAAGCTTAGATTTACTAGAATTTCATGATGGGTTTCGAAGTGGGAGATGGTTATCTGGTTTTAAAAGTCATAGATTAGGCTTCCCTGGTGGCGCAGTGGTTGAGAGTCCGCCTGCCGATACAGGGGACATGGGTTCGTGCCCCGGTCCGGCAAGATCCCACATGCTGTGGAGCGGCTGGGCCCGTGAGCCATGGCCGCTGAGCCGGCGCGTCCGGAGCCTGTGCTCCGCAACGGGAGAGGCCACAACAGTGAGAGGCCCGCATACCGCAAAAAAAAAAAAAAAAAAAAAAAAGTCATAGATTGATAACAGGGCCACAATTTCTATCCCTCTATCCCCACAAACCTCCCAGTACACATGTGCAGTGTATAATTAAAATAATGGGAAATAAGTGTGCTTACAAGTCAGTCCAGCACAAAAGAATTTTATTTATGTTGATTTCTAGTGGATCTATAGAAAGCAGGTTATCTTTGTTTTATCATGTTTCTTCTAAACAGTAACTACATACAAAAAGACCATTAAAATAGCACTAGAATTTTGGCTTAAAACTGCATTGTCCAATATGGTAGTCACTAGTCACATGTAGCTACTGAGCAGCTGAAATGGCTAGTGCAGCTCAGGAAATGAGTTTATTTTATTTTAATTAATTTAGATTTAAATTTAAGAGCTCGAGAAGTATAAAATATTTTCCCATTGATCATAACTTCATCATTTTGCTAGGACTATGCTTTAACCATTGGATCCCATAAGATATATTGTAGTAAGAATGTACTTTTTACTTTTTAAAATGTGGCTAATAGCAAATTTTGAATTATATGTATGGCTCACATTATATTTCTATTAGAAAGCTTTGGCTGAAAAGCTAAGATTTAAGGCTAAAATGCTAGTTTATCTTTTGCACACAGCGGCACCCAAATATATGTAGCAGTATCAGAGTTCATGGGGGAACATCTCTAGTACATACAGTAGGTATAAAATGAGGAAAAAATCCTGAATTTTAAATTCAACTCTCCTCTTATAAGCTTAGTATTACTTGTTGTATATAGCCCCTCCTTACTTCAGTTGTTTATCTAGATTTAAAGTAAAATGAGTTTCCACCACAAGATAAATTTATTATGCCAGTTTTGAACTGATTAAAGATGTCTCTTTGGTATTTCTCGAACAATCTTTCATGAGATGCATCAACCCTTAGAATGAAGCCACGGTGCCCATAAGGCTGGCAAAAATGTTTTCTGAGAAATCTAAACTGGAATCTACTGAATTAAATTCCAAACCAAATTAGAAACATTGAAAAGACTCTTAAATACACAATGTACTTTTCCTTCAAGCTATTTGAGTCCCAGCTGAAGATACCAGTGTAGTCTTTTCCAAGTATAAAATTTGAGAAAGATCAATACATAGATATGCTCAAGTAATTTTCATGCTGTGTCTTTGCTAGTTTGATAAAAAATTAAACAGAATCTTTTAAATTTAAGGGATTGTCAGTATAGTCTTAAGGAAAACCAAATCCCTCACTCAAAAACAGAAATAGCCAGTTTCTCAGGACAGTGCTGGAGAGAAGTTGGAGCTATTTATGGAGAGACAGTGACTTGAAAATCACCAGAGTATAATGAAAATTAAAAGTGCTTTTTTCTTCCAAATCAACCGACTGACTCTATAAAATAATGCACTTATCTTCATTACGAGTCATAACAATGATTTGAGATCTTCCGATTTAAATTTTATGCCTCTTTGTTTTTCCTCAGGCAGGACAAGAGACGAAAACTGGAAAGTTTAGGTCATATGGATCATGGCAGCACTGCTATGTCTGGAATTTTCTTATAAATATCCTATTGCTTTGAGGCTCACAGGCCTGGCTAAAACAGCAGGGACAATCTCATTTGCACTTTTATAGTTGTAGAGGGATTTTCAAGAGTTAAAACAATTTTCCATAATATTCTGTATTAACTTAATGGATATGAAGTGTGATTATTACAACTTTTCATGCTTTTCTGCAGGCTGACAGTTTGGAAGTAATTTTAGAAAAACAAACAAAGTTATAAACAAATGCCAACAGGAAGGCATTCTTGGGTACTCAGAAGAATCTATCTACAACAAATTTTTACTGCCTATTTTCAGCTTTATGCCTTTTTAAGTTTTTTTTTTTAATACTATAAATGACTGTTTCTACCCTTAAGAAAATCATCACTTCAAAGGAACATCTTGTGGTACTCTACAATGATGAAACAAATTTCAGAAAACAAAGCAGATGCCACCCCTTTTTGTGTGATTAAACAACAAAGAACATTTTATCAGAATCTATAAACTTTACTAAATACTCATTTAACAGTTTGAATAATTTTGCTTTGCTTAAAATTAGAAAAAAATACTAATTTCACTAAAATGTAAAACTTCCATATAAGTCCATCAAAGTTAATTTTTCAGTCCATCTATAAAGTGCATAGCAAACTATACCAGCCATAAGAACACAAAGGTGAGATGCAAGGAAGTTTGAAAATCAGAGTCAGTGAGAAGGGAATTCAAAGTAAATATACAGCACTATTAAAATAAATTTTATACACACACACAGAATATAAATAAACACTTAAAGGAGATAGGTTATACAAATTGAGTTGATGGATTGGAGAAAATATGGGGTTAAATGGAGAAAACTTATTTGAAGCAGTTAACTTGTGAAGCCAGGAAGGACAGTTCTGGGGCAGTGAGCACAGTGTTTTCCTGGGTAAATGGGAAGTTAAACCAGCACAGAAAAGAGCCTGGCAGAGAGTTTTAAAAGGAGGTATGGGTACATCGGAAAGGACTCATAACTTTTTCCTAAGAACTAAACTTATGATTTTTGAAAGCTTAGGAGGAATGTTCTAAAAGTTTACAAAAAGGTACATTTAGAGTCAGAAAGAAGTAAGTACCTAAACAATAAGCTGAAATGGGAGTAAATTAGTAAATCAAAGAGTTGATTTGTGTCTACTCAGGAAGGGGCATTGGCTTCCACTGAACTTGGCTCTATGAAGGGAAAATTGTGCCAGACCAATTTAATTTCCTTCCACAGCAGAGTGATAGGCAATGTCAACCAACAGGAAGCAACAGCAAAAAAGGATGTTAAAATAGGCCAGGCACGAGAGAAAACCAATATCTGGAACACTAATTTGATAAGGGTTTGGCAAAGTAAGGATACACACAGGGACAGCTGTAATTCTTTTAAAAGTCCACCTTCCCTATGTAAAAATCGTTTAAAATTGTGGAGGTAGATAATGAAGCAACAGTAGACTTCTAATAAATGTGCATTTCCTGGATTAAAATAGCATGTCAGATGTAGTTCCTAATTTCAGGAGACCCTCGATTTCTTTGAAATATCTAGGAATAAAGAATTCTGTGAATTCTAGGGTACACTTAGCCCACACCCTTGAGCTTTTTTGGGCATTTATCTCACAACCACCTTTTAAAGTGTTAGGAGTGAAGGTATGAACTAATTTTGTAATAATGCAGTATATGGAACTATGAGCAACCTATAAATATGGTAAAAGTAAGTCATCATGTTGCATTAAAAGAAAACACAAATTAGCACAGAGGAACATTAATATTCTACACTACAACTAGGTAAATTTCAAGGATCTCTTGCATTTTGGGGGGAAAAAGACTGAATTTCAATCAGGCAAGGTTTTATTGATTTTCCAAATCTTTGATCTTTTCATTGATTTTCCAAATCTTTGATCTTTTCATTGATTTTCCAAATCTTTGATCTTTTCATTGATTTTCCAGATCTTTGATCTTTTCTTAGGTTCTGTGATACAGTGAAAATAGAAAAGACTTTGGAGTTGTACAGACCTGTATTCAAATCCTGACTATGTCACTTACCCACTGTACAAACCCCAGCAGGGAATTTAAAACTTTCTGTTTCTTTATCTGAAAAAGTGATACCTACCTTGCCATTTGCAGTGAGGATTAAGTAAGACAATGTGTGTAAAATACTTGGTATGTATATTTCTCAGTAAATATTGGCTCCCTTCCACCACTTCTCAGTCCTAATCCTTCCTTCCTCTCTCTCCCTAACGTACATACACCTTGGAAAGAAAGATACACGAAAAGGCTAAGAATAAAGCCCTATCTTGTGAAACAGGAAAAGGGACACAGCCTTACTTCCTTTTACTCTTAAACACTTGTTAAAGGTTTCCTGACCCCACAAGGAACCATTCACACTTATTTGGCATTCTCCTGGTGTTTCCCAGTTTTTCCATGTCAAATGTCAATAAGCTGAATGAAAGTCTCCTTGTCAAGTGATTTTTATTTTTTTAACTCTTTATTCCTGTACATATTAGGGAAAACATAGAGCAAACATGAGTATGATCACCAACAAATGGTAACTCTATTAGTGCTTAAAATATAGCCATCCCACCATGTCAGGTTTACAACTGCAACCTTGAACTGGGAAATCAGTCTCCTTGTTCTTATAGATTTGTCCAGTTTTCTCAAGTAAACAAAAATCAACTTCCTAGCGTGCTCTATAACATCTTGATAACAATTTAGCACCTACACAATAAAGAGAGAGTCAGGGATTATAAAATCACTTAGAATGTATTAGTTTCAGCCTGAGCAGGCATAAGTCTTTGAGGATTAATTTCATGCTGAGGGTTAAATTTCACTTTCACGATAGGCTAACCACTGCCCGGGGCTGCACAGATAATGAACCTGCCAAGGGATTAGTAAGGAAACACTTGTGTTATTATAAAGCGGGTACACTTCCCTTTCTAACCAAGTTCATCCTACATGACATTAACAAATTACTCCCTCTCTCTGTCCACATTTCAATATAATGTGAGCCAGCAAGTGACCCTGAACCAATAGGACACAAGATAAGATCTTCTCAGTGCATGAATGGCTATTACACTTGTCTGAGAGAGCTAGACCTCCTGCAGGGAAACATAAGGCATTTTATCTCCATAGGGCCCCTGACTCCCTGCAGAAGCCTTTCTTTGGTCATAAAGCCTCTAAATGGACACAGTGTCATGAGGTAGGAGCCCACAAGAAAGGCACTCTCCAGAAAACACAAATGACACAATTCAATTTTGACAAACTCACAAGGACCTATTATCTTCTAAGTACAAACTTAATAGGTTAGCATTTGTGAAAATACATGTTCAGAGAGATTTCTGATTTTTCAGATAAAAGCCTCCTTTTCTCAACAGAGCCTTTCTTAAATAACAGGTGTGGTTTGTTCATAGCCATCAAATCTGTTGGCTTTTTCTCAGTCTTCATTCGCAGAGGACCATCTTCTCCTGCTGGGGGTTAGAGTGGGGCCCCCCTCCTTTGGAGTGGTCCCTGCCTCCTCTGAATAGCACTCACTATTGCCTCTCTCCAGTTGTGGTCTCCAGGTACTTGTCCTGTTTCTACTACTTGACTGTAAACTCCCTGAGGGTGGGGAGTTCATCTTAATTTACCTTTGCATCCTCTCCCTCTAGAGTCTGACCAAATATCTTCACAGAGTAGACACTCAGCTTCTTTTGGCGAAATCGAATCTAACCAGTCTCTACATTTGACCATATCCCGATTCCACTGTACAATGTTTGGAGAAAATAAAACATAATGGATCTGCAGAACATGTGGTTCCTGTTATCTATGAAGTTAAAATTTAGGAGTGTTTAGCATAAATTAAGAGCGCTTTTGTTAGGAAGCTGTCTGTTATTTAATGGACCAACTTCTGCCAAAGTGAGACTGGCTACTTCTGTAACTTGCTAATAAACAGCAGGAGGAGAAAATGTGGAATGCTTAGGACATCCATCGGTATTTGCTACAACCCAACTTGGTTCAAACCATGAATCTTATGGGAAAACACAATATAGTCTTCTTATGATGTATCAGTATGCCTCTGTTCACAATATTGTCTTGTGAACAGTAGATAATGTTTCTATACATTCACATTCTTATTTGCCAGCTTGAAGGCTTTAGAATTGGGCCCATAATGATCCTGTTGCATTTCATGTGTATTCTTAGACCAGTAGGGTAGATACCTCTTAAACACAGGTGTGTTGAGGGCCAACAAGGAAGCTTTATATAATGGAGATGGAGGGATCTAAGCTTTGACCCTTGAGCTCTGCTGGAGTGAAACGCTACAAGAGCCACGTTTGAGAAGGCGGCTTCTGTAGAATGGTGGAGGTGGGCATCAGAGTAACTGCGTAAGGAAATGAGCGGGTGGCAGAGAAAAACAGGTATAGACAATATTCTTCGTCAAAAAGTTTGGTAACTTAGAAAGAGAGAGAGAGGACAACAGCAAGAGGAATCAATAGGAATTTTTTTTTAAAGGATTGGGGAGATGATCATATTTGTAGTTAGAGGGGGAAACTGAAGAAGCAAAAGAAAGGGGGATAAAGTAAATTCTAGAGGAGGAGTAGAATCAGGAGGAACTAATCTTAGAAAAGAGACCAGATACTTCCTCTTTAGAAATAAGAATAAAGAGAAACAACCCAGGTGAAAGGCCAAGTAGAGGAATTTAGAAGGAAATCATGTCAGATGTTCCCAGTTTCCTCAGGAGAAAGGAAGGCAAGTTCACCTGCAGAGAGTGGTGGGGAACGACTGGAGGCTTATGCAGTGGGAGGGGGCATGGAGATGCTGCTGTGGGGATGAGATGGGGACTTAGAAAGAAACTAGTCAGAAGTGACTAGTGACTCCCCCATACAGCTAAAGCTTGCCAAGTTGCAGTAGGACCAGAAAACATGGAGCTGGGGTTACATTTGGCTGAAAAGGCCAGCTATGGGCATCCAGATTGACAGCCAAGTGAAGTCAGAAGGGAATGGAAGAGACGGGGAAGAAGAAGGAGTTGAAGGGCATCCTGAACAGGATGAAGAGGAGGTGCAGGGGCTTCCCTGGTGGTGCAGTGGTTGAGAGTCTGCCTGCCGATGCAGGGGACGCGGGTTCGCGTCCCGGTCCGGGAAGATCCCACATGCTGCGGAACGGCTGGGCCCGTGAGCCACGGCTGCTGAGCCTGCGCGTCCGGAGCCTGTGCTCCACAATGGGAGAGACCACAGCAGTGAGAGGCCCACGTACCGCAAAAAAAAAAAAAAAAAAAAAAAAAAGTGGGGGGAGTTGCAGCACACACAAGAGAGCAGAGCAGTGGAAGAGCAAGAAGAGGGAATATTTCAGATCTGACATTAGGGAGGTGAGTTTCCTGTCACCGCCTTGCACGGAGAGTAAGGCGAGGGTTGGTGCAGGAACTGTGAGGACTGAGGTTCAATGCTCGGTAGCACTGAAGTTGATGCTACCAGGGAACAGGCTCTGGAGTCCTGGAGGTTGTGGAGTCATGTCCAGGCATCTGGTAAATGACCAGGGAATGAAAGAGATGTTGACTGAGGGTCAAGAACAATGGCAGGTGAGGAACGTGCCAGCCCCTTGTGTGAACTGAGGAGAGAAGGAGCCTCTTCTGAAGAGTTGGGAGGAGTATTAGAGAGAATCAGGCCAAGAGGTAGAAAGAGGGGGTAGGAAGCAGCAGCTAGAGGTGGAGCAAGTTCAGGGTGACCTCGGGCTGGCCTAGCCTGGGATCCAAGAGCATGGGGACGTCCTGGCTTTGTAGTTCCTTGGGTTTCTCAGCTGCAGTGCCCTCTGTCTCCTCATGTCACTCCCATGACCCTCCCCATATAGCTAAAGCTTGACCTCATCACACTAGGAGACTTTCCACTACCATGATCTCAGACATCGACTTGTTGCTGTCTTGTCCTTCCGATTTTTCTGGGGAATGAGCTCTTCATTCCCGGGACCCAGTGCCTGTTACTATCTCCCCCACCCCATCCCTGGGCAGCAGGGCCTGCACATGGGCTCCAGGTTTGCACTAGCAACGAGCACCAGGAACCAAGTCATCACCCCAGAGTCAATGAAGGGATTAGAGCTCCAGGTGTGCCTCAGCTTTCCCCATGGAAGGTTGACATGGGCAAGCGGTTTTATGATCATGGTCCTCAAACTAAACTGGTACCACAAACACCAAGGTTACTCATGCAGGGAATTAAGTCAGAATCAAGAGGCGGGACTGTGAAGAAACTGAGACGGCCAGAGATGGGCAAAGTGCTCATGGCTGCCAGGGCTCTCAATCAGCTTTCTCCTATGGGTGAGGATTTGGGCTTGCTGATGTGGAGTTCAGATGGAAAACAGAGGGGCCCAGATGACTATAAAGATGTCCTACCTGCTTCAGGAAGAGTGAAACAAGTGCAAATTATAAGAGAGCTGTAGTACAGCATACTGGTACCTTCTCAAACACTGGTACTGGCAGCTGCACAGCCCCATTGAGGTCTTTGGGCAGCTACACTGGGACATGCTGCACCTGCCCTGGCTGGCCACCTAGCTTCTACCGGATCATGTAGCTTTTTCTCAATAAATCAGGACTGTAATACAGACTCACAGAGCATGATTGTATGTCTCTTCCTGACAAGCTACAGCCTACTTGAGGTAATGTAGGTGGGGTGTAAAGAACAGGACATGACATCATAAACCTGACATCCCAGAAAGATGGCCTAGTCTTCAGAAAATCAATTTTAGAGATGGGAAAAAGTAAATTTCAGGAGGGCTGGAAGATGGGGAAAGATCATTGTCAGAAGCAATTTACATTACTTGGACTGATATTCTAGGCTACAGTGTTAGGGAGATATTATTTGACACATTAGCCAGCGTTTTTGTTCATGGTAGCGTGAAACAGTGCTGCTGGGTTTCCCTGGTGGCGCAGTGGTTGGGAGTCCGCCTGCCGATGCAGGGAACACGGGTTCGTGCCCTGGTCTGGGAGGATCCCACATGCCGCGGAGCGGCTGGGCCCGTGAGCCATGGCCGCTGGGCCTGCACGTCCGGAGCCTGTGCTCCGCAGCAGGAGAGGCCACAGCGGGAGAGGCCACAGCAGTGAGAGGCCCGCGTACCGCAAAATAAAAAAAAAAAACAAAAAAACAGTGATGCTTACCTCTAGACTTGAGTGGGAAGCCTTATTCATTTGTGAGTAGTCAGTAGTTGCCAGAAGAAACACACCTTTCCCTTTTAATAAGCATTTTAATTGGCTAAGTACATTATACCCAGTATATCTACTAGTCTCTGAATGGAAACCTCAAGCTGTTACAAGGCTGGTACCTTCTTCAACATCTCACTTGCTAGGGAGTGTGCATTCTACAATCTGCCAAAAAGCATGAAGCTGAATGAGGTTCTTTAATCTACATAATTGCTACATAAAATATATTTGCTATATTTTTATTTGATGTTCCCTTTAAAGGAGTCACTGGAGTTTATCCAAGATCACTTTCTTATAGTAATTTTCCATTTTCTGAAGGTTATTAAACGTTAATTAAAATGCATTTACAGTCAACCGTGAGACTCTCAGGTTTGTCTTTCCCCTCATTCAAATTATATTGACAAATTTTACTATAAATCCCCACGGTCTTAACACATTAACTCATTTCTCAAACCAAATTCTGGAAACAGATAGCATTTGCATTTGTATGTACTAGGGTAAATTTAATAAACTTTTATTGGGTACTTACTATGATGTGGGTGTTTTTTTTCCAGGGAACACAAAACTGGGAATGAAAACAACCAGTTTCGTTTAAATAGCAACTGGCAGGTAAATCATCCCCATTGCTTAAATGGAACTGACCAAAGGGAACTAGATTAACTTTCCTATAGCTCAGTTTAGTAAAAGGCCACACTGTAAGTCTAAATTGCTCTGAAACATTAATGTGACATATCTGAAACAAATTTCCCTATCTGCTCAAATCCAGTCAGACGTTGACAATTATAACTGGGACACAAAGCTCCTAAGCAAAAGAGATTTAGAGGATCTAGCTCACTTCTGAGAGATGGTCAAAAGTGGGTGAGAAATGGACTGTGACTTGAGGGGAAAGAGGTGACTCATGCCCTAACTGTCCCACAGCACCACAGAGGTGAGCTTCCAGGAGGGAAACTGGGGTTCACAGAGCTAACTCCACAAGAGCATTCTTTGATAGGCTTCACTGACACATGTCAGAGTAAAACTGAATTTACAGAGTCAAAACAAGAGTTTTTAAAGAAAAATTATTAGCCAAGAAGTCACTGGGGAAAACTCAGGAGAGTCAATCCTCAGTGATTAGAGGTAAGAAACTTTTCTCATGGACGATGAAAGGAAGAGTTTATTTCAACCACAAATATATTTGTTTGTCTTTATCTTTTGAATTTCTCAAGCAAAAGAACTGTTATGCTATCCCTACTTAAAATTATCTTTTATCTTTTATCTACCAAATATTTCCGTGTTCTCAACAACATTAAAAAAATAAGGTCTCCAAATGAGTAACTTGAGCAAATTCCTTACTTAGCCTCACTAACAACAACAAAAGAATCCATTTGTTTTGGACAGACTTTACCCGGATAAACTTTCTTGAAATGTATTGTCTTTCAAATGGCTTGACAGCATCGATCTCCTTAGCTTAGGCTCTGAACAACCAAATGTTGCTATTTGAAAGTTCTTCCACTGAATATTATAAAATGAACTGTGTAACACATAAGGTATTCACAATCTTTCTAAATTTTAATAAGCTGTGACTTCCGGAAGTCGTAGATGAGTAATTTTTCAATAGATCTGCAATCTGATGCGCCAGAAAGAAGGAAGGAGTAACTAAGAAGACAAGCAGGACAGTATGGAAAAGAGTGAGTGGCAGCTTCGACATTAGTATTTTGGGGTTTGAATGCTAGTTCCACCACTTAGCTGTGTGACCGAGGACAGCACTTACCTGCTCTGAGTCTAAAAATAAGCGTGTTGGAGGTTGAAATGAAATTATGTCTGGCAAAGTGTTAAATGTTAATTTATAATTTAGTTTATTATTATTATAGCACAAATTAATGAGATTGCCTTTTTGTGAAGAATTAACATAGTAAGCCTTGCATTTTTTGAAGCATATCCAAAGTATCAACACAACCTTAGTTTGCCTACTATATGGAGTACATAAGGATTTCAAAAATGGTAGTGGTGGGCTTCCCTGGTGGCGCAGTGGTTGAGGGTCCGCCTGCCGATGCAGAGGACATGGGTTCGTGCCCCGGTCCGGGAGGATCCCACGTGCCGCGGAGCGGCTGGGCCCGTGAGCCATGGCCGCTGAGCCTGCGCGTCTGGAGCCTGTGCTCCGCAACGGGAGAGGCCACAACAGTGAGAGGCCCGCATACCGCAAAAAAAAAAAAAAAGGTAGTGGTCTCTCTCATGAAAACTTTACCCTTAAAAAAAACCAAAAACACAAACTACTGGATATGTTCTAACTAGAAATACACACAGGTAAACACAAGAGCATAGTTCAGGTCTCAATTAACTCAATAGAAATACATTTGGGACTTTCAACTGTATAATAATTACTTAATGACCTTTGTTATATCTCTTCTATCCACCCTTTACAGTTCTTCCTCAAACGTACAAAGTCTTCCAGAGTTCACAACTATCCCCTTTGGCCAAAGGCTCCACTAATCTCCCAGGCTAGGAACCTCAGAATCATCTTGTATTTTTTTCCTTTCCTCCATTCCTTGAGCATCATTCTACCTCAATTTTTCTTTCAAACATCTTGCAGGTTTGTCTTTTCCTCTCCATTTCCATTGATTTCTTCACACAAGGTCTATATTAAATCACAACTGTACTCATTTATTAACTCCAGCCTCTACCTACTTTTATTTGCAACTAGCAGTCTTCCTAAAAATATCACTTTCACTTCATTAATATCCTGCTCAAGAACCTACAATGGCTCCCTAGTGCCTAGTCCATCAGGGCCAAACACATGTCTTGGGTTCAATCACCTCCATAATCCATCCCCATTCCACCTGTCATTTTAGTTTCTGCTTTTCTCCAAACCATCCCCTCCATCCAGTAATGAGGCCAAGGCACTGAACTCCGACTAGTCTGACCATTTCTTCTTCTGTGCTTTGCTTCTGTGTTCTTGCTTTCCCTTGGAAATTCTCTTACCAAATCTCTCATCTAAATCTTATGCAAATTCAGAAACTTTGCCTGAAGACTTTGGCTCTCTTTTCTCTGAGTTCCATTTAGATTAGCACCAAATTTTCTTCTAATTTTTCCACACCTTTTGCCTCCTCTAATAACTATAAGCTTCCAAGGGATTAGGTGGTATGGGAGACGTCTCCTATTTTTTATGCATCCCCCCTCAGCCCAGAGTCTATACTCAAATGTCTGACTCAATGAATGACACCCTAACAGATGCTGGAACACCAGGTTGCTAGCTGCCTAGCCAGTGTTCTTTCTCCTCTTCTTTCTAATAGATTTTCTGATTTTATTTGGGGCAGCAATGTGCCCAGGGGAAAGACTACATTTCTCAACCTTCCGTGCTACTTGGCAAAGTGCTGGCAGAAATTATTAGGTAAGACTCCCAGGAAACTACTTTGAACGGGGCTGACTCAGCTGGGAAGCATGTTCTTTTTGCCTGGAAGCTGGACATATAGGTGGAGTTCTGGCAGCTATTTTGTCCTATGAAGTGACTTTGCAAAAATGATGGAAGGTACAAAAAAGAGAGGAGCCATAGACAGAAGGAGCTTGGGTCCCAGATGATATTGTAGGACTACAGTCCTGATTCATTTGGGAAAGAGGGCTTCCTATTACTTACAGCTAAGTACAATTCCTAACTTATTTGGGGCCAATAAAGGAGAAAGAGGCTTGGGTGTAAGGTATTATAAAGTGAGGAGAAAATCACAATCCTTGGTATTAGCAGGAAAAGAATAAAGCAGAAAAGGTTTAAAAACTGGGTAGAAAGACATGGCGTATCAAGAGGTCCACCCACATGGCACTCCATCCCGATGCTACAGAAGTGGAAACCTGGGCTGAGGAAGGCAGCCAAAGGGGGTTAAGGGACCAATGCACCAGGGTCCATTATTCTAAGAGGGCTGACCCTGCGGTATTAAAAGGAAAGAAATTGCCAGGGGACATGTTTGGTACCATAAGGGTTTGAGCCTGGCTAATATTATAAAGAACCTTGGTTAAAAATTCATATGTCAAGTAAGACATTCACAATAGCTGTCAATCAGTCTGAGAATTCTAATCAGGGAGGATATTGCATGATAGAAACTCGACGGCTGACATAAGGAAGGTGAGGCTATCAAGACTTTACTGTTAACACCACTAGAAATTGTAGCAGAGACCACTCATTTTGCTAATCAGTGTGCTAATCATCTTGCTTACATAATTTTTATTTAATTATTAAACAGTTCTATGAGGTAAATATTATATACCTCATTTGTAAAACTCATCTAGATTTATCCGTTTTCAATATTTTGCCACACATTTTTTTCTCTCCCTCTCTCTCTCCATATGTGTGTGTGTCAATAGATATAGACTTATAACAAGAATATTTTGCTGAATCACTTGATATTAAGCTGAAGACATCATGCCACTTCACCCCTAAATACTTCACAACGTATCTCCTAAGAACAAGGACATTCTCCAACGTAACCAAATGCTATCATTTCATTCACAAAACTTAGCGTTGGTACAAGAATATTATCTAATATTCAATCAACATTCAAATTTCCCAATTGTCCCAATAACATCATTTGTAGTTTGTTTGCTTGTTGCATCCAGTATCACAAATTATATTCAATTGTCATGTCTCTTTAATATTCCTTAATCTAAGAAAGTCCCCTGACCTTTTATTTGGTCTTTCAAGACATAGACCTTTTAGAATATAGACCAGCTATTTGTAAAATGTCCCATAATTTGAATTTGACTGACTGGTTCCTTACAGATTTTTAGGTTAAACATATCATTTTTGATAAAAATACAAATTAGGTGATGTTCTGTCCTTTTCATATGTCACATAAGGAGGCACAAAATGCCAGTTTGTTCTATTAGAAGTGGGCAAAGCTACAGATTTTAATGCTGTACAATACTAAAGAAGTCAGCTATTTCAAAGGCATCTAACTTATTAGGATGCTAATCCAGCATTAACCAGGTTACTAACAATTTACTCAGCACTCATTTTCTCGTCACACCTTAAGAACACATCCTTCCTAATTTACAACCCCCCTTTCATTAGAGACAGGAGTGTTTTCCTATTTCTGACAAGCATTCTTTCAAGGAGAATTGTGTCCTGCTCCTGTAGACACAGCGTCACTCACTGTTTCCCTTCCATGTACCCTTGCTAGTAGCTGGCAACAGACGGGTACCAGCAACGTCAGCAGCACACAGGGGGAGAGCCCAGCAAACCAGATCACGTAAAACTGTGTTGCCCAGAGAAGGTGTGAGGAAGAGACAAAGCCAAATCTGAAATACGATCCCTGAGTACTCATTTTCACTTTATTTTACCTAATGAGGCAGGAGTTTAAATGCTGGCCTGATCAGAGTCAGATGGAAGCCTTAGAGGAGTGGGAACCCCACTGCCCTCCTGTCCCGACGCTCTTTGTTACCTCCAAATGAGCTGAGACCAGGCTGTGAACCATGTAAATGGAAGGCTTCCAGGTTAATGAAAAGCTTCAGCACCATTCAAAAATCTGGACAGAGGGTCATGCCGTCTCCCAATCCAGAGAAACTTCATGCAGCTCAGCAATAAAGTTTAATGAACGCTGGTCATTTTGAATCATGAGCCTGAGAGACTGGCCAAAGGCTAATAGTTTCCTTATAGAATCTCTGCTTTAGCTGGGATACAGCAAGTACTCAAATTCATGGGAAGACAGAGTCGTACATGAAAGGTAATATTCCGTATGCCCAAGACCAAGGGGAAGTTTCTGAAAAGGGCAGTAAACATTTCTCACAAGCTGATGTTTTTATTAGGTGATGGCATGCTTTGTGCTGCATTTCATTAATTATCTGCAAAAGGAACTTTCTTTCAACGCCATGTCAGATTTGACCTACTGCAATCATGTAGCATTGTAGAAAGCCAGCCTCCAAATTAGCTACTCCATCTTTCTAGGGGCATAAGCACATAAGGCAAACTAACAATTTCACTAAAACTGACCCTAGAAAAATTCACATCTCCCAGAGAATCAAGCATGGATTCGTTTTACATTATTTTTAAAATCTGTCTTAATTGCTTAGAATTGCAACACAGAAATGACTGGCTTTCTGAAAAAAAGCATTTATCATTTTCAGAGTGCAAGAAAAAGCCGTACAGAAAAATGTAAAGATCAAATGCCACTTTCATGTGGATGGATGCAAACCTTATATCCTTTAGATTTATTTTAAAATATAGTAGAACCTATATTCCAGTTACCTAGTACATGGACTTAGATATGCCATAAGTCAAATCATATTCTAAAAATGTTCTTGCTTACACACAGCAGAAGCCTAAAACGTGCCAAGCCATGTATGAGGCAGTGGGATTTTCAGGAATGCAGAGAACGTTTACACATTTTAAAGAGCCTTAAATTGAACTATTTCAAGTAAAACTTCCGTAGAAGTATATGATTCAATTGATGGCCAAATTATTGTATTTGCCTCAAACTCCTCTTTCAAGAAATAGGTCTTGCTATTAGTTTCCACCTATTCTTGCAAAACCATTAGCCAGAATTTTAGGCATTCTCTTGCCAGGCAAGTCTGGGAATTCAATGTAAATAATGAATTTGAAGATTTATGGGGCGGGATATTGTGATCGCACACCGGCGCTTCTCCAGTTTTCCAGAGATCATAATTCCTGCCTCTGTTTATTATTCAGTTTATGGTTGGAGCATAACAGATGATTCATTTTTAATGTGATAAATGTTTGGGGGTTTGTTTGAGGGAAATAAAAGTTTATAGTTCAGCACTGGACATGGATAGTAAACTGGAGAGTAAGGCAATATATTTCTAAAACATGGTGATTAGGATATTTATTTGCTTCTTTATACCCAGGGCTCCAGTGAAGAGTGACTGATAGTGTTTACTTTTAAACCCCTAAACCTCATTACTCTGTTTTGCAACTTAGTGAACTTTCTAGAAGGAATTTTAATTTTCTCAAAAAATCCAAACTACCACTTTCTAGTTGTGAAAGGAATTTATAATTCCTTATACGTAGGCAACACTAACTAAATCTATACAAAGCAACAGAGAACAAGATGTGGTCAAAATGAAGTATGCTGACCCACAAGAACTCACAGTCCATGAAAAAATAATGCTTAGAAATGCACAGTAGTTTCCATTCTTTGGATTATATCTATATTAAGCTAGGCTTTTGTCTAATGCATATATTCATCTACTCATCCATTCATTCAACAAAAATTTATTGAGCACATACTAGACGTCAGAAACAGTCCTAGAACTAGAGATACAGGAGTGAACAAGACAAAGTCTGTGGCCCCAATGAGTTTATAATCCAGGGAAAGAGATGAACAATAAACAAATAAGCAAATTTGTAAACAGGTCCTAATCCCTTCTACTATTCCCAAATCCAAATGCTCGAAACATTAAAAAAAAAACATGTTTTTCCCCTGAGTTTGTGGCAAACTCATTTAGTGGCAAAACCTCACCTAAAAAGAAGTGAGGCTATCTGTAGTTTTTCTGCCATTCGGTATGAACAGTTATATGGTAAGCTGCAGAATTACTGTATTTGATTATGGAGTGCTGCCCCAGACCCTACCAGGGCATTTGTAGGACACATGATAAGTAAGTGCACCATATTACTTTTACAAAATACAAAAATTTCTGAGTTCCAAAACATATGTGTCCCCAAGAGTTTTTTTAAAGACACTTTTATTGAGATATAATTGGTCTACAAAGAACTGCACATATTTAACGTTTACAGCTTGATAAATTTGGACATATGTAAACCTGTGATATCATCAGCACAATCAAGGTAATAGACGTAGACAACACCTCTGAGAGTTTCCTTGTGTACCTTTGTTTTTGTTTTTGTGATAAGAACACAACATGAAATCTACCCTCTTGAATTTTGAAATGCAAAATTGTTACCGTGTTGTTAACTACAGGCACCATGTTGTACAGCAGATCTCTAGAATTTATTCATCTAGCAAACTGAAGCTTTATTCTTATTGGACAACTCCTCACTGCCCCGACCCTCTGACCCCTGGCAACCACTATTGTAGTCTTTGATCCTGAACTTGACTATTTTATATACCTCATATAGATGGAATCATGCAGTATTTGTTCTTCTGTGACTGGCTTATTTCCCTTAGCATAATACCCTTCAGGTCCATCCATGTTTTTGCAAATGGCAGGATTTCCTTCTTTTTCAATGCTGATAATAGTCCGCTGTATGTATATACCACGTTTTCTTTAGCCATTCATCTGTTGGTAGACATTTGGGTTGTTTCTGTATCTTAGCTATTGTGAATACTGCTGCAAAGAACATGGGAGTGCCCATATCTCATCAAGATCCTGATTTCAATTCTCTTGGATATTTACTCAGATATGCAATTGGTGGATCATATGGTAGTTCTATTTTTAATTTTTTTTTTTTTTTTTTTTTTTTTTTGCTGTACGCGGGCCTCTCACTGCTGTGGCCTCTCCCGTTGCGGAGCACAGGCTCCGGACACACAGGCTCCACGGCCATGGCTCGCGGGCCCAGCCGCTGCGCGGCATGTGGGATCTTCCGGGATAGGGGCACGAACCCGTGTCCCCTGCATCGGCAGGCGGACTCTCAACCACTGCGCCACCAGGGAAGCCCTATTTTTAATTTTTGATGAGCCTCCATACTGTTCTCCATAGTGACTCCACCACTTTACATTTCCACCAACAGTGTGCAAGAGTTTTGGTTAAGGAATTTGGTTAAGGAATTTAGATCTGTATACCACAATGTCTGGAAATGAATGAATAGATGCATGGATGAATGGATGAATAAATAGATGTTTGTTTTTTTCAGGTGAATCTGATAATACAATTAAAATACTTAGGCATCAGCAGACTTATACATTTTGCAATGTCTACAACCTAAACCCAGGTTATTTGGTATTTACTGGCCCTAATTTTACTGGTTCAGTTATTACACCTACTTGGTTTGCTGAGGAGACTAAAATGAATGAGGCATAGTCTTTGTCTTTGTGAACTATAATCCAGTAAGGGAAATAGATATAAAAACAGAAGAATGTCACACACTGTGATAAATGCCACAATCACCTTATTTTGCCTGGGAGGACTGGACAGAGGAGGTGACATCTAAGGAGCGTTGAAAGATGAGTAGCTGTTTTCTAGGCAGAGGTGAGAGAGGACCCTCCAGGAGGTGGATTTCTATGTTCAAAGGCTCACAGAATTCGAGAAGGATAAGGCATGTTTGAGGAAAAGGTGAGAAGGTCACTGTGGTGGTAGCAGAGGGTGCACAGGGTAGACAGCTCCAAGGTGGAAAAGACTGGAGGAAGGCCTGTCTGGGGCTTTGCAAAGGGGCACAGATTTTTTTTTACAGGATATTTTACAGGCATGGAGGTAAGTAAAATGCTCAGCTTTTTGCTTTGTTTCATTTATTGTTTCAGGAAGATCACTCTGTGAGCAGTATGAAGGTTAGGTTTGATAGGGACCAATACTGGAAGGTAGGCCCTGGGGAAGAGGTGATAAAGGCTGAACCAAGGCAAGGGCAGTGAGGGCAGGAGGGTAGATGTAAGAGACATTTCCAAGGCAGACCCAAAAGGGTGCGGTGACCAATGGATGTGTGCAGGGAGGGAGAGGGAAGAGTCAGGGTGTTTAACCTGGAACGCTAGTGAGAAAAACAGCATAAATTAAGATGCTCTTAAGGGCTTGCTATGCATTATCCATCAACACCCAGATGTTGTCCTTTTTATTACCCTACCTTGAAAGGTCAATTATATTCTGTTTTACACCACTGTGGGTCCTATTCATAAGGCACAATAAGATTAAAAATTTTTTTCTTGTACTTGGGGACTTTCTAGTGGAACAAGCAGAAGAATGAGACATTAAGTATATTCTCCATACTGTCAAGGCCCAGATTCATTTCCAGTGTCATAAATCATCATAATTAACAACCTTTCAACCGGATGGATCCCAAAGCACTTTCCAAATTATGCAACTCTGGAGGTGAACTGCCTCAGCTGCCCAACAGCTGTCAGCAGCACTCTGCCACGGGGACAGAACAAGAGAGAAGAGGCACAGTCTCCATGGGGCTCCCCGCAGCATTTAGGTTTGTGGAACGCAATTCCCCAAAATGGAAATTGGCCCAAACAGAGTCTCATCTACTTTTAGTAGAAGCGCAGCAGAAATGCATTCTTATCCCCAAATGGTCAACAGATTTCCTTTCTTACAAAAAAATACCTGTGAATGGAATCAATACCAGTCCTTTGCCTAAGAAAATCAGTTACATTATATATTTCAAATTACATTTCTTATTTTGGAAATGACTTCCTTAATAGTTGATCAGGACATGGTGGCTTCAGGTGGAACCTCATTTCTTTTTCACATATTAAAGAGATCAATAAACAACTGTGGGGCTTCCCTGGTGGCTCAGTGGTTGAGAGTCCGCCTGCCGATGCAGGGGACACGGGTTCGTGCCCCGGTCTGGGAAGATCCCACATGCCGTGGAGCGGCTGGGCCCGTGAGCCATGGCCACTGAGCCTGTGCGTCCGGAGCCTGTGCTCCGCAACGGGAGAGGCCACAACAGTGAGAGGCCCGCATACTGCAAAAAAAAAAAAAAACCCAAAACACAAAAAACAACAACTGTGGAATTGAACTGAATCAGGCTGTTTGGAATCTCATGTGCTCAAATCCACTGTTTTTTCATCTAAGTTTGGATTTTTTGAGGGGTCACTTTTGCAACCCAATCAAATCCTAACTTTTCATCTCTCTTCCTGTTAGCTCAGGCCCAGCTGATCATAGTAAACCCCCTAAAATATTCTCATAATTCTGTGCTTTTCCAACTAAGGAAGGCAGGGGATTTGCAAAGTCATAAAATCAACATAGTGAATACGCTTGGAGCTTCTAATTTATTCTAGGATTTGGGATAAATACCAAAATTGATATACTGTGAAGTGTAATGTAACATTAAAAGTTTTAAAGATAAAATATGGGAATTTGAGTTTGCTGTGTACTACTCAGGTACATCCCTAGACAGTTCTCTTATTCCTCCTGTCCCTATCTGCCCATCTGTATTTGTTCCCCTTTCATTTGATATGGAGAGGAATTTGGGGAATAATTTTATGAGACAATGCCATAATAAGTACTTCTATTTTAAAGTATGGCTCTTCTGGATAACAGGAGGATAAAATACATTTTTGAAATGACTCCCCAGTTCAGCAAATCTGACGTTAAGGAAATAGCGGTGATGTAAAGGGCTTATATGTTTCATAATAAACAAAAACTATTACTACCAGTCTGAGAATAATTCAAAACAATCTAACTCCAGTTGACATAAATTATTTTACCAATACCATTCTAAGGGGAGAAGTAAGAAGGTGGTTCTTTTCATATCAATTCAATGAAATAAAAATTTCTGTATTGTGTACAAATAACTCTAAGTGATACAAAATGCAATGAAATGGAGATGGAATTTCTAAAGCTTTGGGCTATGCTAATATTTAGAAAAGTCTATCTCTGGTGGATCTTGAAAATCAGTTGCCCAGAGCTTATTTCCTGCTAAAATTCATGCCAGAACTGTAATGGATTCATTAGGATCTGTTATCATGCTCAGTTAATTTTTCAGAATCAAAGGCTTAAGCTTTTTTTAAAAAATAAATTTATTTATTTATTTATTTACTTTTGGTAGTGTTGGGTCTTTGTTGCTGTGCGCGGGCTTTCTCTAGTTGTGGTGAGCGGGGGCTACTCTTCGCTGTGGTATGCAGGCTTCTCGTTGTGGTGGCTTCTCCTGTTGCGGAGCACGGGCTCTAGGCACACAGGCTTCAGTAGTTGCGGCACGCGGGCTCACTAGTTGTGGCTCGCGGACTCTAGAGCGCAGGCTCAGTAGTTGTGGCGCACGGGCTTAGTTGCTCCGTGGCATGTGGGATCCTCCCGGACCAGGGCTCGAACCCGTGTCCCCTGCATTGGCAGGCAGATTCTTAACCACTGTGCCACCAGGGAAGTCCTAGACTTTTAAAAAGTTGCACTTATTTTACTTTTAATTATTTGTTAATTGACCGGTTACTTAATTAATTCATCTACTCATTATTTCAAACCTTGTTTGTTCTCCAGCAATGTGCCAATCTCTGGGGATCAGTGGATGATGTACAGCTCCCACAGCCACAGAACTTTCAGTCTCAGGTGGATACAGGTAAGTGACCAGGTAATTGGCAATACTTTGCATATGAAGTGTGGTGATGGGGGCGTGGGGACAGTAGCAGGTGGGTACCTGACCCTAACATCTCAGGGGGAGAAGGCCTTCAAGTGGAAGTGATGTGTAAACAAAGACCTAAAGGATGAGGCGTTTATCCAGGGGGAGGGGAAGGAATGCAGCGGTGGGAGAAGAGTGTTCGAGACAGAGGAACCAGCATCGGCAATGGCGGAGTGAAACAAGAGTGTGGCGTTTGGAGCAAAGAGTTCAGGATGGGAGAATGGCAGGACAGGAGGAGGAAAAAGACACAGGGGCTAGATTTGACAGCCCTGTAAGTAGGGCTGAGGAGTGTGGGCTTTATCTGAGGGTAAGGGGGATCAGAGCCCCAAAGATCAGAGAGGAGCCTGAACTTTATCTAAACAGAGTTATCCTGACTCCCTGCTTACAAAGCAAACAAGATATTCATGCAGGCTTCCAATCACACCAATCCGTGTTTGCAGAGAAGTAATGACTGCTACCAGTGACTGACTCTTTAGCAGAAATTGCACGGCATTTTACATATTTCATAGCATCTAATACAACTATTTCATTAGATGGGTATCATGATTTCTATTTTGCAGATTAGAAAACTGGGGATCAGTTAAGTAATCGGTCAAGTCACGCTGTTAGTAAGCTGTAGTCAGGATTCAAACCCAGGCCTGTCTTGCTCTAAAACTCAAATTCTTTCCATACCTTAGCTTGCCAGCTACAAAAAGCAGTAGAAGAAGATGAAAAGAAAGGCCCCACCTGCAGTCTCTGTTAAGAAAAAGGCTCATGATTACAGAAAGCTATTTAATCAGAACTCAGATCTGACTACCTTTTTTTTTTTCAATCTCTCAAAAATGATGTTCACCAGAGTACTTTGTAACCACCTTGGAAAATTGGCTGATAGTTCATTGCTTTGTTATAACATATTACTTTCTCCGTATTACCTGTAATTTCCAGGCATCTAATAGAGCCGTAGCACAGGGCACAAAAGCCTACTAAAGACTCTGAATGGATTTCAACACCATTCAGTGAAAAAGGAGAGTGGGGATTTAGCATCTATTTAGGAAGCAATGTTTTGGTCTTGATTATGCTCCATGGGACTCCTTCATTCACTACTAGAAATTCAGATTTAATGCATAATACAGACAGTTCACAGGGCAACCATAGCGGATGACAGAGAATCGTGTTTTCTACCTATTCCTTCCCTCTACTAAACATGTTAGTGGTAAAAATGGTGATTAAAGATTTTGACATTCTATAGTCCTCTTTAAACAAGAGATACAATTTAAGATTTTAAAGGATAACGTATGTTCAGTACAGGGAATTGCTTGATATCTCTATTTAAAGGAAAATATTCTAATTATGAACAAGCTCACAGATGCTGGAGTCATTATTAGTTTATTAAACGTACTCTTTACTATGCACAAAGTAAAGTGTGCATGATAACCTGGGAGCCATATGCGTCACATGATTTGTTAGGGCCCAATCACACCTAATTTCAGTGGCTGAAGAAAAAGAGGTAAGCAATTAAGGGAGAGTTTGGTCAGCTTCTGTTCAACCAAGGACGGAAACCTGCACAGCTGGAGACAATTCTGAGCAAATTGATCAGAATTCCTTTACCTTAACTAGAGCCTGGCTAACAAGTTGATACCCCTGAGTTTCTACAATCAAGCAGCAAGAATTTAAGAACCCAGAAAGGCAAGTCACCTCAGAATATTCAATAGCTCTAAGCCATGTCACTTCAAGGAGCTGGGACACCTGTTAGCTTGGGATAAGGCAGACTATTTTTCATGAATAATGTCATTTTCTGGGTAACAACATGCTCACTCTGGGTGTCAGGAGAATTAATCAGTTGATCGTGGCTGATTATAAAATAAATTGGTAAACTAGACAAAAAATGGGGACTAGAAAAACAATGGAAATTATTACTCTCAATGGCATAATATCTGGGTATTCAAAATGCTGTGTCTCCTATTACAAAAAAGAGAGAGAGAGACTTACATTTTAATGTATGTTCTCCTGAGCAGCTAAGTGCCTTCTCTGAGTTAATCCCCAGAACCTCACAAAGTGTTGTTTTATATATACTAATGTTTGCTTGCTCGCTTGTTTGCCAATATGATGACCACATCTAAAAACAAAGTCTTTTCCTGGGACAGATCAGCTACTTTAAGGAGGTTTCCCTAATTCTTAAATAATGAACATGGTATTCTGGAAGGATACCAAGGACATTAAACATTTGGAAGAGTTAGCGAAAAGTTACATATTTTTTAAATAATAAAATAGATTTACCTCCCCTCAACCTTATGATTATTTTTGCAGTTGCAGACTAACTCAAAGCCAAAAAGTACTGGAAACACACTTGTTGCTATCCAAATGAGTGTGCTATGGACCCTTTCCTCTACCGCGTGGAGCAGGAAGAACCTACCAAGCAAAACCACCTACATACAGAACAACAACAAAGATAAGGTCCAATCTGTTACCACTGGCCAGCAAAAGTGAACCTGGTTAGTTTGCTTTAGCGCTGAAATACTCTTCTTGGATTCTAATCTTTTCTTAAATATACAGTTGCTATTTGGGAAAAAACAAAACAATTAGACACACCTGGTTAAAGTATCCTGCGCTCTGTTCACACTTCACAGTGTATCTTAAAGTGACAGCATATTAAAATGTCAATGCAATTCCTGTGCATTATGTGGCTAAAACTGCTGAAAGTACAGTTAGAGTTCCTAGCATTATGTAACTGAACTTGACCCTTTTGGAGTGCCAAAAAATCATATATTATGTGAAATACGTAATTTTCACAGGATTATAAAAACCTAGAAAAATTGAAGTCTACCTTCACATAAATTTATAAATTCCTACTGGCTTTTTTGTTTGTGCATCTAGAGCATGGTCATAGCATTCTTTGGGAGTCTACCATCATGTGTTAGGCATAATACAGGAAATTCTGGATAACAAAATTGTCATTCGAATATTTCCAAGACAAACACACAGCTAACCATATTCAGCTTTAAATACATATATTAAAAAACCATACAGGAAACACTCCTAAAATCTTACATGGAAACCAAATATACCAAATTTGAATATAACGAATATCATAAACATGAAATGGGATCAAATTGCTTCCATGCACTGAAAAAGGAAAATTGTAAATCTGTTAGAACATATATCCCTGGTAATAAATTGTGACATTCTTATTGTGAAAACCAGGAGTGCAGCAAAGTACTTATACTGTATGATTGTTTCAGTAGCCAAAATAAAATAGAATATTACAAAGGAATTTGGCACAAAATGACAGTTGTTCAGGGGGAAACAGTATAATTAAATTGTTCTTTTGAAAATGGTAATGATAAGATATGAATCACATATTCCAGATAAATGTTTTGGCAGGTCTCTGCTTCCATTAAAATCTCCCAAGGACAACCCCAAAACTGCAAAATCTGAGATCCAACCAAGTAAATATTGTACTCAAGTAAAGCATTTCACAGCAGATTGTCTGAACACTTCTCAGCATAACACTCCATACTTCAATTTATTAATCTCTTATAAACAAAGAGCCCTCTCTGAAGTGAGGTGTGGCTACGGCACACTGTTTTTTTATATCTAAGCATTCATTTCTAACTTCTAGAAATCATTTCCTAATATGCCAAGCAGTGCCAGGGCCATCTTAATTCCTCACCTCCCAAGACTCCTGCTTGCAGCCCAAGTCATCAGCACCCAGTTCCTAGGCAGGGCCTGCCTGCTATCTCACTGCTCCGAAGCCCTTCCTCTGCCCATACGGACATGCAAACTAGCACTTACTCCAATAAATAACTGGTTATAACGGGGAGACGTGCTTTGACGGCTGCAGTTGCTCCAGCTTGGCTACTCCTGGTTCTGCTGGACCAGTGACGAATGCCACAGCTTTTTATTTTTTATTTTTTTATTTTTATTTTTTTACATCTTTATTGGAGTATAACTGCTTTTCAATAGTGTGTTAGTTTCTGCTTTATAACAAAGTGAATCAGTTATACATATACATATGTCCCCATATCTCTTCCCTCTTGTGTCTCCCTCCCTCCCACCCTCCCTATCCCACCCCTCTAGGTGGTCACAAAGCACCGAGCTGATCTCCCTGTGCTATGCGGCTGCTTCCCACTAGCTATCTATTTTAAGTTTGGTAGTGTATATATGTCCATGCCACTCTCTCACTTTGTCACAGCTTGCCACAGCTTTTTAATGGTCTGATCCCTGGGACTTTCATCAGCCAACACCCTATTTTTCAGAGGTCTTAGGTGTCCTCTGAGACCCTCCAACAAACACTGCTGCATTATGCATCCAGTGCTTTTGTTCCACTTGGATTAGAGAGCACAGTTCATATATGGTCTTATTTTTTCCCTCTTTTATACAAGACTGCGTAGGGTGAAATCTTTTAAACTATAGAAACCAGAAGTATATGTTTCAGTCTTCACTTCAACTCATGTTTGACAATGGGTAGATTGATGTGGACTGTGTACATTGAAAGCGGTATTTAAAGTTGGGATATATCATTCCTTTACTTACTCACTCACTCCTTCAGTTAGCACATATATCATATCTATACGGTACCAGGCACAATGTTGGATGCTAGAAGTACAAATATAAATGTGACATGATCTCATATTTTAACAGAGGGGACTACAAAAATCTATTAATGCTATGATATGAAGCGTGCATATTATACATACTGTAGACACACATGCACATGGCACATGTGCCCTCATACATACACATACACACGTACAGAGCTTTATTCAGTGTCAGAGAAAGGAATGGTTCATTCCATTTGGAGATGTAGAAGAGGATTCATGGAAGTAGTTATACTTGAGTCGAGTTTTGAAAGGATGACAGAATTTGCCCAAGGAGAAGCTGGGTGAAAGTAATCATTGCGAATATAAATAGTGCGTACAGTGCTTAACACAGAAAATTAATGAGAGAAAGAAGGCTTAAAACAGTATACTGTCCTCATCTGTAGCTACCTCACCATTGGTAGGTAGAGTACCAATCCAGAAAGGTCCAATGTATAGAGTCAGATTGCCTGGGTTCAAATCCTGACTCCCTTCTTTACTCATTTCTTTTTTTTTTTTTTTTTTTTTTTTTTTTTGCGGTACGCGGGCCTCTCACTGTTGTGGCCTCTTCCGTTGCAGAGCACAGGCTCCGGACGCGCAGGCTCAGCGGCCATGGCTCACGGGCCCAGCCACTCTGCGGCATGTGGGATCCTCCCGGACCGGGGCACGAACCCGCGTCCCCTGCATCGGCAGGCGGACTCTCAACCACTGCGCCACCAGGGAAGCCCATTTACTCATTTCTTGACCTAAGTTCCAGGTTCCTATCGGTAAAATGGGTATAATACTTCACAGGCTTGCTGGAAGGATTAAAATAGACAACATGGTAAAGAACGGTACATAGCACATAGGAAATGTTCAATAAGGTAGTTGCTAATTATTTTTACTACTATTATCACTATTATGTGTAGTTACAGGCCATGTTTGGGGAAGAATAAATGATAGGCTGGTGCAGATAGTAGGTATATGGATCAGAGTCAGTGAATACAGTGGATTCTGAAAAAGGTAAGTTGGGGTCTTCCACAAAAGGCCTCATATGTCATGCTAAGGAGTCTGGATTTGATCTCATCAACAAAGGGGAATGATGAATGGTCACATAGTTCAGTAAAGCACCTGCTAAGAAACCTACAGCGTACAGAAACCTCTAGTGCAGGAAGAGTAATTGGTGTCTTTTATACTTTTCTAGGGCATGAGGCTGGGGAGGTGTTTTGCTGTCCTTGGAAACTACCAAGGGGAAGTGATGACAGCCGTCTGCCTGGGGTGCAGACAATAAGGAGGTGTGCTGTCTGTACAGAATTTTGAAAAAATAATAAATTTTGGTTTGCTTTTTATTATCACCATGCCCTGGCAATTATGAACAATGTCAGTGATAAAATACATCCTTCCCTGCTGGGCAAGCCACCTTCTTGGTATGCCACGGCTTGGTAGTGTGTTTTGTGAAATCTGAGGAGGATTAACAAGCACCCAGAAGTGTCCATCAGTACTTCCTGACATGTTAAGTATGGGCTTATTCAGGAGCAGGAAGTAGACCTGAGTAACAAACAGCCAAACTGAAAGTTCTAGCTAGCCAAGTAGTTGGGAAAAATTGGGGGCATCTTCCAAGGAAAAATGGTCAAAGGGGGAAGCACCATCAAGTAGAGCCTGGGAGAAAGAAGTCATGTGATACCGGACGGTGGGCGACGAAGAGGAAGATACAGACACAGAGAAGGCTGCAAACAATGTAGCTTCCTCATCTGTAGCTACCTCACCGTTGATAGGTCAAGGGCCAATCCAGAAAGGTCCAGCCCTGTGTTTTTCAGGCGCACCAACATCAGCATCCTTGGAAGGATGCTGGGAAGGAAAGGCAGGCAAATTACTGGCTCCCACCCAGACCAGCTGAATCAGTAACGCTGGGCTGGAGTTAAGGCGTCTGTGTTTTCACCAGCCCTCCAGGTGACTCTGACACATACTGAAGTTTGAGAATCACTGCTCTTCCTGTCTGCCGAGCAACTCCCGAAGTACAGTACTGCATGTTCTGGGTTATAACATTGTACATATTCTGATGCCTCACTGGTATTTGTCACATTTGTCACATATCGATATTTAAGCCTATCACGCATGAGACCAATGGACTCGATCCTTTGTTTAACCCAATAGCTCTCAAAGGGGGTAGAGGGTGATTTTTGTCCCAAATACCAAGCGGTATTTGGCAATGTCTGAGGACATTTTTGGTTGTCAGACTGGGAAAAAGGTGCTTCCTGCATCTAGTGAGTAGAGGCTGTGGATGCTACTAAAACATTCTACTAATGCCCAAGGCAGAGCCCCCTACTACAAAGAATTAACCAGCCCACAGTGTCAGAAGAGCTGAGATTGAGAAACCCAGGTTAACCTTACAAAGAAAGAAGTTTATTTAGGATCCCTATTACGTTGGGGGAAGGGAAAAGCAAGGTGGGGAAGTCGGCGTCCAATCTGGTGTCTTTGAACACAAATCCCCACTCGTGTGTGAGGAATGTTTACTGATTGGTGACTGACTCTGTTTATTGTTGGTCTGTAAAGGAAGTAGGAGCTTTATGACCCTAACCAGGAACTGCCGGCTTTGTTTGCTCTCCCTCTCTTGAGCTTGTCCTTCTGTATATTGTTTCTACCCTGACTTCATTCTTTGATTCCAAAGCCGTCAGGCCAGTCCTGATCTGGATCTCAGCCTTGAGTCCTGGCTGCTCAGACATGGCTTGTAAAAAGAGAGGGGGGGATTCTGGAGACTGGCAGTTCCGGTAGTGGGTGCTGGGGGGACAAGCTCCCTGAACTGCTGACGCCAAGACTCCCTCCCTTCTTAAGTCAGGAGAAGCCAGTGGAAAGGGGGCCACTAGCACCATTTTGGAGAGATCGGGAGCTGGCTAGGGCTGTGCCAGACACAGGGGGTGATCCATATGTGGAAGAAGCCCTGGGTTCCCCACACCTTGGCACATGTCTGGTACAGTAGAGGAGGGCACACAGGGCCACTTACTGAGTGAATTTGGCTAGAATCTGAACGAGGCAGGAATTGCGCTTAATTGTAGGACAGAGGGGCAGGAAGGAGACAGATCTGTGGAGACTGAAAGCTGGACGCTGGAAACATGTCCCACACAAAAAAATGTGGAATCAGAACGAGCATCACAAATACTTGGCTTGTTTTTTCATGTAATCTGGGGGAGGCTTGTCTGCTGTGCGGTCCAAGGAAGCTTGCCCCTGGTGCAAAAGGCCATTAAATTCCTGCGAACAACTCTTGGCTTCTTTTTTCACAATGATTTTTACAGCCCTCACATTGCCACGGGTTCTTTTCACGTTTATTACTGTTTGACGACTCTATAATCCACTCCAGTAGCAAATGGGATACAGTTCTATTTTAATTTTAAAGGTAATTCTTTGTATTTAGAGTCTAAAGTGTGCTTTATCTTAGACCTGGGGTCTGAATCTGCCTGGGTTGGGTCTCCAGATTTCTTATCATCAACTGCAGTGCAGATGGGCAGTACGAAGACTCCTCGGGAGGCAGGACCCACACAGGAAGGCTCACTTCCTAAAAGACAGCTAGCAAGGCAGCGAGAGGCCCGAGGATGGAAACACCTTTCAGGCAACTCTCTGGGAGTCTATTTAAACAGGTGACCTTGCAGAGAGAGGCTCCAGATCCCATTACCAACTTGCCGGCTGAGAGGCAGATTTGTTTTTATGAGCTCTCAAGGCACACACTGGGGGCCAGGAGTAAATATGGAGGAAACTTGCTGAGATCTTGCTCCTTTTACACACAATGGAAAGAAAAGAAAATTATGCAAAGGCTTTTTTTGAGCAGGACAGCCTACCAGTAAACGGCCAGTGAGCAAATTGGTCATCATTCAATTAAAGTTTTAAATTTACGTTATGCAAGAGGGATTAAAAAAAAAAGAGTATCAGTTATTTCAGCCCTCTTGCTTCCTTCAGGGAATGGTGAAAAGAGGAAAACAGCTGCTTGTATATGAAGGAGTTTAAGGGTCAAATATTGTGCCCAGCGGTGCTGACATCTCTTAACTCTCCCCAGGAGAAGGGCACTGGCATCACTTGCTCAGCTGGCCGGCTGCAGGCCTGAAGATGGGCCGCTGCAGCTCCCATTTTGTTTCTCATTGAGCACCTGCAGGGTCAACAACTGCAAATGAATATTGCAATTAGATTCTAAAACTTTGTTTTTATTGGCTTTTGGGGACAAAAAAAATTTTTTTCACTATTTATGAAAACACAATGTAGCCAGTAAGTTACAATGTAACTGTGAGTTTCAAACTTTGCATAGTCATTAGGCTAATCATTAGTCATTTGTGGTTGACAAGGAGGGTTATAATTTGACACCTGGCAAAAATCAAGCAGATTTCAGAGAATTTGGAGCTGGGAAATGAGATGGAAAAAACACCCTCTTTTTTCCTAGGAGGTCCCATGAAGTAACGTTTGCAATCCTCTTTTCTCTCCATAGAAGTGAATTGCCCATGATTCAGGGCTGTGATGTCTCTCCATCTCTGATTGTTGGACCCCCGCCCCGCCAAGAGCCTTGTAAGCACTGGCCAAAGAATCGCCTCAGAAGGTTCCCAGAAGTGAACCTCTGGGAGTTACGAGAAAGAGATAAATAATTCCTCAACCTGACGCTTAAGCAACAAGAGACCACCAGAAAGTTTCAGTGTCAATTCTGAAAACATTTTTTGAAACATCATAGAGTCATGGGAGAAAGGAGTTTTAGAACGGCAGAGTCCTTAGTTCCTAACTTCTCCATAAAATTCCAGATTTTCTTCTGTCCACTATCTATGACCATTTTCTTTTGTGTAATGTGATCAAAATAGCAAACCCTGAGTTTGTCTTTTCTGACCCCCGACCTCTCACAGGTGTTCTGGCTCATTTCCTGAGAGTTATGTTTGATTTGGGAATGCTTCCCTCTTTTCTCCTGCTCCCTTGTTACAGTTTGAAACCTGGAACACCCGCATACAAGACCCTGACTATCTCCCTGTGCTCCCCAAAAACACTCTTAAGTGTTCTCTGAGAACTTGGCAAGCATCTGGACAGGGACAGTTTTCTCACACTCTGGGAAATCAAAATGTAAAACAATAGTTCTTTTCCAATTCTTCAACCTGAGGATAAATTTCGAGGTCATTTCTTTTTCTTTTTTTCCTATTTAACCTAAAAGTTTCTCTGTTTTTGTACTAAAAGGAAGTCAAATAAATAATCTACTTAAGTTTTCAGTATGTAACAAGGAAACATAAATGCTAATTTGAGATTCTTTAGGACCAAGCATAGCAAAAAGCCAAAAATTATTCCAAGATTATTACTTCACAAGCAACGATTAACATTTTCTTAATAAATCTCTCCCTCTCCCTCTTCCTCCACGCCCCCCCCACCTCTGCCTCTCTCAGATTCCAGGAGAAGAGACTAGAAAATATTACTTTTGGAAGTCATGCATTATTTTTGTTTTGAAATGGAGCTAGAGCCCTGCTTGACACTACTACTCTATTAATCCTGGTTACTTTGAAAAAGAAAAAGCTTAAGATCCGTAGCAAATCCTGATCAAAAAGAGATTTCTATACTTTTTAATTCAGTAAGAGGTAAGGCCAATCTACTGAGCAGTGCAATAGTCTCTCCCTACTCCATCTGGCATTATTCATTAGAAACAAGCAAACAAGCAAACAAAAAACTAGCCTCATAAGTTGTGTAAGTAAAAATAAGATAACTGTGTGCACTAAAAACACTTCCTTAAGGAGTGTCCAGGCTGGCCTCAGGAAGCCCACCAGTACCTAGAATCATGCCCACCAGTCCTCGCATCACCCACGAGAGTGAGTCCTTCTCTTTCCACTGTAGTGGGTAGGGGTCGTCCCTGCACTGCACCGGAAAAAAAGAGCCTTGAACCTTGGCAGAGAAGAATGGACAGGACTGAGAGAGACACGACTATCCTGCGTCTAGATGAAAATTTCGCAGTGTTAGGAGTAGTAAAGGAGCGTCTGGTGCAGAGGTCCTGGAAAATTCACTGACACAGAGCGAATATATGAATATCATTTCTAATTCTCTGTGGTATAAAGCTATAAACCACAAGTTGAGCACTGAAGAAAATACAACATGTGCTGTATAAAATGCCCAGGCTACGAAGCCAAAAGAAATATGTGAATTGCATAAAGTATGTGAATTGCCCTTGTGTGAAGCTTGGCTCATGACTGCAGCAAAAGACAACCTTAGTGTTTTTGTTTGTTTTATTTTTCCAAATATATAATTAAAAAATATACATGCATCAATTTTTTAAACTACCTTCATTCAATAAGTACTTATCGAGCACCTACTTCGTGCCAACACTCTTCTAGACACTGCATACATACATCAGTGAACAAGAGAAAGAAGGTCCCAGCCTACACTCCAGGGAAGGTGGACAAACAATTAATGAGTACACACAGCAATCAACGTGACGAGATCAGAAGACTAGAGCAAAAAGATCAACAGGGTAATGAGAAAGAGAGAAACACAAGAGGCCACTTTGGATGAGGCGGCCAGGGAAGACTCTCAGAGGAGATGACAAGTGAGCCGAGGTCTGAAGGTTGAGAAGGAGCCAGTCATTCCAGAAGAAGGGATACCAAGCACACAGGTTCTGAGACAGGAGAAAGCTTGTCAGGTTCAACAGAGAAATCCCACTGCTGGACATGTACTAAGATCACGTTATTTTTGAGCAATGAAAAGGTGGCTTTGGAAACATAGAATATCAAACTGGAAGAAGACTCTGAGATCATTTAGGAGAACAGCCTCCATTTCCAGGTGAAGAATCAAGTCCCAGAGCGTTCCATTGACTCCCATCACTGGAGCCGACAGCATTGAACCAGAATGCTGGGCTCCTGCGTTCATCTTCCTGCTTGATTAGATGTCTCTCGGGGTTAATGTGTTAATGACATTCTCGCTTGACACTTAAAGCCTGTCTACAAAGGGATCATTTCTGCTAACCTGTTCTTTTGGAAGGAAAATGGGTCAGAATTCTAACCAGTTCCCACTTTAGAACATCTGAAAAAAAAAATTTTTTTAAGTATACTGGTTACTGGTTACTTTTCAGAATTTAAAAGGACACAAATACAGAGATAATTTAAATTCTAAAGGCTTTTTTTTCTTGAGAATTTAACAGTACTGAATTAGATCTGATAGACATTTGCCATATGTTGTGTTTCTTCATAAAAAAGAGAAATGCATATCCCAGATAGAGTTTGATTACCAAAAATTGAGGATAGTCAGTTTAATTTTGGATTGTTTTTGCTATGAAAGTATGTAACCTATTCAGTACTTGCAAAAGTTTCACTGGAGAAAATATTATTCAATAAGCCCCAAATGGGAAAATTTTATTCTGTAGGAATTTGGCCCAGAGCACGTAGAGTTGCATCCAGAGAATATACAGCTCTATTTATCATCTTGCAAACTTCTTCATTATGTCAAAACTAAATCTCAGCTGTGCCCTGACTGCAAAGCAAAAGCAATACAGGCAATTTAAGCCATCTCAACAAGAATATTTTGAGAATTAATCGATTTTCCAGGAATGTTCAAACAACTTTTATCAATTTTGGTCAAGGTTCACAGTTATGGTATTACATTATCAGCCTTGGATTTATGTTTGTCTAAAGAAATTTATGATTTTTATTCTTGCTTCACAAAAAGGAAAAACAATCTTCTAGCATGCCCATGATAACCATAGTTTTCAGCTGTGCTACAATCCCAGCAATTCCGATTTCATTCGGCATCATTCCCACTATATGCTCAACTCAAAAGCAGCTCTCCCATGGGCAGGGCCCGAGGTTCCAAGGGTCACCTCACAGTTGTGCTTTCTCTTCTCAAGCAGCTCCTTTCTCAACACTTTTGGTTCTCTGGTGATACAGGAAGCACCCAAGTAAGTAACCTAAAGCGTTTCCTGCACGGCACATGACTTTTAAGGAATATTCCAGCTCTTTGAGACAGGCTCTTTATAAATGCAGATGAGGAGCAAACACCTCTGATAAGACAATTTTATTTTCACTGGTGACACTGCTTAGAGTTTAACTAGAAATCATTTAAAATAAAATAAGTGCTATAGCCAAATAAACAGCACACATTTTGAACTTTACTTCTTGAATTTAGAGCTAGAGCTTATCTCAAAATAGACATGGTTATTAGTTTCAGATTCTCTCTTTCCCCCAAAACCTGTACTTAAAATAGATGATTATCTGAGAAAAGTTTATGACTGCATTAAAAAACACTTAAAAATATCCCATTTGTTTTTTAATTCAAAATAAGCCCAAATCTGTTTATTTTATTCCTATATTTTATAGGCATATTCTATTCTAATAGCCCAAAATTGGAATCTAAGCCATGGTTAAGGCAAAATATCTCATTATAGGGGAACCTGTGATGGGCATTCACTAAATGAAGTTGCTGAAATTTTTAAAGCAATTGGGATAAAACCCTGGATGGGGATGGGGGGGCGGGGGGAACAGAGGAAGTAGTCTTCATGCTGACACTCACTTTAGAAGTAAAGAAAGCCATTTAAGAATTATTTACCTTTCAGCTTAAAAAAAAAAAGGACGTCTGGAGAAGCCCATTGGCAGGCATGAAGAGTGGACAGATGCTTCTCCTCATCCTCCAGGCTGGGCTCCTCTAGAAGGAGAAGCCTTTGCAGTTAAGCAGACGGAAGACAGAAGTGTCAAAATAGAACACGCCTTACTTATTAGCTAAGGGAGAATCTTCTAAGCCCATTTCATTAGTTGAGGAATAATAGCTACTGTCCTTTAAACAAACACCAAATCTGTATTTTAAAAATTTAGACAAAAACACAAATTAAGGAGAGATGAAACATTTTACAAAGGTTCCACAATGTGAGTCATAAAAATAGTATGCTCCTCTAGGAAGTCATTTTAAAAAGAACTCCATTTACAAAAAAGAGAAAAGAAAAGAAAGGAAAGAAAGAAAGAAGGAAGGAAGGGAGGAAAGAAAAAGAAAGAAAGAAAGAAAGAAAGAGGAAGAAAGGAAGGAAGGAAGAAAGGAAGGAAGAAAGAAAGAGAAAGAAAGAAAGAAAAAGAAAGAAAGACAAAGAAAGAAAGATTAGAAATATTTCAAGATTATAAAGTGAATTACAGTTGATTTAACCTAATAGAACTATGTTATTTTATGTAGGGAGAACTGGCTGGATTTTTTTTAAAAGAAAAGTTGTTTTCCTTATTAAGAAATTTGAAAAATAATTTTAGTCTATGGTAGCAAGATTATTCTGCATAAGATCTTTGGGACCAATATTTTCTCCAGTGCCTCAGAGCAACAGGTCCTTAGATGTCCTCTCTTTCTATCTCCTCCTTATTATTGGGCCACTGGAGAAATGATTAAAACTGTTCGGTAGCAGCAAAGGCCCATGTACATGGAGTGTTTCCGATGGATCAGGAAGCTTTTGCAACCAGCCCCGCCCATGGCCTGGGTTTATGTTCAGTGGGCTGTCTACTGTGGGCCCCTCTGAGTTTTCCACAGTGTGAATATAACCCTCGTTTCCCAAAGAGGCAAAACATTGTCAAAGTGAGAATCCCAGGAGTAATATTAATGAAATCTCTTCATGGGGTTATGGTCTCTCATCCCCAAACCTTCTGTCTTTCCCCAGAAAGTCACGTATCTAGAACGTCATGCAGCATTCTTAACACTGCACAAAGTAGGATTATTTTCTCTTGTTTTAGGGTCAAGCTTAGATTATATTAGTCTTTTTAATTAAATCACTATACAAATGTGGGACCTTTTAAAGTTTGCATGAATTCATTGGCAATGATGAATTTAATTTGTAATAAAGAACTTAGGTGGGAGCAAATGGCATTTTAAAGCACACATTTATTCACTTAACACATATTCACTGCAGCCCTACAATATGCCAAGGAGAGCAGAGTTAATTGTCACCTCTACCCCTTCCAAATATATTATCCATCCTGTGCGCCATTTTTATTTGATTATGTTAATAAATAAAATCTTTAATGATGACTACATGGAAAGAATGACATACTCAATCAATGCAGAGCTGCAGTGTGCCCACCACCCAGGACTTCCTTGCTTTGGCTCAGTAAGTACAGAAAGACATTTCAATTAAATAAAACAAATCCCAGAGAAACCCAGATATGGTCATGCAACTTCAAAAGCAAAGTTGAAGTTACACCAACGTTTTTTGGGATTCTGTAACCATTTTATACTATTATGAGTTGCCATTGATTGATTTAGCTAAATGACAAAGACGCAACAAAAATATAGTTTATAAAAATGTGGTTCTACTCCTTGCTTGCTTTACTTCAGTCACATTCTCTCCATGGTTAGAAACAAGCCATGACAGTGGTCTAGCCCTGGATTTCTATGCACGGTGAGAAATCAGGCATAACCATGGTCTAACCCTGAATGTGATCTCAATGTTTTATACCACGGACAAATCGTTAACATATGGAAATAACCCTCTCAGCTGCTCTGTAATTTTTTTTAATCCTATAGACTCTACTGCCTTGACTTTATACTCCATCCTGAACTTTTTCCGCTGTTCTCTCCCCATTATAAAAGGATTTTTTTTCTTTTCTTTTCTTTTTAAAGGATCTACTGGGGGGAAAAAAAGTTTTGTTCCTTGTTTCCACCCTGCTGTTCTGTTGGCCCCAGTGGTTGCTCAATGTCCCCTCTCCAACCTCTAAATTAAGTGTTCATTTTCAAGTTCACTGCTGTGCTCCCCTCTCCCTGTAAAGGGAGCCTGTGGATGCTCCCCAGCCCCAGGTCCTCGCTCTCTGCTGGGCTCCCCACAAACCAGCCTCTCACCATAGCCTGTCCTCAGATTTCTCTTTTTAATAAAGTTTGTGGTGGGCTTATGCCTCTAAATCATTTTCACCCATCAGAGCCATTTACGTTCCCTCTGTAACAACCAACGCTCACTCCTCTCCCATCGCCTGGCACTGATTTTTTGCCCCTGTAACCTCACTCAGTATGACAGAATGTGTTTTCTCTGGCTGTAGATAATATATTCCCGTATCACTCTCACAAACCACAGAATGATCTCCACAGGGAAACCTCTGCCCTTCCACTTCCCATCACTGCTAACAAAGCGGTATACAGAAAAAAACCCCAATGAGAACCACAGGTTAATGAGATGTTTAACACACACAAAAAAAGAATTCTCTACATGAAGACTTTTTACAGAACTGCCTATGGGGTATTCAGCCATGGTTCCCAAAGGCTGACCCAGCGACCAGTCAGGCTTAAGATTCACCCAGGAGGTTGTTACACGTAAATATCCATAGCCCCCACCCCCAGAGTTTCAGATTCAGCAGGTCTGGGGTTTGGGAGCCACTGAGAGAGAGTGTGTAAATCAATCTCAACAGCTTCAGTAAAAGCCCCATAAGCAATTATATAATGACATGTGGATGCCAAATTTTCAAACCATGTGAGTCTTTAGAATTCACACAGTAATTAACATGTTTGGAGAGAAGTATGATAAGACTTCTTTCTCAGTGCAAGTTAAGTCCTAATGTGAGGAAGGATGAAAGCCAAGGTATGTATTGGCCTGTCCACTCACCAGCAGCCTATAACTGCATCTGTAAGGAGCTGTGAGGACAATCCTCACCCCCACCTCTCCCCGCCTTCCCCAGCATCCACCAAAAAGCTCTTTGACAGGACAGGCTTTTAAAAGTTCAGTCTTTACAGGATGGGTAATTTAGTTCATTTGCACCTGATTTATGCTCCATTCAAAAATGAAACAAAACAAAAATGATGGGGCTTCCCTGGTGGCGCAGTGGTTGAGAGTCCGCCTGCCGATGCAGGGGACACAGGTTCATGCCCCGGTCCGGGAGGATCCCACATGCCGCGGAGCGGCTGGGCCCGTGAGCCATGGCCGCTGAGCCTGCGCATCCGGAGCCTGTGCTCCACAACAGGAGAGGCCACAACAGTCAGAGGCCCGCGTACCGCAAAAAAAAAAGATGAAAAATGACTCTGGGCCAAAGAGAATGAACACCTCAGTAATTCCGTCTTCCTGAAGCACAATGAGCCATTTCCCTTCCTGGGAATAAAAGTGTGAAGGGGATGTAAGCTAAAACCCCCTTGGACTGTGACTTTCATAAATCTGTGGGGTTTTGAATACCACTCTCTACACACCAGTACAGACCATCAAATGCATATGCAGTAAAATTCCCTCCCACCTAGGACCTTGCTTATTTGCAACTGTCAACCCATTTTAAGCAACAGTATTTTTCTTACTAAGGAACCACTGGACCACCTCTCTTTCCCCTTAAAGAAGTCCCTTCCCCATTGCACTCTAGGCTTGTGTTGTCTAATCCCATAACCACTAACCCATGTGGCTATTGAGCATTTGAAATGTGACGATCAATATGTAGATGTGCTCTAAGTGTAAAATAGGCACCAGATTTCAAGGACTGCGTATGAAAAAAAATAATGCAAAATATCTCAATAATGTTTATATTGATTAACATGTTGCTATGACAGTGCTTTAGATAACTGAGCTCAAATGAGATATATTGTTAAAAGTAATTGTATAAAAAGTTTCTTTTTACTTTAGAAACTGTGGCTATTAGAAAACCTAAATTTATGTATGTGTCATGCATTGTATTTCAATTAGCCAGTGCTGTCCTAGATGAAGTCCAGCATTTTGCTTTTCATCTCCAAGCTTGTCACTCGTGCTGACTCTGTACCTTCAATGCCATGTGCAGGTTCATTCCACCCAACTTTCATCTTGACACGCCTACTGGAAACACTCTCATCTCACTCTTCCCCAGTCCAGTCTCCAAAACTCCACCAAAAGTTTGAAATGTTTTTGCCCACCATCCTATCAAGTCATTTCTCCCTTTTCATTTCAACAGATTCTCACTTCCCATCTCTTTCATGAAATCTTAAGTTTTTCAATGAAGACAACACAGCTGCATATTACTCATTTTCTAGACATTCCACTTTGGCCATAGAACTCATAGGGCTATTATTTCTGATTGTTTCCCAATACTCATTTATTCATTTGTTCAACAGCATTCACTGGGCACCTCCTGGAGGCCAGGCACTGTGCTTGCCACGGGGGTTACCTAAAAACATCAGCACACAGCCCTAAAATGATGTGTGGAATGATGTCAACAGGAACACACAGATGAAACTGATGCTCTCCTGCCCTCAGAACCAGAAGGACTCTCTAGTTGCAAACACCCTTCTGAGGAAGGATTTAAATGCAGTGCTCACATAACACAAGTCTTCCGGCTTGGAAAGTTGAAACCTTCTGACTCCATATTAAATACTTCCCCTCTCTCACACTTTGTATTCTCCCTCATGTTTCCCTGACTACCTTATAAACTCCATTTGTCTTTGTAGTTCCCATTTCCTTTGCTGACACAGTATTAAACACCATGCTTTCATATAAATATATATACATATATAGGTATGTATGTGTGTGTGTGTATATATATATATATATATAACTATATATATGTAACTATATATATGTAACTATATATATATAACTATATATATATGCATAGTCATTTATTTCCTACAATAATGTAGGTACCACATTATTCCTATTTGAAGATGAGAAAAATTGAGGCACAGAGAAGTTAAGTAACTTCCCTGTAGCTGCTGTTACATGGATGATAAAGAAGCAGAATTTGAACCCAGGCAGCCTAACTCTAGAGCCAGGGTTCTTAAATACTAGGTAATCCTGTCTCAGAGAGAATACAAACACACACCAAGGACCATGTAAGCTTGAAGCTGCTAAGGCCACCTGCTGCCAAGTGAGAGAAGCCATGCCAAAACTGAAGCCCATGTAGGGAAAGGAAAGCTGAAGGGAAAGGGAGAGAGACAGAGAGACAGGGAAAGAGACAGAGAGACAATATGAGAGATGTATGAGATATTACTGATTATTTAATATGAATCTCTGGAGGATATAAAGTGAGAAACTAAACTACCTTTGGTCTTCATAGTTGTACAAGTGAATAGTCTTTTGTCATATGTAGGTATGGGTTCTTAACTGGGGGTCCAACCAAACTGCACACAAAGTTCTTGGTGTATAAACAGAACTATAAAACAGTGTATATGCATGTCTCTGGGGAGAATCTCAAAGGAGACCTTGATTCTACCTAACTACCATGTTTACGGCATCTTAGCCAAATCTCTTCTGCAAAATCAGGTGGGGACATTTAGAACAAGGCTGTTGTCATGTGGTTAGCCTATGCTCACATTAAGTCTATCCCTAGAGCCACACTCACAGGGAAGAGAATAAGATATTTCTTATCAGTTACAACTTCTAATCATCTTTTAAAATGCAAAGTGAGTTCCTGTTAAACATGCTGAATTGAAAATGCATGCTTGTAACCTAAGTGTCCATCAGTGGATGATGAATAAATAGAGAAAATGTGATATATCATATACATACAGTAGAATGCTATTCAGACATAAAAAGAAGGAAATTTGCAACAACATGGATGGAATTTGAGGGCATTAGGCTAAGTGAAATAAATCAGGCAGAGATAGACAAATACCCATATGATCTCACTTATATGTGGAATCTAAAAAAAAATCAAACTCATAGATGCTGAGTACAAATTGGTAGTTGCCAGGGGATGGGGATGGGGAAAATGGATGAAGATGGTCAAAAGGTACAAATTTCCAGTTATAAAATAAGTAAGTCCTGGGGATGTAATGTATGGTTAATAATACTGTATTGTATATTTGAAAGATGCTAAGAGAGTAGATCTTAAAAGTTTTCATCACAAGAAAAAGAAATTCGTGGCTATGTGCTGTGATGGATGCTAATTAGACTTACTGTGGTGATCATTTTGCAATATATACAAACATTGCATCATTATGTTGTATACCTGAAACTAATATAATGTTATATGTCAATTATGTCTCAATTTAAAAAAAGAAAATGCATGTTTATGTCAGCTCTTTCTCCAAATCCCACTAAAATAACAGTGTGGCAGTTCTGTTTGTTTGTCTTCAGACCATTTCTCACTCTTCCCTTGTCCTGCTCTGTTCTGTTATGCAGAGGGACAGCCCTCTGCCAGGCTGGGCCTCCCAGTCTTCCTTGGGTTCAGCATATAGGAGCACTGATCGGAGACTAAAGGGTAGAGAAAAGAGAGAAACCAGAGGAGTTCCCCTCTCCCTGTCTGCCTCAGGCAGGAAATCTGGCAGTGGCTGGGATTCCTCTGAGACCAGCTGCCACTCGACAGATCTACTGTGGTTCTGGCTTTCACCAGGTAGTCCTGGTGCCTGGGCTTAGGTAACACCACCACCTCCCCTCTCCCTCGAGCCGGGTGTAACAGAATCGGTAATTTAAAGAGTGCAAAAAAAAATGACGAAAGAAAAATTCCTGTGAAGAAAGAATCTGGAAGTACACTTTTAGAATCTATTTTCTTTCCTTCCGCAGAGAAAAGGATTAGGCACAAATAGAACCCCAAAAGACTAGACTTATTGATTTTGCCATACTCCGGCACATGAAATGTTGTGGGAAATAAGCCATTTCCATTCTCAGATTAATTCATTGTCCCATTCTTCAAGGAAAATATCCAAAGAGAGGCTAAAACAGCCCACAGAAAACTGAAGCAAGTGAGGTCATGGGGCTCATGGCCTGGTGTATCTCATGCCCCACTTTGACAATGCCTGCTACAACTTAGAACCCAATGCCCTTGGATGTCATTAAGCAAAGTAACCTGCTAAATCACTAATGCTACATGGTTTCATGAATTATCTTTTATGGTTTACAGTTTGTCTTATTTAGAAACGTGGTCATCTCCGGTACTATAATAGTGACGATTTCGGCAATAATTTAGTCTGTCCTGTCCACTCCCTACCACCTGTGCATTAGTGCCCAGTGATAAATGCTACCAATCTTGCATATTCTACTTCTGATTCAGCCAACTGCAAAAGTTTGGGGCTTTCAGTTTATTCTATGATTGTGAGTCTTTATTCAATACAGTTTTTATTGTTATGCAGGTCAAATACCATCCACCATCCAGTTGCCTTCTCCTTCAGGGTCCCTGGAAGGATTGTACTTTTCCCTCTCCCTTGAAGTTAGGTAAGGGTGTGTGACTAATTCTAATCAATGAATGCCCTTTTCATAAAAATATCTATATAACAAAGAAGACATAAAGCCCCAATAACCTGGCACATCCATTTCAAGAAATATCTGATTCATATCCAGTACCATGAAATGATATCGTTTTTGAAATTCATTGTGATGAGATTCCTATTAACTCATCAGATTGTGAGCTCTCTGAGGGCAGAGCTAACCTAGAACCCACACGCACTAGGTGCTCAATACATGTTGCTAAATGAATGAATGAAGGATTGAGGGAATGAATGAGTAACCATAATGTTAATATTGTCTTGTTTAAATCATTCTTATTTCTCCTTGCTCATTTGAACACTGCACTAATTTAGGAAATTACCATTAAATGAAAAAGACACTTTATTCCTCAGAGAGATTAACAATAATCTGGCTTTTCAAAGAAGGTTAATATGGAAACTAAGAAGGAAAGGCCAGTGAGTTTTGCTTTCTGTTTCTGAACTCTATATAAAGGATGCTCCAGGAAGTACACCCACCTTACATTTGAATTTAATTTTGGATTTCCTTCTTTCTCTGTTTGGGTTTGGCGACTTGAGGCTGCTATGGACTGAATGTTTGTGGCCCCTCAAATTCATATATTGAAGCCCTAACCCCCAGTATGATGGCCTTTGGTGGTGGGGGGTTGATTAGGTTTAGATGAGGTCATGAGGGTAGAGCCCCATGACGGGATTAGTGTTCTTTATAAGAAGAAAGAGAGACATCAGAGCTTCCTCTCTCCATCACCACATGAGGATACAGCAAGAAGGTGACTGTCTACAAGTCAGGAAGAGGGCTCTCAACAAGAACCAAATTGACTGGCACTTTGACCTTGGACTTCCCAGCCTCCAGAACTGTAATAAATGTCTGTTGCTTAAGCCACCCAGTCTATGAAATTTTGTTATAGCTTCCCAAGCTGACTAAGAAAGAAGCCAAATTCTCATCTTCTCTATCTCTATCAGAAATGTAATATTATTTGCATGTCACAGACACCTTCCCTTGCTTTCAGCAACCAGCCTAACTAAGATTCTATTGCCTCTGTAGGTAAATTAAGCAACATGTCCCTTCAATGACCAGCTTGACTCATCAAATATTTCCTAACTGTGGCAGTAAGGGCTTGTTTGACCATCACTGTTGCATGGCACTTTTTGCTGTTAAGCTCCAACCTAGGTAGGGTGTTGTTGGGTTTTACACAATGCAAATAAATGGAAACTTTCACTATACTTTCAGAGCCTTTAATATGAAAAAATAGAGTTCAGTAATTTAGCCATGGATTTAACTTTTAAAAAACTGCTCTAGATCATATTAAAACCCACAAGATTTTTTTTTTCTCTTGGTAAACAGGTTTAATACATTGCCCTGATTTTAAGGCATTTAAGAGCAAAGGCATTTTCCAGGAAATATGGCACTTTGTATTGGCAAACAGTTGTAGGAATAAATTCTTTAAGTACCATTTAAGAAGTTTACTTGAAATTTTGGAGTTTCACATCAAAATGCTCACTATTAAATAGCAATCTGTTATATGCTATATAACATATATGTTATATGCAATGCCAAATGAAAGTCTGCTGTCATAATTCACTAGATAGAGTTTAGTTTTTACGTCACTTTGATAAATTTCCCTCGCTTACCAGTTTAGTCACAAATTATACCTTACGGTTGTCATGTGAAGGCAGTAAACTATTATATACTTCCGGATGACCTGTATCCAGAAATGCTTTTCACTGCTTACATTTTATCTGTCAAATAGTATTTTCTTTAAGAAGTAAATATAAATGCCATTATTGGGAGAAGCTACCGGCCTAGGACAAGTTCTAGCATTTAGTGTTCTGACAGATCTTAATTTGGATATCAGCCAAAGTCAATAAAACTTGTTCATGCAGAACCTTACCTGGTTTTCACCACATCGAGAGGGTGCATCAGGCAAATTTCTACAAGACCTGGAAGATGATAAAGAAAAGTCCAATAAACACTTATGTAAACACTGGTTCTTATTTCCTTGACCCTATTGGTTTCTCAAGTATGAACCTTCAAATTAAAAACTCGGGACTTTGGACATGACAGGTAATAGAGGCTAATAGCAAAAGACTAATGAATAGCATGATTTTATTTCTATGGGAGCAAGATACATGAGTGATTACTTCTTTATAAGTGCTCTGGCACAAAGGGAGATTTTAAACAGAGGAGTGATATTAACTTCTATTAATATGTTCTCCCAACAATCTAATCATCCGTCCATTAACCCTCCCACTGCTCCCAATCACATTTATTAACATGAAAACACATGAGCAGTGATGCTCCAACCCTCTCTCCTTTGGTAGATGCACCATCTCTCTCATCACAGCATGGATGTACTGGTGTCACAAGCACCTCTAAGTCTGAAAGACTTCTTCAACTAGAGGAAGCGCACAAATACTATCATCTGAGGAGAACAGTTTCTTTTCAGTGTTCAGTTCCCTGAGCTTTTCCTTCTCTTTGGAATGTTGTCCTCCTGTGAGGATACACACACATACACTTCTTCTGAGAATCCTACTTACCTTCAGATCTCAATTTGGGCAACTATTTTCCCAGAAGTCCTGGGGCAGAGACTGTTAGTTGCCCCCTAGTATTCATCCCCTTTTCTTCCTGGTTGCTCAGAATAAATACTACATTTCCTAGCCTTCCTTGCTGCTAGGTCACATGTGACCAAGTTCTGGCCAATGGGAGGTGAGTACAAGTGGCTCGAGCAATTTCTAGGAAGTCTTTTAAAGTTAAGGAGGCTGCTCCTCTCTTTCCTTTTCCTACTTCCTTCTGGTGGAATGTGGACCTAGGGCAGGAGAAGCCATTTTGCACAATGAAGTGATTTTGGGCATGGAGGTCACATGTAGCACAGCAACAAGACAGAAGTAGTCCCTGACATCATGGAGTTCTGGTCTACCTCCAGACATTCATGTTGAAGAAAATTTTCATTTCGTTTAAACTACTGCTATTTGGGTTTTCTGCCACTTGTACCTGAACCTAATTCTGATACAGGTACCCTTTGATGTGCTCCCACAGTACCCTGGACTTGTGTTATTACAAGGCACTGTAACTGTTTTCTTGTCTAAAAGCTCCACAAGGACAGAGATTCCACCTGCTTTATTCACCTTTATATCCCCATCACTTTGCACAATAGCTGGCAGTCAGCTCAATAAAAATTTGTTGAATAAATAAATTAATGCTGATTAGGGTTACTGCACATGCCACTATGTCAGCTAATTCTCTAGATGAACTGGCAGCAATTTATTCTACATTTATTTCATTAGTTTGAACATAACCCAAATAAGCAAGCAAGGACAGAGAAATGCTGGTAAATATGATATGAAATAAAGCACAGGAAGTACTTGAATGCAGAATTGCAATATTGTTGATCACATATCCAGATGTTCAGCAGCTATGTAAATGTGAGAAAGTGACTAATGATTCAACACCTAATAGACTGACAAATGATTCTTGAGAGGGGTGTGCATGCAGGGTATTGTACTCAGTGCTGGGACATAGCCTGATGCAGTATCAAAGGTGCCTGAAAGAATGAAGAATTTCAAAAGTGGGCACAGAAGTGACACACTGAGAACAACCTTACATGTAAAGGGAAAACAATGAAAAGAGAACAGCAATATGCATAAAACTAAGTTTTAGGCCCAGTGATTTAGTGTTGCTATTTACAGTGTGAAATGTTGCTATTTATGCTCTGTACCAATTCTAGTCTTGCATAACAGTTTACTTTTATTGTCAAATTGTCAACTGTCTTCAAGGAACTATGCCACAGTTCTCATAAAATGAATGACAGAAAATACAAATATTTACAATTTTTAAGTAAATTTTAAGTAAAATTTTAATTCAGCTGTGGCCTGGGTGTGCTTTATATTTGAGATTATTCATCCTAGGACACAAGGCTGATTTTTGTAAGGTAAAGACCTTGCAAAAAATTTTTAAACATCTCTCTCTCTCTCTCTCTCTCTCTCTCTCTCTAGAGAGAGAGAGAGAGAGAGAGAGAGAGAATATATATATTTCACCAGGAAGCATTTTCTACAATTTTCACCTACTTTGCCAATAACCACTGGTGGAGGACTCAAGGGTATCCTTAAAGTTGGGAATAGAAAGTCACATTAAAGGCATCACACTTCACAGAATGGATGGTGGGTGGGATGGCTGTTTTTTTATTTTGGAGATTTAGAATGCTTACAATGTAAAGCAGAAGACCCCTTTTTTTCCCCAAACTATCCCTTTACAACCTAAGCCACAGAAAAGAGACAATGGAAGGTACAGGACCACATTGATGGACTGACCATGGGACACACCACCCCTGCTAACTCCTAACAGAATCCTCAAGTATAGACACCTAGAATGCTGTTGTCATTCCTGTGCCTTCCTTCCTGGTCCACCTCTGCCTTCACCCATGAACAGTGCTGCAATGGCTTCAGTAACCTTTTTAGCAATAAAATGGGGGAATGCAGAAGACAAACTAGATGTCCAAAGGTAGACTTGAATATAGGTTATTAAAGGACAATGTCAAGTGATCCTTCAGTTCAGGTCTTAATTTTGATTTTAACTATACACAATGCTATCATACATTAATCTGTTCTAAGATAAATTACTTGAGAACAGAGTCTTCTAAATTTACTGACTTCTTATCACTGAGTCAATTCACATTTCCTTTCTCTACAATTCCATGACATATATCAGTTATATTACATTTTACATTACCAATATTATATTACAATTCCATTACATATATCAAGAATAGCATTTATCACACCATACTATGACCAGTAATATACAGAAATATATAACTGTCTCTCCACACCACTCCCCCCATCCCCATACTGGCCATTGCAATATTCATCTCCAGACACTGTAGTCTATGTGAATGGCATCTCCTGCACTTGTGAAAATGTGTAGTCAAATACAAACCATGAGTTCTTAGAGAAGAGGGAGTGTTTAACTTTATCGGCCCACTGAGTAAATAACGCTAAATATATGAAATTAACTCAGGAAGGTCTCTATCTACACTCACTCCCTTGGTGATCTCATTCCAGCTCATGGTTTTAATTACCATCTATATGGTAACAACTTGCCAATTCACATTTCCAGTCCAGACTTCTCTTTCAAAGTCTAGACAAATATCTCATTGCCTATTTGACATCTCTACTTGGATATCTAACAGGCATCTCAAAATTCACATGTTTAAAACGGGACTCCTGAGTGTCTTCACCAACACCCCTACTCAAAAAACAAAACAAAACAAAATAAAACAAAAACCAAACCAAAACAAAAGCCAACCTGTTCAACCTTAGAGTCACCCTGGACTCCTCTTTCTCTCAAAATCCTCTTCCAATCTATTGGCTCTACTTCGAAATATAACCAGACTTCTACCATCTCTCACTTCCTTTACTGCCTGTGCCCTCGCTCCCTTTCTGGTTAAGTTATGGTCACCGTTTCTCAGCTGATTAACTGCACCTCATTAACATGTCTCCCTTCATCCACCTTTGACTCCTTCCATCTATTCTCACCCAACAGCTCAAGTGATCCTTTTTAAGATGTAAGTCATTTCATGTCATTCCTCTGGTCAGCAATGACTCCCCATCTCACTCAGAGAAAAGCCATACATAATCCGGGCCTGCATTACTTCTCTCACCAACTAACTCTCTTACTATTCTCCCCCTCACTGATTCTACTCTGGCCACAGTGGCCTCTGCTGTCTCCCAAATATGCCAGGATTATCTCAGCTTTTGGCCTTAGTGCTAGCCATTTCCTCTGCCTGGAATGCCCCTCCCCCAGATTCTACTTGGCCAACTTCCTTCACATGGTCAACAAGTAGTCTGACCAGTCTAACACAGAGGTCTGCTCCTCCCCACCCCAGCACCAAAAAAAATCCTCATGCTGCTCTGCTTTTTCCTTTTTCCATGGTACTTATCAACTTCTAACATGCTACATTATTTACTTCTTTTTTATGTTTATTGTTTCCTGTCTCTCCCAGTAGAATATAAGCTTCACCAGGGCAGAGATCTTTGTCTGTATTGTCCACCAATATGCACTAAGCACACAGAATACTCCTGACACCTAATAGTTGCTCAATAAATGTTTGTTGAAAAAAGAAATGGAATGATATAAAATAATGAACCTGACACAATAATGGGATTCCTTTACAGTGGTATGTAGAAGATGAAGTTTTAAGAATTTAGTGTACACAAAGACAATTCACCCAGTCATTCAAGGAATCCATGATAATGTCTAATATAGGGAGTAAGTCGACTGAAATGTTATGAGTTCATTTGTAGAATGAATGGATTATTCCAAAGATAATTTTGTTAAGTAACATTTTACAAATCAGAGAACATCTCAACATCTCCGTGAAGACACAATGGAATAGCAGTGCAGACAGAGAATTGAGGCATTCAAGCATCCCCAAGATATCAGTTACAAGTAAGACCTATGTTTTCCTTTTATCAAACCAAAAATTTTTGCATTGTACTATAGCCCCTTCCTTGGCATTTTCAAATTAAACCTAAGACTTCTCATTTGTTCTCTGAAATTCACACTATCCTGTTACCTTAACTGATTTCGTGTGACATGTTTAACTCTTTAAAGCTAGAACTCTTTAAAATATAAAAGAATCTTTTTATATTTTAAAGAGAACCACAGAGGGAATAAATGGTTTCAAACTGTGTAAATCTGAAATTCAAAAATAGAACAGCTACAGACAGAACTGATATTTTTTCATCTACTCTACTAGTCAAGCAAATCATTACAACATCCTATTTGATAGCCTGCCCAGAAAACGTGGTAGCCCTACTGAATTACAAGCAATGTGAGACTCATAAATGGAAATCAAATATATTATACTTTCCCCTAATAATAGTTAAAGTGCACTACCTTTGCGGCACAGTAAATTAATATTATGCACACTGAATTGGCTAAATAGGCAATGTGATTTGGCAGGCTTGAAAGATGTTGTTAAATGTTATGCTTTGGGGCAAGCCACAGCCTTCCTTGAAAATTCTGAAGCAAATATTTTCATGGAAGTTTACTGTTAGCATGTATTTTTCTAAAGAAACTAACCCTAAGCAATGGACGCTAGCATGAATCTAAAGGGAGTGCAGTAATTTTCCTGGTGCATACTTCTTGCTCTCATAGAGTTTATTATCTCATTGACTTAAGAATTTAGGAAAATACATTTCGGTTATAAACATATGCATACATTATGGTCTAGAAATCATGGTAGATAGAGCATGTACACGGGAGGAAGAAAAGTTTAGGCAGAGTTTAAAACTAAGTGAGTTTTTTTTTGGTACGTGGGCCTCTCACTGTTGTGGCCTCTCCCGTTGCGGAGCACAGGCTCCGGACACGCAGGCTCAGCGGCCATGGCTCACGGGCCCAGCCGCTCCGCGGCATGTGGGATCTTCCTGGACCAGGGCACGAACCCGTGTCCCCTGCATCGGCAGGCGGACTCTCAATCACTGCGCCACCAGGGAAGCCCAAAACTAAGTGAGTTTTTAAAATCACACTTTGAATGCAGAGACAGAAAGTTTGAAAATGATTAAACTAATGAAAATGTCACTTGTAAGCAAAGTTTGTATATATTTTTTAAACTCAGGTTCACCTCAGTGTAATACACACACACACACACACACACACACACACACACACCACACATATATTTTTTTTTGGCCGTGCCATGTGGCATGTAGGATCTTAGCTCCCAACCAGGGATCGAACCCGTGCCCCCTGCATTGGGAGCACAGAATCTTAACCACTGGACTTCCAGGTAAGTCCCAATGTAATGTATTTTAAAATTGTTCTTTGCTATTTTAATTCAATGGAAGTTATCCTTTTATTTTCCTTTTTTGTTATTAAACTTTATATTAGACTCCAAGTAAGCTCCAAGTGCACTTAGGTAAGTGGTCCGATTTTCAGATATGTTGGTCTTTTATGGAAAGTTAACTGCTATATATGGGCCTTAACACAATCAGTAATGCAATGAGAAACACCAGGGGAAAAATAAGCTGTGGATTAGGTTGGCAGATGGTGAAATACCTTTAGAAATGTATAAAATGCTTTAAAGGAAATGTGAAGAGAAAGAGACTTATCACTTGTTTTACAGATTGTATGTGTGTATAATATATATACGTTCACAAAAAGTTTGCATTGCGTTTTGTTTATCTTGAGTGAAACAAATGTTCAAGCTGACCAGCATTTCAGCATTGGAAGTTTATCAAAATGCAGAAGGGCAGCTGAAGAAGGGATTAGGAATCTATGGTACGTCTGCCAAGTACCAGGACCTCTCTTTCCAACTCAGCAGAAGACTTGCCCAATTCTGGGGACTTCTCTATCAAGCAGAAAGGAAAAGACATTTGCTCTGCCTCAGGATTTCTTTTTTTTTTTAATTGAACTATACTTGACATATGACATTATGTAAACTTAAGGTGTCAACATGATTTAATACATGTATGTGTTGCAATATGATCGCCACTGTAGCAATAATTAGCACTTCTATCACATCACATAATTATCTTTTCTTTTTAGTGGTTGGAATAATTAAATTCCAGTCTCTTCCAAAGTTTGATAGCTTTTTACAGGATTGGTCTTCCTTTCTTCTTTTATTGAATTGCCTGGAAAGAAGGATCCCTCTACTTTTCACAAGACTCAGGAACAGTACACAGTCCCTCCCTGCCCACCCCTCCAGTCCTGCGCAGAAGCTGGCTCTCACAGGCCAGACACTATGCTTCTCTTCCCAACGATGCCTTCAGCGGCATCATGTTCGTAGCTTGAAATTGGCCATGCTGGGAGTATTTACACTAAGGAAAATGGCAAAGGCTACAAATCAGAGATTTTGTTTATTTGTTTGGTTTCCAGACAGCCAAGTTAAACATTTACTAGCACAACGCTGCCCAAATCTAACCACAAATTCTGTTGCCTATCCTATTAGGTTCAAATAATTTTAAAAGTATAGTACATGGAGAGTTTTAAATTTCCAGTAGTTCTTTAACTCTGCTTGTCACGAATTTCCAAAGGTGCCATAAATTAATCTTTGGCTTATATTCTCTGTTCACGACAATTTAACAATAAGAATTATGATCCTACCCCAGAATTTTAAAGAAATCCTTAGGAACTGATACCCAAGAAAACCAACCAACCCACCAAACTACCGACCACACCTATGATTTGCTGTGCTGTTGTGCAGATGCTTCTATTCTCTAGACCACATAGAGGTTTGGTAATGAGCGCAACAGTCTTCCACTTCTCAGGAAAACAGCTTCTTGCCCCTGCCCTCCTCTAAGAGCGTGAGCACCCTAAAAGAGAGGAGAGGAAATGTGACTACGAAGCCAGCTTCGCCTTAGTCACCGGACAGAAGTCCAGAAACAGGAAGAAGGCCTTGGGCAAATAACACAGCATCTTGCTAAATGAAGAATTCAGGTTTTTAGGTCACAAGTAGCCAGTTCTTCCTTAGAAAATAAAGTCACTAGTACCAATTACCATCAAAGAAAAAGAAGGATGGGATTATAATGTTTTTCTCCCTATTCTAAATAGTACTACTTCTTGCAATCATATTGTTCATCTTGACAGAGTTAAAAATTTAGAACTTTTATAATATTTGCCACCATTGCCTTAATTAATATATAGCCAAGTTTTCTGCACTTAATCACACTGCTTTACTACTTGCCTTTAGGTGATAGCTCTTAATTTTTTATTTGCCATGACCTAGAGCCATAGTTACACAAATTCTTATTTTTGAACGGTTATTCCACACCAGCCTCTGTACCATGCTCCCAGGAAATCCAGCTTACTGAGTCAAGTATTCTAGGTAAATCCCAATACACCATATGCTTTATCAAGGTCTGGCTTATGGGGAAAAAAAAGAAGAAAGCTGATTCATTTTCAGCCATACAGAATTACTACTAAGTATGGATTAAGCTAATCTTTATTTCCACATGAAAAACTTGCAAAAATGAAACTGCACTTCAAGTAAAATAAGTACCAGCTGAAAAACAATATTTGGATACTAAAGTGTGAGACATTACATAACATTACATAAACACAACGGCAGGTAGATTTCATAACACAAATATTTAGCTGTAGTAGCACTGAATATATTACTACTCACAGAAACATTATCTAAATAATAATCAATGTTTGATTTCAGTTAATATTCTTAAATTACTAACTCACTAGAAACAATATTTGCCTCCATGGCTTCCATCCCAACGAGCACCATGGTATGTGTCTTTGCTACTGTATAACATTAAATGTACTTAATCTTAGTTTTCTAGGTGTTGGACAAGTACATGTCCAGAAGGGTTTTCATTCACCAATTTTTTTTGAGTGCCTACTGGGTACCTAGTTATTCCAGCATATTTCTAGATGTTGGTTCTCTTCTGCTTGCTTCCATTTTCCATTTTCTCAGAAAGCAAGGTCATCAATTGAGAGTGATGATGAGAAAGAGGATGTTAGAGAGAGCAGAGAGAAGGTATGAAACAGTTGTCAGTAGGAGTGAGGGAGGCGATGGATCAGGGAAACGTAGTATGATTAGTAGGTTGCACTGAGGGTCCACTTGAGGCCAGCAGTCATGAATATAACGTCATTTTCTGTAGCCACGTTCAGCTGTGTGCATGCAGGCAGAGTAGGCAGGATAATATTTAACCAGGATGAGGTTTTGCCAAACGAATATGAGGAAGTGACAGAGGGCAACGAAAAGAATGTGTGCCAGAAAGTGATTATAATGGTTGACTACGGAAGCTAGGAAGGAGGGAAGTGAGGACAAATGGGGATGAGGACATGGTGGTAAGAGCAGAGGCTTGCTGGTCCTGTTGGAGACAAGATACTAGAGGAGAGAGCTGGAAAGCTAAGAGGTGGAGGTAACATTGAGATGACTACTAAGTTCCATTTTTATTAATACATAGTAACTAAAGCTTGGTTTTTGTTTTTCTCTTTATCTCCAGTATCTAGCACAAGGTGTGGTACATCATCTATATACTGAATGAAAGTGTTGAATGAACAAAATGTTGATCCTATTATTGAGTAATACCAGGTATGTGAAGAACAAACACACTGATGGACATTCACCATTCCCTGAACTAGATTCAGCAGATATTCTCTTTGTTTCGTTTTGATCTTCAAGGTTTCTTTGAGTTTATGGTTTGACAAATATTTAACTAAGATCCTTATAATGACCAGAATGTGTACACCTTAAGCAGTTAATATACTTAATAGCCAATGTACATCATATAGAAATGTAGAAAATTTGAAACATTGACTAAAATAATTATACAAATAAACACAGGCCTCTAAAGATGGGTCAAGAACCCAAACAAAACTACTTTAAGAGATTTTGAATCTACAGTATTAAGTCCTCAAAAGTAAAAGGACACATTCATATTTATATTCTGAAGCAAGGTTAGATAGTAATAAATAAAACATTGTAAATGAATTAATCATCTTTTCTAGGGAAGGCAGCCCTAACTTTCTGTCAAGCAACTTAAAACTCATCCTCACTAGAAGAATCTCTTGATGGATGAAATTTAAAACTATGACAGTCTACCCTGGAAATCTACAGGGTGCCTACAAAGTCTGAAAATATAGACAAATAAAATTTCTTCATGTGCTACTTTGATGCTCCAAGGATCAATGTCTTCATTTTTTTCCTATGCACTAAAGTAATATAGGGGACATGTGAAACAATGGCAGAAACTAAAAGGGTACTATAATTCTGGGAACAACACCAGAGCTCCACCAAAATCCATTTTCTCTTTCTTCCATGATCCATGATAACTCAGAAGGATGGCATTTCCCAGCATATCTTGTATGTGACCATTTGACTAAGTTCTCACCCACAGAATGTGAGTGGCATAGAGCTTAAGACCGTGAGTATGCCTCTTTACTACCCACTTTCCCCTTCCCACTAACTGGAACTTCAGCATGGTAGTAACTCAAGTTATGCCTTACAGATGACAAAACAGTGCCCTAGGGGATGGTGGAGCAACAACTGGAAGGGACCCATGTCCCAGAGTGACTATAAGGAGCAGAGATTTCATGATGAACTGAACTATCACCATCAGAACTGTCACATGGGGGCTTCCCTGCTGGCGCAGTGGTTAAGAATCTGCCTGCTAGTGCAGGGGACACGGGTTCGAGCCCTGGTCTGGGAGGATCCTACATGCTGTGGAGCAACAAAGTCCGTACACTACAACTACTGAGCCTGTGCTCTAGAGCCCGCGAGCCAAAACTACTGAAGCCCGTGCACCTAGAGCCTGTGCTCCACAACAAGAGAAGCCACCACAATGAGAAGCCCGTGCACCGCAATGAAGAAGAGACCCTGCTCCCCACAATTAGAGGAAGCCCGCGTACAGCAACAAAGACCCAATGCAGCCAAAAATAAATAAATTTATATAAAAATTTTTTTTTAAAGTACTGTCACATGAAAGAAAAATAAACTTTTTTTCTTTAAGCCACTGTATGGTTGGGTCTCTTTGATACAGCAGTTACAAATGCCAAATCAATTAGCACCATCACACAGTTGCTAGCTGTATTATGAATTCATAAATGGCACCTTTTCTGAACTAAATTCAACTTACGACCATGGAGGAGAGAGGATTCCTCTGTCTCCCAAGAAGAAGAAGAGTGACATTATGAAGTGTGCTGAGACCAGGGCTGTGAAATTACAGTGGGTTCACTCAAGCTGCACCTACGGCTTTCTCTTGCCTTGGAATGGGTTTTGGAGCACTAGTAGTTGAAACTGAATTTAAGAACGTGAGACTTAAAGTTGATATGAAAGATATGGCTCAAGTTGGACCATAATACAATTGTTAAAATGAGCAAAGAGTCTAAAATGTCATTGTCTAAAAAATGAAACAATACTGTTTTTTCCATTGCAGAGTTTAATTTATTCAGTATTTGTTTCACACAGCTTGAAAGATATGCCTACAAGGAGCTGTTTGTGTTTTTAAATGGTGTTTTCCAGAATGAACACATATTCCACGTTTTCTGTTTTACCTTACCAATGAAAAGCTGGAGGAGTTGGTATGAGAGAAACAATGCTTTCTTATTCATGCAGGTAGTCAATTCCAACAAAAATCATTTGTCAGGGCTCTTTTGGTTGTTTAACTCAAAACTCAACACAAATCAGCTTAAACACAAAAAGGGAATTTGTTGGCTCATAATTGAAATGATGGAATTGGCAGCGATGCTTGGCTCCAAGACCTTCTCTCCCCTTCCCTCACCTGCTTGTCTCTGCTTGTCTTTATTCACTCCTGCTACAGAGGTTTCCTAACACAGAGAGGTAAACTGCCTCTGAGAACCCCTGATTCCCATCCTGTCATCTTTCAGGTGCAAGAGGCAAGCAGGACTCTTCTCTGAGGGCTCCAACAGAAAAATCCTGGGAGGGCTTTGATAGATCTCACTTTGGTCACATGTGAATCCTTGGGCCAATCACTGTGGGAAGGAGGTTGTGGACATCTGATTGGCAGGGATTTGGTCACATGTGTACCCCTGGATGGAAGGCTATAGAAAATAAAATTTCAGAGTTTTTAAATCTCTTTGTAACATCTTTTTCCTTGTACTTTGGAAAATAAGACTGGATTTGGAATACTTAAACAACACTCTAGCTGCTTCCTTATCTAAATAATTAAGTTTTCATACTAATTAACTGACCTCTTTTCCACACTGCTAACCATCCAATGACAATGGTACTGGGATTAATTAATTGCACTTCATTTCAAAAAACACTTTTCTACTAGGAGCCCTAGTTTATGGTTTGGTTATTCTATATTCCTGTGAGATGAGCAAACTTGGAAAGAAAATGAAATGTCTCAGGTTTTAAATATACATATATTTCATAAGATGTTATGTTCACTTATGGATAAGGCCCGGCTCACCTAAACTTGTCATGTATAAAGTATTTATTGTATCAGGAAAGGTGTGCGGAAACAGGGAAGACATAATCGCTGCTTGAAAGGTGGCAATCCCTGCTTGCAACGGCTTCCATAATAACTCTGGAAGCCATTGCAATAGGGTATCATGGTTATTAAAACTGTACACTGCTTCCTGGAGGGGCAACAGAGGTAACTTTGGCTGCATGTTACAATCCACAATTCAGTTTGGCATAGCATCTTGCACGAAAGTGTATCCCAAACCACTTTACAGAAGTGAAATTTCCATTCTCAAGCCAATATATGCTATATATTACAGAGCAGCTGTGTGCAAACATTGCATCATGGAAAAAAAGAAAAAAACCTAAGGCATTAGGTCATGAGATAGAAATCCAAAGAAAAACTTAGGAGGCATGGACCACTAGGGCAGGAAGGAGGGAGAAGAGGAAAGAATGATGAGGAAGGAAACAGGTTAATTTGCAAGTTTTAGAAATGGATCTGTAATAAGCTAAAGACACATCACACAATTTTTCCCCAGAAAAAGTTGAGAGTGAGACAATATTTTATATGATCCAAAGGAGTAGTAGCAGAAGTTAAATAAACATAAAAAGTAAGAAGTGAGGGCTGACAAACTTTCCAAGTAGTGGTATAATTATACAAGATTAGTAATCTCAACTAATATGGGACAAAGGCAATACAATGACATATTTTGAGCTAACTTGAATTATGGTAAACTATTATCTAGAAAGGTTAGGGGATGAGAAGTACTGTGAAAACTAATTTCATAAGCATAAGCGTCATACATAATTGTGCATTTAAAAATAGAGTTTTATAAAATATTACTAATACAATAATACTAAGACAAACCAAATAGAACACATACTTTTAGAATCTCACCTGGTTTTAAGAAACCATAAAATATCCATTTTTATTTTATTTTTGAGTCCTAGAGTACCAGTTAATGGGGAATTGTATTTAACAACTGACAACAAAGAGTTTGCTTTACTTAAACTGGATTCCCAATATAAAATCTTGTTTTTAAACCTAAATAACTTTTTAAGTGGAAATTACTCCCAAGAATATAGAGCGACCAAAAACTTTGACTCTTTATTTACATTTCCCATCATATAAATAACAGTAAAATATTTTTTAAAATTCAAATTCTCCATTTTAGATGTTCACTTGAAGCTTAAGTTTCTATTTTGAGTATTATCCACATAGCAAATTAATCTTCTATACACTGAGTGCATAACAAATATTATTCTAGTTCCATAAACTCCAAGATTATCCATTTATCAAGGGGTTTATAGAACTCATTAAAAGTTATGCACTTCTTTTAAGGCGATATACTCTTGGGTACTGAAGTTTTCCACATAAAAATATGATTAATTCTGTATCTTGTGTAAGTTATTCATGTTTGGCATCTGCTCATTTTAATTTGGCAAGTATCCCATTTTACATGACTCATATAACACTATACATGAAAAGTGAAGAAATTAAATCCATAATGTATTATTTCCCCAAATGTTTAGAAATACTGGATACTCAGTTGCATTGTAAATGAATTTGGTATCACTGGCCTTTAAGGGACACTGAAGATTACATAGATTATCACTGATTTTGTCAGCTTAACAAGGGTTTAGCAATGCCGGATATATATACATGAAAATTCCCACCAGACTAGGTACAATTAAAGTTTTTCCTTTACCTTCTTAAATGCACAGTATTTTTTGTTTAAACCCATGCTATCTGAAAAAAAAAATCACTGCCTTAAAAGGAAAAACAACTTTTCAGGAATTTTTGTACTATCATATATCTTAAGAATGATGACAGAATAAAGGATCCTCCCCTGCACCTTCCTCTCCCTCATATGCTCACTCTACAATGAAAAACAGTATAGCAGAGTGGTTATTGGTGTCAGATCGAGTCAGGATGATAATCTTGGTTTAGCAGTTTCTTCTCTGTGTGATGGAGGTAAAAACTGTACTGACTTTAGCACTCAGCACAATGCCTGGCATACTAAAACATGGGAAAAATAGTGGCTACTTTTACTGTTGCTACTACTATTTGTAACTCTGAGACTTCTTAGACAACCCTAAGAAGGTTTCCAGAGACTACAGTGATGAGGGTTCCAGCTGCACTGCTGATGTCATCCTCCCCAGTCCCAGCCTCATCCCAGAGTCCAGACATTCCAGCAGTGGTGGCACTGGTGGGACTGCAAATGATTCTTCAGCCTGGGAAGGCTCTACTCTGGTGCCTGCTGTCTCAACTATACCCTTCTCTAAGGAGGGAAGAATCAGGTAGTAGAAAAAGACATACAAACACACACACACAGGGCTCTGAAAACCTCAGTTTGAGTTCTGTATGAAGTTTCACAGATCACTTATTCCAAGGTTCTTAGCCTGTAGTTGGACTTTGGAATGAGGAAGGTGTCCACGAACTCCCAGAAATTTTATGTTAAATTTTGATTTTAATGTCCAATTTTATGGCAAGAGTAGTCTGTGACTTGCAACAATTTCTACACAGATTCTGCATCCTTAAAATGATCAAGAACCTCACATTGAGCTTCAATTTCCTCCTCTGTAAAACAGGAATAAAATAATAGTCCTACTGGTCCCACAGAGTTGTCCTTAGGACTCCTTTAAACAGAATATGAAAGCACACTGTAAGTCATCACCGTACAAGCGTTTGTTATTCCTAACTTTGCTGTATTTCTTTTATCAGTTTCTATGAACATTTCTGATTACTCAGAGTCACCCACAAGGACCTCAAAATCTTCCATCTACTTTTTGCAAGCATGTCATAGCTTGCCCAAGCAGTAAGCATTGAAAAGAAGATTGAGGCACTACCTCCAGAAAATAGTCTATAGATGTGTTTTGTTCAGTTCACATAGCATTCTTTTTAAAATGAATTAGTTGTCAACATTTAGCAATCAGAAGTTTTCATATTAAAAAAATCAGATTTCCAGGTTATTTGAAAACTGAAATATCTGGCAGCCCTGAGTCATCTTCCTGCAGCCAGCACTGAGTACAGGGACATGTGCCACCACCCCTCTCACCCCCCCCCACAGTTGAATCTAGTTCTCCTGTTCCTGTCCTTTGACTAACTAGACACATAAGGGTCCCTATCCTATAGATGTCAATTCTAAATCTTACCTGAGTATAATCATTCTGCTTTGAAAATATATAAGGTGCCACCTCCCCCTTTTTTGTTCTTAGAAAGTTCTTTCAAACTGCAAATATAGAATAGTCAGCATAGACATTCAGGCAATTGAGGACAAAGTATCTATATTTTCCATATACATTGCTTTTTCTATTAGTGAATTCTTGTCCTTTGAAAGAACGTCTTCTAACAGGAATACTGAAAGGCAAGACCCATGATGTGATTAAAAGATCCAAAAAAGAGGCATGTGATGCGATTGAGGAAAAGCCATTTTAGCCAAGGGGAAGTTCTGACCATGACTCATAATTTGACCATGCACAAGTCAATAGGTACAGAGACATAGGCAGACTGCTGACATATCATTTGGGAGAACTCGAAGTGAATCAGCAACTCAAAGGGCCTCCTAGTTTTATCCTCAGCAAAAATGTGACTTTCAAGGATAAGAAAATTTTGAAATATAGGATGGTGTTCCTTTCTCTTAAATTTCATAGGTTACAAGAGATTGCATAAGACTGACTTTTCTCTGGAACTTATGAGGAGGAAGAGCCACTATAAAAATTGAACATGCACAGTGAAAAATGAAGGGTTAGGAAGTACCCGGTCTTCCTTTTCAAATCAGATGTTCTCTCACGTTATTAAGGGTCCCCAAACAATGATGCTATGGGTTATAATAAAGAAGAAAAAATGACAACAGGAAACCCACTTAGATATGGTTAGAATGGACTCCTTTCCAAAATAGTTCTTAAGCTCTAGTTCAAGATTATTTGCTCTAAGAAACACTCTATGTTTTAAAAATTGGTGATATTGGCATTGGAATTTTAATTCAAATGAAGATTATATCAGTTAGCTTGACTTGTGAAAGATTTCAAGATTTATACAGTCATTACCAAAGTAAAATTTATGTTGGATCATGTACTACATAGTAGATGCTTCAGCAAAAACGATATGGTGTAAAAGAGGCCATCCATTCCAGCAGTATAGACCACAGGAAGTTTTTTTAAACCTAATAGCAGGGGCCATTTGGGTTAGAGCAAGGTTGCACTGTAAATCTGCCATTCTTAGAGGGCCAACTTTCTCAATGCATATTGAACCAATATTCCTGCTATGAAACTGTGTAAGCTAGATTCTGTGCCACTGTAGTAAAATGCTCTTCAATAAACTTGTTTTCACAAGAAGTTTGCCCACTCATGCGTCCCAAAGCTGTTGTAATCTTCATTGTTGAGGCTGATCTAACAGCAGGAACATTATTCTATTTCTTGACATGTTTAAAATTCTCTAATGAATAAAGCTAACAGCTTATGGCTGCTTCAACTGTCACTTGATTACCCCAGAGGGATTTTCTTTTCTTTTTCTTTTTCTTCCTTTTTTTTTGTCTTTAAAATGGCCTCCTAGTTTGTTTTTAACTACCTTGTGCGCAGAGGTCTGAAGGGGAAAGCAGATCAAAGATCAGCTTGCAACATAAAAAGCAGCTGTAGTTAATTAAGGGTAAATGAAGGACATCTGACCAGATTCTTTATGAGCCGCCTTGTCACACATTCAACAGTCTATAATCTCTGTGACCTTGTCCCTTGGTCCTGAACTGTCACCAAACCTGAGAAATGGATACGTCTCAAATTATATACAAATGGAAAAAAGGGAGGAATGTTCAGGGTGTGGCTTAAGAAAGAGGAAGTGCTGTGGAAGAAGAATGCAAATGACAGTGAAGTTAACTGGGATATGTAAAAGTCACCTGGAGTTTCCATTGGAAAGCAGTGAGTCTTTCCCCACATTAAAAATACAATGGTTTGTTATAAAGAGGTAGTGGTAGATAATCAGATTATAAAAGGTAACATTTGACAGGTGATAGTTATTCTGCTATGATTTGAAAGAAAATGAACTAAAAATACTCTTATGTAGTACTTATATTTTTTAAAAATTTACAATTGTTCTGATTTTTTTAATGTTATTAAATCTAAATCTCTCAAGTGAAACAATAACTTCTTATAATTTTAAAAGCAATGCATACTCATTCTAAATACTTGAAAAATCCCAGAGGCATGGAAGAAAGAAAATGAAATTCTCCCAAAACAGCCTCTGGGAGAATCTCGTTAGGGTTTATATTTAAATCAAGAGAAGAAATTTGATTACTACTAACAAAAAACACCCAGTGAAATTGCACAGTACCTATGTCTGTAGATGGCCAAGATGGCTACAAAGCATGGATGATGGAGCAAAAAGTCTGGTTTTTGGCAAGTCATTAACCTCTATCAACACCAGAAAAATGGCTGTCAGGGTCTTCACTGATCTCTTAAAAGTACACCTCCAGCATGGATAAAAGAAAAGCCACTGTATAATCCCCAAAGTGACTGGATAGCTCTTAGGTCTGCCTGTTAGCTTACTTGTTATAGGCCCAGAATGGCAAGCTCCATACCCTGACTTCCACTTTCTCTTGACTGAAGATTAAAGATCACAGGAAAAAAGTCTACTTCACAGGACTTTCGAAAGAAATAGGAGATCGTATCTCTGGGAATGCTTTGGAAACTGCAAAGTATTAATTAATTAATTAACTATTATTAGCAGTAATTGAGGTGCTGTGGAAGACACTAAAAATGAATAAGAACTTACCTTCAAGGAGTTTTTTTATCATGTACTTACAGGTACAATATATAAACAAATAAAATATTAATTAAAATTTGAAAATAGGTTCAAATTACAATGCAAGCAGTTTGCCAGATAACCATCAAATGGACTGTAAAAATTTGAGAAGGGATGATAAAGTATAGGTTTTTATTTGTTCCTAAACACACATATCAGAACTAACCAACAAAAATGAGTGTTACCCTTTTCGAAGTCATCACCTTCGCCATCCACAAGCATACTAAAAAGGTATTGCTGGGGCTTCCCTGGTGGCACAGTGGCTAAGAATCTGCCTGCCAATGCAGGGTACGCGGGTTCAAGCCCTGGTTCAGGAAGATCTCACATGCCATGGAGCAACTAAGCCTGTGTGCTGCAACTACTGAGCCTGCACCCTAGAGCCTGTGCTCTGCAACAAGAGAAGCCACCGCAATGAGAAGTCTGTGCGCCACAAAGATGAGTAGCCCCTGCTCGCTGCAACTAGAGAAAGCCCTCATGCAGCAATGAAGACCCAACGCAGCCAAAAATAAAATAAATTAAATAAATAAATTTATAAAGAAAAAAAGGTATTGCCATTTGTGAAACATTTTTGAAGTTTATGGGATTGCCTGAGACTATGGTATATAGTTTTTAAAAACCTAAAGTGATAATTTTGAAGATAGATTCAGTTTCTGGAAAGAACCAAGCATCAGATGGAACCAAGAGTGGTGAACGCAGAGGCTAATCAGACTGGATCATACTACCTTAGAGAGCAGAAACATGTGGCCACAGAATAATGAAATTAATCATTGTACATAAGACATATTATTTCTGAAGAGTATTCTCCAACAGTGGGTATCCCAAAAATATTTTGATTAAGGCAGTGCCTTAAAATAAGCTATTGGTTACAAGGGCAATATTAAATGGAGTGAATAAATTCTGATTTCTTCTTTATTTAAAAAAGAACTGGTTACTTTATATTCATACTCTGTAATTACACAGGACTTTAGAGGAGGGAGATATGGGAAAGCTTTACAGTCTAATTTGGGTTTGATGTTACTGAAGGATAGACAAGATAGGGTTGGGAGAGCAGACAAAGAGTGGATTTCAGGGAGGTGGAATGGTGTGTAAAAATCAATGGTGGGCTTTGTGTCCACCTAGAGAGGTGGGATAGGGAGGTTGGGAGGGAGACGCAAGAGGGAGGAGAAAGGGAATATATGTATATGTATAGCTGATTCACTTTGTTATACAGCAGAAACTAACACACCATTGTAAAGCAATTATACTCCAATAAAGGTGTTAAAAAAAATCAATGGTGGAGCACAGAGGATTTTTGTGGCAGTGAAACTATTCCTTATAGTACTTCAGTGATGGATACATGTCCTTATACATTTGTCAAAACCCATAGATGTATACCACCTAATATAAATATGGACTTTGGATGATGATAATGTATCAATATAGGTTAACCAATCATAACAAATACACCACCCCGGTGGGGGATGTTGATAAGTGAGAGATGTTGTGTGTGTGCAGGGGCAGAAGGCCTATGGGAATCCTATGTACTTTCTCCTCATTTATACTCTAAAAAATAAAGTCTACTTAAGAAAATGATGGTGGGAAAGCACAAGGCATTAATGGGGAGTGTGAGGAAATAAGAATTAGAAAGCATTCCAGGAAAAGGATAAAAGACTATAAATGAGAAAAGAAGGCAAAGTTCCAGGAAACAAAAGGATTACAGTATGCATACTACTATCCAACAGAACTTTCTGCAATGATGGAAATATTTTATAATCTGGGCAGTCGAATATGGTAGCCACTAGCCTCATGTAGCTACTGAGGACATGAAATGTGGCTAGTATGACTGAAGAAATGATATTTTGTTTTTATTTCTTTTTAATTAATTTAAATCTAAATAACCATATGTGGGTAACAGATACCATATTGAATAGTGTAGGATAGAGCATGGATTTGCAGTGAGCCTGCACTCTAGAGCCTGCAAGCCACAACTACTGAGCCCAGGTGCCATAACTACTGAAGCCTATGCACCTAGAGCCCAAGCTCCGCAACAAGAGAAGCCACCACAATGAGAAGGCCACGCACCATAACGAAGAACAGCCCTGCTTATCGCAACTAGAGAAAGCCTGCACGCAGCAATGACAACCCAACGCAGCCAAAAATAAATAAATAAATAAATTTATGGAAAAAAAGAAAGGCTATTGATAGAAATGCAGATTACTGTAAAAAGGAACTAGAAACTACAAAGGGGAGCCAATTAAAATTAGAAAACTCATTTGCCAAGATGAAAGCTGAGCTAAAGGCAATAGTTAGCAAACTGAATAATGTAGAAGAACAAATAAGTGATCTGGAAGATAGAATAATGGAAATCACCCAATCAGAACAGCAGACAGAAAGACAAATGAAAAAAAATGAAAATAATATAGGAGACCAATGGGATAATATAAAGCATGCCAATCTACACATAATAGGGATCCCAGAAGGAGAAGAAAGAGAATAGGGTATCAAAATGTATTTAAAGAAATTATGGCTGAATACTTCCCAAACCTAAAGAAAGAAACAGATATCCAGGTATAGGAAGCACAGAGGGTCCCAAACAAGATGAACCCAAACAGACCTATACCAAGACATATTATAACTAAAATGGCAAAAGTTAAAGAGAGGATTCTAAAGGCAGCAAGACAAAAACAAAGAGTTAGTTACCAGGGAACCCCCATAAGGTTATCAGCTAATTGCTCTACAGAAACGTTGCAGGCCAGAAGTGAGTGGCAAGATATATTCAAAGCCCTAAAAGGTAAAAACCTGCAACCTAGGATACTCTACCCAACAAGATTATCATTTAGAATAGAAAGAGACATAAAGAATTTCTCAGACAAGAAAAACCAAAAGAACACAATACTAAACCTATCCTAAAAGAAATATTGAAAGGTCGTCTCTAAATAGAAAAGAAGCAAGAATCTATAGCAAAGAGAAAAACCACAACTGGGAAGTAAATCACTTAAAAAAGCCAGTACACAGATAATAGTAATATAAAAATTTCTTCTGAAAGTGATGATAACTACAATGAACAGCAAAAGGATAAACATGAAGATGTAAAAGAGGACATCAAAATCATAAAATGTGGGGGAGGAGAGTAAGGAAATGTAGATTTTTTTTTTAGAATGTGTTTATGCCTATGTGACTATCAGTCTAAAGCAAGTAGATATAGTAATGGGTTAACATACTTGAAAAATAGGGTAACCACAAATCAAAAACATACAATAGGTTCACAAAAACCAAAAAGAAGAGAACACAAGCACAAGACAAAAGAAACCCATCAAACCACAAAAGAAAAACACAATAAGAAAAAGTAAGGAACAAGGAAGAAATACAAAATCAACTGGAAAGCAAGGTTTAAAATGGCAATAAATATCTATGAATAATTACCTTAAATGTTAATGGATTAAATGCTCTAATCAAAAGACAGAGAGTGGTAGTTAGATAATAAAACAAGAGCCTACAATATGCTACCTAGTTAGATAATAAAACAAGAGCCTACAATATGCTCCTACAAGAGACCCACTTCAGGGTGAAGGACACAGATTAAAAGTGAGGGGATGGAAAGAAATATTTCATGCAAATGGAAATGACAAAAAAGCGAGGGTAGCAATACTCATATCAGACAAAATATACTTTAAAACAAAATCCATAAAGAAAGATAAGAAGGCCACTATAAAAATGATAAAAGAATCAATATGAGATGAAGATATTATACCCATTAACATATATACACCCAATATACGAGCACCTAAATACATAAAAAAATACTAATAGACATAAAGGGAGAAATTGACAGGAATACAATATTCGTAGGAGACTTTAACACCCCACTGACACCAATGAACGGATCTTCCAGACAGAAAATCAATAAGGCAACAGAGATCCTAAATGACACAACAGAACAATTAGACTTAATTGATATTTTCAGGACAGTACATCCAAAAAAACCAGAGTACACATTCTTTTCAAGTGGTTGCACAGCACTGTGTATATACTTAATGCCACTGAATTGTACACTTAAATATAGTTAAAATGATAAATTTTATGCTACGTATATTTTACCACAATTTAAAAATAGCTCCCTAAACGTTTGATAGCTATAACAAGTATGTTAAAGCAGAAAGAAAAATTGACTTAAAAATAAGTAAATAAAATTTAGAAAAAGTAAAAGTGGAAGCATAATACAAACTCTCCTAGATAAATACAAACAACAATGATACCATTACAGACAACTATACTATGCTTTGCTTTATCAACAGTTTTTATTATGCAAATAAGAGCCTTAAGAGAGGGTGCCACTTCTCCTACATAAAACTTGTAATCATGCAGGATAGGGGACTTCCCTGGTGGTCCAATGGTTGGGACTTTGCTTTCCAGTGCAGGGCGTGCTGGTTCCATCCCTGGTCAGGGAGCTAGGATCCCACATGCCTCGAGGCCAAAAAACCAAAACATAAAACAGAAGCAATACTGTAACAAATTCAATAAAGGCCTTAAAAATGGTCCACATCAAAAAAAAATCTTAAAAAAAAATCATGCAGGGTAAAGGTATGTAAGTACTATTTTCAATTATGTAGGTGGATCAGACTGTGAAATGCTCTTATGTGGGGAAGCACAGCTAATGTATTAACTGAGACATTATTTATTGCACCTCAAATATTCATAAAAACTATCAAGCAATGCAAATATAAATCTAGGGACTATTAATGGGTCACTCTTATTTCAAGAATCCAACTGACACATAAATAGATCATGATAGACCCTATGTTGGGCTATTTTATTTCACAATCTCTTATTAAGCATTTACTAAGTATCAAATTATAGAGGATTTGAGCATTATGTTGAGCAGTTTGGACTTCATAGGTATGAGAAAAGAAGGCATAAGAGTGTTGGGAGATGAGACATAGTGTGGTAGTGACAGGATCTCATCTATGTCTTCAAAGAGAGAACACTGGGAGCAGAATTAGTGCAGAGAGACTGGCCTCATGAGCCTCCTAAATGGAGGCTTTTACGTTAACTTGGATGAGAAAAGATTAGTGCCTGAAATTGGAAAGCGGTAGTGGGGATGGAGAGAAAGGGATTAATCAGAAAGATATTTAGAAGTTTGGAAATTGAGAAATAATTCCGAGGTTATTATCTGGGAGGATTGGGTAGACATTTTTGATCTCAGGAGGTGTCTCTAAAGATATTAATTATTTCTCAGCCTCTATTTGTGGTACTCCCCTAGAAATACCATGGAAGTGCTAAGCACTCATTAGTGGCTTATTTTGGAATTTTAGCTATTTCTTCACTGAACAGCCCTGTCAAGAAGTTAATGATCTGTAAAACTCTTAACTGAACCGGGAAAAGGTCTTTAAATTAATTCTTTAAATCAAAGATCCTTTTATTGGATTTTCTATATTCTGATTTGCTTCTCTAAATCAATTGTACCTATCTTTCAGTGTGTGTTTTCTATTCCCTGAACTGTGAGGAAAATTTCATTAGTCTTTAATATTATCAAATGGAAACTCAACCTGTTAGTTTTCTAAGCATCAACATACCATAGACATTTAAAGCTCTAGTAAAATTAAATCAGCAGCTGTCATGAAGACTCTATTCCTAAGATGATATTTCTTCTATACTACTATTACTGCTACTACTACTAATAATGCTACTATTACTCTTACCATAACTACTACTATCATCATCATCACTACTAAAACTGGCTTACTTTAAGTGCTTTTATGTACCAGAAACTGTTCCATGTCTTTTCCGTGTATTAATTCATTAGTAAGTCAGCTTAATTAGTAAGCTGACTTACTAGTATTCACAACAGCACTCTACGGAAAGTACCGCTATTTCCCCTATTTGGTTAATAAGAAGATTGAGCCACAGGGTAGAGAAATAACTTGCCCAAGGTCACATAGTTATTAAGGGGCAACCCTGTTGGAGACTATTGCTTAGGTGGTCACCAATAAACCACTCCTCCGGGGATTCCTGCCCTGGTGGAATGCCCTCTAGCACTGAGGCCAAGCTTGGTCACATGACTTGCTCTCAACAATGAGGCATTAGCATGTGTTAGCAAGCAAGGTCTTATAAGTTGCTTGCACATTGGTGTTTGCTCAGCTGGTACACTTCTTTTGGGGACCCAGTTGCCATGTGCTGAAAAACCCAGCCACTTGGAGGATGCTAGAGGCCCTCCAGTCCCAGCCAACAGCCTGAACCAACTGCCAGCCGTGTGAGGGAGTCATCCCAGCCACTAGAGTCCCAGCCACCACAGTCCCAGCCACCATCTGACTGTAACTACATGAAAGACTCCAATCAAGACCAGCAGAACTGCCCATGTGAGTCCAAGCAACCCACGGAATCGTGAGAGATAATAAAAATGGTTGTTGTTTTAAGCTACTAAATTTTAGGGTGACTTATTATACAGAAATAGAAAAACAAAACAAAACCCAATCAAGTTTGGCTCCAAATCTGTGCTCTTAACCACTCTGCTATCCTGAGCTGAAGTTACCTTCCTAAATAATCATTTAAAATATATAAATATATATAAATAATCACTTAAAATATATTTAAATATATATAAAATACATATGTATTATATGTAAATAACTTAATGAGTATTTATTTACTGTATACTTATCATAACTACTTATTTTAAATTTATATTTATAAAATTTGTCTTTTCTGTGTGGTATACTATATTACTTATTATAAATTTCTACTGTAAATCCAAAATGTAACCTGGGAATTAAAACTAACAAACTTCCTATCCATTGCCAAGCACGTTCAGTTTAACCACAAGAACCAATCTGCAGAAAGGATTACATCTCTTTCACTAACTCTGCTAAGAATTTATAACAATAATATTCATTCACTTACTCAATCATTCAACAAATAATTAACATTTATTGCACAAATACTATGTGCTGGTAACCACGCTAAGCAGTCTACATACATTTGCTCCTCACAGCCACGAGGCTGTCCAAGAACTGGGGATGTACCAGGAACTATGCCTGAGGTCACAGCTGGTAAGTGGCAGAGCCTGGGTCAAGGCTCAAGTCCGTCTAACTTTCGAGTCCAAGCCTTTCCCTCACATGCTGCTGCACTTGATGCTGCCATACAGGCACTGTAAATTATGACAGCTAAGAATCTGACTGAAAGCATCACTGAATACCTAGTCTCATTAAAAAGCATTCAGGACTTCTCTGGCAGTCCAATGGTTAAGACTCCGTGCTTCCACTGCAGGGGGCTCACAGGTTCCATCCCTGGTTGGGGAAGATCCCGCATGCCACGCAGCATGGCCAAGGCGGGGTGGGGGGAAGCACTCCAAGCGCCTATTCCTAGTTTTCACTAAAACTGATATAGTCTACAATTTAAGATGTCTATAGATTATCTTCAAATTAATATACAAACACAAATTAGTGTTTGATGCATAAAACTCTTTTTCATGGATAACAGTTTACCCACACGTTAATTTGCAAAGATGTTAAGACTTTGCCTAGCTAAAGTCAGTGCTTAAATTATTAGTTCAATCTTCTACTCCAGGTAACTGATCAACCTGGACTACTCCAGTCTAGTTAGATGCAATCTTAACTCATGCAATGTATCACAGTGAATTCTAATGTTCTAGTCACCAATCTACTTCCTAATTCTTTCCCACTCATACTGGACTGAGAAGACTTTGAGAACAAGAAATATATATTTTTTAAATCTATGTTATTGCAGCATCTTTGGCAAAAGAATAAATCCTAGGGTAGAAGGAGGCCTCCCTCCAACTTTTCTCGTTCCTCTCCCAGCAGCCACCCACTTGGGCTGCCCTTCCACTGGCCAGTGGCTGAGAAAATCTGTTCATCCTACTGAGAAATAACAGTAATAACATAACTTTAAGTTATAATGAACAAAGTTTTCATTATTTTAAGTCATTTTTTTTCTTTCCATTTTGAAAGACTTTTAACTTACATGGTATGGGTTTAAGACTCGGAAGATGATATAAAAAGAAAGGAAAATTCCTAACACAAGGGCTACTGTATGATCCTCTGTTAAAATCCAAAATTAAAATCCAAAACATATCCTGGGAAGGAAAACACCTTAAGGTAGAGGTAGAAATAGTGATGTCTGAACTGAATTTTGAAGGACAAGAATGAGTTAGTTGTATGAGTAGATGTTTACAATCCCTTCCACCATTAACAGTAGAAGAACAAGGGTTAAGAAGTCTAAGTGAAGAGATTTCTTAGTCTATAGTAAATCACATATTGTCAAAAGAACCTTTTATGGATCATTTCATTGTCATCAGAGTAAACTAATCACAGCAAATGTTAAACATTAATTTTCTTAAATACCAAGTTAAATATTTAAACATAAATGGAAAGTACTACATGAGTATGCCTTTGATAAACATGGAAATTTGGAATCAGATAAATCAGAATACTTTGAATTATCACAATAAAGCAAGGCTTGAGGAGTCTTCTAAGAAGGATCAAAAGACTCCTAGAGGGGCTTCCCTGGTGGCGCAGTGGTTGAGAGTCCGCCTGCCGATGCAGGGGATACGGGTGCCCCGGTCCAGGAAGATCCCACATGCCGCGGAGCGGCTAGGCCCGTGAGCCACGGCCGCTGAGCCTGTGCGTCCGGAGCCTGTGCTCCGCAATGGGAGAGGCCACAACAGTAAGAGGCCCACGTACCGCAAAAAAAAAAAAAAAAAAAAAAAAAAAAGACTCCAAGAAATATTAGGCTTTTACAACGTGATTATGCAGAATGTTACTAAGTTGCATAATAACAAGTCATAATAATATGATACAATTGCAATTATATAAGGATTCCCCTTAACAAGCAACTTTTCCAAGGCAGATTTTCTACCTATAAGCTAAATACATTAATATCGGTGGAAGGTGAACAAGAACAAATGAACATAAACATAAAAATCAGGAAGAGTTTAAGGAAATCATCCAACTTAGAATAAATATGCATTTAATTTGCCTCCAGATTCCCTTATACCTGAGTGGTTTTAATCACCACAATGAAAATTAATAAATGATTTGTCAGTGCTTTAGGAGACAGTATAGTCTCCATCTGGTATACCCAAGGCTTGTGAAAACATTTTCCAGCACTACCCAGTGACAGAAAACATTGGTAAGGTAAGCTCTTACAGCTGAAATGCAGCAGTTGATTGCCAATGGAAGCTACAGGAAAGGATGATTAATATAAACAGGTTTATGTCCGTGCTTCACAGCAACATTACATAAAGCAGTGCTATTTCAGGAGACTTTTATATTTTAATTTCCAAGAGTCCATAGGGTAATGGATTTTTTTTCTTCATCTTGTTTGATCTTTGATATTTAAGACCAACTCCTGTGTTTTGTTTATTTTTTCTTTGCATTGGAAAAAGAACATAAAGTGAGTGACAACACATAATCAGGGCTAATTGGTATTTTTCAGAGAAAAAAAGAAGACACCTTTTATGATGAGCCAAATGCAAACATTTTACAAATAGGGTATCTTGCACCAAATAATCATGTCAGTAAAAAAAAGTGGTTATGTTGCATGCATGGAAGTATTTGTTAGTTTCAGATTTAATCACAGCAAGTGGTTTTAATTTATATTTCCCTAAAATTTGGCTATTACACAAAGCAAGAACTTTAAAGGACTAAATGATTGTCTTTTCCCTGAAGGAAAGAAACTGAAAGTTGATTTCAAACTGCAAGGAGTAATAGAGACAAAGCATTTTAAATAAAAATAAATAAAGTGGGGTAAGTAAACCATCCGATGGCCAGCTTGTTTCATACAAGATGATTTCGTTTCCTTTTTAAAAAAAAAACTTACTATTTTTGCACTCGATAAAAAGATCAGGATGATGCAAGCTAACTATTCCTCCTTAAAATATTATCAAATATGTAGGGGTCTTCTTGTTGCATTTTTGGTAAGATCTGTGTTGTCGAAACAGGTGATGACAGCAGTACTATTTTGTGTTATTTTAGCCGTCACTAGCCTTCCTAGTATTTTTCACCACTCCCACTCGCTGGCAGTATATCATGGCACAGTTTCAACAATTCTACTCTGAGCTGTAAGCTAACTGGGAAATGTCAACATGTAAAGCCATGTCTAGAATTAACCTGTCTTTAACAGGGGCAAACTCCCACATACTTTCTTCTCTCTCAAAACTTAATTACAGCAGAAGTACAGCAAAAAGGAGTGGAGAGAGTTGGATGAGGAGAGGCTAGAGACAACTCTACAACCAAAAGGTAAAATAATCATGCAAAATCCACCATGAACATTTAACTATGGAACTGGAAAACAATACTGTTTGTCTTGTCAGGGAACAAACTCTTCTAATTAAGAACCACATGGCCATCTGAGTGAGAGTCGCGATCCCTCCAAAGTGAAACGATCATGCCCTTCAGCTTATTGTGATGCATGCCACATCCCTTCCTCTGTGGAACATCTGACTCTAATTGAACAGCTATTGAGGTTCCTGCTGTGACATCCTAGAGGCATCATCACACTTTGAGGCATCAGCCTTGGCCGTGATCTGCCCCATGTCCCCTTTAATGACAAGAGGTCAACATTCTATCCTCAGCCAAGTTACGCATTATCTGATGGCTTCTCTTAGCACTGCCCCATGCCTGTTGACCTTGAAAAATGACCAGCAACCACAGGACAAATCGGCCAAGCCCCTGAAGGTCATGGCCCCCATGTAACCTAATCAGCATCTCTAAATAATTTGTCAGAATCAAGTTGAGAGTCATACACTGGAGGGACATTGCTGCCCACATACCTGAAACCTTTCTCAGATAAGTGGATCCATAAGGATTTATGTGGAAAGACCATGGAAACAAAAAAGAAATGTTCAAAACTTTTGGTAAGATTTGAGAAAACAGAGAAGTAAAAGGTGATTTTCAGATTAAAAAAATTGATTAAAGCATTTCTTGGATTCTCAACAATATGAGAAAATTTCACTGAGAAAAGAACAGAGATCTAAAGATCTGGACTGTCTTCAATACAAATGGCCTCTGACCATGCTAATAGCATCCTGGGGATCATAAAATGACATGAAAAAGAGCTCAGATGTTGTCTGTTGAGGAGCTCACTTCTCATTTGGGCTATTTATCCTGTGTTCCCTCAAAAATTAATTTGTTTTATACCCCACTGTCAAGGAGAATAAATATTTCTCATTCTCTCTTGTGCATATATAGTCCAAAGCTACTCATACTGTTCCAGCACAAAACAAAACAAAACACAATGTATTTCCAATCTAGTTTTGATTGAGGTTTCATTTAAATCGACTTTTTAACAACTGTGGATAATGTGAATATGCTGGTGGGGTCCACTGAAACATCAGAAAAGATGCTATCTAATTGTAGGCCACATGGTGTAAATTGTTGATTTTGTTTCAATAGTACAGATTTAGAGTTAAATTAATTTAGAAAAAATGGACACGGACCCTGACAGAATTATAGGAATTATTAAAGTAATTAGCTTGTAACTACTGCCTTCGAACTGTTGACTTTCAGATCTGTATTATCTAGATTGGATCTCTCTAAGGCCCAGACCCAGCTTTTGAATTGTCTCCTGGGCAGCTCCACCTAGATGTCTCAGGAGCCCCCGAATCTCCATGTGACCAGAACACATCTCTCAGCTCTCTTCCCAGCCCACCATCAACCTGCTCCTCCTTTGGCTTTTTCCACACACTCTACATGCAATAATTCAAATCAGGAACTGGACTTCATCCTAGATGCCTTTACCCCTCACTTCCAAGCAGTCTCTAAATCCTGGTATTTATAACACCTTGACTTCTCTCAAATCTCTTCCCCTCTCTCCATTTCTACTATCCTTATCAAATGTCAGGCCTTCATTATTTCTTGACTGGACTTTTTTGTTTTAGTTTTTGGTTTTTTTGGCTGCATTGGGTCTTCGTTGTTGCATGTGGGTTTTCTCTAGTTGTGGCAAGTGGGGGCTACTCTTCGTTGAGGTGCGTGGGCTTTTCATTATGGTGGCTTCTCTTGTTGCAGTGCGCAGGCTCTAGGGCATACGGGCTTCAGCAGTTGTGGTGTGCGGGCTCAGTAGTCATGGCTCATGGGCTCTAGAGTGCCGGCTCAGTAGTTGTGGTGCACAGGCTTAGTTGCTCTGTGGCATGTGGGATCTTCCTGGACCAGGGCTCAAACCCATGTCCCCTGCATTGGCAGGCAGATTCTTAACCACTGTGCCACCAGGGAAGTCCCTTGACTGGACTTTAACAATATCCTCTACTATGGCTCTTTCTGCTTCAAGTTTCTCTTCACTCTTCATGCATCTCTAATATTACTACTCCATTACCTCAGTGGTTACCCACCACCCACAGGACAAAGACTCATCCAAATGCCCTCTCTTCATCTAGGACTTCACCTATAACCTTCAACTCTCTCTCCTTGGTGGGCCTCCTGTTTTCTGGCCCTAGAAAAGTAACTGCAGGTCCTGTTTGACCCTGGCCCTCTGGACACCAGGGGTTGGAATGCCCTGAGTCCCTTGTCTGCCTTCTGAATGCCACTTGGGTACCTCCAAACAGAGTGAAGTCCTTTTTCCATAGTTCCATGTTTATACCCTGTTTCTTATAATTTTATACATATCTATTCCCTTTCCCACCAAACTGTGAGCTCCTCAAAAACAGAATCCATGTGCTGTCCATATTTCTGTCTTAGCATCTATCACAATGCATGGTGTACAGGAGGAAACTTAATAATGTTGAGTAGATAAATAAATGAACCAATCAAGCACTAAAAGATGCTTCAACTCTTAGATTCAAAGCCACATAAATAAGGCAGAAAATATAGAGGCAAAACTGATGGCATCTACAGTTTGAATAGTCCCTAATCAAACATTAGTGAAATATTATTTATAAGGAAGAAAATTAAGTCCCTGAGAAACATAATGCTAATTATATAAAAATCCAGGCGGTGCCTTGCATTTGTATTATAACATTAGTAGAAAAGAGTAAAAACACTTACAGATAAAGGTGAAATTTCAGGAAATCTGAATTTTATTTTCAGTCAATTACAACCTAAGGGCAAATTAAATGTTCTCATCTGAAAAACTAAAAATGACATCATAATCCTATTACTTTTTACCATTTCATGATTATACAGTGTTATCAGAGTCTGAGGTGTGTGGTTTAGCATCACTTTTTTTGTATGAATATCTATAGTGATCAAGGCACTAGACCTTGGGGAAGAGACAAAGACTTCTTAAGTGACTGTGATGTAGAAGTACACTCTCTAAAAAGGAATATAAAATGGAAAGCCCCATAAGTTCCTTAGCTCAGGCCAGCTTTCTTATTGCATAAGATTTACTATAAAGATTGAGCTGAAAAGTTGCAAAAAATCTTAACATCAGTATAGCAGATGTTAGACATACTTTGAGCTCCAGATGTCCACAAATAGCCTTGCTACACTGAGTCAGACCCATGGGTCACCCATCCCAGAATCACATGTCTTTATAGAGATCAAGGGATGATTGTGGGATGCCATGATTTTCCACCAAAATGCCAAACTCAACATGATAAGCAAGTATTTCTCAAATATCCTCAGTTTCCTAAATAACTTATTGAAAAGCTATCATCCTCAAGTTGATTTAAATCCTTCCTGAAAAACAAAATTTACTACATACTCCCGATCTGGACCTAGGGAATTGGCTGGACTTGAATCAGAATTGTTCTCAGAATTGCAGGATGAGAAAGTCCAACACAGAGGGCTTTAAAGGGATTTCACCAAGGGCAGGGAAGTACTGTCCACAATAACTGTGTAAATCTAGAGCCATTTTTAGAAGTTGCCTTCAATTTAATATAAATTTCATGTTTTCTCATTGTAAATGATCAGAAACCAACACAACTGTAAATGTAGAAAAAAATGCAGAAGCTATAACTTTGTCACACATCTTTATTACCTTTAAAAATAACTAATGAAAAACATTCACACACACACACACACAAAAATCAAATGGGGGGAAAAAAGAGAGAAGCTGTAAAAGGAAAAGCCCAGAAGATCCTTTTAAGTGTAAGGCACATAAATTTTTCTTTCTCTCTTTTTTTTAACAGCCCTCCTCTGTGGGAACAAAAAAAAAAAAAGTTTTTATGTGATCAGTCAGAACTTCTAGATAGTAACTAAAACAGAGAGAAACAGACACTAAAAAGAGTTAGGTCCAACCTTGGAGACCAAAACAGAGTTCATGTTCTTCCCATCGCTCCTAGAAATATTCACCTCAAAAAGATAAATAAGATACATTTATTCTTATAACCTCAGATGCTAAAGTCCTCTCTAAATCTTCTGAAACCAAAATTCTTTACCAAATCCACTTTAGCATCAGGTATAATACTTTATTTTAAACTGCTTCACAATGAGATTTAAACAGCTATTTCCATGCTGGTAACTAGGAAATTGCTTATTAGGTTATATCTTCATTAGGTTTGTTTATCCATGTTTGAACATGATTTCTTTATGGAGTCATCTTTTTGGGTAAAAACTCCTAATCCATCTTTAAAAGCACTGAATTATTTCTAAGTACAGTTTAATCTTTGTATGAATACTTGCTAAGAGGTACAGCAAATTGACGTTGGTATAATATATGACTCTAGAATTAGAACTTCATAATGGCACTTCCTATGTCCAAAGAAATTTCTCTATCTCCTGAAATGAAAAAGTTTCTCCTTGATATTCCTTTCATGGAATGGGAGAAATATATGTGTGTGTATGTATATGTATATATATTAGTCCAAAGACTTGAAATGTCCAAGGGCTGAATTTTTGGTAATTATTCAGGAGAACAGATAGTAGGAATTTTGATTGAATCAGAGGTATACACTCACTTGATTTGCAATCAAAATGTTTCCTTAGTAAAGACCGCAGACCACATTATTATATCACATACTTAAACACGAAGACAAATAATGGTGATGAATGAAAGTAAAGATCTTGCCGATGAATTTCATTCTCTGTAAGTGAAATTACACCACCATAAAAAGCTCTTATTCTGTATACATGTCCTGAAGATATTTTGTTTTGTCAGTTCTCCAACCTTTTCTTTTCTGATTACTAATTTCAACTCTGGAAATCAGTCAAATAAATAAAAACAAACACACAAAATGTAGTTGAAGAGGCAAGTTTTGAAGTTTTTCTGCATTGGGCAAGTAAACCAGTTAACCTTTCTTCTAGATACTGTGTTAATCTTAAGAACTTTTTCTCCTCCTTACATTTATGGAAGGGCAAAATGTTCTTTAAACAATGTATCTATCCTCTTACAGAGACACATGTGTGAAAAAACTATTGATTCAGGTAAAATAATTCTTGGTATCAATTATAGTTTTATTTCCATAGAAAATTTAGAATTATAAAACAGGCTCCCGTTAAAATTTTATGTTCACACACAGGTGGTAGGAATGTGATATAATTTTTTAAAATATGGATTTAAGTCAGTTTAACTATGTTTATATTTACATCATTTTAAAATCATGGCAGGTTAAATATTCTTTATAATCAGGACAGCTACCCCCTAACAGAATCTCTAAACAAACTAATGTAAATATTATTTGAGAGGCTCCACATGCTGCGAAGGTATCATGTGTCTTAAAAAAAAATTGGGCCATTCCCAAGTAGAGACTTTCCATCATACCTCCTTTAACTGTCCCTGGAAGAAGTGTCACGAGAGAAAGAAGACAAACGTGTTTTATGTAGTAATGCTACACTGAATGAAAATTTTAATATTTTTACTTCCATTTTTGCAGTCTGGGTTTCACAGTTAATTATAGTAGATTAAAGTTACAAAAACAGAAAAGGAAAAGCCCTAGCAATTCCATAGATCTCATGGGAACTGTTATGGCACTTAACCAAAAAGGAATTCTAAAATTAACCAAAGTTAATTCACTCATTTTTGTTCAATAAATATTGGTCACATACTACCTGTGTATTAGGAAAACAAATTACATTGATAATTACTGATTCATGATTTATAATCAATCATATGGGAAAGTGGATCTGTTTGCTTTCAACGGTTGCATAAAACAACTTTTAGATTTTTAGGTCTAATGCATTCTTTTTTTTTTTTTGTGGTACACAGGCCTCTCACTGTTGTGGCCTCTCCCGTTGCAGAGCACAGGCTCCGGACGCACAGGCTCAGCGGCCATGGCTCACGGGCCCAGCCGCTCCACGGCATGTGGGATCCTCCCAGACCAGGGCACAAACCCGTGTCCCCTGCATCAGCAGGTGGACTCCCAACCACTGCGCCACCAGGGAAGCCCCTCTAATGCATTCTTAAAAATTGAGTCCTCCTTTAAGATTGTTTAGATACTAACAAACAAGCTAGAAATTTTAGCCCAGTAAACTTTGCCCTAGACTGACAGTGAATTGTCCTTGTTTCTATGTGAAATTCACTGAGTCATAACTGGTGAATTTGTACCATATCTGTACCATACTCAAAGGAGATCTGTACCATACTCAAAGGAGATAACAGTAGTACCAATGATTTTTCCATTAAAGAGGATAATATTTCATTTGTTCATTCAATGAACATACATTGAGCACTTTTTACATGCAAGGCACATACTGGGTTCTAAAGATACAAAAATGGAGTCCTTTACCCTCAGTGAAATGACAATATAATAGAAAAAATTACAGTATGTTTATGGAAATTGACAAGCTAATTCTTCTCATTAAAATGCAAAATGCAAAAGCTAAGGTTAGTTAAGTCTATCGTGATAAGGCACAAAGTTAGAGGGCTTACACTAACCACATATCAAGATGCATGATAAAGCTATAGTAAGATAATGTGATATTGGCATACGAATAAACAAATATATCAATGGAATAGAATTTTAAAATCCACAAGTAAGTCTATGCATAAAGGATCACAGGATTTATAGCTAATGCACCACTGAAGAACTATAAGGAAAGGAAGGTCTTTTTAATAAATGGTACTAGGACAACTGGATATCCATATAGGAAAAAAAAAGAAATCTTGACTCTTATACCACATTATATACAAAAATCAAGACCAGATGGATTGTACATCTAAACATCAAAAGTAAAACAATAAAACTTTAAAGAAAAAACATAGAATATAATTTTCAGATATTTGGGATGGATAAAGATTTATTAAACAGGTTACAGAAAGTGCTATATAAAAGAAAAAATAAATTAGGTTACATTAATTTAAAAAATATTTTCACCAAAAGAATAATTACAAGAGTGAAAAAGAAAGCCACAGGGTGGGGGAAGATATTTGCAATATGTATATCGACAAATGACTTTTCTCCTGAACATGTAAATGACTCTCACAAATCAATACGAGAAAAGGGGTACAAGTCTTAAAGTCATTTCATATAAGTAAATATAAGAAAAAGTTCTCCAATGAATTAGCCATCATGGAAATGCAAATTAGACCCACAATGCAATATCACAATACACCCATCAGAATGGCTGAAATGAACAAACACACACACACACACACATTACCAAGTGTCATTGAGAATGTGGAATGACTGAAACTCCCATATACTGCTAGACTATAAATTGGTAAAATTAGTTTGGAAAACTTACAGGATCTCCTATAGTCCACTCTTGCCACTATTATTCAACAACAGTTTTGGAAGTCCTAGCCACAGCAATCAAGGAAGAAAAGTAAATAAAAGGAATCCAAATTGGAAAAGAAGTAAAATTGCCAGTTTGCAGATGACATGATACTATACATAGAAAATCCTAACGATGCCACCAGAAAATGAGAGCTCATCAATGAATTTGGTAAAGTTGCAGGATATAAAATTAATACACAGAAATCTCTTGCATTCCTATACACTAACAAGGAAAGATCAGAAAGAGAAATTAAGGAAACAATCCCATTTACCACTGCAACAAAAAGACTAAAATACCTAGGAATAAACCTACCTAAGGAGGCAAAAGACCCGTACTCAGAAAACTATAAGATACTGATGAAAGCAATCAAAGACAACAAACACAGATGGAGACATATACCATGCCCTTGGACTACAAGAATCAATATTGTGATAATGACTATACTACACAAAGCAATCTACAGATTGAATACAATCCCTATCAAACTACCAATGGCATTTTTCACAGAATTAGAACAAAAAATTTTACAATTTGTATGGAAACACAAAACACCATAAATAGCCACAGCAATGTTAAGAAAGAAAAATGGAGCTGGAGGAATCAGGCTAGCTGACTTCAGACTAAACTACAAAGCTACAGTAATCAAGACAGTATGGTACTGGCACAAAAACAGAAATATAGATCAGTGGAACAGGATAGAAAGCTAGAGATAAACCCATGCTCATAAGGCCACCTAATCTATGACAAAGGAGGCAGGACTATACCATGGAGAAAAGACAGTCTATTCAATGTGTGGTGCTGTGAAAAGTGGACAGCTACATGTAAAAGAATGAAATTAGAACACTCCCTAACACTATACACAAGAGTAAATTCAAAATGGACTAAAGACTTAAATTTAGGCCAGACACTATAAAACTCTTAGAGGAAAACATAGGCAGAACACTCTGACATAAATCACAGCAAGATCTTTTTTGACCCACCTCCTAGAATAATGAAAATAAAAACAAAAATAAACAAATGGGACCTAATTAAGCTTAAAAGTTTTTGCACAACAAAGGAAACCAGAAACAAGAGGAAAAGACAACCCTCAGAATGGGAGAAAATATTTGCAAAGGAAGCAACTGATGAAGGATTAATCTCCAAAATATACAAATAGCTCATGGAGCTGAATATTAAAAAATCAAACAACCCAATCAAAAAAATGGGTGGAAGACCTAAATAGACATTTCTCTAAAGAACACAAACAGATGGCCAAAAAACATATGAAAAGATGGTCAACGTCACTAATTATTAGAGAAACGCAAATCAAAACTACTATGAGGTATCACCTCCTACTGGTCAGGATGCCCATCACCAAAAAAAATCTACAACCAATAAATGCTGGAGAGGGTGTGGAGAAAAGGAAACCCTACTGCACTGTTGGTGGGAATGTAAATTGGTACAGCCATACTGGAGAATGGTACGGAGGTTCCTTAAAAAACTAAAAATAGAACTACCATATGACCCAGCAATCCCACTACTGGGCATATACCCTGAGAAAACCATAATTCAAAAAGATACATGCACCCCAATGTTCATTGCAGCACTATTTACAATAGCCAGGACATGGAAGCAACCTAAATGTCCATCAACAGAGGAATGGATAAAGAAGATGTGGTACATACATACAAAGGAATATTACTCATCCATAAAAAGGAACGAAATAGTGACATTTGCAGAGATGTGGATGGACCTTGAGACTGTCAAACAGAGTGAAGTAAGTCAGAAAGAGAAAAAGAAATGTCATATAATATTGCTTATATGTGGAATCTAGAAAAATGGTATAGATGAACTTATCTGCAAAGCAGAAATAGAGACACAGATGCAGAGAACAAACATATGGATACCAAAGTGGGAAAGGCGAGGTCGGATGAATTGGGATACTGGGATTGACATATATACACTACTATATATAAAATGGATAACTAATAAAAACCTACTGTATAGCACAGGGAACTGTACTCAGTGCTCTGTGGTGACCTAAATGGGAAGGAAATCCAAAAATGAGGGATATATGTATATGTATAGCTAATTTACTTTGCTGTACAGCAGAAACTAACACAATATTGTAAAGCAACTATACTCCAATAAAAATGAATAATAAAAAAATGGCTAAAATGAAGAACACACAAACACACACACACACACTTATACACACACACAAACATTACCAAGTATCATTGAGGATGTGGAACAACTGAAACTCCCATATATTACTGGACTATAAATTGGTAAAATTAGTTTGGAAAACTGACAGGATCTGCTATAGCCAAATATGCACATACCTTATGATACAACAGTTCCATTCTAGGAATATTTCCAACAGAAAGATATATATTCACCACAAGATATGTATAAGAATGTTCATAAATGTATCAATAATATCTTCAAATTAGATCATTAGGAGTAAAACAAATAAATTATTTTACTGTAATACTATACTGAAGTTAAAGTGAATGAACTATAGCTACATAGAACAAAATGGATAAATCTTCTAAATATATTCAATTAAAGAATACAGACCCACACATACTATATGATTCCACTTCAGTAAAGTTCAAAGGAAGGCAAAACTAATCTAGGGTGGTATTTTTTGGGAATAGTGGTTACCCTTCCTTGGAAGAAAGTAATATCTTGAAGGGGAAAAAAGGGGACTTCTTGGGTGCTGATTATGTTCTGTGATGTTAGTTTAGATAGGTGTGTTCACTTTGTGAAAATTTTGTTAGGTTGAACATTTACTGATTTGTGCACTTTTTATATGTATGCTATACTTTAAAAGTCACTTTAAAAATTACAGTATGAAAACTTTCAATTCTGGCCATGATTTTGTCTCCCACTGTAAACAAATGAACTTGCCCTCCCACCAAAAAACAACAAGAAAACTGGACAAAATACAAAGCAACTATTTTCAGAAAATGGATAAGCAGCAGTGCAGGGCTGTTTTCCCTAAAAGAAGGGAAACAAATGAAATTATCTCTATGATCGTCTCTGCATTTCTCCTGGAAATAATTTCTAGACTGTAGTGCAGGAAGGGGCAGTCCAACCAAAGTACAGTGGTCTGTTCAATTAGGAGACAGATTAGAACTCAGGAAGGCCAAGGCAGCTCTAATTTGGAAGACAGAATACCAGAGAGGAATCAGCTATGCAGAGAAGGAGCTCCAGAAATCTTCATGAGGGCGTCTTGGTTTTTTGTTAAATGTAGGATGCACATGTATATAATAAAATTCTACAAGACCAAGTGAACAACTATGAGGGAATTGGAGCTAAAATATTCTCAGAGCTCACATAGGGCTGGAAGACATTCACATGTTTTAAACAGCCAGAGTAGAGAGATACCATTGAAAACATGGAACATTCAGTAGAGACTGCAGAACGGTCACAACTTTGTAGCAGGGCTAAAGTAGTGGTAAAATAAGAGATACTCTAGATCCATCCTAAATAACTTAAAAACAAGCTTTGAAAGAATCACCATGATCCAAAAGTAACTTAACTACTTGAAAGACAAACTAAAAACACTTTAAAGTGGAACAGTGAAATCCAGACATTCAACAATGTAACATTTACAATGTCCAATGTCCCATCAAAAATAACAAAGATGCTGGGAAACATGACCCATATCCAGGAGAAAAATCAATCCACAGAAACAGACCCACAAATGACAGAGATAATGAAATTAGCAAAGATTTTAAAGCAGCTATAGCAAATATATCAAGGGTTTAAAGGAAAACTATAAATTATATATTTAATAAGCACAAAAAATCTCAAGTAGAATAAAGAAAAAGAAGACCATTCAAAGCTAAATTATACTCAAATTGCTGTAAGCAATGATAAAGAGAAAATCTTAATTTCAGCCACCAAAAAAAGATATTATGTACAGAAGAACAAAGATAAAAAATGACAGTGGAATTATTATCAGAAAATTATTAGACAAACATTTTTAAAGTAATGATAGAAAAAAATGGACTTGGGCAGGGAATCCTGCTAGGCTCCCACATCAGGACCCCCACCTGCAAAAGCCCCCTCCAGCCTGTGGATCCTGGGGGGTACAGGAGGGAGGCCTGGGGAGAGCAAGAGAGGCAGGCGGGAGGGGTCCTCTAGGACCAGGGGAGTGGGAGAGGAGCAGAGGGTGTTTGCCCCGCCCACTTGGGCCCAGGAATCCTGATGGGTTCCCAGGTGGGGTCGCCCACCCTGTGAGACCAGAGGCACAAGGCACAGCTGGACCCCTTCTGTTCATGCTGAGCCTAAGCCCAACACTCCACCCCGCCCCCCAGGGCCTTTTCCAGCCTTGTGGGTCCTAAGCATAGGCTCCGCCCTCCACAGCCAAGGCCTTTACTGTCTTTTTTTTTCTTCTTCTTCTTCTTCTCTTTTTTACTACGGTGGTTCTGTTTTACCTTCCAGTTCTTGTTTCATCTATATTTTTACTTTTATATTTTTTCTAACATATCTGTTAGTTTCCTAACGTAATTTTATTTTTTACTCTTTGCTATTATTCCCCCCCCTTTTTTTTTTGGCTGCCCCAGGTGGCTTGCAGGATCTTGATTCATGAGCCAGGGGGTGGGTGGAAGCTCCTGCAGTGGGAGCTCCAAGTCCGAACCACTGGACTAACAGAGAACCTCAGACCCCAAGGAATATTTATCAGAGTGAGGTCTCCCAGAGTTCTTCATCTCGGCACCAAGACCCAGCTCTACCCAACAGCCTACAAACTCCAGTGTTGGAAGCCTCAGGCCAAACAACCAGTAAGACAGGAACTCAATCTCACCCATTCAAAAAAAAAAAAATGAGATGGTAAAAAAATATGTCACAGATGAAGAAGCAAGGTAAAAACCTACAAGACCAAATAAATGAACAGAAAATAGGCAATCTACCTGAAAAAGAATTCAGAGTAATGATACTAAAGATGATCCAGAATCTCGGAAATAGAATGGAGGCACAGATTGAGAAAATACAACAAATATTTAACAAAGATCTGAAAGAACTAAAGAACAAACAAAGAGAGATGACGAACAGAATAACTGAAATAAAAAATACACTAGAAGGAATCAATAACAGAATAACTGAGGCAGAAGAATGAATAAGTGAGCTGGAAGACAAACTGGCGGAAATAACTGCCAAGGAGCAAAATAAAGAAAAAAGAATGAAAAATTTGAAGACAGTATCAGAGACCTCTGGGACAACACTAAACACACCGACATTCAAATTATAGGGGTCCCAGAGGAAGAAGAGGAAAAGAAAGGGTCTGAGAAAATATTTGAAGAGATTATAGTTGAAAACTTTCTAACATGGGAAAGGAAATAGTCACCAAAGTCAAGGAAACAGAAAATAAATAAGGAAACATAAGTTTTAAATGACACAATAGACCAAATAGATTTAATTGATATTTATAGAACATTCCACCCGAAAGTGGCAGCATAGACTTTCTTCACAAGTGCACATGGAACATTCTCCAGGATAGATCGTATCTTGGTTCACAAATCAAGCCTTGGCAAATTTAAGAAAATTGAAATCATATCAAACATCTTTTCTGGTTTTTCCACAGAGCTGGAACTCCTGGCTCAGGGTCTCTTCCCTCTGCCATCACAGAACTGCCCCAGAGCCTGAGGGGAGGGCGGCCTCACTGAGGCTGCCAGCTCTGGAGGGGCCCTGGCAGCTGAAGCCATGACAGTCCTGGGGATCACGGGCTGGAGAGATATCAATAAATACTTTTTAAGAGTAGTTGAGGAAGATGGCACAAGAATAAGATGCGGAGATCACATTCCTCCCCACAGATACATCAGAAATACATTTACACGTGGAGTTGCTCCTATAGAACACCCACTGAACGCTGGTAGAAGACCTCAGACCTCCCAAAAGCCATGTGGATAAAAGGCTCTTGGTGCTCCAGCCAGGAGTCAGTGCTGTGCCTCTGAAGTGGGAGAGCCCACTTCAGGACACTGGCCACAGGAGACCTCCCAGGTCCACGTAATATCAAATGGCGAAAATCTCCCAGAGACCTCCATCTCAACACTAAGACCCAGCTTCACTCAACGACCAGCAAGCTACAGTGCTGGACACCCTATGCCAAACAACTAACAATATAGGAACACAACCCCACCCATTAGCAGAGAGCCTACCTAAAATCATAATAAGGCCACAGACACCCCGAAACACACCACCAGATAAGGACCTGCCCAACAGAAAGACAAGATCCAGCCTCATCCACCAAAACACAGGCACTAGTCCCCTCCACCAGGAAGCCTACACAACCCACTGAACCAACTTTGGCCACTGGGGACAGACACCAACAAAACGGGAACTACGAACATGCAGCCTGCAAAAAGGGGACCCCAAACACAGTAAGATAAGCAAAATGAGAAGACAGAAAAACACACAGCAGATGAAGGAGCAAGATAAAAACCCACCAGACCTAACAAATGAAGAGGAAATAGGCAGTCTACCTGAAAAAGAATTCAGAATAATGATAGTAAAGATGATCCTAAATCTTGGAAATAGAATAGAGAAAATACAAGAAACATTTAACAAGGACCTAGAAGAACTAAAGAGGAAACAAGCAATGATGAACAACACAATAAATGAACTTAAAAATACTCTAGAAGGGATCAATAGCAGAATAACTGAGGCAGAAGAATGGATAAGTGACCTGGAAGATAAAATAGTGGAAATAACTACCACAGAGCAGAATAAAGAAAAAAGAATGAAAAGAGCTGAGGACAGTCTCAGGGACATCTGGGACAACATTAAATGCACCAACATTTGAATTATAGGGGCCCCAGATGAAGAAGAGAAAAAGAAAGGGACTGAGAAAATTTTGAAGAGATTATAGTTGAAAACTTCCCTAACATGGGAAAGGGAATAGTTAATCAAGTCCAGGAAGCACAGAGAGTCCCATACAGGATAAATCCAAGAAGAAATACACCAAGACACATATTAATCAAACTATCAAAAATTAAATACAAAGAAAACATACTAAAAGCAGCAAGAAAAAAACAACAAATAACACACAAGGGAATCCCCATAAGGTTAACAGCAGATCTTTCAGCAGAAACTCTGCAAGACAGAAGGGAGTGGCAGGACATATTTAAAGTGATGAAGGAGAAAAACCTACAACCAAGATTATTCTACCCAGCAAGGATCTCATTCAGATTTGATGGAGAAATTAAAATCTTTACAAACAAGCAAAAGCTGAGAGAGTTCAGCACCACCAAACCAGCTTTACTACAAATGCTAAAGGAACATCGCTAGGCAGGAAACACAAGAGAAGGAAATGACCTACAATAACAAACCCAAAACAATTAAGAAAATGGTATTAGGAACATGCATGTCGATAATAACCTTGAATGTAAATGGATTAAATGCCCCAACCAAAAGACACAGACTGGCTGAATGGATACAAAAACAAGACCCATATAGATGCTGTCTACAAGAGACCCACTTCAGACCTAGGGACACATACAGACTGAAAGTGAGGGGATGGAAAAAGATATTCCATGCAAATGGAAACCAAGAGAAAGCTGGAGTAGCAATTCTCATATCAGACAAAATAGACTTTAAAATAAACACTACTACAAGAGTCAAAGAAGGACACTACATAATGATCAAGGAATAGATCCAAGAAGAAGATTTAACAATTGTAAATATTTATGCACCCAACATAGGAGCACCTCAATACATAAGGCAAATACTAACAGTCATAAAAGGGGAAATCGACAGTAACACATTCATAGTAGGGGACTTTAACACCCCATGTTCACCAATGGACAGATCATCCAAAATGAAAATAAATAAAGAAACACAAGCTTTAAATGATACATTAAACAAGATGGACTTAATTGATATTTATAGGACATTCCATCCAAAAACAACAGAATACACATTTTTCTCAAGTGCTCATGGAACATTCTCCAGGATAGATCATATCTTGGGTCACAAATCAAGCCTTGATAAATTTAAGAAAATTGAAATCGTATCAAGTAACTTTTCCAACCACAACAATATGAGACTAGATATCAATTACAGAAAAAGAGCTGTAAAAAATACAAACACATGGAGGCTAAACAATACACTACTTAATAACAAAGTGATCACTGAAGAAATCAAAGAGGAAATTAAAAAATACCTAGAAACAAATGACAATGGAGACACGACGACCCAAAACCTATGGGATGCAGCAAAAGCAGTTCTAAGAGGGAAGTTTATAGCAATACGATCCTACCTTAAGAAACAGGAAACATCTCAAACAAACAACCTAACCCTGCACCTAAAGCAATTAGAGAAATAAGAACATAAAAACCCCAAAGTTAGAAGAAGGAAAGAAAGCATACAGATCAGATCAGAAATAAATGAAAAAGAAATGAAGGAAAAGATTGCAAAGATCAATAAAACTAAAAGCTGGTTCTTTCAGAAGATAAACAAAATTGATAAACCTTTAGCCAGACTTGTCAAGAAGATAAGGGAGAAGACTCAAATCAATAGAATTAGAAATGAAAACGGAGAAGTAACAACTGACACTGTAGAAATACAAAGGATCATGAGAGATTACTATAAGCAACTCTATGCCAATAAAATGGACAATCTGGTAGAAATGGACAAATTCTTAGAAATGCAAAACCTGCTGAGACTGAACCAGGAAGAAATAGAAAATATGAACAGACCAATCACAAGCACTGAAATTGAAACTGTGATTAAAAATCTTCCAACAAACAAAAGCCCAGGACCAGATGGCTTCACAGGCGAATTCTATCAAACATTTAGAGAAGAGCTAACACCTATCCTTCTCAAACTCTTCCAAAATACAGCAGAGGGAGGAACACTCCCAAATTCATTCTGCGAAGCCACCATCACCCTGATACGAAAACCAGACAAAGATGTCACAACGAAAGAAAAGTACAGGCCAATATCACTGATGAACACAGATGCAAAAATCCTCAACAAAATACTAGCAAACCGAATGCAAAAGCACATTAAAAGGATCATACACTGTGATCAAGTGGGGTTTATTCCAGGAAAGCAAGGATTCTTCAATATACACAAATCAATCAACGTGATACACCATATTAACAAATTGAAGGAGAAAAGCCATATGATCATCTCAATAGATGCAGAGAAAGCTGTTGACAAAATTCAACACCGATTTATGATAAAAACTCTGCAGAAAGTAGGCATAGAGGGAAGTTTCCTCAACATAATAAAGGCCATATATGACAAACCCACAGCCAATATCGTCCTCAATGGTGAAAAACTGAAAGCATTTCCACTAAAATCAGGAACAAGACAAGGTTGCCCCTCTCACCACTCTTATTCAACATCGTTTTGGAAGTTTTAGCCACAGCAATCAGAGAAGAAAAAGGAATCCAAATCGGAAAAGAGGAAGTAAAGCTGTCACTGTTTGCAGATGACATGATACTATACATGGAGAATCCTAAAGATGCTACCAGAAAACTACTAGAGCTAATCAATGAATTTGGTAAAGTAGCAGGATACAAAATTAATGCACAGAAATCTCTGGCATGCCTATACACTAATGATGAAAAATCTGAAAGTGAAATTAAGAAAACACTCCCATTTACCATTGCAACAAAAAGAATAAAATATCTAGGAATAAACCTACCTAAGGAGACAAAAGACCTGTATGCAGAAAATTATGAGATACTGATGAAAGAAATTAAAGATGATACAAATAGATGGAGAGATATACCATGTTCCTAGATTGGAAGAGTCAACATTGTGAAAATGACTGTACTACCCAAAGCAATCTACAGATTCAATGCAACCCCTATCAAACTACCAATGGCATTTTTCACAGAACTAGAACACAAAATTCCACAATTTGTATGTAAACACAAAAGACACCGAATAGTGAAAGCAATCTTGAGAACGAAAAATGGAGCTGGAGGAATCAGGTTCCCTGACTTCAGACTATACTACAAAGCTACAGTAATCAAGACAGTATGGTACTGGCACAAAAACAGAAAGATAGATCAATGGAACAGGATAGAAAGCCCAGAGATAAACCCACGCACATATGGTCACCTTATCTTTGATAAAGGAGGCAAGAATATACAGTGGAGAAAAGACAGCCTCTTCAATAAGTGGTGCTGGGAAAACTGGACAGCTACATGTAAAAGTATGAAATTAGAACACTCTGTAACACCATACACAAAAATAAACTCAAAATGGATTAAAGACCTAAATATAAGGCCAGACACTATCAAACTCTTAGAGGAAAACATAGGCAGAACGCTCCATGACACAAATCACAGCAAGGTCCTTTTTGACCCACCTCCTAGAGAAATGGTAATAAAAACAAAAATAAACAAATGGGACCTAATGAAACTTAAAAGCTTTTGCACAGCAAAGGAAACCATAAACAAGACGAAGAGACAACCCTCAGAATGGGAGAAAATATTTGCAAATGAAGCAATTGACAAAGGATTAATCTCCAAAATTTATAAGCAGCTCATGCAGCTCAATATCAAAAAAACAAACAACCAAATCCAAAAATGGGCAGAAGACCTAAATAGACATTTCTCCAAAGAAGATATACAGATTGCCAACAAACAAATGAAAGAATGCTCAGAATCATTAATCATTAGAGAAATGCAAATCAAAACTACAATGAGATATCATCTCACACCAGTCAGAATGGCCATCATCAAAAAATCTAGAAACAGTAAATGCTGGAGAGGGTGTGGAGAAAAGGGAACACTCTTGCACTGCTGGTGGGAATGTAAATTGATACAGCCACTATGGAGAATAGTATGGAGGTTCCTTAAAAAACTACAAATGGAACTACATACGACCTAGCAATCCCACTACTGGGCATATGCCCTGAGAAAACTATAATTCAAAAAGAGTCATGTGCCAAAATGTTCACTGTAGCTCTATTTACAATAGCCAGGACATGGAAGCAACCTAAGTGTCCATCAACAGATGAATGGATAAAGAAGATATGGCACATATATACAATGGAATATTACACAGCCATAAAAAGAAATGAAACTGAGTTATCTGTAGTGAGGTGGATGGACCTAGAGTGTGTCATACAGAATGAAGTAAGTCAGAAAGAGAAAAACAAATACTGTATGCTAACACATATATATGGAATCTAAGGGGAAAAAAAGGTCATGAAGTACTTAGAGGTATGACGGGAATAAAGACAGAGACGTACTAGAGCATGGACTTGAGGATATGGGGAGGGGGAAGGGTAAGCTGTGACAAAGTGAGAGAGTGGCATGGACATATATACACTACCAAATGTAAAATAGATAGCTAGTGCGAAGCAGCCACATAGCACAGGGAGATCAGCTAGGTGGTTTGTGAACATCTAGAGGGGTGGGATAGGGAGGGTGGGAGGGAGGGAGACGCAAGAGGGAAGAGATATGGGAACATATGTATATGTATAACTGATTTGCTTTGTTTATAAAGCAGAAACTAACACACCATTGTAAAGCAATTATACTCCAATAAAGACATTAGAAAAAATAAAAAATCTTTTCTGACCAAAACGTTATGAAACTGGAAATCAATTACAGGAAAAAGACTGTAAAAAACACAAATCCATGGAGGTTAAACAGTGCGCTACTAAATACCGCAGAGATCACTGAAGAAATCAAAGAAGAAATTAAAAAATACATAGAAACAAATGACAATGAAAACATGATGACCGAAAATCTATGGGATGCAGCAAAAGCAGTTCTGAGAGGGTAGTTTATAGCCATTCAATCTCACCTCACGAAACAAGAAAAATCTCAAATAAAGAATCTAACCCTACACCTAATGCAACCAGAGAAAGAAGGACAATGAAAACCCGAAGCCTGTAGAAGGAAAGAAATCATAAAGATCAGAGCAGAAATAAATGAAATAGAAATGAAGAAAACAGTAGCAAAGATCAATAAAACTAAAAGCTGGTTCTTTGAGAAGATAAAAAAAAAATTGCTAAACCCTGAGGCAGACTCATCAAGAAATAAAGGGAGAGGATGCAAATCAATGAAATTAGAAATAAAAAAGGAGAAATCACAACTGACACCATAGAAATATGAAGGATTATAAGAGACTACTACAAACAAGTATATGTCAAGAAAATGGACAACCACGAAGCAATGCACAAATTCTTAGAATGGTATAATTTTCCAAGAGTGAACCAGGAAGAATTAGAAAATATAACCAGACCTATTACAAGTAATGAAATTGAAACTGTAATTAAAAATCTTCCAACAAATAAAAGTCCAGGACCAGATGGCTTCACAGGTGAATTCTATCAAACATTTAGAGCAGAGCTAACACCGATCCTTCTCAAACTCTTCCAAAAAATTGCAGAGGGAGGAACACTCCCAAATCTATTCTACGAAGCCACCATCACCCTGATACCAAAACCAGAAAAAGGTACCACAAAAAAAGAAAATTATAGAGCAATATCACTGATGAACATAGATGCAAAAATCCTGAACAAAATACTAGCAAAACAGAAACCAACAACATATTAAAAGGGTCATACAGGATGATCAAGTGGGATTTATCCCAGGGATGCAAGGATTCTTCCATATATGCAAATCAATCAATGTGATACACCACATTAACAAATTAAGGAATAAAACCATATGATCATCTCAATAGATGAAGAAAAGCTTTTGACAAAATTCAACACCCATTTATGACAAAAGCTCTCCAGAAAATGGGCATAGAGGCAACCTACCTTAAAAAAATAAAGGCCATATATGACAAACCCACAGCAAACATCATACTTAATGGTGAAAAACTGAAAGCATTTCCTCTAAGATCAGGAACAAGACAAGGATGTCCACTCTCACCACTCTTATTAAACATAGTGTTGGAAGTCCTAGCCATGGCAATCAGAGAAGAAAAAGAAATAAAAGGAATACAAATTGGAAAAGAAGAAGTAAAACTGCCACTGTTTTCAGATGACATGATACTATACATAGAAAATCCTAACGATGCCAGCAGAAAACTCCTAGAACTAATCAATGAATTTGGTAAGGTTGCAGGACAAAAAATTAATGCATAGAAGTCTCTTGCATTCCTGTACACTAACGATGAAAAATCAGAAAGAGAAATTAAGGAAATAATCCCATTTACCATCACAACAAAAAGAATAAAATACCTAGGAATAAACCTACGTAAGGAGACGAAAGACTTGTACTCAGAAAACTATAAAACACTGATAAAAGAAATCAAAGATGACATAAACAGATGGAGATATATACCGTGTTCTTGGGGTGTAAGAATCAATCTTGTGAAAATGACTATACTACCCAAAGCAATCTACAGATTCAATGCAATCCCCATCAAACTACCAATGGCATTCTTCACAGAATTAGAACAAAAACTTTCACAATTCGTATGGAAACACAAAAGACCCCAAATAGCCAAAGCAATCTTAAGAAAGAAAAACGGAGCTGGAGGAATCAGGTCCCCGACCTCAAACTATACTACAAAGCTACAGTAATCAAGACAGTATGGTACTGAAAGAAAAACAGAAATATAGATCAACGGTACAGGATTGAAAGCCCAGAGATAAACCCACACACATATAGTCACCTAATTTATGACAAAGGAGGCAAGAACATACAATGGAGAAAAGACAGCCTCTTCAATAAGTGGTGTTGGGAAAACTGGACAGCTACGTATAAAAGACTGAAATTAGAACACTCCCTAACACCATACACAAAAATAAACTCCAAATGGATTAAAGACCTAAATATAAGACCAGACTCTTAGAGGAAAACATAGGAAAAACACTCTTTGACATAAACCACAGCAAGATCTTTTTTGACCCACCTCCTAGAATAATGAAAATAAAAACAAAAATAAACAAATGGGACCTAGTGAAACTTAAAAGCTTTTGCATAGCAAAACATAAACATAAACAAGACGAAAAGACAACCCTCAGAATGGGAGAAAATATTTGCAAATGAAACAACGGACAACGGATTAATCTCCAAAATATGCAAACAGCTCATGGAGCTCAATATCAAAAAAACAAGTAACCCAATTAAAAAATGGGCAGAAGACCTAAATAGACATTTCACCAAGGAAGACATACAGATGGCCAAGAGGCACATGAAAAGATGGTCAACATCACTAATTGTTAGAGAAATGCAAATCAAAACTACAATTAGCTATCACCTCACAGTGGTCAGAATGGCCATTATCAAAAAATCTAGAAACAATAAATGCTGGAAAGGGTATAGTGAAAAGGGAACCCTTCTGCACAGCTGGTGGGAATGTAAATTGATACAACCACTATGGAGAATGGTATGGAGGTTCCTTAAAAACCTAAAAATAGAAGTACCATATAACCCAGCAATCTCACTACTGGGCATATACCCTGAAAAAACCATAATTCAAAAAGAGTCATGTACCACAATGTTCATTGCAGCACTATTTACAATGGCCAGGACATGGAAGCAACCTACATGACCATCGACAGATGAATGGATAAAGAAGATGTGGCACATATATACAATGGAATATTACTCAGCTATAAAAAGAAATGAAATTGATTTATTTGTAGTGAGGTGGATGGACATAGCGTCTGTCATACACAGGGAAGTAAGTCAGAAAGAGAAAAGCAAATACTGTACGCTAACACATATATATGGAATCTAAAAAAAAAAAAGAATGGTCATCAAGAACCTAGGGGCAAGATGGGAATAAAGACACCGACCTACTAGAGAATGGACTTTAGGATACAGGGAGGGGGAAGGGTAAGCTGGAACAAAGTGAGACAGTGGCATGGACATATACACACTACCAAATGTAAAATAGATAGCTAGTGGGAAGCAGCTGCATAGCTCAGGGAGGTAAGCTCGGTGCTTTGCGATGACCCAGAGGGATGGGATATGGAGGGTGGGAGGGAATCTCAAGAGGGAGGGTATATCGGGGTATATATATGCATATGGCTGATTCACTTTGTTGTACAAGAGAAACTAACACAGTATTGTGAAGCAATTATACTCCAATATTAAAAAATTAAAATTTAAATATTAAGAAAAAGAAAAAAATGACAACCTAGTTTTCTATATCCAGAAAAAAAAATCTTTAAAAAACGACAGTAAGGGGCTTCCCTGGTGGCGCAGTGGTTGAGAACCTGCCTGCCGATGCAGGGGACACGGGTTCGTGCCCCGGTCCGGGAAGATCCCACATGCCGCGGAGCGGCTGGGCCCGTGAGCCATGGCCGCTGAGCCTGCGCATCCGGAGCCTGTGCTCCGCAACGGGAGAGGCCACAACAGTGAGAGGCCCGCGTACCACAAAAAAAAAAAAAAAAAAAAAAAACGACAGTAAAATAAATATTTTTCCCCACAAAATTTGAGACCATTCATTGCCTGTACCTCCTTTTACTATAAGAAATATTAAAGGAAGTCCTATAGGCAGAAGGAAAATGATACCAGATGGAAATTTGGATCACCCACAAGGAAATGAAGAACATCAGAAATGATGTGTGAGTAAATGTAAAATAATTTTTCTTATTTTTAAATTTATTTAAACAACAGTAGATTGCTTAAAGCAAGAAAATAATAACAATGTATTGTGGGGTTTATAACATATGCAGAAGTAAGACGCATGACAGCAATAACACAAAGAACAGGATGCAAAAAGTGGAAACATTCTGTGGTGAAGTTATTACATAATATGGAATGTGGTACAATATTAGTTTAAGGTAGATTAAATTAAAGTAAGAATACATATTGTAAACCCTTAAGCAAGCACTTAAAAATAAAGCAAATTCATAAACACAGGATATCTTATTTATCTGTGTCTTGTTAATTTCTTTCATCAATGTATTGTAGTTTTCAGTGTGCAAGTCTTTCACCTTTTTTGTTAAGTTTATTCCTAAGTATTTTATTCTTTTTGATGCTATTGTAAATGGGATTGTTTTCTTAATTTCCTTTTCATATAGTTCATTGTTAATGTATAGAAATGCAACCGATGTTTATATGTTGATTTTGTATCCTGAAGCTTTGTTGAATTTGTTTATTAGTTCTAACAGTTTTTTGGTGGAGTCTTTAGAGTTTGCTTGTAAAAGATCATGTCAACTGCAAACAGAGTGTTTGCTTCTATCTTTCAGATCTGGATGGCTTTTCTTTTTCTTGCCTAATTGCTCTGGCTATTACTTCCAGTACTATGTGTAATAAAAGTGACAAAAGTGAGCATCCTTTTTTGTTCCTGATTTAGAGAAAAATCCTTCAGTTTTTCACCATTTTAGCTGTGGGTTTGTCATGTACTACCTTTATTATGTTGAGGGACATTCCTTCTATAGCTAATTTGTTCAGCATTTTTATCAAGAAAGGTATTAAATTTTGTCAGATGCATTTTCTGCATCTATTGAAATAATTATATGATTTTTATCCTTCATTCTGTTAATGTGATATATCACATTTATTGATTTGTGTATCTTAAACCATTCTAGCATCCCAGGATTAAAACGTTCTTGACCATGATGTATGATGCTTTTAATGTATTGTTGAATTTGGTTTGTTAATATTTTGGTAAGGATTTTTGTATCTATATTCATCAGAAATATTGGCTTGTAATTTTCTTTTTTTGTACTGTCCTTATCTAGCTTTGGATTGATGAAAGAAATTAAAGAAGACACAAATAAATGTAAAGACATCCCATGTTCATGAATTGGAAGACTTAATACTGTTAAAATGTCCATACTGCTTGAAACAATCTACAAATTCAATGTTATTCCCATCAAAATCCCAATGACATTTTTTACAGAAATAGCCAAAAAAGAATCCGAAATTCATATGGAACAACAAAAGATCCAGTGGTCTTTAGAAAGAAGACCAAAACTGGAAGCACCACACATCCTAATTTCAAAATATATTACAAAGTTATAGTCATTAAAAATTATGGTATTGGCATAAAGACAGACATACTGACCAATGGAACAGAATAGAAAGCTGAGAAATAAACTCATTCATACATGTCAACTAAACTTCAACAAAGATGTCAAGGATACACAATGAGGAAAAGACAGTTTCTTCAACAAATAGTGTTGGGAAAACTGGATATCCAAATGCAAAAGGATGAAATGGAACAATTATCTTACACCATACACAAAAATTAACTAAAAATGGATTAAAGACTTAAATAAAAGACTTGAAATTGTAAAACTCCTAAAAGAAAACATAGTGGAAAATCTTTATCACATTGGTGTTGGCAATGATTTCATGTATATGACACCAAAAGCACAGCAACAAAAGGCAAAAATAGTCAAGTGGGACTATATCAAACTGAAAAGATTCTGCACAACCAAGAACCATCAACATAGTGCAAGACAACCTATAGAATGGGAGAAAATATTTGTAAACCATGTATCTGATAAGGGGTTAATTTCCAAAATATATAAGGAACTCCTACAATTCATGAGCCCAAAAAACAAATAACCCAATTTAAAAATGAGCAAAGGAGGGGACTTCCCTGGTGGTCCAGTGGTAAAGAATCTGCCTTCGAATGCAGGGGATGCGGGTACAATCCCTGGTCGAGGAACTAAGATCCACATGTCGTGGGGCAACTAAGCTTGCACACCACAACTAGAAAGAGAAAACCCATACACCACAACTAGAGAGAAGCCCACGTACTACAGCTAGAGAGAAGCCCACGTGCTGGAACAAAGAGCCTGTGTGCTGCAACTAAGACCTGATGCAGGCAAAAATAATAAAATAAAAATAAGCAAAGGACTTTGAATAGACATTTCTCCAAAGAAGACATGCAAATGGCCAATAGGTATATGAAAAGGTGCTCAAAATCACTAATCATGAGGGAATGCAAATCAAAACCATAATGAGATATCACTTTCCACCTGTTAGAATGGCTATTATCAAAAAACCAAAAGATAACAAGTGTTGCCGAGGTTGTAGAGAAATTGGATCCTTTATACACTGTTGGTGGGAATGTAAAATGGTGCAGCAGATGGGCTTCCCTGGTGGCGCAGTGGTTGAGAGTCCGCCTGCCGATGCGGGGGACACGGGTTCGTGCCCCGGTCTGGGAGGATCCCGCGTGCCGCGGGGCGGCTGGGCCCGTGAGCCATGGCCGCTGAGCCTGCGCGTCTGGAGCCTGTGCTCCGCAACGGGAGAGGCCACGGCAGTGAGAGGCCCGCGTACCACAAAAAAAAAAAAAAAAAAAAAAAATGGTGCAGCAGATATGGAAAATGGTATGGAGTTTCCTCAAAAAATTAAAAATAGCACTACCATATGATCCAGCAATCGCACTTCTGAGTACATATCCACAAGAATTGAAATCAGGACCTCAAAGAGATCACCTGCACTTGCATATTCATTCTACCATTATGCACAATAGCCAAGATATGCAAACAACACAAATGTCCATCAACAGACAAATGAATAAAGAAAATGCAGTATATACATACAATGGGATATTATTCTGCCTTCAAAAAGAAGAAAACCTACCATCTGTGAGAACATGCATGGAACTGGAAGACATTATGCTAAGTGAAACAGGTCAGTCACAGAAGGACAAATAATGCATGATCCACTAAAATAGTCAAAGTATCTAAAATATCTAAAAAGTCTCTTTTCCTTACAGAAACAGAAAATAGATTGGTGGTTGCCAGGGAATGGGGGGAGGGGGAAGTGGGGAGTCGTTCAATGGGTATAAAGTTTCAGTTATGGTAGATATAAGTTCTAGATATGTGCTGTATAACCTAGTGCCTATAGTTAACAATGTGGTATTGTGCACTTAGAAATTTGTTCATAGTGTAGATATCATGTTAAGTGTTCTTACTACACACACACAGGAAACTTTTGGAGGTGTTGGATATGTTTATTACCTTGACTGTGGTGATGCTACCATGGGTGTATGTATATGTCCAAACGCATCAAATTGTATACATTAAATATGTGGTTTCTGTATATCAATTAAAACCAAATAAAGCTATAAAAAGTAAAAATGTAAAAGCTAATGAGGTGATAAAGATGGTAAAATACAACAGTAAAAAATAATCCTGGGACTTCCCTGGTGGCACAGTGGTTAAGAATCCGCCTACCAATGCAAGGGACATGGGTTCGATCCCTGGTCCCAGAAGATCCCACATGCCAAGGAGCGACTAAGCCCATGTGCCACAACTACTGAGCCTGTGCTCTAGAGCCTGTGAGCCACAACTACTGAAGCCCACGTGCCTAGAGCCCGTGTTCCTCAACAATTGAGAAGCCACTGCAATGAGAAAGCCTGTGCACCCCAACGAAGAGTAGTCCCTGCTTGCCACAACAAGAGAAAACCCGTGTGCAGCAACGAAGACCCAATGCAGCCAAAAATAAATAAACAAATTAATTAATTAAAAAAAATAATGATCCTAATGAAAGCAAGGATAGAGAGATAAGGGAACAAATTAAAGTGGAACAAAAAGAAAACAATGAGCAGAAGAGTAATCTTCAACCCAACTATATCAATAATTATATTAAATGTGAAAGGTTTAAACCATTACATGGCAGATTTTATCCAGTTAGATTAAATTAAAACATAAGCCCCAATTATATGCTATCTAGTAGATATCCACTTTAAATATAACAACACTGATAGGCTAAAAAAAAACAAAAAAGATATATTGTACAAACACTAATTATTAAAAAAACCAGAAATGACTATGTTAATATTAGACAATGTAGACTTAAGAATAAGAATATTATCAGAATAAAGAAAGACATTTTATGATGATAAAAGGGTAAACTCATCAAAAAACCCCGCAATAATCCTAAATATGCATTCACCTAATAACAGAGCTTCAAAATACATAAAGCAATGACAGACAGAACTGAAAAAAGAAATAGACAAATTCACAAATGTAGTTATTAGCTGAAGACAGAAAATCAGTTAGTATAAAGAAGAGGTGAATATCATCAACCAACTTGACCATACTGACATTTATAAACCCCTCCATTCAAGAACTGCAGGATATATAGTCTTTCAAGTGTATGAGAAACATTACCAAAACAGACTATATGCTGGGCCATAAAACTAGTTTCAATAAATTTGATGAAATTGAAATCAAAAAGAGTATATTTTCTGACCATGACTGAATTAAATTAAAAATCAATAATTGACAAATATCCAGAAAATCCCTAATTATTTGGAATTAAAGAACACAATTCAAAATAACTCCTGTCACAAAGAAGAAATTATAACAGAAATTAGAAATATATTTAGCTGAATGATAACAAAAACACAGAGTATCAAAACTTGCCCTTGGGGTAGGCAACAATCTTTTAGCAGGGCACAAAAAGCATTAATCATAAAAGAAAACAAAAGTAATACATTTAAACAAAGACATTTGAGGGAGAACAGAAGAAGACCCTTGGAAGAGGGAGAAGAAAATAAGTCAGTTGCAGTAGGGAACTTCTCAGAACTATCTAAGGATACAGGTGGAATGACATTTATCTTAAGATGCCAAATAACAAAACCAAGAAGTCAGGTAAAAGAGAAAGCAGAGAGGGCAACATAGGTAATGAAACACATTAGGATTAGTACATGAAAGAGCACCTGGGTGAGGATCAGCTTGGTGGATTTAGAAGAGATCATGGCTTAGAACACTGCCTCCTACAGTGGTTTGGATATTTAACTACACTGGCACTCATATATTAAATACTTCGGAATACATTCGTAATGTTTGTATGGTGCCCCATCCACACAAAAAAAAAAGAATTGTAAAGACTATCTGCTGTTTCCAACTAAATCTAAAGATGGCATTGTGTACTAATTCCATACCACTTGAAAAGTTATAATAACCAAGCCCTTGTAGAATATGTCTCATTTCTTCATTTTGGCACATTAGAGAAATTTCTAGGTTGTACTGATGCCACTAATGACTTTTTTTTAAAGCATGAAAAATTATTGAATTCATAAAATGATATTTTAGACATTTGAATAAATCAGAACGTTTTCAACACATCTTTAGGTAACTCAATCCAGAAATAGCCTGAACCTATTCTTTATCACTTATTCTCTCTACCAAGAGTCATCTCTATGTTTGGAGTTCTAAAGATTGAAAGGTGAAGCGACAGAGGGGCTTCTTTCTATTTCATTTTCCTGGACAATGCTAAGGAAATTGACAGCTCTGCAGCAGGGCTAGGAATTTCCCATGGGAGTTTGTAGCAACACTATGCATTTGAAATGTTTGACTGTGTCCCTATTGTACTCGATATAGATTCTGATGCTAACTCTAGCTAGATGACCAGGAAATAAGCAACTCTAGTAGTATGGAGAACCAGCCCAGTATATAGTTTGTGTGGGGAAAAACTTTATCTTTTATAGCAAATTCATTATATCCACAGTGCCCTTGCCTTATCCAAGCATGGAAAGAGCAACCAAAACTGACTTGAATCCAGCTTTGTACATGTCCCCAAAAATATGAATAATGAACTCTGTGGTGTCTGAAATCACAGATTCAACAGCTAATAGCCTCAGCAGTAGACTATAAGCAACTATTTTGGGGAAAAAAATCTTCCTATTCCCTTTACTGTGTAGAAACCAGCCTTCATTAGGAATTCTTGGGACCTAGAATAAAACCTGAGGCAATGGAAGCTAGGGCCCTAAAACACTGACTCCTTTAATGATACCTCAGAGGCCCAGAATCATTAATGCTGACTTCCTAAAGCATCTAATCTTTCCCAGGGAGTGGTTTTGCCTCCTGGTATAGTTTGCCTCATTATGACAACATCGAGTTGATACCCTTATCTTTAAAACAACTCAGAATAATTCATAAGTCCTGGCAATAGTCACAGCATAAGAATTTATAATAGTCACATGTGAAAAATAAACAGATACTCCAAAGAGGACTAATTTACTTAAGGAATAATGCCAGAAACATTAAACGTGATAGTTTTGCGTTTAAATAAAATGTGGTTAATTTGATTACCATTTATTTTATTTTTTGCCGGATTTCAATCAATTTTTATGGTAGGATTAAGCTTCTGAGTGTTGTGTTTTTAAAAAAATAATGGAAGCACTTTTCCAAACTTTACCATGGTTAACTAATGGGAGGTTAATGTTGTACGTTATGGATCCATGTTTATCCTCTGATGTATTTATCCACAATGCATGCAATTTAGGTCTCGGTTAGAATGAGTAGGTATGTGTATTGCAGGCTCTCATTAATTCATAACAGCTTACATTGTGATTTTTATTTGGCATCCTACTGTGGAACCCAGTTGAGAATGCCGAACTACTCAGCTAAACATTTTCAAATCCGTGACTCTCCATCTGGTTATGCAATCAGAACAAAATCCCTGCAAAGAAAATCCTCTTCCTAAAATGTACCCCATTTTCCATTTTCCTGTCTAAGAATCATTCTGGAGAAATGTGAACAGTTTGCTCAGTTGTTCAAGGAGTTTATTTGCAGGAAAAACTAACACTATAAATATCAACAGCACTTAAATGGAAGTGAAGAAAGAACTCCCTCATCCTGCATAATGGCGGGCTTGTTAGAAATAACTACACAGAGAAAATGGAAATGGAATTTATTATTTGGAGCATTTTTTGAAAACTTGAAGTCACTATAAAACAATCTCATATGACTCCATTGACATATAAGGAATAGCTACATTAATAGCATGCTATTTTATAAAAAGTTCAAAGTAATGGTAATTTAGTACCTAACACCATGTAAGGCCTCCATAAAAAATAAAATCTGCTCTAAACAAGCAAGCATATTCTTGTAAAACTAAACAACTCTAGCAAGAAAGATGCTTGGACACAGTCATCTATAATAAATATGTGTCAAATGAATACTGAAATATCTCACTCACAGTTCGTGGGACTTTTGTTCCTATCAAAACGGTAGAGAATTAGATTCCCATCTTAAGTAGTTTTTAACAGGGGCTTTTATAGAGATACTCTATTATGTTTTAAATGTGTTTTTCATTGCTTTAGTTCATTGACTATCCCTGTCTTGGAGAAGAATGGGAAAAGTAGACCTTGCAATTATTTTTTTCTTCTTAAAAGATAAGTCTGTTTCCAATTAGAGACTGTTAGATAAGAGAAGATTTGGGGGGTGTGACCAAGGAAAAGTGATAGGAATTGTATGGGTTAGAATTAGAAGGCTTGGCTATAATGTTAAATAGAATAAACATCGTGTAAACATTGGATGTTGGAAAACATCTTGAGTTTCTAAATAAAAAGTGGTTCTGTAATTCTTTTACCATTAGGATAGAGAAAAAAGTATTTAAGGGGAAAGGATGAAAGTCACCTTGATTGACTTAAAAAGAATTATGACAAGAGGTTATAATATAGCTTCTCTCCAAGATGCCTACCATTAATTCTTTCCTTCCATGTATGTACAATCATTCCTCTTTTGAAAGCTAGAATCTATTCTACGCTCGTGAATCTAGGCTGGTCTAGAACTACCATGATCAATAGAATATGACACCGTATAACTTCCCAGATTAGGTTATAAGAACACTTGTAGCTTCCACCTGGCTTCTTGGAACACTCACTTCTGGGGGAAGCAACCACTATGTAAGAAGTCCAACTACTCTAAGAGTACCATGTCGTGAGAAAACCCAAGACAGCCACATGCAGAGGCCCCTTGAGAGAGAAATGTCCAACCAGTCCTTATAGCCTGGAATGTGAGTTAAGAAGCCTTTGGATGACTGTAGCCCTACCTGCATCTAGCTGCACCCCAAGTGAGAACCACCTTGCTGAGTTTATCAACCCCCCAAAACAAGAGACATATTAATAAATTGTTGTCTTAAGCCATTAAGTTTTGGCAAGCGAAAGAAGACCACACAAAACCACCAACAGTCAGGTTTTTCAGAATAACATTGAACATTATTCTATTGCTGAAAAAAAACAGTGAGATTTTAGAATAATATAAAGTAGAAACCAAACTAATGTTCACCATTCTACAACTTGCTAAAATCAGAAGACTGAGAGTCATGATAAACTCTTCCCTTTCATTCAGTCCCCTCCTCTAATCACCAAGTTCTCCAGTTAACCTTGTTAATATCACTTGATTTTCTGTACTCTTCCTCATCCGCATTGCCATTGCCTTATATAACATTTGAACGTCTCGTTTAAATTACACAACTAATATTCCTTCCTTCAGACCATCTAAACCCTCTTCAAACCCCTGCTCTACCATTCATAACACAACCCCATGTCTATCTATCCTTCACATTACTACCCTAATAATGTTTTCACAGCAAATTCCTCTCACCTTTCTACCTAAAATCCTTCAATGGCTCTCAATAACGGTTACAATGAGTTTTAAATTCCTCAATCTAACACATGAGGGCCTTCATGATCGGGCATCCTCCTGCCTCTCAAGTCTTGTCCCCTACCATCTCCTCCCCATACGCACATCCTACCATATCAAACTCCTTGTAGCCATCTGAGGGAGTCAGGTACCTCTGCAATGATTTACCCAAATGCTCTGCATTCTGCTGACAACACCCATCCCTCTGCTTTTTGATCTTACTCCTACTTGTTCTTCAAAATTCAGCTCAAAAATCACCTCTTTTAGGAAGGTTTCCCTGAATTGATTTATCTAATTTTGACACCTCTCCTTCAGACTCCCATGGACTCATTTGCTTTTCCACTTGTAAGTTCAGTGCACCCTGAGATAGTTTCCTGAGTCCCTTATTTAAAGTATGGGAGACTGCGATCATACCTGACACATATCAGGCCTCAGTAGACATTCCTTGAGGGAATAAATGGACTATTGAAAGCCATGATATTTTCATTTACACAGTGAAAATCATAAATATTACTTCCAACTGTGAGCATAAAATCGTTTCTCTGAGGAGGGGCACGTGATTCAAACTAGAGGTAAATGAGAAGCTTCTCAGAGGTCACTGTAACAAGGATGAGGATAACTTGCCAGACAGAGTGGAGAGCAAAAGTGTCCTAGCAGAAGGAGAAGGCGTCACAAAAATGTAGAAGTAGATTAACAGAGTTCAGGAAGCATAAATAGATCAGCGTGGTGAATGCTTGTGAGGCTGGTATGATGGGCAGAAGCCAGAAGACGGGGGGTTGGGGTGGGGGGGTGCTCTGAGAAGGACATTATACATTATTATGTTGGCAAGGGGGAGCCAATACAAGACTTAAACCAGAAGAGAAACATTGGGGTTACATGTTAGAAAGCTTAGTTGTGGCAAATTGATTCAAGGAGGGATATAGAGAGCAGAGAGGTGTGGTTAAGAGTCTAATTCAGTAATTCAGGTAAATTTAAAAGACATGGAATTAGAATTCACAAGATTTGTTAACTGTATATAAGGGAGGGGCAACTATAAGTCTTCTCAGAATTTTGCTCTGTGTCATTTTGTGGTTGGTGATGTCAAATTAAAATAAAGTTAATTTTCAAGGATTTTTGAGAATTTAATCATGTATTTTGAGCTAATTAGAGATGTTTTGTAATATGAAGCATGATGTTTTTTTTTGTTTTTTTTTTTTTTGCGGTAGGCGGGCCTCTCACTGTTGTGGCCTCTCCCCTTGCGGAGCACAGGCTCCGGACACGCAGGCTCAGCAGCCACGGCTCACAGGCCCAGCCGCTCCGCGGCATGTGGGATCTTCCCAGACCGGGGCACGAACCCGTGTCCCCTGCATCGGCAGGCGGACTCTCAACCACTGCGCCACCAGGGAAGCCCGAAGCATGATGTTTTGAAAGGGATGTTTCTGACACTAGTGTCCATTTGCTATGAAATAGTCATGAAATATAATTCTTTTGGATTATGCCATGGATTCTCTGTGTGATCCCAAAGAGTCATTAAACTTTCTGCACCTCAATCTTGCAAAATTTTCCATATAATTAAGAAAAAATATATGCCTCCCAGATAATTCAATGAAACAATTTAAAAGTAAATTTGCCCGTGTGGTAATTTCTGTTTCCAAAAGGCAAAATGAAATACAATCTCAATTTCCTCCTCTATTAAAAATTTTTTTTTGAAGAGAAGGCTTAAATGATTTCAAATGGCCCTTTCAGCTCTAAGATCAATAACTCCATAAGTCAAAACACTTGGTTGGAGCTACAGTCTACCCAGATCAGCGGCTGATCCTCAACAAGAACCAAGGGATTTATGGTGGAGGTAGGTTGTCCTATTTAAGCACTTCCTGCTGAGTGAAGTAGTACTTCCTTTTATTTGTCTTAAGAGTCTAGCTCTTTATCGTGCTACTTTTCAATGAGGTGTTTTCATTTGTTTAACAAATATTTATTGAGTGCCTACTATGTGCCAGGCACCACATTAGTTGCTAGAGAAACAAAACTAAATGAGACATGCTCCCTTTTGTTACATTTTTAAACTGTAAACCATGTTCAAGCCAAAATCCATCATCTTATAAAGTAATATTTATCATGTACATGATCCTGCTCTAGGAACCATGCCAGGCTACCCCATTAAACTTGATGGGCCTGAGAATAGTAAAACTATACACTGTATAATGTATTTATAGTATATAGCAAGGCAACAAGGTCCCCTGAGAAGGGAAGGCAGCAAAACTGAAAAATCATCATGAGTGCACTAGGAACTCATAGAACATTCACAAACTCCCTTACTACTTTGTGACTCCATTTCTTTACCTATACAATGGAGATAATAAGGCCTACTTCTAATATTCCTCACAGGATATTTTAAGGATTAAATAAGTAAAAGCACATTAACTACTTCAAGCCTTAAGAAAAAACACTAAATAAATATTAGGTATTGTTGTTTGGTAGCATTACATAAAATTACATTAAAGTTAAAAGCCTATTGTAGTTATTCTAATGGAAGTTTATGTCCCAAGATGAAAGCATGGTTAGTTGAATAAGTAAAATCAGGACACACCCCAATCAGATCTAGTTAAAAACTAAAATTAAAACTGGAATTCGCTGCATGACCAAAAGATGGTTCCTCACATAGGACAGAACTTACAAGATGTGTAGTTTGTGTCTATAAAGTTGGGAAGGCGAGCATGAGCCCCACCTGGGTTGACCACTCTTGGATTTTAAAAATGAATCTTCATCTGGTTGCAGCTTTCATAGAGAAACTCAGCTGGTGGGGATCATGCCTCCATTGAAGATTATGCTACCAGCTCTCCAGTGCCAAAACAGGGACACCTCCAAACCAGGGTATTTGATGTATGTCAACTTCAATAGCCGAATCATTTGTTAACCTTGAGAGGTTGACTGTAATGGAAATCAATGGTCTTTGCTCAAAAACTTCACTTAGGTTTTGTTCAAAAGTTCTATTATAAAATATCCAGGCTCCAGAAGAAGACAATTTCTCATGAAATTTTTCTGGCTAATATACCCAGAGCTAAGGCAGACACTAACACCAAACAGAGAAGCTAAACTAATAAAACCTCCACCCACCTCCACATTAGACCTATCTCTAAGCTCAGTAAGAGTAATCATAAAGCTATTTAGTGCCCTCCTCAAGTCCATCATGGGATGGAAAGCTTACTGATTAGGGAAACAACGGACTTAGCAATATCATGGTATCTCTTTCTCTTTTTGCTTCTGTGCTGTAACTAGGAGGATAAAAAAGAGCAGGGTGGGGTTTCTTTTTTTTTTTTTTTTAATCTTACTCACAATTCTTCTTTTAGTTACCGGAAGAGGAAATGAATAGAAGAGATGGGCGAAAAGACATTTGGAACCTAAGATTTTAGCAGCATAAAGTTCTGTGATGCTAAGCATGGCTGAAAGATTAAAGCAAATCTTCAGAAATGGCTTCTGACTACAAGCTAGTATTCAGGGAAAGTAAATAAAGGGAAAACGTTAGTTAGAAAAACACAAAACTTTAACTAGATTCTTTAAACTTCAAAATAGTGTTTTTAAAATTCCTATTTGTTTAAACCCAAATTGTTTTAAAAAGAGGCTTATTTGGACAAGTGGAAATTACACTATTATTAATCTTTTAGGACATGAGTTAAGAACTACTGTCTAAATCTCAGGCAAAACTATGCCTTTTCTATTCATTATAATCCAGGGAACCTCACACAGTTTTTTTGAAAGGTGAATAAATCCCTTACAAAAGGTGAATCTCTAATAATTAAAGTATCTAAGCAAAAGCAAGCCCACAAATTCTTGAGTTCCACAGCTTTCTGAGCAACACATTCCAGAGTCTCAAAATTCTTAGACTCAAATTCTCCCTTACACCAAATCTGTATCTGTTTTATCTTGGGAGATAAAAATATTAAAAATATAAAATCCCTTGGGAATTAACTCTTCACTTATACTAAAGCTATAAATCACCAGCCACCAACCACTGACTGAAATTAATGATACTAGTTCTTATGCCATTTCCACTTAACTTCTAATTCTCCAGGACTTACAGGGTGAAAAGTAGGTAATAGAACTCTCTGCTTTTAGTTTACAAAATACAATTGTGGAAATTCTCACTCTTGGTCTCTAATTAGATTTTACACACACACATAGTAGAGGAGCTGAGATTTTGAAACTTTTTATATGCTTAGTGTCTTTTATTCCCCAAACTTTAAGATTTATTAACATTTATTAAGCACCTACTATGTTTTCTAGGCACTATCTCCATCTTAGTAGCCTCAAATTTTCACTTTTATGAGTTTCACTCCACAAGATACTTCAAACAGCCTACCCAGCACTACCCCTGACAAATGAATGAATTACTTAATGAATCAATATCCAGCAGCTAAAACCTCACGGTTCCTCCCCTTTCTCCTGAGAGCCATCACCAGGACTCTCAGTAATCTGTGAGCATATTTTAAATAGGGAAATCCAGTCTAAATTCCCTATTTTGCCACTGACACCTACAAAGAACTCTTCAGGATCCTAAAGCCTTGAGCTAGTGTAGACTTTCTAGCTGCCTAGACAGTATGCAGAATGCTGTTTTAGCTAAGTCCCTTAATGTTCCACAGGGATCTCCTAACAGGATAATTCAGAATCATAGTTAAATTTCTTCATTCCACATCTTTCCATTTCAACTTGTCCTGGCATGGAGCAAGCTGTTGACAAACAGGGGGTTGACCCAGAGCTTGACTTAAGAGGTCCCCCTATTCCCCAGCCCCAACTCTAATATGGTAACTGTTTTCAAGGTATTCTCTCACCTGGACTATGTGAAAGATGATGTCACTGTGCACACTATGATTCTCTTTCTGAGAACTAAATTATTTTGTAGAAGCAAACAGGATCATATGGGAGCCACCTAGCATCTACATTCATCACTACGTCTTAGTGGAATAGATGCATATTATTTCATTATTGTCACTCTTTAACACTGATTAGATGATTTAACTCCAAGTTTTCCTCACTGCCATCTCCTTGAATACATCAGATTATAGTATATTTGATACGCAATAAAACACTGTTTGCAAAGCTAGCAAAGAAACCTGGAAGTGGGGGTGGGAACCCTTCAAGTATCATCAGGATAAATGTTGTTTGTATCTATTTTGAGATTCTGCCACCCATCTCCCCAAAAAAGGTGATAGATTTTTCATCTTCTCCATTTTAAATTTCAGCATCTGTAAAATAAAATTTTTAAGCTTTTCTTTTAAAAGACAAATATATCTGGATCCTCTGTTTTTAAAAAGGCCACCTTAGAGAGTCCTAAGAGTTTAATGAGTAGAATTCTGCACGGTGTGGATGTCAGGAAAGAAACAGTTTGTCTCTAAATGATGGGATAGTTACTCTAGGGTAAATTATTCCACATTTCCTTCAGCTACTGGTACTAGGTTTTTATCTGTCAATACCATCAGTTTTGCAAACCTCAGGCCAACAGTCAACAGAAGTTGAGAGAACCCCATCAGGGGAAATCAATCCTAGTCAGGCTAAAGAAATCTTTAGCACCTACATTTCTTCCAAGCTGAATCACAAACAGTCCACACCCATCATGATCCCTCTTCAAATAATTTCTTCATTTACCTGTGTGGCACTTCCTGAAAGTAAGGAATGGGCTTGACTGGATGAGCTATTATCTCATTAGGATTTGTGAAGGACCCAAACAGACTGGAATGCTTTTCAGGAGCCCCCCTCCCACATCCCGTCTCCATTTCCCATACCCTGGCCACCGTTTGTCCTGTTTGCCTTTTCTCAGTTTCTGTGTTGCTCAAGGCAGACAGATAAGCCTTTAAATGATTACTACCACCCTGCATTAGCTTTCAAAGCCTCTGACAATTTTTCCATGTTTGGTAACTGATTTGTGATAGAAGTGTTGACAATGTAAAGTGATAACTCAATCACACACCAGAACTTCTCAGAATAAATGGAAATCACGCAAAGGCTCTCTGGAAATCTTTTCCTAAGGATTTCACCCACAGATCTGTTCAAAGCACATGTGGAAGGCAAGATCTATTTTCATTGCTGTTTAATCTGCAGGAATACCAGGAATAGTAATAAAGGTATACATATTGGGTTTTTTTTTGGCGGGGGTCAATATAATAGGTTTAAAATTGCTTTTATTTTTTCCACTTTCTCCTTTTAGATTATCCAAAAGAAAATCATACAATTTCTCAATCTGATACCCTAGAAGAATTACAAACTTTGATTTTCATTTAGAAACATAATAAATGCTTAAATGAAGGGAGATCAAAGCATAACACTTCCCCTCCACCCGAGGTTCAATAATAGTCTAACTCAGGGGTCCCCAACCCCCAGGTCGTGGACTGGTACCGGTCCACAGCCTGTTAGGAACCGGTCCGCACAGCAGGAGGTGAGCGGCGGGCAAGCAAGCAAAGCTTCATCTGCCACTTCGCATCACTCTCATTACTGCCTGAACCTCCCCCTGCTGCCCGTGGAAAATTTTCCTTCCACAAAACCGGTCCCTGATGCCAGAAAGGTTGGGGACCAATGGTGCAGCTGTAGGTACGAGGACACAGCCAGAACTCTTTCTATGGTACGATGAGGACAGAGAGATACTACATTTCAGCTTGAGAGACAAAAAAAAAGAAAAAGAAAAAAAAAGGGCACAAGAGTTTACTAAATATTTGCTTCCTTCTCAGACCACTGCTAAGTTTTTTTTTTTGCTAGTTGATTGAATGCCTGTCTCTGAACAAAAACCTGAAGTTGCATTGTAGAAACTGCTGTCTGACTAAACTGGAGTGATGTTGAAGGGCATGTTGTCCCACACTGCCCCACATTGTCCCACAGTGTCTGGGGGCCCTAGGAAGAACAGGGCCACCGAACACCCCCCAGAAGTGGGATTCCCACTTGGGCTAATTTGGAGTGGACAGGTGTGGAGAGTAGGAAAAAATAAAGGAAACCATGTCAACATAATTTTGGATCATGAAGGAAACAAACAAAAAAATGACAGGATAGAGTAATGGGGCAACGAGAGGACGGACTATTATAGATAAAATACTCTATCAAATGGAAAAAGAGTTAGCCATGCAATGAGCCAGAAGAGCAATCCAGGCACAGAATAAAGCAAATACAAAGTCCATAAGGTAAGAAAGAATACAAAATGCTCAAAAACTCATGGTACAGAGGAAAAAAGGTTTTTTTTTTGTTGTTTTGATGATTGAGTTTCTAATGGATAGCTAAGAAATAAACAAAAGTATATAATAAACAAGCATGGATTAACTAAATATGTTTACTTTTAAAATTAATCTATTATTTCAGACATTTTCTGGAGAGAACACTTTATTATTATTGTTGTTGTTATTATTATTATTTTACTTATTTTTTTTCCAGGGACTAAATATGTTTGGCTTGTTTTTTCCTTTGAGAGCCCAGGAAAATACTGTGATAAGGCCTGAGCAATCTATATTTCTACTCTTGATTTAGATTATTTTCTCAAATACCCCTGAAAACATGTTGTTAAGCTATAAATACAGGTCCCACTGTTGAATTTTTTTTTTTTTTTTTGCTTTATCTTTCTTAGAGAAGCCTTCTCCTGGCAACACCTAGAAGTTTATTTAAACTGAATGATGGATGGCAACAAATCTGGTCCCCATGGCACAGGGTGGATGGTGCCCTGGGCTTTGACCAAGACTCCACAGGAGTCTACTGATGTAGGACTCTCATTAGTCAAGTTTACTTGATGCCAGATGACACAGCTCTTCACAAGGCCAAGGCCACCTTGTTTGTACGTTGGGGAAAAGTACTGTTGGAGACTATCAGGCTCTGGACAGTGTTAGAGGAGCAAGAAGGTTGGGATCCTTGGCACCTCTGTGTCAGCCCCTTCTATTCTGCACCCCACTCGGCTTTTGTCTAAATGCAGGATCAAAAAGGCTTTCTTCTGCTTGATGGATTTTTATTTTTCAATACATAATAATAAACGATTGCCAAACAATCAATGGGATCATTGCACAGCCAATCCAATTTAATCACCAAGATCACATCTGGTTATTTTACTCATTTTAATGACCAAACAGGATCAACCATGAAGAAATTTTGGCTCTTTAAGCAATCAGTTAATCTCATAAACTTCTAAACAAGAACCTGATGAAAAACAGTCAAGTTGGGTTGTGTGTGTGTGTGTATATGTATGGCTTATGTGATGAGTAAAACATAAATTTATTTAAATAATAAATTATTTCTTTCATTGCATCATGGAAATAGATTAACCTGTACTACATTCAGATTGAATGCTCTTGTGCTTAGATAATAACAGATTTGTTCACTTCTTTCAGCTTGCATTTCTGAAAAGTTTTATGTAAACCAAATTTTTGCAAATCTAATCATGCTTTAAATATATTAACAGAATTTACTACTTAAATTATGAATCTGTGTATAATCAGTGAATTTCCCTCAAACACGTCTCTTGTGTAGAGCTGGAATTTCATATGACAGATTTTGCTTAATAGTGAGTTTTGTTGCAAAATTCTGTGTTTCCCAGATAACTTGTAACAATTTTTAGTAAATCTAAATTTGTGGTCAGACTCATTTATGGAAAAATACAAGAAAGTCATGTTTCTCTGTTTCAAAGAAGTGAGGGTGGGGATAGCTTGTTTTTTCCTAATCCAGTAAGTTGGAACCAGAGGGGGGAAATGTAAATATGAATTCTCTATCATGCATATTTCCTTCTGTGAGGGGTTTCAGTGCAATATGATTGAAAAGAATATATTCACATGCATTGCTTGTTAAGATAGCATTTTTGTTAAATGGTTCTGTCAAGTAAACATAACTTATGTCTCTCTTTCTCATACCCATAATCTTCTTGTTGTCCACCTAAACCTTCCTGACATACCATCTCCAGGTTACCTGAGTTTTCTCAAATCTCCCACAACCCAGTCTCTCTCCTTTCTCTCACTTTCACAATAATCTGCCTCCTGTTGTCCTATGCGAAGAAACCTTTTTAAGAAAATGTATTTTATATCAAATAGATCAATGGGTTCTTTGAGGGGTAAGTATTCAATATGTACAGACACATGTAAATAAGTTGTATACGTACAGTTTCACTTACATTTTATTAATCTTACAAAAGGGAAAAAACAGATTCAGAAGACACAGGGAAATTTAAAGGATCAGCACCATTAGCAACACTTAGCTAGAATCGTAAATGAATGAACAGAAAACATGGACACTTTTAGTGACTAAGAATGTGAACTGTAAGAAATAAGGAAATCTAGTTCCTGATTATTGTGCTTCTCTTTTTTATGCTCAGCGTTCTTTTTCACTTCAGACTTTCCTAAAGAGATCTGGGTCACCAATAGCTATCCACAGGGTACAGAAGTAGACGTTAAAAATCACCTTAGCTCTCTCTGTACATACCTACTTTCCCACATGGTTTTACAGAAAGGGAATCTAAGAAGAAATTTTAAAATGTATACTCTAAAATGCTTATTGCAAAAGTTTCATAATTATACTTAAATTCAGCCAACTTTAAAAAACTACTATCGACAGTCTCTTTGATTGAATATGTTAAAACGTATTTTCCCACACAACTAAGCTAGTTTGGAGTTGAAAAAGAACAAAAATGCATTCAAAACCACTGACAGTTTTTTCATTTGGTTTCTTCCAAATTTAAAATGATGAAACTATATAGATTTCAAGTTTTTAGTAAAATTTTCTCTCAGATTAAAAAAAGAAATATACTAATCTGAGTGTAGGTTTTTTGTTTGTTTGTTTAACGGTTGAGTTATAAACCAAAACTCCTAAAAACAGGAGTTTATGGTGGAAATGACAGCATTTTAACTATAAAGGCATGAGTGGTGTCCTTTTACAGACGCCTAAATCAAACACAGAAAAAAAGTGATGTGTTGCCAGGACATTCAGTGCACTTTCCTTTAATTGCCATATATAGTTAATAGCCTGACTTTTTTTAAAGAAAATAAATTGCAAAGATGGAAGCAATGCATAATATCTTCCCATGCAACATATCAAAAACAATGAATTTAATCATTCTGTGGTCTGGGTTGAATTCAACACTGAAATCTTTTATTGAACTTCACAGCAACAAAGAATTTCAAACTTACAGATGACCATTTTGAAGTTGGAGAGAATGCTGACCATACTATGATGGTCTGTCTGATACTAAAAATGGACAAAGTACAGAATACAGTATTCCAACCAGGATTTGGGCTGATCTGAGAAATTCAAGAAAAGTACTGTGAAAGAATTACAGATATAGAATGACTGGATAGGTCATTTGATCTTGCTTCTGAGACTGAACTTAAAAACCTCTGTTTCAGATTAAACAGTACTTCATTGCTTTCCTTTTTCTTTTTTTCTTAACACAAAATTACTTCTACAGATTAAAAGAAACAATCAGAATGGAGTAACAGAATTATGCAGGATGTATTATACCTACATAGGTCCAGAAGGTTCCTGAAATTTTAATAAGCCAAGCTTTACTCAAAATATTGACACTAAGTAGTATCAAACCAAACTCTGGGAGCACACAGTGGTCTTTTCTACAATGTGTGTGATCAGTAACAGCAGTGACCCTATCCCATAATATACCATAAAACAGGGGAAAGAAATCGTCTCACATTTTTAGAAATGAAACTGCCCTATTAGCCTAAATATACAGTGTAGGCAGTCAACATTTTATGGCTTTCATCATTTTCAAACATTACGTTGCACAAAATTGTACAGAGAATGTTTTAACTATATATTTGACATTTAAAAAAAATAGGAATGATGGCAACAATAGTACTGACTATAGCTTTAACTTACATTATTAAGATAACTACATCAAATAAATTTGAAATTCATATAATTTTGATATATATCTTGAATTTTACAGTTCCCACCATTTAAGTAAATATTTTTACCACGTTAATTTGCGTTTTGTAGTAAACAACAAGGACCTACTATATAGCACAAAAAACTATACTCAATATTTTGTAATAACCTATAAGGGAAAAGAATCTGAAAAAGAATACACATATTATGATATACATATATTTATCTACATATATAACTGAATCATTTTGCTGTACACCTGAAACTAACACAACATTGTAAGTCAACTATACTTCAATTTAAAAAAAAGATAAAATTTTTTTTAATTTGCATTTTTGATCATATTTTCTAGGTAGAAGATCTGCAGTATATACTTAGTTATGGCATGGACTTTTTTATTGTGCTTTCTTATATAGCTTAGGATATACAAAATTAAATATACCTATGCTTTCATTCAGAGAATAATTTTACATGCTAATATTCATTTGTAGTCAAAATATTAACTTCTAATTATTGAAAAATTCAAAGTTTTTATTTTTTAAAAATTAGTTTAAGAATAATGAAACCTGTGAGAGTAGGTGAACTATGAAGTGCTTAAATACATAATTTTAGAGCTTGTTACATACATAGAATACTATAACAAGTAAAAAACTGAGTGCAAATATGGTAGTGTTATCTTCATTTTGAAATGTATAAGAATTCTCTCAAATAAATTTAAAACATGTAATTGAATGAAGCAAAACAAATGATACATCAAATTACATATACAACACTGAAAGAGGAATAATTATATCAAGTTGAAAAACTAATTCTTGAATAACAAAACTGGTAAACATCTAAAATTTTGTTCTTATTACTTTAGAAATACACCGCACCACTTCAGAATTATTTATATTACACAATTGTTTAGTTTTCAATTATTTTGACTATCAGTTATTCTTTCACAATTAATACTGAGCTTGAAGGCAAGAGTTCAGACTAAAAATAAAAGATCTTGCTGCTTGTATCGACCTATATTCATCATACTTTGAATAGTTTTTGAACATGAAATTCTTAGTGATTAGAAAACCAATCTAATGAAACACTTTTTGGTTAAATTTAGCCAAAATTACCAAACCAAACCAACCAAACAAAAATACACCGTACATGCAAAGTCCATGTTTTTAAGGAGTCTGAAATAACCATCTGTAGAAATGAACAAAAGCAGGGAGCAGTGCTGTGCTGGCACCTAGTGGACAAGGCAGTAGAAGAGTCATTACCTTGGGTCTCAGAGTCATGCTGGGAAAAGGACACATTTTAATTATGAAAAATCTATGCTTTCTATCACACACATCTGAAAAGAAGACAAATGAAAAGTATCTGTGGTAATTCACCTTAAGTATGCAACCAAATGTTATGATTTTAATTTTCTGTAAAGACAAGAAGAAAATTTGGGGGGGTGAGGGTGATAGAGAGGAACATGACTAGCTATGGTGAAAAATAAAACATAGTAGAGACTGTTAGGGTGAAGTAAGTCAGAAAGAGAAAAACAAATATCGTATATTAACGCATATATGTGGAATCTAGAAAAATGGTACAGATGAACGGGTTTCCAAGGCAGAAATAGACACACAGATGTAGAGAACAAACATACGGACACCAAGGGGGGAAAGCGGTGGGGCGGGGGCTGGTGGGATGAATTGGGAGATTGGGATTGACATGTATACACTAATATGTATAAAATAGATAACTAATAAGGACCTGCTATATTAAAAAAATAAAATAAAATTCAAAAAAATAAATTATTTAATGTAAAAAAAAAGGAAAAGAAAACATAGTAAAAGAAAAACTTGTGCAATTTTCTTTTCCCTTGATAAATTCTGCCAAACCTGGTCACACTAGTCTATTCTCTGTCAAGCAAAGAATTTTTATGAAATCAACTGACAGGCTGTTTGTGAAGATCTGTCTGTACTGGGGACATACGTCACCAAACACTACTTAACACACACCTCTTAACATTAAATTCGGAATTTTCAAATGTCAGTATTACATGCAGAGGTATAGTTATTTTTCCTTCACAGCATTTTTAGGAGAAGGACACATTTTAAGTTGAGCCCTGCCTCCTCTGTCTTTTGGGACTGGGGACAGGTATGTTTCTGGTGGAGAGCTTCTGCCTCAGAAGGCAATGTAGTCCCCAATCCAACGAGAGCAAGTAAAGGCAGAATTACTACAACTTGCCGGGGGGAAATCATACAACTAAACTTGAGTTTAGTTCCTCAAGTGCCTCTACAATCTCTTCCAATTGGGAGACTCTATGATTTCCAAAAGAAAACATTTACTTATATTTTTCTACACTAGGAAATGGATTTTAGTTCACTGTCCCTATTAGTGTCCCAAGGACTACATCTATCTCCTTATTTCTTGTTATTCTTGGAGTGGTTGGTAATTATTTCATGATAGAGACACAGAAGGATCAAATCATACTAAAGTCAAACCAAGACTGTCTTATGGTAGGTTAGGAGTCAAGTTTTCCATAACTGCATAACTTAGGTTACTAAAATACAATTACCCCATTATTTACTCCAAGTCTCCTTTGCTGTATCAAGCAGTTACGTTGTTTTAGGAAGCTAGTTTAATTTTTAACTAATATATACATGATGAGAGAAGTTTACATACACAGTCTTTCCTATTAATAACCTTTTCCTCATTTTTAATCATGGAGAGCAACCTGTTTTCATCCTCTTGTATTAACCTGATATCTCACACCTAATCATGTGCCTAAGGCTTTATCCTATATATGTTACTGATGCTTGACTTTAAAAACTGATATTTTAGCTAATATAATTGGTTTGTTTCATGTAATGTTTTAGACATCTAGAAATTCATTTCAGAGCACATGGATCACGGGTCCCCAACCCCCAGGGTGCGTACCAGTAGCCGTCCACAGCCTGTTAGGAACCGGGCCACACAGCAGGAGGTGAGTGGGGGCGAGCGAGCGAAGCTTCATGTGCCGCTCCCCATCACTCGCATTACCACCTGAACCTCCCCCTGCCACCCACTGTTCGTGGAAAAACTGTCTTCCACGAAACCGGCCCCTGGTGGAGGAGCTACTCCGAGTACCACACCATTCCCAGGGCTGGTTCTACCCTCGCGGCCACTGCTTCGCTGCAACATGAGACAACAAGATCAACTGTCCCTTGTGACTTTGGTTCTCCTGAAATTGCAGGGAACTGTCGGACAGCCCACATTCACAGCAGCATAACTCCTCTGGCTCCATACAGCTGATATCGTACCTAACCTCAAAGCTCTGCCAGGTCAGGTCAGAATTATTTCTCAAAACTTAGAACAGGACTCGTGTCCTAGGCCACCTGACTATGCCTTCCAGTTGGCAAGTATCCTTTGGCTGGCTAGTAAGCCTCCTCGTGACAAGCATGATTAACTGACTGGGAAAATATACAGCAACTGACTTTTTATATGAAGTTTGACATTATCACACTAAATTTATGAGAAAAAATAAGAAATTTATAAGAGAAAAGAATTTTTTTTGCAGGTAGACAAAAGTTTATTGGCAGAGCTGCAGCAGAGTCCTCCCTCTCTCTGGGATAGCCAAGGGCACAGCGCCAACAGAGTGACGGACAGACAGACCCCAAATGGACACATGGATGGTCTTAGTTCACTGGCAAGAGAAAGCTCCCTGCAAAGACACCCCAATTCCCTCTGAAATCCCAAATTCACACAAATATAACCTCTTCCCTAACCCCACTCCAATCACATCACAGAACCATGGTCTTCTGGCCACGTCTCTACTTTTTCAGGTGACCTTGCCTAAGAGTGACCAGAGGTAAACGATTCTGTCCCCAGAAGGCCAGTTGTTAGGATCATGTCCTGAAGCCTGTCTGCATTTGGGACCTTGACCCAACTGTGGGACAAGGAGAAGATGAAAGAGCTAGAGCCTGCCATGAGTGGGAGGGAAGGACATGTGGACAAGTGGCAGAAAAAAGCGATAGCCACAGTGGGCTCAGATAGACTGTTATGGGAATTCAGAGGAAGGGACCTGCCTGCAGCTCAAGGAGGGGATTTGGGGATGATGGGATCAAAGAAGATTTCCCAAAGGAGGTGGCTAAGACATGAGACATGGTTAGGACTTGGGAAACCATCACACTGTGTACGAGGATACACTGCAGATGGTGACAGGATCTCCTCTCCCCCTCAGCCAGACAACCTGAGGAGAAAGCCATCTGCTCCAGCGTCAGAAGGGTGGAGGTCCCAGCAGCCAGCCTGGGCATAGGCATGAACAAGTGACTACGACTGCCCTAGTTAGTCCACAAGAAAACCACTGCACCTTTGTGGAGTATTTCTAAGCCCACTGAGTTTACCCATGGCCTCAACAGCAATGATAAATTCCACTTTTCTCTTTTTCTCCCAGCCCTTTCCATCTCCTGTCATTTTTTAAGTATAATGAGCATTACTTCAGAAACCAAACCAACAAAACAGAGAACCAAGACTGAGTGCCCAAAATTAGGTCCACAGCCTGCAGCTGATTATCCCATCGTAGTTCATTTTTGTTGTGTGAATCAATTTTAATTTTTGAATTGAAATATATCATGCTTTGTCATCATTTTGTCCTTTTCATAAAAGCCCTGGAAGAGTTGCTAAGGACATGTCAAATCATGTTTCTTTCTCCAGAAGTGCTCTTACCAGCCAAAGTTCTCAGGACAACCAAAATCAAACCAAACGATAAACCTTCTTTCCTCTGATCCAGATTATTATTTTTAATTATTAAGGACTGACTACCTGTGAGTGTAAGAGGACTTAATTATTCATTCTGCCTCTAAAATGTTCCCATAATCATCTCAAAACTATCAGGCAATGAGCAAAGTTATCTTCATTTAATGAAGAAAGTGAGACATTGAAGTTAAGAACACTGCTACAAAGTAAAAAACATGCACCCAAATGATATATCTTATTTTTAGCCTATTTAAAACGAATTTCAACCATATGACCCAGTTAATACACCTCTGGGCATTGGCCCAGAAAAACTGAAAGCAGGGAGTAGAAGAAATATTTGTACACTCATGTTCATAGCAGCACTATTCACAATAGCCAAAAGGTGGAAGCAACCCAAGTGTTCATCAACAGATGAATGGATAAACAAAATGTAGTATATACATACAATGGCATTTTATTCAGCCTTAAAGAGGAAGCAAATTCTGACACATGTTACAACATAGAGGCACCTTGAGGACACTGTGCTAAATGAAACAAGCCAGGCACAAAAGGACAAATGATATATGATTCCACTTATATGAGGTATCTAGAGTAGTCATAGAGATAGAAAGCAGAATGGTGGTTGCCCAGGGCTGGGAGGAGGGGAAATGAAGAATAGTTGTTTAATGGGTATGGAGTTTCAGTTTTGCAAGATGAGAAGAATTCTAGAGATGAGTGGTGGTGATGATTGCACAACAATGCAAATATACTTAATGCTGCTGAACTGTACACTTAAACATGGTTAAGAGGGTAAATTTTATGATATATGTATTTTATCATAATAAAGAACATACCTAATATTATTCAATAAAGAAAAAAGCTGGAAAAAACATATCTCACTGTTCAAACTACAGGAGTTTGAACATATGAATGTAAGCAAGCTAGCAACATACTCTCTAATCCTATGATGCACCTATGATGTGAATGATGCTCATGCTTCTGTTAGTACAAGATAAAGACATCCAATAAATTAGTGAATACCTCAAGAATGTTGTGAATATAAAAATAATATTAGATTCAGAACAAGAAACCAGCAGAATGATGATATCAATTATGAGTAATACATGAAACAAGTTTGCAAGTGCCAATTTACTTCCTTGTTTTGCACTGTACTATATAGTAAAAGTTTATTATTAAAATACAATGTTAAAAGCTTCAAACAGGGTTTGGGATCTCACAAACTATAGGTGCATTCAAGGATTAAGTCCTCTTTCTTCTAAATAATTTCTGTATTTACTAGCCACTAGCCATTATCAAAGCAGGAGAAAGAAGTGTGTGTGGTTACTTTAAATGTAATTCATTGAGTTTAACCAAGCATATCATAAATAAACTCCTATTTTGTCAGCTATTAATGCCAATAAATATATAACCCCATCGGTAAATAATAGCAATTCCAACAAAAGCTTAGTGTCTGTGTTTTTAAATCTTTCAATAACATGAACATGTGCCCCCTTAAACTTCTATTTTATACTGCATCTGCCTGCCTGATATAATCAGCATTAAGAAAAAGACCTGCTAAATACTGAGTAGGTGAAATTTTTCTTCCATAAATCATTACTTCAAAAGTGTTGTCACAATTCTCAAAAGTCCAACTAATTAAAATCCAAGTAACAGTTGGTTTTGCTCAACAACTGTCCAGCCTAGCAGTCCTATGAAAGATGGCCACCCCTATAATCTTACTAATACCTCCAGGCTGTCAGCCTGTCATGGCCTGAGCATGAAATCTAACTTGACAGATAATGGAAATGAGCTATTAACACAAACCAACCTGTGCTCAGACCACGTTTTAGTATTTTATATGTGTTTATTTGGCATAACATTACAACTTTTCTTCAGTGTGTCTTACAGTAACCCCATTCTGGAAACGATTTCTCTTTTGTAACAATTTTTTTTTTTTAATGCTGAGAAATTTCTTAAATCCGTATCCTCCAACCCTTCTTGCCCCACCCCACATGCTCAGCAAAAGTTAAAATTTATTTAGTTTTTTACTCTTAGGCTGTTTCAACTCTGGCCTTTTGAAACAGCCCATAAGTGATAATGAAATGCATAAAGGAATGAGAAAGAGAACCCAATTACATCTACCTGCATAGCTCAGCTGCACACCAAGTAACAATAAACAGGCATTCTTAAGTCACAGCATTTCACTGGAAATGGGGCAGAACTTGTGTATTTTAACAACTTTTTACAACTAGTAACCACTACAGCATTTATTTTACTTTCTCAAAGAAAACCAGAGAAGGTTCATAGTTTAAACTAAAGGGTCTTTTCAGCCTCGAAGACAAAAAGCACTTCTGCTTAGCACCTGAGTAATAATGTGGGATGTGTACAGGTGAATTAAGAAGACTGGACTCAAAGATAGTTTGTCTTTGGCCAGTCTGAAACATATGACTCCTTTCCAGTCCTGCAATCATTTATTATCCAGCAAAGAAAGGCTGGGTTTTTGCTCCACAAACACAGTGGTGGTCCTCAGCTTATGATGATTTACCATGTCTGCTCTGAAATCCATGACACAGACTGTTCCAAAAAGGTCTCTCTCATATACAGACACACACATCTGATGATATTTCAGTTCTGATTTACTTTTATGCCACTAAAACCAGAGAGTTTTGGTCACCTGCACACATTTTCCCTCTCAAACGTGACACGCAAAACGAATTTTAGGGTGTACTTAATTTTAAACGATATATATCTGAACATATATAGCAAAAGCATCTCAGGTTTTATTGGGTTAGTAACCTGAGATTCATTTTTCCTCTTAGAAGGGACTATTTTTAAGACTTAGAAGTACTGCACACAAAACACATTTTAGGCATTACTCTATTTTAAATGATGTGTATGTGGAAATAAATAGCAAAAACTTCTCAGGGAATGTTGGATTAGTAACTAGATATTTATTTTTCTTCTAAGAAGGGACCATCATTACTCCAAAGTATGAATATTTTATAAGAGCACAGAAAAATATATAGTATTAATAAGAAGGAGCTTTAGTGCTGATGGAAGTTTGGACACATCAGTTTAGAAATGCATTCCTAAGTGTGCAATTGTGACTTTACATCTACATCATGCATACATTCAACTATAGACACAGCTATAAGTACTGCCTTATGTATGACATACATAGGTGTGCAGAATATGTAAGTCAAAGGCTCCAGTTTTTAAAAATTGCCACCCTAGTTAGCTGGTATAATAACACAAGTCAGAAAACAATAAATTTTTAAAGTTAGCTGATATATAGATTTATATACTTTCCTTAGATATACATGGAAGCATGAGTTCAGATGCTAAATTAGAATATGAATGGATTCAGTTAGGCTTGTTATGCTCAGCAGGGAAGAGTTACAAATCCATCACAGTTTGGCAAAAATGACAAGTCTGCACTCAAAGAAAACTGTTCCATCATGAAAAACGAAAAAGAGGCAGGAAAAAACTAATAAGGAATCATTTAATGAAAATCTGCTTGAAGATAATGGAAGTAACTAGACATCTAGTAGTATATAATAAAATAATCAACATTGAAAAGCAGAATAAAGTTACTTTCTTTACCAAATACTGATGAAAAGTTTGTCTTTCTAATGCTCTGAGTCTAAAGCTGCACAGCCAAATACGAGAGCCACGAGGCCTAAGTGGCAACTGAGCACCTGATATATGGCTAGTCTGAACTGAGATGTGCTGTAGGTGTAAAATACACATCGACTTCAAAGACTCAGTATTAAAAACAGAATGTAAAATCTCATTAACATATTAAATGGATTCCATGTTGATAGGTTAATATTTCAATTAATTATATTAAAATAATATAATCAATTTCACCAGTTTCTTTCTACTTTTTAAAAATGTGGCTACGCAGGCTTCCCTGGTGGCGCAGTGGTTGAGAATCCGCCTGCCGATGCAGGGGACACGGGTTCGTGCCCCGGTCCGGGAAGATCCCACATGGCAGAGCGGCTGGGCCCGTGAGCCATGGCCGCTGAGCCTGCACGTCCAGAGCCTGTGCTCCGCAACGGGAGAGGCCGCAGCAGTGAGAGGCCCGCGTACAGCAAAAAAAAAAAAAAATGTGGCTACGCAAAAATCTGATCTTACATGTGGGGTTTGCAACCCTTGATCTAAAGGATAAAGTTACAGAATGTGAAAACTGGCTGAGAACTTACAAATCATATTTTTCAACCTCCCCCCCCTCATTTTACAAACAAGAAAACCAAGGCTTAGATAAAGTGATGGATTCTGGTTAAGCCCAGAATGAGCTATAGATTCTTTCAGAGGCCAGTGTCTATCAATCCACCTTTCTTTCTATGAGAGTATCGTGAAGGAGGGATAACGATTCATCTCTCAATCAAAGGTACTCTACTTTCAGGAAGTTTCAAAACCCTTCTCTCATCTTTTGAGCTGTAATGTAAGAAACTTTGATCTTGACTTACAGTCATCTATGCAATTGTCTTCATTCTCTGCTTGACTCTGGTGGTGGACACTTACCCCAAGATGTGTCTTTTACGTACCATTAACATTATTTGTATGTATTTCACTGAAGATTTTTAATTCATGTCATAAACTAAGATTAATTAGAAGATGAACAAGTTTGTAAACCAAACCAATTTAAAATATGCTTTCAACTTGTCTTTAAAGCACAAGAAAGGCTAAGTCACCTTTCACATGAGCTCCATTTTCTACCTAAGGAATTTTCCACCGGCTCCCCCTCCCCCTCTACCATCCCTCGCTCGCTCCATGCCCCACGCCCATACAAAGGGTTTCTCCTTTCCACAATTATTTCCATATCTAAGAGATTTTTATTTATTTATTTATTTTTGGCTGCATCCGGTGTTAGTTGCAGCATGCGGGATCTTTCCTTGTGGCGCATGGGCTCTTTGCTGCGGTGCGCAGGCTCCAGAGCATGTGGGCTCTGTAGTTGCAGTGCCTGGGCTTAGTCACCCCGCGGCATGTGGGAATCTTAGTTCCCCAACCAGGGATCGAACCCACGTCCCCTGCATTGGAAGGCGGATTCTCAACCACTGGACCAGTGGGGAAGTCCCGAGATAATTTTTTTTTTTAATCTCAGTAAAACAACTTTTATTTTTATTGTTCTTGCCATGATACCAAGTTTAAATATTAATGTCCATTTCTAGATTCCAATTTCCTGAGAGTCTGGGGTTGAGGTGAAATGGTAAATAGAAAACAGGATGGACCAGAGATCTCCATTTGCCTCTCCCCTCCCATCTCTGAGCCTAAGGATATTACCCTTCAGCATGGTTTGAAGCATTTTTCAAAGTGGGCAATAAACAGCAACAGGTTTCAAAAAAAAATTGGAGGGAAGGTTCTGTATCCAATATGTGGGAGGAAACCCTGGGCTAAATACAGTTAAATGGTTTATTTTCTGAAGTACGCATCACACACTTTACTATGCTAATGTGTCATCTGACTCTCCAAGAGAGGGATATAGCTACAGAGTTCTCCAAACCTATTTAAAGCACGTAAATCCTATTTTCAGAGAGCATCTTGAGAGACTAGTATCCCATAGAACACATTTGGGGAAACCCTGGACCATGGAATTTGCTGCAAGATACTTTATAAAATTACATATCACCCTTAACCTTTATATTATTGCTGAATAACTACCATTTATTTTATCAATTCATGTATCCAATAAACTTTTATTAGCTTGTTATGGATTGAATTACACACACACACACACACACACACACACACACACACCTGCCCCTGCCCAAATTCATATGTTGAAGCCTAACCCCCAGTGTGATTGTATTTGGAGACAGGGCTTTTAAGGAGTAGTTAAGGTTAAACGAGGTCATGGGGGGGTCCCTAATCTGATGTAACTAATGTCCTTATAAAAAGAATAAGAGATACCAGAGATCTTTCTCTTTCCAAAGGCCATGTGAGGACACAGCGAGGAGACAGCTGTCTACAAGGGGGGAAGAGACATCCCACCAGAAACCAGCTCTGCTGCACTTTGTTCAGGAACTTCTGGCCTCTAGAACTGTAGAAAATAAATTTCTATTGTTTAAGCCACCCAGTCTGTGGTATTTTGTTACTGCCACCTTAGCAGACTAATCATAGCTCCTATCATGTTTTAGAGGAGGCACATGGTGAATAAACAGAAATGGTCCCTGGCCACTAGGAGTCTGCATTCTATTTCAAGGGCAGTGTGGGAAACATCGAGTGACCTTCTGGTGTTAGACTAGTCAATTACTTGACTTGGAATCAGCAACAACTTGCCCCACAGCTCAACCTCCAACTTACATTCTCATTTCAAGGGATAATCAAATGATTTGTTTTGTAAGTTCTTACTTGAAGGAGAAATGGGCCGATTGGACCTCTTGCCTCCCTCTCATTTTCAGGAAAAACCTGGAATCCCAAGAATCAAAGCCTGGGTCCCTTCACCCTTGTTTTAGAGTGTGGAAGGATATTCCAACCAGCCAGCAATATACATTCCATGTTCCCCACCTCACACCCCAACAGCTCTACAGGAGCCCAAACGCTAGGCTCCATATCTTAACCCCAAGATTTCCTCTGCTATGGTGCTGAAACCACACCGTGGACACCCTCTGCCCTGAATCTACAAAAGAAAAAAGGCGGCAATCTGAAGCCAGCCCCATCCACCGTACCTCACAGATGCAGCCTCTTCTATGTGTCTCAGCGACAAGGTTTTGGTAACCAAGCCACACACCATGAACTATATGCCTCTCCTTTAAAATTACACAAAAACAGCAATAATTTGACTTCTCTCTTGCCATTATATAAAAAAACAAACAAACAAAAAACAAACCTAGTTATTACCAAGACAAATACCCTATTTTTAAGCAATCAATAATTGTGTTCAGAAACATGGTGTAAACAATATAATAACTTAAAATAGTAATAACGTTTAAAAATATATAACTTAGGGAATTTGGGGACTACTGATTAGTTACATTATTTCGACTACTTTTTCCACTGTGCTATCTCTGAATCATTGCAACTCTCTGTATCTCAAATGCCAAACTCCCTACTAAGCAATGCACAGACCTTGTCAATTCCTCTAGTTATGTCACTGGAGCAAATAAAAGAAATGGGGCTTTCCTTAGTCACACACCTGTCCATTAGACAGAGTTAATTATTTTGTCTAAATATTTGTTCAAGAAATAGATTTTTTTTCAAAGAATTGTTTTGCAAAAGTATAAACAAACAATTAAAATGTAGTAACATTCAAACAATTCCAGTGGTATTAAGATGATCTAGTTTAGATCTGGCTATCCCATCTTGAAAAAGTCACTTACCCTCTCTGAACCTGCTTCCTCAAACTCAAAATGAAGGGGAAAGTTTATTTGATCTCTAAAATATCCCTAAATGCCGTTATTGAATAAAAAATGATTTCTTGAAAAAAATTAACTGCAGAGCTATCTTTAAAACTCCATTCCTTTTATATTTTGCAACTCTAAAGTTTAGTCAACTCATGATCCACTAAGAAAATAGGCTAGTTCTATTTAACTTTTCGCCGTTGCAAAACTACAGTTGAGATGTGGTTTTTATTTAAATAGCAAGAAAAAGCAAAACAATGCCAACTGTGTGCTGCTATTTTTTGTCTAGAAATAGAGACAAGGCCAATCTCTTGGAAGGAATGAATATGAGATTTGGACAAATTAATTACGTGTGTGCTTGTATAAAAACAGTTAATATATTTTTGTATACCATTGTACACACTCACATTGTTTTAAATACTCTGCCTTGTGATCGAGTAACAATTGGCAATTTAGTATCAATGCAGACAGAGTAAAATCATTTTCTTCAGGACATACTTATTGCTCTTAATCCCTGTTCTTTACTGGACATGCCCAGGACCCAGAGGAAGTGGGGCTCTGGGGCCTGGCCCTTCTGTTCGGGCATTTACTATCTGCGCAAACCAGGGCTGTGGATGTGAGACTCATAAGCATTTGGTTGTGTCTCCAGAGTTCTGCCAGGGGTGCAGATCACAGTGAGGAAAACTCTTGACTTTTCAGATAGGTGGTAGATGTTAGGAAATCTCATTCAATTCAGTGGTTCCTTATCAATGAAGCAGACAAATTTGGAGTTTTTTATAATTATAGTGGAAGCACAAACATGTCCACTTATTACAGGACTATATCTCACTGAAGCAGACACTGGTCCATGCTACAGAATTTTCTGTCTCTGATGTTGAACCAGGGTCAATTTTGTGGTAACGCATAGCTGACCAACATGAGTTCACAAAGAGGACGAGAAAAGGAACACTTGCCAAAAGCTTATTCACTGATGACTTTGCCTCTTAAGAACTGTCCGTGAGGACACTTTATGCTCTTTAAAACTAATTATCTTTTCAGATTGTCTTACCCTTCAAAAAAATAATATTCCTGGATTTACTAGTTACTAACTATTGTCAGGATTTGGAAAATTGGTAAACCTAAGCAAAAGCTGACTTCAAATACTGTCTACATGGTTCTTAAATTACCAGATTTCACAGACCAGTAAAATTTTTTTTTTAAATCTTGAGTAATAACAGAGTTGCCAATTTTTATTTTGCCAAGCAAGAAAATTTTTTAGATTACTATCATCTACTCTCACCATTGTTTCACAAAAAAAGGACATTTTAATAGCACAGAAGTAGAAAGAACAGAATCTTTAAAATGACAGTTCCTTAAATTGATTAAAATTAATTTTATGAAGATGTATTCTTTACTTTTCTTATTTCACAAACCAGTGAAGACTCTATTATGAACAGGCATGAATTAGGGAACAATATTTGGGAATCACTGATTTATACTGTAAAGCCTTTCCTTAATCCTACCCTATCAGGGTATTTTCTCTCTCCATTTCCCTTAAGAATTTGCTCATATTAGTTCTATTATAGAAGTGATCACATTGTATCATATAGTTGTTCATTTGTGTGTGTCCCACTAGACGAGGTTAAGGATTATTTTATTCATCTTCTGACTTCAATGCCTAATCTAATAAATTCTGAATATTTTTTTATGAATGAATGAATGAGAGAATGAATAAGAGAATAAATCAGTGAAAGAATAACCAAATGAATGAATGAAATCCAGGCACAGCAAAAACACTTACTCAATTCCACTGGTTAGCCTGTTTTTCCCTACTGGGAAAATAGATGGCTGAGGGATCCTGATATTTCCTACAAAGAAAGTACATCGCTAAGAGATCAGGCTTGATCTGCCATCGTGGATGTACTGTACAGTTCTACCCACATACATAACATCAATTCAGAGCTTCTGATTACAAAGTTTTGGGTGTTATCTAGAGATTTCACCAGGTAAGACTTTGCATTCTGGAACCCCAAAGAATGATTCACTGGTTACACACACCCTAGGCAGGGGAGTCCTGAAATGGCTTCATTTTTGCTCATGCTTCAGGTACAGTGAATGCAGGGTAAACTTGAACCAAAAAAAGGGGGATCACAGTGGAATGAACAATTTTCTTCCTTTCAGTTCTTGGCAGTACGAGTACTGAAGCAGGAAATAGAGTGTCAATTTTTTTTGGTGGGGGGTGGTCTATTATTTGATGTTCTTAAAGATTCCTATATTTACATATCTCTATGACTATTATTGTCTCTGTGGATACGTTTCTTAAAAAGTGGAACTCTTTTCTTAACTTTATTACTATATTATCACATGCCAACATTCACAGTGAACTAAATAGTTCACTGAATAAATGTTCACTAAATACTCAGTACCAGAAGTGACATCAGGATTAGAAGCAAATCATAGACCAAAGAAGTCTAGACTCAAAAGGTCCCACCATTTTCCTGATACTTAGAGTTCAAACTGACAATTCTTGGGAATTCTGTGCTATAATAATTAAGGGTAAAAATAAAACAAAACAAAAAAACCAGTGATGCCTTAATGTTATAACAATAAATCCTAAAAAGACAAATCTCCAAAGTATAATACAAATAAACCCCATTTTTATCCAGTCCACAAGACTATGGTCTTGGGCAAAAAGACTACACCTTCTAGAATTTGGGCTCAGTCTCCAAGTTGTCATGTTTCAGGTATTAAGAACGGGATATTCAAGAAGACTTCTCTCAAATGACTGGGTATTTACAGAACATTTAGATCTGGTTACTCATCTATCAACAAGCTGTGGCCACCCAGTGTTCTCTGAATCCTTCAGCGGTGTTGTGGAATTTGATTTTTATCATTTTGCTATTCTATCTCCACCTCTACTTATTTAGTTTTGAAGTATCAATTGCCTGCATTATGGTCCATGTCTAAACACTGCTTTTGGTTATAAGGGGTTGAATGTCAGAAAATATTTGGTTAATGATAACATGACATACTACATATAAACTATTACTAATCAGCAATGTGCTTGAACTTTAAGATGTTTCTTAATCATCGACTTTTGAATTTAATGTAAATACAGTGGGATACTTTTGGGCTACTTTGTGTAAATGGCAGGCTGGGCTAAATAACAAAGATTGCATTAATATTTCTATTTTGTAACCCATAAGATTTACATTGTTCATAACATGAAAATAGCATAAACAGCTGGAAAAATCAAATCAGAAATCTTAAAGCATATATAAAGTCAGGGATACGGAATACCAAGGAAAAATCAAAACAGAACAAAATAGGATATAAAAATTTATAAGTGGTTAGCTCCAAACTGAAAAATGTAAATCCATGCCTACTAAAATTAATATTTAATAGATGGTAAAACTAATAGAGGTAAAAACTTTTAGATATTTTCTTTATTTGTATTGCAAGCAAATGGCTGGAAGTGTCTTTTACTGGAAGAAACTAATATTGGCACCAAGTCTTTTGGCATAAAATTTTTCTCAGCATAAGGCCACATATTTCAAATACTGTGATTTGTATTAACTGGGAAAAGAAGGCGTAAATCTATCATTTTGCAAATTATCACAATAAGAAAGAAATTTATTCAAAAATATTTATTTACTATTATGCATTTTAACCACTCTTATGGCTAAGAAATAAAACTTATTAGATATTTAACACATGCTTAAGTGTATTCTACATAACAGGCACTGTGAAGAGAGAAAATAAATTGTGACTTGCCTGATTTTCCAGCTGTCTACTGGACATCTTCATATGAGGTAATTTGTTTGTCAAGTAACATTCCAACTTTATTCAGCATCCACACTTTGTTAGAAATTGGGAATTCAAAGATATATATGCATATAATATGATTCTGTAGAACCAGGTTATCATACTGGTGTCCAGAAATTAACTTGGCATTCCATCCCTTCTAAACCTGACCCATTTTTACTGACTTTCCCAGTCACTCAGCTGAAACCTTGATGCATCAGCCTCCCAAACATGTCTCTGACCCTCTGATGTGACCTCTGCCTCATGTTTCCACTCCACTGCCCCCCTCTTTCTCTCCATATTCTTTTACAGGAATTCTCTCCCTCTCATCAAACTTGCCTCCTCACCTTTGGTCTCCTTATCCTCCACCCCATTCTAGAGAACACTTTCCTAAGCACAGTGCTAATCAAGTCTGTTTCTGCTAGACTTTCAATTCTCTCTCCTGACTAGGGAAGAAGGCCTGAAATCCTTATGTTCGCCTCTCAAGGTCCCTGGTGATCTGGCTCCATCTTCTGTTTCCATTATTCTTTGGTTAATCCACTTCTCCCTTCCTTCCCTTCCTCTGTGCCTTTATTCATTTTCCTTGTGCCTTCAATGGTTTTCCTCTACTTCATCCTGTTCTCTGGAGGTGCAAATTCTAGGCACCCTTTAAAGCCCACCTCAAATATTGTCACTTCTAGGAAGTCTTTCCAGAGCCCTCCAGCAAGAACTAATGATCATGCTGTGGAGCAACAAAGCCCATGCACCACAACTACTGAGCCTGTGCTCTAGAGCCCACGAGCCACAACTACTAGCCCGTGGGCCACAACTACTGAGCCCACACACTGCAACTACTGAAGCCCACGAGCTCTAGGGCCCACATGCCACAACTACTGAGCCCGCATGCTGCAACTACTGAAGCCCGCGTGCCTAGAGCCTGCGCTCCGCAACAAGAGAAGCCACTGCAGTGAGAAGCCCGCGCACCGCAACGAAGAGTAGCCCCCACTCGCCACAACTAGAGAAAGCCCGTGTGCAGCAATGAAGACCCAAGACAGCCAAAAATAAAAATAAATAAATAAATTTAATTAAAAAATCTAAAAAATTAAAGGAAAAGAACTAATGGTCATCCCTGCATCTTCACCTCCCAATGCCATCTGTAACTTTCTAAGGACATGTATCACATTCTACCTCATATTTGGGGCATTTTGGCACCTGTTTTATTTACTCTACTACTTTTTTTTTATATATATAAATTTATTTATTTTCCTTTATTTATTTTTGGCTGAGTTGTGTCCTGGTTACCGCGCGCGGGCTTTCTCTAGTTGCAGCGAGCGGGGTCTACTCTTTGTTGTGGTGCGCAGGCTTCTTATTGAGGTGGCTTCTCTTGTTGCGGATCACAGGCCCTACGTTTGCAGGCTTCATTAGTTGTGGCTCACGGGCTCTAGAGCGCATCCTCAGTAGTTGTAGCGCACGGGCTTAGTTGCTCCGCCGCATGTGGGATCTTCCCGGACCAGGGCTCGAACCCAGTCCCCTGCATTGGCAGGTGGATTCTTAACCATTGCACCACCAGGGAAGCCCTACTCTACTACTTTTTTTTTTTTTTTTTTTGCGGTACGCGGGCCTCTCACTGTTGTGGCCTCTCCCGTTGCGGAGCACAGGCTCCGGATGCGCAGGCTCAGCGGCCATGGCTCATGGGCCCAGCCGCTCCGCGGCATATGGGATCCTCCCGGACCGGGGCACGAACCCATATCCCCTGCATCAGCAGGCGGACTCTCAACTACTGCGCCACCAGGGAGGCCCCTCTACTACTTTTTAAACCACTGAAAGTTCCTTGTCTGAGGCATTTTTGCCTCCTCCTAAAAACCTGGCACAGTGTAGCCTTTAGAAATATTTATTGAATAAAATGAATAAGTAAAAGAATGAACAAATGAGCAAACAAACTAAAAGTGACTAAAGACGGTCATGGTAAACTTAACTTGAAAGGTGTAACCATCAAGAAAAAAGAATGTACAGCATTGCTCAAGAGGTTATAATAACTAGATATGATGGCTGACATTATGAAAGAAATAATTTATGCTAAGTACTTGGAAAATTTTCCCAAAGGAATTATTTTTGTATAGTGATAATTTCCTACTTAGTGGTGAAAGGAAATTATCACTTGGACTGATTCGAAAAGTTTTTCCTATTTTTTATTCTAACTCTGTGTCCATCCACATGGGAAAGGGCACCATGGGGACAAGTCTATGCTGTCATTGAAATGGCTTGGTTGACTTGTTGGTCTCTTATATTTGTAGACTTCGTGATTTTATCTACAGGCATTCTCAGTAGCAATTCACCATTAACCATGGGAATTTTAACCATAGACACATTAGAGATGACAAACCAAGATTCAAGATGTATGATAAATGTGTTAAAAACCTTCTGTGATTAATTTTTCATATTTACCCATCAAAAATTGCACCTTTGGTAATGAATACTTAGGCCTAAGATATATTTTTAAAAAGAGTAATCCATCTTGTGGAATGATATCTGTGAAACAACTTAAGAACTGTTGCCTGTGAGGGGGTGGGATACAGAAAACAGTTTCCACAAAAAGAAAAAAGTAGACACTGTTCAAATCCCAGCTTGGTCCTACCCTTTGGTGCTGGTCAATAAACCCAGTACCAGATAAAAACAAAACATTCCATTCAACATTATGTCAACCTTCAGCAAAAAGTTCATCCATCACTGTACATTAATGTTCTGAGCACCTGTAAAATCTGATGTACATTCTTTCAGGCCATTTTTTTTCAACTTTGTGTCTGTCAGAGATACCCCCCACCATATACATATTATTTATGTTGGGAGTAGCTTTCTAAATGTCACCCAAATGAATTAGTATCACGCTGAGCCTTGGAGTTAAGAGAGTTGCCATGTGCATTTATGTGTTTTCTCTCCCTGAATACTGACACATTTATATCCTTTCCCCGTCTGCTCTGGCTTTGGCAGGGATGCATAGTACAAGCAGTTTATTTTACTATGACATGGTGACAAAATAGAACTTTATTTATGTGAAGCTGGTTAAAAATGCCCTGGCCAAAAAATATGACACCAGTTAAGGAAATCTAATAAAACCTCTTGTAGAAATGGTATAAAGTATAGAGTTTTATTTGGAACTTAATGAGGTTAGTAATGCATACTGTACCTTACTGTGTCTACTAAATAACATCAGTTGCCAAATGTTTTTTTAAAGCAGCCCAATCTGTGTTAATTTAGCCAGCCACTTTTAGCTCCCTAGCATTCCCTCATTCATTCATTCATTCTTTCAACAAAGAGAATATTTATCACATACCTACCTTATGTAGCTGGAGGGGAATTATGTTATTTTTTATATATATGGAAACTCAAACAATTTTTATCAATATTTATGTGTTCCCCTAAGGGTCTCAGCAGAAGTAACTCACTAAACACAGGGATATCCATCAAAGCTGAAAGGAAAAACCCTGAAATTTATAAAATTTCTGTGCTAAATGCCTTATCATCTAACAATTATTTTTAGAGTGACAAAAATAGACACCTTCATTTACATATGATGTCACATGGTTTGGTCATGGTCGTAAGGAGAATGTACAAATAATGCAAAAAAGTTCTTAGGTACCCCTAAGTTCATGTCTCTGCATGCATACAAACAGAAATGGAATCAGAGTTTTTCATCCAAATTTCTATTGTTTTTGAAAGGCACCACACTGAAAGGCTGGATGCATATTCAAATGATGCTATCGGCTGCTCAAAGCATTTTTGGCCCTTGTCTTGAATTTGGCCATCAGAGACACTTTGCGGTCACCAGAGAAAGTCTATCTTATTATTTTAGAAACCAGGACACTCTTCCATGGTCATCACCTCCTTTCTTCTTTTCCCCTCTTACTTCTTGCTTCCTCCTCATTCCTGGGCCTGGTGCTGCTGGTGGCAGAGATCCAGAGACTCAAAGAAGGGCAGCAACCTGGTGAGGCTAGGGAGTAAGAGGTGCCTTCCTCAGTGTTCACCAGGATGCCTATGGGAAGCATTCAAAGCTGATGCAGGGGTGAACCAGGCTGACCGTGGCTGGAACCCTGTGTTCCCATCCTGGTCCACTCACTAACATGCTACTTTAATAAGGGAACCCAACTCAGTGGATTTTAATTTCCTCACTTACAAGATAAGGTGGTTGGGTGTGGGGATGGGGGTACCACAGGTAATCTCTATAGATCCTTCCTGCTTTTACAGTCTCATGACCCCCTCCCAGACAACCACCAAAGATCAGAAAGCATCTTGCATCAGCCACAACTAAAATGGCATAAAACCCCCAAATCTGAGAAACCAATCACACTGCCTGAACAAAATTTAACTTTGATTAGGATTTCAAATGCAGCTGCCAGTATAAATACCAACTGAAACAGCAATACTTCTGTTGAGAAAAATGTACCTGCTAAATTATTTCTCTTTCAATGTAATGCATTATGTCTACCTTAACAATCAGCATTAGTAGAGACTTCTGGCCAGGTCAGGAAAATGGTTTTATTATACAAAACTTGTTCTTTAATGATATTCATTTATATTCAGTTTTGCTTAGGTTTCATTGTTAATATATCTCTCTTTTCTGGGTAACTCTAGGTAAGAGTCTAATCTTTCCACTGGAAGTGATAAAATATAATGTTGACTAACTTGAACATATATAATAACATAGGGCATGACTGGGTTACATGTTAGCAGAGAATAAACGAAGAATGTCTCCAGAAATTACTTTTTAAGGGCTTCCCTGGTGGCGCAGTGGTTGAGAGTCTGCCTGCTGATGCAGAGGACATGGGTTCGTGCCCCGGTCTGGGAAGATCCCACATGCTGCAGAGCGGCTAGGCCCATGAGCCATGGCCGCTGAGCCTGCGCGTCCGGAGCCTGTGCTCCGCAATGGGAGAGGCCACAACAGTGAGAGGCCCGTGTACAGCAAAAAAAAAAAAAAAAAAAAAAAGAAATTACTCTTTAAGGCTCATTTTTTCACTCAGCCATTAGGCCATTATCATACACATAAACAGCTACTGAGGATAATGCAACTAGGCATTTCAAGATGTGTTTGCCCAGAACAGCCTAACTGTCAAAACACCTCCATTATCCTACTTTGCCTAACTGCCTGTGTGCCATAGGTACAAGCAAGTAACCACACCTACCTCCCTGGGCCCTTCTGCTTAAGACAGACAACTCTCAGAAGCACAGACAACTACAGCTCTGGCAACGTTCAATTTTATATTTTGTCTCATTTAATCAGCACACACATTTATTCCACATAATGAAATATAAAATGAGTCTGAACAAAGTTTCATAATTAAGAAACCATTCAACCTTTTAGGAATCTCCAAGATTAAACTCCTTTGAAGTCTTCCTGTAGGTATGTTTCATTATGGTCCTTTATGCAATGAACACCCAGCACTAGTTCAGAAGCAAGGTTCCTGACATCAGAGATATTAAGAGTTATTAACTGTGCCCTGTGGAAATTGGCCTTGTCACCAGGTATTAAGGCCTTACCCAGATATGGGAGACTGGCAATCTCCGCCCACATAACACTGTCAAGTTCATACATGCATGTGCATGGACACACATGCACACGTGCATGGACACACATGCACACGCACGCGTACAAAGGAGCCAGAGGGAAGAGGACGCTGAGTGAAGCCACTTGGTTTTCAAGAGTTTACACGGGGTTGCCACACAAATGAATCAGAACAGAGTGGAAAGAGCCAAACTCACCAAAAGATGCCTCTAGAAACAAGACCATGCTCCAAATCTGTCTTCTGCAACCAGCTTCTTGGTAGATTTGACAATATACTGCTTCAGGCTTCTTTGTTTAAACTTTATTGCTAGACTGTGCATATTGACTCCACAAACTCTTAGCCCTTTAGCTGCCCAGTAAATAAATGAATCTGCTATACACAAACATGGAGGGGGGAAAACGCTGTCATGTACTTCTTTTTTTTTTTTTTCATATCAACTCTTTTTTAGATTCTTTTCCATATAGGTCATTACAGAGTATTGTGTAGAGTTCCCTGTGCTATACAGTAGGTCCTTATTAGTTATCTATTTTATATATAGTAGTGTATATATGTCAATCCCAATCTCCCAATTCATCCCACCCTCCCTTCCCCCCATGGTATCCACAAGTTTGTTCTCTACATCTGTGTCTCTATTTCTGCTTTGCAAATAAGTTCATCTGTACCATTTTTCTAGATTCCACATACAAGACATATTATATGATATTTGTTTTTCTCTTTCTGACTTCACTCAGTATGACAGTCTCTAGGTCCATCCACATCTCTGCAAATGTCACTGTTTCATTCCTTTTTATGGCTGAGTAATATTCCATTGTATGAATGTACCACATCTTCTTTATCCATTCCTCTATTGATAGACATTTAGGTTGCTTCCATGTCCTGGCTATTGTAAATAATTCAGTGCTACAATGAACATTGGGGTGCATGACTCTTTTTGAATTATGGTTTTCTCAGGGTATATGCCCAGGAGTGGGATCGCTGGGTCGTATGGTAGTTCTATTTTTAGTTTTTTAAGGAACCTCCATACTATTCTCCATAGTGGCTGTATCAATTTACATTCCCACCAACAGCATAGGAGGGTTCTCTTTTCTACACAGCCTCTCTTTCTGGCCGTGCTAAGTGGCATGTGGGATCTTAGTTCCCTGAGCAGGGATCAAACCTGCACCCCCTTCAGTGGAAGCGAGGAGTCTTAACCACCGGACTGCCAGGGAAGTCCTGTCATGTGCTTCTTGTGGTTGCTTTGACTATAAGTTGAAAATGTCTTATGAGGGTGTTCAGAGTGTGTGGCATGAATTCAAGGCTCAGTTCTGCTTTCAGTGGGTGTCGCTGCCACAACAAATGTGCCCCACTCTTCCAGGGCACACGGCCTGAGGGCAGCTGACTCACTGCTTCCTCCTCCAACTGCCCCACTCTCCTCCCTTTCTCCCCTCCATCAGGAATCCTATGATGGAGTGAGGGCAAGTGGAGCTGACTGGTTTGATTGCTAGATCCCAAGCCCTTTGTATCTGATCCTACTCACTCAAACCAGGACATTCTTCTCTCTACTGTCTCTAAAAACAAACCCCAAGAAATGTCTTTAAATATTCTAATCCCCTATAATCCCCCACTGACTGCAGGTGGAGGAGGTGATGCTTCACCTGCTTTTACAACCTGACAAATAAAGTCTCCAAACCCAAGCGTGCCCAGTTTTGCCCATGTTTCTAAGGGCCCTTAGAAAGGGAGGCTCTCCACAAAGCCAAAGAGATGGAAAAGAAAGGGCTCAGGCCACCAACTGACCTGAGACACCTATAGAAAAAAATGAAAGTAAGGAAGGGCAACCCAAGTTTTGGCTCATTTCCACCTTCACATCTTTGTTTGAATTTCCTAAATCTAGACTGCACAATTTAGACCACAATTCCTCTGTCTGATCCCAGTAAACAGACCAACACATGATGGATGTTCCAGTACCTATTTAGTAATAATTTAATCAGTGACCAATAAGCAGTCTGAACATCTATCTTTTCCTGGAATATTAAGAGAAAAGGAAGCACATGGAAGGATCATTGAACTCGGAGCCAAAAGAAATGGACTTTAGTCCTCCTTATGTTACTTGCTGATCATAAAATGTCCAACAGGTCACATAAGCTCTCTGGCTGTTAGGTTCTCCATCTGTACAATTAGGGCAAGAATTCACTTCCCGTTTCTCTGCAGACTGTTCAGAGCATCAAATGAGATGAGGTGGGTGTGAAACCCACAAAAGTCTAATGTGGAGAGCTCCACAAGTGTCTTTTTTTGTTTTTTTAATTTAGAAGGGAAAATGGGAATCTAATCATTTAATCCAAAATACACCAAAATACACCAAGGTGTTTATATAACCATAAGCTATTTTCACTGGCCAATTTATGTCATCCCTATTTCTAGTCTTGTGAATCCTATTCCTATCTAATTCCACCTTTTTCATTTCAGTAGTTTGACCACTTAACCACACAAAGACATATGTTTGTGACTGAGAAAGCTATGTGGAATTTCTAGGATAACAATAGTGAATAAGCCAGGGTTGAGAAAATTTGCTTTCACAAAACAGAGCTAGATTTTCATGTTCGGGGTTTCATGTGATGAGGAGTAGAGAGAGAAGAGGATAGGTAGAGATAATATTAAACTGCTACGTTTTTCAAATCATAAAAATATCAATAATTATTTCTATTCTCAAGAATAGCTTTTCCATGTAAATTTCCTACCTTACAGTGCAGACTCTGTGCTGGTGTCATGCTCTTGCCATCTCTTTTCTTTTGTTCTTTTTCCTCCTTGCCCCAACCTGCCACCTCAGTCCTTTCCTTCCCTCCCTTCTCTGATCCACTCTCCCTGAATATGGCCTCACCATTATTCTCTGGTTTCTTTGCTGGCCTGTATCCTTCCAGCAAATCCCTCCTGAGTGAGAAATGTAAAGCTATGGGCTGTAGTTCTATGCACAGCCCTGCTCAGCAGCACCAAACACAGTTACAGCCAAAACAAGCAAGAAAGTTCGTGGGAACACCTATCTAAACAGCAGTGGTGATTCAGCTCTCCAAGCCACCCCAAGTAATGGAGCCACTCTCATTAGATGTAACTCTTGCTTTTTGCCAATAATCAGAAAAAGGAAGGTTCACACAATATAGAACACAACAGCCTAACTGCTCAAATGGAATTCTGACAGCAATAACGCTGTCATCACTGTACTAGTTTTTAAACTAATCACAATCTGATAAGGTGAGGAGGTTTAAGACAATGGTTCTCAAACTTTCATGTGTGGAACTGAGTGAGCTTGTAAAAACCCACCCCCTGAGAGTCTGATTCTGAAGGTTTGGGGTAAGACCTGGGAATCTATAGCTTTAGCAAGCCTTCCCCAGGCATTCTGATAAAGAACATCCAAGGGCCACACTTTGAGAAACATTGCTCTAAGGTTTTGCTGAGAAAGTGGCCACTATTATATAAGGCCTGAAAATCTTCTAAGGTGGCATGGTCCCAAGAGGGTCACTTTGGCACCAGGCCTGGTGTTTACCCCTTACTATCCTTAGCCTCAGTCTTGACCCACAAGCTCAGGGGCCATTCCTCTTCCTGCCATCCCTGCTCCATTGCCGGTGAGGGGCAGAGGGCAGCTGGGCTCTCCAGTTGACTCCCAAAGCTACAGGCTATGCAGGGGAAGAGCAAAGGAAATACAGGCCCTTCCAGAGTGATGAAAAAGTGCCTTACAAATGCCCTTAGCACACAAATGTTGCATCAGAAGTAGAGAGGCACGTCCCCTCTCTGGAGTGGGGGAGGTAAGAAGTATTCCCTGAACCCCGACTCTAAACTCCTTGAGTCCACTAGATGCTGAAGCAGTTGTGAGAGCTCCCTCCAGGACAGACATGTTCCCTCTTTCCTGTATGTCTTAAGACATAATTTCACATACAAACAAGAAAGAAGGAGAATTAGAGCCCCAGGCCAGCCTATGAACAATGCCACCTCTTGGAAGTATTTCAACTGCAGCTCCACAGTCCCGGTGTGAGAACTCCTCATCTTTGTCTGGATAATTGCAGCTACTTTCAAGGTGGCTCACTACCTCCACTCTCTTCTACCACTTGTCCTTTCTCTATTCTTCTACCAAAGTTATTTTTCTCACATATAAATCGTTATTAGTGTTAATATTCTTGCTTCTGTCTATTAGGCTCCATGATATTCCTTGGTGTAATGTTTTTAAAACACAATCAAATAGCATCAAATTTAAGTAAGTAGCTGAAATATCTGGAAAACAACTGCAAAGGGTATTAATAGTGTATGTTTCTCCAGAAAGGAATCAAGAAATTTTTCAAAAGTTGAATTAAAGGTCATAGAATGCCATGTAACCATCCAGACTTTCTTGCCTCTAAGGATAACAGTCTCATTTAGGGGTTAGACATACAAACACAATGAAATTCACTTCTAAAAATTTATAATTTTACTGCTTTCCTTGATTCTAGAATTTGAGGTGGAGGTAGTAGATATGTAGTTTCGGTTGAGCCAGAAATTTTCTTTTTGGTAGTGGGGTAGAACTATTAATATGAATAGCAGTAATTTTAGTTTTTGGCAGGAAAGTTATTGTGAGACCTGAGTTGGCAGCCTTCAAGCTTTTATTTTATTATTCCATATTTCTTTTGAGTCATTTAAGAGGTTGAAAGAAAGTCAAAAGGTTCCAGAAATATTTTCCACTTTCTTTTGGTTACAAAATAGGCCCCCCTTTCTACCAAAGGTTAGTACATATCCCCCCATAGTATATTAAAGTGGTTAAAGAAAAGATAAGTGAAAAAGCCATTAAGCTTATTCTATTTTTAAAATTTCCCCCTTTTTCCTGTTTTATTCCCCAAAGCCATGCAAAAATGCTGCTTAGATCATGTGAACAGAGGATATAAAATGGCCCTTCCCCAGATTATGGTGATCCTGAACAGCATGTTAGCAAAGAAGGTATTTATGGCTGACAGAGTAAAGGGAAAATTTATATTTGAAAATAATAGATTATTCATGCAGGGACCATAATAATAATCGCTCTATCCGCCTTCAGCACAGAGAGATACAAGACCATGCGTGGGGTTGTGATCAAAATAAACAGTTGAATCAATGTGCATGACCAAGCAGGCTATTCTTGCTGGTATTCTGCACCCACTTGTAGAAGCCATGTTTTAACTCTTCACCAATGGAAAATGGAGTTGCTACAACCTTTAACCCTGCCTGCAAAATGGGCTGCCAAAGGTACATGCACAGAAGTGCATCTACCCTCATTCCAAGCCAGGCCAGTCTTGCTCCAACTTTGCAAGCCTGCTCAAAGAGTGCCAGGAGCACCTGGCGACCTCTCATTACATGGCAAAATCCAAAAGAATCACAGATAGAACATCACTGTTTTTTGTTTGTGAAGAAAGTTGTTAACTGAAGCAGAGGGACACTCAAAAGTCTCAGTGAAAAATGGCTTTTTCTGTCTACCAGGATTGCTGCATTCACAATTCCACAATACTCTTCTCCATCTCTCCCTTGAAACCTCTTTTAGAAATTGCACTTTTGCTATATTTGCAAAGGCTATTTAGTGCTTTCATTTTCCAAGACTTCTTATGTATATATACAATTTCCTAGTCTAAACTCATGAAAAGCCAAAATGAGTAAATATGTTTTTAACTTAATATAGTTTTACTACCTTCTCATTAATACTAATTATCATGGACTCAAACCAAATACCAATAAAATGTTTCTAACTATATGCATCTTAATTTATGAATCAATAGCTTGTTTATAGTCAGCATATTGAGTCTAAGTCAGTACAGATGAAATGCTTGGCAATCTTTCGATGCAGCAAGTTAACCATTTTTTCTCTGTATTTCTATTACTTTGTTTGCTCAGCAACCGTTTTCTGTATGGACTCTGCAAAGTGGATCCCTCATGCATTGTTCACAAATTCTTAATTTAATGGGGTCCACATGACCATACTCTGGGTGAAAGCCATCACAGAATGCCTCCTTCAAGTGTTAATCTCGAGGGTGGAACAGTCAAGCCCTGGAATCAGGAGCGGCTTTGTAGCAACATTAGAGACTTGGTTTGCAGCCTTTGAACAAGTTACTTATATCCATGGGAAGCAGTTTCCTCAGTTATAAAACAGGAAGAATAATCCTGGGAATAACACACTAATGTGAGTAAAGCTCTTAAACATCCTCTCATGAGAGGTGCAGTAAAAGGACAAAGTAACATTTTTGGTACCTTGTCAACACTCAAACAATACGCTTAGGTATTAAGCAAAAGTGAATATAAATATAAGTCACATCAGTGCCTGCAGTATAATCACACAATCCCACCCAGTGTGCTCACCCAGAACTATAATTTGGTTATGCATTTCAAGAAGATAAACTATTTAACATGGACATATCTATTCTAATATCGGAATTACAGACTTGCTTGTGATGGGGAGGGTAACAATTTCCTTATATCTGTCTTATCAGTTTAGTTCTGATTTGTGTGATTAGATGAGTTTGTTTTTTCTACCCATGTGGATGTTTCTAAGATTGAGAAAAGGCTTTTCTAAGTTAAAGGAATGGTTGTGGTTGGGATCTGACTTTGTCTTCCAATTACCTACTTCATGTTCAGTCAGTTTTAAATGTTTGTGGTTCCTTTCAAAGGATAGGGATCAATTGGCTAGCAGATGTGCTAATTTGATTTTTTAAAAAATATTTGCTAGCTTTGTTTCTCTTTTGGAATCCTCAGAACTGATCAAATTGAAGGTGAAAATGCTGCCTTTTGATCCTGACCTATGGAATAGATTTATGCTTTAATCAAAGGACATCATTATTTCATATCACAATCATCATGACTTTCCACGTAAACATAATAAATTCACAATTCTACAGCTATTATCCATCTTTTCCACTCCACTAAATTTAAAATCTTAGGCTATATTCTTTTAAAAATGAATCTCCCCTCAACCAGATCAGTGAATTTTGGTTATGATTTTTGATAATTTAAGATTCAAATGTTTATTATTTTTGAGGATTGTCAATAGACCTTTAAATTTCTTAATTTTTAACAAAGAACAAAGACCCATGAGACTGAAATTTACAGAGAATTTTATAATATCTAACATTCCAATGTTTGAATAATCTCACTTGGTTTTGGTATATAAATACACACACACTATATATAGACATACTTTCCAAGTAAGAACTATAGCATTCCTATTTATTTCTATCAAAAATAAAAGTAAAATATTCTGGAGCAAGTCCAATAATTTTTAGAGTATACTAGACAAGAAATATTTTCCTTCTGAGTTTATTCCCCACTCTCTTACTCTAACAGATTCTCATTAAATTATGACAAATAATTTTCATATTCTTATGAAATATTGTATTTTTATTTAATATAATATTTTCATTTAGTTTAATATAATTTATTTTAGTTAATATAATATTTTAATATGATACTTAAACATAAAAATAAATCATAGCCTCTAAGAGAGCCCTAATTGTCTGACAACAATTGTAAACATACTTTTGGTTTGGGATAGCAACTACATAGAACATAAGAAAGTGGATGGCTCAGAGGTGTCACAGTCATGAGAAACAGCTGAATCTCCATTTTCAAGGTGACTTCTCTCTTTCCTCTGCTCTTCTGCCTCATTTGCTATCTCTAAAGAAACATTTCAAGAAAGTATCCAAAAAAGGGAAGAGGGGGAGTTTCCCATCAGCACAGCGATCTATGACTTCCCAGACATTCCAACAACTCCCATTTCCACCATAGAGAATGAACCTCTAAGCAACGCGAGGCATGTTAGAGGAAATTCCCGAGTTGATCAAAGGAATTGCTCAAGAGTCTCTTTCTACTCAATTCAGATACCTCAAAGAAGAGCCCTTGTGTGTGCTGGAGTAGATTCAGCACAGCCTGACCTAAAGTCCTCACTGGTCAGTGGATCAGTGTTACGATCTTATCAATTCCTTGCTTTTCTTATAGGACATGTGACTACGTCTCTTTGTCTACATATTATACTCACACCTCCCAGCTTACTAACATTCTTGTCCTCCAACATTCAATTCACTGACTACTGTCATTTGCCCTGCGCAAGAATTCTTGAATTCTGCAGTTTAAACAAAAGTTAGCGAATCATGGCAGCAGAACTCTTTCTTCTAATGAGATTCTAAAATTCTAAAATGAAGGTTTCAACACAAAGCCCTTCTGGTTGGAGGACTGGGGGGACCAGACCTTTATCCCTTGCGTTCCTCCTTTCCTGACCTCTCCTTTAGAAGCTCCTGCAGGGATTTCACAGGGAATGAAAAGCCTCTAAATCATACAGCAAGAGGAAACCTCTGTGTGAATTTTCATTTCCCTAAATACTTAACTCCTTAGCTCTGGCTAAATACAAATGTCAACAAAATGCACCTGCTGCCACCCCCAAAATCTTGTAAGGAATCTTGACTTTTTTTCCTTTTGAATATTGGGTTAATTTTAGAATGAAATCACAAGATTTATGGGTTGTAGGTCTATATAAATCACCACTAACCAAGGGTCAGTCACATTTTTATCTTTCTTGAGTCCACAGATCTGACCCTGTAGAAGGAGCGAGAAACTTTCCTCTCCTTCATGTTTGTGATTCTCTCACATTCCCACAAGTGAACACTTTCTTCTCTGGTCTTTATCTGATGTTTCCTATTTAGATGATAAGCCTCAGGAGGGCAGGGATTTTATCTATGTTAGTCATCTCCATACAACAGCAAAGGACTGTCCTAAACAATAACCAGCACTTGGTAACCGTTATTTGATAAGGTCAGTAAGAGAGAACTTTATTTGAAATATGTACCTCATACCATGAATGTTGTGTTATCTGTTTATGCCTGTGGAAAGGATATAATGACAAGTTTCTGCTTTCCCAATGACAGAGAAATTATCTGTATAATTTCACTGTATCCAGCCACAACAAACATGCATTGAGTAGTGGGCAATGGAAGTAAAAATGATGGAGACTGGCAGCCACCATCCCTGTCCTTGAGGAACCTGAAGTTGGGGTAGAGAGGACAGGCATTGTGCAATGGTGGGGGGGCCAGGCGGGGAGAGAGAGAGAGAGACAGACAGACACATAGTACTTAATAACATAGAGAGTGAGAAAGACATCCATTGAATGGTCACTGAAACTCTGCGGCCAAGGAAGGGACATTGTCCTATGGACATCTTGAGCTGGGAGCTCTGACCTAAGCAAGAAGTGGGCGGGGAGGAGGGATTCTCTCATAATCTGAGAATGGAAAGATGAGTAGAAGTTAAGAAAGCAAAGCAAGGAGGGAAAAGCATGCATAGTCAAGGGAACAGCCTGTACAAAATCTTTGTGGTAGGAGTGAGCTTGGCAATTACCAGGGCCTGAGAGAAGGCCAGGGAGGAATAATTTCTTCACATGAGGTAAAGTGAAAATGCGTCTGAAGGCAAAGGAGGTCAAGCAAACGCTGAAGCCACTTCTTCTTCTGTTATTTGACCATATGCAACCTGATTCTTTTCCCTCACAGAGCTTCTCCCCTGCACAGACAGCACAGCTAAGCCCCTTGTCTGAGAGTGGGAGGTCCTGCTGATTGACAAGCAGTCACTGGTAAGTCACAGTCAGTCATTCCTGAAAATCCAGGTTATTATTAAATGTAGTGGAGCAGTGAATTCAATGGTTAGAAACGGAACGGAGAGAGCCTGAGAAACACAGTGAGGCAGCCTTAGAGGAAAGCCACCTCTGTGGAACAGGAAGTCTTTTCTCTTTTCAGAGCATCATCCATCATGCTGGGGGAAACGGCAGGAACGTAACCTACTACTTCTTAATAGGCTTCTGCACAGAGAGTGGCTTTGAAGCAGCAGCTGCCCACAGTAAATTTCACTGACCCTTAGAGCCTTTCCCCAAGTTTTCCAACTGTTTTGTCTCCTGAGCTGCAGCTCAGTGTTGGGTCCAAGTTATAGCACCTGACAAAACTAAGGAGGCTCCGCTGAATGAGAATGGATAGCGTTCAGTGATGTTGTCCTTTCTGTGCTACCCCAGCAGTGAGACATGATGCCATTCCATCTGGCCATAAAGTGTATTCTTTCCCAGGGAGAAGAAGCCCAGCAAGGGCTGGGCTGGTATTTTACTGTAGGGTCTGGTATTTTACTGTACATATATCAAAGAAAATATAGTGAAATATATCCTGATCCCAAGATAATGCAACCACAGGGTCAAGTCTTCTCAATAAAGCAGGATTAATAAATCTAATATGGACAAAGGCCTTTAGAGTTCATTCAGCCTTGATTTTTTTAAATTACGAAGTTGCAGAGACATAAAAATCAAAGGATGGCATCAGAAAAAGTATAAAAATTAAGAAAGTATATTGGAAAATTTAGCTTTTTCCTCTTCTGAATAATCTCATAACAATCACAATTAAATTGTGGGAAACATGACTTATGTACAAAGCAGAAACTAATTAATTAAATAAATAAATATGTGGTCTTTCACGCCCAAGGTTGGTGTTCCAGGGTCCTGCTCTAGAGCTTGCGGGCTAAGCTGCTTTTCCAGGAGTGGGAATAGGTTTGTTTAGCTTTTGCTATCTTGTCTCACAATCTGGTTTCCCCTGTGGGCTACGGAAGACCTTTGTGAAATGAGGGGCTGGACCACAGTGAATCTACTTGACACTTGGGGGCCTGAAATCACACTCTAGTTTTTATTACCACCAACCAAGCTCAGTATTAGAGTCCAAAGGAGCCCTAGACACTCACTTCTGTACTTCAAATCTTCTATCCCAAGCAGGCGACAGAGGCAGATGCAAGCAGGACCGTTTTGGTGGTAGAGGTTTTGAGCCTTGCTCTCACAGGGGAAATACTTCTCAGGTGCTTTAGTACCCAGCAGGGGAAGAGCAGAAAGAGGGAAGAGGCTCCAGATCCCATTGTCTCTGCATACCTTGAGCAAAGATCCAAATGAATTCCTATAAAGTTGTCACAATTGAGCATTTACTTAATGACACCCCCTCTAGATTCTTCTCACTCTCCTTAGTCATGAAAATGTCAGAAGGAAAAAAAAAAGTAAAACAATAATCTTTTTATTATGAAGAGCAATTCTTAAAATATAGCTAACTATCAGTTGGGTTTGTGACCACCATCACAATAACGATTATCACAGCGACTGTCAGTTGAGCAAAGATCGTAGGCCAGGCACTTTTCATACCATCTCTCTCTGAGGCCAGGAGCCCTATGTTGTTTGAGGTGGTATGCCCAGAGTAGGTGCTCAAGAAACACTTGCTGATGGAATCGTCAATGAATGGATGAGCTTAAGAGAATAATTCACCAACATGCATGAAAGTTACTGAGTCAGAGTCATGACATGGCATGTATATACCTTTAGGCCAACATCAAAGAAAAGGAAATACTCAATTTTCTATTCTAATTACTGGTGTAATAAAACCAACTAATTATGAACTAATATGAACCTATAACTGCAGGCAATTAAGCCAATAATTATCAGTAATGACTAACAAGTAGCATTATTAATTAGCATTTTGTCTCTATAGGCTGAGTCGAAAGTAAAATAACAAACCAGTTTAGGGAGAAGAAAGAACCAGATGTACACAGATCCAAAGTATAAACATTAACTTCTAGAGATTCAAGACTGATCCCACTCCATGCCTCCATAGGTCGAGCCATGTGAAATTGCTGTTTTTGTTAAAATGCTCAAACATCATCAGTTTCATATAGTTTAACCTAATATTTTCATGCAGGTACCCTTGTGCTGAACTAAAAGTAAAGGTAATAAATTACTACAGATTAGTCATATGACTAATCTCTTACTCTTCAAAGAGCTCTTAAAAGAAGTTATGTTAAAATGTCCAGCTTCTTTTACATTTATACAGTCTATATTTATACATTCATTTGTATATCCAACATTTACACATTGAATATATTCAATCATTCCCTGCCTGTGAGGATTCAAAGACTTTTTGGCAGAGGAGATAAATATATAAGCAAATAAAGCTCTTCAAGATTTTTAAAGTTCAGGTAAATATGTAGGCTCACCAGGCAAGGCAAACTGAAATGAACTTTCTGAGTTCCTTTCTGAGCATTTCCTCATTAATCCAAATGCGATAATAACAGGCTTTTGAAGGATTCTTTCCCACTTTTTTGTGCAAAGTATAAGAACTGGTTGGGAAGGGGAGGTCCTGAGTCTTGGAGTGTTGCAAAAGTAAAGGAACACTAGGTGTGAGTATTATGTAAAAAAAAAAAACAAATAAGTGAAGATATTGGAGATTAATATTTAATTATATACATATTATATATGTAAATATATATATATATATTTTTTTCAACATATACATATTTATCAAGTACCAAGCATGTATTAGGCTTTATGCTGGGCCTCATGAAGAATACAGGAATATTTAAGGCAATGGTTGTCACCTTCATGGATCTTAAATTCTAGCCAAAAAGAAAGAAGGAAAGCAATACAATAAGCTATAACAGGAGATAGAGGTTGACAGACTAGGAAAGAGGAACAAGTAAAGTGAGATGGCCAGCAGGCTTGGGAAGCAATATGGCAGAACCAAGGATGGCTTCCTGGAGCAGGTCTTGAAGAATGATCAGTGTCCTTGCAGGTAGTGACTGGGGAGGGAGGTAGTAGGCAGCAGAGAGGCACTGAAGGATTTGGGGCAGAAATAAACAACTATTAGAGCCACATTTTAGGAAGAAAAATCTGGTGGCTGTGTGTATCTTGGATCGGCAGTGGCAGGAGCCAGGGGAGCTGAGGGTGGAACATGTGTGGGATGGTGGTAATGGCAGGGGGATGAGTTGTAAGTTGGGAACAATGGAGAAGGAGGAAAGTGGTGAGGGGTTGAATGAATTCAGTGACATAAGTGTGGAACTGAGCACATCAATGAGAGAAACACACTGGAAGCTGACTTAAGGATGTGGTGACCAGTTGAATGTGGAACAAGAAGAGGAAGCATAAGGGGGAGAAAACACCAAATCTGCTGGCTACGATAACTGAGTAGTTCCATTACCAAACACGGGGACATGATGAGTTTATAGCATTGGAGGGATACCAATGTAACTGATGTTCAGTAGCAGATGAGGAAGACAGATTCGAGTTCAGGAGAGAGGCAGGGCCAATTTTGGAGTTAACCTCGAGTGGAAAACTGACCAATTTACTGATTCAGGAAAGACTACATAACTAGTAAGAGGAACGGTTTTTACCATGAGAATTAAACTTAAAGTATAATAAATTATAACATGTTAATATTAATCAGTTAAATTGATCCAATTGGATTGTAAAATAGTTGTAAAGATTGAAAGAAACAAAGTAAATGGAGAAATGAACTGAAAGCTCTCAGGGGAAAGGGGAAAGGAAACAGCACAAGAGCATTCATTTAAAGGATAAAGATCAGGCCTAACTGGGGCAGGAGAAGGAAGTGTGGCAAATCGAATTTTCAAATCAAAATTTTCAAGGACAAAGTCAAATGTGGTACTAAATTAAGAAAGAAGTTAGCTAAGAATGGGTAAACCTCTTTTGGGGACAGCCTTATTCCTAAGGCTACACATGAGGGGAAAAAAAGAGCAACATTTGAATAAGAAGATTTGACAAATTCCAAAAGAGTTGAGTGGAAGTGAAATAAAAGAACACTGGGATGGGCTCACCAGAAATATTTGTTTGAAAGATAGAAGGAGATTTGTTTTTCCAGTGTTACGTAAACTAATCACCAGTATTTAAAGTTTACTGACTCTTGGTAATCCCAACTTCTAGAATGACTTAAACGTGCTCCTACATTGTTTCCACACAAAGTTGGTGACTGCCTTTTCTTGTTAAAATTATGACTCATACTTCTCTTAAATATGCCCTCTACTCCTCCCTTTTTATTTGCTAATATAATTCTGAAAGAGTGGCATGTACCAAGACCTTCATTTTGACAACTCTTCTACATTTGAGAACTTGTCTTAAAAAACAGTAGGCGCACATATTATTTCTTTTCTCTAATCACTTCAGGCAGCTGCCAAATATTCTAAAAGTTTATATTTTCTAAGCCTCCAAATACTTTGCTATGAAAAATTACATACCCTAAAAACTGGGCCATTTTGAAGTCTGATTTGTAAGAAAATAACTGACATTAGTAGCTGCATAAAACTTAAATTGAATGGAGCTACCATAGCCGGGCCACCTGATACACAAGAAGCAATCAACGTGTGTACATGCCTGCCATTCTTTAAAGAAATATGTATGTATTTATTTATTTTGGCTGTGCCTGGTCTTAGTTGCGGCACGTGGGCTTCTTAGTTACAGCATGCAGACTCTTAGTTGCGGCATGCATGTGGGATCTAGTTCCCCGACCAGGGTTCAAACCTCTGCATTAGGAGCACAGAGTCTTACCCACTGGACCAGCAGGGAAGTCCCATGCTTGCCATTTTGAATCATCCCAGGCTGTACAGATCAGAGGGGCTGGAACTCTGAGGAGAGAGTAGCAAACTGAGAATACATGGAAAGGCATGGACTCTCTCTGCAGCATGTTTCAATGTATTTCAATCTCTCTGTGAGGGTTTAACTGTATGGCTGTAGTTTTTTTCTTTTGCTAAAAACCAAAGGCAAAGATTAGAATAAAACTTTAAATGTGATAAATTACTATATTATGTTAAAGTCATAAGTATGAACCTGGGATTCTTGAGCCAGAAAGCTATAATATTTATATCAAGTAAGACCAAAAACATTTCAAGAACTGTATCTGAGTATAGTTCTCTAGGGATATAAAAAAATTAATGCAGAGCTGGAATACATAAAACAAGAAATCAAGTAGTATACTAAAAGGCAATCAAACTTGGACTTACGGTGAGAAAGAAGTGATAATAATAGTGCCCAACATTTCAGAGGGAAATGATCAAGCTTGCGTCTTCTGACTCCTTGACCTACTAATGATGGAATGATGATGAAGAATAAGATGATGGTGACTGCCACTTTGAAAGCACTCCCTAGGCACACATTATCTCATTTAATCCTCACAACAATTCTATAAGGAAAATAATTATCTCCATTTAACAGATGAGGAAATTGAAGCTTCCTAGAACTCTTGGCAGAATATATAAGACTAGGAAGAAGAAGTAAAGACATACATAAAGGTCTTGACTGATGATATCAAAGAAGAAACACCCCTACCAAAGAAAGATGCTAGAGAATGAAGAAGCACAACAGATGACTAAAGGTTATATTCCAATGAAATATCCATTGAAAATCCAATATAACTAGGAAAAAATGTAAGATTTTTTTTCTTCCAACACACTAACACTCCAACTAGAAAACAAAGTTGAAGAAACTTCTTTGTATATTTGCAACATTTGTAAAGATAACAATTGTTCAATGGGTAACAGATTTAAAGGAACACAAACATTAAAGCTTTACAAATCCAACCGTTAAAAGGTAATTTTAAGATGGTCTTGTGAACTACCATATGACCCAGCAATCCCGCTACTGGGCATATACTCTGAGAAAACCATAATTCAAAAAGATACATGTACCACAATGCTCATTGCAGCACTATTTACAATAGCCAGGAAACGGAAGCAACCTAAGTGTCCATCAACAGATGAATGGATAAAGAAGATGTGGCACATATATACAATGGAATATTACTCAGCCATAAAAAGGAACGAAATTGAGTTATTTGTAATGAGGTGGATGGACCTAGAGTCTGTCATACAGAGGGAAGTAAGTCAGAAAGAGAAAAATAAATACCATATGCTAACACACATATATGGAATCTAAAAAAACGGTACTGATGAACCTAGTGGCAGGGCAGGAATAAAGATGCAGACATAGAGAATGGACCTGAGGACACAGCGGGGGAAGGGGAAGCTGGGACAAAGTGAGAGAGTGGCATGGACATATATACACTACCAAATGTAAAATAGATGGCTGGTGGGAAGCAGCCTCATCACACAGGGTGATCAGCTCGGTGCTTTGTGACCACCTAGACGGGTGGGATAGTGAGGGTGGGAGGGAGACGCAAGAGGGAGGGGATATGGGGATATATGTATACATATAGCTGATTCACTTTGTTATACAGCAGAAACTAACACGCCATTGTAAAGCAATTATACTCCAATAAAGATGTTAAAAAAAAAAAAGATGGTCTTGTTTGGCTTAACAAGCACCTAGAAGAAGCTTTGTGGTTCAACTATTTCCCAGATAACCTTGTTTAGTCCATGGCACATACATATCCGGTGTCCAAATCCTGAGGTGACCCAGACTGACAGTTCCGTCTCCTCTTTGGCAACAGGAGTAGAACCCCAACAGGTGACAAATGGGAAGAAACCTGGGAACTATGACTGATACCAGTGAGGTGATCAGGCAACAATCACAGAAAGAAGAGTCAAAGTTCAAGACACCCTGCAGAAGTAGAGTCCCAGGAAGAAACAAACTAAAAATGAGAGATGCAGAGAAAACATCTGTAAGCAGTGCTACTGTTGGGGGAAGCAGACCCTCAGGCAGTCCCTTACCAGGCAGCGTCAATGTAAACCAACACCTTAGCCATGGGAATTTTTGCTCCAGATCAAAAGGACAGCAGCAATGCCATCTGCTGTTTGCTTAGAAAAATGGTAAGAGCAGATGTTTCCATGTGCTGACCTGCCATCCCTTGACTAAGAGGCCACTTGAAAAATAATCATGAAATAGCACAGGAGAACATCTGCACAGTGTACAGCAGACCACCAATCATGCAGCATAGGAGAGAAGGAACGTGCAAGGAGCCCATGAAATGATTGTAGGCAGGTCCCCAACAAGTGGTGGGGGGCCCCTTGTGTAAATGTTACACGAGAACATACAAACGTGAGATCAGTATTGAGCAAGGAGTGGTTGGAATGTCCCCCAGGGACCTGAGAAACTTCAGTGGGCAAACCCTAACCTATTTCGAGTATCTTCACAAGGCTCAAACTACATAGTTACCTCTCAGACTTCTCTCTGTTGTTGCCTATAATATCATTTGATTTTGTTTAGCCCACATTTTAGGCATCACTGAAATTAAATGACTAGCAGTTCCTTAAGAACAAGCCATGGTCTGTAGATGAAAAAAACTCAAATGCGAAGTGCCTCTGAAAAGGGGGGGTCAGGATATGGTGAGAAGATTTGCATCTCACCTCTCCTGCTATCCCAAGCTCCAGAAGGATCTCACCCTCAGGCTGAGGCTGATTCAAACAGGGGTTCTTGGAAATTGCTGAGTCGCTCACCAGGCAGCAGGTGGGACAGCAGAGGCTCGGCTTCAGAGGGAACCAAGTTTCAATTAGGATTTGCACCTCAGGTGTGCTCTCCTTGCTTTGTTGCCACACCTGCTACCTATGCAAGTTAATCCTCTTTTTTTGAGAGCCTTGTGTGAAAAGCACTAGTCATCTCCTCCAGCCTCCCTGCTGGATGCAAGGCCTTGGGCCCCATTTCCCACCAGCTAATCATCACCACAGCCTCTCAAATCTTTTTCTCAGCCAGATCACATGTACTCTGGAGTAAATGTTATTCAGAATTTTTCAAAATCGTTAAGTTTTCCCTTTGTGCACATGGAGGACAAAATGTTTACATGACCTGTATTTCCTCTTAAACATGTTACACTTCTCTATTTAGGACTTTGCTTTCAAGGCACTACTTTTTTTCTACCTTCATTTAATTATTTGTTCCATCCTCTTTCCTTAGTTTATTTTTCTGACCTAGTGATCAATTGCCTAATTTGTCCTCAACAGTTTAGATTTCGGTTTTGTAATTTGGGGAGAAGGAGATTTAGCTCATTTTTAAATGAACCCTTTCTCTCTTTTTCTTGATATAAATAAGGCATTTTGATTGATCAGAGAGGGAGGACTGTCTTATTTTCTTTGCTTTGCAGACCCACTGGCACAGAGTAAATGCTGAGTGTTTTAATAAATAAAAAATTCTCCCAAGTTCTTGAGAAAACAGAATGTTTGTTGATACTTCTCTCTTACAGCGAGACGGCCTTTGGAGGAAAACGTTACCACACAATTTTCTATATGTTCTAATGCAAGTGGGATCTTTTAATAAAGTTTGTTTTCTTAGACACTATCAATTATGTAGTATAATCTATGGCAGTATTATTTATACCACACATCATTCCCAAAGAGGGAAAGAAGATATTGCTTAAAAGATAAAGATATTACTTAATTTTCAAAACTGAAACAGGTTTTGTCTCCTTCAAAGTTGTGGTCTTGTTAAGGCAAATGCATATCAGGAACATTCTCTTTGCACAAGACACTTTAGGAATTCTTTTGGAAATGTCCTCAGAGCTTTTCTCTCCTTCTCCTTTTTTAATTTGCATATTCCCCTCGGTGGTCATGAAGTTTTTCTTTGGGGAATTAATTTGAATTTTGTAAATATCCAAATTTGGAGGCAACCATCGGCAAGAACATGATCAAGCTGGATACCATTTGGTTAAAATCAAGGTGTGATTGTAAAGTACTATATGAGTGATTCTTTGTTTTTTTCCGCAATTCAACTCAGCTCTAAGACAAAAACTTTTGAGCAGTGGCAGAACTGCAGCAACAATTCTCAGATGACAATTTTGATGGATAATACTTATCTACATATAGATAACTGTATATACATGTATATGAATAAATACATGTATCTGTATTTAGGCACAACCTAAAAGTTGAGAATTATGTTTTATTCGGCGGACAAAACTGAGGACTTAAGCCTGGAAGACAGTTTCTCAGATCGCTCTGAGGGGCTGCTCTGAAGAGGTAAGGGAGGAGCCAGGATATATAGGAGCTTTGCAACAAAAGCCAGGTAGTCAGAACATCAAAAGATTACTATTAATTTAAGAAAACCAGACATCTCAAGTTCATGAATTTAGTGCTTTTCTCTGTATGGGAAGATGCAATAGTCTGGGCTCATTGAAATCACTCCTTTGATATGCACCTTAACTATCTAGGACCAGTATCCTGCTTTTCTTCATACTGAATCCCCTCAGGGTACACGGTTGGGGGTGGCTACAGTGGCTGATGGCTTGATGGCCACAGCATCCTTTGTTTACTGATATGGCAGGAGGCTTTTTTCATCCACATAAATAAATAAGTAAATTCTATTTCATGATGATAACTCATGCCTCAAAGTAGAGTATAAAATCTAATGTAATATAAAAGTATAAAATATAATACCCACATACTTTCAGTATGCGCTAGAATACTACAATTATTTGGCTTGGAAGATTGAGCTTTGCGTACTGTACATCATTTTCTATTTAGACTTAGTTATCTCAACTAGATTGGAAGTGAATGTCCTTTCTCCAGAGAGTTAGATGATGTCAGTGCCTACGCCATTCATCAACGTTGCTAGGATCACTGCTTTGTTAGCTAACTGACTGATCACTGCTATTAAGCAGCTATTCTTAGTCTTTAAAAGACAGTTTCCCATAAGAGGACAATATGCTGTAACCGGTTAGAAACCATGATTCTGGTACTTTCGAAACCCAAGTATTTGCCAAGTACCTGGTTCTTTGAGGTATTCGAACTAAGTATAATATGGAGTCTTTCACCTTAGAGCTTATATTACTATTTTGGAAAACAAGTCAGCCAAAAATTTCAGTGAAAATTAATATAGAAGATTGTGAGGTAATCTAAACAACCAGCTGGGGTAGTATGTTTTAAAACTTGCTTATGCTGTCTAAAAATAATCTTTTCATTGGTTAAATAAATAACAGATCATGGAGAAAAGGCCAAGCTCTCAAAACCCAATTGAAAAGTTTTTGTGTGTAAATTAGATACAGTGCTAACATCTTCATTTTTGACTCTCTGTACAGAGAGAGGAGAATCTTGTGCAGGGCAAAGGATCTGCAGACCCATAATCCAGCAAGCTCTAAGGCCAGAGAGATTCAAATAGAGAGAATAAAAATTCCTAACCTGTTGTCTAGAAGCTCTTTCTCCACTAAACAATGAGATTTCCATTTCAAAAATAGCCCCTATAAAATCCTGGAGAGCAGAGACAGTGTATCCTCTGATTATATCCCCCCTGGACCTAGTCCAGTGCTTTAACTCAACAGCATTATCTACAGGGCAACCTAAGGTCACTGGCATTTTTTTCTGGCTTGCAGGATGAGACCATCACAGAAGAAGAGGTCGTTCCTTACCTTTTATTTATTTCCTAAAGTGTAGGCTGGGTATATACGGTGACAACTACTTAAAAAAAAAAACAACACTGTTTGCTTCACTTGATACCCAATAGGCTTGTTTATTAATTGAATTCACTCTTTGCACTTTTACTTAACTGAATGATTGTTTTGGTGTCATGAAAGCAATACTCTGAGTTTTCTACGGGCCATCCCTTATAATATTATGTCTTTTGGGGTAATATAGTCAAATATTCTAGAAAGTGCTTGTAAAACATGGAGAATGTCTGTTACTGTCAACATTATGTGATCCTAGTGCTTAGAGGCGGCAGTAAAAGTCCAGCACCAACTGAATGTAGAACTGATTTTGGAATCTTCTAAACTCATTTTGAAAGAATGTATGTCATATAGGAAGATCTTTTAAAATACACCATTACAGGGGCTTCCTCGGTGGTCCAGTGTTTGAGACTCCACGCTTCCAGTGTAGGGAGCACATGTTCGATCCCTGGTTGGGAACTAAGATCCCATGTGCCACGTGACATGGCCAAAAAAAAAAAAAAAGAAAAAAGAAAGAAAGAAAAGAGAAAAGAAAATGTACCACCACAGAAAGTGTGACTCATTTAAGAATTTAAATTATTCATTGTGTATTATTCATAGTATCATTCTTAGTGTGAACACTCTTTAATGAATAACCTTGTAGTGTCCCAAAATAGTAAAATATTATTCAAAAATCACAAAACAGTAACCTTATTTTCATTCTGTTGGGCTTGCACACATGAAACAAAGAGCAATAAATAAATAAATAAATAAATAAATAAATAAATAAATAAATAAATAAAATAAGCATGGAGGGAAAAAAACTAACCACACATACAAAAAAAAGCACAGGAATACATGAATAATAGCATTCTTAACCATCAAAGATTCTAGTATATTTCTTAGTAAATTGATATTTTTAATTGGCTAATGTAGATATACTTTACTAAATAACATCCCCCTTATTTAAGGAAACATACCCACTTCCTTTTCTAAGCCTACATTAAAGACACTAATTTCTTTTGAATTTTCTTCAAAATAGGCCAAGTAGGCCATTTTGGGGTGCCTACTATATACCAGGCATGGGCATAGGTGTTACTATATAGCAGTAAACAAAACAGACAAAAAAAACCCTATCCTCATAGGTTTATATTACCTCTGCTTTTCTTACCCCATGTATTTAAGGGTAATACATTCCAAGTAACCTCAGAATAGTGAGTGGCAAAATTACTTGGATTCTGTAGAATCTATTGTCTCTTCTTCGTTTGCCCCATCAAGGCTGTTTAAGGGACAATGTTGTAAACAAAGAACTGCAATTACTCTGGTATTATGTGAAACTGCTTATGATATTGTTTGAAAGAGACTAACGGAAGAGTATGAAATAATGTACCCCAAAAAGGAGGGTATTGTTACATTTTAGGATTTCCTTTCCTTTCTGGGTTCTCACTGGGGCTACCCAGACATTTTAACACCTACACCAACAAGTGATGAATATGGAGTTAAAACATGGGTGAATGTCCTTATATACTCAAAGAAGCCATGCTTGCCTGTACCCAATTGCAACTTGTCCAGTGGAAATGATCCCATTTACTTCCCCTACATTTAATAGTCAGCATTCTATTATAAAAAAGAACTTTCTCTTGGGGCTTCCCCGGTGGCGCAGTGGTTGGGAGTCTGCCTGCCGATGCAGGGGATGAGGGTTCGTGCCCCGGTCCGGGAGGACCCCACGTGCCGCGGAGCGGCTGGGCCCGTGAGCCATGGCCGCTGAGCCTGCGCGTCTGGAGCCTGTGCTCCGCAACGGGAGAGGCCACGGCAGTGGGAGGCCCGTGTACCGCAAAAAAAAAAAAAAAAAAAAAAAAGAACTTTCTCTTATCTCCATGTATTTATTCATTCATTTATTTTTATATCAGTGAAGACTCTGGCTTCCTATTCTATTCAATGTGATAGAATTCATTAGTATCATTATTTTAACGCTCAAATTGTCCCAGATTTGGCCAGTGAGAGCCCCTTCAAACTGTTTTATATGTCCTTTTCACAACCCCATCATTCTTTGAGTATGTCCTTACTTTCTGATATAAGACATTCTAATCTTATCTTATACTATCCCTGCCCCAGCCCTGAAATCCACCATTTCTCCAAAGAGCCCTCTCCTTTTAGTGGAGAGTGGTGTTTAGAAACCAAGATTTAGGTATTAGGTGTGCTCTTTACTACTGAGATCTCTCAGATACTCTCAAGTGGACAGAGCAACAGAATACATGCATGCACACACATATCTATATACATACATTTTTTAGATTTGTATTTATTTCTATGTCTATCAACATATATTGAAATTCATGAGTTCACACCAATACTTGCAATTCTAATTCAATACCACAAGGTTTTACTCTCTATTCCCCCTTTTCATATTAGTAACATCCATCTTCAAAAGCAAGAAATTTTATTCCCATTATTCTCAATCCATCCACTTGTGTGCTCATTCCCTCTTATGTAGCCAATGTCCTGACCCTGCTGGGCCTCCACCCCCACTTATCTGCTTGGTTGATTCTTATAATCTCATAGCTAACTGGACTTAGTCTGTGGGAGTCCTAAAGGCCTACAGTGAGGTTGCTTTCCTACAAAGAGGATTTGGGTTTGCCTCTACCAGGAGGCTAAGGCACAATCAGTGTGAGATCATGTAAACTCCCCTACAGAGAATCCTAGCGAATTCAGAAGTTTTGGGTTAGCAATCTCATATTACAGCAAGCCTCAAAGTCTCCTTATCCCACCATTTACTGCTCTCCTTTCCAATTTCAGTTCTCTGAGTGTTTGGGGGAAGAACTTTTTTGGAGGGTAGGGTACTCTTTGTTGTTTTGTTTTGTTATTTTTTGTTTTGTTATTGTGTTGTTTTTTGTTTGTTTGTGTATTCTTTGTTTCATTTTTTGTTTTTGCCCTTAAAGACTTCCACTGGCTTCTTGCAATCCCAGGAATGCTGTGAAAGTTAGCCTTCTAATTTATCCAGATTCAGTTGTACTAAGTAGTGGAGCCCTTCAGAGTTTCTAACAAGCCATAATTTGTCTTTATGTGTCTATATGCTTATCTGGATTGATCTTTCCTATGTCACAAAACTTGGTGTCCTTGAAACACCATGAGAATCTCTGCTACAGCCTGATTACTGTTTCAAGGCAGAAAAAAAAGTGAGACTAGAGAAATTATTGGGTAACACTTCTATTTTGTTCTTATCAGAAAATAGAGATTCTTTATAACAAGGTTGTGATAAGATAAAGTCTTTTTTAAACATGAAAGATCATTAACGTTACTTTGATCCATTCCCCTAATTTGACACAAGGAGAAAATGGAGCCCAAATAGAGAGGAAGGATTTCTACCAAAATAAATGGCATTTTGATGAGTTTGCTTAGATTTATTTGGAACTCAGGTCTCTGGTCTACTATCCTTAATTTATTTCTGTCCAATCTTTTTTTAACCAAACTCTATGATTATTTTTATAAGTATATTTTAATGTGTTTCCCAGTTATTAAAATAATACATGATCATTTTAGAAAATAATTAAATGTATTAAAAGTATTTAAAAATAAACCTTATTTATAATCCTACTACCTGGAGATAACTACTGTTAACATTTTGGGGTTTTAATGCTTACATCCTTTGTTTTCATAGCTGAGATCATACCATATAGTTTTGCATCTTTTTTTCACATAATATCATTAAAATTTCCTCACCTCATTAAAATCTCTTCATAAGCATTATTTTTGATGCTACATAATATTTCATCATATGGATGTACTTAAGTATAGTGAACTATTCACCTTCACTAAATATTTAGATTGTCCACTTTTTTCCTATTATACATAATGTTCTAAAGAACATTATTTTTATTCAATATTAGTTCACACCAATAATTATTCCCTAAAAACAGATTCATAGAAGCAGACATTCTAGGCCAAAGGATGTGGATGTAATTAAGAGTCCTGATATATACTGCAAATTACTTTCCAAAAAGATAGTAACAATTTGTGCTACAAATTATGGGTTTATGAAAGCTGGTCTTACCATGTCCTTACCATGGTTCTTCCATATGGGCTGGACCATTCTCAAGTATTCCTTTTAATTATTCTTCTAAAGTTCCAAGTTAAAGGACTCTTGAATTATGGACTGGAGCCTGGGGGATACCATGGATATCCCTCCAACTAGACATACCTGTGTAAGAATGATCATAGGAATACCTGAAAAGCCCTGTTTATGCAGAATGGACTTCTTCCCTTCTTAGCAGCAACATGGCCTTGTGGGAAGATCACAGCCTCTGGAGTCAGACATACCTGTCCCAGTCCTACCACCTATTACCTGTGTAATCTTGAGTAAGAGAGGTAAAACCTCACTGAGACTTATTTTCCTTATCTGTAGAATGAACTACCGATGCCTATCTGATTACAAGGATTAAATGTAAAATTGCCTGATACTTCTTTATCCCCTAATTATGCCTCCACATCAGATTTGAATATCTGCCCTTAAGACAATTTCATGAGCTAGATAAAAGAGAACATGCTTCTTACACAGGTCACAGTTAGTATATACACATCAGTTAGTATATACCCCATTCTACCATATACATGACAGGTGAGTTCATATATTGGATGCTTATATTTTGCAATGTGGCAGCATGAAAGCATGGGACTTTCAAAGGACTGGCCTAGGGGAAAGGGCATCTAGGATATAGAAGCCACAATGAAACGGATGCATAAGATATTTCATCATGTTTCAATTGATCAGATCGGGGTGCTCTATCTAGGAACACAGAAGGACCTGGCAAGGAGTTAACTATTTATTGCAATCTCACCCCTAGCTGTATATCTACTTTTTTGATGCTTTTAAAAGCTTCACCCAGTCGTACCAAATTGGAACTTCTGTGAGATGGGGCCCAGGTATCTGTATTTTTTAAAGCTCCCTAGCTGATTCTGATTCACTGCCAAATTTGAGGTTTAATGAATAATGTGGTTCATAGATTCTGGAGTGAAAGAACTGGAAACGGTCATCTAAACCTTTAATTAAATACCCTTTATTTATAGATTAGGAAATAAGGCCTACAGAGGTTCAATTACTTGCTAAATATCACATAGTTTGGTAATAACAGGACGAAAACCTAGAATTCTAGCACACTGCCAGAATGTCTTAAAGAAGCTTATTAGATAGAAGACAAACATCTCATAAACTGCAAAAATCAATTTTTTGAAAGCAATTACTGCCATTTGGCAAGGGGTCACTACTGCCCTCATTTTAAAATTATCATATTTCATATTGTATGTATGTGCAGGATGAAGAAATTAGATCTCAGTTCTCACCTGGATGAAGAGCCCAAAAATGCTTGCTTTGCCATTTGCTCTCCCCCGGGAAGTGAGCAACTGTTGCTGCAATGCAGAATCTTTGTTAGTTCTCCTCAGTACATTAAGTTCTCTTAACTCTTGGTTTTCAAAAACTGTTTAAAAGTGCAATGGTTGAGGTGTAGATGTTGTCAGAAAGGTTCTCCATGGGCTGCCATTTCCAAAACTCTTTTAAATTTCTAAAATGTAATTATTATTATTGCCATGAATATTTGTGAAGACCCCCTGTCTTAACATATACTGTTTCTTCTTTAGATATTGGGGAAGGGGTGAATGTTGAATGTTGCTTAGGTCAGCAATAGCAGAGGTATGATGATCTTAAAGACCTCCGGTGGTAAAAGGCCTTAAACAAACCAGTTTTTAACAGTTTAATTTTGACTCTGGACAGCCTGCTAATGAACTTTTAATCATGTCTTTTATGAAGTCTTAACTACAGCTTTGTTTTAACTTTAAACAGTTTCCAGAAAAAAATATCTAACTATACAAAAATGCCTTGCTAATTTTTATTCATCTGGGGCCATGTTGGGAAGAGCTGTGTCCTAAAATATCGCTTAAAGGCACTGAGTTCACAGCTGACACGTTCTTAACATTTATAGTGATTCTAGAGACCCTTGGTATCTAGTGCTACAGTTCCTTCTCTCAGTGTTTTTCTTGGATTGGATTTACAGCCAACTGGTTGTAATTGACCCCCTACTGGGACAAGTTAGGATATGAGCATATGACTCTCCTTTAAAAAAAAAAAAAGACCAAGAGAGAGTGACCAAGAAAAAAAAATCACCGTTGATATTTATCTTAAACTTCCTTCATTTCCAGCTTCTCTGGCAGCAAGTCAAGCTGCTGTCATAAAATAGAACTCTCAGTGAAAGGGGTTCTTAAAGGACACAGTACTGAACACAGAACCACATAGGAGAAAGTATAATAGAAAAGACAAGCAGTTTCTGTCCGTTAGGGCACACACAGACCCTTAGTCTTACCACAGAAGTGGGATCTGCTACCTGAGATTCCAGGCTGGCACTTCCCCACAGGAAAATTGTTCATAAGCTGTCTAAGGACACTGAAAATCTCAGCTCTTCAAGAGAAGCAAAGGCCTATCAACCTACACAAGCTGTCCCCAGTCCCAACTGCACTGTTCCCAGCTCTCTGCATGGAACTGCCCCCAGCTCCCTCCATGGGGCTGCCCCCAGCTCCCTCCATGGGACTGCCCCCAGCTCCCTCCATGGAGCTGCCCCCAGCTCCCTCCATGGGGCTGCCCCCAGCTCCCTCCATGGGACTGCCCCCAGCTCCCTCCATGGAGCTGCCCCCAGCTCCCTCCATGGGGCTGCCCCCAGCTCCCTCCATGGGGCTGCCCCCAGCTCCCTCCATGGGACTGCCCCCAGCTCCCTCCATGGGACTGCCCCCAGCTCCCTCCATGGGACTGCCCCCAGCTCCCTCCATGGAATTGATCCCAGCTCTCTCCATGGAACTAATCTGTGGATCCTCTTCCACTTACTCATTTAGTAGGCCACCTTCCCAAAGAGAGAAAAACAAATTAAGGTTTTACACACTAAATGAGAGCCAGAAAATTTTTTTCTGTTTGACCTATCACAGTTGGTTTTGAGGAAAGAGAAAAAAATAAATAGAAAGAATTCTGTATGTGGTGCATGATATACTTACAGATTCATCCCCCAAAGAAATCTTCCCTACCATGGCCAGTATACAAACTGCAAAGTACAGATTTGCAAGAATCTAATTCTATGACTCTAAAATCAGCCATGTCCCAGGCAGTAGGATTGGAGTTTCTGTCCCCATGTGCTGGGAAACAAATCAGTGTAAATTACTCTATTCAACAGCATACAGTTTTCCCTTCAAACGGACTCTTTTAAAAAGTTAACTCCATCTGAAGCCTGTTTTATGTAAAAGTCTTAATAATGTAAATAGTCAGATGGAGCATTTTTAGTCATTAGCTCTGAAAGAACATCACACACCCTCCAGCTTTACCTGGGTATGAGCAAGGAGGGCTGCTTTCTGTACAGAGCAGTTGATCACAGTGGGAGATGGGTCATCTGTCAGACAGCTGAGTAACACTGACCAGAAGTGGGAGGACTATTAATGGGGACCACTTGACGCAATGCTTCAGCTCATCTTGGTCTGTCTCCTCAGCTTCACACCAGTTTTACACTCTGCCAGACTGAAGCAGGCAAGAGGTGGCCCTGATACAAGGCATTAAAACTTATGAACTTGGCTGCTGGTTTAGAGAAGGGTACGTGGAAGCAACCCCTTGGCAACACTGACTTCAAAAAGCATTTAAGCACTATGCTCCATTATGAGAATTTTCACCCTCTAGTAATAAGAAGAAGAGCCTAGAATTTTTGAGTACTTAATTGTGCCAAGGCCTTACCAGCATTACTTCCATTAATTCTTCACAACACCCTAGGAGGGAGGTAATACTATTATTCCCGTTTTACAGAGGAAGAAACTAAGGTTTGAAAACGTTAAGTAACGTGCCCAAGATCACGCAGCCAGTAGGCCCAAATTTAAAACTGGGCCTACCTGATTCCAAAGTCCGTGTTCCTCACCACCACACAGTACAAGGAAATTAATGATCTCTTCAAGCTGCTGTCTCCTAACCTGGGCTCTTCCCTCATACAGCAGAAACACTGAGGGAGAAAGATGCCTACTCAGGAGACAGAAAGGATCAACTGCTTTGGGGGTTGTTTCAGGTAACATCAGTGTCTAGGATGTTAAGGCATCAGCATACCTTAAGTGGGACCTATGCTTGACTTGACAAGATCCTTAAGATTTGGGCAACATATCACATTTCTAGAGGTAGCATAGTAGTTGGGTGTTCTATCAGTGGCTTCTCCATTTCTCATTTAGCAAGAGCTCAAGTGATTCTCTTTTTCACATAAAGCAATATGAAAACAACATTGATGATTTATTAAGTCTCTATATGTGTGAGGCCTTAGGCTGGGGGCCATTGAAATGGTGTCAGTAATTACATGATCCCCACAAACTTAACCACGTGTGGGTGGAACCATTTGCCCTTCCCATGGATAAAACCCCTATGTTGATGGGCTGGAGAGGTCATATCACTACCTCAACTCACAGGATATTAAGAATAGCTCCGTTCCTTGGTCACTTACTCTGAGAAAGGAGCCTTTTTACATCTGGTTCAAGTCCTGAGTCAGCAACTGGCTACATAAGCTCAAGGTATGCTAAGGAGAAACAATTAACCATGCAAACTAGCCCCAAATGGCTTTTCTGATTATTTGCTAGCATGCAGGTGGCTTGGAGAAGAGGACTGCAATTCTAGAATGTTAGTTTTTGTGGTATGAGAAAATCATAACTTTTTTTTCCAGGAACTTGTTTTGCCACAGATTTAAGGCAGTAATTTGTTACAGGCAAGACATTTCCAGGGGCTGCGTTATCGAAGCTAGAATCATCAAGAAATTCTATCAGAAGACACAATGTTTAAGTATAGGTCTAATTACCGCAATCATTTCTTTTTTGTTTCCTTTGCAGAGATCCACTTAATCCCATCTCTTAGTGTGGCCACAAGCTGACAGTTGCATGACAAGGAATGTTTCCCTTTGTAAAAAACCCACTTCCTTTCTATGTAGTTTTAGCCTAATTGAAATGTTTCCTATTAAGCTCAATCAAGGCAGCAATTATCTAATTACTCACTTATGCTTTTCCAGCCAAAAATTTGCCTATGCTGGTATATCAGAATGAGGGAGAACATACTTATTATTGCTTTTACATTTTCCTGTTTGGCTTCAGACAACAATCAGAAACATTTACTTCTAGCTCACCAGAATATATCTAATTAATACTGCTATTTTCTATAAAATTGTATCACTGAAAGCTACAGCCCAGTGCCAAATGTGGCCCTGGCTACGAAATGTGCTTTAAAAGACTTGTGGTTACGCTACATGAATGGTGTCATTGGAGAAGGGTAATAAGGAAAGAGGCTAGTGAAAACAAATCACAAACATATATTCAATCATTTCAAAGCCACGAGTTTTATGGCTTTACAAAATAAAAAGTGAATCACTTAGATTCAATTGAGAAAATAATTTTTATAGCATCACTTTAAAGAAACATGTATCCTGCATGTCTGGATTTTCTCTTGATACAAATCCCTTAGGTCTCAAGATGATCACAACCAGTCAACAACACAGGTGGTCCACACTTTTTAGGTATAAATTAGAGATATATATCATTAAAACCAGAATTAATTTTAGAGTTAGTGACCCTCTGAGGTCATTCCTGATTAACTCCATTTTGATTGAGGTTATATCAAAGCACAATGGACAAACTGGGTATGAGAGATTGATATTTTCATTTCCAGACAATAAATTTTATCATTTTCATCATAAATATTAACTAATATGGGGCTAATACAGCTCTCTGCATGGAAAAAATATCCCTAGAAAACTTGTGTACCTTGGGGTGAATTTGTAAGGAAGGAATGGAACACTTCATAAATCCCCCAAATGTGGCCACTTGACAATCTTTCACCTAAGTTTACCTTAAACCCAGAAAATGACTATGTTCCATGAGAATAACAACAACAAAATAAGTCTACAAGGAAAGCATTCCATTTACTGGAAGCAGATGAGAGTTTTTACATTGCACTGGGTAAAGAGAAGAGCTTCTTTTCACATACACATAATGATGAATGAGCTATACACACTACTGGTAACCTCAGAGATAACAAGCTCTGTACAAAGAAGACAACTAACTTTCTAATAACTGATTTCTCTCAGGTATAACCTGAGTGATGACTGATTAATAAATTAAACCTGAGTGGTCAGACAATGGGGGTGGGGGAGATGTTGTTGTCCAAACCACAGTATGTTACCTGCTTCTCAGGTTGGAAAGAAGTCTAGAAAACAAAAATGCATAGTATCTTAAAGGTGGTCCCAAAGATTCTTACATCCTGTTCTGTTTATTTCCTTCAGGAGAAGAGGGAAGCACAAAAGGTACAGAACAGGAGAGGAATCAACTTCTTTGGAGGAGAGGGAAAATAAAGTAATCAGATATTTCCCTTTCACTATCCTTATTTAGGAACTTGGAAGTTTGTGAAGTATTCAATAAAATGGCTGGAAAATGGATTTTGTTCCTTCATGTGAATGTTCTCTGAAGAGGACAAGTTTCCACATTCTGTCTGCAGTTGGTTCATCCCCACTGTTCTCTGTCCAAGCAGCTTTACACACTCTACACAGGGGTGTAAATCCATTTTACAACAGGCAGAATATGAGTCTGGGGTATAAGGTGAACCTAGCATCGTCTGAGAACAAACACATAGACCAGCACTATCGCCCATCTGTCTAGATCTGCCTGCAGCTGACCCTGAGCAGTACCAGGTCAGTGAAGGCAGGTACACTGAACCTACAGCACCTCTTCCATAAACCCATGGACCTCCTGCTTAGTGCCCAGTGATAAACAAAAGGAAACAAGCCATTAAACCAAGTGGTCCTTGTGTTCAACATTATTTAGCTCTTGAAAATTTCAAGTTGAGTCACCATTGCCTTTATTTCCCCTCTTACTTTGTACCAGTTCTCATATTTCTATCCTTCCTCCACTGCAATAATTCAATAGAACTAATTATGTCTTTAAAAATAGTTAAATAAGCAAATGACTGAGGTTCTCTTTCCGTTTTTCCTGATGCTGGGTCAAATGGCTACTCAAGTTTGTCTGAAATGATACCCTCGAAGGTCTGTCCTGAGTCTTCTATTGGGATTTTTTTTTTTTTGATGTCTCATTATACTTCCCAAAGTGTGTTGAAGTGGTGCTGTTTTATTCAACTTAAAGTCATACTGGCTAGCAAATCTTAAGATCATAGAAATTTAACACCAACTTTTACTAAAAATTAAATATCCCACAATTTCTTAATTGCACTTGTGGATTATGAATATGTTAATTCTAAGTTTTCCATTTGTCAATTATTTTTCTATTTGTGCAATTTAAATATCTAATTGTTGTTAGTTATTTTGCTTTTAAGGCCTATAATGTTAAGCTTTTCAGGTTTTTATAATACTAAAGGCTTTGGCAGAGAGAATATGAACAAAATCATTATTTACCCGCTATTTTTCTAAAAATGCAAATTAATCATTGGTGCCTTTAAGTCTTTGACTATAGGTCATGGGTTGCTGCTGATAAATTAAACTATAATGCTTTTCATCAGTTTATTAGGATCTTACAAATCAAAGTTGTTAAAGACAAAGAGCACCTACTACAGAAAAGTCTAATATTAAAAGCTTTTCACTTGTCATTGCCCAAGTTAAAATTAAGCCACACAATTTAAGGCTTATAAAACATCACAACCCTGGCTACATGCTGGAATCACCTGGAAGCTTTTTAAAACCACTGATGGGTCCCAGCCCCAGCGATTCTGATTTAATTGGTATGTGCTGTGCCTGGGTATCAGGACTTGAAAACATGCCCCAGGTGATTCTAACGTTAAGTCCAAAGTTGAGAACCACTGCTTTAGAGTGAAAGTGTACAAACACACACATGCATAGTTAATGAAGTTGTAATTTTTCCTTTAAGTGTCCTACCATTAGTTTGAAGTGAAAGAGAGCCTTCTCGTCATTGATTCACTCGTTTGACATCAATATCATTTACAGTGAACACTGTATAGGCCACAAAATGCCACCTCTTTCATTACCTACCTGGTCACAAAAACAAACAAAACACCCTCTTGCAAAAAAAAAAAAAAAAAAAAAAAAAAAAAATAGAGAGAGAGAGAAATTTAGGAAGAAAAGCTAGTTTGGAGGGAAAAATAGTACAGTAGGCAAAATAATGGCCCCCAAAGATGTGCCATCCTAACCCCTGAAGCCTAATATATTTCTTTACATGGCAAAAGGAATTAAATTAAGGACCTTGAGATGGAGACAGTAGCCTGGATTATCCAGGTGGTCCCAATCTAATCACAAGGATCCTTAAAATCAGAGAGAACGGGGCTTCCCTGGTGGTGCAGTGGTTGAGAATCTGCCTGCTAATGCAGGGGACACGGGTTCGAGCCCTGGTCTGGGAGGATCCCACATGCCACGGAGCGGCTGGGCCTAGTAAGCCATGGCCGCTGAGCCTGTGCATCCGGAGCCTGTACTCCACAACAAGAGAGGCCGCAACAGTGAGAGGCCCGTGCGCTGCGATGAAGAGTGGCCCCCACTTGCCACAACTAGAGAAAGCCCTCGCACAGAAATGAAGACCCAACACAGCCAAAAATAAATAAATAAATAAATTTTTAAAAAATCAGAGAGAACATTTCCTGGCTGTGGTCAGAAGAAGTCCTGACTACTGAATAAAGGCACAGAAAGATGCAACATTGGTGCCTTTGAAGATGGGAGAATGAGGCTAAGAGCCAGGGAAGGCTTATGAAAAAGGCAAGGAAACATATTCTTCCCCAGAGCTACCAGAAAGGGATACAGCCCTGCTGACACCTTTACTTTGGCCCAGTGACACCCATGCTGGACTTCTGACCTACAGAACTGTAAGGTAAACATTTGTGTTGTTTTAAACCACCAAGTTGGTTGCAGTTTCTTACAAGAGCAATAGGAGACTAGCACAGATACGGATGTTGATTTTGAATCTTCAGTCATCAGGCAGAGGAAGGGGGATGAGGAATGTTATGCGAAGTCAGGAGATGCACCTCACAGACCCTCCAACTCCCAGAAGCATAAATGACCTCAGGCCCCAGCTGCTGCTCTGCACTCCACCTTGGTGTCTGTGCAGAGACCGTGTGTCCCACAGCTGCTCCCAGCTCAGGACTGAGCCAGCGGCCATGCTGAGACAGGCGGGTTCCAGGAGACACCAAGCTCTTCTGACTGCCTATCTCGGGGCCCCATTTCATATAGCCTTGAGGAATATTCCTTAGACTGCACTGCAGGCTAGGACACTTCCAACCACCTTCCCTTCCTCCCACCTCCACTCAGGGTCAGATCTGCAGAGAGGCCAGACAAAACTGCTCTGTCTCTCCTGCCTTCCCATTTCCTTTCACGGGAGTTTCCTCCAGGACCAAACACATACTCTGAGTGCAAAATTAAAATGTGGGGCCCTCTGTTCAAAAATCATTAAGAATTTTAAGACTGGGAGAGCAGAGCGTTAAACTCATTGTTCTAAACGCAGGGCCTTGTGCAACTGCACAGGTAGCTCACCCCTAAGGCTGGCCCTGGTATCTTCCAGTAAAATCCTTGCATATATAATCCCAGTTTGGTGTCTGCTCAGAGGACGCTGACTAAGAGGACATTCTAGTGCAATTCCCCTAAAATTAGTTCCTTTGGGCATCAAACCTGGCTACGATCAAGTGAGTGGAAGTCACAGAGTTTCACCCTGCCCTTCCACGCCTCTGATATGGTTTTTAAATTAATTATATGGGTTCAAGCTAGTTTTTTTCTTAGTGTTGAGGTTTCCCTTTTCTCCAAAAAATAACATATAATGTTTAAGAAGTAGTGTGGGGTTTTGAGCCAAGCTCATTGGGGAAAAAATATGTAGTGAGAATTATAGTTGTGATTGCAACATTTTACTTGAAATAAACACCACGGCAAAATGCAGGCAGTAAAAGTCAGAAACACATTCTTTCATTTCATATTTAAAGAAAAGGAGCTGGAAACAACTAAAGGGCTACTTAGGGGAAAGGAATAAAACTCTCTCCTTCTCCCATTTGCAATTCCAATTGTATTTTTTTTTTTTTTTGAGAAAGTGTTTTCCAAACATTCAGCAATTTTAAATATCAGGGCAAAGCTCTGTGGCCTTTAGCAACTTCTCTAGGCCTCAGTGTACTAAGCAAATTGAACTCAGATATTCTTTTCAGCAATAAAATTCTTTGAATTTGTGAAAAACATCTGCTCTAGTTAAGTCTGTGAGTTTTTGTAACATTATAATATATTTTTCCTCAGTATATATTCTACCTGGAAGTGTATGTCTTTTCAGGGTTTTTTCAAAGAAACTGATTTGCTTAGTACTCCTGTCATTAGGATTTAAGGCATTATAAGTAAGATAAAGAAACTGAAATGAAAAAATGCAGTTGATGAAATGTTTAGATGATTAGCCCAAATGCCCAGTGTTGGTTAGGGATACACTCTGGACTGGAACCTGAGTCTCTTGACTATTCATCATATTTTCTTGTCTTTGTGAGGCTTCCTTCTCATAATTTGTCATAATGAAGAGCCAAGCTGTTAGATTTTACATTTTTGCAATATCAATAGATGAACATTTTTCTGTTTAATATATGCCCTTAGATAGTGCACAGCTCTGACCAAGACACTGGATTCCCAAGGCAGGCTAATAATTTGGCTGCTTCAAGCTCATGTTATTTATTCACCTAACACTGTTGTGAAATAACTGTGGGGGGGTGAGGGGAGAGGAAGTGGGGGAGGGAGGACCACCATATCCCTATTTATACACCAAGGCCTAGATAACAGGACCCACTGAACTTGGAAGCCATATGGCAACTGTCTGTCACTATTGTTGTATACCTTTTGTGGTCCCCCACCTAAGCAACTCATTCATAGAGGTGACCACATTACTACATACAGTAATGTGCTGATGCCCTGAATAACTAACTGCCCCTGCTCTTAATCCAGCTTTGATATTTTAAACAATTTCTCCTTCAAGTCCAGTTCATTTTTATAATTTGAGTCAACAAGTAGGGATGAAATGATGGCTCCTCCATCATAAGCCCCCTGTGAAATTTGAAAACCTCTATTTCAGGTTTTACTCTTTATCCACATAATTTGTTATCTCAGAGGTTTAGATATGGAGAGAACTCGTACATCTCTGTGAGCAAAAAAATCTCAGGCCAAAGGCAAACCAGAGCCATATACAGTATTGAAAGACTTGTATTTATTGAGTTGAAGCCTACAGAAAGAATATGTCTTAAATATCAGATTCTGAGACTATTTGGTATTGCCTGGAACAAGAATACTAACAGGAACACAGGACACTTCATTTTATGTAGGGTCCATGCCAGCCACTACAAACGGTGCCAAACCTCTTTCTTCCTCATCGGGAACTAAGATGCTTTATTTGCTTGTGATCCTGTCCCAAACTTGCCAAGTATATCAGAAAATTGTATAGAGACTCTAAACACTTGAAAGAATCTTTAAGAAAGCAATATATGATATAGAGTCAACATGTTGTTCAGATCTTGGAACAGTCAGCCACTGCATTTTGAGCATCATGGTAGGTAGGCCACCTACAAAGTCAGCTAAAACTGGCAAAGCCTGGTTTCCAACTTATGCCTCAAAAGTTCTCAACCTTTCTGCTGTACCATCTCGCTAACTACTCGTTGCTTCTGTGATCGCCATAGCTGGCTTCCACTCTCCCTGCCCTCATAGTCTATCACATCCCTTGTGTCATCTCTTGGTTAATGTCTTCATTAACGTCAGAAATTTTTGTACCTAGCATTCTTGTTCAGCTAACTTCCACTTCCTGGTCCGCCAAATCTTCATCATCTTAGTTCTCTGTGCTTCACTTGATCATAATATCGAAGCCACACTAGCCAGCCTCACTCAGGTCCTCACAGATGCTCAGCATCAGACATTAATGACTTCCTACTGCATATGGTAATAGCATAATACAGTGGTTAAAAGAAGGGCCTCTGGAGCCAGATGTCCAGGTTTCAAAGCCTGGATTCTCTACTTTCTGGCTTGGGCAAGTTACTTAACCTTTTTGTGACTCCATTTCCTCATCATCCAAATGGGGATAATAATACATTGTTGTGAGCAGCGAACAGAAGTTGTTGATTAATCACATTGGCTATGTACATCCTATTCATTCTCCTTTATACTGTTTGAATGTTTGCTCTCCTCTCCTTAATTTCCCACAGCCTGCTGCCTGTATGAGGAAATGGCATAATAGAAAACTTAAAAGCAATAAAACCAAAACAATTAGGTGAAGAAATAAAGGAGAAAACAGTGGGATAAAGAGGGAGAATGATGTCAGGAATTACCCAGGAAGTCAACATTTTCTTAAGACTCACAGGTGAAATGACAAAGCCATGGGCTCTGTCTCCTCCAAGAGTCTTCAAACAGAAATGTGGTGACCAATACAGAGTATATGAAATGCAGACAAAATAAAGAGGTTCAAAATGAAGAGCTATTAATTCAAAAGAAAGAAGGAAGCCTTGGAGTTGTTCCTACTTCTACTGATTAGTGTTTGAATTCACTAAGGGAAAAGAAGGAATGAGAGAAGAAACAGCCCAAATCCCGGTAGGAAAGCAGGGAGTGCCCTGAACCACAGGACAATTTGTTCTCAGAACTAGAACCAAAGCAAAGTCAGTGAAGGATTATGTTGTGGGAATCCTGATGATAAACACACTCAAGATGAAGGAAAGAGAGCACCCCTCCCCCAATTTTGTGGGTACCATAATTGAAAACAGGATGATATAATTCTTAAAAATGGAACAATCTAGGATTCAGCTCAATATTAATTGAACCCCTGCTCTGGGCCAGGTACTGAAGATATGGTCTGTGCCCTTGCAGAGATATATACCAGAGGAGAGGCAGACTTTCTCAATGAATGAACAAAGGAGTAAAGGGGAGAAATGAGAGGAGGCCAAATTGAGGATGACTTCGTGTAGGAGGAGACAGTTTACACTTAGCTGTGGGATCACAAGTACAAATTAGACCGTTGGTAAAAGAAACTTAACTTGGCAATAAAATTACTATGTAAGTTAAGAATAAATATTACTTCAGAATATGCATGAGATGGAAATTAAATGCTTGAAGAGACACAAAAAGTAAGATTTAAAACTGTTTTATTTAAACTTGTAGAAGGTGCTTTCATTCATGTTTTATACACTTAGAGCTACTGAGTGAAACCTAAAGTAAGCCTAGGAGAGCCTGTTATTATCACCATTTTACAAATGGGAAATCTAGGGAACAGAGAGGTTAACTGCCTGTCTAAGGTTACACAAACAAAGCCAGCCTCAACACTGGAACACATTTCTCTGGATTTCTTGCCTATGATGCTGTCGACCACTCAGCATTTTCCCAAAGTCGAGCTCTGAAACACTAGTTCTATAGAAGGTGAGCAAGTTTCTATTTTATAGTAAGGTAAGTGTCGGACATGCTGAGTGAACAGTTAAATAATTTCTTACTGTGAGACTTCTCAGAGCCTTAAAAATGATCATGTACCATGTGTGTTTCCAAATAGGTGATGTAGAATGTGGCTTTTATTAAAATTATTTGATCACAGAACACTTTTCTCATGGTCTATCTCTTGGACTTACAGTAATATGGAACACACTGAAAAATGCTGCACCAATGTGGACTGACATGAGCAAGAAGCTAGACAGGTTTTGAGTGTGAGCAGAGATATAAATTTGATGTAGAATAATTATGACAAGATGATTCTGGAATAAATTATCTACTTGGAACAACTTACCATTAAGCAGAAAGGAGCTGGTGTCCCTAAACTAGACCACCACACATCCATAAATATCTAGGCAATACTAAGTCTGGATGAGTGTGCATGTGTGTATTTCATTATGGAGAATTCAGATATAAATAATGTTAGAGACAGCAATTGGTATGAATTGTGTGACCAAAAACAGAACCTATTTATTGCATCTGAACAGGGATGAGGAGAAAAATCCAATTGGAAGAAAGCATCATCAGACACAACAGAAAAGGTTGTGGTCCAACACCTTTAGAAGCAAACTGAGAGCTCACCAGGGGACTGAGGTAGTAATGGCAAATTCACTTATGTATTATTTATAATACTTACATATTTATTATTATCTTCCCCTACTTGAATGAAAACTTCTAAAGAGCAGAGTTTTTTTTTTTCACTTTTTTCCCACTGACCTACCCCAAGTGTCTAGAACAGTGCCTGGCAATGGCACCCAGAGATCAATAACAGTGAATAAATAAATGAATAAAAGAAACTTATAGTCAAACCAGACTCTTTGATCTCTCCTCCACCCACTCCCAGCACCCAGAAGAAATCTTCCTCATCTTTTCCATCTTAGTTAATGACAACTCCAGTTGACCTAGTTCCTTGGGCCAAAAATCTTGGAATTTACTTTCATTCCTCTTTCCCTCTCACCCTCCTACAATCAAATAGCAAACCAAATCAAGTCTACATTTATCTGTATCCCAATTCTGATCTCTTCTTCCCATTTCCACTACTATCACCCTAGTCTAAGCCATCATCAACTCTTGTCTGGCCTATTTTAATAGCCTCCTAATTGTTCTCCCTGTTCCCTCTAATACCCTGCTAGCATCTCTTCTCCACATAGCAGCCAGAATTGTCCTTTACAATTATAAATCAGGTTCCATTGCTCCCATGCCCAAGACCTTCCAAGGCGATGATATAGCCCCATCTCCATCTCACTCATTGCTGTTCGAGGCTCACTGGACCCCTTGGTGTCCCTGGTTACCTCCAGCACACTCCACACTGCAAGGCCTTACACTCACTGCTTCTCCACGTGGGGATCTTCCCTCGTTTCTCTATTCCTGCTTCCTTCAGGTCTCTCTTGGAGGCCACCTCACCCGAGAAACCTAAAAGAGCAGCCTCACCACCATGATTCTCTCCATGCTTTTATCCTTATTTTTTTCATAGCTTGCCACTCTCTGATTTTGTATGGCTATTTGTTCTCTGTCTCTGTACCCTATTAGAATGCAAGCTCCATAAAACTAGAGACTTTATTTTGCTAAATTCTGTAGCTTCAGCATACAGAATAGTACCTGGCACATTGTAGCCCTGATAAAAATGTGCTAAATAAATTAATTGTTGATGTTTGTCAAGTGCTTATTATACACTAAGACTTCTAAATGCACTATTTCGTGATCCTTAAGAGTCAGTTAGGGACTTCCCTGGTGGTCCAGTGGGTAAGACTCCATGCTCCCAATGCAGGGTGCCTGGGTTCAATTCCTGGTCAGGGAACTAGATCCCATATGCATGCCGCAACTAACAGTTCACATGCCACAACTATGAGCCCGAATGCCTCAATTAAAAGATCCCACATGCCGCAACGAAGATCTCGCATGCCACAACTAAGACCCAGCGTAGCCTAAATAAATAAATAAAAAGAGTCAGTTAATATTATTAATTCACTTTACAGATGAAGCAATTGATGCCCAGAGAAGTTAAGTAACTTGCTCAGGGGCATACATCTAGCCAGTAAAGAAGTCAAGATTTAAACCCAAGGAGGCCAGCTCTGGCTCTGAACCTCTATGCTCTATATTCTGCTTACATTGCTATGGTGAACATGTATCAGTCATTCCAATAGTCTTATTTTCATGACAGTTCTTATTTTCATGACAGATATGTATTTTCTCTCTTCCTTTCTTCCTCTTTTTCCTCCTTTCATCCTATTGTTCTTTCATTCTTTCTTTCATGTGCCCACATGTTAAGCACTGTGATTGGCTCTGGGGATACAAATATAAATGAGACATGTTCCCCATTCACAAAGAGCTGCCCTATCTAGAGGGAAGGCAGACATATAAACAAATAATTCCAAGATGTGTATTTATTTTCCCTCAGAAAATAGAAATCATTTTACGCAACATATTGTACACTTTGCATTAACCTGCAAGAAATTTTAGTCAGTCATTGCCTAAATGCTGTAATCTGCTTATCTCAGTTGCCATAAAATATGTAAAGACCATGTTTTGTATTTTTTCCCCTTGCGAGTTGTTTCTCGTTCTCTGGAAAGTAGATTCAGTATAAATAGTAAATGACATAAAATGTTAAGTATTTCATTGTTCCTTAAACAATTACTTATTGATACTTATCATCAAGGCACAGCATTAGGCACCCTGAGGGATTAAAAATGACTATGACATGGCACCTGCTCCTCAGTGAGTTCACGGTCAGGCAGAGGGACACAGAAGAAATAACTGCAGTGCAAGACTCCAGCAGAAAGCATCACAAGGGAAGTGCAGGGTCCCATGTGTTTTCTACAGAGAACTAGAATCTCTGGGCGGGCTGTTGAGGATTTAAATGCAGAGAGCTCAGTTCCGGGGCCTGTATTCTTAACCATGGCTCTCTACTGTGCTCACTGAGGTTGATATGGGTTTAGCATTGGTAAACATTATAAGGTAGACAATCTTCATCTCAGATATTTTAACATAAATTATCCAAACGCTTTGTCTTCTGAAGAATTATTAAGGGCTCTGCTGACCTTATAAGCTTTCTCTGCATATAGGTCTGGTCTTCAGAATTATACCTGGTCAGACTTATAAAGATCTTGTTTTAAAAGATCTTACATGTAAAGAAGGAGCACACATTCTTCCCTACTTCCTACTATGTAACTTTGAGAAAGCTGCTTGTCTGTACCTCATCTGTAAAGTGAGGTTAATAGGAGTATCTACAACACAGTGATGGTACAAACATGGTAAAAAGCAAGAAGGAAACTGAGAGCAGTTAGTTAGATAAAATGCAGTAATATTCAGGTAGAACTATTACAAATTGTACATAATAGCACTAGTAAATATAGTGCATAAAGTGAATATAGTATATGTCTATGTACAAACATGTGTATGTATTAGAGATAAGGCTAGTCCATAATCTGCTGGTGCAGTCCTTCCATCAAGTCTACAGTTCAGAAACCATGGTGTAGCAAGAAAGCTTCAGTGATTATTTGCATTTTAAAATGGTAATAGATATGATGAAAAACTGGGAGTACCTACTAAACATTTCTATGATTCTTAGTAATACCCCCTCATCATTATATACCCAACAGAAATGCTCATATGTTCACCAAAAGACATTTATAAGCATATTCACAATGGCACCATTTATAACCAGTAAAAACTGGAAACTACCCATATACTCATCAACATAAACTGTAGTATATTCATTCAACACTAGACAGCAGTTATAATGAACAAATCACAATGGAAGGCAACAACACGGATGAATTTCACAGATACAATGTTGAACAAAACAGCCAGATACACAAGTAAACATGCTCTTTGAATCAAAATCAAGTTCAAAAACAGCAAAACTAATCTATGATATTAGAAGTTAGGACAATGGTTTCTTAGGGGTATAGCAACTGGAAGGAGTTACAAGGGGGGCTTTTAATGTTCTCGTAACATCTGTTTCTTGCTCCTAGTCAGGTGGTCATGGGGAGTTGGTAAGAATTCATCAAATGTACTTTTCTTAATGTATGTTATTTTTCAACAAAACATCCCCACAAAATGTTATCTTCCCCTCACAGTCCCAACACCCAGGCCACGTGTTTCTTAGCTTTGTGTGTCACTCTACCAAAGGCCAGATGCTCTGAGAACCCACCCAATCTAAGCGTTAATAATCTTTCCCTCTGTAAGCGTAATGGGAGTAGAGAGTATTCCTGCAAACCACTCTTAGAATCAATGTTTTCTTTGACTATGATTAGCTCACTGGTGCCACACGTTCTATGGGGCATTAAAACCTTTTTAAAATGGCAAAATAATGCAAGAGTCATTTGACGGTAAAGTAAGTAAATAGCTTGTCTTTATTTCCCCAAAACAACCTGCAGCCGCCCACCAAATTCTATTTTGAAATGTCATCAATGCCTGGAGAAAAAACTATTGACTGACAACTATTATTTACACAAGACCCTATAAAGGGTATTAAAGATGTCAAGAGTGTTTTATCTACTAACCTGAAACCTGACCGCAGAGTCAACACATGCATTTCATGTTAGTGCTGCATTTGAGGGCACCTGGGCCAAGGTTATGTGTTAAGTCAGTGAAAATGTGTAATTCACGGGGTAACTGAAAAAGCCACTAGACAGGAAGATGGATGGACTGAACATTTTCTGTGCCACCAAATGGCTAATGATCAGGTAAACACCTCTGAGAAAAACAAGATCCAGAATTGTTCCAGCCGTTCTCTGACCACCTCTTGCCTCTGGCGTGAGCAGCCATCAGCCGGCTGAGGGCTCCTTCAGAAGAGGGACCAGCTGCTGAGCCCTGGGAGGTCACATCCTCCCTCCCTCCCTTCAGAGCCCAGTAAATAGCTCATTAGTCAGAGGCACCTGCTATGGAAAACTGGTGTGGGGCAGAGCCAGGGCTCACACCAAATCTGCTGCTTCCCAGGCCCAATTTCATAACTATTATGCTATACTGCTTCCTCATTTTAAAGCACCTCCTACCTCCTTTTGCCCTCATTCTAGTAAGTGGAATAAGAATAGAGGCCAGGCCAAGGAATAATTATGATCCATACCCACCCCTTCAGATCCCTGCTCTGGGTTTCAACCAGCCATTTGTTGGGAGGCAGTGCTCCATGTGACACATACTTATGTGGAATCACCAAATCCCCTAAGGATACTGCTCTCTAGAATACTACCTTCCAAATTATTCCATCTAAGTAGCCATCCTTTGTACATCTGCACCTCATGCACATGTGTGTGCACGCGCACAAACACGTCATGACAAAAAGAATTCTGGAGACAGCAGAGGTCAGAGAAGCAAGTCTTCACGTTCAATCTCATTTTGACTGACTTCCACAGGAAGCTCAGGAAGCTTTTAAAAATTAACCTCTTGTTTTTGGTTCTCAGTTCCCATCTGCAGCCAACATGGTATCTTGTTTGGTTTCTCTTATTTGTACTCTAAGAACTATGTCAATATCCATCCATTATATTTTATTAAAGAGCCATGATTGGATAGTAGAATGATACACAAAAGTTTTTATAAAATGTTTGTTACAAACTATGAAACATAATATAGCATCTGTTAAGAATTGAGTTCACTTACCTAGTGATCATACATTTTAGTTTTTAAATACGGCACTTATGGATTAGATTTGTTTTATGTATATTCTGTAATTTACTTTCCCCTATAAATCAATATACTGTATACCTTTCATATATATATATATATATATATATCTGCATGTGATTCAAAAGTTAAGACTTTTCAAAGCTATACATACAAAATCAGTACATGTGGAATTAAAGTACATTACACACAAACTGAAAAGAACTATAGCATAAAACATGGATAGCATGTTCCTTGCCTATATAAAATAAAGTATATGGCCATTGTTTCCCTAGAGTATTTTTTCCTTTTTTTTTTTTCTTAAAAAATAAAGCCCAGGGCTTCCCTGGTGGCGCAGTGGTTGGGAGTCCGCCTGCCGATGCAGGGGACACGGGTTCGTGCCCCGGTCTGGGAAGATCCCACATGCCACGGAGCGGCTGGGCCCGTGAGCCATGGCTGCTGAGCCTGCGCATCCGGAGCCTGTGCTCTGCAAGGGGAGAGGCCACAACAGTGAGAGGCCCGCCTACCGCAAAAAAAAAAAAAAAAAAAAAAAAAAAATAAAGCCCATTATCCACTTGTTGAGTAAATAACAATGCAGTTTTCTTTAAAAAAAATACTGCTAGGTAATGGTAAATGTACTGTGATCTTGGCTTTAGCCCACCAATTATTCCAAAGATATTTAATTTTTAAAAATACCATTATATGAAATACAATGTAAACTGTTTGGATTAACATGTTTATGTTTAAATAACTGAATGACATACGTAGTATTACATTTGCAAAGTGTGAGCTTTTCCCATTGTTGTCTCACTAATGATAAAGAACAGTCATTGGCCTCCTTTTCTAAACTTTTTATAGTATTTTCAAATGTTCATGAAAAATTTCCTGTATTAGTTTTAGCATTTTATTTTGAAGTATAATATCCCTATTTTTCTCTCCTTACCGCAAATCATACCCAATCTTAAAATATTATATATATGTAAAACAGCATGCATATTCATATATTTATTAAACAACTTGCTAAAATAAGATCCCTGTGAAAAGATTTACCAAAATTGTGCAAAAGCAGGATTGACAAGAAGGGAATCTCTAGCACAGCCTTTCAACAATTTGTTATATTGGCTGGAAAAAGAAGAGAGCCTGAAAAATTCCATACTGTCCAAGTTTATCAACAGTTAATTTCCTAAAACACTGTGCCAGAATCTCAGAGAAATCTTAGCCAACATTATTTCCTTAATTTCCTTAATTCCTATTTTTCCCTATATTTTAATGTTTCTAAAATTGGGATTATCTTACAAAGAACATATACATTTTATGTTAGTTCTCCTTTTAAAAAAGAAAGAACTATACTAACTTGATGTCAGATATGATAAGAGATAGAGATTCAGAATCATAGAAATATAGTAAATATAGTATTACTCACCAAGGGTAACTCTAAGTTAAGTACTCTTTAATTTGCCATTTCTTCCAGTAATACTTGCTAAAGTTACAACTCACCCTACCCAAAATGGAGCCCTCACAATCTCCTAAAACAAAGAAATGGCATAATCCTGGAACCAATCAATTTTTTTTAACTTTTTTTTCCTACAATGGCAACTAATGCCAAGTCATTTTATCACTTACCAAAGTGAAGACACCAGAGAGTGATTTAGAGATTAGAAAAATAGATAATAGAGACCAAAACTTACTGAAAAATAATAAGGTTAGTTGCCAAATTGTCAGTATGAAGTATCTGTTGTAGAGGGACTCTCTTATGAGATGACACGTTGTTATTCCAAGAACTGGCCATTACACTAGCTTGGCCAGACTACATGCAGTACTTCCAAGAACTACTCATGCAAAAGCCTTGGCTACAAATTACCTCTGATGGTCTGGAACTTATTTTGGTATTAAAAGGCCAGAATTTTCAGACCACTCACTATGACTTGCCCAAGAAATCTGTTTCTCTTGGTAAGAAAGAAAAAAAAAAGCTTGTTCATCTATCTTGATTTTACTGGCACACTTTAAGGGAAAGATTAGCAATAGTTAATTCATTTGTACATTCATTCATCTTTTCAACCAAAGTATGATAGGCACACTTTAAAATATACCAAATTCCATTTAAAACCTCTACCATCTCAAAATTTCTGCATTTACTTCTGATTATTTTAAAGAACGTGTCTATATGATTGCTACTCAAACTCCCAACGTCATTTCTCACTCAGCACATGCAAGTAAACCATCAGGCTAAAAAGGACTGTATAGATTTTCAGACTGCCCGAAGCTGATTGCTGGAAGAGACTATCAAACCAATTGCCAGGCTACTCATTGCTCCAAATATTGCATGTATTCTTTGCTCCAAAACAAGAGCTTATTCTGCTTAATTACTGAACAGAATTCTAGACACTTGCATCAACTATCTTTATCCATATTTGTGTGAAAATGTTACAGGTTAGATATATAGTCATGATGCTGCTCTGTCCTTATAGAACCTGACAAAGGAGGTTGGGTTGGGGGGGGGGAGTTTCATCCATTGCAATACATGTGGTGCCCCAAAGCTCACACATCTCCTGCAGCAACTGGAACCACATCAATATAAAGGCACCTCCTCTGCCATTGTTTTTCTTTTTTTTCATTTTATATAATCCAAAGATATTTGTATAGAAAGATAACATTTGTAAAGGAGCAATCTGCTATAGTTTTACCCAAATTGGTGTTTCTAGTCTGAAAGCAAAGCAATGGAAATCAAGCTTGAACCTTTTACATGTAAACCTGATTTTTCTGTTCTGCCATTGAGTTTTAAACTATATTTTATGATGACTCACCACATCCACCCACTCTACCTGCTAGAGCAGCACCCCATAATTTTAACTAGCTGGTGTAATGCAGAGGCGGTCTGACAAAGAGGTACAGCTCATCACCAATTAGGAGATGATGCTGGAGAAGGAAGAGAGGCTTTCATTAAATGCTAATGTTTTGTCCCTTCTTTAAAGTTTTCCCTCAGAGTTTTTTGTCTCAATTATTTTATGGTCAAGTTAAAGGACTGTTTACAACAAAAAACAATTTTATATCAAGAGGCTGCAAATATATTTTCCTGCTTCTAATACAACATCCGTGTAACCAAAGGAATCCAGCAAACAAGTCCAAATGGAAGACAATCTTAGTCCGTGAGAATAATTCTTTATAGACAGAGGTGCATGGAGGTAAAATGTGTGGGAGGAACCCAGGGCCCAGGTGAAGGCATGAGTGCAGCAAGGCAAACATAAGCCTTCTCTTAGTTCTCTTCTCCCCTCCCATACCTGTTCTTGCTTCTCTCTTTCCTTTCTTAATCTCACTCCATCAGAGCCAATATATATTGATTTACCTCAATGACAGGCTTAGTGCTTTTCCTTGGAACTAAGGAATACTAAGGAATAAAGAACTTAGTTTAGTTTTATAAGGAAAATCTTAATTCAGAAAAATCTGGAGAAGAGAAGAAACAAAAGGAGGCTTCCATTTGTCCCTAAATGTTATCTTAGCATCACTGGTGACATCTCTGAATTAGTGTTGGTGTCTAAACATAATGAAAATCCTGACTCATTTGTCACCCTCTAAGCAACTTTTTCCCCCAATAAGAGCAACAACCTAGCTAAAGAATGCTGAATGAAAGTTATGGATAGATTGATGTCTTGACATTATCCTCTCAGTGGTCCTACTAGTTCAGGAGTTAATGCTTATAAGACAGGATAGGACAGGCAAAATCAAGGATAAATTCACATCATAGATAGCAGGGAGAGGCAGGGCTCAGGAAATATATCATAACTTTGTAAGCTTTAACAACTTAAGACATTTTGACATAGTGTGAAGAATATCTCTAGAGCTCAAATAATTGCCTAGTCTAGGTGAATAAGAATTAAAACTTGGTTTGAACAGAATGGTGGGGAGAAAACTCCACTTAGAGTCAGAACATCTGGTTCAAATTTTACTCTGCCATTTATTACCTGTGACTTTGGAGACACCGCCTCTCTTAGCCTTAATTTACTTATCCGAAAATTGGGAAAATACAACTCCATACAGGATAGGATTGTCAGGAGGATTTAATATGATGAAACATGAGAATCAATAGCATAGTACTTGAAATGCAGTAGATACTCAATAAACATTTTACAAAAACAACTTTCCTTCACTGCAGCTGTGTGCTACCAATTCATAACTTAAAACCTTTTCCTGGGGGATAGGGAGAAAGTTATATTCTTCCTGATATGGTCACTGCCTGGCATCTGCATTGCTTGAAATATTAGGTCTCTCTTATCTCCTTTTGTCATATGTGAAATGATTTGAGGTTCATTCATATATTCAGTGAGGACCTATTTTCTTCCTCAACAAGCTTGCAGTAAGAGAGAAATGCAAATTATTACAACCCAGGGTGTAACTGCCACAACAAGGCAGATGGTGGTTCACTGGCAGCATCGGGGAAAAGAGGAGTTCAGGAGCCTGAGGGGAGCCTGGGAGGCTTCGGCAGGAAGCAGGACTTGGACTCAGGCTTAGGGATCAGGAAAGGAATCTGCCAAGCATCTGAGAGAGTGGGGAAGTCTTCCAGACAGAACCTAAAGAAAGATATCCAAACTCTAAAATATTTTCAAATGTTTAAAATGCTCCTTTTGAAGGTGCCTAAATTCTAAATTTTCATGGCTTATGTGTCCATATTAAACCATTCATAATTGTACCCATTTTCCCCCAGTGACTCTAATTGAGATAATTTTAAAAGTAATATAGATAGTTATGTTTTTGAGATTCATGAGAACTTCTAAAGGAATAAACAGTGATGGGAATAAACTGATAAAACCACACCAAACATTCTACTTTTACACGCTTGTTATTAACTGGGAGACAACAGAGCAGACCCTTGATATTTGATGTATGGAAATGCCTACAGAGGTCCTTGGTTTTCTCTCAAATCACAGTCTCACCCAGAATTACATCACCATCACCATAGCAGCTAATACTTGCATGGTTTTTATGTGCTAAATACTGGCTCAAGTACTTGACAGATAGGGACCCATTCATTCCCCCAAATGGTGAGCATGTTATCATATCAAAAGTCAATGGCCTTTTCAATTTTGCTAAAAAAATTCTTATTTGATGAGCAATTCTTACACTGGCTACAGCATTCCCAGAACAGATTTATAAATCATTTCTTATTTCTCTGTGGAGCATATAATAAGCTCAATTCATACACCTAAATCATGGTGAAATAAATAAACATCATTTTTCATAGGTTTTTACCTTCTCACTTCATATCATACTCACCACTTAGCTCTTAGCTTTTTTTCCTCTGGACTGCTTTTCACAAATAAACCAAATCATTACTCTTCACAAGAACTACAATATAGCAATGACCAAATCGGAACAACTAAGTTGCTCTGAGAAGTTCTTGCAGAGTAGTGGGCTGGGCTTACTCTGTAACCACAGTGATTTGCTCCTACCCAGTACAAGCAATTCAAGCCATGTTTCAGCAAGGTGACAAGTTAGTACCCTGTCAGGACTTTGGGACCATGCATGAAGAGTGAAATCAAGAATATTAAATCCAAAGGCCTATTATTGTGTATGATCGCTGAAGTTAGGAGACAGCATGATGTATAGACTACATAATGAGACTACATAATGAGAACACAGCTGTAATATTTAGGAATAAAGTTTAAAAGCTGCTGCTATCAAATGTCTTTTTTATGTTACCTTGCTGTGTACTTTTTACATGTAATTCATATATTTCATCGCACTTGCAATTAACCTACTAAAAGAAAACTTTAGGGCTTCCCTGGTGGCGCAGTGGTTGAGAGTCCGCCTGTCGATGCAGGGGACACGGGTTCGTGCCCCGGTCCGGGAAGATCCCACATGCCATGGAGCGGCTGGGCCCGTGAGCCATGGCCGCTGAGCCTGCATGTCTGGAGCCTGTGCTCCGCAACGGGACAGGCCACAACACTGAGAGGCCCACGTACCGCAAAAAAAAAAAAAAAAAAAAGAAAAAGAAAAAAGAAAACTTTAGTACTGTGACTTCTGCCTCTACCACCCTTAAAGTGAGATTAGGAAATTAGAAGCTAAAATTATATGTCTGAGTAATATCATGCCCACAAATAGTATAAACTGTACATGCAGAAAGTAGTAAATAACTCTCAATTGTCACTGAAAAGTTAACCTCAGTTTCAAGGCATTAACAGAAGTTTAATATTTTCTTTAGTTTCGATAAACATTAGTCAAATTCTGACTCTTATTTATTTCATGATTCCATCATTTAATACACTGTTTTTAGAACAGTGTCTGCATGTGTGTGGTAGCCAAATTTCCCAATTTTAATAATAGTTATTTGGCTTAAAGGACTCAATTTTCATAATAGACCAACCACTTAGGACATTCAGTGTAAAATAACTGCTCTTGAAGTTAGGGGTCACCACAAAAAATCCACAGTGCTGGACTATGTTTAACTTGTCATTCCTACTGTTGAAATGACAAAACTGATTTGATCATAAATAGTCTCCAAAGAAGGCCAGTGTACTCTGGGGACATGCCAACTTGGTCCAACCACCGTGAACCTGGAACTCCTGAGGGCACAGTATCAGACTTCTTGGGGAGATAGTGGTAGAATGTAGGGCTTAGAGTCTAGTTAAACGACAGTTAAATTGCTTTGTAATTAAAAATATATACTCCAAGAACCCTAATAATTGGAGTAGTATTTGAAAATAATAGTTTAACAAATATGATTTTTAAAGACTTCTTGCCATTCAGAGCTGCTGTTCTATGAGTGTGAAATAAAACACCAGGCTTTATCCCACTGAAATCTGAGAGGCAAGGAGCTCATTTTAACTATTTGTATGTCTGTGTTGGCTTTACAGATAAAGATCAATTCAATGGCATTTTAGAAAATTAGTTGTGTCTAATCCCCAGTGTCCTAGTCGACATTTCCTTTATTAATAGAACAGGATACACATGGCTGTGGGTGACCTCTTGCTGGTTTTGCTATGACTGTTGTAGCAGCCTGCAAAGAACAGCTACTCTATGAAGTACACTTGGCTACTCCAAGGGAAAAAATACTTCACTAGGCTCCTTGTTAACTTTCTCTATTTTAACCATCAAAGTTTCTTGAGCATTTGCAGATTTGTTTTCAAGTCTCTTAATATATAGGTAACTAAAACAGACATTAAAACATTGATTTCTAAAATGCCTTCCAAAACCTACCTTTAATATTTTGTTAATGTACAACTTTTATACACAGAAGCATAACTGGTGATTTTTGTAAAGTATTTAACCCTCCCCCCACCAACCACTCTTAAAAATTCTCATAAGTCATCCAATAACAAACAAATAAGCAAATAGTAATTAGGTCTCCACTTCTTTCTTTTAAGTTTTCCTATTACCTTCCTTCCTTCTTTTCTTCGTTCATTTTTTAACTTCTAATTTTCTTTCTCTTAAATATCTGAATTTTATTTTCCTCTTTCATTTCTAGAATCGTTTCATATCTTTTTTACATAAAACCAAAAAATGGAATAGCTAATAAACATAACAAAAGATGTTCAGCAACATGGATCACAAGAAGGTAAAGTAAAATAACACTGAGATTGAATTTTCCCCTTCAGATTGTAAAGCATAATATAAATTGACAGAGTCCAAAGTTAGGGAAATTGGCACTCTAATACATGGTTAATGGTGCCGTTCCTTTCAAGGGTGGCAGTTTCTAACTGGATTCAAAATGTGCACACCTTTTGATCCAGAAATTCTACTTTTTGAAATCTATCCTACAGAAATACTTGTAAAATTATGTAATGATATATATAATAACGACCATATATGTAAATTTTGATTATAGTACAGCTATACTATCATGCAACTTTAAAAAATAGTAACGTAATTCTATATTAGATGTGGAAAAATTCCCATAATTTGGTTTTAATGAAAAAAACCAAACAGAATATTTATAGTATGTTATTTCTTTAATTTATAAATACTTACATGTATATTACTTTTAGATCCATATATTTAGCTGTCTACTTAAAAAATCTCTATTTAGGCACACATGTCTCAAATTTAATGTCTCCAAAATTGAACTACTGATCTTTCCCCCAACACTGTCCCCTATCTTACTAAATGATACCTCTATCCACTTGTTCATTCAAGAAACCAGGGACATCTTCGATCTCTTTTGTATTTCCCATCTCCAATCCAGTCCTAAACACTTCAAATCTGTCTACTCCCTGCTATCTCTGTTGCCATTACCCTATACCTCCATCATGCTTCCCCTGATTTTTACAATAGCCTCTATCTTATTTGTTGTCTTCTACTTTTGCAATTTTCTAATCCACTTTTTATACCCTTTTAAAAATTTTGGAGCATGTCTAAAACATTCCATGCCTAAAACGTTCCATGGAGTCATTCTGCACTTAGAGAAAATCTACTCTCTTTTCCTTGGCCTACACCAACTGCATTATCTCAACACTGACTACTTCTCCAACGAATGGCATTATTATTGCAAGAGCAATAATGATATTGTCAAATAATTCCTCACTTAGGTTTCAAAAGAACTTTTAAGAAATATATAGTTGACCCTTGAACAGGCAAAAATCTATGTATCTTTACATTCAGCCCTCCATATCTGTGGTTCTGCGTGCTCAAACTCAACCAATAGCAGATCATGTAGTACTTCAGTACATAATAACTGAAAATAATCCGAGTGTAAGTGGACCCACATAGCTGAAACCCATGTTGTTCAAGGGTCAACTGTAACTAGCAGTAACTACTCTGAAGGTAGCAGTGGGTTCATCTCAGGATCAACCTTTTGAAAGTTATCTCTTGCCCAGACCTGTGCAATTGTCTCCTTACTGGTTTCCCTGAGATGCTTGCTCCCCTCCAATCTATTCTACATACAGCATCAAAAGAGGTAATATATTCATGACATTCTTTGCTTAAAAGCCTCCAATGCTGTAGACCGACCTGATCTAGCCCCCATTTAGCTCTCCAACGTTATCTCATGTCATCATCCCCTTGACTACTACACTTGAAGCAAGTGGCCTCTTCTCAGTTGCTCAATACACCAATCTCTTCATCTTGGAGTTTTGTATGTGCCTCTCTGCCTGAAACATTTTTCCTTCCACATTTTATACAGCTGGCTCCTTCTTATATTTTCAGTCTCAGCTTAAATATCACTTTTTCAGAGAGTCTTTCCTTGACCAGTAAGTAGCCTACTCCTACTTTTATTTCTCATATTACCATATTCATTCCCTTTATATCACTTGACACAAACTGAAATTGTTTGTTTACTTGTCTGTCAGCTGTCTTCCCAACATTCTGGACATTCTGTGCAACACAGCCATGATAGAGGCATTGGTAGGGGGAAGCTGTGAGTCATGGAAGACCTCTTAGAATATGACATTAAGTCCTGAACTTAAGGGAATGTGCTAAGAAAGGAAATGAGGAAGGTTATTCCAGGTCAAGGGGACAATTGGTGAAGCTGGGCAAAAGCATGTAAATTCCTAAAGACTATATCTGGGGCCTAAGGAGGAAAGTGAGGAATACGGCATTGAGGCTGAAAAGATAGGTGCAACCAGATGCTGAAGGACTAAGGAGCCTCTTCTTGTCCTATACACACTGGGGAGCCACAGGAAGCTTAAAAGAAAGAGAGGGAAATATTAGATTTATGATTTAGATGCAGTAAAAGGAGAAAAGACTAGAGACTATCCTCTAAAAAATAAATCTATAGCTTCAACTCTCCTCATTAACAAAATTAAGATCTGTAATACAAATCTAAAACATGAGAGATGAAATAAGTATAGTTTTAAATTAAAGTTGAATATATAAGAAAAATTAAATGTAAATTTTTGGTATAAATTCAAATATATTTTAAAAAGTTAACTTTTTAAAAGTAATGCAGTTTGGGGAAGGTCAGCTAATTTTCCAAAGGAGCCAGTGCCAAAACTGTGCTGGATAAAAGTCAGTCAATGTAGCTAGTTTATAAGAACAGGAGCAGAGTAATTTGCCCTAATTTAAAAAGAAAAAAAAATTTTGAGGATTATAATCCATGTATCACTTTGGTAAACCTTATGTGGTAAGGTTGCTGGACTTACAGAAAAACAAACAATGTCAAATATTTGTACATAAACGAAAAGTCATTAAATTAAAAACAATTTAATTGGAAAATACATGAAACAGTAGTTTCCATTTAGAGATTCATCCAGTAATCTAGGGGGAAAAAAACCTAGTAAATATGAAAAAAGTCAAATCACAGAGTTTAGATATGACCTGATTTGACCCCAAATTCCACTGGACATTCTGCTACAAAGTAATTAGAAATACAAAATGTACTTGTTCGATTTGTTTGTACTATGTAAAATTGATTTTTTTCTTTAATACTAAAATTTGGTCCATCTGTTGGGAGGACAGAAAATGTTCTAAATATATACAAAGAGTGGAAATGCTTCATTCCACTGCTGTATCCTGTGGTATATGCATTTTCATCAGTATGTTTGTTTTGCAGACAAAATGAATATCAGATGGTGGTTTTGAAAAAGGGCAGACCTAACATGAGGTGATTAGTTTCAAAAACAGATTTTTATTCTTGATAAATTATTACCAAATACAATCATCTGTTGATTGAGGATATAAAACAGATTGGTCATACTACAACCCACAGGTTAAATGAAAAACGGAAATAATAAGTTTATTTAACATGGTCTTGCATTAGGTTCCCAGCAGTGCAAATCTAAGGCAAATAATTAGATTTCCAATTTAAAGATATACATTTGTTAAGCCAGACATTTCCTGAGGTCATCTATTTCTCTGTTGGTTAGTGTGACTGCACTGGCAATGTGTTTAGGACATTTTCACTTAGAACTTTATATCGCTACACCTTCTACATTACCCTGATCAAACCCGTATTATAGTTTGATTCAGGGATAATGCAGAGAGGGCAAAGGGCTGATTGTGATGACTTCTGGCTGTAAATCAGATTCAAATACACAGTCACATAGACTTAAAGAAAATGAATGCCTTAAAAATAAATTCCAGGAGGAAAAAAAGAGAATTTACTAAGAGACCACTGGTAAACCAAACAAATCAAAACATCTTATACTAAGTAAACGGGACAACAAATACAGCACACTCAATTTCTTAAATATCCACTCTTCCTTTTCTCACGACAACCACTTAATTTTATGGTGGAAAAGAAAAAGTTAAAGACAACTGCTCTGATCAATAGTATAACCTATTTTTACTGAGCATACTCCTCCTCCCTCCCCTTCCTCCTCCTCTATTTCTTCAGTAATTTACAGCTCTGCTGTGTAATGTCTCTCCAGGGAGCAAAGAATCCCATTACAGATGATTCCTCTGTGCAGGCTTCAGCTCTGTAAATCAAAGGCTGAGCTCTCTAACAGATTTTAAATCCCTGCTTGAGTTAGGCTGGGACAACTTGCAAATTGGTTGGGCCGGAAGTAGGGGGAAGAAGGAGAGTCTGGTACCAGAATAAGTTCCAGGAAAAGAGCTTATAACACAACTTGTACTTTTGTTAATTTCTCCAGTAACTATTGTGCCTTGATACAGAACACAGGTGGTCCAGAAATACTAGGGATTGAAAAAGAATATCCAAAGGAGATTCTCTCCCCAGAGCACTCTCAGGGGATTCTTACAAGCCCAACAGAGTGTATCAGAAGCATAACGTAAGCTGGACTAATGCCTCCTTGGAGTTAAGATTTCTAAATGGAATAGAGCACCTTAAAAAGATGGAGTGAAGTTGTATGACAAAAGTGGTGGTGGAGGATTATTTCTAAAATAAACCTCTGAGAATTAGATGGCTCATAGGGAATTTATTTTCCTATAAGCCTTCAGTTGCCTTTATTACTCAAAAATCCTCTAGAAATCCATTGATGACGTGGAAGACACTCGAACGACTGCCATTATTTTTTGTATAGTGTAGGTCTCACTTAAAATAATGGTTAATAACTATAACAACTAGGGTGTAAAGCATAGCTAATTATATAAAAACTTACTTCATAATAAGAATATTTTACACATATTATACCAACACTGATCACATTAGGAAATAGACTCTAGGATATTTTCATTAAAAATCCAACATGATGTGGTTTTTAACATTCCTATTAAAAAAATAACACTACATTAAAGTTGAACCAAGTGTTTATTGAAATAGAACAACAGTGAGAATAGGGACAAGGAAGGCAGTTTAATATTCCAAACCAAATTGTTTCTGAAGGTCAACACCATACAAGACCCCATCACTTCAGTTTAACAGACTCTTTTATTGTTATCAATACATAAGATAGATCTCTTCCTCTCTGCCCCTCTCTCTCTCTCTCTCTCTCTCTTTCTCTTTCCTTTAATCTCTCAGCAAATCTTTTCCCAATTGGCCCTAACCAACACTTCTCCCCTTTTCTCCTCAAATTGTTTTCACTTTTTACCTTTTCCACTTGGCCGTTTCTGTGACCAGCATTCCAACTCTACACCTTATTCCACTTACATTCCATTGTTACTTAATCTTGTCCGTCCTTCCTTTTGTATTTCTCTTATTTTGTTTTTTACCTGTTTTTTCTACCACCATCATCCTAGTACCAGATCTCATCACCTCTACCCTAGGTTACTACTATTTCATTCTGTCCAAACTTTTTTGCTTTGAGTTTTTATCAGATCTTCAGCTTCTGCACACATTTCCAATTAATCCTCCTAAAATGTTACTCTAATCATGAGTTAATAAAATCTGGAACCTGAGATACTTGCCTAACTTAGTTCTGTGGTGGCAGGCAACAACCTTTGATTATGCCCAATTATGCTGAAATTTAATGTCATCTCTAAAGGAATAAGAAAACAATTGGATTGGGACAAATCACTTCTAGACAAACTACTCCAAGCAAATGCCTTTGTTAGTCAACATTTCCCTCCTAGCATAAAAACTATAGCATATAATTATTAAAGCAGAAGAGGTTATTTTTTAAAAGTTATTTTATTTTTATTTTTTATTTCTTGGCTGCACCGCACAGCTTGTGGGATCTTAGTTCCCTGACCAGGGATTGAACCTGCACCCTCGGCAGTGAAAGTATGGAGTCCTAATCACTGGACCACCAGGGAATTCCCTGGAAGAGGTTTTAAAAGATAATGTAATGGAACCCTTGGTGTAGGCATGATTATCAACTTAAGGTAATTTCCTACAGGGTCCTTTTCCTTTTCCAGTATCACTTCTCCAGGTCACCATCCCAGCTCTCAAACACTGCCTCTGATTGCTGTGATCACCAACAGGCTGAACACACCTCCAGCACGGTTTTGCTCCTCCGGTGAAAACCTGAGTGACATTCTATAACAACCTTTGCTTCTGTTGGCTTTCTGGAAGGGATCTCTCTGTCAATCTTTATTCCAGAAGTGTTCCAAAAGTCAACCTTTCCCTTAACATGGATTATTATCTAGGGACTTTTCTGTGCTGCCAGGAAACTTCAGACTGAACTTTTAAATGGAAGTAAAAGCCTTAGGGCACACAGTTGGGCACCCATGTGCTGCTTTAAGAATGGTGTGTTTGTTTTAAATTGGTGCTCCATCTCTAAAGTTCAAGAGGGACCTTAAAAAATCTTTAAAACGATCCAATTTCCCTGCACCTTTGGTCAAGAGTTCATAATTACTTCCTCTGTTAGAAGGAGCACTAACTTACCTTAACAATAGCAAAGAAATGGAAAACCAATGGATTCCCTTTTCTCCATCTATTGATCGATCAGTAAATTAACTTTCTCCTAAAACTATCTTTGCCTTTGTGCACAAGAACTTTAATTCTCTGCTTATTTGGCATTTACAATCTCAAATGTAAATAATGAGAATGTTCTTCCAAATACTCTGTAATCCTGCTTACACTTACTCCAAACAGTACTTCCTCGACTTTTGATTAACGATTCTCCTACGTGTGCTCTCACAGAAAAGTCTCTCCCCACCTGCATCACTAACACAGCACTTACCACATTGTATTACAATGGTGATGTGGGTTTGCTTCCTCCCTGCTAGCATAGTCTGTGAACTCCTGAGAGACAGGACCACGTTTTAGCCACCTTTGAATTTCAAAACATAGCATAGTAATTAACATATACTAGGTGCTCCATAAATGTATTTGCCGAATTCAACTGGATTGACAAATTGTAATTCAGGCCATGTTAATTACTGGTTAAGGCCAGGCTTCCACAAACAGAGGACAGCAGTGAAGTGAAGTAATTATGCAGATCACTAAGGACAAAAAATGTGCTAATTTGGGCAAAGTAAGTAAGCAAGATTTTGCCTAACTGATCTAATCCATCATTTCATTCCAATGCTTAGCTTTGCTAATGGAAATCTGACCTCTGTGGGGCAGTCCTATTCTCTCCTGTGCTTTGTGTTATAACTGAGTCACCTGTTTTATATTGATGCTGAACATACCCTACACTTCTTGTGCACAGGACAAAAATAACATCCTAATCCCTGTCAATGTCTCATGGGAGTGTCATTGGTTCCAAGCAGGGTCAGTTGAGGGCAGAGTGTAGATAGTTCCGTGAAACTCACGACTGAACCCACACTTTAAAGACCACATCCCACTAATATAGTGAGTCACTGGTACCGACTTTATATATCAAAGCTAGCAAGTTATATAACTAATTCAACTTTTAGCACATGGATTCTCCAAATGAAGTCTGCATAATCCTCTAGACAAAAAGTAAGGTGGGTCTCTCAACACGTTTAACTTTGGGGATGAAGATAAATCTTTACTGGATTTGAAGGATTGTTAGAGGAAGAAAATAATGTAGCTTTTTAAACAGACCAACAGCTTTGTTACTTATACTGTATATATTTGTTGGCATCTTTCCTTTCCCAGATAGTTTGTATTTGATCTAAGCAGGAAAAGCAAAGTTACTCAAACAACTAAGCAACAGATTGAAACTGAAACACTTCATCTTTTGTCATTCTGTGCCTGTAATTAATTTCCTTATGTACACATGTCTAGCTTCAGAAATGGAGAAAAAGCTTTTATGTGTTTCATGAGGAAGCATAATTTTCAGAAAACACTTTGCATTGGTAAATTTAAATCTTTCAATTTATAAGCAGTTATTTACTTTGCAAATAGCTGAAAAAAACTACACTGAAAACATAACTATATTTGACATCAACACTGTCAAACTTACAGGACTTTTTTCTTATACCCTAAAGATTTAAAAGCAGGATGAGTACTTTTTTAAATTAGTGGCAAACAAAATATTTAATGAAAACTACAATAAGACAGAACTACACTACTTTAGGCAGTATAGAGAAGTAGAAAGAACTGGATGTCAGAAAAATCCTAGTTTGAATCTCATTTTGCCAGTCATAAATTTCATGACATTGGGCAAGTCAGTGAAAGTTTCTGAACCTCACTTTGCTCATTTCTAAAATAGAAATAATAGTTCCACACTTATCTAATTCTTCAGGTTGTTTTGAGAACATAACATAAATGGAAGTAATTTTAAAACTATGGAAAGCTATACAATATAAAGACATCATTTTTATTATTTTGGCATGTGGATATTGATGGTGGTGATGGTAGTAATGGCCTGACATTTGCCATCAGATGTATCGTTAATGCTCTGGTGTTAGTTATGTAATTATCATGACAGCAAATTAATTTTGTTCAGATTCAGCCATCTGCAAGGCTGAATTATTTGTTTCAACACCAACTGAAAACAACTTATAGTAGTTTAAATAAAGAGTAATAAACAAACACATATACTACATAGCTCTGTTAGAAAAAGACTATAGTTCATGTTTCTTCAAACTGAAGAGTCCTTTTCTTATGTGGCTTCCTCCTCACTCTTGTAGAACAAACTTGTTAGCACATATCAATCATATTTTATTAAACTGACTGTGAAAAGAGTAAACTTCAGATGGAGATTTGTAGCCCTCGGCTTCCTTGATTTGCTTGTCGCAAATGCAATTTCAGCAACTCCTGTACAAGCTTCTTTTAAAAAATAAGAAAGAAAAGAAAAAGGAGAAAGAAAGAAAAAGAGGGAAAGAAGAAGAGATAAAGAGACTAGTGCATAAATTCAAACTGGTGTGGACAAAACTGGGTGGTAAACATCAGAACCTGCAGTGAAGGAAAGAAGCCCTAGTGAGCGTGCGGTCATTTACATTTCACCATGGGAGTCAGGAGCTATCCCAGACATAATCCTCTATGTCTTAGATAACAGGAAAGCATCAGAGGATACCAGCCCTCTTCCTAAAGACTAAACTTCCTAAATAAAGAAGCAATCTTCAACTAGCTTTTCCTCTTTGTGAAGTACTAACATCTAAGATGCAATCCATGGCTCTTTGTAAAGATTCTGTTGCACCACAGGAAATAATCGTTGTTTTTCTACATATCATCAGTTCTCAATTATTTTCAATAAGACTCTTCCCCAACACTAACTATTATGACTTGGCTAGAAAAAGGTTGAGGCATCACTGTAGTTCTCTGGGTTTTGTCAAAATGATTACCCTTTAATAAAGGTACTTATGAAGAGCCTTGACCAAGCTAGTAATCTCCCAAGGGTCTTTCTTAGCTAGCAGCAGCAAGACCTCCAAATTATGTTGTTATTAAAAAAATAAGCACCAAAAAGAGCTCCTTGTCTCCACCAACTTTAAATTCCACATATTTTTGCATTTGAAGGAATAATTGTATTAGATAATATCTATATAGCATATGCCCCTTGGCAAACTAGTGTCCAAAGTAAAACTATTTTGTGGGATATTATGGTGTCATGTGAAAAAAAAAAGTCTTTCATGCTCAAGTAAGTTTGGGAAACACTGAATTAAACTAGGTTTAAAAGATTTTTTTCTCTGCTGGATCTCTCAGAGCTACAATATGCTATCATGTATTGTGATATTCTAAGGAAGTGTTTACAAAATTTATTTGACCATGAAAGTCTTTTACAGGGAACTCTAAAAAATCTGGAATAGACATGGTTAAGAAATGCAGGTCTGTAATATGGCAGAAATATGTCAAAGAGTTCATCACAACCATCAGATAGTTGTCTTTGTGTGGTTGACTCTATTTATGCCAATCTGTGTAGCCACAGAGAACCTATTGTCTTGCCAGGTTCTGTTTATTTAAGAAGTAGATACAGATTTGCTTTGAGGAAAGGGAAAAACAGATTTAATCAGCATCAATAATTCCAAGGATTTTTTTTCCCCCAAGTGACAGCAATCTTAAGAAATGGCTTAAGTTATCTTTTCCATGAAGTCACAAGGTCCCAATACTGTTTCAGCTTATTTTCACTGGGGAGCGCGGGGACAACACGTTTATGGAATTACAAACACCAAGATACAAACCACAAGATATTGGTGCATCCTCGTGTTTAGAAATTATAGGAAAACTGGTTTCACAATTTAAAAGAGGACATACTACAGCATATAAGAGATCAGTTTTAGGGGTAATGACTTAATACCTAATATATCTGAATCTAGCTCCAAGTAACTCATTTGAATTCAAATATCTTATCTCTGTGTCTCCGGAACATTCCTTTCCCTAGTTTCCAAGACAGATGAGCTATGACACAGTTACTACAGGAACTCAAATCAGATATTCATTCCTAAAGGCTTCTCTTATAGTCAGAATAATGATGACCAGTTTTGTTTTGTTTCATTTTTTTAAAGGGCAGCGGGAAGCACCTAGATGTTATCTCTTTTCGTGAAGTTCTTCTTTCCCCAAGCTGAAGTGCAGCCTCCCCACAGCACTACAGTAGCTCCGGAGCGTGTTCAGCGGCTGTGGCAGCTCAACCATGCAATTTTACAGCAGGCAGCAAACAAGGCAGAGAATTCAGGGTTAAAAACTCAAGGGAAGTTTTGTCTTCTACAGTAATGAAAGCTGACTAAAAGAGTAAATCAAATGGATCTCCTAACAAAATGAAAACAGCTGTTTGGCCTGGCTTGGTCTCTGATTTAGGTTAAGTAATTATTGCTCTAGTGTGGTTCAAGGTTGTTCTGTATTAGTGAAATAGGATATCACATGACAATCATCCAACTTTTTAATTTACTGTAGCATCAGAAATTCCACTGTATAAAAAATTCCAGAAACGTAATCTTCTAAAAACTTTACCTATAAACCTTTTCAAATACCAATTGATTAAATCTTCCAAGACATAATTACACAATATGTAATTACATTACAGTAATAACTTTCAGTATCTATGCTGAGAAAATATTTTAATATTTTAACTTTAAAACACTAAGTTTTTCAAGTTTTACTGAAGTGATATATCCCCATTCTCAAATAACTGTAAAGATCATTTTTGCATAGAGATTTTATGAAGAGTAACCAATGAATAGCTACTTCTTGAGCCCCCAAACAAGTCTATTTTAATAGTGTAAATCTTTTTATTTTTTTAATTCAACTTTGGCATACCAATAGTGGTCGGGAAGAAAAACAATTATAATGAAGAATCACAGCAAAGGAAGATTCTTGAAGAAGAGGCTTTTGGGTTTAACACTATTCAGAGTAAGATAAATTACCCAAGTCATTTCAAATTCCGTTTCTTTCTTGTGGACTTTTGCTTTTCCTTCATCTATTACCATCACCAATGCTATTCCTCTCTTATTTAAATGCTTTATTTCTGCTTTAGCTTGTCTATGATAACAAAGGACAAATCACTGGTAGGTTGTTGGTAGTTTTTAAAATGATGCTCCAGTAATTATTTTTAAATGGTTAAAAAAAATTTAAATAGTGTTTAACGCAAGACGTTAAGTTCTTGAAGAAAACAAGGACTGAAGTCTTGGCCACTATTAATTTTTAAGTCAATCTCCATTATATCACTGAATGGATACTTAAATGTATGAATAAACAATAACAAATATATTTTCTAATACTAACAACTATTTAAATTATTTCTTCAATAAAGTGACATCTTTAGAGCACTGAAATTCATTTAGATACATTTAATTTGGTTGCCAACAAAAAAAACAGAGAGAGGGAAAGAGAAAAGATTGCATCAGAAAATTAATATTTTGAAGAAAATTACTTAAGTGGTGTAAAGCCCAGGGAAAAGTCTCAGATGTTCTTGTTATAATTATTATTGCTGGACTCAAAACATGACATATTTACCTTTCCAGTGGGCTAGTTTTATAACTTTCCTAAGGCTAAACAGTATTTCTTGCTGGCCCTTGCCAATTATTCTAACTATTGTTTGCCAGCACATCAGAACAACAGAAACAACACAGTTACATGTGTTATTTCTCGAAAATGTTTCCACATTCTGATCCTTCTTTGGGGTCAATATTCCTTAAATAGGAGAATATATCATGTTTGGGGTTTCCATTCAGAAAATGTGCCGTGGAACTAGATCAACAGTGTACAATTTACCTAAGGATTAGAGAGGAACTCAGTGAAAAGCAATATTTAAAAGGAAGGTTTAATTTTTCCCTTTCAGACAGTTAATGTAAATTCTACTAACTGAGATCTTCAAAAATGATAGGGCACAAGAAGCCAGTCTACATTCTTAGCTGTCTGCAATCCGAGGAGGGTAACATGGAGGAATGGTCCCACCACTTTTCATAGTCAGTGTTTTCTTTTCAAGAAACACAAAGCCTGCTCTTGTTACTGCGTAAATCCTAGCGAATAGGCAAATGTCATTAACTCAGATTTATAAAGAAAATGGGGCATAGTCAGAGTTACTTAAACAGTATATCTTTAACTGCACTGCTAAGTCAAATATAAGGTCAAACTCTATTCAGTTTTCCTTAGACAGGTTTCCACAAGCAGTGTCAGAGCAGTACCTCCAGATAGAATCCCTATGCTGAAAAGAGAATCTCCCTCCCTGAAAATCACTTATCTTACGCTCAAATACTTCTTTTGAGTCCCTGATCTTTCCCTAGCTCTTAGTTACTCCTGATACTCTTTTCTACTTCCTTTGCTTCTTGGATCATTCACATTTACTCTGAAGATGAGCAGGACACCACTGTTCAAAGGAAATGGATTTTGCAAAGATTGGCATTCTCTAAGCTCTTCCCTTTGCCTTCTTCTTCCTTTTCCTCAGGACTCTAACAAGAGCACTTCACAACAACCCAGAGCCTTCCAAGGCAGCAAGCCTTCCTGGGCATGCTTGTTAAAAAACTACCCTGAAGAACATGCGCACTTGAATGGTGAACAGTATTTCTTACAATCACACAGCTTACACCCTTCCAGCCAACCATTTCAAAGCATGTTTCCCACAGATTCTTCCTTTTCCTCTCAGATTCCCTAATGAAAATATTCCTCTTTTTAAAAATTCCTTGGTTCAAAGTAACCAAGTAGCCCCTTAGTTCAAATTATTTCATTATAGATTATTTTCATTTTAAGTTTAAAAAATTTAGAATATAAAATGGGTATAGAATATAAAATACTATTTATCATATCAACTTCAATAAAACTTTCATAGATCTTACAAAGATGTTTTGGCAACTATTCCACACTAACTTACAGGTTACCTTGAATCACAGGTATTTTTTCACTTGATTTTTGGCTGAGATATGAGACGATATCCCAACTTACATAGCCTATGAATAGTGGCAACCACATCAAAAGCTAGGGCCTTTACTAGAGTAAATTCAGCCATGAATTTAATCAACTGAAATATTCTGTAGTAAAATATTCACTCCTAGTCTCAAATCATAGGATTCTTAAATTAGAAAAGACCTTAGCAACTATTCTTTCCAAAGCCATCATTTTACATATTGAAGGTATTAAGGTCCCTGAAAGATGAAGCAAATCACCCAAGGTCACATGGCTGGTGGGTGGATGAACCCAGACTAGTTCTTTCTTCTTCTCTGGGCAGGAATAGTAAAACAACACATTTAAAAAAAAAAAAAAGATTTTATCTCATATTATATTCAGAAGAAACAAAGATGTTCTCTTTAAAGAATTCCCAATTCCTAAAATTAAACATTTTAGTCCTCTACTGTTTAGCACTTCCAAAGCAGGACCAAATTCAGTCATGAGGGTTTGATCATTCCCATTCAACATTCCTATTCCTGTAATCACAGACGTTCCCCACAGTCTTTCCTATACAGCTATCTGAATTTTATATTTGAGAAATTAAGGTACAATAGAAAATATTACATCTAAATCACAAATATTATTTTTATGTGACAAAATCTTAAACAATACACTCTGAGTTTCTGAAATAAGTGCCAAGTCTGTAAGTAAAAATTAATCTATTCATTGTTTCAAAATATTCCAGGGGAAATAAAGGTGGAAAAATAGATGAAACAAGATTGGCAAAATCACAGTTGTAATTATAATTGAATTATAATTTTTGTAAAATTACCATTGGTAATAGATATATGTGGTTGATTATACTATTCTATTCAGTGAATATTTGAAATTTTTCATAATATATTATTTATTTTAAAAATTAATCCACATAATACCCTTTGGGAGAACTTAAACAATTACCAAGTCCCAATGTATACCAGTGGACTGTTGTAATCAACAGTAAAAAGGGGGGCTTCCCAGGTGGCACAGTGGTTAAGAATCTGCCTGCCAATGCAAGGGACACAGATTCAAGCCCTGGCCTGGGAAGATCCCACATGCCACGGAGCAACTAAGCCCGTGCGCCACAACTACTGAGCCTGAGCTCTAGAGCCCACAAGCCACAACTACTGAGCCCACATGCCACAACTACTGAAGCATGTGCGCCTAGAGCCCGTGCTCCGCAACAAGAGAAGCCACGACACTGAGAAGACCTCTCACCGCAACAAAGAGTAGCCCCCCGCTCGCCGCAACTAGAGAAAGCCTGTGCACAGCAGCAAACACCCAATACAGCCAAAAATAAATAAATAAATAAATAAATTTTTTAAAAAACAGTGAAAAGGTAAAGGAGAATAAAACCAGTGTCTTCCTCTTTTCTTTTAATTGTGTTAAAAAAATAATAGCATGAAGTTAAACATCTTAACCATTTTTAAGTGACCTTTAATAGTGTTAAGTATATTGACATTGTTGAACAATGGATCTCCAGAACTTTTTCATCTTGCAAAACTGGAACTCTATACCCACTAAACAGCAGCTCCCCACTTCCCCTTCCCTCAGCCCTTGAAAACTACTACTTTCTATTTCTAGGTATTTGACTACTTTAGATATCTAGAGTACGTGGAATCATACAGTATTTGTCTCTTTGTGACTGGCTTATTTCACTTAGCATAATGTCCTCAAGGTTCATCCATGTTATAGCATGTGACAGGATTTTCTTCCTCTTTAAAGCTGAATAATATTCCATTGTACGTATATGCTACATTTTATTTCTTGTCCACTCACCTGTCGATGGACATTTGGGTTACTTCCACCTCAAAGTCTTCATCTTAATATATTTTCTGAGGAAACTGAAATAAAATATGCTGTGAGAAAAATTCAACTAAGCAACAAGGAGAAAGAATGGATATTCAATTACTGGAACAAAGTCTAGCCACTTGATATTCATCACTCCAGGGACTATAAGAAACTGGGCACACCTGATGGAAATTACTCAGTGGGTCTATAAGAAACTAAATTTATTATTTGTCTACTTTTGTTTTCTACTCCCCTCTTATTTTGGTATTCTTTCTTGATGGAACTATTCAGGGGATGCTGATGGATATAAATATATTTTTAGTCCCTTAGTCTAGGGGTATAGCTATAAGAGATGTAGCTCAACTGAGAAAAAAGTACCACAAATGGATGGATGAAGACTGGGAGAGTGCCAAATTTTTCAGATTAAAACTTCTTCTGATTAACAAAAATTACATTTAAATCCTGAATTTTTCAAAGAAAATTTGTGTTACAGGTATTCCATGGTTTATTTTGATGATGAATTTGATAAACCGTTTGATGTCTAAAAGGCTGAGCACTGTGCTCCATTTAGCAACTTAGAAAAGTTTCCGGAATGACACTGTGATATCATGGGGGGGATAATTATTTTATTATCTATTAGAGAAAATGAACCTACCATACAGGACATAGCTCTTCAGATGATTGTACTCCACCTGATTCCACAAGGATAAAGTCCATCCAAAATCACTTGAATTTCTTGGGCACTGAAAACCCACTGCCATCTTATGTGGAGCCACTTTTGTATTATATATTTTGCCTCTAGTTCACTTTCTCAGTTCCCACTCCAAGGGGTCATGGATCCTTTGGGCTCAATAAATTTCTGGCTTGGATTATGTGGAGTGATTAATGGTGGTGGGCCTGATACATGTTGAGGTCAGGGTGCTGAGCATCCTGTATGTCAGCGACAAATACAGCAGTGTGCATCCACTAAGTCACTTTTCCCCTTTGCAGCTGTAATTTATTCATCCCAGAGAACACTAGACCATCTGCTATTTATTTTGTTTTCTTTAAGCATTATTCCCCTCGATTGGCTAAGCTAGGGCACAGGTGAAAAGTGGTAAGAAGCAAAGGGAAGTTGCTGTTGTTGGACACAGGAGGGGTGAATTGAGCTCCCCTGGAGGAAGAGCATTCAGCTCCACAGAAAAGGCCTAACTGTATTGTTGAATACTGAAATCCCTCTCTAATAAGAGCATCTGGTCCAGGCCCAATCATAACTAGCTAAGGCTAGACCCTTGGAGTGAGAGTGTAAAGCTGGGGAATTTTAAGCATCCTTAATAGTAGCCTTGTAATAAACTGATGCACTGAATCTTTGCTAGAGTATATACAAGACGGCTATAAATTTTACATTTGGCTAAGTCACTCATAAAGAAACACCCACCTGATTTCAGACATGCATTTTTGGCAGTCAGGGCACTGGCTAAATTAGCTATGGTTCTATTTTTAGCTGCTTTCTTTCTCTGCCTAAAATACAATGATTCTATCTGTACAGTTTTACAGCTATGCCCTCCTTTACTGCCTATTAAGACTGCCTCTTGGACTGGGAGATTGCTTCTTTTTTTAAATGCCCAAAACATGGGAATAAATTTTATTTTTTATTTTATCTGTAAGCTTCTGGCCCTGTGAGCTGTTTTTTATGAGAGTAACTATAATAAATAATTTATCGAAATGCATTTCAGCTTACTTGCACTCTAACAATCTCTGTTATTACAGAGTGATAAAAACATAAAAACATTTTTTCTTCAGGAAGAGTTGAAGTGTCTCTTGTCTGGGGAGGTCCAGTGTTGACTTGAGGAACTTTGGTCAAGCTGGTATTTGACCTTTGGCAGGAGGCTGCCCTGGGTCTTATATTCTCAACAAACTGGGCCCAAGACAATAGTGTGCTTTATAGCCCAGAGACCGATCAGTGTGTTTCTCCAAGGAAGACCTCAAGCTGAAAAGCCAACATGCCTGACAAGCACCGTCAAGGTACCAAGGGCATAAGCACTAGACATTGGAAAACAAATGGAAAAGCACACACAGCTACATCTGGAATCCTAATGGGCCGCCAATGGTTCCCAGCTAAAGGAAGAATTACCCATGTTATTTTATCATCCCTTGCGCTAACTTCGCTGTTTATGTACAGCAATAAATGATTTTTTAAAAACATATTTGGGTCATTATGTCATATACCACCAGTAAGTAAGGTTGTTTTATTGTACTTGGAGTCAAAATACACTGCTGTACCCAGATGTACGGGAAGTTTAAAATCTCTTGTCTTTCTGTATTCATTCCTCCTGGACAAATGAGTTAAGTTTTTAAAAGGGAAATTGAGAATTTTTATGGCTTCTATTCCCACATCGCCAGTAAAATTTGCACCAGTATTTTTCTACCCAGCAAAGGTGCTTGGCCAATGATAACACTAAATAGTAATGCAGAAAGGCAAACAGCTTCCAACCAACAGGAAATGCCAGAGATTTTCTTTTTTTGGAACACTTTTAGCAAGTTGAATTCTTATGCCAAGGCTGTGCTATAATCAAAAAGTAACTGCAGATCAGGAACATGGAGTGAAATCCAGAGGCTTAAGCCGACTCTTCCAATGCAATATGTGGATTTCTACCCGCCTTTCTGTTTGCTGCAGGCAGTTTTAAAATACACCTGCTCTGTTATCATACATACCCAACATTTACCAACAAGATGAAATCTTTTCTTAGTTAAAAAAAAATCCAAAATGCCTATCTCTTTATAATGTATTCTTTTGCATATGCTCTTTAATCAATGGATCCAGTTGGTTTCTTTTTCTACCCCTTCCCAGACTTTCCAAAATTTTAAAGCTCAAGTCATCTAAACCTGCTTCCATTGCATTATTAATAAAGGGAACTTTTTTTTCACAAGACTTTCTACATCGAGGGAGGCAAAAGGAGAGGAAGGCTAAGAAAAGCAGATGTTCAGATATGACTAACCCACCTATCCAGAGAATCAGTCCTTGTGTGTGTTTGGTTTCTGAAGCAGAGGATGCTGGCTTTCCTGTTTACTTAGCTAGCCCTGTCACTGGTTTACAGGTGGCCTGGAAAGAAGATTTAGGAAATGTTTTCTCTTTCCATAAAGGAACATCAAATTATTTTACAATGTGCCCTGGTACATGCATCATGACAGGTTAGAAGCCAAAGATAATCTCAAAAGGGGAGGAAGAAGGGGGAAAGCGGGACGGGGAGCTGAGTGTTGGTTGGGGGGAGTCTGTGAGGGGCTTGGCTTCGGAGTTCTTGGTGAAACAAAATTATTTATAAATTGTCAAATGTTTTGCTAACAGATAAGTCATTTTGCTCTTTAACCTGGTACACCTTCCTTTCCTAGTCCCCCTCTTTGGCAGGATTTCTAAGTTCTAACCATTCTTGCAATGTAACAGACTTGGATTTTTCAGAAGATCCCCTTTAGTATGCAGTACTGAGTTCCTTGAACCATCACACCATGATCTTACTTTTGCTACTAATGATCAGTCTTTTTTTTAAAAAAAAAGCAGTTAACTTGATTTTGAATTTTATCTGAATCCTCTACACAAGGGAAGCCTAAAATCGCCAGCATTGCTTCCATATGGAAGAAGCCATTACCTGACAATTTATCAACTAAGGCTAGAGTTCCATCTCTTTTTTTCTCCCTTTTCATGCTACTTCATCTTTTTCTTTTGCCCCATTACTTAACAATTTTTTTCACCAAACTTCAGAGATGATTTTGGCGATTCCTTCCCTTCTTTCTTGCTTATGTTCAACCCTGTCCCCCTGACACATTTCTAGCTTACATTTTAACAGTATCTGATTCTCGTCATTTTTCACATTTCAAGAGAATTTTAGCCTCTTGCTCCTACCTCTACATTCCCCCAGCCCAGAAGTCTTCACAGATCATCTTTGTCAATGTACATCCCTCCTCCTTCAGAATGCTGCCAGGAATCATCTCTTAAACTAACCCGGTAGGGATCTGCTCAACCAATTCACTTCAACAATCCTGTTTGCACAACGACAGAAGTTGCTTAGAAAGATATTTCTATATTCTGCAGATGTTTATATTTTTCCTATGATTCTTCTGCTTCTGTTCTTTTGTTCTTTCATTTGCATATATCTTCTCGTCCTTATTGAAACGTAAAGCTCCTTGTAAGTACGGAATGATCTTATAACCAAATACTTTTTGTGTGTTTCTAAAGTTCTCCGCTCAGTGCTCACTGTATTATAATGGAGGAAAATCAAGAAATATGGTTACCTGACTGAACTGAAGTCTGAAATTGCTTTTCTGGCAGTCGTGCTTTTTGGTCTGTGATAGCGAAGCATATCTTAAATGACCATTCACTCACTGTCCTTTGTTATCACGTAGGCTTATTAGTAACATCCTCTGGACTCAAGATTTCTGAGGTTACACAGCATATAGCCACCTTCTATTTGTCGGTACAATATTGAAGAATAATGGAGCTGGCAAAGTAATAACATCTGAAAAATGTGTCTTTTGCCTCTCGTCTCCCCTTCAGTATCTTTGAGAGTCCTCTCTCCTTTATCAACCTCACGTATTAAGTGCCTTCTCAATTTCTAACTTCTCCAAATAAAAACAGCAAGATGTAATATTTTTTATACTTTACCTAAAATTGATTATCACAAATATATTCACTCTTTTAAGAATTTTCAATTTTAAGCCTCATTTCCTGTTATGCAATAAAAGTATCTCCTGAGAGAGGAGTTTAGAGAACATTCAGGAAGTGAGAAGAATGAAATAGGGGGAGAAGGGTGTAGAACAGTCTTCTCTTTGGCCCTAAAATCTGTGCTGCATTTAATTCTGGGCTTAGTGAGAGACTAGCAGACTACCTGCCTTTCCATTTTCCTTAATACACAGATTCCTGTGCCTTAAGACGTACAAATGCCGGCGGTCTTATGCCCTCAACCTGGCCTGGGTTTTCCAGCATCACTGCCATTCACACACCTCCCCCAGCCCACCACCACAGGGACAAGGGATATGCCTTTCCCCAGCCCCCGCTGTGCTTCTTCTAGAATATAATCCATAATCCCATGATCCAAAGCTTTAGTTACTTCCAATACCCCCAAACAATCTAGTATGACACTGCCTTAGAAGTAGGGAACAGTTACTAAGCAGTCATCAGGTGAGGTGCAATGACAGTAAGGTGGGGGTGGAACCCATCCGCCCAAGCACACTGTGGGGTGCCATCGCCAGAGCACCATGGTTATCAGCAGACATGATCCTGTCTCTTTGTCAAGTCCCTGACTGCATATCCCAATAAATTTTAAAGGCAGGCATTGACACATTCATTCCTCTGTCTTGCTGGTGTTGTTTTTAACTAAGGTATAATTGACATGCAATAAATTGTATATATTGAAAATGTACAATTTGATAATTTTTGACACTTGGATACATCTGTGAAACTATTACCATAATTCAAGATATTAATGAATATATTCATCACCCCCAAGAGTGTCCTCATCCCCCTTTGTTATCCCTCCCTCCCATTCCTGCCTCTCTAACTACTGATCTGTTTTTTGTCACTATAGATTAATCTTCATTTTCTAGAATTTTACTTAAGTGGAACCATATAGTACGTGTTCCTTTTTGTCTGGCTTCTTTCACTCAGCATGATTATTTGGAGATTCCTCCATGTTGTCATATGTATCATTAGCATGTTTATTTTAATTGCTGAGTAGCCTTTCATTGTAAGGATATGCCTATCTGAAAGGCATTTATTGAGCCTCTTCTTTGTGGCAGGTAGTGTGCTAGACACTGGACTATACAGTCACTAAAGGCTAGGTCTCAGCCTTTAAGGATCTAATTTGGTGTCTAATATACAGACAGATAAAAAACTTTTGATCTACACTGCAAGGGAGGTAAATACAGGGCTTTTGAAGCCTCAGCAAAGACCCTGTAAATTAGACTTGGGGAGGAGAGGTTCAGCAAAGCCTCCTGGAGTAACTAGTATTTGAGGTGGGTTTTGGTGGATATGCAGAAATTTGTTACAGAGTGAGGTCAAAGAGTTACAAGTAGTTCTATATGCCTGGCATGATGGGGGCAGAGGAAGCTAGTTAGAAGGACCTTTTTATGCTGGGTAAGAAGCTTAAATTAATATCAAGATTTATTAAAGACATTTAAATAGCAATTGAATGACATAATTAAATATACTTCTTACTATGTAGAATGAACTGGAAGAAAACAAGACCAGAGGTAGGAAAACCAGTTAAGAGGGTATCAAAGTAGCCCCCCAGATGAGAGGGGATAGAGGTGTAGGCTCATATGGTGGATGCAGGGACTGGAGGAAGTGGAAAGACCACAAAGAAACTGAAAGAGACAAAGGAAATAGAAGTCTAAGTACTTGTTGACTGATTAAATGCATAGGGAAGAGTTAAGTAAAGTCCCATATTTAAGGCTTGAGCAACTAGGTAAATAGACAAGGGATTAAGAAGTGAAAGTAGGGTTTGGGAGGATGATAAAATTCAAAGGGAGAAGTCCAAAACTTAGATGGATATAAATATGGGTTTAGATTGTGCAGGAGTTTGGAGATGGAGATACATTTCCTCATATTTACAGGCTTGAAGGAGGAAGGAGATAAAGAATGAAAGAGCAAAAGGCTTAAAATGTGGCTCTTGGAAACACTGTCTTTGTGGGGAAAACGAAGCTCATGTATCTCATATATTTATTTTTGCTCCTTAATTAGTTTGGAAATTCCTAAAGGAACAGGCTTGGCCTTAAATTTTTCAGTAACTCAGTGCCTGTGACCAAGAAGGGGTTCAAAACTCACTCATTATTTGCCTATTTGTAAATTGGAAATATGGTCAGTCTGGGTCTATAACTAGCTGTCTCTGAGAAATCAATCCATGTGGCATACTAAAATGCTAAAACAACAGTTTAATGGTGCCAGGGCAGGAGCTATCACCACCACATAGATGTAATCTATTTCTGTAGAGTAGGAACAGAAATTGTAGTTACAGAATTTTCTGATATTTAATCAAATATGTAAAAGGATAAAGTGCTTCCAGGTTCAAATCTAGTAATGTGACTTTAGCCAAGCCATGACAGTCAGGTCCAGCAGTGGGCTTACATATACAGCTAAAAAAAAAAAAAAATTCAGACAACACAATGAACATCGCTTTTGCCATTTTTTTCACATCATGCAGTACTTAGCAGGTGACAAGTTGGATATATTTTTGCATAAATGATTAAGAATCCCAATTCTCTCAACAACACCCTCACCAAAACTGGGAAAGTCTTCCTAATCCAAATTAAATCTAAGATTGTAAATATTATTGTATCTTTAAACTAGATCAACTCAAGGTAAATGAGTGTAAGGAGGTCAGGAAAACTTCAGTGAATCAGTCCTCATTTTTCTCACCACATCAAATGGAGAAGCTGTGATTTAGGCAATTTCTGCTAGGGAAAGTGCTTCCCCTGTAACTTTTTTCCTCCATGATCTCTTCCCCATAATACAATAAGGAGTAACCTTTACTTGCCATAGAAAAACAGACATGTGAATTTGATACTCTGAGTTTGTTGACATGTTTTTAAAGCTGGCGAGCAAATAGAGTGCAGAATGTGAAATTTTTTTGCTTCAACTGCCACATGGCTAGCTGGAAGCCAATTTCAGGACATAGCAAAGCGTCCATTCTGATTTCCAAGAACAGCAAAAATATTATGTTATGTTGAGGGAGAAAAATTCTTATTCTTGATATTATCAAACTTATTACCAAAATACCCTCCAATTTCTTCTAGGTGGAAAACCTTACAAATGAAATAAAAACAACAAACTTAATTTTACCATCTCCAAAAGATGTCTAACAATTTTCAAAGGAATTTCTCAGACTCTTATTTTTCTGAAGTTTCTTTTTTGAAAGTAGAAAACAACATTGGTTTGAGTTCTAGGTACATTTCCTAACTCTTTACAGAATGATTGTTTAGATATAACTTGATTTAAGAAAATTTATGAAGAAGATAAATTAGGAGGATATTAATTGTATTAAAGAGCATTCTTCACATTTCAAGATTCATTAATATATTAATCTTTTCAGATAACTTAAAAATTAATTTATAAAAGTTTTGTTCACACAGCCTTTGGGGAAACACATTTATTGTGTAATCCAAGGCATGTGTGAATTTTTTTTTATAACAATGGGTCTATGATACTCAGGCTATTATTCTCTTCTGTTTCCCTTTACGTATTCAATTTCCTCCTAACATGCCAGAACTTACCAACTCTGTACCACCAGGTTAAATACTTTTCCTGCACTCCAGACGCATAGATTAAACTCCTTATGAGACATCTCCACTTGTTTAACCCATGGAAATCCAAATCCAATGTATTTAGGACTGACAGCATCACTCCATCTTCCTGATTCCCTTCTAATTCCTTATTTCAGGTAACTGCTGAACCAGCCACCTGCAGGCCTAGCCAGGACCCTGGGGACATTCTCAAATCTTCCCCACATTTAATGACAGATCCAACTCAAGTCCATTGGTTTCCACCTTCTTAATATCACTGATATGCATTCATTTCTCTCCCTCTCCACTTTTCACCTTGGTTCAGACCAACACCACTCCCCTTACACAAATGTACAGACAGCCGTCTAGTGGGACCCTACTCTAATCCATTCCTCATATCACAGTCAATTATCTTTTAAAACTACAAATCTAAGTAAATCACTCCTGCTTAAATGCTTAAAGAATTTCCCAGGATAAGGCCTAACTCCTTAGCATGGCATAAACGACCATTCAAGATATACCTCTTTCCATTCCTCCCCACGTTCTGGTCTGAACTCCAAATCTACACAGCTACCTGCAGTCCCCTGTGTGCCCCCTCACTGGCACTTCGTTTGTTCTGCCTAACGTGAGTTTGCAACCCACTTAAACTCTTTCCGAATTACCTTTGTTTACTTGCCTTTAACATCTCATTTCAGGATATTATCTTCCCAGGAAGCTTCCCCTGACCAGTCTCCACCCCTTAACATATAGAAGACAGTGCCCCTCGTATATGTTCTGGAAGTTCCCTGTACTTACCCAGACTTAAGCACTTATCACTCTTTATTGTAACTGCTTATTCACTTGCCTGTCTTCTCTTCTAGACTGTAAGTGTCTTGAGGGCAGGGACTATGCCTTACTTTCCACCCCCAGTGCTAAAAACAAAGTCTAGCACATAGTAGACACTCAGCAGAGAGAGGAATGAATAAAAGTATGTAAAGAAACATAAGCCGAGGACTAAAAACATCTTTCCCATTTTGTAATTAATGATATTTTAACTCTTAATGTGTTTAGCTCTCCGTTTTTTTTAACCGTATGCTCTTAGTTTCACAATATATTAAAAATGAAAACAAAAATACAAAATTTTACTTTGTCTTATTTATTTAAATGCAAAATTGAGCATGTTTCTTCTGAAAACAAATAGTAGACTATTATTTTAAACTAAAGGTACACTCATCTATTCTACAGAAATTTCAATGCAAGTATACTTTGATATATAACATAAAGGAGATCCTGAAAGATTACCAGTAAGCAAGTTTTAGAAATAGTATCAGTTTTGGATGTACCATTGGAACTTTTGCATTGTTATTACAGGAACACTGGCTTTGTGTAATGTGACAAATCATTCTCTTTACTTTTAGAAACTTGAATTTCTATATACAGTATTGGGTTTTCTTAAGGTAAGGTACAGTTGTGAAGCACTAAATACCTAGAAAGACTTCAGGCTTGTGAAAAAAGGAAAAGTAAATCTTGAAATTACATAATGAATAATGCTCTCCTAACCTTGTCTTGACTTAAATTAAGGACTGACCTGCAATTTTTTTTGCTGTTTTTAAATCTGTGGCAAAATCCTCAAACCTGAAGATTAAGGTATTTACTTGCCATTTGTTTCCTCCTGGGCAAAATGAGAAAACTGGCCTAGATCAATGTTTCCCAAACATGATTCCAACGGAGAAATCTTTTCTTTCTTTAAAATAAATATTATGGATATGACCAACACATAAAATATTTACAAAATTTAGTGGGGGGAAATAAAAACGTGAGAAACCCTTGCTCCCTACCCCCTCTGCCCCACAGCGTGCTGCTTCTAAAGTGCCAAGAGTTAAATGGAGCACAGCTTTAAAGCCACTGTCTGTGAGATCTCTAAAGATCCCTTTCAAATCTGAAGTCACATGATTTTAAAGTTTACAAACATTTCTGTGTATGCAGTTATCTAGAGAAGAGAGACTAAATAATCAAATCTCTATACTGGGACTTTCTAGGGAATATGAAATATAGGTGTAATTTAAATTACTACAATTATGAAGGAAAGCTCTCTGGAAATCATTATCATAGAATTAATGAATTCTATAATGTTTCTTTAATTATTTTTTTAATCTAATACTTTCCATCATTTAAAGGAGTCTGTGAGGGCATGTACACTTGAATGAAAAGACAAACTGCTGGAGAAAAAAAACTTCACTAATATTTCAAAATTGGAAAGTGAAAAGAGTGGGTTTCATCATCGGGAACCACAAAATAATGACAGGAACTCAGTTTGAAGAAACCCCAAGACATCCAGAGACTCAAAGTAATGAGTTTAATTCCCCAAAGTCGAAAGCAGTTTCACCCCAGGGTAACAAAAACAAGACCTCATGTTTGTTTGTTTTGGAGTCTCCATTTGGACCTGGAAGGTCAGGCTCTGAACAGAGGAGCCATTGTTCAATATCATTCATCCTGATCGCGGTCCAGCACCTGACTAGGAATTAGGAAACCTGGGTTCTCTATCTGATTCTGTGATTGACTCACCCCCAGGGTTTTTGAAGAGTCACAATTTCTCCCCACTAGAGTATCTGTGAAATAATCTTTCCCCTCTGGATGAAGGAGGAATTATAGAGATTATATTGTCTCCTAGCCCTTGGAAATATGCTAAACAAGGTTATGCTAATACTTTATTACCAATGTTTTTCATTTCAATACTAAAAACACCAGTTAGCGCCTTTCTGAGGGATTATTCTGTGCCAGGACCTGTTCTAAATTCTTTACATAAATTAACTCAATTCTCACAACAACCCTATTAGTTAGGTGTACCATAATCCTCATTTTGCAAATGAGACAGCAAAATTATAAAGAAGTTGAGTAACTTGCCTAAAGTCACACAGCTAGTAAGTGGCGGGACCAGAGCTCTAACATAGGCAGCCTGGCTCTAGGGTCCTTGCTCTTCACGCTGCACCACCTCTTCTCCAAAGAAGCTGCTGGGTTTTCCCAGACCTGTTGCTATGAACAGGAAGGCTAGAGCATATCTCATCTCTTAATTGCCTGTCTAATCATATTAACTAGGTTTTCTCTCACACAATCATAGTCTATGACATACATTGGCCTTATACTGTTTTCTCCCTACAGAAGGATTTTATTGCTTTGCAGGATGCAGGCAGTTGGGGGAGGGGGAGGGTTAAATAACTTCAAAATGGCATTTTAACTGAATTGGACTATCTCTCAATATGTATGTATTTAGAACAGAAAAGAATTTGAAAATGTTGTTAAATATTACTCCCTACAGTCATTTTAATAATAATGGCAAATCCTGAACTTTCTGTTAGAGACACTTTGCAATTAATATCAAATTACAAACAAGATAACAGCTTGTAAAGTGAAAACTGTTGCAGATCAAGTTTCCATGAAGCAGATGTTAGATGGACTTTGTAAAGTCTGTATACATTCATGATTGTGTTCTGCCTTTACTGCCCCCCACCATTAGAACTTCTATCATCAGATTGTACAGGATAGGGGATTCTTAGGTCCCAGCAGAAATGAGAAAACAACTGAAAGTGTATTGGGCTGATGAACACAGCTGCAAATGTTGAACTATTTCTGCCCCATGAAACGCCCCTGGTTCCTACTCCCCCAAGATTCCTTGGGTCTGTCTTCAGTAGGAGCCAAACAGGACAATGGTATCCGGAACATTTGGCCTCACTGTAGTTTGTTTCAAGACATTACAGTTCAAAAGCCTCTAAGTAACTACTGAGTTGCACTAATCACAAAGAAATCTCTCATACAGGAACTATGAAATAATTTAACTAGAGTCTTCCTTCCAAGACTTCAATAACTTCTAAAAGTCACAATGAGTCAAAGGATTTGGAAAGTCATTGAGGCTAAGGAAACGCATACTGGGGAGGCTGTATTAACCCTAAATCAATCTGGAAATCGATTCATGTGAGATTAAGAAGAGCACACTGCAGGCTAAAGGAAATGAAGCCTGGGTGTCAAGTCCAGGCCCTTGGAACATGTAACTAAGACACTTCGTCTAGGTAACTGAGACATATTTTGAAGTGTACATTTTGTGCACTAACACAAAGATAACCAATACTAATCAACTGCTGTGAAACCAGAACAAAGTCAGAAGTATGGGACCAATAAGCAAAACATGACCTTAAGTGGCGAAGTAGCAAAGAGCAGACTATGGTCCATTGCTGAAACTTCGCTAAGAGGCAAAAGCAGGACGCTCTGGATCTCACCAAACCCAGATGGCAATGCAAAAATAAATGAATGAATGCTGAGTAATTATTTATAAAACAGCATGATCATTCCAGGAACACAGAAAATGTGTAACATAACAAGAACTATTAAATCAGTCCCAGCAGAGTTTTGAAATGGGGCAGTAAAGAAGTTCATATTGATTAAAAACCAAAATATGATATCCATATGTGGTGACAGAAAGCAAAACCCTTCCTGAATTTCATGCAAAGTAGATGTGGTGTTCAATGTTTCACCCACTCCATGTCAGGCTTTCAATTACCTTTATCAGGCTTATCGGGAAAAACAGTTAGCATATATTAATAGCACAGAATTGTAGGTGCTGGATTTCATACCACTCCTAAAAGAAATGTGTACATATATATATATATATATACATATATATATATATATATATATGTATATATATATATGTTTGTCCTTTCTTTGGGTAAAAAAAAAAAAAGCAAATTTTAAAATTAATGTGGAACTGACCACAATCACCCAAAGAATGAAGACTTTTTTAGACAGAAAATTATTCTTTAAAAACTTCTTTCCAGGTCCATTCACAAAGTTCTTCCATTGTTTACAATGTTTGTGTACCTATTTAGGCTATTTTGAAAAAATGACCACTACTTCCATTCCTTCCTCAATGTAATATCTCAAAGGAAGCCAAGGAAAACCTGCGGGAAAAAATGCTGTCTCCTAAGAGCTCATGAGAACAGTAACACATTCTGATTTTGCAAGATTAAGGCAGACCATAGGGAGGAGCTTCAAGATGGCGGAAGAGTAAGACGCCGCCCCACAAATACATCAGAAATACATCTACATGTGGAACAACTCCTACAGAACACCTACTGAACGCCGGCAGAAGACCTCAGACCTCCCAAAAGGCAAGAAACTCCCCACGTACCTGGGTAGGGCAAAAGAAAAAAGAAAAAAACAGTGACAAAAGAATAGGGACAGGACATGCACCAGTGGGAGGGAGCTGTGAAGGAGGAAAGGTTTCCCACACACTAGGAAGCCCCTTCACGGGTGGAGACTGCGGGTGGTGGAGGGGGGAAAGCTTCGGAGCCGCGGAGGAGAGCGCAGCAACAGGGGTGCGGAGGGCAAAGCAGTGAGATTCCCACACAGAGGATCGGATCGGTGCCGACCAGCACTCACCAGCCCGAGAGGCTTGTCTGCTCACCCGCCGGGGCGGCAGGGGCTGGGAGTTGAGTCTCGGGCTTCGGTTGGATCCCAGGGAGAGGACTGGGGTTGGCGGCGTGAACACAGCCTGAAGGGGGCTAGTGCGCCACGGATAGCAGAGAGGGAGTCCGGGAAAAAGTCTGGACCTGCTGAAGAGGCTAGAGACTTTTTCTTCCCTCTTTGTTTCCTGCTGCACGAGGCGAGAGGATTAAGAGCGCCTCTTAAAGGAACTCCAGAGACAGGCGCGAGCCGCGGCTATCAGCGTAGACCCCAGAGGCAGGTATGAGATGCTAAGGCTGCTGCTGCAGCCACTAAGAAGCCTGTGTGCCAGCACAGGTCACTATCCATACGTCCCCTCCCAGGAGCCCGCCACTGCCAGGGTCCCGTGATCCACGGACAACTTCCCTGGGAGAACGCACGGTGCGCCTCAGGCTGGTGCAACGTCACACAGGCCTCTGCCACCGCAGGCTCACCCCGCATCCGTACCTCTCCCTCCCCAGGCCTGAGTGAGCCAGAGCCCCCAAATCAGCTGCTCCTTTAACCCCATCCTGTCTGAGCAAAGAACAGACGCCCTCAGGCAACCTACATGCAGAGGCGGGACCAAATCCAAAGCTGAACCCCAGGAGCTGTGCGAACAAAGAAGAGAAAGGGAAATCTCTCCCAGCAGCCTCAGGAGCAGAAGATTAAATATCTACAATAAACTTGATGTACCTGCATCTGTGGAACACCTGAATAGACAACGAATCATCCCAAATTGAGGAGGTGGACTTTGGGAGCAATGATATATATATATATATATATATATATATATATATATATATATATATTTTTTTTTTTTTTTTTTTCCCTTTTTCTCTTTTTGAGTGTGTATGCGTATGCTTCTCTGTGTTATTTTGTATGTATAGCTTTGCTTTTACCATTTGTCCTAGGGTTCTCTCTGTCCTCCTTTTCTTCTTTTTTTTAGTATGGTTTTCAGTGTTTGTTATCATTGGTGAATTTGTTTCTTGGTTTGGATGTTCTCTTCTTTCTTTCCTTCTTTCTTTGTTAATTACTTTACAATTTTTTTTATAATTATTTTTTGTTTTATATTTTAATAACTTCTTTGTTTTATTTTAATTTATTTTATTTTATCTTTTTCTTTCTTTCTTTCCTTCTTTCCTTCCTTCCTTCCTCCTTTCCTTCTTTCTTTCTTTCTTTCTTTCTTTCTTTCCTTCCTTCCTCCCTCCCTCCCTCCTTCCTTTCTTCCTTTCTTTCTTCCTTCCTTCCTTCCTTTCTTTCTTTCCTCCCTTTTATTCTGAGCCACATGGATGACAGGCTCTTGGGGATCCAGAGGGTGTCAGGGCTGTGCCTCTGAGGTGGGAGAACCAACTTCAGGACACTGATCCACCAGAGACCTCCCAGCTCCACATAATATCAAATGGCGAAAATCTGCCAGAGATCTCCATCTCAATGCCAAGACCCAGCTCCACTCAATGAGCAGAAAGCTACAGTGCTGGACACCGCATGCCAAACAACTAGCAACACAGGAACACAACCACACCCATTAGCAGAGGGCCTGCCTAAAATCATAATAAGGCAACAGACACCCCAAAACACACCAACAGACGTGGATCTGCCCATCAGAAAGACAATATCCAGCCTCATCGACCAGAACACGGGCACTAGTCACCTCCACCAGGAAGCCTACACAACCCACTGAACCAACCTTAGCCACTGGGGGCAGACACCAAAAACAATGGGAACTACGAACCTGCAGCCTGCAAAAAGGGGACCCCAAACACACTAAGTTAAGTAAAATAAGAAGACACAGAAATACACAACAGATGAAGGGGCAAGGTAAAAACCCACCAGACCTAACAAATGAAGAGAAAATAGGCAGTATACCTGAAAAAGAATCCAGAATAATGATAGTAAAGATGATCCAAAATCTTGGAAATAGAATGGAGAAAATACAAGAAACGTTTAACAAGGACCTACAAGAAATAAAGAGCAAACAAACAGTAATGAACAACACAATAAATAAAATTAAAAATTCTCTAGAAGGGATCCATAGCAGAATAACTGAGGCAGAAGAACAGAAAAGTGACCTGGAAGATAAAAGAGTGGAAATCACTAATGCAGAGCAGAATAAAGAAAACACAATGAGAAGAACTGAGGACAGTCGCAGAGACCTCTGGGACAATAATAAACTCACCAACATTCGAATTATAGGGACCCAGAAGAAGAAGAGAAAAAGAAAGGGACTGAGAAAATATTTGAAGAGATTATATCTGAAAACTTCCCTAATATGAGAAAGTAAACAGTAAATCAACTCCAGGAAGCACAGAGGGTCCCATGCAGGATAAATCTGAGGAGAAACATGCCAAGACACATATTAATCAAACTATCAAAAATTAAATACAAAGAAAAAATATTAAACGCAGCAAGGGAAAAACAACAAATAAAATACAAGGGAATCCCCATAAGGTTAACAGCTGATCTTTCAGCAGAAACTCTGTAAGCCAGAAGGCAGTGGCAGGACATATTTAAAGTGATGAAAGGGAAAAACCTACAACCAACATTACTCAAGCTAGCAAGGATCTCGTTCAGATTTGACGGAGAAATTAAAACCTTTACAGACAAGCAAAAGCTAAGAGAATACAGCACAAACAAACCAGCTTTACAACAAATGCTAAAGGAACTTCTCTAGGCAGGAAACACAAGAGAAGGAAAAGATCTACAATAACAAACCCCAAAAAATTAAGAAAATGGTAATAAGAACATACATATCGATAATTACCTTAAATGTAAATGTATTAATTGCTCCAACCAAAAGACACAGACTGGCTGAATGCATACAAAAGCAAGACCCGTATATATGCTGTCTACAAGAGACTCACTTCAGACCTAGGGACACATACAGACTGAAAGTGAGGGGATGGAAAAAGTTATTCCATACAAATGCAAATCAAAAGAAAGCTGGAGTAGCAATTCTCATATCAGACAAAATAGAGTTTAAAACAAGACTATTACGAGAGACAAAGAAGGATACTACATAATGATCAAGGGATCAATCCAAGAAGAAGGTATAACAATTGTAAATATTTATGAACCCAACACAGGAGCACCTTAACACATAAGGCAGATACTAACAGCCATAAAAGGGGAAATCGACAGTAACACAATCATAGTAGGGGACTTTAACACCCCACATTCACCAATGAACTGATCAACCAGAATGAAAATAAATAAGGAAACACAAGCTTTAAATGACACAACAGACTAGATAGATTTAATTGATATTTACAGGACATTCCATCCAAAAGCAACAGAATACACTTTCTTCTCAAGTGCTCATGGAACATTCTCCAGGAAAGATCATATCTTGGGTCACAAATCAAGCCTTGGTAAATTTAAAAAAATTGAAATCGTATCTTGTATCTTTTCTGACCACAAAGCTATGAGACTAGATATCAATTACAGTAAAAAATACAAACACATGGAGGCTAAACAATACACCACTTAATAACCAAGAGATCACTGAAGAAATCAAAGAGGAAATCAAAAAATACCTAGAGACAAATGACAATGAAAGCATGACGACCCAAAAGCTATGAGATGCAGCAAAAACAGTTCTAAGAGGGAGGATTATAACAATACATTCTTATCTTAAAAAATAAGAAACATCTCAAGTAAAGAACCAACCTTACACCTAAAGCAATTAGAGAAAGAAGAACAAAAAACCCCCAAAGTTAGCAGAAGGAAAGAAATCATAAAGATCAGATCAGAAGTGAATGAAAAAGAAATGAAGGAAACAATAGCAAAGATCAGTAAAACTAAAAGCTGGTTCTTTGAGAAGATAAACAAAATTGATAAACCATTAGCCAGACTCATCAAGAAAAAAAGGGAGAAGACTCAAATCAATAGAATTAGAAGTGAAAAAGGGGAAGTAACAACTGACACTGCAGAAATACAAAGGATCATGAGAGATAACTACAAGCAATTACATGCCAGTAAAATGAACAACCTGGTAGAAATGGACAAATTCTTAGAAAAGCACAACCTACTGAGACTGAACCAGGAAGAAATAGAAAATATGAACAGACTGATCACAAGCACTGAAATTGAAACTGATTAAAAATCTTCCAAGAAACAAAACCCAGGACCACATGGCTTCACAGGCGAATTCTATCAAACATTTAGAGAAGAGCTAACACCTATCCTTCTCAAACTCTTCCAAAATATAGCAGAGGGAGGAACACTCCCAAACTCATTTTACGAGGCCACCATCACCCTGATACCAAAAAAAGACAAAGATGTCACAAGAAAAGAAAACTACAGACCAATATCACTGATGAACATAGATGCAAAAATCCTCAACAAAATACTAGCAAAGAGACTCCAACAGCACATTAAAAGGATCATACACCATGATCAAGTGGGGTTTATCCCAGGAATGCAAGGATTCTTCAATATATACAAATCAATCAATGTGATACAACATATTAACAAATTGAATGAGAAAAACCATATGATCATCTCAATAGATGCAGAGAAAGCTTTTGACAAAATTCAACACCCATTTATGATAAAAACCCTCCAGAAAGTAGGCAGAGAGGGAACTTACTTCAACATAATAAAGGCCATATATGACAAACCCACAGTCAACCTCGTCCTCAATGGTGAAAAACTGAAACCATTTCCACTAAGATCAGGAACAAGACAATGTTGCCCACTCTCACCACTAATATTCAACATAGTTTTGGAAGTTTTAGCCACAGCAATCAAAGAGGAAAAAGAAATAAAAGGAATCCAAATTAGAAAAGAAGAAGTAAAGCTGTCACTGTTTGCAGATGACATGATACTATACATAGAGAATCCTAAAGATGCTACCAGAAAACTACTAGAGCTAATCAATGAATTAGGTAAAGTAACAGGATACAAAATTAATGCACAGAAATCTCTTGTATTCCTGTACACTAGTGGTGGAAAATCTGAAAGTGAAATTAAGAAAACACTCCCATTTATCACTGCAACAAAAACAATAAAATACCTAGGAATAAACCTACCTATGGAGACAAAAGACCTGTATGCAGAAAATTATAAGGCACTGATGAAAGAAATTAAAGATGATACAAATAGATGGAGAGAAATACCATGCTCTTGGATTGGAAGAATCAACATTGTGAAAATGACTCTACTACCCGAAGCAATCTACAATTCAATGCAATCCCTATGAAACTACCACTGGCATTTTTTTGCAGAACTAGAACAAAAAATTTCACAATTTGTATGGAAACACAAAAGACCCTGAATAGCCAAAGCAATCTTGACAAAGAAAAACGGAGCTGGAAGAATCAGGCTCCTGGACTTCAGACTATACTATGAAGCTACAGTAATCAAGACAGTATGGTACTGGCACAAAAACAGAAATATAGATCAATGGAACAAGATAGAAAGCCCAGACATAAACCCACGCACATATGGTCACCTTATCTTTGATAAAGGAGGCAGGAATATACAATGGAGAAAAGACAGCCTCTTCAATAAGTGGTGCTGGGAAAACTGGACAGCTACATGTAAAAGAATGAAATTAGAACACTCCCTAACACCATACGCAAAAATAAATGCAAAATGGATTAAAGACCTAAATGTAAGGCCAGACACTATAAAACTCTTAGAGGAAAACATAGGAAGAACACTCTATAACATAAATCACAGCAAGATCCTTTTTGACCCACCTCCTAGAGGAATGGAAATAAAAACAAAAATAAACAAATGGGACCTAATGAAACCTAAAAGATTTTGCACAGCAAAGGAAACCATAAACAAGACGAAAAGACAGTCCTCAGAATGGGAGAAAATATTTGCAAATGAAGCAACTGACAAAGGATTAATCTCCAAAATTTACAATCAGCTCATGCAGCTCAATATCAAAAGGAGAAATAACCCAATCCTAAAATGGGCAGAAGACCTAAATAGGTATTTCTCCAAAGAAGATATACAGATTGCCAACAAACACATGAACGAATGCTCAACATCATTAATCATTAGAGAAATGCAAATCAGAACTACAATGTAGGGCTTCCCTGGTGGTGCAGTGGTTGAGAGTCCACCTGCCGATGCAGGGGACACGGGTTCGTGCCCCGGTCCGGGAAGATCCTACATGCCTCGGAGTGGCTGGGCCCGTGAGCCATGGCCACTGAGCCTGCGCATCCGGAGCCTGTGCTCCGCAACGGGAGAGGCCACAACAGTGAGAGGCCCGCATACCGCAAAAAAAAAAAAAAAAACTACAATGCAATATCATCTCACACCGGTCAGAACGGCCATCATCAAAAAAATCTACAAACAATAAATGATGGAGAGGGTGTGGAGAAAAGGGAACCCTCATACACTGTTGGTGGGAATGTAAATTGATAGAGCCACTATGGAGAACAGTATGGAGGTTCCTTAAAAAACTAAAAATAGAACTACCATATGACCCAGCAATCCCACTACTGGGCATATACCCTGAGAAAACCATAATTCAAAAGGAGTCATGTATCACAATGTTCATTGCAGCACTATTTACAATAGCCAGGACATGGAAGCAACCTAAGTGTCCATCAACAGATGAATGGATAAAGAAGATGTGGCTCATATATACAATGGAATGTTACTCGGCCATAAAAAGAAACGAAATTAAGTTATTTGTAGTGAGGTGGATCGACCTAGAGTCTGTCATACAGAGTGAAGTAAGTCAGAAAGAGAAAAACAAATACTGTATGCTAACACATATATATGGAATCTTAAAAAAAAAAAAAGGTAATGAAGAACCTAGGGACAAGAGGGAATTAAGATGCAAACCTACTAGAGAATGGACTTGAGGACACGGGGAGGGGGAAGGGTAAGCTGGGACAAAGTGAGAGAGTGGTAGTGTATATATGGATATATATACACTACCAAATGTAAAATAGCTAGTGGGAAGCAGTCGCATAGCACAGGGAGATCAGCTCGGTGCTTTGTGACCAGCTAGAAGGGTGGGATAGGGAGGGTGGGAGGGAGGGAGACGTAAGGGGGATGAGATATGGGGATATATGTATATGTATATCTGATTCACTTTGTTATAAAGCAGAAACTAACACACCATTGTAAAGCAATTATACTCCAATAAAAATGTTAAAAAAAAGGGGTAGACCATACAAATTCTCCCAGTGGCCATGTCATTTTTCACATGCTAAAGCACCACTTTCTAAGAACATACAGGTAGGAAACTACTGTCATCATAACCTGGGTCACATATCTCAAGCAACTACTACCTAAGGAAAGTTACGGGATCGGGAGAAGGGAAGAGGCAGAACTAAATTTCTGTATCTTCCTGGTTTTGCAGTGAGTAAAAAGTGTACCTCTGCACTTAAACAAGAAGGTGCCCCAGCCTAAATAGATCTACCTTTTTCAACAGACTCAAAAATGCAAAGCTTGTCTGTAACCACAGAGATGTCATTGACTACTTGCCTCTGACATCTGACAGGTGAGAGGCACCTATTATAAATCTCCATAGAAAGGTCCAAAACTTCACTCTGGAATTTGAATGAGAAAGTACTTGTCTAACCTCTCTGAGTCTCAGCTTCACGTCTGTGAAACACAGGTTGGGCATATGTGCCTCACACTCAGAGTTCTTCAGAGGATCAAAGGAGCTAATGTATGGTGAGCACTCAAACCTTTACAGGCTTGAATCTCGGTGGGAACCTTGGGCTTAGCCACTCAGACACGTAAGTAGCGCAGCTACACCTTCTAGTTTACCCTGGCAGCCTTGACTTCAAATACTGTATTTTGTTGTAGCCTCATAAACTAGCTATTCTCAACTCTCACTCTAGGGGGGTTTGTTTCCATTTTTGTTTTTTAAAATATATGCTGCATCACTCCTCCTCCCACCCCCCCAAACAACCTTCTGAATCAGAAACTGCAGGGGTAGGGTTAAGGTAATCTTTATTTATTTGTTTTTAATCTCCATACAGGTTGTAAAGCAAGCAGAGTTAAAAACCACTAACAACTGCCAAATGTTCTTGAATTTCCAAAGTTTCCACAATAGTAACTGAATAAATCGGTCACTAAATCTTGCCAAAAAAAAAAAATCATGAATGGAAAAAAGATCGAGAGCCATCACATCTTTCAAAGAATCCACAAATTATTAAAATAAGAATTAAAAGGTACACACTTTAGACCAATGTTGTGCAATAGATAGGTAATAAGCCACGACTGTAAGTCATATGTGTACTTTCTAATTTTCTAGTAGCCACATTGAAAATAAATGAAATTAATTCTAATATCATATTTATTTAACACCATATACCCCAAATACTATCATTTCAGCAAGTAATCAACATAAAAATTATTAATAAAATATTTCTTTTTTTGGTACAAAGTCTTTTTTTACATTTTTTATACAGCAGGTTCTTATTAGTTATCTATTTCATACATATTAGTGTATATATGTCAATCCCAATCTCCCAATTCATCCCTCCACCATCACTCCCCACCCCCATAAAGTCTTTCAAATCTTGTGTTTGCTTTACACTGAGAGCACAGCTTATTCAGATAAGCAACATTTCCAGTGCTCAAGAGCCACATGTGGCTAGTGGCTGCTGTACTGGACAACACAGCTGTAGACTGTAATACGTATGTCTGTGACTGTAAACTGATATAATTCCTTTCACAACATGTAAAAACACTACACTAGTTTTCACACCTGTATGACAGCAATGTGGATCGGCTGTCATAGGAAGTAATAAAGTTGATGACTATTTCCAGTAGCTACTGGGCAGGATTACTTTACCTATAGTGAGAAGTGTGTTCAAAATAATTTATAATATTAGTGAAAAAATATATAATAAGAAGAGTAAAACATAAAGTGTACCTCGAATGAAGTTTTTCAAAAATAATGTCCTTTAGAAGCATTGCTCCTCCTAGGAAATCAGACATCTTTCATGTATACTCATGGATATATGAAGTAACTCCATGTAATTATCCAGGGATGCAGCACATAGAGTTAAGCAGTTTCTACACTGAACAAAGATTCACAACAAGGAGGGCAAGTAGAAATTGAAAGCCAGCTCTCCCTCTGTTTACCAATGGCAGAGGTGCCTTGCATTCTTCTTCAATTCATCAGCCTAGAGGGGCACACCTTTTTTCTAACACAGCGAAACAGAACCATATATTCTAGTGGTTGTCCTAAGTCTTGGAAGCACCAGGAGCTTTATTAGAATTAATTCATTTGGGTAGAAGTAGATGACAAATCTGGCCCATCTTCTACACCTTCCAAGCCAGTCATCTCTTCCTTGCTAAAACTCAATAATGCAAAGCTGAAGTGGCAACCAAGTAGTTCTGAGATCCAAGGTAGCTTCCTATGAAAATATTAACCTGCAGCCTCTACTAGTAAGAAGTTTGAATGGCCCACTCTCTGGGCATAAGGCAAATCAGAATTTTAGTTTCCTAGCAAAATATCAGGTTAGCCACCTACGTGCCTGGTTTTCAAGTATTTTGACCTTATTTCAGACAATAACACAGAATATCTACTCTTCAGGCTTCTCCATCTAAAATAACTGCTTCCTATACCCCACCTACTATATATCAATTTAGCCTATTCCATCTTTTTCCACTGGATTTAGAACTGTCTTAATTACCGTGTTCATGTATTTGTTCACCTCTTTAATATTAAGGACCTCCAGTAGTATACAAGCTCTATGAGGAAAGGAACTTTTTCGTTCACTACTTTATTCCCACTCCATGAATCTAGGCAGTCCATAAATATTCTTTAAAATACCTTTTGAGGAAATATTCTAGGGTTCTTAATCTCAAAATGCCAGCTATCAAAGACCACCTGAGGAAAATGGGGCAGCAAAAATACTGTGTATGATGACTTGGGGGCTTGGAATAGCATGGCTGGTTCCAGAACTACAAATAGGAAATATTATTGATGAATGCAAGACAATACTAGAAATGGCCCAACATTTACAAAAGGCTTTTCCTTCAAGTTAATTCACCTACACTGAACTCCTGAACCACGATGACCTGTGATTCAGTCAGGATAGGTATGAAACAGATGGCAAGTGAAAACTGGATGATTTAAGAAGAGTTTAATAAAGGGACTATTTACAAATAGGTAGGCAGGTTTAAGGAAACGAACAATAGGTACTTCAGTACCCGGGAATAAATGAAACCATTCCCACCCCAGAACCTAAAAGGACTAGGGGGGCTAGACGCTGAGAAGATAGCTGCATGGAAAGGGCTATCCACAGCTGATAGGAGCTGCAGTCTCTGTCCTGGGGACACAGCACAACCAGGTAGCGAGGGAGATAGTGGATAAATACTATAACCTCATTCTCACTTTATGCTGCCTGGTCTCCCACCAGGGCCTCCCATTAGCTAAATTCAACAAGAAGCCAGAGGACAAGGGAGCCCACTGAGCAGTCCAGAGGCCAGTCCTCCAGTTTCAGAGCACGTTGGAGAGGAGTGAAGAGTGGATGTGAAGGGTACCCAGGAGACCCTGTGAAATGCAACCTGAAAGGGAGATTTGTTTTATATCACTTCATGTTTCACTATTAGGTTAAAACCATTATTTGAATTATTTAAACATAAAATTGTTGTCACTGCATCTAAAAAGTCAAGTTATATACTTAACATGTTTCCCTTAATATGATAGAAGTCTAATTCACAGCATTAAAGTATTGTTCTGTTAAAGCATTTAACTGAAGAACTAAAGAGATGTGTTTTTTTTAATTTTTGAAATTTATTTTATTTATTTTTTATACAGCAGGTTCCTACTAGTCATCCATTTTATACACATCAATGTATACATGTCAATCCCCACCTCCCAATTCATCACACCACCACCAACAACCCCTGCTGCTTTCCCCCCCTTGGTGTCCATACGTTCGTTCTCTACATCTGTGTCTCAATTTCTTCCCTGCAAACTGGTTCATCTGTACCATTTTTCTAGGTTCCACATACATGCGTTAATAAACGATATTTGTTCTTCTCTTTCTGAGTTACTCCACTCAGTATGACAGTCTCTAGATCCACCCACGTTTCTAAAAATGACCCAATTTCATTCCTTTTTATGGCTGAGTAATATTCCATTGTATATATGTACCACATCTTCTTTATCCAGTCGTCTGTTGATGGGCATTTAGGTTGCTTCCATGACTTGGCTATTGTAAATAGTGCTGCGATGAACATTGGGGTGCATGTGTCTTTTTGAATTATGGTTTTCTCTGGGTATATGCCCAGTAGTGCGATTGCTGGGTTGTATGGTAGTTCTATTTATAGTTTTTTAAGGAACCTCCATACTGTTCTCCATAGTGGCTCTATCAATTTACATTCCCACCAACAGTGCAAGAGGGTTCCCTTTTCTCCACACCCTCTCCAGCATCTGTGGTTTGTATATTTTCTGAAAATGCCCATTCTAACTGGTGTGAGGTAATACCTCATTGTAGTTTTGATTTGCATTTCTCTAATAATTAGTGATATTGAGCAGCTTTTCATGTGCTGCTTGGTCGGTAATCTGTATGTCTTCTTTGGAGAAATGTCTATGTAGGTCTTCTGCCCATTTTTGGATTGGGTTGTTTCTTTAATATTGAGCTGCATGAGCTGTTTATATACTTTGGAGATTAATCCTTTGTCCGTTGATTCGTTTGCAAATATTTTCTCCCATTCAGAGGGCTGTCTTTTTGTCTTGTTTATGGTTTCCTTTGCTGTGCAAAAGCATTTAAGTTTCATTAGGTTCCATTTGTTTATTTTTGTTTTTATTTCCATTACTCTAGGAGGTGGATCAAAAAAGATCTTGCTGTGATATATGTCAAAAAGTGTTCTTCCTATGTTTTTCTCTAAGAGTTGTACAATAGTTTCTGGTCTTACATTTAGGTCTCTAACCCATTTTGAGTTTATTTTTGTGTATAGTGTTAGGGAGTGTTCTAATTTCATTCTTTTACATGTAGCTGTCCAGTTTTTCCAGCACCACTTACTGAAGAGACTGTCTTTTCTCCACTGTATATCCTTGCCTCCTTTGTCATAGACTAGTTGACTATAGGTGCGTGGGTTTATGTCTGGGCTTTCTAATTTGTTCCATTGATCTATATTTCTGTTTTTCTGCCAGTACCATATTGTCCTGATGACTATAGCTTTGTAGTATAGTCTGAAGTCAGGGAGTCTGATTCCTCCAGCTCCGCTTTTTTCCCTCAAGACTACTTTGGCTATTTGGGGTCTTTTCTGTCTCCATACAAATTTTAAGATTTTTTGTTCTAGTTCTGTAAAAAATGCCATTGGTAATTTGATAGGGATTGCATTGAATCTGTAGATTGCTTTGGGTAGTAAAGTCATTTTCACAATACTGAGTCTTCCAATCCAAGAACATGGTATATCTCCCCATCTGTTGGTATCATCGTTAATTTCTTTCCTCAGTATCTTATAGTTTTCTGCATACAGGTCTTTTGTCTCCCTAGGTAGGTTTATTCTTGGGTATTTTATTCTTTTTGTTGCAATGGTAAATGGGAGTGTTTCCTTAATTTCCCTTTCAGATTTTCCATCATTAGTATATAGGAATAAAAGAGATTTCTGTGCATTAATTTTGTATCCTGCAGCTTTACCAAATTCATTGATTAGCTCTAGTAGTTATCTAGTGGCATCATTAGGATTCTCTAGGTATAGTATCATAGTATCACATCATCTGCAAAGAGTGACACTTTTACTTCTTCTTTTCCAACTTATATTCCTTTTATTTCTTTTTCTTCTCTGATTGCCATGGCTAGGACTTCCAAAACTATGTTGAATAATGGTTGCAACAGTGGACATCCTTGTCTTGTTCCTCATCTTAGAGGAAATGCTTTCAGTTTTTCACCATTGGGAATGATGTTTGCCGGGGGGGTTGTCGTATATGGCATTTATTATGTTGAGGTAGGTTCCCTCTATGCTCACTTTCTGGAGAGTTTTTATCATAAATGGGTGTTGAATTTTGTCAAAATCTTTTCCTGCATCTATTGAGATGATCATATGGTTGTTCTTCTTCAATTTGTTAATATGGCGTATCACATTGATTGATTTGCGTATATTGAAGAATCCTGGCATCCCTGGGATAAATCACACTTGATCATGGTGTATGATCCTTGTAATGTGTGGTTGGATTCTGTTTGCTTGTATTTTGTTGAGGATTTTTGCATCTATATTCATCAGTGATGTTGGTCTGTAATTTTCTTTATTTGTAGTATCTTTGTCTAGTTTTGGTATCAGGGTGATGGTGGCCTCATAGAATGAGTTTGGGAGTGTTCTTTCCTCTGGAATTTTTTGGAAGAGTTTGAGAAGGATGGGTGTTAACTCTTCTCTAAATGTCTGATAGAATTCACCTTCGAAGCCATCTGTTCCTGGACTTTTGTTTCTTGGAAGATTTTTAATCGCAGTTTCACTTTCATTACTTGTGATTGGTCTGTTCATATTTTCTATTTCTTCCTGGTTCAGTCTTCGAAGGTTATACATTTCTAAGAATTTGTCCATTTCTTCCAGGTTGTCCATGTTATTGGCATAGAGTTGCTTGTAGTAGTCTCTTAGGATGCTTTGTATTTCTGCAGTGTCTCTTGTACCTTCTCCTTTTTCATTTCCAATTTTATTGATTTGAGTCCTCTCCCTCTTTTTCTTGATGAGTCTGGCTAATGGTTTATCAATTTTGCTTATCTCCTCAAAGAACCAGCTTTTAGTTTTATTCATCTTTGCTAATGTTTCTATTTCATTTATTTCTGCTCTGATCTTTATGATTTCTGTCCTTCTGCTATCTTTGCGTTTTGTTTGTTCTTCTTTCTCTAGTTCCTTCAGGTGTAAGATTAGATTGTTTATTTGAGACTTTTCTTGTTTTTGAGGTAGGCTTGTATAGCTATAAACTTCCCTCTTAGAACTGCTTTTGCTGCATCCCACAGATTTTGGATTGTCGTGTTTCACTGTCATTTGTCTCTAGGCATTTTTTGACTTCCTCTTTGATTTCTTCACTGATCTCTTGGTTATTTAGTAACGTATTGTTTAGCCTCCATGTGTTTGTATCTTTTACGTTTTTTTCCCTGGAATTCATTTCTATTCTCATAGAGTTGTGGTCAGAAAAGATGCTTGATATGATTTAAATTTTCTTAAATTTACTGAGGCTTGATTTGTGACCCAAGATGTGATCTATCCTGGAGAATGTTCCATGCGCACTTGAGAAGAAAGTGTAATCTGCTGTTTTGGATGCAATGTCCTATAAATATCAATTAAATCTATCTGGTCTATTGTGTCATTTAAAGCTTCTGTTTCCTTATTTATTTTCATTTTGGATGATCTGTCCATTGATGTAAGTGAGGTGTTAAAGTCCCCCACTATTATTGTGTTACTGTTGATTTTCTCTTTTATAGCTGTTACCAGTTGCCTTATGTATTGAGGTGCTCCTATGTTGGGTGCATATATATTTATAATTGTTATATCTTCTTCTTAGATTGATCCCTTGATCATTATGTAGTGTCCTTCCTTGTCTCTTGTAACATTCTTTATTTTAAAGTCTATTTTATCCGATATGAGAATTGCTACTCCAGCTTTCTTTTGATTTCCATTTGCATGGAATATCTTTTTCCATCCCCTCATTTTCAGTCTGTATGTGTCCCTAGGTCTGAAGTGGGTCTCTTGTAGACAGCATATATATGGGTCCTGTTTTTTTTATCCATTCAGCAAGACTGTGTCTTTTGGTTGGAACATTTAATCCATTTACATTTAAGGTAATTATCGATATGTATGTTCCTATGACCATTTTCTTAGTTGTTCTGGATTTGTTTTTGTAGGTCCTTTTCTTCTCTTGTGTTTCCCACTTAGAGAAGTTCCTTTAGCATTTGTTGTAGAGCTGGTTTGGTGGTGCTGAATTCTCTTAGCTTTTGCTTGTCTGTAAAGCTTTTGATTTCTCCATCGAATCTGAATGAGATCCTTGCTGGGTAGATTAATCTTGCTTGTAGGTTCTTCCCTTTCATCACTTTAAGTATATCATGCCACTCCCTTCTGGCCTGTAGAGTTTTTGCTGAGAAATCAGCTGTTAACCTCATGGGAGTTCCCGTGTATGTTGTTTGTTGTTTTTCCCTTGCTGCTTTCAATAATTTTTCATTGTCTTTAATTTTTGCCAGTTTGATTACTATGTGTCTCGGAGTGTTTCTCCTTGGGTTCACCCTGTATGGGACTCTGTGCTTCCTGGCCTTGGGTGGCTATTTCCTTTCCCATGTCAGGGAAGTTTTCAACTATAATCTCTTCAAATATTTTCTCGTGTCCTTTCTCTCTCTCTTCTCCCTCTGGGACCCCTATAATACGAATGTTGTTGCATTTAATGTTGGCCCAGAGGTCTCTTAGGCTGTCTTCATTTCTTTTCATTCTTTTTTCTTTATTCTGTTCTGCGGCAGTGAATTCCACCAATTCTGTCTTCCATGTCACTTATCCGTTCTTCTGCCTCAGTTATTCTGCTATTGATTCCTTCTAGTGTAGTTTTCATTTCAGTTTTTGTATTGTTCATCTCTATTTGTTTGTTCTTTAATTCTTCTAGGTCTTTGTTAAACAATTCTTGCAGCTTCTCGATCTTTGCCTCCATTCTTTTTCCAAGGTACTGGATCATCTCCACCATTATTATTCTAAATTCTTTTTCTAGAAGGTTGCCTATCTCCACTCAATTTAGTTTTTTTTTCTGGGGCTTTATCTTGTTCCTTCATCTGGTACATAGCCCTTTGCCTTTTCATCTTATCTATCTTTCTGGGAATGTGTTTTTTGTTCCATAAGCTGCAGGATTGTAGTTCTTCTTGCTTCTGCTGTCTGCCCTCTTGTGGATGAGGCTATCTAGGAGGCTTGTGCAAGTTTCCTCATTCAGGGGACTGGTGGTGGGTAGAGCTGGCTGTTGCTCTGGTGGGCAGAGCTCAGTAAAACTTTAATCCACTTGACTGCTGATGGGTGGGGCTGGGTTCCCTCCCTGTTGGTTGTTTGGCCTGAGACGACCCAACACTGGCGCTTACCCAGGCTCTTTGGTGAGGCTAATGGCGGATTCTGGGAGGGCTCATGCCAAGGAGTACTTCCCAGAACTTCTGTTGCCAGTGTCCTTGTCCTCACAGTGGGACAGATCCACCCCCCCACCTCTGCAAGAGACCCTCCAACACTAGCAGGTAGGTCTGGTTCAACCTCCTATGGGGTCACTGCTCCTTCCCCTGGGTCCCAGTGCACACACTACTTTGTGTGTGCCCTCCAAGAGTGGAGTCTCTGTTTCCCCCAGTCCTGTCAAAGTCCTGCAATCAAATCCCACTAGCCTTCAAAGTCTGATTCTCTAGGAATTCCTCCTTCCGTTGTCGGAACCCCAGGTTGGGAAGCCTGACGTGGGGCTCAGAACCTTCACTCCAGTGGGTGGACTTCCGTGGTATAAGTGTTCTCCAGTTTGTGAGTCACCCACCAAGCAGTTATGGGATTTGATTTTATTGTGAATGCACCCCTGCTACCGTCTCATTGCAGCTTTTCCTTTGTCTTTGGATGTGGGGTATCTTTTTTGGTGAATTCCAGTGACTTCCTCTTGATGATTGTTTAGCAGTTAGTTGTGATTCCGGTGTTCTCCTAAAGAGATGTGTTTTTGATCATATAACTTCATGCAAAGACAGGGCTATAGAACATTGAAGAATGATACTGTGAACTTTTGGCCAATGGTTTCAAACATGACAATGCATCAGAATCACCTGAAGAGGGAGTTCCCTGGTGATATAGTGGTTAGGATTCTGGGCTTTCAGTGCTGGGGTCTGGGTTCAATCCCTGGTCCAGGAAGATTCCACGTGCCACGGAGCAACTGAGCCCGTGTGACACAACTACTGAGCCTGTGCTCTAGAGCCCATGAGCCGCAACTACTGAGCTCATGCACCTAGAGCCCATGCTCCGCAACAAGAGAAGCCACTGCAATGAGAAGCCCATGCACCACAATGAAGAGTAGCCCCAGCTCGCCGCAACTAGAGAAAGCCCACGTGCAGCGACAGAGACCCAATGCAGCCAAAAATAAATAAATAAATAACTTAATTTTTAAAAAAAAGTATGCAATGGCTACATACTCTAGCAATGTAAATACAGTACAACTATTTTTACAAATGAAGGAAATGGGGGAAAGCATGCAGAAAAATAATTTTCTTAACTGTTTTCATAATCCTTTTGGTGGGACCATCCAATTTGTGGTCTTAAAATACTATTGATATTTCCCACTACAAGATACCAGGACTTCTTAGATAAATGGCTGACTCTAGGTTTAGGGAAGAAATGTAAAGCCTGAAACATTTTGACATACCAGATAATGAGGAAGTATCACATGCTATTAGGACCAGGCCAAAAGAATGCAGATGTCAACTTGAGGAGGCTCATATTAGTCAAAAATAAGACAATTTGATCATCAATAAAAAAAATAATAGCTTCAATGGATTGAAGCACATCAAATATATTTATCCATGAATTGATAATCCTTTTTTTTTAACATCTTTATTGGAGTTCAATTGCTTTACAGTGTTGTGTTAGTTTCTGTTGTATAACAAAGTGAATCAGCTATATGCATAATTATATCCCCATATCTCCTCCCACTTGTGTCTCCCTCCCACCCTGCTTATCCCACACCTCTAGGTGGTCACTATAGCCACTATGGAGAACAGTATGGAGGGTCTTTAAAAAACTAAAAATAGAAGTACCATATGACCCAGCAATCCCACTGCTGGGCATATACCCTGAGAAAACCATAATTCAAAAAGAGTCATGTACCACAATGTTCATTGCAGCACTATTTACAACAGCCAGGACATAGAAGCAACCTAAGTGTCCATCAACAGATGAATGGTTAAAGAAGATGTGGCACATATATACAATGGAATATTACTCAGCAATAAAAAGAAATGAAATTGAGTTATTTGTAGTGAGGTGGATTGACCTAAAGTCTGTCATACAGAGTGAATGATCCATTTTTTAAGAAGTTAATCTTAGAATAATAATAAGTGTGGTAGATAAAGATGACCACAAATTCTTTGTTATTCTTCCCAGTTAGAAGTGAAAGCTAATTCTCTTCCCTTGGTATGGGCTGGCTTTAGCAACTTGCCTGAGAGATAGAATGCGGTGGAAATTACATTCTGGGACTTCAAAGCCTAGGTCAAAATAAGATTTACAGCTTTCATCTTGTCCTCTTAGAACATTCTCTGGGAGCCCTGAGTTGTCACTAATAAGACAGTTCTAGTTGACAGTCCTAGCTGAGCCTAGCCTCCCAGCCATCCTGACTATCATCAGACATGTACTCATATACACAGCACCCTGGATCTCTCAAACCAGCTCATCTACAGCTGAATACCACCAAGTGACCTTAGTTGATGCCACATGGAGCAAAAGAATCACACAGCCAAAACCTGCTCAAATTCCTGACCTACAAAATCATGTGATATAATAAAATAGCTTGTTATGCATAACCGGAACATATTTTTACACCTGGAAAGTAGAGTTCTGCAGTAACAAAAACCTAAAATATGTAAAAACATTGGTTTTGGGATTAGGTGGTGGGAAGAAGCTGGAAGAGCTTCAAGGGGACTAGCAGTGACAGCTAAAGGGTCTGGGAAGACTGTAGGTGAGGACTTAAAGGAGAGTGAGAAAAACGCTAATGGAGTTTGGAAAAGGGGGGACCCTTATATGATGGCAGGAAGTTTGACAATATTACAGCCTTCAGTAATTTGGAATATAGAAGAAAAAGGAACTAAAAGAAGAACTGTTTGGTTTTTAAGAAGAATTTAGTGGGCAAAAAAAGATCTAGGACTTTCTATGTTTAAATAAAACTGTTTCTCATCTCTAATCTCTCCCAGCAAAATATTCTCAAGTTAGACATGGCTTCAGGGCAAAAATCAGATCTGGAGCCCTACAAGTAAAGCACGGCCTCAATAAAGATGTCAATTGTGGCTCCAAAATTCTTTGGTGAGACCTCCAAAACATTTAAGGGTATGCCTAGTAGAGTCTCTAGGAATCATACAGGTATGCCTCTTAGACCCTCTCTGCTAGACAATCTGGTCTCCAGGAATCTTAAGGGTGTGCCTCATAGCAATTTTCAGCTAAATAACAGGCTTCTATTTTAAAGTCACTGTCCCACAGCACCCAGACATTCAGCTCAACATTGAGAAGGGCAAATTTTTGGAATAAAATGGGGACATTTCTTTTGTCTAATTAAGTGGATTGTAATTTGATACACAGGAAGCCCACAAATTGCTTTAAGAAAGTGTATCAGCTTCAAATAAAAGGCGCAAAGACAATCCAAAAGAAAAAGAGGAATTTGATTCCCAAACTTCTACTAGCAGGAATCAGACTGGGAAGGTTGTTACTTTGCAAATAAAAAGGAAAAGAAAGAATGACTCAGTGTGAAAACAAAAGCCCAGAGGTCCATGCCAAGAACTACAGAGAATCATTTCTAGGGAAAAGGATTGGGCCATGATCACTGAACTGGTGACATCTGCCCAGCTGGAATTCAGAATTGCCATAGACTTTCTTGGCTATGCACTCCCTGTTTTACCCCTTTGTGAATGGAAATGTATATTGTAGGTATCTTATACCTTTGCTACCATCATATGTTAGGTATATGGGGAGGGGTTAAGGGTGGGAGAAGGTTAGATAAACTTGTCTCTAATTCACAGAACTTCAGATCGAAAGGAACTATGCTACACCTGAGAAATCACACACAAGTAACTTCATTAGCATCTGGATCTGATTTAGATAACGTCTTAGTTCAGGCTGTTATAGCAAATTACCATATACTGGGTGGCTTAAACAACAAACATTTATTTCGCACAGTTCTGGAGGCTACGAAGTCTAAGATCAAGGTGCTGGCAGATTTGGTTCTCATAAGAACCCACTTTCTGGTTTGTAGATGGCCATCTTCTAGCTGTTTCATAACATGGCAGAGAGCAGAGAGAGAAAAGGCAAGCTCTCTAGTGCCTCTTCTTATAAGGGCATGAATCCCATTCATGAGGGCTCCACCCTCATGACCTAATTACCCCCCAAAAGCCCACATCCTAATACCATCACATTGGGGGATAGGATTTCAGCATAAGAATTTCAGAGGAAACACAAACATTCAGTCCTTAACAGACAATGAGTATTAGGATTCAAAGAAGAGGCCATAATGAGATGAGAGTTTGTGGGAATTGGGAAGAAGATAACTCTCTTTTGCACCTAGTAGAAATGTAGGAATGTAGCCTGAAGTAAATTATGTGTAGCCACAAACTGCATTGAAAGGTGGCATCTCATGTCCTTCCTCTTGAAGCTGGGCTCGCTTTAGTAGCTTGCTTGGTCAAAGAATGCAGTAAAAGTGACTTCTTAGGATTTCTTATGACTTAGAAGCCTTAAGGCTTCCACCTGGCCCTTTTGAAACGTTTTGCTGGTAGACCTGAACTGTCATACATGGAAATCCAACTACTCTGAGACCTTTCTGCTAGAGACGCAAAAGGTAGGCTCTCCAGATGACAGTCCTAGCTAAGCCTAGTCTTGCAACCATCCCCATCAATGCATCAGACACAGGAATGACTGTCCAGAGCTGTAGACTGGAGACAAAGATTCCTATCTCACTCTGTTCTTTAAAAGATTAGGTAACAGGGGCTTCCCTGGTGGCGCAGTGGTTGACAGTCCGCCTGCTGATGCAGGGGACACGGGTTCGTGCCTCAGTCCGGGAGGATCCCACATGCCGCGGAGCGGCTGGGCCCGTGAGCCATGGCCGCTGAGCCTGAGCGTCCAGAGCCTGTGCTCCACAACGGGAGAGGCCGCAACAGTGAGAGGCCCGTGTACCGCAAAAAAAAAAAAAAAAAAAAAGATTAGGTAACAGGCTAAGTGAAGACACTATGAAACTTCACAAGTACTATAAATTCTATAAAGTAGAATACCCAATCTGTACATCCATAAAGTGACAAACACACATCTCCGTAATCTACACATTCTCCAAGTCTATGAATGACTCGCACCCTTTTCCACCAAGTCCACACACGATGGACCTGCCACAGTTTTCTTCCTTACATTCTGGCCACCCTGCTGTGCACTGACCTCCAACTACAGACTTGGAGTCTATAGCCAAGTCAACACTGAAAGGTAATTTATTTTTACATACAAGGGGCAAGCATTCATCCACATCCATCACACCTTTGCAAACCATCAGGCTTTTCTTTCTCACGTATGAACTTCCAAAAATCTTTACCTAGACATGGTATTGATTTTAACCTCAATCCATAAAGACTAGAAACACTTCAAAATCTTCTCATTCCCCTCCATGGAAGCATTTAAATAAATTTCCACACACTAAGAGTTGGATTTTTTAACCATATCTCAAGAGAAAGTAAAAGACCATTTAAGACAGATTTCACAAATTCATTATTTTTTTAATTGAGACTTAATGTAAATACTCCTCTAAATTGTTACCATTATATCTAAAGTAACGCAATACCATTTTCTTCCCTTTGGATTTAGAACTTTCAAATATGTATACATGGCTACAATAACCTCTCTTTAGTCATGGGCTCCCTAACTATTTTTAGCTTTTTCAGTCTTGACATTCTTCAGCCCAGCTCATTTTTTAAAAAACAATTTTGTTTTGCTTTCATCTGTGATACAATGACAGTTGGAACCTAAAGCAGTATTCCAGGTGTGTCCTGAGTTAGTTGTCCTTTATAAAGTATTTTTTTCTTCTGGCCAGTCAATTTTATGATAAATTTAAGTTAGGAAAGTTTCAGCAAGTTCAGCTAGAAAAAGGACAAATTGTTATAAATGGAGGATATTCATACAAACTGTGCAGTTTCCTTTGATTTTTCTAGCTCCCTTTTCATAGCCTCAGCCAAAAAGTTACTGGATCTGAAAATCTTGTTAAATTCTCCCAGTTAAATCAATAGACATTAGCAACAATAAGATAAAATATAATAATCCTTTAAAAATAAAAGGCTTACAGCATTGACTGATTCTAGTGAATACTTATGGACAATTGGAAGTAAACCCAATCTTACTCTCCTTTTTTCTTTCTAATAATGATTACATTGTTGTCACTTTTTATGTAAACTTGAGTTTTCATACAAGTAAAAGCTTTCCTTTGGTAAAATATTTTATTCCTGGATTTTTAGTTCTATCTTGTTAGTGGATGCTTCCTTCAGTATTTTGAGTGCATTTTCCATTTTAACAACATATGCATATTAAGATCTAGAACATTGATATCTTAACAAATTAACATTGAGGACCCAGATACCCACACAGATTGCACAGATGAACCTTCAGCCTAACCCTCATAGTGCCTGGAATGGTTTCATTTTTATGTTTGGCATATGAACAGCTTTCTACCCACACAGCAATGATCATATCCATGCAATTTTGAATTTGGAATGTGTTCATGAGATCCTATAGCCAGAACTTTCCCATATTCAAAGCACAGTAGAACTACAGTCTATTCATATAAAACTTTCAAAATGTTATTAAATAATTTGAAAAATGATTAAAGCATAAAAATGGCAAATTATTCTCCATACTTACTGTTCAATTAAATCTGTTGAAATCAATTCAGCAAGTAAGTATTAAATGCCAGAAATTTAATGATGAAAAACACAATCCTTAGTACCTAACGAAGCCCTTATATCTTTACTACCATTAGGGTGACCCCCACTCTTTCGGTAGACTTTAAATTGGTAAAGATATAACTCATTTGACCAACTTGTGTATGCAACTGTTAAAGCAGACCTTCAGTGGCAATCTTTGTTTTATATCACTTCTGTGAAATAATATGAAATAATAAAGGCATCTCAATATTTACTTTGGGTCCAGGCATGTCAGATATGGTAATCAATCATTTTATAAAGGTTACTTTTCCTTCATGAGTTTTAATATTCTCAGCTGTAAGAGGAAGGGATTGGGCCAGATGATGTCTAAGACCGCTTCCAGTTTTAGGGTACTTGGATTCTGTTTGTCTGGTAAGAAGGAGCGTTACCTGGACTAGATAGATGCTCTGTGCATTGTAACAATATCTGAAATACTGATTGGATTTGGGGGACATTAGAGTTTAAAGGCCATAGCAAGATCTTTTGAGGGCCTGTCGCATTTGTGGTCAAGTTTTGCTAAAGCTGATAGTTGATCTGGGAGACTGATTCTTTTCCACTCAGAGGAATGTACAGACTGGCACCAGTTGTCAGTCTGCTCCTGAGAGCCTTGCTTGGCCTTGCACTCTTGGGTCAGACGAATGTACATGGTATCTGAACTGGTGGCAACTCCTTCCCTGTCCCTAAAATTCTTCTCTCAAGAAAGGTTAAATATCTCCATGAAGCCTTCCATGATCTCTCCAGATAGGGGTCCCTCCCTCCCTGATCACTATTCTAACTTCAATGTATCTGTGGTTACGCTCATACTATATTACCATTATTTATTATCTTCTCATATATTAAACCATCAGCTTCTTCAGGGTAAGGATCATGTCTTATTTATCTTTGTATCTGACACAAGAGCCTATCACACAGGAGATGTTCAAATAACAGTAACAGCCAACATTTATAGAGTATTTATTAAGTGGCAGACATTTTATAAATAACAGCTTTTAACCCTAGGACAGCAACCCTATGAAGTATATACTGTTACTATCATCACTACATTACAGATGAAGAAACTGAGTCAAAAGGTTAAGTAACTTGTCCACAGCTACACACAGCTAGACAGTGACAGATATGAATATGAATCCAAAGAGTCTGGCTCCAAAGTCTGTGCTATTAACTATTATGTAGTGGTTAACTATTACATGATAGTATCTTTCAGTATGTTACTGTGATATATATTATCACTCAAATTATTCTTCCCCTCCTTCTAAGACAAGGCTTATTGTTTCTAGGCTGGGCCTCCAGATGACATATGGAAGTTACATATAGAATTATATGAAGTAGAATCACATATTTTTTTTTCGGCTGCACTGCACAGCTTGTGGGATCTTAGTTCCCTAACCAGGGATTGAACCCGGGCCCTAGGCCCCTAGGCAGTGAAAGCAAAGAGTCCTAACCCCTGGACCGCCAGGGAATTCCCAGAACTGTATTTTTAAAAATAGCTACAACTCCATTTGGGATAGGTTAACTGAAACAAACAAAATAGCAAAAAGACAAAGCACGAGGAATAGATTTTTTGGTGCTTGCTACTGGGAGAAAATGACCACAAAGGCAGAACCTGCAAGCATCATCTTCTATAATGGAAGTATTCACAGAGTTGACAAACATAAACAGGGTCCCATGTGGATGGAACATGACATCTTCCAATACTGCCACCCCAAGGTATAGCCATTAACTAGTCTGGGATATCCAGGTAAGGGCACTGGCAGAGTCCCAGTCAAAACTAGAGGAGCACCAAGCAACAGTTCTGGATCCATACTTGGGGCCAACACCTAGGAAGCTCCACTCCAGCAAGGCCTAAGGAGTGGTCACAAAGTCAATGCTTTTAAGGGGATAGGGAAGCTAACAAGATTGAAGGATATCTTGTTAGGAAAACATTTTAAAACACTGGGATAAAAGAAAATATTTCATTTCTCTCTTAACTCCACTACCTTAAAAAAAAAATAATAACCGTGAGAAAAAGAGGAAATGGTGGGAACTATGGGGAACTAATGGGAGAAACATACACCGTTCCAGGCATTAGTTGCCAAATCTTTCAATTTTTCATGGGACATCAGAAATCCAGATTTTAACATGAAAGCTTTCAATTCTGAAAATATTAGCAACTGATTCAAATAAAACACACACACGATGCCAATAAACTCTAGATGTGGCAAACAAAATATAAATGCAGGTCAGGCTTGGCCCATGGCCCACCAGTTTGCAACCTTGGAATAGAGGTTCTGAGTTCCCTGACATTTAGAAAACAGGAAACAACTACATGGGCAAATATGGTTACTTGTGGTCAGAAATAAAAACAGAGAATAGAATTCAGCAAGTTAGACAAGGTGAGGAGAAGCAAAGGAATCCTGGACATGAAAGAGGGAGAGAGCCCAGAAGCTAGGAAGTTCAGTGGGTTAAGACAATGGTACCAGAAATCCAAACCACAAAGAGCAACCTGAGCCAGGGGATGTTTTGCCCAATCGAGCCCCTACTTCTTGCTGTAAGCTGAAGCTGGGAGAGGGTGGTAACCATCTCTGGAACCACAGTTCGCACAAGGAAGTGAATGCAGGTGGCTGGAAGAGAAGCCCTCTCCCTGCAGGTGTGCTCTGATGCTTCTGGAACAGGGACAGTCCGGTTGGGATTCTAGGGAGATTCTTCGGGTAAGGGTCCCTGAACTTTCCATTCTAAATACGAAGCACACCTCAGAGACAAGAAGGTTAAGCCCTCCTGTATTTCAGAGCCTCCCTTGTCTGCCAGGGCTCCTCGAGTGTTCGACAAATAAAGCACATTTCGCTATGACACCAATGAACAGCGCTGGTCCCAAGCAACAACATTCAGGCCGATTCCTCAAATGTCAGTTTGCACAATCTGCCCTCTTTCTTGTAGACCACCCAGTCTTCTTATAATGATTCTACATTGTCTCATTTATTTTCTTCATGGCAGCAGAGATCCCAATTTCCTTAGTTAAATTTCATTCCCTCCCTTATGCAACTGCTGACTTATTTGTAATTCCCTGGCTCTCTATTAGTTCAGGACGAATTTTTAAATCTCTAATCATCTGAGAAATACAGTAGAAGTGATAAAGTCTTACTTTTCTATTCAGAGAAAAGTGAGAAGCAAAAAAAAAAAAAAAAAAGAAAAGGGAGAGAAAAAATTAAGTACAAAGAGATTAGAGGGGAAAAGAAACAAAGAAGGGAGATGTTACATATAGGTAGTTCATAGTTCATAGTGTCCTTTTTGCTGAGTGTTTTGAAAGAAATGGACAAGAAAACAGTCTTAATGAATTTACCCTATCATTTGGTGCAGCCCATGTTATTGCATTATTGTAATGAAAAACACATCAGAATATGTCTAGACACATGACATACTCCTGGTAGAGAGTTCCCTGAACTTCAAAAAAATTGTGGTTCAATTTCCTTCTGGGAAACGCTCCAATGGCAACATTTCAGGTTCTTGAAAGGCTCTTCAGAATGACCGCCTAAGGGGAGGCCACCTCCACACGAAGACTGAAAGCACCAGGGCACAGTAAGGGCTGGCAGAGCCTTCCATGGGAAAATGGTCCGAACACCATGGCCCCCCTGTAGAAACCCCATGTACAATAATCCACTGATAGCTCTTGCCATGTACAGAGTAGCTGTGACAGTCTAAATAAAACACTAAAAAGAACCTGTAAACAGAACAGAAGTAATGAAATACTTTGTTTTGGTGATTCTTTAATTTTAACTACATATGGATTAAACAAATCCAATTGGTATAACTTTCACCAATGTGTTGATTTAAACCAAATTCTATAGACACTGAAAGTCAGGAAAGGAAAACAATACCACATCCCCATGGTACACTACCTATTATAGGGTAAATGATGCTACGCCTGTGTTCTCACAGAAAAGTCAGGAGAATAGGTCCTAAATGGCAGTCATCATTCTTATACTATAATTCCAGCTGTGCCACTCCCAGACTTAAATCTCTAAATGCCTAAAGCTGAGCAAACCACATAATCTACTCTCATATATTTGTAAAACAAAGATTATAAAACAAAACAAAAAGGACCCTCTATTCAATCCAACTCCTAGAATTTTCTGGGATGTTTCTCTAGATGTTATCACATACAGGACAGAGGATTTGAGAGGTATGGGGATGCTCCCTGTCTATACTCAACAGGTCAAAAAGTATTTTTTGAGAAATGAATGGCCCACCAGCGTGAATACAATAGTCTTTAAGGAGTCAACAATCAAGATTGGGAAAGAGGAGTAACCCTTGTGAAATAATCAAGAAGCATGACAAAACTGAATATAATTAAATGCAGAATGTTGAGGGTTCAGATAAGTTTATAGGAGTCTGGTTAATGGGCTGGATAATAGAGAGGGTAGCTAAGCAGAGGTGGAATTTTAGTTGGGCCTTGAACCCTGAGTAGATACAAAGAAAGGCATACTGGAATGGGAAAATTTGTGCAAAGGCACAAATTGGGGAATTTGTTATGTAGGGAGGGCTAGGAGCAGCAATTACTCCTAGGATTTCGGGACACTTCAGCTCTACTGGCACTTACTGGAAAGGTGACAGATGAATCAGGCTAGAAGGAGCCAAATTTTGAAGTCTTAAAAGCAGGCCTAGTGAAAGTAAAATCCTTCTCCAGAGAATTTAGTCCTCGATGCAATAGCTAACCCAAAAGAAGTTTGCCTTACCCTAAAGAGCAGCCCATGTGTTGCTCAATACACACAAGAGTCGCATACAACAATCAAGTCTCAAAACCAGAACGCAAGCCAACGAAGACCTTTCCTGAAACCACCTCCACTTGTGCCATTAAGAGTCACCACCTAACTTTCTAGTACTGGAGTTGTTTGAACTATGACTTCTATCTGGATCTTCTTCCCTAGCCTGTATCTCTGAACAACTGTGAATTATAAATCCCCAAACATTCCAAATTTGCTTCTGTTTGGCTAGATAAACCAGATTGTATCCTTTCAGGACTCACAGTATTTCTACCACCATTGCTACCACCATCACCAACACCCCATTCTATAAATTAACCTGCTTGGGTACCCTGGCCTAGTATACTAGTATACTGCACTGGTCATTCTGTCCCATAGCCTATCTCAATTCCAGGGTGACAAAAAAGTTCTGTCAACAAATAGTTATTAGACACCTACTATGTGACAGACACTATACTAAGCACTGGGAACACAAAGACAAATAAGACACACCAGTTCTCAAAGAGTACGGTCCAGAGGAAAGTTGGATCTGCTTTCATTCACTCATTTGACAAACATCTATTATGGGCCTATTATCTACCAGTCACAATACGAGGTCCTGAGGATACAAAAATGAACAAGATATGGTACCTGCTCCCAAAGAACTCATAGTCTCTTTGGGAAAGACAGACAGGAAGGCAAACTGGAGTAAGAGAATAATCTATTGTAGCTTGGGAGAGGGATTTGTTCAGGGAAGTCTTTATGAAGGAGGTGACACTTGAACTGATGAAGAAAAACACTCAATGTAGAGATTATAGCATGGGGGAATATTGCAGCTTAGGTTATTCAAACCAGTCTTCCCACTGAAAACAATATTAGATAATGCAGAAAAACATCTTAAACCCATTAAAAAGCTGATGAGTATACAATAACCAGGCTAAAATCTAAGTGAAGCAGGAACTCAGAGAGGTGAGCAGAGCTCTGGAGTTGCTTTTGCTCCAGGACATTTGTCAATTAGGTAACTCTGAGTTTTTATTTGTAGACCTCTTGGGGTGAGGAGAAATGAAATCAAAGCTCAGGTCCTTTAAGGTGGGGAGACAAATCAAAGAAATGCCTACATTCTGCTGTTTCCCCAAATGGCTATATCCTCAAAGGAAAGGGTGAACTACAAGTAAATGTACCCTATCCCATCCCCAACCCCAGAGGACTATAAAGAAACATGTCTTTGCTGAGCAGACTGGGGGGAAAGTCCCTGAGAAGTTGCAACCATAAGATGACCCTTGAATAAATGTGAAGACCAAATTCACATCACTTAAAGAAAGGTACCATGAGCAAGAACCAGCAGAAACAGTAAAGTGCAAAAATAGATTTTCAAAGACTTTAGACATTAAATAATTAGACATATATTATAAAACAGTTATTCCTACTAGTATATTGAAAGAAATAAGGAAAATGTAGAATAAAGTTTAAAAGGGAAAGGAAAATATCAAAATGTACCCTTAGAAAATTTGAAAAGAATAGATCTTTTACTATTGAAAAATAAAATTAATTTAAAATGTTTTTGCAACAATTGCAGTAAAGATTAGATCAGGCAAGAATCATTAGTGATTGCTAAATCTCGGGGGAGATTTTGATAAAAAGCAATCTATTTGGGTTTACTGTTTTTGTCTGTTTGTTTTTGCATGCACAGCTAACTTATTTACTTGATTGTATTATCTTCTCCAGACATAGGGTTTAGTTTTTAATTGATGTTAGAACACTTAACATGAGATTTACCCTCTTAATTTTTAAGTCTACAATATGATATAATTAGCTGTAGGCACAATGTTGTACAGCAGATCTCTAGAACTTATTAATCCTGCATAACTTAAATCTTATACCCACTGAACAGCAACTCCCCATTTACCCCTCCCAGAGGGAGGATATTTGTATGATCTTAAAGTGTTACCCCACAAACTACTTATTAGTTGCAAGAGAGGGGAAAAAGTCATTATACAGTGGAGAAATCAGATAAATTAACTGATTGATCAAAATTACTATCACCACCTACAGATATGATACCCTGAGAAAGACACAGCATCACAGATGTAGTATTCTTGCCAAGAATGCATAACCTGACTCTAATCATGAGGGAACATCAGACAAACCCCAAGTTAGGAATACTCTATAAAAGGTGGGCATGGGGCTATAGTCTTCTAAAATATAAATATCATAAAAGACAAAGAAAGGCTAAGGAAATGTTCCAGGTTAAAGGAGGCTTAACAGACATGACAAGTGAATACAATACCTGACTCTAGACTGAACACTAAAGTGGAGGGGGAAAAAATGCTATAAAAAAACACTCTAGAGTCAACTGAAAAATGTAATACAGCAGGAGATTAGACAAAAGCCCTGTACCAATACTTTCTAATTGTTGAATTTAAATTAACCATGTAAAAATTTATTGAAATTGATAACTTTACTATAGTTACATGAAAACACCCTTATTCTTCATAAATAAACAGTGAAGTAATTGGGGTAAAGGCCCATGATGAATGTAACTTACCCCCAAATGCTTCAGAAAAAAATTATTTACATATATACACATACATATATGTATAACTGTATAAAAGTTATTACCTATAATTTATATAATATATAAAATTATACATAAACAGAGCACAAATGACGAAACAAATGGAGTAAAATCTTGATAATAAGCCTATCTGGGCAAAGAGTTTACAGATGTTCTTTGCACTGTTTTTATTCTTTCAACTTATTCATATGTTTTAAATGTTTGAAGGTTATTTTTAAATGAAAAGGTTAAAAATGAATCTCAATGAATGGATACAACTGCAATCTAGACATAGATAAGGGGAAAATTAGTACACTAGAAAGTAGGGAAAAGGAAATTTTTCAGAATGCATCATAGTGGAAAAAAATGGAACTATAAGAGAGGTTAGGATACATGGGCTAAGGAATAAGGGCAAACATACGTTTAATTGGAGTTCCAGAAAGAGAGGAGAAAAATAATGAGGCAGGAACAGGGACAAAATTGAAGAAGTAATGACTGACATTTTTTTAGAAGTGATAAAAGCCACCAATCCAAATTCATGAATCACAATGAATAAAATAAAATAAAATAAAATACACCTAAAGGAACATCATAGTAAAACTGCATTACACCAAAAAAGTGAAAGTAGACAGAGGAAAAAAGAACAGATTACTTCCAAAAGAGCAGCAATTTGACAGCTGACTTCACAAAAACAAAACTGAAATTCAAAAGACAGTGGAATTACAATACAACTTCAATGTGTTGAGAGAAAAGCCCCAACATAGAATTCTAGATACAGCAAAAGTATCTTTATTATAAAGATGTTTTCAGGCAAATAAAGAGATTTTTTCCTCCAGTAGACCGAAGATAAAGGAATTTTAAAAGAATATACTTCAAGGAAAGTAATCTTAGAGGGCATTTGTTTGCATACAACCTATGACTGATTTCATGCTACAACAATAGTTGTATAGCCCATGAAGTCTAAAACATTTGCTACCTGGTGCCTTACAGAAAAAGTTTCCAAACCTTTGGCTTGAACATGGGCAGGCACAGGAGAGGCACAGGCTCATAAGTCACTATGCTGTGGACAGAAACATACAGACAATGCAAAGTCTTCAAAGGATTTTAAGCAGGAGAAAGGTCACTCTAGCTGCCATGTGGTAAAAGGAATAGAGGAGATCAGACATTAGGAGATTTTTTTTTTTTTTTGGTGTAGGCGGGCCTCTCACTGTTGTGGCCTCTCCCGTTGCAGAGCACAGGCTCCGGATGCGCATGGCTCACGGGCCCAGCTGCTCCGCAGCATGTGGGATCTTCCCGGACCGGGGCACGAACCCGTGTCCCCTGCATCGGCAGGCGGACTCTCAACCACTGCGCCACCAGGGAAGCCCAGGAGATTTTTTTTGTGATGTTGATTAAAGTGCTTTCTCTGAGACCAGTCTCCTTGTCTATAAAGTAGGAGTGATAATTCACACAGAGTTCTTTGTGGGCCAAATAAAATAATGTGTAATAAAGTATGTCTTAAACTGTAAAAGCACTATAACAAATTAAGATATGATGATTTTACCTGCAGTAGATTTTCATTAAATGAACGTGTCAGAAAGAGTTATATATGTTTTGCTCTTTCAGTTTTGGTTGCATTCTTTGATATTAATATATCTTGTATATTTGTATCACATAGCTATACTGAAATCATTTAGTACTATCAAATTTTAGATGTGATTTAACTGTGTTAATTGATTTAAAGTCATTAGTTACTTGCCTGGAAAAATGCTTCCAGATGCTAATATTCAGTGTAATTTATTTGCCTGTTCAGTTACAAATGATGGTCCTCAGTTGAAAAATATATTGGATAGGCATTGACTTCTTATTGACACCTAGTAGGTATACCCCATGTAAAAGACATAAAAAGGCCATAACGAAATAGTACAGCCGAAAAAGAGCTATAAACACAGTGTTACATTTTCCTATAATTTTTGAGACTACCAAAACATTAGGAGCTAAATCAAGCAATTCAAGTCTTTTAAAAAAAACTTAAGGTACTTCTCATATAACTTTTTATAATACTTAACTGTATGATCATATTAGTTGATCATTTTTTGAGACTCAAGGATATGGTTTTCAAGAGCATCTATATTTATCCATCATCTCATAAGATAAAGTGCTGAGAGCATAACTTGGTTGTGAGTATCAGTGGCAATAATAGATTATACCCTCATAATTTTTACATGCCTCTGTCCCTCATGCGTGTACAAATATGTGCTTATGAACACATGTGGAGATGTCCTTTTAAAACATGCCAGCAAACTGGTGAAAGAAAAAATACATTATTATCATCAATGAAGACAGAAGGTGAGAAACAGTACCACATGCATCCTAATAGAACTGCAGGCTGTTTTAATTTAAATTGGTTTCAGCCTTCTTTGTTGAAAACAGAAGTAAATCATGTAAGGAACTAATTCATACTGGGAGAGACAACAAAGAAGGCCAATAAAATTTATTTGCAAAAAAATTACTACAAAAATATTTCTACCACATTTCCAGTTTTGTTTTAAATAAAAGAATAGAGGCCCCCTTCCAGGAACATTTTAAAAGGATAGAGCTTAAAGGAAATTTTCACTTCTTTTTTTATATATATAGCTGGGTCTCACTTATTATGCATTAATTGCAGACAAAACCTTGGTTCTCTGCAGAAAGAGGCTTGACACAAGCAACATGGTGGTCTATGAAACAGAAGGTTACATGATCCCTAATTCTGCCTGTGTCCAACATATGCACATTATTGTTCGCTCCTCTGATAACAAAGATCAGATGCTCCTAGTGTACAAAGTACACTCTTTCACAGAGGCTTTCCACCACTAATGTCCTAGAATTCACATGCAGTTATTTTATTTACATGTCTTTGGAACCTGGATAATTTAATGAGTCCAGTTTTTCCCACATTTTTGCAGTTGTCTTACCTGCCTAATCCAACTGTAATATATATCTTCCCCACGGCCCATTCAGCATGATATTCCTTCTTTGATGGGCATACCAAGGGACATATAATAGAAGAGTATGTCTGATCTCCTTCAAGAGTTGTGGACATACCCCAAAGTGTCATTGTTTCCCCAATCTGTTATTCATGAGCTTATCTAAACTTTTAATAAATCTGTTTATATTTTCAATCTGCACCACATCCTCGGATAATGCTTTCCACAAGTTTCTACTCATTGTAGACCTCTTTTAAGTTTCTGAGAGTGCTCTGAGTTCTAGTATACCAGAATTCAATAAATGAGAAAGCATAGCTTTCATAATTTTATAGATTTTAATCACATCCTCTATCTCAACCTTCTTCCTTTGTAAATAGAGCCCTCCTCCTTTTATGCTACACACAGAAAAATATTGAGTGACTGAATTCACCAATTTAAGCTAATTAATCAATATAGAAGCCTACTCTTTCGCCCATGTTAGTTAACTTTCTCTGGACCTGCTCACTTTAATCATGTCTTTGTTGAGGGCTGCTGACCAGAACTGCACACCATGTTCCTGGTACAGTGCATAATGAGGTACAAAGAGAGATTGTTTATTCTAAAACAATTTATAAGCACGCCTGGAAATGATTAAGACACTTGTGGAATCACCACATACCACCACACTGGAATCAAGAAGGGCTTTGGGTGAAATGGTGTTTGTCAGTGAAGATAGGGTGCAGAGGTGAGAAGCAAGATGCCCTTGTCAGGTTCACCTCCTCTTAATTCTGGGCTACCTTCCTCACTGGACAAGCAGTCACATCACTTTTTCCAGGATAAGGCCTCTTCACATAAGGCTCTGAAGCAGCAAGAGTTTCCTTGAAAGCACAATTTTCAAATAATTTTATAAGACAAGCTAAAGTACAGTGACCATACAAAAGAGAAAGAAGAAAGATACTAGGATATTTGCCCATTTGTGCTCATATTAAGCCACATTCCAAAGTGATTACCCATTTATAAAACATCCAATAGATCTTCAAGGGCATAAATCCCCTGGAAAGCTAATTCAGAAGGTTTCTTGGCAAGTACAGAATAAAAGCAAAGATGTTTACATGGTATTGATGAAAATGTAAAAGTATTCTAAATTAATCCTACTGCATAATATATCACTATCATTACAGTGATACAGACAACTTGTGTCCATCAGATACTATTTTTCAGAGACCTGGACAATGCCAGACAAACAGTTATAAGTTAGCAATTTCCAATTCCCTTTTAAATATAAACTCCAGGTAGACAATTCCTTTCCAATTACTTTATATGAAAGAAGATAAATGCCTGGCTCACATGCAGCCATCTTTCTATCCCCTACCCATTAAAGTCCTTATAAATGGAACAGACTGTGAGTCAGAATGCAGCTTCAGAATGTTTCTTAATTCAGTATTTTTGGTAATCACTGCAAAATTATTACTAGGTTACTAGTAATTAACTAGGTTTCTGCCTTTTTGGGTTATATTCTAGTGCCAGAGATACATTCCCATCACTCATGATAGAGAAATACCCAAATTATTTTTACAGACATCCTTTCAAGGTTCAGTTTTTCAAAGACTCTAAGAGTCTATCAATCATCGAATGCACCATTGTTTTATGCGGCAGCAGGAAAATGCAATTATAAAACACACCCGGGTTTCAGAGATGTTAAAGTGTAGGGGGGAATAATGTATGTTAAAATCTGTGAAATATAGTATTTTCATTTTCATATTTTTCTCAGACCAATCCCAAATTCTGAGAACACTCTTCATCCAGGCCCCATGCTCTGATTTCCACAGGCTGTCCTAAAGGCAGCTTCAAATTAGTGAATTTTGGGAAATTGCATCACTGTCAGCAGCCTCCCACACTCGGTCAGAAGTAGGGGACAAGCAGGGTTTTATTTGAGGTAAGGCTTCTGGTTGACTGCAAACCAAAGAGCAAGAGTCATAAGGAGAACAGTTTCTGGAAATATCACTTAAAATAAGAAGTCAGGAGACTGTCTAGCAGGCTTAAAAGAACCACTGCTTATGAAGTAGTCCTTTCAGTCACACATGCATGTGTAGAAAGCACACTCACCATCAGATATATTGTCTTTCAATACCAAAAATAATAACAATAATAATAAAAAACATATACACATGTGACAACTTAGTCCTGGGACAAGGCACTACCCTTGAGCTTGGTTCCCAGGTTGATTCTGTACAGCCTGCCCCTGCTACCCAGGCTCTCTCCTGGCATTGTTCCTGAAGCCGACAGGATCTCTTAGTGTCCAGGTTAAATGCTCTGTTACTGTGCACTCTGGCATCAGTTCAAGATTAAGTGCTGACCTGTCTGATTTGAGCATAACCCAGGGTGGCTTCCCGGGAACACATCAATCATTGGTTGACCATGGAACTTAATCATTTCTCTAGACTTATATACTCTTGAAAAACATCTGTAGTGTCCAAATCACCTCCTGCCTTTCTTCCACTTAAAAAAAAAAAAAACAAACCCTTTGCGCATCTGAGATACAAAAGCCCCAGAAAGCTCTAGAAAGAGGCTCAGAAATCTACTCTTCAATTCTCTTGAGAACCAGTCTCCTTATCTCCCCAGTTCACCTCTGTCCAAATCAGTCAGGCAGCATCTTACATTAGAAAAAAAGGAAAGAAGAAATATTACTCCAAAGACAACTTAATACTTAATGGATCAATCTTTAATATTTTCTGTAGCATTGCCAAAAATAAACTATCTCAAATGCATCAAAGAGAAAAAGTGTTTTCTACAACAAAGATGGTTGTTTCTAATGTCTTGGTACTCTTTTCTAGGGTTGAAATCAATGTTTTCTCTATTTCCTAACATATGCTTTATATCCATTATTGAATGAAATTGGACAGTTCTCCATAGTGGAATTAGAAATCAGGATCCTCAGTTGTGCTAGATATTCTTCATTTGCCCCTCTACATCCTCTCTTCTCCACCTTTTTCCCAGGAGACTAATTTCTAAGGACTGCATCAACTATACTCCCTTTTTGCCTTCTGGCATCCAGTTAGGTTCAACTAAAGGGAGGTACCTACAAGAATTCAAAGGCAAGAGGGGAGAGAGGGTTGAATATTTCTTTCCCCAGCTCTCTCCTCTCCAAACCTGGCTTAGAATTGTTTCTGTTGGTTAAGGCCACAGATCCTCTAAGGCAGCCTTCTCCTCCTGCTTCAGCTATGGCCAGGGCTGGTAATGGTTTCCCACTGTTGCCAGGCCCTGGTGCAGCACTCTCCCCTGTTGGTTCCTTAAATGTACCCAACTTTTTCAATAGTTCTTCTGTTAATCTCTCTTCAATTATGCCTTTTAAGTGTGCCATTTCCTGCTGAGACCTAATGGAGACATCAGAGTTTACAACAATACATGTTACCTAATGCTTCACGTGGCTCTGTCCTTCAGTCTAAAGTGAAGGATATCTCTTCCTCAGATACTTGCTAATAATCTCAATTTTGAAGAATTAAAAGAACTTTAACCATTCTGTTACTGTCAAATCCTGCCTGAAACATCTGATAGTCAAGAGGATGGTATATGTTAACCACTCAAGCGCCCAAGTGTTATACTTATTTTAGGCCAGATCACAAGGAAGCTATACCTCAACCATGTCTCTCTGTACACATCCTGCAGCACTCTGTTGCCTGTAAAGGATTTTGACTCTCCCATTTCCTTGGTCTGCATTAGCAATGCTTCCTATGGGCTCTCACAGCATCCTGAACTTAACTATTTGATTATCTACATTGTAGCTGTTTTTTTTATTTTACTTATTTATCTGCCCCACTTGATTACAAGCTCTGTGAGAGCACAAACTGCCTTAAACAGTTCAGTATTTACAGCTCCTAAAACTGTGCCACTAGGCACTTGATAATACTTGTTTAAAAAAAAAAGAATGCACTGAACATTATGCTTTTGAATTTAATGGGTGATGAGACAATAACAAAGAACAATCATAGGTGGAACACATGTGCATTATAAATAAACTGCTAACAAGTACTGTGGTCACTCTCTCATTGCTTCATTCACTGCTTCATTCATTTATTGTTGTGTAAAATGTGTTTAGGGTCTGCTATTGGACAGCATGGTGCTAGGTCCTAGAAACACAAAGTTCTGTGAGGCACTGTCCCTACCTGAAAGTAGCACTGTTAATCACATAGACCCTGTGAGGATCATGTTTTGACCATAGATGGATTCCTATGCAAATTCCTCTCAAAGGAACTGGTTTCCTTCTGCATCCCAGTAAGAACTGGGAAGACCACTTTGAAACCTTGTGCAATGTTTTTTATCAAACAGTACAGCTTTCTACCACTCCAACTTCTTGACTTAACATTCCCCTCTTCTCTGAATATTTCTCCTTTCTTTCTCTAATTCACACTTTATGAATGGTTCTTGGTTGTATTTTCCTTTGCCCTAGTTTGTATTGTAAGCTGTTTCAAATGCTTCTTGAAAAAAGTTGAAGCATAAATAACAAAACAAAACAAAATTGCTTTATTTTTTCCCCTTAAATTTTATCTACCTTTGAAGTTTATTGATTGATCCTAATTTTCCACTTAAATTAATTTTAAAAGGCCAAAATTGCATTAGCAAAGTATTAACAATAGGAAGTTCCATTAATGATTAAGTGTTTGATACATACCAAACTGTTAATAATACATGTCAAGTGATGGGGAGGAGGGGAGGCCACCACTGGAGATTTTAGCTTTTTATATTATATAATTTTCAAAATTTTACAGGCATTTTACTTATATATACAGAGAAAACACATTTAAAAGAAACAAAATAAAGAGAACAGCCTAAATTATTTTTGTTTTCCCATGTCCATATGGTGGTCAAATGAACGTACAGATTTAAGATATATAGGGTGGTAATTTGATTATTGAGTCATATGTGACGCAGCTGAATGGGTAATAACAGACAGATGACGGTTTATGTCGTTGATAGAAACTGATTTCCCTCGTTCCATATTTTAGCAGCCAGTCAGTTCCAGAATTGGCTTAGACCCTGAAAATATCCTCAGCAGGGATGCTGTTTTGAGCCTGGGACATTCTCTAACAGCTGGAAGACATTCAGTGACTCCAAATGATGAGGGCCAGCAGGAGCGTGTGAAGATGGGCACCTGTCTTAGAACTTCCCTGATCTGGCAAACACCTTGCTCTGGCAATGAGCTCTCCCCTGGGCTCTTTTAGGTATTAAGTTTTAGAAGCAAATCTGAAAAATGACAGTTCATTTGAAATGGCCTTCATATCTAGAGACCACATTGTAAGACTTTTTTTTTTGTGGTACGTGGGGCTCTCACTGTTGTGGCCTCTCCCGTTGCAGAGCACAGGCTCCAGACGCGCAGGCTCAGCGGCCATGGCTCACGGGCCTAGCTGCTCCGCGGCATGTGGGATCCTCCCGGACCAGGGCACGAACCCACGTGCCCTGCATCGGCAGGCGGACTCTCAACCACTGCGCCACCAGAGAGGCCCCACACTGTAAGACTTTTAAAAGTTGAATAAGAGTCTGCATTAGAGAATAGTAGAAAGGAGGAGAGTGGCATAAATAGCCTTATTTTCAAATGCCTAGCCCACCTTCTTCAGAATAATTCCAAAGATTCATAGAGTAGGTTCTCTCTATTACAGAGTAAAATAAAGTCTCCATAAAATATAAAATTAAATGTAAACTGTATGAATAATGAAATATTGGGGTTCCATGTTTGTACTCTGATAGCAACATATCTGAGCTGTTTAACATTAAACCTCAAAGATCTAATCAACAATATATCTAAGTGACTCAGACATTGTAAGTAATTTCAGCATTGCAGCATTGTATTTGCCAGGAGATACAGTCAGTTCTTTCACCAACTGAGATATCATTTAGTCTATAACTTAAACAAGCATTGATAAAGTTTTTTTACAAAAGATGCTATCAGCAAAACAAACAGAGGACTTTGTATTACTTCAAAGCTTATTTATAATGTGTTTAGAAAAAATTCAATGGAAACAGGAAAATAATGTCTTGATTTTCTAAACTTTACAACATCTGCTTTTACTTACTTTTCAGCATTGTAAAGGTCTGTGGATTTCAAGTGAATTACTTTGCTTTCCCTTTGTCTATTCCTTTACTTGACTATCTTCACACTACGTTACACACCCAGGCACAATCTATGAACCCATGGAAATTTCTGTGGAATGAATAACAAAGGAATTTTTGAACATGTAACACAGTACATGGAAATATGCCTCAGAAGAAAGACCAGGTGTACAAGGAGCAGATCCCTCTATAAAAATACTCAAAACCTGGTATTATTCTTTCTCATACCATCCAACACTGGTTATTTACATGCCATTCACAATCTTTGCTGGATAGTATTAAAAATATTTCCTAAAGGAAAAGAAAGTACTTTTACATATGTGTGTATATTTGAGTATGTTTGTGTGTTTTGCCCAAATCTAAATGAAAGTATTAATGTAATATTCAGTTAAATATACAGGTTTTGACCAAAAAAAAAAAAAGCCACTAAAATCTGCCGGGAACAACACCCTCAATGTTAATCTACTCCACCGGGCTTTGCTTTCTTTCTTCCCAAATTAAAAGAACTTAAATCCAAAGACATTTTAGAAATGTTTTCTAAATTTTTTAAAGAAAGATATTTCTCTGTACTCAGTGAGAGTTGCCCATAAAACACACTAATATCCAATTATTTTGGAGGGCGTGTAAGTCTCTCAGTCCTTGACCTTTCCCTGTCCAACTAAGCATTCATTTATTTCATTTAAAAGTAGTTACTTTAGAGAAATACAACCATTCCTTCTGCTACATTTCCTGATTTCTTAAAATTTGAGATTTCAGAAAATTTTGCATCAACAGGAGACCATGGGTAAAAAAAAAAAAGAAAGCTGACACATTGCTCATCATACAAACACAATTTCATTCAAGACTTTCTTGGAAACCTTGTTGAGATGGTTTAAACATTTATTGGTGGCTTCTTGTGAAGCTGATTTAAAGGCTATGGGTTATTTGTGGTTAATATACAAAAGGGAAAAAAGAAAAACAGGGAGAAATGGGCTTTATGGAGCACACTCCTGAGGTTTCACCGCTAGGTTAGCTGACATTCTTTCCTTCACTTCCCCAGTTGGGCTGACCTCAACATTCTTGGTGTCCAGGAGTTCTGAAAGAATGTAAACCACATTATCTTCCCCAGGGGGGGAAACAGAAACAAAGTTGCATGATATGTCAGGATAAGGAATAGGTCCACCATGTGTTTAAGAAGGAGGAAGAGTTCCACTACAATCTTACCAAAAATCAAAGTTTTGTGGACATGGGTTTGTCCACATAAAAAAAAGAGTGGCTTTGCCAATTACTCAAAGGTCCTTTACAAGCAGTTAAAGAGCAAGTTGGGAGCCATTATTCTTGGTTTCTGCCACACACCTGTGAGATCAAGATGGGAGAGAATACAAAGAGATCCAAATCTCTAAAGGATTTTAAAAATGGAAAGATACTGCATGTCAGCAATGAAAAAAGGGAAAGGAAGCAAGGTCCTTCTTTGGCCCTCACTGAATATTGGCAACACTGCTTTTTATGGTTGCTTTGATTATGCGCTAAATTCAAAAGTTTTAGCCATGGATAATTTGATGTTTTGGTTTTCCTTTATTCCTCATTTTTTTCATTGCATGTTTTAAAATGGTTTGTGTTCAAGAATCAATTTAACCACAACAGAAGAGACTCTGATTTGGAATTTGTATGACTTCACTTGAGGTGCAAGTAAACGGGAAATCAGTTCTGAAAAAGAAAGGCAACTCTCAGGCTTGCAAGCCTCCCTCTTTTCTTTAAAAACATTTTTAAGATGTTCTCATCTAATATTATCTTTAAATCATCACTTTGAAAAAGATCCTTTCAATGTCAGTGTTTCTCTGAGGGCTCAGTCACAGGCCCTCTGTTGTTCTCATTCCAGGCACTTTGAGTAACTGTATTGACTTGCAGAGCCTCAGTTAGCATCCATGTACTGGTCACCCTCATATTTTATCTCAGTCCAGATCTGCTGCTCTTTGGACCCGCTTATCTAACTGCCTAATGAACAACAGCCTACTTGGTATCTCATAAGCCCTCCAGTGCATCACGTTCAGAAGTGAACTGACTGCCCTTCTTTCTTCTCTAAGTTTTCCTCTGCATTCCTTGACTTTAGTGTCTACCCAGGTAGCCCAAATAATTAATCCAAGGATCTCTTTGACTCTTCTATCTCCTCTAACTAATGATCACATCCCGTCAATCTGCCTCCCCAATATCACTTTAATATCCTTTATCTCCATCTCTACCGTCATCCTAAGTCATTGTTATCTCTGACGAATTTTCCTGAAACAGCATCCTAACCGGTCTCCTTACCACTAACCTTACTCCTATCCGATTCATTTACCCTCCACACAGCCCTCGGAGTAATCCTTCTTGAAATGATCCTCATCAAACACAAATCCGATCATGACACGCCAGACATAAAATCCATCAATAATTTCTCATTATCCTTCCAGTCAAGTCTAAACATCTTAACTTGAAAGACTCTTACTGTCTAGCCTACGCCTACTTCTCCACTGATGAGGTTTCACTTCCCCTTCCAGTCACACTGAGCATCTTTTAGTCCCTAGAACCTGCCATGCTTTCAGTTGGAACATGCAGTTCTCACTGCCTATCCTTAACCCAAATGTCAATTTCTTAGGGACACACTTCTTTGATCTAAAATAGATTAAGGTCCCAGCTGTGCTTGTAAAACACCCAAACTTCTAGTGCAATACTCATCACATACTATTTAATTGTGTGCATGTCTCCTCCACATTACTGTACTCTCCATGAGGACAGGGACCACGTTTGTCTTATTAATTACTACTCAGCGCCTGGTACTTGGGAGGTATTTAATAAATACTCTTTGAACAAATGAATGTACTTATGTATATATTTCTTTCTTTACTGGCACAACAGGCCACATGACCTGCTATATACTTGTCAGTGACTGGTTCATTCACCACAGAGGAAGTATGAGCCATCCCAGATAGAAATCAAGATTCAGGATGCTCCATAATCAAGACATCTCTTAGAATTTATAGGCATCACTTGCCCCACATTTTGCCTAGTTAACAGGATAGTAGCAGGGTCATCTAAGCTTAGCCAGACCCAAAGACATGTTTGCCTTTGGCTAATCCAAAAGTTGTGAGTAAAATAAACAAATAAAGTGGTTAAATGGTTATTTACTACCTCCATTTATTCTCCTTCATCCTGTCACCTAGTTTAGAGAAAGGTGGGGGGTTATTCAAGATGCTACTAAGCTGGAGGAATATTTTACCCATCCCCAGAGTCTAATTGATAGTAACTACCAATGACACACTGAGACCCTGACCATGTTGCCAGTAAGGTGCTTTTGTGAACTTTTTCAACCTTGAGAACATGAGAAAAATCATGGGTTTATACAGGCATTACAATGATACCTAAATTAGAAGGTTTTTTTTTTTAAGGGCCATTTTAACTCTCTCTAACCCTTGGGTATGTTTCCTCCTGATGTTAGATAAAACATCAGATATAACCTCTTACGATAGTTTAACTGACAGAAGATGCAATGTTAGTGATACAGCGTGCAAAATGACACAATTGTGCCAAAGTTGGGTCAGAAGACATGATCCAAACAAAAGGCATGCCAGCTGCAGTGGTCTTGCCTCACGACCAGCACTCAGTCCACTTATAATGTTCTGCTCCTTGTTGCTGTCTATCAATATGAGCATCTCCAAATAAATGGTCCCTGTCTCCCAAGTGTTACATCAAACAGGAATTTCTTATTGTCTTATTTATTCTTAAGACTTACTGATAGAAGACTACATTATGAAGCCAAAATTACTACTGGCTTAACAGTTTTGTAACTATATTGCTTACGTGATGAAATATAGTAACAATTAAAAATTAAAACATTTTCAGTGGTCTCCTTAATTCTGAACTTCAATGACAGATGCTTCAAATCTCGGCATTGTAAATTATATAAAGTAAGATACTGTATAGAAAACTATGGAATGTATTAGATCAACGCTGGCTAAACATAAAGGCTTATCAAGAATAATCCCATTCAATTACCATACTAGAATCTCTTCAGTATCTAAGGTTGTTAGTAACGAGCCAGGAAACTATGACAATGCAGCAACTTTTCTGGAAAACCACATAGCGACTTTCTATATAAGTGCCCTTTCCAAAGGTAGTGGTAAAAAAAGAGAATGGGTTTTATAGGGACACCTGGACAAGAAATTTGGCCCACTTATTTCTCTTTTTTGTCTTTTTAAAGCTTCAGTCCTCAGAAATGAAAAGAGAGTGATGATACCTGCCTTGCATGATGGTTCTGAGCCACAAATTAGTACATGCATATCTCCTAGCACATAAGTACCTAGCCCATAATAGGTATTCAAAAATTTTAGTTCCCTTCCTTCTTCCTTTCCCCACCCACACTCAAGTACCTACTTCGTGCTGTGGCAATCACACAGCCACTGGACAAAACAAAAACCATTCATATCTGATATTAGTAGGTCCCATTCTGTAGGCCTCTCTTTACAGTAATTTGGTCTATTATTTTTCCTATAGAAATTAGGGTTGTCATTTTTTGAAGTATTTCTTCCGTGGTAGTGAATAAAGTGCATTTTGTAACTCTGTGTTTAACTCAGCAATAATTTGGCACAACAACCTAAATAAAACTAATTTTAAAGTATATAATTCTACAACTACCTCTATTTGAAGATAGTATAATAAGTTTAAAGTTCATTGTATACCCAAACACCAGGAAACTCCCAATGTAACTGTCTCATCAATTTCAAGTTTAAATCTATCCTAACTGGCTTAATACATCAAATTGTTTGCAGCTGTGAGGCAGGATTTTCTTATGCTTATGTTTTCTTATTTTCTTATGCTTATGTTTCTTATTCTTACACTTATCAGCAGGTAAGGTAGGCTCTAAGAGTAAAAGAGGTGTAACAGGATGGAAATCAGTCTTTCAGTCCACACAGTACTATTAAGTGGATTCAAAATTCGCTTATTCAGTCAACAAGTATTAAGAGCCTGCTACATGCCAGGCACTGATACACTGTTCTAGGGTATACAGTTGTAGGTATATACTCCTAGAGCTGATTCACAATGCAGCACTTAAAACACGTTCATAGTTTTATCTAATGAGAATTATCTTCTTCCTAACTATAATAATAACATATGCTAAGTGCTTATCATACTGCTAGACACAATGCAAGTGCTTTATCCCATTAACTCTTCACAACACTCATATGAAGCAGGGATTATTATAATCCTTATTTTACTAGATGAAGAAAAGAGCTACGGAAAGAATATTTAACTTGCCAAGCTCACCCTGTTGGTAGCCAAGAAATCTGAAATTCAAACCAAGTCAAAAATCCCATTAATTAACAGTAGTCATGATATAATTAACAGTGGCCTCGTTCACTCTCAGAAGTGCTACAGGTCAGACCACAAGTCACATGGTAGTCCCAGCAATAAGATACTACTTGCCCTGGCTGCCAGTCTCTCCAACCTCACATGCTCTACCACTCACCCCCACTTCTATTCTTTAGCTACAATAATGGCCTTCTTTCAGTTCCTTAAAGATCTCAAACTCATTCAAGGCCTTAACGTTTCTGTTCCCCCTTCCAGGGCAGCTCTTCCTCTAGATCTCAGAATGATTTGCTCCTCCTCAGTAGCATCCCAAGTGTGGGCTGGTGGAGCACAGCATACAGGCAATTTTGAGAATTTTAAAATAACAGTAAAGCCAACTAAAAGTCAGTCTACTTTTTATGTATCACCATGCACCAGCGATTTTAAACAATGTTAGTGATAAAATACTGCTCCCACCCAAAATATTTTGTTACTTGTCCTTTAATAAACATTGTATTCTACAGAGAAGTTAATATGGAGAACTCTCAGGTATACAGGTGGCCCCCAACAGACACAAACACAGATATTCAGCTTGCATTCATCTGAAGAGTAAATTCCCAACAGTTTCAGAATAGTCATAGTTTATTTGGGATAAACTATGTGTTACTACACAACCCCTTTATATGTTACTACATATTTGTAGTAACTACATATTTTTAACGTTTGTTACTACAAACATTTGTTTGCTTGTACTACATATTTCTTAATTTAAACAGTAGACTTGAAATAAATTGTGGAAGTGACTGTAAAGATGAAGACATAGAACTTGACTTACTTCAATTCTGACATCTTATTTGCCTTCTTGGAATCTTGATTTGTAGTAAAGATTTTAAACATAGGGAAATTCAAGGGGGCCAGGGCAGCCAAAACAGTCTTCAAAAAGAAGAACAGTTGGAAGATCACATTTCTCAACTTAAAAACTCACTGCAAAGATACAGTAATCAAGGCAGTGTGGTACTGGCATAAAGACAGTCACATATGTCAGTGGAATATAATTGAGAGTCCAGAAATAAATGCTCACGTTTACAATCAATTAATTTTCAACAAAATTGCCAAAACAATTCAATGGGGGGAAAAGTCTTTTCAACACATGGTGTTAGGACAACTGGATATCCACATGCAAAAGAATAAAGTTGGACCCCCATCTCATATCAACTCAAAATGTACCAAAGACCCAAATGTAAGACCTGAAACTATAAGACTTTTAGAAAAAGAAATAGATGTAAATCTTTGTGATCTTGGATTAGGCCATAGTTTTTAGATAATACCAACAGCACAAACAACAAAAGAAAAATAGAAATTGGACTTTATCAAAATTAAAAACTTTTGTGCTTCAAAGGAAACCATCAAGAAAATGAAAAGATGGGACTTCCCTGCTGGTCCAGTAGTTAAGAATCCGCCTTCCAATGCAGGGGACACGGATTCCATCCCTGGTCAGTGAACTAAAATACCACACGCTAGGGGGCAACTAAGCCCGCGTGCCACAACTACTGAGCATGCATGCCACAACTAGAGAGCCCATGCGCCACAACTACTGAGCCTGCACACTCTGGAGCCCGTGCGCCACAACTAGAGAGCTCACATCCCACAACTACTGAGTCCATGTGCTCTGAAGCCCATGCACCACAACTAGAGAGAAGCCCATGTGCCACAACTAAGACCCGAAACAGCCAAAAAGAAAAAGAAAAAAAAAGAAAATGAAAAGACAACCCGTAGCATGTGAGAAAATATTTGCAAATCATAAATCTAATAAAGGACATATCTAGAATATATAAAGAATTCTTACAACTAAATAATAAAAAGTCAAAGCAACAAAAAATGGGCAAAGAACTGTGGAAAACAGTTCTTTTTCTATGGAGGTTTCTCAAAAAACTAAAAATATAACTACCATATGACCCAGCAATTCCACTCCTGGGTATATATCCAAAAAAAGCAAAAACACCAATTCAAAAAGATACATGCATCCCAAATGTTCCTAGCAGCATTATTTACAATTGCCAAGATATGGAAGCTACCTAAGTGTCCATCAACAGATGAATGGATAAAGATGCGGTATACATATGCAATGGAATACCACTCAGCCATAAAAAAGAACAAAATCTAGCCATTCATACCAACATGGATGGACTTGGAGGGTTTATGCTAAGTGAAATAAGTCAGACAGAGAAAGACAAATACTATATGATATCACTTATGTGTGGAATCTAAAAAATACAACAAACTAGTGAATATAATAAAAAAGAAGCAGACTCACAGATATAGAAAACAAACTGGTGGTTACCAGTGTGGGGAGAGGGCAATTAGGCATGGGAAGTAAAAGGTACAAACTATTGGGTGTAAGATAGGCTCTAGGATGTGTTGCACAACATGGGGAATATAGCTAATATTCTGTAATAACTATAAATGGAAAGTAACCTTTAAAATTATATTAAATTTTTTAAAATAAATTTTTAAAAATTTTTAATGGGCAAAGAAAATATACACATAGCCAATAAGAAAATGAAAAGATGTTTAGCATCATTAGCCATCAGGGAAATGCAAATCAAAATCACCATAAACTACCACCTCACACCCACAAAGATAGACAGAATCAAAATTTTAGATAATAACATGCATTGGCAAGGAGTGTTGGAGAAGTTAGACCCTTCATACATTACTGCTGGGGATGTAAAATGATGCAGCCACTTTGGAAAACAGTCTGACGGTTCTTCAGAAGATTTAACATAGAATTGTCATATGACCTGGTAATTGCACTGCTAGGAATATACCCCCCAAAATATAAACATATGTTCAAATAAAATCTTGCATAGTGTTCATAACAACATTATTCATAATAGAAAAACTGTAGATACAACCCAAATGTCCACCAACTGATGAATAGATAAATAAAATATGGTATATCCATGCAACGGAATATTATTCAGCAATAAAGGAATGAAGTATTGATAAATGCTATGACACAGATGAACATTAAAAACATGATGCTGGGCTTCCCTGGTGGCGCAGTGGTTGAGAGTCCGCCTGCCGATGCAGGGGACTCGGGTTCATGCCCCGGTCTGGGAAGATCCCACATGCCACGGAGCGGCTCGGCCCGTGAGCCATGGCTGCTGGGCCTGTGCATCCGGAGCCTGTGCTCCGCAACGGGAGAGGCCACAACAGTGAGAGGCCCACGTACCACAAAAAAAAAAAAAAAAAAAAAAAAAACATGATGCAATATAAAAGAAACTGGGCACAAATGAGAACATATTTATGATTCCATTTATATGAAATGTCCAAAACAAGCAAATCTATAGACCCAGAAAGTGGATTCGCCATTTCCTAGCACTGGGGGGAAGGAGTGGTCATATGGGGAAACAAGAGGTGATTGATAAAGAGTATGGGGTTTTTCTTTTGGGGTGATGAAAATGTTCTAAAATTGATTGTGATGATAAATGCACAACTCTATGTGTTTACTAAAAACCACTGAATTATACAATTTAAATAGGTGAATTTTACAGCATGTGTATCTCAATAAAGCTGTTCAAAAAAAAGATTTAAAATAGTGAAACAGTGCAAACCGCATATGATGTAATTATGTTATTTTTCCCTTTTTATAAAAAAAATGATGTGATAAAAAGTACTAATCAATTACTTCCACCCCCTTTTTTGTACAGTATGTTTATTCTATTTTTTAAAATAATTTTGTTACTGGCATGATAATACCTGAAGTTCAGTAACTTTTTTTCATTGTTGTTTTTTTCTGGCCATTATTATCATTCTTTCATTGCAAGAATATTACTGAAAACAATTTTGTCTAAAGAGGAGAGAAATGTTAAATTATTTATCCCAGGTGACAAATATACTAGAAATGCCACTGTTGCTCTGTATTATTGTTTAGATTTTTGTTCAAAAGGAATCTCAGGGAAGCCTTCCCTAACCACTCTATTTAAAATAGAAACCACTCCATGTCCCCAAATGACATCACTTTCTATCCCCTTATTCAGCTTTACATTCTTTATAACTCTTATGATTATCTGACATTATATTACTTGTTTATTCCTGTCTCCTTTGCTAGAATGTTAGTGCCCCTCTGTCTTGCTCACTTTTGTATACTCAATCCACAGAACACATTCAATCAGTTTTGGTGAATAAATAAACACTAAAAATTTTATCTACTGCTTAAATTTCTTCAAATAAGTTTTATCTTTGTGCACACTTTCTGTTTTTTTACTTTGAGATGAAAACATTGATTCTCACCCGTTTCCTCATCAGAGTATTTCCTATATGGACATTGTATTCTGCTAGATAATTCAGAGATGTCTGGACGATCAAAATCTCTTTGTCTAGGAGTTTGAAATCCAAAAAAAAATTATGCACTGCATTTTATACCTTTGAATTCTCTTCAACGAGGTTTATGAGCTGTAAATCACTCAACTTTGCAATGTCACTTTCTTAAAGTTACAAAAAAACCCCATAATTTTTTAACACTTAATCAGCTTAGATTATCCCAGAATTCATTACTCCACTCCAGTGATAAAAACCAGCCTCCGTTATTGAAACTAAATATTGCTGGACTTTGTTAAACAGACTTCAAAACACTTACTTCTGAAAACTTGACAAATTTTTATAGAAACTACTTCTTGGAGACTAGATTTTTTTTTTTACTGTTGTTTCTTTATCTCCTTTTCAAAATAATGGTTGTGTTTTAAAATAATGCAGAACGCTGTTATGATATGGCTCAATATTACAACTGCTTGGGTAGGCCATAGGTCAAATCCTGTCCCTCCCAAAATGCGACAACCACACGTGGTATAAACTTGACCACACTTTTAAGCCTATAGCCCTTTTGTTAGTCATGTGCCAGGGTATGAAAGTTAAGAAAAAAGGATATTACTATGTGCATAGGTATATTAACATAATATTCCTTCTAGAAGAGGTTTCTAAACTAATGAAATATTCTTTGGAATACCATTCCAAAAGTCTTTTGAATAATAAATTTGGTGAATTTAGATGTTTATGTATAGATTTCAACTACTTAAACAAACTAAGGACTGCATTGCAGAGTGGTTAAGAGCCTTGAATCTGGAGTCAGGATGCCTCTGTTCAAATCCCCAATCTACCGTTTACTAGCTGTGTGACATTGTCCAAGTTACTTATCCTCTCTATACCTCAGTTTAATAACCTTTAAAGTGAAGATAATAATAGCACCCAACTCAAGGGGCTGTGAGGACTAAATGTTAACCATGTGGGGTACTTAGAACTGGGCTTGTTACATAGGAACCATCAGTAAGTGCTAATTATTGTTTTTAGGTTGAAAGGAAAAAGCACTTAAAATTAAAGTCTTAGTTACCACTTACATATCAAGTAAAAGTTTAAAACATAATTTCACACATTTTAATATAAAATTAGTAGGAAGACTTTACTTTAGCTTCAGGCTTTCCATGTAAAATTATATTTTATTTGTGCAGCTAAAGTAATGACTTTCTGAAGTGAAAATTTATGCAGAAGTCTAAAAGATGCAAGACTATTTTCTAATACTGTTGTAGCCTGGTAGGAAAAGGATCCATGGCCCTCCTGCTAAATTTAGACTAGACGCTTTTCTTAAACAGTCACATATTTCCTCATTAAACTGTTTTTAATGACTGCCAGTTTCCTTCACAATAAAAGAAGTTTTGACCTGTGAATTCATTTTTTTAATCTAGTAATAACTGTGAATACATTAAGTGAACATCGTGGACCAAAAAGGGAGCCAATTACTTGTATCTTCCATCATCTGAATGAAATACAAATGAATCAACTTCATCACTAAACTTAAAAGGCTGTCTTTATTGGCAAAGAAGTCTAACTATTTTCTGCTACCTCAAGTTCCTTTTAGAGAATAAGGAAAGTTGAATTATCTGTGACCTGAAAACAACCAAGTTTCATTTTCCCTCTCCCTCTGCGAACACCAGTCAAGTGACCTAGTACAGTTTTACAGTAGCACTCCCCATAAAATTACTTTAAGAGCCCATTACTTAGAGAGCTGCCTGTAAATTATGACCCAGCATGGTCTTCATTCTCATAAATAGATGCTGTTTATTTTTCCTTCCTCATTCATTCTTTATTTTCCTTTCTCACTCATCTAGATATTGGGACAACGTGATGAATGCACCTACTCATCAAGCCTCCATCTTCGGTAAACAGACCTCACAGATAATCACCTCATCAACTAGTTATAACAAGTCTGAAAAAAGACAACCATGAGTGAGTCTGAAATCCTAGTGCAAACACTCTCCAACCATGTCTGCTTTTTGTAAAAGCACATCCTTTCTCCTCAAGTGTTTAGTTTTTCTCATTATCAACTGAAAATATTTCAAAATGCACACACCAAACACCATATCACCATTCTGTGCCTCTCCAGATAGTGTGTGAGAGGGACATCAAGCCTAGAGGAAATACGGTTCGTCTCACCAACGCATATTGGAAAAGATCCTCGTTTTCAGCATTTTCATGTGTACTTTCTTTGGAGTTTCAAAAGAGAAAGTGAAATATCAGTTTTAACTTTAAACGTGTCATCACAGCTTTGGGGATTTTCATGTTGTAAAAGTAAAAACACAATTGGACGTATTGGTTATTCACAATCAAATGTTTAAATGCATGTATAATGCGTTTTTTCTCTTGAAAATGTATCTTTAAATTCAGATGGCCTTTTGTTTTCCTAATTATTTCCTAATTATTTGCTTAAATTGTTGCTAAAATATCATAATACATACAAGCTCTAATTTTAAATACCCTGGTTTGAAAATATTTCTACAGCTGTTGCTTTTGTAGGACTCACTTATTTTTTAAGTAGAGGAATAATGCAGTTAACGAAATAAAGATAATTAATAAACCATTTTATGTTTAAAAGCAATTCATTAACTGGGCAGCTAACTAAAGAGAGTACAAAAATCTTACTTTTAATAGTCACGGGTTCTTATTTTGAATATTTGTACTCTTGCATACTTTTCTGTCAGGCAAAGTCTCCGAGTTGGGAATGGGTCCCTGCCAAGTCTCTGAAAATCAATTGTTCAAAAAGCTTAATTATAAGAAAGTAAACAAAGAGCGGGTTGAAGCAGTGCAGAGTTCTAATGAGTTAATGTAACAAAACTCGGCAAAGTCAACTCTCTTCAAAGCCAGCAGGGTCGGCTCTGACAGTCATCCATCAAACTGAAGGTCTCCTTAATAAATGCCAATTATAGGGCATATATGCACAAACATGGTTAGCATAGCCCTAGGATCATTTCCTTCCGAGAAAACTAGTGACCAAGAAAACACCCAGGCAGTACAAGCAACTAGCCCACCGACAGTAAGGTTTGCTCCTGATCAGAATAATAACCAGCATTATTTCTCTCTTTTTTTCCAACTTTGTAAAGTTCAGAACCACACAGAATTTTGTTTGGGGTTATACAAATTCCTTCACAATTTGTATAGAAGTCTAACATAACTTTTTAAAAGCCATGACATGCCCATAATGTATACAGAGTCTCCGACTTCCGCCGTAAGCGAGGCTTTTTCCTAACTTAATCATACTCAAATTTCACCCCTTTTAAAGATCCTGATTCAAAAATGTTCACTCATTCTCCACAGTCCACAAATTTATACCATCTCTTCCTGTGGTATTTTATGTGCATAAATTAAAAAAGAATGGTCTCCAATGAGGATTAAAAGGTTGAAAAAAATCACAGGCTTTTCTAAATTTAGTTTCATTTTTTCTTATTTTAACTCTCAAAATGTGTGTTAACAAAACATATATATTTTCCTACACTCTTACAAAATAATCCATTTATGTTAACCTTATTACCCAGAGGAAATGCTGGATCAACTCAGATAGGAAGTTACATCATAGGCTTAGCATCATATCACTATGTAACCCAGCATACATGAGAAATAAATATATAAGAACTCTTCAGAAATAATGAAAATATTCCCCCACTTGTACATTACCTCTTACTGGGGAATTCATACTATTATATGAATCCCAAGTTTCAAAAATGTTTCTCTGCTGCCTTTTTCATTATCTACCTGGGCAGGCACTGAGTCCACCATCAAACAGGTTTCTTAGAGGCATTTGATGACATCGGGGTGGGGGGGAGGCGGGGGTACTTTCTTAGCGAGATGGCCACAGATCTTTTATCCATAAGCCTGAGCCCAAATTTTATAACACAGCACTACCTCTTTAATGGACATAGATGGATTTGCAAAAAGAAGGACTATATCCTCCTATGATGACAGAGATAATTAATGGAGTAAATGAAAACGTTCATGTTTGATATTTTTATGCAAATGGATTAGACTAGTCTGCATTAGCCCCAAGTTGATGTCTTATCTAATTGCCCTTTAAAGTGACATCTTCCATTACACATGCAGACCCGTGCTAAATTCATTTATTTCCATCTTGCCTGAAATTATGATGAATGGTCTGAGCTCCATTCAATTATTTAAAATGTGCAAAGAAACAGAAACAATGAAACTGGCAAAGCCCTCTACATTCTTAGGAACAATTTAGGCTAATTAGCATCAACTTCTCCCCCATTCATCATACCCCTTTAGAAATATAAACAAACTGTCAGCTCTAACCTAACAAACAGATCACTGAGCTACTTAACACAAATTATTCTTACATGAAAAGCTCCTTCTCAGGCAATATTCTCCTTTAGGGCATCTGGGAAGCTGAGCTATTAAAATTGAAGACATATGTTCTAGTCAAACTCAACTCCCAGATTGTAATGATCGCTGTTGTGACAGTTTTCAGTCAGCATACTTGCTGCTGGCAACACAGCCCCAAGCTTGAGCGAAACAAAAGTCAAATGGAATGATGCAAGCAGAGCCCTAGATGCAGAAGACACCTCCTCACCCTACCCATCACGATTTACTTAGTGGGTCTCAACTCACGATCTCCTGGGGCAGCTCAAAGTTTTGTGACATTTGGTTTGGGGGCATTAGGGAGAGGAAGATAACAAATGTGGTCTTTGACAAGACAGCAGATTTCACCACATGTTATTGTTTATTACATCCTGTGAATGAGGCTGAAGCTATAGTCAGCTGAAGCCTGTAAGTCATGGCCTATCATTTCAGAGAAGGTAGAGAGGAGGTAGGTGGAAGAGTCCAGGTGGAGAGAAATGTAACTTGCAGATAGATTGGATATGCCTCCTCAAATGGACTACTTAGAAACTCTGAACTCTTTCCTTTTAACTAACAGGAATTAAAAATAAAGGATTTATCCCTTTACATACTAGAATTCTGTGGTTGAATCCTTGCCTGGATATAGCACCAAGATATTTTCTTCATTTGTTTGAATGCAGTCACACATATACAGTCGATTCCCATTACTTGCAGAAGTTATATTCTATAAAGTCGCTGTGAACACCGAATTAGTGAATACCAAACCCCTTGCTCCTAGGGAAATAAGAAGGCTGAGTTCCTGAGAGCCTCTGGTCACATCCTTTTCATCAACCAATCAGTACTTAACTTTATTTTATGTGTGTCTCAGTTTAAAGACACCTTATTTTAATACATAGTTGATTTATTAATAATGAACTCACAACCAACAGCATTATAACTCAGTCCTGAACACAGCTTACCTAACAGATGTATTTTCTCATAAGGCACATCACAGCCTTCTTGCATTTAGATACACTGGACAGCACTTCAGCACTGTGCTTGGGGGCCATTTTAAACAGTGAAATCACCAACAAAAGGCATGAAAATGTGAAGAACGTGGCACTAAATAGACTGTGAAAGGGACACATGTTTACAGCATGAGAGCTGAAACAGGAAGGCAGAGCATCGTCTCATTCGACCCCAGCTGGGAACGTGGGCTTCAGATGACTCAAATTTTTCACCACTCTGCACATGTCTGCAAATGACCGTGAAAGCACCACGAGTACTGATTTTGAGGTTCCAAATAAATTTTAGCAAGTAGACAAATTCACAAATACTAAATCTGCAAATAATGAGGATCAACTGTGTATACATTCATACATTTTTTTCTCCCTTCAGATTTCTCACTGAAGGTCTCAGAGTTTTTTCTCTCCATAAACAAGGGTCATAGCCTAAAAGTCAAGCAAAGCCTCCATGAGCTAACTGATAAAGTAGGTGGCCACAGAATTCCTAATAACATGGTAAGTTACAAAGTCCTTCAAATATGCTCTGTTCTTTAGCATCCTAGGAACATGCACATTGATGACACCTATAACTACTGCAGTAATAGTGCCAACCCACACCCAGCTCACCTTCCACAGTACTCTGTACTGTGCTCCTACCTTATTGCAGCACTTGAATTATTGTTATTTGCTGTAGTGGACAGTTTTTGTTACTAGCATCCATCTCCCTCCTCCTCCTACCTACCTAGGTCTCAGATTTTCCACTCACGCTGTTTAAATGGAGTTGTCTCTAGCACTAGGCTACTGGCCTTTAAGTCAATTAGTGCATCCATCCCCTTGGCCACACCGATTCGTTTAGGAACAAGTACATGACTCAGTCTGGGTTAATGACACACAAGGAGATATTTGCTCAGTTCATCTGGGAAAAACAGTTCCTCTCTGTAAGAGCCATGGTGGGAACCAACCTCAGGATGAAGCAGGCACTACGGAAAGCAGAGCAGAGAAATGCAAAGAATCTGGGTCCCTTGGTGACAGTGTTGTGCTCCTGGAAAAAAGTCTCACATTTATCCCACTTTATTTTTTAATATTTCAATTCAATAACTAATAAATACTAAGAAATATCCTTCATTGTTTAAGGCAACTTGGGTGAGATTCTGTTTTTCCTGTACCCAAGAGAATCCTGATATATTTACATGCTAGTTTTTACTCTCCTGCTCCTAACATACACACATACACCACACACACACACAAACATTAATTACCTGATTTATCTTTTGTTCATCTTTTTATATACTCTTTACTTCCTGGCATTATGACTGATAATAGCAGCCATTGATAAATATATAAAATTTAATCAGTAGAATGGAGAATACCTTCTGTGGATGTAATCATAACAGTAAATCAAGTTAACCACACAATGGTTAACCAAAATGGCTGCTATCACATTGCTGCTCAGCCATGAGAACAAAGTTCTTGTTATGCTTACCTTAAACATGAAGTGATTCATTTTACATTACATACATCTGTACGATAGAAGGTTAAAATCTTAATATAACTGATCAAGAATTATTTTTTTACTTTATCAAGTAAAATTACAAAGAAAACATGATCATATCTCCAGCCCACCCCTCCAAGTAGGACAACTTTGGAATACATTTTCTTCAGTATCCCTAATTTCAGTTTCTGTGGATTGGGATAAAATGAATAGGGCTGAATGTTACCCAAGCCTCATTCATAAATGTAAAGCATTCTGCTAACTTTTTAAAAGTTTCTGTCCACCTTTTCTTTCTCCATGGGTGGTTTTAACAGCCAGGGTTATTTGTGGATGCAAAACTGTGCGTATAATAAATTGCAACTGCAATTGACTAACTTCAGAATGACTGACAAGTGACTAATTACTCCCACAGGTGGCCAACTGCTTTGGCAATTAGCCCATTGTGGGCAAAATTCATTGCATGTAAGAAAGAGGCTTCCTTTTCAAAATATCCACACCTACTTTTTGGAAGATGAGTGGAGGGGAGAGGACTTACAGGAAAAAACAGGGGGAAGAGGGGATGAAGGGATAAGGGATAAATGGAAAAATTATATATGCACCCAACAAAGGAGCACCTCAATACATAAGGCAACTGCCAACAGCTATAAAAGAGGAAATCGACAGTAACACAATAATAGTGGGGGACTTTAACACCTCACTTACACCAATGGACAGATCATCCAAAATGAAAATAAATAAAGAAACAGAAGCTTTAAATGACACAAAAGACCAAAAAGATTTAATTGATATTTATAGGGCATTCCATCCAAAAACAGCAGATTACACTTTCTTCTCAAGTGCGCAAGGAGCATTCTCCAGGATAGATCACATCTTGAGACACAGATGAAGCCTCAGTAAATTTAAGAAAATTTAAATCATATCAAGCATCTTTTCTGACCACAACTCTATGAGAATAGAAATGAATTACAGAGAAAAAATGTAAAAAACACAAACACATGGAGGCTAAACAATACATTACTAAATAACCAAGAGATCACTGAAAAAGTCAAAGAGGAAATCAAAAAATACCTAGAGACAAATGACAATGAAAACACGATGATCCAAAATCTGTGGGATGCAGCAAAAGTAGTTCTAAGAGAGAAGTTTATAGCTATACAAGCCTACCTCAAGAAACAAGAAAAATCTCAAATAAACAATCTAACCTTACACCTAAAAGAACTAGAGAAAGAAGAACAAACAAAACCCAAAGAATAGCAGAAGGAAAGAAATCATAAAGATCAGATCAGAAATAAATGAAATACAAACAAAGAAAACAATAGCAAAGATCAATAAAACTAGAAGGTGGGTCTTTGAGAAGATAAACAAGGTTGATAAACCATTAGCCAGACTCATCAAGAAAAAGAGGGAGAGGACTCAAATCAATAAAATTAGAAATGAAAAAGGAGAAGGTACAACGGACACTGCAGAAATACAAAGCATCCTAAGAGACTACTACAAGCAACTCTATGCCAATAACATGGACAACCTGGAAGAAATGGACAAATTCTTAGAAAGGTATAACCTTCCAAGACTGAACCAGGAGGAAATAGAAAATATGAACAGACCAATCACAAATAATGAAATTGAAACTGTGATTTAAAATCTTCCAACAAACAAAAGCCCAGGACCAGATGGCTTCACAGGCGAACTCTATCAAACATTAAGAGAAGAGTTAACACCTAGCCTTCTCAAGCTCTTCCAAAATATATCAGAGAGAGGAACACTCCCAAACACATTCTATGAGGCCACCATCACCCTGACACCAAAACCAGACAAAGATGTCACAAAGAAAGAAAACTACAGGCCAATGTCACTGATGAACATAGATGCGAAAATCCTCAACAAAATACTAGCAAACAGAATCCAGCAACACATTAAAAGGATCATACACCATGATCAAGTGGAATTTATCCCAGGGATGCAAGGATTCTTCAATATGCGCAAATCAATCAATGTGATACACCATATTAACAAACTGAAGAATAAAAACCATACAATCATCTCAATAGATGCAGAAAAAGCTTTTGACAAAATTCAACACCAATTATGATAAAAACCCTCCAGAAAGTGGGCATAGAGGGAACCTACCTCAACATAATAAAGGCCATATATGACAAACCCACAGCAAACATCATTCTCAATGGTGAAAAACTGAAAGCATTTCCTCTAAGATGAGGAACAAGACAAGGATGTCCACTGTCACCACTGTTATTCAACATAGTTTTGGAAGTCCTAGCCATGGCAATCAGAAAAGAAAAAGAAATAAAAGGAATACAAATTGGAAAAGAAGTAAAACTGTCACTGTTTGCAGATGACATGACACTATACATAGAGAATCCTAAAAATTCCACCAGAAAACTACTAGAGCTAATCAATGAATCTGGAAAGTTGCAGGATACAAAATTAATGCACAGAAATCTCTTGCATTCCTATACACTAATGATGAAAAATCTGAAAGAGAAATTAAGGAAACACTCCCATTTACCTTTGAAACAAAAAGAATAAAATACCTAGGGATAAACCTACCTAGGGAGACAAAAGACCTGTATGCAGAAAAGTATAAGACACTGAGGAAAGAAATTAAAGATGATACCAACAGATGGAGAGATATACCATGTTCTTGGATTGGAAGAATCAATATTGTGAAAATGACTATACTACCCAAAGCAATCTACAGATTCAATGCAATCCCTATCAAATTACCAATGGCCTTTTTTTACAGAACTAGAACAAAAAATCTTAAAATTTGTATGGAGACACAAAAGACCCCGAATAGCCAAGGCAGTCTTGAGGGAAAAAAACAGAGCTGGAGGAATCAGACTCCCCGGCTTCAGACTATACTACAAAGCTACAGCAATCAAGACAATATGGTACTGGCACAAAAACAGATACATAGATCAATGGAACAAGATAGAAAGCCCAGAGATAAACCCATGCACCTATGGTCAACTAATCTATGACAAAGGAGGCTAGGATATACAATGGAGAAAAGACAGTCTCTTCAATAAGGGGTGCTGGGAAAACTGGATAGGGACATGTAAAAGACTGAAATTAGAACACTCCCTAACACCATACACAAAAATAAACTCAAAATGGTTAAGAGACCTAAATGTAAGACCGGACATTATAAAACTCTTAGAGGAAAACATAGGAAGAACACTCTTTGGCATAAATCACAGCAAGATCTTTTTTGATCTACCTCCTAGAGTAATGCAAATAAAAACAAAAGTAAACAAATAGGACCTAATGAAACTTCAAAGCTTTTGCACAGCAAAGGAAACCATAAACAAGACGAAAAGACAACCCTCAGAATGGGAGAAAATATTTGCAAACAAATCAATGGACAAAGGATTAATCTCCAAAATATATAAACAGCTCATGCAGCTCAATATTAAGGAAACGAACAACCCAGTCCCTAAATGGGCAGAAGACCTAAACAGACATTTCTCCGAAGAAGACATATAGATGGCCAAGAAGCACATGAAAAGCTGCTCAACATCACTAATTATTAGAGAAATGCAAATCAAAACTACAATGAGGTATCACCTCACACCAGTTAGAATGGGCATCATCAGAAAATCTACAAACAACAAACGCTGGAGAGCGTGTGGAAAAAAGGAACCCTCTTGCATTGTTGGTGAGAATGTGAATTGATACAGCCACTATGGAGAACAGTATGGAGGTTCCTTAAAACACTAAAAATAGAATTACCATATGATCCAGCAATCCCACTACTGGGCATATACCCAGAGAAAACCATAATTCAAAAAGACATACACACCCCAATGTTCACTGCAGCACTATTTACAATAGCCAGGTCATGTAAGCAACGTAAATCCCCATCGACAGATGAATGGATAAAGAAGATGTGGTACATATATAAAATGGAATATTACTCAGCCATAAAAAGGAACGAAATTGGGTCACTTGTTGAGACATGGATGGATCTAGAGACTGTCATACAGAGTTAAGTAAGTCAGAAAGAGAAAAACCAATATCGTATATTAACGCATGTATGTGCAACCTAGAAAAATGGTACAGATGAACCGGTTTGCAGGGCAGAAGTTGAGACACAGATGTAGAGAACAAACATATGGACACCAAGGGGGGAAAGCTGCAGTGGGGGGGTGGGGTGTGATGAACTGGGCGATTGGGGTTGACATGTATACACTGATGTGTATTAAATTGATGACTAATAGAAACCTACTGTATAAAAAAGTAAATAAAGTAAAATTCAAAAATTCAAAAAAAAATGGGCAAAGGACCTGAATAGGCATTTCTCAAAAGAAGATATACAGGTATATGAAAAGATGCTCAAAATCACTAGTCATCAGAGGAGTGCAAATCAAAACCACAATGAGATATGACTTCACACCTGTTAGAATGGCTATTATCAAAAAAACAAAAGGTAACAAGTGTTGGTGAAGTTGTAGAGAAACTATAACCCTTGTACACTGTTGGTGGGAATGTAAAATGATGCTGCTATGGAAAGCAGTATGGTGGTTCCTCAAAAAATTAAAAACAGAACTACCATATGGTCCAGCAATCCCACTACTGGGTACATATCCAAAGGAAAGGAAATCAGTATCTTGAAGAGATATCTGCAAACCCATGTTCACTGCAGCATTATTCAAATAGCCAAGAAAAGGAAACAACCTAAGCATCCATCACTGGATGAATGGATAAAGAAAATGTGATATGTACATATATGTACATATATATATGGTTGGCCAAAAAGTTCATTCGGTTTTTAAGTAAAAATAAAAGACACATTTTTCATGTTCACCAAGAACTTTATTGAACAACATATTCACTCTTTTGTTCCATTATCTTCTTCCATTTTTCAGGCAACTTCATAATTCCATCTTCCCAAAACTTTTTGAGCAAAGAACTGTTCCAGGTGCCTTTTACAGTCTTCCAGGGAACTGAAATTTTTTCCATTAAGAGAATTTTGTAAGGACTGAAATAAATGGAAATACGAAGGTGCAATGTCTGGTGAATACAGCAAATGAATCAGAATTTCCCAGCCAAGCTGTAACAGATTTTTTGCCTGATCATCAAAGAAACATGTGATCTTGTTTATCCTGATGGAAGATTATGCGATTTCTGTTGACTAACTCTGGATGCTTTTCGTCGAGTGCTGCTTTCATTTGGTCTAACTGGGAGCAGTACTTGTTGGAATTAATCGTTTAGTTTTCCAGAAGGAGCTCATAATAGACGACTCCCTTCCAATCCCACCATATACACAACATCACCTTCTTTTGATGAAGACCGGCCTTTGGTGTGGTTGGTGGTGGTTCATTTAGCTTGCCCCATAATCTCTTCTGTTCCACATTATCACACAGTATCCACTTTTCATCACCTATCACAATTTGTTTTAAAAATAGAAAGTTTTCATTATGTTTAAGTAGAGAACCGCATGCGGAAATATGGTCAAGAAGGTTTTTTTCACTTAACTTACATGGAACCCAAATATCAAAGCAATTAACATAACCAAGCTGGTGCAAATGATTTTCAATGCTTGATTTGGATATTTTGAGTATGCTGGCTATCTCCCACGTGGTATAACATTGATTGTTCTCAATGAATGTCTCGATTTGATCACTATCAACTTCAACTGGTCTACTCGACTGTGGAGCAACGTCCAGAGAGAAATCTCTAGCACGAAACTTTGCAAACCACTTTTGACACATTCGATCAGTCACAGCACCTTCTCCATACACTGCACAAATCTTTTTTTGCGTTTCAGTTGTGTTTTTACCTTTCTTGAAATAATAAAGCACAGTAGGCTGAAAATGTTGCTTTTTTTTTTTTTTTTTACATCTTCAATATTAAAATGGCTACACAGGGCTTCCCTGGTGGCACAGTGGTTGAGAGTCTGCCTGCCGATGCAGGGGACACGTGTTCGTGCCCCGGTCCGGGAAGATCCCACGTGCCACGGAGTGGCTGGGCCCATAAGCCATGGCCGCTGAGCCTGCGCGTCCGGAGCCTGTGCTCCGCAACGGGAGAGGCCACAACAGTGAGAGGCCCGCGTATTGCAAAAAAAAAAAAAAAAAAAAGTCTGCACAAAAATTCACCAATTTGGTAAGTTTTTTTTTTTTTTTGCTTTATAACAAATTTAATCAGTTATACATATACATATGTTTCCATATCCCCTCCCATTTGCGTCTCCCTCCCACCCTCCCTATCCCACCCCTCCAGGCGGTCACAAAGCACCGAGCTGATCTCCCTGTGCTATGCGCTGCTTCCCACTAGCTATCTACCTTACATTTGGTAGTGTATATATGTCCACGCCGCTCTTTCACTTTGTCACAGCTTACCCTTCCCCCTCCCCATATCCTCAAGTCCATTCTCTAGTAGGTCTGTGTCTTTATTCCTGTCTTACCCCTATGTTCTTCATGACATTTTTTTTCTTAAATTCCATATATATGTGTTAGCATACAGTATTTGTCTTTCTCTTTCTGACTTACTTCACTCTGTATGACAGACTCTAGGTCTATCCACCTCATTACAAATAGCTCAATTTCATTTCTTTCTATGGCTGAGTAATATTCCATTGTATATATGTGCCACATCTTCTTTATCCATTCATCCGATGATGGACACTTAGGTTGTTTCCATCTCCGGGCTATTGTAAATAGGGCTGCTATGAACATTTTGGTACATGTCTCTTTTTGAATTATGGTTTTCTCAGGGTATATGCCCAGTAGTGGGATTGCTGGGTCATATGGTAGTTCTATTTGTAGTTTTTTAAGGAACCTCCATACCGTTCTCCATAGCGGCTGTACCAATTCATATTCCCACCAGCAGTGCAAGAGTGTTCCCTTTTTTCCACACCCTCTCCAGCATTTATTGTTTCCAGATTTTTTGATGATGGCCATTCTGACTGGTGTGAGATGATATCTCATTGTAGTTTTGATTTGCATTTCTCTAATGAGTAAAGATGTTGAGCATCCTTTCATGTGTTTGTTGGCAGTCTGTATATCTTCTGTGGGGAAATGTCTATTTAGGTCTTCTGCCCATTTTTGGATTGGGTTGTTTGTTTTTTTTGTTATTGAGCTGCATGAGCTGCTTATAAATTTGGGAGATTAATCCTTTGTCAGTTGCTTCATTTGCAAATATTTTCTCCCATTCTGAGGGTTGTCTTTTGGTCTTGTTTATGGTTTCCTTTGCTGTGCAAAAGCTTTGAAGTTTCATTAGGTCCCATGTGTTTATTTTTGTCTTTATTTCCATTTCTCTAGGAGGTGGGTCCAAAAGGATCTTGCTGTGATTTATGTCACAGAGTGTTCTGCCTATGTTTTCCTCTAAGAGTTTGATAGTGTCTGGCCTTACATTTAGGTCTTTAATCCATTTTGAGCTTATTTTTGTGTATGGTGTTAGGGAGTGATCTAATCTCATACTTTTACATGTCCCTATCCAGTTTTCCCAGCACCACTTATTGAAGAGACTGTCCTTTCTCCACTGTACATTCCTGCCTCCTTTATCAAAGATAAGGTGACCATATGTCCGTGGGTTTAACTCTGGGCTTTCTATCCTGTTCCATTGATCTATCTTTCTGTTTTTGTGCCAGTACCACACTGTCTTGATTACTGTAGCTTTGTAGTGTACTCTGAAGTTAGGGAGCCTGATTCCTCCAGCTCCATTTTTCGTTCTCAAGATTGCTTTGGCTATTCGGGGTCTTTTGTGTTTCCATACAAATTGTGAAATTTTTTGTGCTAGTTCTGTGAAAAATGCCAGTGGTAGTGTGATAGGGATTGCATTGAATCTGTAGATTGCTTTGGGTAGTAGAGTCATTTTCACAATGTTGATTCTTCAAATCCAAGAACATGGTACATCTCTCCATCTATTTGTATCATCTTTAATTTCTTTCATCAGTGTCTTATAATTTTCTGCATACAGGTCTTTTGTCTCCTTAGGTAGGTTTATTCCTAGATATTTTATTCTTTTTGTTGCAATGGTAAATGGGAGTGTTTCCTTGATTTCACTTTCAGATTTTTCATCATTAGTATATAGGAATGCCAGAGATTTCTGTGCATTAATTTTGTATCCTGCAACTTTACCAAATTCATTGATTAACTCTAGTAGTTTTCTGGTAGCATCTTTAGGATTCTCTATGTATAGTATCATGTCATCTGCAAACAGTGACAGCTTTACTTCTTCTTTTCCAATTTGGATTCCTTTTATTTCCTTTTCTTCTCTGATTGCTGTGGCTAAAACTTCCAAAACTAGGTTGAATAAGAGTGGTGAGAGTGGGCAACCTTGTCTTGTTCCTGATCTTAGTGGAAATGGTTTCAGTTTTTCACCATTGAGGACGATGCTGGCTGTGGGTTTGTCATATATGGCCTTTATTATGTTGAGCAAAGTTCCCTCTATGCCTACTTTCTGCAGGGTTTTTATCATAAATAGGTGTTGAATTTTGTCGAAAGCTTTCTCTGCATCTATTGAGATGATCATATGGTTTTTCTCCTTCAATTTGTTAATATGGTGTATCACGTTGATTGATTTGCGTATATTGAAGAATCCTTGCATTCCTGGAATAAACCCCACTTGATCATGGTGTATGATCCTTTTAATGTGCTGTTGGATTCTGTTTGCTAGTATCTTGTTGAGGATTTTTGCATCTATGTTCATCAGTGATATTGGCCTGTACTTTTCTTTCTTTGTGACATCCTTGTCTGGTTTTGGTATCAAGGTGATGGTGGCCTCGTAGAATGAGTTTGGGAGTGTTCCTCCCTCTGCTATATTTTGGAAGAGTTTGAGAAGGATAGGTGTTAGCTCTTCTCTAAATGCTTGATAGAATTCGCCTGTGAAGCCATCTGGTCCTGGGCTTTTGTTTGTTGGAAGATTTTTTATCACAGTTTCAATTTCAGTGCTTGTGATTGGTCTGTTCACATTTTCTATTTCTTCCTGATTCAGTCTTGGCAGGTTGTGCATTTCTAAGAATTTGCCCATTTCTTCCAGGTTGTCCATTTTATTGGCATAGAGTTGCTTATAGTAATCTCTCATGATCTTTTGTATTTCTGCAGTGTCAGTTGTTACTTCTCCTTTTTCATTTCTAATTCTATTGATTTGAGTCTTCTCCCTTTTTTTCTTGATGAGTCTGGCTAATGGTTTATCAATTTTGTTTATCTTCTCAAAGAACCAGCTTTTAGTTTTATTGATCTTTGCTATCGTTTCCTTCATTTCTTTTTCATTTATTTCTGATCTGATTTTTATGATTTCTTTCCTCTGCTAACTTTGGGATGTTTTTGTTCTTCTTTCTCTAATTGCTTTAGGTGCAAGGTTAGGTTGTTTATTCGAGATGTTTCCTGTTTCTTAAGGTGGGATTGTATTGCTATAAACTTCCCTCTTAGAACTGCTTTTGCTGCATCCCATAGGTTTTGGGTCGTCGTGTCTCCATTGTCATTTGTTTCTAGGTATTTTTTAATTTCCTCTTTGATTTCTTCAGTGATCACTTCGTTATTAAGTAGTGTATTGTTTAGCCTCCATGTGTTTGTATTTTTTACAGCTCTTTTCCTGTAATTGATATCTAGTCTCATAGCATTGTGGTCGGAAAAGATACTTGATACAATTTCAATTTTCTTAAATTTACCAAGGCTTGATTTGTGACCCAAGATATGATCTATCCTGGAGAATGTCCCATGAGCTCTTGAGAAAAATGTGTATTCTGTTGTTTTTGGATGGAATGTCCTATAAATATTAATTAAGTCCATCTTGTTTAATGTATCATTTAAAGCTTGTGTTTCCTTATTTATTTTCATTTTGGATGATCTGTCCATTGGTGAAAGTGGGGTGTTAAAGTCCCCTAGTATGAGTGTGTTACTGTCGATTTCTCCTTTTATGGTTGTTAGTATTTGCCTTATGTATTGAGGTGCTCTTATGTTGGGTGCATAAATATTTACAATTGTTATATCTTCTTCTTGGATCGATCCCTTGATCATTATGTAGTGTCCTTCTTTGTCTCTTCTAGTAGTCTTTATTTTAAAGTCTATTTTGTCTGATATGAGAATTGCTACTCCAGCTTTCTTTTGGTTTCCATTTGCATGGAATATATTTTTCCATCCCCTTACTTTCAGTCTGTATGTGTCTCTAGGTCTGAAGTGGGTCTCTTGTAGACAGCATATATATGGGTCTTGTTTTTGTATCCATTCAGCCAATCTGTATCTTTTGGTGGTAGCATTTAGTCCATTTACATTTAAGGTAATTATCGATATGTATGTTCCTATTCCCATTTTCTTAATTGTTTTGGGTTCGTTATTGTAGGTCTTTTACTTCTGTTTTGTTTCTTGCCTAGAGAAGTTCCTTTAGCATTTGTTGTAAACCTGGTTTGGTGGTGCTGAACTCTCTCAGCTTTTGCTTGTCTGTAAACGTTTTAATTTCTCCATCAAATCTGAATGAGATCCTTGCTGGGTAGAGTAATCTTGGTTGCAGGTTTTTCTCCTTCATCACTTTAATTATGTCCTGCCACTCCCTTCTGGCTTGTAGAGTTTCTGCTGAGAGATCAGCTGTTATCCTGATGGGGATTCCCTTGTGTGTTATTTGTTGTTTTTGCCTTGCTGCTTTTAATATGATTTCTTTGTGTTTAATTTTTGACAGTTTGATTAATATGTGTCTTGGCGTATTTCTCCTTGGATTTATTCTGTATGGGACTCTCTGTGCCTCCTGGACTTGATTAACTATTTCCTTTCCCATATTAGGGAAGTTTTCAACTATAATCTCTTCAAATATTTTCTCAGTCCCTTTCTTTTTCTCTTCTTCTTCTGGAACCCCTATAATTCGAATGTTGGTGCGTTTAATGTTGTCCCAGAGGTCTCTGAGACTGTCCTCTGTTCTTTTCATTCTTTTTTCTTTATTTTGCTCTGCAGCAGTTATTTCCACTATTTTATCTTCCACCTCACTTATCCGTTCTTCTGCCTCAGTTATTCTGCTATTCATCCCATCTAGAGTATTTTTTATTTCATGTATTGTGTTTTTAATCGATGCTTGATTCATCTTTAGTTCTTCTAGGTCCTTGTTAACTGTTTCTTGCATTTTGTCTATTCTATTTCCAAGATTTTGGGTCTGGGAAATAGAATCTTGGATCATCTTTACCATCATTATTCTGAATTCTTTTTCAGGTAGACTGCCTATTACCTCTTCATTTGTTAGATCTGGTGGGTTTTTATCTTGCTCCTTCTCCTGCTGTGTGTTTTTCTGTCTTCTCATTTTGCTTATGTTACTGTGTTTGGGGTCTCCTTTTTGCAGGCTGCAGGTTCGTAGTTCCCGTTGTTTTTGGTGTCTGTCCCCAGTGGCTAAGGTTGGTTTAGTGGGTTGTGTAGGCTTCCTGGTGGAGGGGACTAGTGCCTGTGTTCTGGTGGATGAGGCTGGATCTTGTCTTTCTGGTGGGCAGGTCCACGTCTGGTGGTGTGTTTTGGGGTGTCTGCAGACTTTTTATGATTTTAGGCCACCTCTCTGCTAATGGGTGGCGTTGTGTTCCTGTCTTGCTAGTTGTTTGGCATAGGGTGTCCAGCACTGTAGCTTGCTGGTCATTGAGTGAAGCTGGGTGCTGGTGTTGAGATGGAGATCTCTGGAAGATTTTTGCCGTTTGATATTATGTGGAGCTGGGAGGTCTCTTGTGGACCAGTGTCCTGAAGTTGGCTCTCCCACCTCAGAGGCATACCACTGACTCCGGGCTCCTCAATTTGGGATGATGTGTTGTCTATTCATGTATTCCACAGATGCAGGGTACATCAAGTTGATTGTGGAGCTTTAATCCGCTGCTTCTGAGGCTGCTCGGAGAGGTTTCCCTTTCTCTTCTTTGTTCTCACAGCTCCCGGGTCTCAGCTTTGGATTTGGCCCCACCTCTGCGTGAAGGTCGCCGGAGGGCGTCTGTTCTTCGCTCAGACAGGACAGGGTTAAAGGAGCAGCCTCTTCGGGGACTCTGGCTCACTCAGGCCGGGCGGGAGGGAGGGGCACGGAGTGCGGGGCGAGCCTGCAGCGGCAGAGGTCGGCGTGACGTTGCACCAGCCCGAGGAGCGCCGTGCGTTCTCCCAGGGAAGCCGCCCCTGGATCCCGGGACCCCGGCAGTGGCGGGCTGCACAGGCTCCCGGAAGGGCGGTGTGGGCAGTGACCTGCGCTCGCACACAGGCTTCTTGGCGGCGGCAGCAGCAGCCCCAGCGTCCCACGCCCGTCACTGGGCTCCGCGCTTTCAGTCGCGACTCGCCCCCGTCTGTGGAGCCCCTTTAAGCAGCGCTCTTAATCCCCTCTCCTTGCGCACCAGGAAACCAAAAGGGAAGAAAAAGTCTCTTGCCTCTTCGGCAGCTCCAGAGTTTTCCCGGACTCCCTCCCGGCTAGCTGTGGCACATTAGCCCCCTTCAGGCTGAGTTCTCGCCGCCAGCCCCAGTCCTCTCCCTGCGCTCTGACCGAAGCCCGAGCCTCAGCTTCCAGCGCTGCGTGCCCCGGCGGGCGAGCAGACAAGCCTCTTGGGCTGGTGAGTGCCGCTTGGCACCGATCCTCTGTGTGGGGATCTCTCCGCTTTGCCCTACCCAGGTATGTGGGGAGTTTCTTGCCTTTTGGGAGGTCTGGGGTCTTCTGCCAGCGTTCAGTAGGTGTTCTGTAGGAGTTGTTCCACGTGTAGCTGTATTTCTGGTGTATCCGTGGGGAGGAAGGTGATCTCCGCGTCTTACTCTTCCGCCATCTTACCCGGAAGTCCAAGTGTTTTTTTTTTTAATGCATGCTGATATATGACAGCTGTCACAATACAATCTAACAAAATTGTTTTGAATGAAGTTAAAGACAACTAAGTGCTACTAGAGCCATCTTATGGAAAAAAAACCAACGAACCTTTTGGCCAACCCTATGTGTGTGTGTGTGTGTGTGTATATATATATATATATACATATATACATATATATGTGTGTGTATATATATATATATATATATATATATATATATACACACAATGGAATAATATTCAGCCTTAAATAAAGAAGAAATCTTGTCATTTGTGACAACATGTATGTTCCTGGAGGACATTATACTAAGTGAAATAAGCCAGATTCAGAAAGACAGATACTTCATGTTCTCACTTATAGGTGGAATCTAAAAAAGTCCAACTCTTAGAAGTATAGTAGAATGGTGGTTTCCAGGGACTACAGGATGGGGGAAATGGGGAAATGTTGTTCAAAAAGTACAAAGCTTCAGATACACAAGATAAAGAAGTTTGGGAGTTCCTATGTACAACATGGTGACTACAGTTAACAATATTGTACTGTATACTTGAAATGTGCTAAGAGAGTAGATTTCAATTGTTCTCACACACAAATAAGGAAACTATGTGAGGTGATGGATGTGGTCATTAGCTTGACTGTGGTAACCATTCACATATACCAAAACATTACATCGTATATCTTAAATACATACTATTTTTGTCAATTATACTTCAGTAAAGCTGGAAGAAGAAAATAATTAGGCATTTTTTCCTAAAGATATAAGTAGCCACCCTGTGATCAGTCTCTCCATTCACCAGAGGTGGGTCTTGGGGAGGACAAGACGAGTAGCACTGCAACAATCAAACAAAACCGGGCACTTTACATGCCAGACCTGGAAAAAGCTGGACTATCCAGCTAAAATGATCCCAGTTAGTATGGAAAAGAATAAACCTTTGACAATGCCCAGTGAGGATTGGGAGAAATAAGCACCGTACTGAGGACAAAATATACTGTACTGAAAACAAAAACTAGAGGGAAATGGTAGCATCTATCAGAATGTAAAAACCAAATTTGTTTGATTCATAAATTCTTTCTTTTAGGGAATTATTCCACAGATAAACAAGTTTATACACCCACATACATACTTGCTAAAACATTCACACATATCCACAAATACACACAAACATTCATACATACACACAGATATACAAACCTACACACATGCATCTAGAGGAATATATCACATTGCAGGATGCTTATGGTAGCATGGCTGGTAATAGCAAAAAAAAAAAAGGTGGAAACAAGTAAAATGTCATCAGTGGTGACTGGTTGAGTAAACTATGGTACATAAATACAATAAAGTAGAAAACTAGTATCCAGTTTTTTAAAAACTGAAATAGCTCTACATATGGGAATACAAAATATATGTCCAAAATAACATGTAAGCTCTGTAAGAGCAGGAATTTTGCCTGTTTTAACCTCTGCTATATCACCAAGGTCTAGAACAGTGTTTGGCACATATGCACTCCATAAATATTGTTGAATTGAAATAACTATGTTATTCAGTAAAAACATATGGAAGAAAGGGCATTAATAAAAATGGTATCTATAAACAACACCTTAATTGGCATCACAAATAGGTGCATATGAATATGTTTGCCTCTGATATCCTAAAAGAACACCATATCTCTTATATAGTATTCCACCCAAGAATGTATAGCCAGTAACTAACTGGCTGATGAAGAAATATCAGACAAACCCAAAATGAAAATCTATTAAATTCTTCAAAAATGTCAATGTTATAGTTAAAAAAGAACAGCTGAAGAATTATTCCAGATTGACAGGGACTCATGAGATATAACAACTAAGTGCAATGCAAGATCCTAAACTAGACCTGAAGCTGATGGGGGAAAAACACTATAATATATATTGTTGGATCAATCTGATAGTAGTATTGTATCAATGACAAATTTATTGAAGTTGATGACTGTATTATGCTTATGAATATCCTAATTCTTAAGAAATACACACTGAAATATTTAGGGGTTATTACAGACTGAACGATTATGTCCCCCCAAAATTCATATGTTGAATCCTAATGCCTGATATGATGGTATTTAGAGATGGGCCTCTGGGAGATGATTAGGTCATGAGGATGGAGCTCTCATGAATGGGATTAGTGCCCTTACAAAAGAGACCAGAGGACTCCCTCACCCCTTCTGCTCTGTGAGGACAGAGCGAGAAGACAGACAGCCATTTGAGAATCAGGAATCAGGCCCTCACCAAGACACTGAATCAGTAGATGCCTTGATTTTGGACTTCCCAGCTCCAGAGTTGTGAGAAATAAATTTTTGTTATTTATAAGCCATCCAGTGTACAGTATTCTGTTATAACAGCCCAATGGACTAAGACAGAAATTAAAGGGCCACAGTGTTAACTATTTACTCTCAACTGGTTCGGACAAAAATATCGATGTATGGATGGATGGATAGATAGATAGGTAGAGAGATATACAGACAGACAGAGAGGCAGCTATAGAGAATAAATGATAAAGCAACTGGGCTAAAATGTGAACAGTACTGAATCTGGATAAAAGTTTCTTTCTATCATTCTTGCAACTTTTTTGCAAGTTTGAGCTTTTCTCCAAATAAAAGCTTTTAAAAAAGACACACACAGTTTCTGAAAGTAAATACTAAAAAATGTTTACAGTATTTACCTCTAGGAAATGAAAATAGGGCTTTGGCGGGGGGCAGAGGGGATAGGATCATTGAGAGGGAGGAGGACTCAGTTTTCACTTAATATCCTTCTCTACTGTCATAATGTAATATTAACATATGCTACCTTTGCCAAAAGGATGCCTCATTAATCTAAAGCAGCAGTGTGGAGTCGTAGAAAGTGGGTGGCCTCTGGAGCTAGACAGATCTTGGTTGAAATTTCCTCAGTGCCCATTTTACCTAGGGTGTGGCCTTGATGAAGTCAAGTAATTTTCTTGAGTGTGAAATTCCTTAGATGACCTTGTTTCTTGTTGCAGCTCTGTCACGAACTCATTGGGGAGTGTTAGGCAGGTCATTTCACCTACTTGGGCCTCAAGTCTCCTGTCTATAAAAGGATAGAACAACCATATTTCTTTTCAAGTCCATTTCTGCTACAAAGGAGGTTTGGTTTTCCAGGATATTACAGTTAACCCACGCTTTTCAAAAGTTCTCTATACTTGTCTTCACTGTTATCAAAGACCTACTTTAGTACCTGTTTTCATTAACTGAAAGAAATCCAAAGATTTTTGCTTTTAGGCAAAAAAGGTGAAAAGCGAAAACAGTGTTCAGCATTTGTTTTGCAGGGAGTGTAACAGCACTCCCGAGTGGCGAGAATGGCGGCAAGAATGTCACCGCCGAGCTCCTTCCCGGGAAACTACACTCAGCATCTCAGCATCAAGCCACCACAGCTTTGAACTGTTGTGTCTGTGAGCATCTGAGCCTTATCTCAATTTTTTTTGTGCATCTGTTAGCAAGATGTGTCCTAAGGTAACTGCTTCTTTCACTTCACACCACTTATGAAAGGTTTCATAGGAACTCTCTGCTTTTGGGTGTCTGGCAAATCCTCTATCTTCTTTTACAGGAAGAGTTCTGAAATTTACCATTCACATGAAGAAAAGATGATCTACCACTTTCTGGGACGACAGCTATTACCTAAACTCCTAATAGGACTTAGAATGTTTTTCAAGCCTTTGGAGTCGAGGTCACACTGATTTGTAATCATTTGGACTTCACCAAAGTTGGGGCCGAGGGTATGATGTCCTTCCCTGCTCCTTCTCCTTCTGACCTTCCCCAGGGAGCATTTCTCAGCCTTTGCTCTGTGAGTCCACCTAAAACCCTCCTGAGGCAAACATCAGAGAGTTCCTAACCCAGGAGGGGCTCTGTTCTCGCATCTCTTTCTCGTTAATGTTGAAACCCGTGCATTGCTGAAAGGAAATTTAATCAATATGCTTCTGAGTAATTTACACTTAACATATCAAAATATTCTGATGTAACAGTCATTTGTTGTCCCAAGAATCCTCTCGAGTCTTTTTAAGGCCTTTTATTCTTAGCAGTCTCCATTTAGCAGTCATAAATGGAATTTGAACTCCAGAAGGACAGTGTTTTATCCTTATTATTCTGCACTTATTTGGTAGACCTTGCCAGGCTTCTTTTTCCTCCCCTTAGGTAAGAAAGTCTTTGTTCTAAGATGCTTTTCATATTCTTTTAGTTACATAATTGGGGTGTTAATAATTAGTATTTGCTCGGCATCAACAATGACAGGCTCTATACTAGGAACTCTATATCTTCTTTAACCTTCGTGTTGAGGTAAGCATATTTTTTCCTACTTTTCCAGATTCAGAATCCTAAACTCTGAAAGACTAATTTGCGTAAAACCATATGGTTGGTAAGAACCTAGGTGTGACTAACTCCAAATGCTGCACTGCACTCCTTCTTAATTAATTTAAAAACGAACAACAGGTGGTGCTCCAACTTCCATAGCTGGAGGCTCTGCTAGCAGGCCCTCTCACCCCTGTCTCGCTGGCAATCTTTATTCCCCCCAGTTCAAATGTCACTTCCTCCCTGAAGGTTTCACTCTTCTTCGCTGTCTTATACATCCCTCTTTGTCATACCACACTGTAATCTAATCATATTTTTCATGTCCATTTTCCTTTTAGACTATGAGCTTCTTTAGTTCAGGATCATGTCTTATTCATCTTTGTCTTCCCAGGGCCCAACCCAGAGTAGATACTTAATAGATGTCTGTCAAATTCGATATATCTCTTACTTAAGACTGAGGTGGAAATGGCACCCATTGATTCATCATTCATTCTAGGCACTGGAGATATGGCCAGTTAAAACAAGCAGATGACCTACTCCTCCCGACACCACTCAGGTTGGGAGCCTACTTCTCCACTCCCTATTGACTGTATCCAGATATACCCTGTGGAGCACAATCAGTAGAGTAGAGCTGCACAATGGAGACAGTATAATACAGTGGTCAAGCGAACGGACTCTGGAGTCAGCACACCTGACTTTGGGCAATTTATGTAACTTCAGTTTCCACAGTAATGAAATGAGGAGAATAACCTACCAGGTTGGGTGGCTGCAGAACACAATTTATATTGTAGACATTATATGTAAACTTAGAATACTGCCTAAAACATAGAGTTCAATAAATATTAGCTATTACTATCATTCCCTGGGTCATCCAGCTCATTTGTTCCTCTTTCACTGTTAGCCAACTTAATTAGCCATTAAAAATTAAGAAATTAAATAAAATGATCTAATATAATTATTTCACAAAGAAGCCTCGTGAAAGGCCTTTATCATGTATTGCAAAGTAATGTATTAATCTTATCTAAAAATGCCTACACCAAACAGGTGTGAGGATTTTTAAACAAAGCACAATTATTAACTGACCAGACATTCTCTCACTTGTACAATTTCTCCCAACACAGATATACCTCCTGTTTTCCACCTCTAAAACTTCCACTACTTAAACTCTACATTTCTATGTTTATTTTTCTTCTTTCTTACTTCCTCTAAGTCTGCTTGTCTGACCCTGTGTGAACACACAAATGCTGATGTGGTCAAGGTCATAAACTCACTCCTTTTGTAAATCAGCTTGTTCCCTTTTTGATGGCTATAGAATCTACCGTGAATATTAGCCAATGTTACTGATGAAAATCATTTATCACAAGAGATGCCAGTGGGTAAAGATACCACCCTATGCTTTAAAAACCTCAACTATCTATTAAAATGTAATAACTAGGTACATGAAAACTACTCACATGCAAAGACATTCATTATAATGTTATCATATTTTTAATTGTTAAAAATTTGAAAAAAGTAAATGTTCAATAATAGAAGAATGGTCTAACAAACTTTATAGTCATGCAATGGATTTTAAATTATGATTTGCCAAGGGGATCCCCTGGAAGTCCAGTGGTTAGGACTTGGAGCTTTCACTGCTGTGGCCTGGGTTCAATTCCTGGTGGGGGAACTAAGATCCCTAAAGCTGTGTGGCGTGGCCAAAAAAAAAAAAGATTTGCCAAGATTTTTAAGTGACATTACAATATAAGAATAACTTTAAAAAGCAGAATACAGAAATTCAGTTAATTATGTTAAATTACACATTTAAATATCTTTATACAAATACCCATATATGTATAGAAAAAGCAAAAGAAAGACAATGCACTAAAATGTTAACAGTGGTTTTATTTGGGTAACGAGATGAACTATGGGTGATTTTATTTTCTTCTTTATCATTAATAGTTCCAGTTTTGACTTTCATAGACTGTGTTAAATGTCTTATGTGAGTTCCCTCACATTTTAGTTTCTTCATCGGTAAGAAGAGGACAACAAGAATATCTGTTTCACAAATATTATAATGCAGCAGATGAGATAACAGACATAAAAATAATTGACAAGTTTTAAAAGTAATGATTAAATATTAAATTATTGGAAAACAATATAACTTTATTATATGTATGCATTACAGCAGTTAGGACTGGAAATTTTACTTTCTTTAAAAAATGTAATGTATGGGACACTTCCCTAGCGGTCCAGTGGTTAAGACTCCACGCTTCCACTTCAGGGGGCATGGGTTCGATCCCTGGTCGGGAAACTAAGATCCTGCATGCTGTGCCGCGCAGTCAAAAAAAAAAAAAAAAGTAATGTATGTGCAGGTCTTTTTTCTGGGACTTTGTCCAGCTACCTAGGATTTCCTGCTCCTTTACCTCCCCTAGCTATGGCATTGTTATCACTGGGAAGGCAGAGAAAATATTAAGAAGGATGGTAGTTTAAGGGAGGAGATAGAAAAGGGATCGAATAAAAAATTCAGAACTGGATGCCACCATTTTTCCCAAATAATGGAGAATAAAGCCAAATTTTGAAGCACAGGAAAGAGTTAGATTTGGACTCACTCATGCACCAAATAAAGCAGATAGTGAATATCTCAGTGTTGTGGACATCAAATCAGTGATGGCTTTAGTCATACGTGGTCTGACTGAAAAGGTGCAAGCCTAAAGGGTTAAAGGAAAATGAGGTGTCCAATCCTGAATCCAAAACAGAAGCCCACCAGGTCCTGGGGTGCTGGAGGTGTGGGTCTTTTTCCTCAGGGCCAAATCACCACAATACGAAACTGCAGGGGAAATGCCTTTCTGTGCATTTCCTATCTTAAACTGTGCTTTTTAATTTTATTTTCAATTTTAAGAAAGAAAGAGGAGAGTCAGTGTGGGGATAAATCAAGGCTATCCATTCCAAAAGGGAAAAAAACCAGATATCCTGAGTTAGTAAAATGAAGAAACCGAGTGATCTCAACTATAACAGATTACTTAGCTTAAAGAAAGACATAAAGGTCTATTAGTAGAATAGAATAGAATTAATAGAATTCTATTAGCAAAATTCAAGAAATGGTAGATTATTATTAAATCTCATTTCATTACAAATCCAAAATGCTCCAAGATGAGAATTAGCTTGCTAATGCTATCTTACCATGTACATGTTAATAGTGCTACATACTAACACGATAGTAAGATCATGTTCCTTGAAAGCCTTAGTATAGACATTAGTAATTTCAGGTATAGATATTCAAAGTACACCAAAAGTAGACAATATTCCAAGAATTTATTCAGAAAATATGCTCTGGGATAAAAAGAATGTTCTTAGCTAAAGAGCTTCTAACTTTTCCTTTAAAAAGTAGTCATCAGGGGGCTTCCCTGGTGGCGCAGTGGTTGAGAATCTGCCTGCTAATGCAGGGGACGCGGGTTCGAGCCCTGGTCTGGGAGGATCCCACATGCCGCGGAGCAACCAGGCCCGTGAGCCACGACTACTGAGCCTGCGCGTCTGGAGCCTGTGCTCCGCAACAAGAGGCCGCGATAGTGAGAGGCCTGTGCACCGCGATGAAGAGTGGCCCCCGCTTGCCACAACTAGAGAAAGCCCTCGCACAGAAATGAAGATGCAACACAGCAAAAATAAATAAATAAATAAATAAAAACTCCTACCCCCAACATCTTCTTAAAAAAAAAAAAAAGTAGTTATCAGGGTCAATATTCAAATTTTTATTTATCAAGTACATAGTGCTTACTAAGTGTTAGTCACTATGCCAAGAATTTTACTCATTCAAGCCATATAACATCCCTCTAATGTGAGTATTATTATTATTATCACCCCCATTTCATTGAGAAACTGAAGTAGAGAAAGGTTAAGGCGCTCCACGTGTGCCCAGAGCCCACAGCTAATAAGTGAAGTTCAAACCCAGTCATTCCCTCTCATAATATATTATATTTATTTGTACATACTTAGCAAGAACAGACGGGAAGTCTGAGAACCACTGAGAAATGGAGATATGTAAGAATCAGTTGTGGATCCTAGTAAAAGTGACAATAGGTCTCAGTCTCCCTGAGACAGTCCAAAATCGTAACTATTGTCCCAATAATTATTAATAGTATCCCTTTCACTCTCAATACTGTCCAAGTTTGGGCAATAAATTACAGGGTCAACCTTTTAGAAAAGGCCTATTCTGCTACCATGGGCAAGGCTCTTAAGCTTTGTTACCCATAATTTCCCCATCTGTAAAATGGGAATACTAATGTTTGCTCTCTTTCTACCTCCCAAGATGATATTATTGTGGCATTATAAAGAAGAGTATAAATGTAAGATATTTTGCAATGTTACAAATGTCAGAGAGCTGCACAGGAAGCTTCTATAACTGCTGATCTCCCATCATGCACAACGCATGAAGGTGGATGCTTTACGTTTGTTAGCGGACTCATTGCCCTTGAGTATATAATGCCTTTTTAAAAAAATTATTTAATTAATTTATTTATTTGTGGCTGTGTTGGGCCTTCGTTTCTGTGTGAGGGCTTTCTCTAGTTGCGGCAAGCGGGGGCCACTCTTCATTGCGGTGCGTGGGCCTCTCACTATCGCGGCCTCTCGTTGTGGAGCACAAGCTCCAGATGCGCAGGCTCAGTAGTTGTGGCTCACGGGCCTAGTTTTTCCATGGCATGTGGGATCTTCTCAGACCAGGGCTCGAACCCGTGTCCCCTGCATTGGCAGGCAGATTCTCAACCACTGCGCCACCAGGGAAGCCCCTATAATGCCTTTTTTATTCTTACAAAACAAACATTTGTGATAGAAACCTTGGTGTCAGGATAGAGTACAAACAAACAAATCATTAAGTCACTCTTAACCATTATTACTGAACCAGAAACTATGTCAAGAAACTTGAAAAGGAAGCTTTGCTAATTTCATTATATAATATCCACTTTATGGTTGGCTCATTATTTCCATATAGGCAAGAAAAATGAGCAGAATGAAAAGAATAAACTGTTTTGTTATTTAAAATTACCGTTTAAAAGGCTAGTACTGCTAAGTAATTCATCAGAAAGAAAAGCTATAGTTTTTTTAAAAAGAAAAAGTATAATGAGACCTTGCTGCTATAGAAATGAGTTGAAATTCAGGAAAATAACATACATATTAGGAATTAAAAGGTGTGAGTTCTATCATGGGGTGTAACTGTGTGTGTGTGTGTGTGTATGTGTGTGTGAGAGAGAGAAGAGAGAGAGAGAGAGGGGGACTATTCCTTTGTGTTCTGGCTTTTTGGTATGGAAATTCACAAATACAGGAAGAAGAAGATCATCTAAACTGGATAAAGGTATTATATCCTTTTTATCTTTTTGTATCTCTCCTCCGCTTTCAAGTTTTTGTTCCCTGATTTCTATCCATTCACTTCGCCACACTCTACTTTCTGACATATTGGCCATTATATCACAGTCTATCACTTCCTTTGCTCCTCTTTGATTTACTATCTCACCAAATGCACTCATCTCTTTGAAAATAAGGGAAGAAATCTAAGTATATTCCTTGCATTTTTTTCTTACATTTTGTCCTACGTTGCAAAAGCAGAGCTTAGGTTAAAGTTTCCTTACCTATAAATTAAGAAGTTTCATTCAGTTGATCACCATGAAATTCACAGCTTTGTAGATCACAATATATTGTGTGAGTGGGGGAGAGCTTTTAATAAATGCTTCAAACTGAGACAAGGATAGAAATTATGATGGTGTTAATTATTCTATCTTCCTTTGGAAAGAAAAACTGCCGTAACAACTAACTCTGCTTCAATTAAGCAATAAATCTCTGCTCAAATAGAAGAAGAAAGGATCAAGGAAGGAAAAGTGGGAAAGAAGGAAAGGAGGAAGGAAGAGAGGATAGGAAAGAGGGAAGGAGGGAAGGAAAAAACCTTTTGGTACATAAAAACATGGGTCAGATTTGTGGCATTCCTTTAATTTTTTGCTCCAGTGAAATCTGATCAGTTAGTCATTAGAATGTGAAATATGAAGCCAAGATACATAAATGCAATTTTGGCTTTTTGAAAAATCGTTTTGTCTTTACCTGTCATAAAGAGTGGTTGTGAAAGTAAACGATGTCATGCAGTCAGGAGACTCATATGCTAGCCTTAGCTCTACTTCTAACTAACTGCCCAAGAGCAAGCAAGTCACTTGGTTTTCATAGGCCTGGATTCTGTCATGGTTCCTGAGGCATTTCTCAGAATGGAAAATAATGGTAGGGATTATACCTTCAGTGCTTCACAACTTTTTTCACATTGCAAAACTGCCATATAGTTGACTAATTCTTTTTTACAGATAATCTGAGGTCTTTATGAAAGAAAATAAAAACAGAAATTTAATAAATAATATTTTGCCAGTTAGATTTCTCACAGAGATGTGAAAATTAACATTGCATGTCTAAAACCAAAACAGCTTAAACATATATAATGGAACTAATACAATACTATTAAAATATTTTATGAGTATTCTTTATAACATCATAGTATTCCAAGAACCAGTGCTTCTGACTTTAAGTTGACCCATGCTTTCCATGAAGAACATTTTCATACTTGTGAAAAAAAATGTATAATTGCTATAAAACAATAGTTTATGAACACTACTTCAGACTTTCTAACCATGCTCTAGGGTATCCATTAGCTCATTTCCTCTGAACTTCTATTACTTTTGTTTTATGTTAAGAGTTTGTATTGGTTTGCAAAGGCATTTCTTAGCCAGAAAACTAGTCCCTAGAGAACTTGCTTCATTATTAAATGCAAAATAAGATAGTTAATAGCAGGATGAAGGCAACTTTCACATTTACCAAAATCATCTAATAGGCTTACAGAGGACAGGTGAGTATCATTCAATTCTGAAGTATTAAGAACATCCATTTGAAATATGGCATACACAGGCCCTTCTAAGCAGGAAGGAATCTTCAACTTTTATTTCTCAGAACTGAAAACACAGGATGTACAGACTTAATTTTTTATGATAAAGATACAAGGAAGGTACCTGCTGCCTGGGTTGAAGAATGCAGAAGAGAAGGTGATGGGGTCACTTGTTTCTCTTCAGGCCAGTCCCTGTGCTGGGCCTGGGTCATCCCCACCCAAAAAACCTCCCCAGCACCATGATTAAGTTATGTAAGGGACCCCACCATACTGCACTCAATAATTGTCAGTTAAAGCCATGGCAATGAAAATATTTCATTCCCAAACTATTTATCAATAATAATAATTGATAATATAATACTCACAATGGGGGAACAACCTGTTTGAATCAATACTTATCATACATGTTATTTGGTTTTTAAGAGACTATAAACTATTGGAAGAACTTGGTTTCCTATTTTATGCCAAACCTCACTAGATAATCCCAAAAAAGATAAGTACTCATTTTTTGAACAACAATGCTAAATCACTGATATAAGGATGCTTGGGAACCAGTGCATGCACAGTGTAGCGGGAAGATATCCGGCCCAGGAGATACAAATTTTGGACCAGGCTCTGCCTTTGAAATCTTTGAAAAATTACTTCTCTCTAGACCTCAGTGTTTTCAACTATAAATTAAGGAAGTTGAGTTCAATGGAAGGATTCTAAACTTTTGTTAGAATAAGAACCCCTTTTTTTCAACAAAAATTACTAATGAACCCAACCTGTTAAAATGATAAGAGTGAACCTGCTCTGGTTGAAAAGAGGGCAGGAAACCGGATTTTCACCAATCACGTTCCTGTCAAAGGAGAGCCAAATTATGTTTAAGGTATAGGTTGCCTCCTGGGCACTTGCTCTTTTACATAATAATTCTATGTCAACCATCCCTTAGAGAAACAACTAATTATAATGTTATTCAAAGATGAAATCCAAACTAAAAACAAAGTTAAGTCTGTTGGGGCTTCCCTCGTGGCGCAGTGGTTAAGAATCCGCCTGCCAATGCAGGGGACACAGGTTCGTGCCCTGGTCCAGGAAGATCCCACGTGCCGCGGAGCAACTAAGCCCATGCACCACAACTACAGAGCCTGCGCTCTAGAGCCCATGAGCCACAACTACTGAGGCCCGCATGCCTACAGCCCATGCTCTGCAACAAGAGAAGCTACTGCAGTGGGAAGCCCACGCACTGCAATGAAGATCCATTGTAGCCATAAATAAATAAATAAAACAAATAAAAACAAAACAAAAAAAGTTACGTCTGTTATTATGAGGCAGTTTGAGAATTTGCAGATAGCAAATTCCTACTACTTTGCACTCAGGAAAGATTTTTCTAATGGAGAACTAGTACCTATGTTGGATGAGCTGAAAATTTGAAACAAACTTGAAGACAAATAGTGAGATGGAAAAATAAATCCATTCATTCATTCATTTAACAAATATTATTTGGGTACCAACAATGAGCTGGGCAATATTCTAGATAGTGGAGATACAGCTGTGAACAAAACAGACAAAAATCCCTGCCTTCCTAAGGCTTATAGTCTTATTTCATTTCCTTCATTTTCTTTCTTTCCCTTTCCCCTTCTTTCTTTCTTTTTCTCTCGTTCTTTCTTTCCTTCCTTATTTCTTTCTTTCTTTCTTGCTCTTTTCCTCCTTTCTCTCTCTCACTTTCACTCTTTTGTTTCTTTCTTTTTCTACCTACTTCCTACAGGGCACAGGCCACTGATGAACACTAGCTATTTACGCTGAATATTATCATTGTCATTACTACAGTATAAAATAAGGGAAAGGAAGCAATAAGCAAAGAAGAATAAGAATAAAGAGGGAGAAAGGAGAGTAAAGGGAAGAGCAATAAAGAAAATCAGGAATTTGAATTAGAGAAGATCACAACTGTTAGAGACCATTCTGGCAGAGACCACTCCAATACTCATTCCACTCTTCTTTCCTTTTGGTAATAGAAAATCCCACCATTACCACTTACTTTTAGCTGAACACATAATTGCCTACACTTCCCAGAGTCCTTTGCAGCTAGGAGTGGCCATATAACTAAGTTCCAGCCAATGGGATGTTAAAGAAAGTGATGTAAGCAATTTCAGGTCATATCTTTATTAAGGAAGTTGCTTCTCCTCCTTACTTATGACCACACCACCACCATTTCAGGCTGGGATGAGGACATAGTGATGGTAATCCAGCTTTTACTATGCAGAAAGGGATCATACTCTAGGGAAATCAGGGAAAAATAGAAGTAACCTATATTCCTTGACCTTACAGAACAGAAACTCCTGTATGCCTTCTTCCTTTTTTGAGTCTCTGTATTTTAAGATCTCTTTATTATGGCATCTTAGATTATATTCTAATTAACATAAGTTCCTTCTACCTTATTATGATTAAAATATGGAAACAAAAATATAGGGATAGATGCAAAGAGACAACACCCAATAAGCAGCTCTGCCTCGATGTTATGAGGGCTAAAACCACCGGGGAGTCTTAACTTAGCTCAGTTCCTACAGGGTCAAGTCACACTAAGAAAACTTCATAAAGTGACTCTGAGGGTTTCCATAGACACTTCAGCTAGGTTCAGATTTCAACAGACCAAAAGAAATTTCAGCAGGAGGCTGAAATCATTCACCATGCTCCTATGTTCACTATGGCTGTCTACTAGTTTCCTATTACATGGAGCTTAAAAATACACCTTTTTTCCCCTATCACACAAACATCTCTACCTTTCCATTTTGTTTTGAGGGATGGATTTGGGGTGGAAGTGACTAAATATTTCTAGCCTCTTAATTCTTTAATTTCATTCCTCATGACAATAAAACAGAGAGTGATAGGGAGTGTACACAAATTGGGCAAATACAGACACAGCACCCAGAATATATGCAGGCACAAAATCAATTATATGTTATTTTATCACTGACATTGCCTTCTTTCCTCAGAGCCTTTTCTTTAGTTACTTGGAGAATACCATATATAATTATTGAAACTTTTGCTTTGAAATAATAATGCTAAACTTCTCTCTTCCATTCAATATATTTTATACCTGCTTGAATATTTGCTATAAGATATATGAAAGCTATTTTTGAGTCCAACATGAGAAGGTATTTATATATTTTTTAATAATCCAGGTAATAAAGCATTAAAAGTGGTAGAGAAAAATAGGTTGAACATGGTGATGTAATAAAAATGTTTAGCATGTCGACATTCCATTTTTCCTCAGACTCTTTATTGTTTGCTTTTCCTCCTATGTACGATAATAAAACATAGAGTTACAATCAACGTGTGATGACAAATGGTCTCAGGGTTGGGTTTGCATTCCTCTAAATATATTGGCATTTGTAAGCGGGAAAAGATAGATGTAATCAACCACCCTCAGACAAAAGTAGGATGACTGTTCTGGCAAAATGCTCAAACCACATTAAGCCCTAATTTGAAATGATGTTTTAAAGAAAGCAATGCAACTAGGACCAATTTATTTGTACAGCAACTAAAAACTGAACTCACTAGACATATTTAAGAGATGGAAACAATTAAATGTATTTGTTTTCTAAACAGACCAAGTATATTGGAAGGTTAAAAAAATCCAATTTTACTAGACACTATATTATTTGTTGCTGTGCAATACTTAAATCATTTTCTTTAATGGTCCTCTGAGGTTGTTCTAATAAAACATGCTATTTTTAAGAGTGAGTAAACAATCTGTTTAATTTCACATTATCAATATATCGCAGAGCTTCATTCTAATTAGCAGCACATGGAAGGAAGTAGATGTGAGGAAGTGTGGGACAACTTAAACAGAATGTCATTTTATTGGGGCGGGGGGGTATTGCTGGTTTTCACTTTTGTTTTTCAGAAAAGCTGAATCTTGATGCTTTCTCCTTTGTATTCAAATCAAGTTTCTATGGTATTCTGGTAAAATCATGTCAAGTGAGTTCTTTTGGGTACATATCTAGACACAATAGGCACTTCAGCTGAAGATAACAATTGTTCTGGCTCCAAAGAGATTGAAATAATGACGTTTCTATCCAGAATAATATCCTGCTCCAAATGCGGGATGGCCAGATACCAGCATACCATCAAGCCTTTGGCTAATATATGTGCCCTGACCACTCAATCAAGGAGTTTCTTTAAGAACAAGTATCCTAGACTCTCTGGCGTCTTCTCCCTTGGGCTATATCCTGACAAGCCTGGCTAAGAGAGGTGGCTCTTTACACACCATAATGAAGCACACGTCGGGGAGGGCAGCACTGCCAAGGCCCCACTGAAGTTTGCCAGGAATTGATGCTACAGAGTATTGAAAACAGGACAGGGCCATTTTTAGTTCTCCTCCTCTGCATCACTAGTTTATGGAAGAGTCTGATGAACATTTGAATGAATAAACATCAAGAGGATTTTTTTAATAAGGATCACACATCACTAGCAAAAGAATATAAGGCCTGCCCCTGTGTGGAAGACACAGGAAGGACTGATGGGAAAGGGAGAACACGCACCAGTTTCTTCACCGCATTACTACATAACTCCAAAGTACTGAAAGGCTCTCCTCAGGGCTTCTTCACTCTATGTAGAAACACTAACAATTCTAGTGCACAGCATTTTCCTAACACTTGTTCCTCCTAGAAATCCATCTAGGGTTAGGAGAGTGTATTTAACTTTGACATTGTACCTATTCAGGTTGCTGAGAAAAGTTAAGGGGATTCTGCTGATAACAGCATTCAGCCTCAAAGATATTTAAAAGGTTAAAATACTGGTGAGACAACTAAAGCATGACTGAAACATCACGTTCAGTGAATTGCTTCATTCTATACCAGCATAAGATATCATATCTAGCAAGTGTAAAGCACATTCTAATTGAGGTAAAAAACAATGAATGCTTCAGATACTGTGATTGTAACTATTCAGCACTTCAACTAAAATATTTAACTATTTCAAGTGTTTCTTCTACTTAACAACTACATTAAGAATTAAAATATAAAGGGAATTCCCTGGTGGTCCAGTAGTTAGGACTCCGTGCTCTCACTGCTGAGGGCCCAGGTTCAATCCCTGGTCACGGAACTAAGATCCCACAAGCCATGCAGCATGGCCAAAAAAATAAAATAAAATACAAAAATACATGTAGTAGAAGTATATTTTAAAGAAATTCACATCATAGACTTATTTATTTAAAATAGAACTTGTACAGAAAAACAATCTTACTCTAACACAAAGGCTAAGAAAGTTCTAAATGATTTTTTAAAGGATGAGCTGTTTTTTAAAAAAGAGTTGAAATTATTGAGCAAGGATAGTCATAAAATTTAAATCAGCCAGAATATATTAAGTGAACACATGTTATGCATAAGACACTGTGTTTCAAGCATCATGGCACACAATATACAATCTCTCACTTCTACCCACCTCACAGGATGGGCTTAGTACTAAATGTATATACCTTTGTCCCACCCAAAGTAAAGAATCTGTAAGTAGGCTACTCTTTTTTTTTTTTTTTTTTTTTTTTTTTACTGTACGCAGGCCTCTCACTGTTGTGGCCTCTCCTGTTGCAGACCACAGGCTCCGGACACGCAGACTCAGTGGCCATGGCTCACGGGCCTAGCCGCTCCGCAGCATGTGGGATCTTCCCGGACCGGGGCACGAACCCGTGTCCCCTGCATCGGCAGGCAGACTCTCAACCACTGCGCCACCAGGGAAGCCCAGTAGGCTACTCTTAATTGGAGTTCTGAGAGTAGTATAAACTTTCTTACCAGGCCTGTGCATTTGCCGTGTGTGCATCTTACAACACACAAGACACACTGGTACCAAAGCCATATGTTACATCCTCTAACTTCAGCATTACATTTTAAGTCCTTAGACATGCTATTGGAAGCCTTTACTAAGCAGACCTTTCCAAACTAACCAGAACATATCCTTTTAATAAAAAATAATAGCTATGTTCTCATTTTCAAAGTTTGCGATTAAAACCTACAGTGAAAGAATCCAGCTGAGAAGAAATTTCCTTTTGGTTCAGAAAAATAATAATGTCATTAAATTTATCAGAACAATATGAAATGAAGATGTTGTTGTTGGGTCCTTCACTTATAATGGAAACCAAATAGGCCTGCTGTCTTAGTTAAATCCATAAATTATTCGTCACGTAACATTTCAACAATAATTTTAAACATATAAAAATTAAGGCACAAAAGAAAATCCCACTATCAATGATAATCAAACTAAACAATTACACATCTTTTTGCATGTGGTTTAATTGCCCAGATTTCAAAGAAATCCACATAATCTCACGTGTTAAAATATTGCTTTTACATATTTTAAGCATGGTAGGACAGCTTTTCAAAATATAACTTGTAGTATTGGGTGCCATTCCAACTGCTGTTTCATATCATTTGACATGGCAGCTTAGTTTGCTAATCTTGGCTTACACTTTTAAAAACAACTTATTACAACTTTACATGGTAGCATTCTATCTTTCTCAAAGTTTATAACCTAAAAATGCACTGTTAAATTGCTTTTGGTATTGACAAAGGGCACTGTTACTCATTTTATTTTTCAACATAGAGCTAAAAGGTATATGAATCATCCTTTTGAAACTTGGAATGCAGGCAAAACAGTGGATGTGAATGGAGACTAAGTAAATAATTCCTCTCATCATCTAAACTTTTTTTCAGGGCATCAGCCCTGGAAAAAGTCATTTTCTTAGCAGTAGCCTACTGCCCTAAAGAAAAGAAAAATTTATTCGCAGAGAGCAGTTTATTTACCATAAGACATGGCTCAGCAAAGGTTTTGTGTTTTGGAAATGTAAAGTTAATTCTTCCTGTCAAAGCCTTAGGAAAACAGGCACATTGTAAACATATTTTTGCACTTAAGAGCTGGCCCTCATTTTATTTCGGAAGAGGGTTATTTCTATGTGTCCCATAAATCGGCGTTCTTAGATGTGCAGAAATAAGAATAAGTAATTTGATAGTATCTTTGTATGACAGATCTAATATAACATATATTAGAGCACTCTTTCATTCTCCATATGGAATTACAAAGCAGAGTGAGGGTAGAAAATGAAATCCCAAGAGATGGAACTGAATTTAGCTAAAGTGATACTTCTTATGAAGAATTTTAAACTCCTTCAGATAGTGTCAAGTGAGAGGCAAGGCTCAATACTGCCATCTCCTTCTTAAATGATGAAATACAAGGAGCAATCTTAGGATAAAAATACAGGATAACAAAGCAAAAGGAAGTAGCTACTGGACACATAAAATTCACCAAACACGTAATTTTTATGTTTGTCATTTTGGAGGAAAGATTCAATTACTAAATATAGTATATATGCTTTACTAAATTAACAAATATTTTAAACTACAAAATGACTAATTTTTTTGTGGACTCCCCCCTCCCAAAAAGGCAATATATACAGTTAATTTATTCATCCTATTATTGATAACAATACAACTTATTTTTCTTATTTTGAAGATAAGGATTGAGACAACTACTAATGAGTCAATAAAGCCAGCCTCAAACTTAGGCAGAGTAGGGCTTCCCTGGTGGCGCAGTGGTTGAGAGTCCGCCTGCCGATACAGGGGACACAGGTTCGTGCCCTGGTTCGGGAAGATCCCACATGCCGCGGAGTGGCTAGGCCCGTGAGCCATGGCCCCTGAGCCTGTGCATCCAGAGCCTGTGGTCTGCAACGGGAGAGGCCACAACAGTGAGAGGCTTGCGTACCGCAAAAAAAAAAAAAAAAAATTTAGGCAGAGTAATTCACTGAACTATATTTTAGGACTTTTCTACTTATTCTTTGACTCTAATAGTCTCCTTACCTAGAAAATGATATCTGAAAATCCATCATTAGGATGCTTTTTTTTTAACTTAAAGATTTGAGCTCTATTAAAATGCAAAGAGCTCACTGAGAGGTACATTTGTAATGTATTATCAAGTACGTAGACCTTATTGTGCATGAGCCCACAGTGTGACAGTAAGTTCCTGGACAGTGCCAGTTGATACCTCTTGTCCTAGAATAATTATTAAAAATTCTGCTTTATCAATCTTGATAAATTATATGATTATCCTAGTCTTAGGTCCTTCTTGAGGGCAGGATTTATCAGAAGAGAGGAGGCCACTGTGGCAAATGGGGGGCCACTACCAAAGTGAGTGGGTGGAGAGTAAGTAGAATGGGAAGGTTCAGCGTAAGAGGGCTTCTCTGGGAATTATTTAGGTATTACATTTATAGGACTTAAGAGGCAAAATCCATGTGCTATGAAATGCAACACATTCTTAATTTAAAATAGTAAAGAATTATTTAGCTAAAATAAATGTTAAAGCACCAGTTTGTTTTATCACTAACTTCTTGAGCAATTTATCTTTTCCAAAAGAATAAAAATGCTAATTTAGAATCTCTCACTCCTAAACTGAATAGATTGCTTATGACTGCAGCCATGTCTCAGATCCAAAGCACAGAGGAATAAAACAGAATCAGCCTGAGAGAATCAGCGGCTCAGAGGAGGCACAGTTCCATCACACGTACTCCTACCCTGTTTAGCGAAACACCTTTTCTCCCCCGGTATATCAGATCTATGAAAGACGTCTAGAAGGAACAAGGTAAATTTACCATCTTGTTAGCTGTTAGACAGGCTACTCATTGACAAAACACCTCTGCTGCCCTGGCTGACACACCAAAACCCCACATCCTTAAAGGTGGGGTTCAAGCTCAAGAAGGGCCATTGACCCAAGGGGGAAAAAGAAGATGTGCTCATTCTTACAGAAGTAGTCATAAAGGACCAATGCTCTAACAACATGAGTGGTAGAAGGTGATTCAGTGTTCAGACTTTAGAAATAGAAAGTAGAAAATAAGGGGAATTCCCTGGCGGTCCAGTGGTTAGGACCCTGCACTTTCACTGCTGAGGGTGTGGGTCTAATCCCCGGTTGGGGAACTAAGATCCCGCAAGCTGCACAGTGTGGCCAAAAAAAAGAAAAAATTAGAAAGTAGAAAATAAGATAGAAACATTTTTGTGAATCTATCCAATGAAGAACACACTTCATATAAGCTATAAGAATTATAGTAAAATTTAACTACAAAAATATAATAATAGATGTTTTTACACCTTATAAATTTAATAACTCAAAACTTCAAGAAAGTTGTTCTTCAATAGATGTACTTGCTCCAGGACATGAAGAAATTGTTCTCATTGAGGACAGATTGGATGAACATCCAGCAGATGTTGAAATGCATGTTACCTAACAAGAGTTCTTTGAATGCTTTTTTGAGAATCTGAGCATTTTCTTATACAAGAGTATCAACTCTGTCTATAATAAAGATGTTTATTGATGTAACACTTTAAAAAAAAAAAGAAAGTTGTTCTTTAAGTAAACTGACTATGAAATGAATCAGAATTAAGAGACTTTTCCTCTTCCTCTAATAACTTCGAAGTTTTATATAAAAGTTAGTGGAGCAAATTATCTCCTCATCCACCACCTCCAAGTTCAATCAATCTGTGTTTTAAACAATTGGGCTTTAGCCTTTTTTTTTTTTTTTTTGGTTGCACTGGGTCTTAGTTGCAGCAGGCGTGCTCCTTAGTTGCAGCTCACAGACTCCTTAGTTGTGGCATGCGAACTCTTAGTTGCGGCATGCATGTGGGATCTAGTTCCCTGACCAGGGATTGAACCCGGGCTCCCTGCATTGGGAGCACGGAGTCTTAACCACTGTGCCACCAGGGAAGTCCCAGGCTTTAGACCTTTTGATAAGAGGCATATATTTTACATGCATTTAATGAAAGAAAATGTCTTGAAAAGTTATTATAAAATGTGTTACAGAAAGTAAAAATCACAAATGTTTTTAAATGATCAAAAGGGATTTCATGTTTATCAATATTGCCTTCAGTTCTCTGAGAATGCAATGCCAATTTTAAGTCCTCTCTGACTTTCATCCAGAGTTAGAAACAAAGGCCACCAAGCATAGCTGCCAACTCTGTACTGCAGAGGACGTAGGTGAGGCCACTGATGCAGCACAAGGAAAACCATCACTGACCACTTCACCTTGGTCCGTTGAATAAAAAGATGCTGCACACTACAGTAGGTCTGCCATCCTTCAAGTATCACTACCAGGCATGTTGGCTCAATTTGGGGGATAAAAAAAAATTGTCAAGGAAAAGACCTGGGATGTTTTTTCTAAGGTCCTCTCCTTGGCGTTAGTAAGTGGCAGCATTTCCAGCAGGCCCAGCAACGAGAGAACACTATGCAGAAGTTTTCCATATATTTTATATAAGTAGAAAAAATATATTCAACACCTTGAGGAGTAAAAATGTCCTAATTGGTATAAGCACTACCAACCTCATCCGTTTATTATTTCCTCTTATAAAGGGAAAATTGAGAGAGCTGTCCTGGGTGTTACAGAGCTGAGGTCACTCGTTAAAGGAGGTCAGGACAGTCTGAAGCTAATAAAAGGGCCAAATAAACATTTTTTTTGCAAAAAGTATGGTGGCCAAGGTCTTTTAACCTTGGTGACTTCAGTAAACACCCCAAGGGCATAGCAGGTGGCCACGCACCCTTTATAAGTAATTTTCAAACTTTTTCAGAACTCCAGACCACTTGCGCTGAGCAAAAAGTTTAATAACCCCACTTGCTCTTAGATAAAGCTCAAGAAAATTATTGAAGACTAACCTCGATTTTCATGATATCCTTACTGGAGTGATCATGTGTTCAGTTATTTGGTCCTTTCTTTTGGCTGATTACCTGATGGGGCATGATTTTGACCTTGAGGTAAATTGTGTGAATGTGAGCTCAATTAATTCAGTGTTCTTAATCTCACTGACATTTTGGGTGGGAATAAAATGGCATATAAATGCAAATGAGGGGAGGGAAGTGTAAAAAAGAGTGAGAGGCACATAATAATTTAGCAATATATGGATACAAGCACACAATCTGTTTTAACTAAAAAAGTGCTGACTTCATTAAACACCATGAGTGGGGAATTCATGCTGGAGAAGCTGACACCCTTCCTTATACTCCATCTCCTCTCATGCTCCAATCTTTCTCTCTTTCAAAAACCAGCTCGAAAGTCATATCCTTCATCATGTTCCCTAATGCCCAGAGACAGCAGTAAACTCTTCTGATCTCTACTGACAATAGCCTCTCTATCCCCCTTGTCATGCTCTATTATGCTACATTTTTCTTTCCTTTTTTCTCCCGTTTTGTTGAGGTACAGTTGACAGGTAACACTGTATTAGTTTAAGGTGTACAACATAATGATTTGATATATGTATATATCATGAAATGATTGCCACAGTAAGTTTAGTTAACAACCATCACCTCATGGTAAGCATTTTTTTTTTCTCATGATGAGAACATTTTTCTTTCTTGAGGAACTTAACCATCTTGGTTATCTCCAGGACAACTAGGATGATGCCTTGCCCTAATAGGTCTTCAAACTCCTTCCTAGCATTTCTGAGAATGTCTCTTGTGACAAGGAATAATTATTTTTTTCTTGTTGAATTCCTCTAATTGTTTACAAGCCCTTCCTTATGTTAAACCACTTTGTAACTCTTACTCATAAATCTAAATTATACATTCTAGAGTCATGCAGAAGCCTAATCTAACTTTCATAGTATAATCCTTCATTACGTTTTATTTTCTGGACTAAACACACCCCCCTCCATAAGAAATGACTTCTAGACCCTTCATCATCTTCATCATCCATTTAAATATTTCATCAATATTCTTAAAATCTTCCCATCAGAAATAAGCCAAAAAGATATATATGAGAAAATTAATATGAGGACAAATGTATGAAATAAAATACTATAGAAGCACAGTGGAAGAAACAATCATGTGAGAAGTCATCAATTAATAATCAGTAAAACAACTGAATAAGACTAAACCAAGGTCAGAGAATCCTATAGCACCCCCTCAAACACCTATCTGTGAGTCACTGTTTTCCAAAGTGTACAGCAAATAGTAAACAAATAACAGTTAACATTACTTGAGCATATAGCATGTAGATGGCATTGTCCATGCACTTTTTATGTATTAGGTCATTTCATCCTCACAATAATCCTGTAAGGTAGATAAATGCACCCAGGCTGAGTGAGCCAGCTTTGGACAAATTGCCCTTCCAATTCCTCACTTTCAATCATCAACAACTAAATGAAAACAAGCACATATAACAAACAAGATAAGAATGTTCAGGTATACAGAAAGTAAAGAATGTGATTTTCCTTGTTATGGAGCAATTTTTAAAAACTAAAAGAAAAACAAAACAAAACAAACTCTGCAAATCAACATGCCACTTAATTCTGTTGCCCCACCAGACACTCCCTCTGACTAGGCTTTCAAATTTTCCTATTTAATACAATGATGTTTTTTTTTTTTTTTAAAGTTTATTTATTTATTTTTTTAAATTAGTTTCTGCTTTATAACAAAGTGAATCAGTCATACATATACATCTGTTCCCACATCCCTTCCCTCATGCATCTCCCTCCCTCCCACCCTCCCCATCCCACCCCTCCAGGCGGTCACAAAGCACCGAGCTGATCTCCCTGTGCTCTGCGGCTGCTTCCCACTATCCATCTACCTTACGTTTGGTAGTGTATATATGTCCGTGCCTCTCTTTCGCTTTGTCACAGCTTACCCTTCCCCCTCCCCATATCCTCAAGTCCATTCTCAAGTAGGTCTGTGTCTTTATTCCCGTTTTGCCCCTAGGTTCTTCATGACATTTTTTTTTTTTAATTCCGTATATATGTGTTAGCATACGGTATTTGTCTTTCTCTTTCTGACTAACTTCACTCTGTATGACAGACTCTAGGTCTATCCACCTCATTACAAATAGCTCAGTTTCGTTTCTTTTTATGGCTGAGTAATATTCCATTGTATATATGTGCCACATCTTCTTTATCCATTCATCCGATGATGGACACTTAGGTTGTTTCCAGCTCCGGGCTATTGTGAATAGAGCTGCAATGAACATTTTGGTACATGTCTCTTTTTGAATTATGGTTTTCTCAGGGTATATGCCCAGTAGACTTCAGACTATACTACAAAGCTACAGTAATTAAGACAGTCTGGTACTGGCATAAAAACAGAAAGATAGATCAGTGGATCAGGATAGAAAGCCCAGAGATAAACCCACGCACATATGGCCAACTTATCTTTGATAAAGGAGCCAGGAATGTACAGTGGAGAAAGGACAGCCTCTTCAATAAGTGGTGCTGGGAAAACTGGACAGGGACATGTAAAAGTTTGAGATTAGATCATTCCCTAGCACCATACACAAAAATAAGCTCAAAATGGATTAAAGACTTAAATGTAAGGCCAGAAACTATCAAACTCTTAGAGGAAAACATAGGTAGAACACTCTGACATAAATCACAGCAAGATCCTTTTGGACCCACCTCCTAGAGAAATGGAAATAAAAACAAAGATAAGCAAATGGGACCTAATGAAACTTCAAAGCTTTTGCACAGCAAAGGAAACCATAAAGAAGACCAAAAGACAACCCTCAGAATGGGAGAAAATATTTGCAAATGAAGCAGCTGACAAAGGATTAATCTCCAAAATTTATAAACAGCTCATGCAGCTCAATAGCAAAAAAACAGACAACCCAATCCAAAAATGGGCAGAAGACTTAAATAGGCATTTCTCCAAAGAAGATATACAGACTGCCAACAAACACATGAAAGAATGCTCAACATCATTAATCATTAGAGAAATGCAAATCAAAACTACAATGAGATATCATCTCACACCAGTCAGAATGGCCATCATCAAGAAATCTAGAAACAATAAATGCTGGAGAGGGTGTGGAGAAAAGGGAACACTCTTGCATTGCTGGTGGGAATGTGAATTGGTACAGCCACTATGGAGAACGGTATGGAGGTTCCTTAAAAAACTACAAATAGAACTACCATATGACCCAGCAATGATGTGTTTTTTTAAATAGTGAAAAACTGGAAAGAACATGTAGTCAACAGCAGGGAATTGATTAAATAAATTGTGGAATACCTACATTAAAAAGTGGTGTTTACATTCACAAAATGACAAAAATATTCTTACAATGTAATTAAAAATATGAAACTTTATAAAATGAATCATGAGGATCCTATATATATGTTTATAAACACATAAAGACCAGAAAGAAATATATCAAAATAACCATGATTATCACTGGGTGGGAGAGTTATTAGCGATTTTCACTTTCTTCATTATGCTTTTCTATATTTTCCAAATTCCCCAAATTAAGCTGTGTTGGTTTTAAAAGAGAGAAAAAATAATATCCTCTTAAAGGTACTTCCTTCTCATTTTATTTTTCCTTCAGGGGCACTGATTTAGGACCTTGAATAATAACAGAATTTTCTATTTCTTATCACCTTTGCCCAAGGACATCTGTCAACAACCCTGTAAATAAAGTATCCAGTTTAAAGACTGCAGACCTGCGATTAATACCTAGGGTTACATCATAGGGCATACACAACACTAAGCAGATTTTCCCAGTATATTATTGTTACCTGTAGCAAAGATAAAAATCAATTCCTGAGCATATGGCCATGTTATAATGATTCTTTTCTTAAGCTGGAGGGTTTGATTTCCAAGGCTACAATTATCAGTAAGACCTCTTTTGGTTATAGATGTCACTTATATGCAAATATAGGGTAAACTGTGAATGGGACCTGGATAGATGGCCACCCAACAGAAAGAGCTGTGCACTAGGTAAAAGTCAGGACACCAAGGCTCTTGTCCTGGTTATGCTACTAAAAAGCTGTGTGACCTTGGACAAATTACAACTTCTTTTTTTTTTTTTTTTTTTTTTTTACAACCTCTTTAAGTGTCAGTTTCCAAATGTGTAAAATTGGGGAATTAGACAATTTACTTGTTCAAGGAAGGACCCTGTTAAAAAGAGGGCTTCAAATGCCTAAACACTGGAGAGTCACATACAGAATGGGGTGATACTTAGGTCAATGTAAACAGCTATGAGAAGATTCTCCAAGGGTCCAGAATCTATAATCTACAAGCCCCTGGTCTGCCATTAGTTAGCTGTATGATTTTCTGAAAATCATATGATCTCTTTAGGCCACTATAAAACAAAGGTGAGTGGACTAGGTGATCTCTAAGTTCCATTCTACCTCTAAAATCTATCATTTGGATTTCAAATATGCACCTAGAGAGGACAAAGGAAAACAAGGTAAAAAAGGATTGAAAGTCTCTAACTTCCTTGTTTCTACACTGGGTTAGATTTTCTTTAATTGTAATTTGGTGAAAGGATAAGTGGGAGTAACATACATTCTAGTTGATGGTAAGAGAGCAATTATTTTTAAAAACAAAACATAACAATTATGATTAGATTAAGAGGCAGAAAATCAGTTACCCAAATGCTAACTTATTAGTTCACATTTAATAATTAGCTTCAGAAGGCAGGAAGATCTAGTACTTTTTAGCGACTAGAAAGTACTTTATAAATATCTACCTTATGAGTTACAATTACTATTGTTCTATTTGAGTGAAGATAGACTAGAAACAGGCAGTCTTCAATGGAGGATTTGGTGTTTAGAAATCCCTCTCCTTTCTGTTTCAAAAGACTCCCAAGTCTTTGGACCCATTAAATATCCATTATGTGCTTATGGTCTAGCACAGTGAGAAGAAGTCAACTGAGATATACAGTATTTCAGTTACTTTGAAGGCTGTCCAAATATTGCAGCAAGATCTCATTGTATCGAGTAAGTGTCAAAAGGAATGCAAGGTACCTAACAATTGAAAAGAAATATTCTTTTGGGCTTCCCTGGTGGCGCAGTGGTTGAGAGTCCGCCTGCCGATGCAGGGGACACGGGTTCGTGCCTTAGTCCGGGAAGATCCCACATGCCGCGGAGCGGCTGGGCCTGTGAGCCATGGCCACTGAGCCTGCGCGTCCGGAGCCTGTGCTCCACAACGGGAGAGGCCACAACAGTGAGAGGCCCGCGTACCGCAAAAACAAACAAAAAAAATAAATATTCTTTCTTCATATAAATAAGGAGCAGTTACATTTTTCAACCTATAATCTGACAAATGATATCATAATTTTCAACAAAATGGATAATATATAAAGATGTGGTCCTAAGTCTCTCATCACATCTCTTTTTATCCAACACACAACTTAGGTTAAAAATACTATCTATATTTTTATTTTAATCATAAGTCAGGGCATTGCTCCACTATGGACTGGCTGATGGCTTTCTTCCCTACACACCTGCTATGTGTATACTACAATCAGGAGTTACACAGCTTTGTCATCAATAAGGACTGAACTGAGCACTAGTTGTGCTGACTGTCACAGAACTGTTAGTTCACTAACACTGGCTCCACAAGACACCATTACAAAACCATCAGCCAAAGTTTGGCAGCACTGGTGCTTTACTGGAACCACTGAAATGGAACTTGACCAATAACAATGCCCTTATCATTGTATACCTAAATTAAGGAAGGAAAACTCATTTGTAGAATTTATTTAATACTACATATAGTATTTATCCTTCACTTCCTATTTGTGATGCCAGATTACTACTGTAAATGTACATTTCACATACAAGTTATTGAGACTACAAAAAAGAATGTTTAGCAAGGAAGAATGTACATGTGTATAATTTTATGTTTTTGGCAAAATTATACGACACATGTAATGAAACGTAAAAAATATTTGTCACCACACTGATTTCCATAAACTCAACATGATAGTTCAATTACAGCAAAAAGTTTACATGAACATGTCTGTCTGACTCAATTTAACAAGCATGTACAAAGTGGCTGCTAGATTCAGGGCACAAAGGGACATTCAAGATGCGTTCATCACCTCCCTACCTTCAAGGAGCTTACAAGGACATTTTAGTCTCCCTTATAAAGAAAGTCCTAGAAAATCAATGGTTCTTTTTTTTCTGTAATAGAGTTCCCAGGAAGATGTTTTTCTGGAAGTTAATGAATTATATTTTTGCTACAGGCCTGTGCTTGGGAAGATGCAACTGATATGACTTGAAAGAAAATAGCAGGGTCTACTGGAAATTCCTGAAACAATGTTTCTACAATACTAATATTAAAGAGATACTGCTTGCCCACCCTTGTTCTGAAAACACCAGGTTCCACTAAGGTACAACTGAAAAGGAAAAGAAGAGAGTGAGGACTTCCCTAGTGGTCCAGTGGTTAAGACTCTGGGCTTCCACTGCAGGGGTTGTGGGTTCGATCCCTAGTCAGGGAACTAAGATCCCACATGTTGTGCAGCACAGCCAAATGATAATAATAATAATAAATTTAAAAACTAAAAAAAGAAAACAATAGAGTGATGGGGTAGCACTTTTATAATAATACAGCCCTGGGTTAGGCAGGATTAATAATAACTACCATTTATTAAGTGCCAACCAAGCCCCAAGCACATTGCAAACATTATCCTATTAACCTTGCAAAGTGGGCAGTTTTACCTTTGTTTTACAAACGGAGAAACTGAGGCTCAAAGGGCTTCAGAAATTTGCCTGAGGTCACACAGCTAGGAGTAGCAGAACCAGGATGCTAAGCCAGGAATGTCTCACTCCAAACACCAGGAATTTCCACTCATCAGCTGCCTCTACAGAGGGATACCTGTATAGATACTTACATGGATACCTACCATTTGGCCAAAACAAATTTCTTTGACTTGAACTTTAATTAAATGTTGCACATGAGGTATCACCTCACACCAGTCAGAATGGCCATCATCAAAAAAATCTACAAACAATAAATGCTGGAGAGGGTGTGCAGAAAAGGCAACCCTCTTGCACTGTTGGTGGGAATGTAAATTGATATAGCCACTATGGAGAACAGTATGCAGGTTCCTTAAAAATCTAAAAATAGAACTACCATACAACCCAGCAATCCCACTACAGGGCATATACCCTGAGAAAACCATAATTCAAAAAGAGTCATGTACCACAATGTTCACTGCAGCTCTATTTACAACAGCCAGGACGTGGAAGCAACCTACGTGCCCATTGACAGATGAATGGATAAAGAAGATGGGGCACATATATACAATGGAATATTACTCAGCCATAAAAAGAAACGAAATTGAGTTATTTGTAGTGAGGTGGATGGACCTAGAGTCTGTCATACAGAGTGAAGTCAGAAAGAGAAAAACAAATACTGTATGCTAACACATATATATGGAATCTAAAAAATTAAAAAATGGTTCTGATGAACCTAGAGGCAGGACAGGAATAAAGACGTAGATGTAGAGAATGGACTTGAGGACACGGGGAGGGGGAAGGGTAAGCTGGGATGAAGTGAGAGAGTGGCATGGACATATATACACTACCAAATGTAAAATAGATAGCTAGTGGGAAGCAGCCACACAGCACAAGGAGATCAGCTCGGTGCTTTGTGACCACCTAGAGGGGTGGGATAGGGAGGGGGGGAGGGAGACGCAAGAGGGAGGGGATATGAGGATATATGTATACGTATAGCTGATTCACTTTGTTATAAAGCAGAAACTAACACACCATTGTAAAGCAGTTATACCCCAATAAAGATGTTAAAAAAAATACTACACAATGCATTTCCAGCACCCTCAGTTTTTACCTCCTCTGCAGCTAGATCTTTGACTTCTAGTGCTTTTCTGCCTTTTTTTTCTCTCAATGAAGAAAGCCTGAAAGAGGGTGTGGCAATTACTAACTTGGCACAGAGTCAGAATGGGTCACAAATTGTTCTTTTTTACTTATATAAACCTAAAATCCAATATCTTCATTGATCAAATGCAAAGTAAAGTTTCAAGAGCAAAAAGGCCAGTTCTCTAGCTGCTACATTCAATCGTCTTGTCTCAAATAATACACACTGGCATATGGAAAACTCAAAACTAGAGACCTGGTTAGGAAGCTGGAAGTGGACTAAAACCAACATAATTTCTTATTCCAGTTTTAAATGGTGGTGGAATTATTCTGGTAAAGATGGGACAGATTGACACTTGGTAAAGGCAATGACAAGCTGTCAAAAAAGAGACTGTTAAAATTTTTAAAGACTAGGAGAAACCAAATATTTTGCTATCGATCAAAAAGCTATGAGAATGTGACTCTAAGATAAGGGACCTATGAATTCAAAAAGCAAACTTACCAAGAAAAAATTATGTTACGATCTATACTTAACAGTTGGAAGCTAGTTTTCTTGTCTGTTGCGTGCTAAACACAGCCATTCCTATAAAAACAGAAAAGCCCATTCCACACCTCCTTATTTTCATGTGAACAGGCATTCATCTTTAAGAAATGCCCACACTACAGTGGTTTAAAAAACATTATGTTATTTGAGCCAAGGAATGCCTAGCACTATCAGCAACCACGAGAAGCTAGGAGAGAGAGGCTAGATTCTCCCTCACTGCCTGCAGAAGGAACCAACCCTGCTGACACATTGATTTTGGACTTCTAGCCTCCAGAACTATAAGACAGTAAGCATCTGTTCTTTTAAGCCCAATAACATTATATTGTTTAGGAAGAATTTTATCTCTTAAAGTGAAGCATAAGTTAGATTGAATTATGTTATTCTGATGTATTAACACAAAAGAATCTCCCCACTTCAACGTAAATACACAGGTCAATACAGTCCATTCTTTTACATTTTAAATATTATTTCTTGGTTTGCACAAATCCATAATCTAAATGGTGCTGTCCAATACAGTAGCTACTAGCCATATATAACCATTTAAACATAAATTAATTATAATTAAATAAAATTAAAAATTAATTTCTTCAATCCCACTGGCCACATTTCAAGTGCTCAACAGTCACCTGTGGCTAGTAGCTACTGTATTGGACAGCACAGATATAGAACATTTCCTCAATGTAGAAAGATCTACTTGAACGTGCCGGTAAAGAAGGACGCGACAGAGAGTAGAGAACTACTGCTACAGCCGCTGCTTCTATTTCAAGAAATGTCTGGCTTCTGATCCAACACTGATTTCATAGCACTCATACAATGACAGCTATACCCCACAGTCCCATAAATATCACCTTCTTGGATTTACATCCTAGAGAAACCCAACAACTGGCACTTTATTATGCACAGTGGCAGGTCAACATCTAGTTTGGAGATGCTATTGTCCTGACCTTTCTGTTGGCAAGAGTTATCAGTGCAGTTCCACTTGTCTGGATTAGAACACAGTTGGGTGAGAAAATGGAAAACATGATGCTCCCCCTTCAGCAATGACCCAGACCCACATAGTGTTCCTTTCAGGATTGTTCCTAAGTGACTATCACGTACATTTACACCAGCAACAATCCTGTACTTTTCAAAAACCATAATAAGCCCTCAAGATAATAAAAGGATTGATCTTGGAGAGAGGAAAGCTGTGCATTTCCCCAGGTCCCATATTCTATCATTGAGATAGGAACACTGTATTAAATGCATTTTACATAAGAGTGCTCAAAACAGTCCACTCAGAAGGCAGACAATCAATATTCCATAGTGTGCTCACATGTAGCTTTCAAAATAAGTTTACAGTCTTTTCTAATTATATTATACGGTTTCAAAGTTCTTATAAATATAATTAAGGAATCTATATTTATTTCTTGTCTGAATTAAAGTCTCCAAATACAGTTGAAAATTATCTCAATAATTTTTCTCAAGACCACTGTCTTTGGCATTATCCAAAACTTTTAAAAGTCTTTTTTTAAAAACAAGGACTCAATAACCACAGTGTCCTATTAGAATGACAAAGAATAAAAATAGAGCTGAGTCCTGCTATTAAGGCAGCCTAGATCCATTTTGTAACAGATTGTCCCCACTAAGAGAAAGCCATGGCTGGTGTGAGTCCGCAGAGATATCATGATATAGATCCTGAGATAGAAGCAAGACATTTGCTCTGCATTAACATGTAAACTGGATCTATCTTCCGATTATTTTTAACTTTTCTACTTATAACAAGCATATGCAGTATGTTATGTTGCTTAAAGCATAAATCTAGAGAAAAATAATAAAGTGCATTACTACAACTACAAATATGATAGGAACTATGACCTAAGCAAAAATTAAAGAAAAAAAATTTTTTTAATTCACAGCAGTTCATGTGCACGGCATGGCTCTTTTGAAAAGCATGGGTCCTGAAAGAGACTTATAGCCAAAGAAGATTTGGTGGTTTCTCATTAAGCCCCTGGCAGTGAGTATTTCAGAAAATTAAGTAGTTTATGGAGCACATACTCTTGAGACATTCCCTCACTTGATTAGATGAAGCAACAATACAATGTGGACGTGAATTCTAAACAGATGGGGAAAATAATCATAGAAAAAAAGCTGCTGGCTTTGGCCAGACTGTAAAAAGGTTCTCCTAATGGGCAAGCAAAATACACCTCATTGAGAAAGAAGTCTGAGGGGATCTAGCCACTAAAAAGGAAAAGCCAAAGTTAAATACCCTACCATTGCTGGGGAGGAAGAAGGTAATAATTGGAGGGAGGAGTAAGGGGAGCTTCTAGGTTGCTGGTAATATTCTGTTTCTTGACTAGGGTGGTGGCTACACAAGTTTGTACACTTTGAATGATTCATTTTAACTCTATAGTTAAAATTGGTATATTTTTATGTGTGTTACACAAATTTTTTTTTAAATGTAAAGAAGTTAAAACATGTCCCCTCCTCAACAGAGAGTCATTACAGACTAACCTCAGAATCTTTGTGGGTTTCTAAGAAAGCAGCAACAAAAGGAATTTGTTTAATGTAACACTAGGGCATTTCATTGAGTCAGACACATGTTGTGATGACATTTCATCTTATGAGGTCCCTTTGTGAACATTCCGGTGTGGCATCAGTCCAAGCTCACTGGTGCATACTCAACAAGATGTTTCATGTTTGACTGTTTGGTACTAACCAATGCAGTTGTCAGCCAGCAGATACATGCAGAAGACCTCATAGATGCATAGCACTGCCTACACTGGTAAGAGAAGTATCATGCCCACAGTGAAATAAAAATGACTGACCTTTTTTTCCTGTAAGTAACATATCAGCAAGTTGCTGATTCACACTTAGATTTTAAGTGTTAAAGGGAGAATGACTAATCATTTAGATTAATCAAAGATCTCCAAGAATAACTAGTTTAGAGTGATGATCTTAACCTTGGCTGCTCAATGGAATCACCTGGGGAAATTTTAAAAGCACTGATGCTTCAGTTCCACCTCCAGAGATTCTGATTTAATTAGTCTTGGGAGTGACCTGGCCATGGGTTTGGTTTTGTTTTATTTTAACTCTCCAGATGATTCTAATGTGAAGCCAAGAATGAAAACTACTGCTTAGGCTGGGACTTAGGTTGATAGCCCATTGCAAAGCCATTTCAGGTAAGAGTAACATCACATAGAGAAACATGAGAATGAGTAGGAAGGTCCTATGGTTAGGAACAGCTAGCAAGCTTAACCAGAGGCAAAGGTTCATATTGAAAGATCAGGTTAGATCAGTGGTTCACAAAGTCTCGGGCAGTTTCCACCCTAGGGTAACAAAAAACAAGAATTCACTTTTGTTTCTTTTGGTCTCCATTTAGGCTTAGGAAGACCAGCATCATTCATCCTGGTCATAGCTATCTATATCTATGATCTGTGATTTCTGAGGAGGAAAATCACAATTTTAGTCCAGAATGGCCCTTATATTCTCTTCCCCACCTTGAATGATGGAGATATTATATTGCTAGTGAAGTACTTTGAAACATGCTAAGGGTACTTAGGACAATACTGTACTACCAATGTTTTTAGGTTCAACACATAAAAATAATTGAGTCAGGCACATTACTTGCATTAACCCATGTAACCTTCACAGCAACCCTAAGAGACTGATAAGTTTTATTAATCCCAAAATGCAAAAACTGAACCATGGTGAAGTAGAACTTGACAAGGTCACCTGTTAATAAATGGAGAAGCTGGGATTCAAAGCCAGACAGTCTGATTGTCTTCCATTCCACTATACTCACAGGTAAGTTGGGAGAGAACAGCATGGGTAGGAGGTACAAATTTAAAAGTGGAAATTTTAAACACCAGGGCACAGAATTTTAACTTGCTGGTGACAGATGCACATGGGGCAAAAGGTAGAAGAAAGGTTTTACAGGCAACTATTTTTGGATGGATTGGAAGAGCATTTGACACTACTTTTTTTTTTTTTTTTTTTGGCTGCGTTGGGTCTTTGTAGCTGTGCGTGGGCTTTCTCTAGTTGCAGTGAGTGGGGGCTACTCTTTGTTGCAGTGCCCAGGCTTCTCATTGCAGTGGCTTCCCTTGTTGCGGCGCACCGGCTCTAGGCATGCGGGCTCAGTAGTTGTGGTTCGTGGGCTCTAGAATGCAGGCTCAGTACTTGTGGCGCATGGGCTTACTTGCTCAGCGGCATGTGGGATCTTCCCGGACCAGGGCTCGAACCCGTGTCCCCTGCATTGGCAGGTGGATTCTTAACCACTGCACCACCAGGGAAGTCCCTTGACACTATTGACTTCCTTGAAAAGGTCTTTAGCTTTCAGGGCACTCTTTTCTGATTCTCTATCCATCTCTCAGGTGATTCATTTTTGAGACTCGTTTAATGCAGCTGCTGCCTCTTCTCTCCTCGTCTACTTTGATTTCTGAGTGTACTGCTCTTCTGCCCTTCTGGCTTCTCTAGTAGCTGTGATTCTTAATAGGGCTGCAGAGGGTGTGGAGAGGGGAATGTTTAAGTATCTCAGGTAGAGATGTACTTTTTAATCACCTCGGGTGGTCCTGATACACATAACCTATCCCAACATACACACAATGTAAGAATCACTAATAAATATGCTGATGACTCTCAAAACTTCATAGACAGCCCATCTATTTTCCAACCACCTACTGAATAATTCAAACCTCACATACATGAAACATAGCTCACTATTGCTGAGCTCCTCTTCTAATACCCCTTATCATGCTCAAAGGCATCAGACATCAGCTTCACCCAGTCTATAACCGTGAGGCTTTTTCTCACTCGACTTCCCATTCCAATCCACCACTAAGTCCATTTGATTCTTCAAGCTTCCATGCCACTGCAACTGATACATCCTCTGCCTAGAACGTCCTTGTTCACTCAGAAAACTCCTACTCACCTTTCAATACCCAACACAATTATTTACTTCATCAGTAAAATTGTTCCTGGCTCCCTCTTTTGGGTCTCACAGTACAGGTGGACTCCTCCAGGCCCATGACCCACTTTATTCCGTGTTGTCTTCTCATGTCCAAGCTTAGCACCTGGCACCAGGCAGATACTCAATACACTCAATGTTTATTAAGACCTGAGAAATTTGACCCAGGAAACTAAATAATTCTTGAGGTCATCTGGCCAAGAAACTATAAGAAACCAAAACAATGGTGGTCAAAATAGAGAGAAGGAGGTAGGCCAGAGAGATGAGTGACAGTTTTGATGAGGGGTACACAAAGCAGAATAAAGATCAAAATAACCCAATGTTTTTGTGCTTGGGAGATTTGAAGATTGATGTTTCATAGGTAGTACTAGAAAAATTAAAAGATGAAATAGGGCTTCCCTGGTGGCACAGTGGTTGAGAGTCCACCTGCCGATGTAGGGGACGCGGGTTCTTGCCCCAGTCCGGGAAGATCCCACATGCCACGGAGCAGCTGGGCCCATGAGCCATGGACACTGAGCCTGCGCGTCTGGAGCCTGTGCTCCACAACGGGAGAGACCACAACAGTGAGAGGCCCACGTACCACACACACACACACACAAAGTATGAAATAAACTTTATTCCCTGTGATGGGTTTCACACCAAATCCAACTTTAATTTATGTGAAAAAATGTTGAAGTTTTAAAATTTTCAAATTTCAGTCCTAGAATTAAGAGGGCCCTTAGGTAAAATAATTTTCCTGAGGTCCTCAATGGCAGAATTATTACTAAAAATCAAGCATCCTGACATTCAGAACTTCCACTGTAGTACACTGACTCTAGATTACTCTTTATGTTCTGAGCTTGAAAACTGAATAGTCCAGAAAAAATATCTAAGTACAGGGAGTTACCAAATAATTCCCTTGAAAGGGAGATTCATAATCAAGTTTTATATTATGGAAGAGACAGATTTCTCTTCCATAATTCCTGTCCTTTTGTCCCTTGGCAAATTTACTCAACATCATTTTTATTGGATCTCCTCTATCCCAGTTGAAAGTCTTCTCCAAGTTTGAATCTTATAGCACCCTCTTCACTGATCCAAAAAGTATACTTAACTCTTTCTGCACATAATTTAATAATTTAGTTTAATAGGTAAAATAGTAATGTTTTATGCTTTTGAGTGAGAGCTCTGGAACCAGACCATCTGGGTTTGCATTCCAGTGCTGCCACTTACAACATGAGCAAGTGTTACTTAACTTTCTCTCTTCCTCAGTTTCCTTATTTGTAAAATGAAGTTGTTGACAGATCCCACAAAACCTGGTTCTGCTCTAGTCTCAGAACAGTACCTGGCACATAGTAAGTGCTCACTAAACGTTAGGCACTATGATAATAACTATTGTTATATCATTTATATAGTTGTGATAGTTCAATGACTAGTCCATCTTGAATATCTGTATTGATATTATCTGCCATAGCTTAAAAAGTCCTTGGTTGTTCAGGGCAAGTAGAAGGATGTATATCTAACCAAAGGTTTTGAATGATACCTAGCACAGAACCAAATTCTAGTACAACTAACTTAGAAACAGACCTTCAAACAAACCTAGGGAGACACTGCAATCTCCTGACTGTATTCTAGTAGTCATCTTTTACATGCTATGTTTTCTACTGTCTTTGAGATGACCCATCCTCGAGTATTAACTGTAATGGTCTTATCAAATTATGAGTTTATCTCACCTTGAAATCTCATCAAAAATAAACAAACATGGATTTGAATACCTTTTCATGCCTATGTATACTATATAGGAAGAAACAGAAGGTGAATATTTATTTATCTAGAATTCAACTGTATGAATCCAGGAAACATATTTTTGCCTCTTCTACTATTATCTAAAGATATATATATCCTTCCTCAATGTTCATAGCAGCATATTTACAATAGCCAAGACATGGAAGCAACCCAAGTGCCCATCAACAGATGAATGGATAAAGAAGATGTGTACATATATATAGATAGATAGATATAGATATGTATATATGTACCACAATGGAATATTACTCAACCATAAAAAAGATTGAAATAATGCTATTTGCAGCAACATGGATGCACCTAGAGATTACCATACTAAGTGAAGACAGGGAAAGACAAATATCATATGATATCACTTATATGTAGAATCTAAAAAAAATGATACAAAGGAACTTATTTACAAAACAGAAATACACTCACCGACATAGAAAACAAACTTATGATTACCAAGGGTAGGGGATAAATTGGGATTAACAGATACACACTACTACATATAAAATAGATAAACAATAAGGACCTACTGTATAGCACAGGAGACTATATTCAATATCTTGTAATGACCTAAATGGAAAAGAATTTTTTAAAAAGAATATATATGTGTATAACTGAATCACTTTGCTATACAACTGAAACATTGTAAATCAACTATATTTCAATAAAAAATAATTTTTTAAAAATTAATTACTTAATTTAATTAAAAATAAAAATAAAGATATGGATATTCTTATATACCAGAGACATTGTTACAGTTAAGTTCATTTAAAAATATTTCAATGATTCAGAAATCACACTCCTAGGTATTTAACCCAAATGAGTTGAAAACTTATATCCACAGAAATCTGCACACAATTATTTACAGCAGCTTTGGGACTTCCCTGGTGGTCTAGTGGTTAAGACTCCACGCTTCCAATGCAGGGGGCATGGGTTCCATCCCTGGCTGGGGAACTAAGATCCTGCATGTCACACGCCAGAGCCAAAAATAAATAAATAAATACAACAGTGGCTATGTACATCAACCATATTTTAATAAAAAATAAAAATATTTACAGGAGCTTTATTCATAATTGTTAAAACTTGAAAGCAACCAAGATGTCCTTCAACAGGTAAACTGACAAATTGTGGTACTGAATACATCCCATACAATGGAATGGTATCCAGCCATGAAAAGACATGGGAAACCTTAAATGTATATTGCTTAGTGAAAGAAGCCAGTCTGAAAAGTCTACATACTGTATGATTCCAACTACAAGACATTCTGGAAAAGGAAAAACTATAGAGACAGTAAAAAGGTCATGGTTGTCAGGTGTTGTGGTGGAACACAAGGGATTTTTAGGTCAGTGAAACTATCTGTATAATTCTGTAATAGTGGATACATGACATTATGCATTTGGCAAAAATCAATATGGCATGAATTTTTAAATACCAGTATTAAAATGTTACATTTATGTTTAAGTATTATTATTCATTCATCTGTATCATTTACATTTCTTTCCAAAATTAAATTTTGCCCATAGACAAAAAAATCCCAATTTTAGTTTCTCGTTACAGGCATAGATATCAGCTGATTTTCTTTAAAACGTTCTTACTATTTATGTCAAGTGTGTGAAGACATTAGGCTGAAATATAAGTAAATAAGAAAACCTCTTTTAATGGCTCTCAAATGCATCTTCATTTGAGATGCCAGCTGCCTGATTCTTATACATCACTACATTACAGAATCACAAATAAAGCCGAAAAGAATGGGATGATGCGATATAAGCCAACACTACCATGTAGTCTGCCTTATCTAGGAAGTGGCAATTATATCTGCTCTTCTCAAAAGCAAAGGATATATCATTAAAGGGTCCACAGGCATTGACCCTTCTTTAAAACTTATAGTCTACTACCATTTAGCATGTCTATATGCAAATGAATTCATTGTACAGGTATTCATTAACTACTGACACTCAATAGAATATGTAGAAAACAATTCAAGTATGATAAAGATGAATCCTCCATTATTTTTCCATGGACATTATTCATCAATGTCAATATAGTAGTCTTTTATTTTTAAGTGCTTTTACTTATGTTGCTTGCATTCCTAGATTCTTCTTGCCTTCATTTTGCCCAAAAACTTGTTTCTTAAAATTGTTTGCACAGGGACTTCCCTGGTGGTCTGGTGGTTAAGAATCTGCCTGCCAATGCAGGGAACACGGGTTCGAGCCCTGGTCAGGGAAGATCCCACATGCCGTGGAGCAACTAAGCCCGTGCACCTCAACTACTGAAGCCCTCATGCCTGGAGCCCATGTTCCGCAACAAGAGAAGCCACCGCAATGAGAAGTCCATGCACCGCAACTAGAGAAAGCCCGTGCGCAGCAACAAAGACCCAACGCAGCCATAAATAAATAAATAAATAAATAAATAAATAAATAAATAAGTGTATAAAATAGTTTGCACATATTCCATTTGCTGTCTCTCGAGTGATTATCAACCATTTAGGGAATTAACAGCCACTCTGTTATAGTGACAACAGAACCAGATGTAATATCCCCCCCACAAACACAAAAAGGCATTTATTCCCCATGTGATTTTTAAAAAGCTACTGAAGAAACATGATCTCAATGACAGAAAACTGAGACAAGCATAAAAACAATAGAAGAGATAAAGAAAAAGAAACAAACAATAGTTCTCCTAGAAGTTTTAACTCATGAACTACCTCAAGTAAATTATGTACTTTGGCATTCAAAGGAGTCATATTCAAAATTCATATGATAAGACCTTTAAATCTTATTTAACTGTATGTAAAATAATTTCCAAAATAAATAATTCTTAATGACTGTTTAAAATTTGAGGGGAAATGTAAAGGTTTTCACTGCAGACCATGTTTTTTAAATTATAATTTCCACAGCAATGTGATTTCCAGGATAACATGCTAGCTGCTGATAAAAATGACAGTATGCTTATACCTAAACAGCTCTGCCTTAAACATATTTGTCACACACATTACTTTATTGTCTTTCAACAATATCTCTTATCTTTTATCTATTTCACTCTACTCAATAGTCTATACATTCCTAATAGCTCCCTCTGCTAATTTCTCTTCATTGAAATGTTAAATATTGTTTATGAGTTCCTTCAAAACCTTCCCAAAATACTAGCTACATATTATAGGTATATTGATTTTCATAAGTATTCAATATAATTTTGATTTTGAAAAAGGAAAAACTATTTTAAATGTTTATATAATATTCTACGAAACAGTCTTCAACTGAATTTTTTTTGGTAAACTATTGTTGCAGTCTTTTACCAATGTTCCTTGGTTCAGTATAAATGATATGGTAAATTTGCATTCAAATTCATGGAACTTTTCAAATCTGTTTCCCATTTAGCTGACCAGCCAAAAACAGTATTTTCATTTGTAAACAGCTGTTTCATAATCAGCTCTTTTGTACTATGTGGAATTCCATAAAAGATAGAAAATTTTATTTAAAATACAGGAACTGCATTAATCCATTGCAAATCATTGATTAGTTTTTGTATACTACCACACAGTTTAACTTATAAGGAAAGATTTTAAGGAAAATTTAATCTTGTGTCCAAATATAACATTACTTTAAACATGAGGTCATCTAAACATCTGTCTCCAATATATCACTGGGGATTTAAATCAAAAGTCTGCTAAACATGTACAATCATTTTGAAAATAAATAACAGGACAAATTTTGTCTTGATTATGATTATCATGCATTTTAAAAGGAAACATTTATTCTAATAAGAAAAGTCTGAACTAATTTAAACTTTATTGACATTAAGTTAAAATAGTTTCTTACAAGAGTAAGAGGTGTATTTCATTTATTTGCTGTTTAACAATACTTATATTTTAACTTTTCAACATTATACACTATTCCTTTATCTCTTCATGTATTTTTAATTGCAAAATATTCAAGGAAAACTTTCAAGACAAAATGTTTCCACTCAGTAACTGAAAAACTAACAATATTCTTCTGAACTTTTCTTCCTTTAGGGCAACTATGAATCCTCCACAAGGACTAAAATAGTTCTATCCATTTAATTGACTCATGCTTTATGGCTTAAAATAAAATGAACATGGCTAATTATAAAAGACAGTTAAGGCAATAATTTCCCTTCAAGACTTTATAATTAGCAAAAAATTGATGTATTTTAAGGACAGTTTAATTAAAACAAACTCTATACCTTACTGCAGAATTTGTTTCTAGTAAGAGTATTTTAATTCAGCAACAGGATTACTTCAAAAACCAGCTAAATACTTGAGATGAATTAGCATTAAAAATAAACCAAAATGCTTCATCTTCAAAACAGTTTCTGCCAAAACTAAAATAAACGTTAGGAGTCGAAAAGCTGGAGAAGGCAAATTAAAGCATCACTGAATAATACATTCTTAGAAAAACACTGTAGCATTCCCTAATGTAGCAGAAATCACCAGAAAATTCAGGCACAAGGGATATAAGGGATATTAATGTCCAGGCTGATCTTGCATCTAATAGGCTGTGACAAAATCCAACTGTAGAAGGTGGTAGTTATGGATTTTAGAACTCCCACAATTCTTTTCTTCTTCCTGCCTACGTCTCAGAAGAACTGATAGCTTTGGCCATGGTAATTTCAGGTCATGTATTCTGCCTTGATAGCTACCAGATAAGAACTTTAAAATGCATTTGTGACACTGTGTATGGAACGCCTTAAAAGCAAGAAGTGTGTCTTACTCATCTTGGATGCCCACTGCCTAGAGCTGCATAAGACACATACCTACAGCTTGATAATGCTTGGTCAATGCATGAATTAGTTAATGAAAGGAACATCTAAAAAACCAAGAATTTGTACCCTGGTTCAATTGAAACAGCCTACTAATAAACTGTCTTAGTTTTCCCACCTATGAAATGAGGATAATTCTTAACCTGCACCCTCACTGAAGTATTGTGAAAACTGAACGAGAACATACATAAAAAAGTATCCCAGAAACTAACAGTAGTAAACAAGTGTAATTATTATGATGATTCTCAACAATATATGTAGGTTAAAACTGTATACACAGAGAAACAGATACTGAATGTGAGACAAAGTATCTATTAAAAGACATTCTTTTGAAGAAGGTTAAAATTAAGATAATTTGTTTACCAAAATAACGTGATATGTCAAAATAAAGAGAAATTCACTTTGGAAGTACAGTTTAAAAACTGGGGGCTAAGAAATCCCTTGGGAAAATTTGTATTGTATCATTTTGTTTAACTTTATAAGATGTTGAAAACTTATTAATGTCTTTTCAATTACCGGGAAAAAATTCAGGCTTCTTATATAGTTAATACAAATGAGTTTATCCTGGATATTAGCCTTCCCATTCCAAAAGGTTTGATACTATAATAGATGCCTAAAGATGTGATTCAGCATAAGCAATGATAAAAGTATGATTCTTCTATTGCCAGTGGTTTTCCCCAAGATTTAAACAAACACAAATATGACCTAAGTGGGAATTTATACTGACCTTTGTGTTAAAATAGCACAGATTTATCTTTATGATCATTGCTGTCAGTTAATTCAATTTTTTAAAAAACACTGAAATATAAAAATAATTTTGCTTTACTATAGTTTCCATTTGTATAACTTTCTCACATTCAAACTTTGGGTTCCTACATATTTTATAAGTTTCCATTTCTTTCTTTGTAGATTTGCTCTACTATGATGTTGATAGTAAGTGGCTCCTTGAAAAATCATTTGATTTGGCTTTTCCCTATTCAGTTACTCAAAATATGCAAAGTACTGTGTCCCTTTTTTTTCTTCTAGATCATACTGATTTTTATTTTTCAAAATATCCACATAAGCAAGATTTTCATACATATTCATCTGAGTGCTTTAATATGACACAGTCCCCATCTTCAGGGACAGTATTTCTCAATTTTGGCTGCACATTGGAATCAGCTGAAGCAATTTTTAAAATGCTAAGTCCTGGACCCAACCCCCAAAGATGCTAATTTAGTCGATCTTGGGTGTGGCCCTGGCATAAGAGATTTTAAAGTTACGCAGGTAACTCTAATGTGCACTCAAGGCTGAGAATCACTGCTTTGGAAGTTTATAGTCTTGTAGGGGAGATTACTAATAACAGCAACAAACACCAAATTACGGGGTGCTTCCTTGTGCCAAGTAGCAGGCGAAGCCTTTATGTGCATTATCTCATTTAACTCACAACAACCTTATGGGGAAAGATTCTGTTATTGATTCCTACTTTATGAATAAGGACATGAAGATTAAAAAGATTAAGAAGCTCTCCCAAGGTTCTACCACTGTTAATTGGCTGACAGAGGACTCAAAGACAGCTCTCTCCACCTCCAAGTCCAGAGAAGGAGCTACCCTCATGGTGGAAACCACGCCATAAACCAGATCTTTTAAAGGGGCAAGTCAGAGTGCTAGTGAACAGAAAGAACCAAAGAATTACCTGCAGGGATATAAAAACACTAAACTTAACAAGATATTGAAAATGTCCATTTTTCTCCTTAGCTTGATTGTCAGAATAAATTGCAAACTTTCTCAAAATTGTAGTATTTGAGGCAAAAACAAACAAACAAACAAACAAACAAACAAACAAAAACACTCCCAGGCAGTGTCCTGATCTGCTGCATATCTCTCAGTTGTCATGGACACAGGAAGGAACAATGAAATCATTATTTGACTATTATTTTTCAGTTGCTAGTCAGCACATGATTCCGTCTGTAAACTGCATCTCTGCATTCCCTACAGATCAGGGGAGCTGTCCCTCCTGGTATTGACAGAATAACCACAAACAAAACAATCCTTCTCAGGGGAAAGCCATCTTTATCTGTCAGTATTAGTCAGTTGAGAAACAGAGCTGAAGGCAGCTGAAAAAACAGTTTGACTATTTTAAGTTTACAGGTGGCCTTATAATGGAAAGTTTTACACAGTGAAATTCCTTTTTCAAGTTAAAAAAGTTTGGATAAAAAGGGACAAAATTTGGCAGTATTTTTATGCAATTCTTCTAACCAGCTTGCGAAAGCAAAATATCAAATTTTAGTGAAGCTTGATGAACTAAGCACCGGCCTTTTGGCAAATGGACTCAGTTAACTGTTACCACCCTTTCTATGCTGCACATTCCTCATAGTTAAAATCAGATCAGCCACATGTACCTGTTATCACAGGGCCTGGTATATATAAGAAATATTTTCTGAATGAATTCATGAACATTGGGGAGAACTAATTCAAAAAATATTTTTGAAAAGCAGACTGTATACACAGTAAATAATAATAATGTCAGTGTGTAAATAATAGAACTGCTTAAAGCCCAGCTAGAAAGTATTTTGATGTGCATGTTCATTTGCATGTGTGTGTGTGTGTGTGTTGTTTTTTGGAAGAAACCAGGTTGAAAAGAGAAGGCATTTGACTGATAATTTCATAACCATTAGTATCAAGGATCAGATACTTGGGGTTCCATGAAAGGCACCTTCTATGCTTTCTCCAACACTTGGGGTGACAAAGCAGATGGGGTGGGTTTATTTTATAGGTGGTTCAAAACCTTTTTCCTGCTTGGCCTACCATAAGTTAAATGTTTTCGGGGTGAAAGGCGCAGTTTGGAGACTATCCCATGGAACAAAGTACAATTAATTAAATTTATCAATTTAGCTACTAGAATAAAATTTTCCTAGAATAAAATCAGGGTTTTAAAAAGTCAGATTAGGGCTTCCCTGGTGGCGCAGTGGTTGAGAGTCCGCCTGCCGATGCAGGGGACACGGGTTCGTGCCCCGGTCTGGGAAGATCCCACGTGCCGCGGAGCGGCTGGGCCCGTGAGCCATGGCCGTTGAGCCTGTGCGTCCGGATCCCGTGCTCCACAACGGGGGGGGCCACAACAGTGAGAGGCCCACATACCACAAAAAAAAAAAAAAAAAAAAAAAAAAAAGTCAGATTAAGCCACTATTGATGAGAGTCAAAAAACATGGGGCCTTTGGTGGGAAGCCCTGGACAGGCCCTGAATGAGAGCACTGAACCTTGGAGTTGAGTGATTGGAAAAAGATACAGAAACTAATGAGAAGAGGACAGACAGTTAATCACAAACTTGGGTAATAATTTTGCCTGGGAAAAAGACTAACAGAACCTAGTTAACCTATAAATCAGTAGCTGTTGATCAGGTGGTCTCTTTATCTCTGGGTGGGATATAGAAATAACTACACTAAAGACAAGGTCTTTATTACTTGTCTTGATTAATGATGCTTGATAAAATTTACTCCAGGGCTTCCCTGGTGGCGCAGTGGTTAAGAATCTGCCTGCCAATGCAGGGGACATGGGTTCGAGCCCTGGTCTGGGAAGATCCCACATGCCGCGGAGCAACTAAGCCCGTGAGCCACAACTACTAAGCCTGTGCGTCTGGAGCCTGTGCTCCACAACGGGAGAGGCTGCGACAGTGAGAGGCCCGCGCACCGTGATGAAGAGTGGCCCCCGCTCGCTGCAACTGGAGAAAGCCCTTGCACAGAAACAAAGACCAAAAAAAACAGCCAAAAATAAATAAATTAATCAATTAAAAAAAAAAAATTTACTCCAAATGTTACTATACAATTTTAAGATTCGAAAAGTTATTACGAATGAAAAATATAATAGAATAACTACAAAAATATAAATGCCCTTCTCCTTTAAAAAAGTAAGCCTTGGGATAAGGGCATACCCCAAGTTATTTGACAGGGTGACCACTGGGCTGTGAATTGAGAATCACTCCTCTAGGCTCACTGTGGAATACTGGAAAAAAGATTTCCAGAAGCAACCTAACGACTCCATTTGGGGAATAAAAAGACCACTTCATCTGATGAAAAATAGGATTATAGTAATGATATCCAGGTTTGAGAACAAAACAAGACTCTACCACCCCAAATCAGTCAAGTTAAGCAAAAATAAGATTAGGTTTCAAAAAGGTAAACAGAAAAATAGAGTTTACATTATAAATTGTAGAACAGAATTACAGTTACCTTATATTCATATACTGTGTCACTCGTCTATGAAGATTTTCTAAAATGCTTGGAATATGCCTAAATACTTCTATGTGTTCCCTCTCCATCAATAACAACTACACTTACTAGGCACATTTACAAGCACTTTATACATATCAACCCATCTGACCCTTCCAACAGCCTTATGAAGCAGATTGCAATGTCTCCATATTTTATGGAGGAAGCAGTCATGTTAAACTGCCTGCCTATGGTAACACATCTAGTGAGCATCCGAGTTGGGATCTAATGCCAGGTGGTAAAGCATCAGAATCCCCACAGGACACCACCTTCTGGTACTACCTCTACTCTCTTTGTAAGGTAAAGTTCACTATTAAAACATGGATGCCTCTTGATGGGATGTCCTATTTTCTAATTTGTTGATCTCAGTTGTACCTGTTTCATTGCTTAGCTCCCAAGGTGCACTCAAAAGTTTGCCATCTGTGTAACTATCTTTGGAAAACAATGTAATTCCAAAACAAAGATCCAATAACAAAAGTAAGGTAGATCAATGTTTTCATATATATAAATATATTTCATATACAGACACACACACACACACACACACACGAATGTGTTAAATAACTCTTTGGGATACAGAGTAGAAACTTAATAGACCAGAAGAGAAAATAAAGATTAGGTTGCTCTGACCCCACTAAAGAAGTCCCCTGTCATGTAACTACATGCATCTCTCTGTGTCTGCAATGATGGTGGGGGTGACTTGGCAGTTCTTGAGGGAACATGGGACAAGCAGAAAGACTGACTGGAAGAAAACACAACTAACACACAGGGCTTTGAGTTTGAGAAAATAAACCAACATCCAAATAGTAAACAACTCAACAATCAGTCTACCCTTGTTAAAATCATTCCTGAGAAACCAGGTATTGGGAAGAAACAGGTCTACACCCATGCACAGTCAAGATCCAGACACACATCCATTCGCAGAATCAATGGGACTTACAGTACTTAGGATTAAAATCCCTCCAAAATTGACTCCTACTTAGAACAATCAGGGCAGGAAAACTAAGCCTCTTTGGATTTTTTTTTTCTTCCTTTGCAGCTGTTAAGAATAAAATGGAATAGTGCAACTTAAGCAGTACATGGTTCCTGGGGTAATGTCTCACTTTGGTGGCAGGAGAGCAGCAATGATTCTCCTCAGCATCAATGACATGTACTGGGCCTGGCGGGAACTGGACCAACTTCTTCAGGTCATTTAGGAGGCAATATATGCTCTAGTGTCTCCATGAAAGGTTTAGAATTTTTCAAATTAATTAACATTCAAAATTGAAAACCAAAATAAATGTGACATTCATTCATTCAGTCATCTATTCATTCAGCAAATGTTTACTGAGCACCTATCCTGTACCAGATTTTGTTTTAGGCCCTCGGGATATAGCAGGATACCAAACAGTCCAAGATTCTTATCCTCAGGGAGCTTATTGTCTACTGAGAGAAATAAGAACATGTTTTAGTATCTGTCATTGTTCTACATCAAGCTTATTTAACGATTAGTATTATGAATTCTTACATTTAAATAAACATGTCAATGTTACAGATCAATAAAATGTAAAAACTAGGATTTTTCTTTTAATTTAATATATGGCTATTTTTCCGGCTATGCAATGTTAATAAAGTATATATTAAAAGTATGACTTCCCTCACGTTCATTCAAATGCAAGAATACATAAGTTCATATAGACTGCACAAATCATAACAAAAAATGCAGACATTTTCCAATGCAGAAATAATTAATTTCCTAACAACTTATACATACTAATGACCACCACAACCCTCATTTTCTCCAACCTTGATGCTTCCTATATTACAGTTCTTTGGTTTGTACTTCCCCTTTGGTCCTCCTCTGCTGTCTGACTATCCAAAATCCATCCATCCATCCATTTATTCATTGCACAAATATGTCCAGAAATAACTGGAGTGAGAACCTCTAGAACCCATTTGCCCTTGTCCCTTAAGACCACAGTTTCTCAGAGGTTGAAAGAGACCTAAGATCTTCCCTTTTTTTTTGAGACTCAATTTCCTCTATTAAAAAGTAAAGAAATGCCAACTAATAGAGTTATTAACATGTAGCTTATTTTAAATGCCTAAATTTCACATAGTAATTCTTTTAAAACACACAGTTGCAATGACAAAAGCTATGACTTTATGTCTAGCTTTATTTGAAAGAAGTGCCAAAAGTTTAAATTTACAAGGTCCTCTGTGAATGTGAAGCCACATTCAAAGGGCCCTCCTTATCCTGCTGGCACCCTTTCCCTCTTGGCTGCTGGCACATTTCTGTCTCATTGCTAAGGAGATGCCACCAGGCTATCTCCACATATAAATGTCTCACTCTCACTCCCCATTGCTTACAGCCCTTGAACCCTCCAAGGAAGCTAACCTCAGAAGGGCACAGGATCCTATACTTGGTCTTAAGAGTCCTAAATGTCCTGGGAGTTCAGGGCTCCTATTAGTGATATTTCACACTTAATACAGGTTAAAAAAAAGATTTTTGCAGCTCACCTACAAATTTCATAACATTGTTCTAGAAGAAAATGCACCCTGATTGCAAAAACTTAACCTGAAACTACAAATTTTTGGAACATGACCTACACATTTAAGGTATTACATGAAACTCTATATTTTCTCAAACATGATAACTGCATTCCTCTTTTTTCTTATATATTTGTCTTATATGTTCTTCCATACATGGTAACTATCTTTTTTTAAAATTTTTAACTTGCCCACAAAAAAACTTGTCATCCATTTATAACTTATGTAAATAATGGAAAGTAACAGACTTCCTTGTTGAGTTTACAATATAAAATATTTCTGTGTATAGCTGCACATAAGCAGCAACTGTGCATCTTACATTGATTAGATGTCAAATATCCCATTATAGAAAGCAAATCATACTGTTTAGCATAGGACCATTTTCATTTAGACACCTTTGATCAAAAAATAAAAGTCTTATTTTCAGTGCTGTTCTGAGAAACTATCACTCCTACAAGGAACATTCCCTCACCACTGGCAAAACAAGGTGCTACGAAAAAATTCAAAGTACTTGGCTTCTAAACTAAAAGGTCTTTTCTGCCACACTGAGGGCTGGTTAGGCAGGGGCACAAAAGCAAAATAGGTCTCAGCAGAACTGTATTGCTTTGCGGCAAATGCAATTTAAATAAAAATAGATTTACTGAGTGGCTACTACATTCTAAGCACTGTGCTGGGCCTAGAGATACAAAATAAATAAGACTTGTTCTCCACCTAAAGGGGGCTCACTCTTCTCAAGATTTAAAAAACAAGAGATAGGGGCTTCCCTGGTGGCGCAGTGGTTGAGAGTCCGCCTGCCGATGCAGGGGACATGGGTTCGTGCCCCAGTCCGGGAAGATCCCACATGCCGCGGAGCGGCTAGGCCCGTGAGTCATGGCCGCTGAGCCTGCACGTCTGGAGCCTGTGCTCCACAACGGGAGAGGCCACAACAGTAAGAGGCCCGAGTACAGCAAAAATAAAATAAAATAATAAAAAATAAAAAACAAGAGATAGATCCAGTGTAATCTTTTAAATTAATCACAAAAATTAAAAAAATACTAAAGTAATTGTGAAAAGCATCCATGTAGAGTGAAATGTAATACTATGTAATATATAAACATACCAATAAAAACATTAAAAATACAGATAGTACTGGATAATGGCTATTTAAATACCCAATGCTGAATGGAAAGATGATACATTTTTAAACCACAGAATATATAAATCCAGCAAGGGTCACTAGACTTCATCACTGCTGGCACGTTTTTTTTTTTTTTAATAACTTAGGTGCCAGTATCTCTACTTTTCTTTCTTTTCTTTCCTTTCTTTACTTCTCTGTTGGCCTTCTAATCTCCAGCATATGTGTTCTTGAAAGAATAGAAGGTACAGGCCAAGGCAGATCTTCATGAAAACATGAAGGATACAAAAAAGTCTTATCATTTCTTGATGCATTATCAGGCAAACACAAGACTATGTTGCACTGTAAAGGAAAGTTGCTGATATGCCTTACAATTTTGATATCATCACATTCCTACTTTCAACTTAAAAGAATATAAAATAAACATGTTTAGTGCAATGAAAACTGCTCAGTCAAAAAAAATCGCTAGAGTATTTGGTACTTCTAATATTCATCTTCTTTATTTTTTTCCTAAAATTTCATAATTGTATACATTTCTCATTAAAAATAATTTGTTTAATTTAGTAATCATTTTAGAAATAGCTTAAAAGACATGGGAAAGTTATACTGCCATCTTGTGGTTAAAGGTTCACTTACAGCAAAAAGGACTTACTGGTATTTCCCATTAACTCCACAACACACTGTATACTATTAATCTAAAGAAAGATAATTTCCTGTTTGGAAGTTATGTTTAAGAAAAATATAGGGGCTTCCCTGGTGGCGCAGTGGTTAAGAATCCGCCTACCAATGCAGGGGACACGGGTTAAAGCCCTGGTCCTGAAAGATCCCACATGCCGCGGAGCAGCTAAACCCATGTGCCATAACTACTGAGCCTGTGCTCTAGAGTCTGCGAGCCACAAGGACTGAGCCTGCGTGCCTAAAGCCTGTGCTTCGCAACAAGAGAAGCCACCGCAATGAGAAGCCCGCGCACCGCAACAAAGAGTAGCCCCCGCTCACCACAGCTAGAGAAAGCCCACACACAGCAACGAAGAACCAGTGCAGCCAAAAATAAATAAATAAAAGTTTTAAATTAAAAAAAAAAGAAAACTATATTCTTCATACATCTCTCTCACTTTCTCACGTTAAATCCCATTAGATTAAAACAAGAAACGGCATTTTGAGTGGCAGCCTCAGATAGATAAATAAAAACAACTATGCATTTGGCACTCTAGATCCTGCTCACAGAAGCTTATCATTTACTTTTAGTGTAACACACACTCTAACCCTGAGAATTTAGAGAAACAGAATTATGGAATCTAGGAGTTCTGTTTTCACAAGGTAATCTCCAAGACCTACAAGCAACTAATATGACATTTATGTTAAGCTTATCAACAATAGTTATTTGATCGAGGACCCTAAATTCAAAAGCACCACATTATGGCAATAGATGGAAGCACTACTTTCTTCCACCCCTCTTATATATAGCAACCTACTTTTCCATATATAGCTAAGAACTATAATTAAATGGAAAAATTAATTCTGAAAGTACAGTCCTCTACATTTTTCAAGTGTGTAATCCTCTATAATCTATGTAAGGCACCTGTTCCAAATGTTTTACAATGGTGGAATCTAATTAAAAGTCAAGACACTTCTACATCTAACTCTGTCATCAGAAAGCTTTTCCCTTTTTTTTTTCTTGAGCAAATCACCAAAATTATAGGAAGACAGCACCATCTATAGGTCTGCCCAAGTACAAAATGAAGTTCTTAGATGTTACTGCCCACTGTGATACAGTAGCTAACCAAATGTACTAGCCTAGAAGAAAGTTCCAGAATAACCCTGTTCATTCTTAAATCTCTCCAAAGCATTTTACTCTATCTCTACAACCATTCTCCAAAATAATGATTGTAATAAGAACAACAACAGCCACAGGAACAAGAACTAAAACCAAAGTTTCACATAATTGCATTATTCTGATTTGGGTAGACTTGATGATTCATAAATATAGGTCACTTTTCAAGAAATATTAGAACATTGGCATGTCTTCTCTCTCTCTCACATACACACACAATGTAAAACTTTTTGGTCACAATTCTATTTTAGGTGTCATTCAATCCTATTGAAACATATATTTAATTATTCTTTCTCCAAAGTTATATCTTCTCCCTACAATAGTCCATTCTAGTTTTTACAGACATTCAACTCAATTCACCCTTGCATCTAACCTAAAGCTACCAGACTCATACAAATTAAAAGGCTCAAGACAAATCAATTTTTTATGCAACTTAAATGTCCTCCTTTGTCACAGATTAGCTTGTCCAGTCGGCTCAGTGAGTCATTCCAGTGCCTTACCTAATTGTATAAGGGTTCGATGAACAATCACCTGAGGACTGAGGCTCAGCTTGTTCATAATCAATTGCCTGTAGGGGCTGGCAGAAAAGATGTAGCCCTGTAGATGCTGACAGAGCCCCCTGCTGGGTAATATGGAGAATTTCATACCAGTGCTGCGGCTGGCACTTAAAGATCTGGCAAAAACAAGAAATGGCCAGTTGCACCAAGGGTAGACCCTGTTTGTTCATCAGTACTCAAGTTTCCAGAGCAGCTACAATATTTAACCCAACCAGAAAAAAAAAGAGGTCTTACAAGGGCGGTATTCTGTATGGGGGCTGCTAACCTGATACATCATTCTGCATACTATTATACAAGGCAAGGTGGGATAGTGGGTAAGAGTAAAGCTTTGAAAGCAAAGAGAACAGAGTTTGAGCCCAGGCTCTGTCACTGACCTCGAGCAAGTTACTTAATTTCTCTAAGCTTCACTTTCCTCATCCTCAAGAAATTACAAATTAATATTGATGATATAAGCAAAGTAAGGTGCTTTACACATAGTAGTCATTCAATAAGTGTTAGCACTTTAGATTTATCTTATCATTTCCTGTTGTCTTATTGTAATTATTGACTAAATAATTAGGTAGGATCCACCCAACCCAAACAAACACCCAGAGAAGTTCATTTGCAACTTCTTAAGATAACAAAAAGAATGAATGAGAAAAACTGAACTCAAAATAAGGATGAGCACAGCTATGTAACAAAGAGAAACTGGTATCTGAGGATCTAACATCAGTTTCAAAATTTACCTCCGAAATATTTTTTTAAATCATTAGAATCCACATGACTCTTGATTTCCACATAATTTTTACTGTATAATTTAGAAATTCAGTCTTCGGGGCACAGAAGAGTTGGAAATATAGATCAGGGAGTTACCTGCACGTGGATAATACTGAAGCCAGAGAGCACAGAGACAGCAGAGTGGGGATGGGTAGAGAACTTGGAACCCTGCAGAACATCAATTTTTAAGGGAAGGGAAAGAAGAAGAACCAGCAAAGAAGACAGTAAAAGAGTGATCATACATGGAGAAGGGGGTGAAAATCAACAGCAGAGACAACTTTAAAGAGAAAAATTGGTTACAGATGTGAAATTTCACCAAGATTAGGTAAAATTAGGAATGAAAACCAGTAGTTAACAGTTTCAGCAAAAAGGTAAAGGCAGATATGCCAATTAGAGTAGGTTGAAAACTGAGTGAGGAACTTTTCACAAAGGTTGACAATGAAAGGAAGAGAAACACAGGACCATAGCTTGAGATACGGACTGTGAATTTGAGAAACACAATATGAAGAGAAAAATAAAATGAAGTGCCTGTTGTGGGTTGAATTGTATCCCCCACAAAATATATGTACAAGTCCTAACCCCTGGTACCTGAGAATGTGACCTTATTTGGAAATAGGGTCTTTGCAAACATAATCAAGTTAAGATGAGGTCATACCAGACTGGAGTGGGCCCTAATCCAATGAGCAGTGTTCTTATAAGAAGAGGGAAATTTGGATACAGACACAGAGGCAAATAGGGAGAGAAAGCCATGTGATAACAGCCAAAGAACACAAGGATTGTGGGCAACTGCCAGAAGCTAGGTGAGAAGCATACAACAGATTTGGAAGGAACCAGCCCTGCCCACACTTTGATTTCATACTTCTAACCTCCAGAACTGTGAGACAATGAATTCCTGTTGTTTTATGCCACCCAGTTTGTGGTACATTGTTCAGACAGCCCTAACAAACTAATATACAGGGACTGTCAATAACATTCAAAAGATACAGACCTACTAGAATATCTACAAGGTGACAGAACTACCATATGACCCAGAAATCCCACTCCTGGGCATATACCCAGAGAAAGCCATCATTCAAAAAGACACACGCACCGCAATGTTCATTGTAGCACTATTTATAACAGCCAGGACATGGAAGCAATCTAAATGTCCATCAACAGAGGAATGGATAAAGCAGATGTGATACATATATACAATGGAATATTACTCAGCCATAAAAAGGAACAAAAGTGGGTCATTTGTAGAGACATGGATGGACCTAGAGACTGTAATACAGAGTGAAGTAAGTCAGAAAGAGAAAAACAAATTATCGTATATTAATGCATATATGTGGAATCTAGAAAAATAGTATAAATGATCTTATAGGCAAAGCAGAAATAGAGACACAGACGTAGAGAACAAACATATGGAAACCAAGGGGGAAAGGTGGGGGTGGGATGAATTGGGAGACTAGGATTGATATATATACACTATTGATACTATGTATAAAATAGATCACTAATGAGAACTTACTGTATAGCACAGGGAACTCTACTCAATGCTCTGTGGTGACTAAATGGGAAGGAAATCCAAAAAAGAGGGGATATATGTATACGTATAGCTGATTCACTTTGCTGTACAGTAGAAATTAACACAACATTGTAAAGGAACTATACTCCAATAAATTTTTTTTTAAAAATAATATTTACAAGGTGTATAAACCATGATCACATCAAAGTATGGAAATAATTGACAAACATAATAATTTAAAAGCAAAAGGAAAAGAAAATTGGTAAGAAAAATGAGTTAAAGTCTGGAACAATTATAAAGAATCCTGTAGAAGTCCCTTAACCTGGTTTCATTCATTGTCATTTTAAGATACCACATACGTAAATCATAAAGATGTTTGAAAATGATTGGTGCATCTCTTTTCAGTTTGGGGTCCTGGAACGAAAGATGATACATAAATTTTAAAAGTGATCATGGGCCTCTCACTCAGAAGGTGGCAGAGATTACAGACTTGAATGTTTTCACGTCATTTCTTAAATGATTACAATAAAATAAAACATTGTTGAAGGAAAATATTGTTGCAAGTATCAGTTGTCTGATGACTAGAACCCCAGAGTACTTTTCTTTCTTCAGAGTAGGACCCTAAGAATAATATTCTGTGGGTTGGGCTTCTGAGATTTATTCATTAGTACAGTCAACAAACATTTCTGAGCACCTATTGTGCTATACCTAAAACACCAGATTCTCAATGGTCTGAGATGTTGTAGTCAAGACAGTGGTGGGGCACAGGGCCAGAGAGTAGGGAAGTGAGGAAGGGCTGGTTGAACAAGGTGTTCCTAAAATGTGTAAAAGTTGTTTTATGTTATTATATCAGTTGAATCATGTGCCCACATACTATATTTACACTTCTAAAACATGTTTCAGTGAAGGACAGTAAAATAAATCCTTTGACATGTCCTTATTTAATTCATATTTTATTTGTTCTTAAATTCATATTTTTGAGAACTAGATTTTCTTTGAGAGAAACAAGACTATATTTCAATTAAAACACATCCTTTAAAGGTATTTCATAATTAATTTGATCAGTAGAGTTGCTTCCTCCTATGGGGTTGAAATAAAGGGAATTTTTCCTCCCTAATTACCCAGATGATGGGTTCCAGCCTCCCTTTGATGTGTCATAAAGGCTCACCTGTTTCACTACAACCTGCTATTTATTATCAAACAAATGCAGTTTGCCAAATCCTGAATTTCCAAAGATGCCATTTATCCAAATCACGTGCGTGTCCCCTTTGCACGCATTCTGAAAAAGAATTTTCCTTGATCAAAATTTTAACCTTGATTACCCTCCAGTGCATCAGCCTTTTATTACCAAGTCCAAATTAAAATCCAGAGAACTACTGGCATACATTCTGCCTATTAATGCATTTCTTTTCATTGTACTTTAACTATTTTGGGTTAGAGTAAGAAAAGGTAGAAATCTTGTGAAAATAAAGTGACATAAGATATATAAGATAAGGAGTTTAGAAAATAAGATTTAAAATTATCCTATACCTTTTTAGTGACCTTTTTAGGCTGAAAGCCTTGGATTCTCTCCCATCAATATAATGTACATTTTACATGTACTCTCAATAGTTAATCTCCCAGCAGCCTATCCATTAATCCCAAGTTTTCCTCCTCCAGAAAGTCTTTCATTTCACTTTCTCATTTGATCCCTTGAAGATGATTAATGAGATAAACTATACAAAGTAATTGAACTGCGTTTAGTGCAAAACTGGAAAACTTTTCAGAATACTTTGACTAAACAATTTGACTAAGACATCTCCAGCCAGATGGACAAAATAAAAACAGTGATTGCAGATGTGGCAGGGTGTTTGCCTACAAGATACGGGGGATTAGGATGGGGCTGGAGAGGAAGAAACAACGGCCTGGAAATTTTGGGAAATAAATCAGTGTCCTGCCAGCATGGTGATCATGTATAAGACAGATGGAGAAGAAATGCCCTAAGAAGAATTCTGAGTGGGACTTGCAGACATCAAGGAATATGAGTGCAAGATTTTGGGAGGCAGGAGGGGGAGGGTCCTAGCGATGCCACTGTGGAGAAAATTCCACGTGGACAGGGCCTAGGTGTGCCCTTGGGAGGGAGCCTGACAGGACTGGGCAAAAGCAGCGTCTCTCAGGGGGTCAAGGGGACTTCGTCAGAGACCCAGGGAGATTTCTGAAGTTGAGTGCCAGAGCCCTATGAGAACTTGGGGAGAATACCCATTTGCGCGGGCCTAAGAGGCTCCTACATGACATGGGAAATAAGAACCCCGTGAGCTTTGGAAACACATGGAAGAGCCCAAATTGGTCATTAGGGAGAATGGGAGGGTCTGAGGTGGAGCCATGCTCCTGGCTAAAGGAAGAGATGTGCATAAAAGGGAAACCTCTGGGAGCCAGAGCCAGAGCCCCACTGAGAGCAGACAACAAAATGATGTGGGACCTGGAGGATGCTGAGGCCCAGGGATCTTGGGAGCTCTAGCAAGCTTGGGGGAATTCTGTCAGTGTTGCTGTCAGGTTTGCTGCCAATCCATTTAGTGTCTTTTCAAGAAGTAGAAAAAGGTTTCCCTTCTCCCCAAGGTGGACTCATCTCTGCTCTAGGATACATAGATTATGAATCAGTGCATGGACTAGATTTCAGCTCCCACTTGCTCAAGTGGCCAGAGCCCTTTTTCAGTTCACAATCTGCCCAACTGTACATAGAGGCGCTAAATGGATTGAGAATTTCCTTTTCACTAAATGCAAATATTGTGCCCACACATGGAATTATCTGGAGAGAGCAAGATAGTATTATGCAAAAAGACCGTAAGGATTGTATTTGTAGATAAAAGTTGTTTTAAGGGATGTAAACTAATAAAAGATAGAGAGATGGTAAAGGATAGTAGAGTTGATCTCTCCAACTTCTAAAAATATCTGCCAATGGGAATAATATTTTCCTAGTCCCTCTTGTAGCCTGTTCCTATATAAATGATTGCATGCTTGTGCAACCACAGGCAAGTTCATTAGGCCCTCTGGGTATCAGTTTCTTCATCCTGGAGGTGTGGTGAGGATTTAAAATGTTGATACATGTAAAGCTTAGAACTGGGTATGGTACTTAGTATTTACTCCATAAATGTCAGTTATTTTTATTACTTGTATCATTCAGTGTTAATGAGAATGTTAAAGCTGGTGTGTCTGTAGAGGCGATCTGGGAGCATTTATGCAGAAAATGGTTTTCAAGTCAGGCCTTGAAAATGGGCATGGTTTCAAAAGGTAGAGAAAATTAGGGGAAGACAGTCTAGGCATTGGGAATAAAGGTGGAAAGGCACAGGCAACATTCCAGTATAGTGAGCATATCTATTGAGCAGAAACTGAATGGAATGTATGGCAGAGGACAGGAAAATAAGTCTGAAAGCTAAATTGAGGGCATGCAATTAAGGAGTACAGAATTCATTCTTCTCTCTCTGGTCAGCAATGAAAGCCAAGAAAGATTTAACTTGCAACCTTCTGCAATCTGGCTCCCACTCTATGGAATCTCTTTTCTCAAAGGTCTTCTAATTCAGTGCTTCTAAAACTTGAAAGTACAAACCAGTGACTTGGGGACCTTCCTAAAATGCAGGTTCTGATATGGTAGGTCTAGAGTAAACTTAGCCTGAGATCCTATATTCTTAACAAGCTTCCAGGAGCTACCATGCCCCTCCCTGCTGCTCATCCATGGACCAACTTTGAGTACTACTCCAATGGCCTCTTCTCCATCTCATCCTAACCGCCTCTGCAGTATTAGGCCTTGTTGATCTTCCTGATGCTCTCATCATTGGCTTCTACTCACTCACCTGAATTTTATGCTATTACTTGAAGCTAAGAATGCAGACTAGGAGCCTGCTCTATAAAACTCCAGTACATATTGTCTTCTCTTGAGCACAGCTTTCATCATATAAAGCAAAGTTGCCATTGATAACAATATCTATATATAATAGTTATAGCTACAAACTTAAGGTTAGTCTTTAGATGTGTATTGCCCAAGCAACTATCAGTGCATCATTTGGTCTCTTAAATGCAAATATTACAAACCATCTTTTAACAAAAGACACATATATATCGTTATAAAAGACACCAACTGCCCATCTCATGAAGTGTTTAAGCTTCTTTGGAAAATAATCTCCCCTGAGATCCTCACCCCTCCCTGTGGGCACTGGCTACAACTGATTGGTGCAGAGGTGGGCCCCTGACCAATACTGTGTTATTTTGAGTCCTTCCCCAGCATTTTACACCGGGACTGAAAAAAAAGCAAGTTAGTCTCTTGTTTATTTTACAGAAGTCAAGAGCATGTAAGCTCAGAAGCTATTAGGGACAACATTCTGACACATGAACTGAAGAGCAGAAAACAGCAGTCATCTGTGAGAAAGAAAACTGATGAAGATACCAGGAAGGAACAGGGAAGTATCTCCAAAGCTTGGCACCCTGACATCCTTGCTCATCTCCACGTAGACCATGTAGGCAAGGCTTGACCACAGTCTGACCTGAGTCTTAGCAGAATGCCCTGTGATTTCTTCTAACATAAGGGAAGATAAACAGCCTGGTGAGGAGCTGTTGGGAGGCTGTTTCTCCCGTTATCCTGTGGAAGACTGACACAAGGCCATTTCTCATCCATCTCCCTAGTTTCAGTTCAGCACAAGACTTTCCACCTCATTCCCACTTAGGGTAAAGCTGCAGACTTCAGCGTAAGTCTATAAAACTGCTTGGCTGCGGTTCTGACGTGGCTCCTCAACAACAGAGTGACCCATCATTCTTACCATCTGTTATCTGGCTTCTTCAGTTCAGTGTTGTCTACAGAACAAGGGGCACAGGGAACTGATACCACAATGACTTGCTTTTGCTGTCTGTGTAAGTAATTAACTGTCTGAATCCATTTGGTCATGTTTATTCCTCACTGGGCAAATCTATGGAAGTATGACAAGCCATTCTAATGGCTACAGAAGTATTACTTGGGACCCAGTTATTAGCCACCACCTTGCTGCCTTGGAAATGCTTAACCATTTGGCCAAGGGAAGAAGTAAGAAAGGCAAGAGTTCACTTCCTGAGATCTCCTCAGTGCTCCGGCTCCTGATTATACTCAGTTCTCAGGAATGCATTTCAGACTTTGAATTCCAGGAGATACTCTAGTATTTCTCCAGTAAACCTCTCCAGCTTCTTTTTTTTTTTACACTTAAGAAAGCTAGAATGTATTTTTTATTACTTTTTATTGGAGTATAGTTGCTTTACAATGTTGTGTTAGCTTCTGCTGTACAGTCATAGACCTTTACCATCGAAAGGTCATATAATACATACACACACTGGTGTTGCATTTGATGACATTTATCAGTTCTGATGACAATATCAGTAATCAGAACTTCAGTGTTAGCAATTCAAATGTATTTTCTGTTTTTATTAAAATTCTGCCTCTCATATATTAATTTATTTTTGGCCCTTGACGTAGTATATGTAACGTGATTAGCCTGCCTTATAAAAGTCCAATAAATATAAAGTTTTATGAAAATGTTATTGGCCAAGTGGGGAAAAAATGACTCTTTTTCACTATGATGAAAGTACAAATTACTCTCATCATTTATTAATTGTAACTTCATAGTACTAAATATGTAAGTCAACTATGCTATGTTTAATTTATCTTATAAATGTACTGATTTTCATTCATATTAGTTACAATTGTAAGAACATGATGGAAAAACACATTATATTTATGCCAAATATGTATCATCCAACAAAACAGTGTAAGTAGGATTAGAGTTTGATCTACTTTTAATATCCCTTGAGTTTAGCTGTGTCTAATACCCAGAAAAATCATCCAAGCCAATATACAGATACTTATGAATCACTAGTCATTGGTTAGGATGTTCACCAATTAGCTTCATTTCCCTACTGGGCCAGCTGAGTTTTATTTGATCAGGGTCATGGACTCTGAATCAAGCCAAATCAGGGACAGCTGGCAGAGTCTTGGACATTGTGGAAATTTGACCAAAATGGTGTATAAATTGGTGCAAATTCATCATCACTACTGGGAAACAGCTAAAAAAGTAGAAAGTGGGGTCACTGACATCATAACAACAAATAGACATAGCACAATTACATATAAGAAATGAATGCCTTGATTGCCATATTAATGAGACGTCATCTTTAGGAAAGTGTAGAGATTGTTAAGTGATATATCTGGCTGCTTGTGGTACTCCTAGATGCAAGGAGTTTGTGACATGATGATAACTAGTCATAATTTTTCCAAATTTGTTTGAAAATAAAATTTACTAGTCAAAGTTAAACATTAGACATCTAGTCATCTTAATATGATTTACTAGTGTTACCATAATAATTTATTAAGAGAATAGTTACATTTATAAAAATGTTTTATGGTGATGAGTGAATTATAGTAATTATTTTATATATTCATAATAAAAAATGCATCACAGTATGTAAGATTAAATTTTCAATCAACTCATAATTTATATTTTAAAATATCTTTAAAATACGTTCACATAACATAATCCTGTGGGTAACTTTCTCTAGCCACTTAGTCATTATTTCCATGATTAGTTATAACAGATTTCTTCCTAAAGGTTTTTTCCCCCACAGCATAACTCTCCATAAATTAATGTGAACCTATCATATCAAAGGTGTTTACATGTGTTAATATATTCATTTAATTTTAATATGCTTACTAAGGCACGAATAGCTGCAAGCAAGCTAGCATAGCATGCAATAAGAAAACCTGTGGAGTCCTGAGGTAACATACTTTAACGAGGGAGGTAGGAATTACATAATATCTGAGTTAGCCGGGAAAAAAAGAGGCTACAACTGATAGCACAACTAAGTCTGACGCCAACTGGATCATTTCAAATAAAACAGCCAGCCAGGCAAAAAGGCCTCCTCCAAGTCGCAGGCCTTGGGGCTGCCTGCCTTGCTTTACAGGCTAGGAACACAGAAGGCGGGGAACCCGAGAGCGGCCAGCGCGGGCGCTGCGGCGACTTGACCTGGGACACCCGCCGCCCGCCGCCCGCTCCCGGCCTCCTTTGCTCGCGCGCTCCGCGGGCTCGGGCTCGGCAGACTCTGCCCCAGGAGCGCGGAAGGCAGAGGAAAAAGGCAAAACTTCGGTGGGGAGACTTGTCTGAGAAACGTTTTCGGAACACGCGAAGAGAAAAACGACTAGCCCCCGGCGGGGCGGACTTACCAGCGGAACCACCGGCCAGGATCTGCCGAGAAGCCTCGTTCACGAAGCCGACAGCGGGCTTGGCCGACATCTTCGCAAGCCAGACGACCACTGCTTGGGCTGAGATGCGTGGGCGAGCTCGCCAGCCTGAATGCCGGCCTGCAGAGCCTCTCCTGAGCGAGAGTGCCGGGGCTGGGTTAGTCCTTGGGCCGAGTGGCTCCCTGTGGGGCGGCAATCCGGCGACTGCTTGGAGGCGGCGGGCGGTTTGGGCCACAGACTCGCGCGTGATCTCCGGCGGGTCGGGACCTGCCTGTTGCGCTGCTTCAGGTGCTCCCTCTCGACCCCGCTTTGCTCCCTGGGCTCCTGAAGGAGAAAAGACCCGCAGATGGGATTGGGTTGGTCGACCGCCGCAGGTCGGTTTGGTCTCCTAGATTGGCGCCCACGGGTTTCCCTATCAGGAGCCTTCTTCAGAGTTTGTCCAGCTGGCCGCTCTGCCTCTGATAACGCAAGTAAAAAAGTGATCCTGGCCTAGAACTCCAGCGGCAGGGCCCAGGCGACCCTTGCCCTCTGGAAACCCAGAACACAATGCATTTCTAAAGAAGAGACAGGTGAATAAATTCCTTGGAGTTAGCTGTCCTGAAATTGTGGGCTATAGCAACTAAGTCAAAATAAATCCAATTTACAGGTATCTTACAATTGAGCTACTGTATATAGTACTTCTCTAAGAAATGGTTTTGGCTTAAGGGAATATATCTCATACCTCATCAACTTGAGTTTTATTTACTGAAAGACCAAAAAAAGAAGGCCTTATTACAAATAAGTCTCTTCTATCTATACCCCACGTCTGTGGGCATCAGCGTAATGTGTGCGTTTGTAAGAAAAGTAAATTCATGTTCCAGCCCTGACCTACTGAATCTGAATCTCTGGATATAGGGCTCAGAAACCTGTGTTTTAATAAGTTCTCCAGTGATTGTTATGAATGTTAAAGTTTGCGAACCACTGACCCAAATAATCAAGGAACATTAAGTAACTACCAATATATTCTTCTCTGTAAAACGTTTAGTTATTCATACTAGCCCTTTAGGATAGTTAGCAAAACAAAAATACTAGTTTATACTATTTTTAAACCACAAGTTGCAAAAACTCTGTAGGAGGGACACAAGATTCTCAAATTTTAGAAAAATACCTTCCACACCCCTAACAGGCAGGAAATGATAGGAGTAAAAGGGAGAATGAGATGCTTTGGAACCCTTATTATCATATTATTTCTTAAACACGGTATTTAATACTAAACATATTCAGTTTGAACCATATAAAATTGCCATTTTTGAAGGCCATTGAATATCAGCGATATGTAATAAGGTTCAACTTAATATATATGATTTCCAATTAATGTACTAAATACAATAATTGGTTTTATACTTTGTTTTAATTTCTTAGGCTGAGCTATTAAAAGCTGGCAATGATAATCTGACTGGAAAAATTATTTAAAGTGAGGAATTGAAGAGACTTGCTACTTATGTGATCAGATACGCAAAAACAAATTTTCTCATATTTGATTAAAATTACTAAGTTTGAAATGTTTACCAAGAAATAGTTTCAAGAAATTTTTGCTATTTAGATATAGTAAAAGCTTTTGAGCTATGTTTCAGTCTTTTACTAATTAAATATGAGGTCTTGAGTACAATATAAAATCACTTATTCATTCAAAAACTACTAGAACCTATTATATACTAAGCACTAAAATCAGAATTTCAGAGCTCATAGAAAATGTTTCCCTAATTTTCCACTGAAGAAACTAAGTTTCCCAAGATCACACCATAAGTTAATGGTATAGCCAGGATTCCCTCTTCTAATAGCCATGGGATTATAGATTTAAATATTAACTACAGGCCAAATTACATTCGGTCACACTGAAACCTAAAATAATTAAATGCTACCAAAATTAATTTCATTTACTCATATGTAAGTAGAGAATTCTTTAAAGTTAAAGAAATTTGTTGGATTATTAAATACTATTAAACCCCAATGCACACACTGAACCAAATTCTACATTCATTCATTGAGAGTTTACTGACTGTCAGCATTATGAGCTGGCAATGTAACAGTTAAAATCCCCCTTTGGAGCATATAATCTAATGGAAGAGATCATACCATGTTGCAATGTAAGTAAATTTTTGCCTCCCTAGATTATTTCAGGAAATACCATAATACTCCCAGGTCAAGATTTAAAGACAGCCTTTTGACATCATTTATTATTTCCACGGATATCTTTTTTTTTTCATAAATATCTTAATCTCTGAATATTTTAACCTGAGGAGGTGGGTGCAAGTTTGTGGTCTCACTAAGACCTCAATCTCTCAGGATCCCTACAGATTCAGTCAGAAGTCTCTCCCAGACATTTTTCCAAATAGCCTGTTGGAAAATTGCTACCTCTTTTTTTTTTTTTGCGGTACACGGGCTTCTCACTGTTGTGGCCTCCCCCATTGCGGAGCACAGGCTCCAGACGTGCAGGCTCAGCAGCCATGGCTCACGGGCCCAGCCGCTCCGCGGTATGTGGGATCTTCCCGGACCGGGGCACGAACTCACGTCCCCTGCATCGGCAGGCGGACTCTGCTACCTCTTTTTAACCTCTCTGCACTAGAACAGATTTCTTTGAGTAAAAAAAGCAAGGCCTGATATTACAGGCAGTCTAGTCCTACATCTCCAGATTAGCTGAGGAGATAGGGCCTAAGTATAAGAACATTCTGGAGCTTGGGAGTCTGGAGTCAACAAGTACACACTGTGCTAAGAGCTCTGATTATGGGGCATAGCTCTCATCTGCAGCCAAATTTGCCCATGGCCAGTATTGGAATGCTGGGAGGTTTAGCACTAGGAAAAGTAAAATTTACTTGACCTACTAGTTCAGATTCCTTAGACACAATCCATCACATTACTCTTTCTATTATTATTTTACGTAATGCTGTGATGTCCTGATATTAGAGCATAACTGCTCTAGTATCAAGCTTATATTTTTTAATCATTGATTTACTGTATTTAGTTGATCTTGGTTGAGAACTACATAATTAAATTATTGATTTATCAGTTTGCAAAGTGACTAGAAACTAAACCTTTGGGAACCTTAAAATACTTACTGAACTTAAGTATCTGACCATTTCTTTAATGTCTTTTTGGAATAAAGTTTTTGTATTGGGCCATTGGATCAGCTGCTGTTCAAGACCAAAATAATAGTGACTTAAACAAGATTGAACTTTATTTCCCCCTCGTGTAATGACACAATTGTAAGCCACAAATAAAGCTCGGGCCAGCAGAGAGGAAGGAAGGTAAGAAGGGTAAAGAAAGCCCTGGAAATTACATAAATCTCATTAGTTAGAAAGGTAGTATTTTGCCGGGTGACAATGTGTCCATAAAAAATATATATACCATTATGGAAAAAGGGAAAAACATATTGGGAAACAGCTAGTAGTGTCAACCATGGTTTGGGAAAAGGTTTAGGAACAAAAAGCTATACTTTAAAATTATAGTATTTGCTCATTTTGAAAGATTTTGTTTTCCTCAAGTCTAAAGTTTATCTTCATCAGTTTCTAACTGGAAAATGCTATATAATCCCACGGTACTCAATGTACTATAATTGGGAGTCACATTTAAAAATACCATTCCCTGAAAGATACATAGCCATTGTAGGCTACAGACTCTCTTCTTTAGATGTCAAAACACACTCTCTAGGGCTTTCCTCATGGCGCAGTGGTTAAGAATCTGCCTGCCAATGCAGGGGACGTGGGTTTGAGCCCTGGTCCAGGAAGATTCCACATGCCACAGAGCAACTAATCCCATGCGCCACAACTACTAAGCCTGTGCTCTAGAGCCTGTGAGCCACAACTACGGGAGCCTGCGTGCCTAGAGCCCATGCTTCGCAACAAGAGAAGCCACCACAATGAGAAGCCCATGCACCGCATCGAAGAGGGGCCCCCACTCGCCGCAACTAGAGAAAGCCCGCATGCAGCAAAGAAGACCCAACACAGCCAAAAATAAATAAATAATTTTAAAAAAAGATTATTCACTAAAACATTAAAAAAAAAAAAAACACTATCTGTATACACCCAGACACACAAATGCAGAATTTAGCATACATGGAGCCCATCCATGGAATACGGTGGGAAGTTGGGAAGAGTGGCCTGTGGACACCAGATTAAGAAATCTTGACCAATAGAAGAGATTATAACTCTTGAACTATTCAAAAGACCTATTATTCTAGAATATTATGCAGAAGTATTAGAAGTATTAAAGAAATGCTGTTTGCAAATGAAAGACTCTTATGTGCTTTAAAATCTGCAGGTCTGAGTATCACTGCTCTAAGCTCTCAGTGATTTATAACTTACAGATACCAAGGCATCATATCATTTAGGACAGATCTGATGCATTAGATTATCCTATCACCTAACAGAGCACTTCTAAGTTCCAAGGGACTTTAACTGGGCAGTATGGACAAAATAATTACTTGGGAAGCTTTTTTCAATATATTATTGTGATATAAGAACAACACTTAGAGGCCATTTATATTACAGAGTTCTGTTATTTGAGATGTAACTGTGAATCTAGGAGTTAAGGCCTCTGAGCTGTCAACATGCAGAAATCCATGCACTTCCCTCCTAGGAGCTTCCCAGGTTCACTTAGAACTAATTTTAGACCCAATTCTAAAAAGGTTGATAGGGTGGATATCTAATATCTTGGTTCACAGCAGATTAGAAAAACCAAACTAAGAGAATAGGGCAGGGATCTTCCTGGCAGCAAAGTGCTTAAGATTCTGCGCTCCCAATGCAGGGGGCCCAGGTTCGATCCCCCGTCAGGGAGTTAGATCCCACATGCCACAACTAAGGAGCCAGTGAGCCGCCACTAAGAAGCCCATCTGCCGCAACTAAGGAGCACACCTGCCACAACTAAGAAGCATGCCTGCCACAACCAAGACCCGATACGACCAAATAAATAAAATAAATAAATATTTAAAAAAGAGAATAGGGCAGAGGGAAATCAGAGAGATTATAGAAAAGTGAAGAGCAATCTGCAACCTTCAGGCCATATTCAGCCTGTCTTGCAAATTGTAATAACTACAATATTCATGTAATGCTTACTTATGCAAGGCACTGGACTAAGAATTTCGTTACCCGTTATCTCATTCATAGTATCATAGAGATATTCTTATTCTCATCTTACAAATGAGGAAATTCTGGCACAGAGGTTAAGTAACTTTTGCCTGAAGTCACACTGAATATTTGAGATATTATTTGAACCTAAGTATATATAATTTAGGAGGACTATTTCTGAATCACTAGCTATATTGTTTTTATGGTCTAATTTTTATTTCAGCTTTTCTACCCATACAGAAAAGATGTACAATTATTCAGAGTAAATAGCTTGTGGTAAAGTCAAAGGACTTTCATAAACAATGACTTGATAATATGTACCAGGAACTCTATATGCCTGAAGTTAGAAAAATACTAACTTCAGTGCCATAAATTTTATTATGTGTAAATAGTGTGAATTTTCTATTTATCAAGTCAGGGTTTCTTGACAACAGCACCATTGACATTGTGGGCCAGATAATTCTTTGTTATAGGAGGGTGTCCTGTGCAATGCAGGATATTTAGCAGCATCCCTAGTTTCTACCCACTAGCTGCCAGTAGCAACTCCTTCCCCATTTGTGACAACCAAAAATGTCTCCAGACATAGCCAGATGTCGCCTGCAGGGCAAAAATGCCCTTAGCTGAGAATCACTGGTTTAAGTAAAAGAACTAATATAATAGTGAAGCCTATTTTAAATTTCGACAATCATGGAATGACAGATCTGGAAGAGACTTTAATCGATTTCTTATTTGACAGTTCAGGAGATTGAGATGTGAAGAGACTGAGGGCCTTGGCTAAATTACCAAACTATTTAGGGGAAGAGTTGGGTGGGAAAGCCTGACATTTCCTGACTTCAGAACTGATAATCTAGGCATTGATGTCTGGGATATTCCCCATAAATTGAATTGAATATTGTGGTTACAGTAGCCAGAGTGATCCTTTTAAAGCATATTTCAGATATTACCTGTTCTAAGCCATCCAGTGGTTTCCTGTCATCCTTAGAATAGAATCCAATGTCTTAGCCATAGCCCAAAAGATCCTATGTAATTTGGCTTAGGGCTACCTCCTCAGACTCTTTTCCTAATCCTTTTCTCTTTCACCCTGCTCTTGTCACACTGATTTTGGGGGGCCTTCCTTTGAACATTCCCAAGCATGCTCCCCCTCTTTGCATTTTGCTTTTCCTTATGCCAGGAAGGTTCTTTTCCTAGACATTCCCATGACTTGCTTCTTCACTTCTTTCAGGCCATCAACACAAATATTACTTTGACAGGCAGGCTTTACCTGTGTAAAATTGTACTTCTTAATCTTTTCACACTTTACCTAGCCTATTTTTCTTCATTACAATTTTCAACACCTAGATATATTCTGAATTTTGGGTTTATTCTTAGTCTTTTCCTCCTTCTGAACGTAAAGTCCATGAAAAAGTGACTGTAATACTACCTGGCACATAGTAGGCATGTAATAAATATTAATTCAGTATATGAATCATAGTCATGCCAGAAGAACACCTCATACCCTTTAAGTAATCACTCCTCATTTACCCCTTTCCCAGCTTCTGGCAACCACTGATATACTTTCTGTCTCTATGGATTGGCCTATTCTGAATGTTTCATATAAAAGGAATCATACAATATGTAAACATTCATGTCTGACTTCTTTCACTTAGCACCATATTTTAGAAATGCATCCAAGTTGTAGGATGTATCAGTACTCCATTCCTTTTTATGACTGAATAATATTCCATTGTATGTTGCATATTTTGTTTATCCATTCATTTGTTGATAGACATTTGGATTGTTTCCACCTTTAGGCTATTATGAATAATGCTGCTATAAACATTTGTGTACAAGTCTCATTTCTCTTAGGTATATACATAGGAGTGGAATTACTGGAACTACCAACTGTTTTCCACAGTGGCTTTACCATTTTACACTTCCACAGCAATTTACAAAGCTTCCTGTGCCTCTGCATTCCCCCTCAAACTTGTTATTTTCCATTTAAAAAAATTATAGCCATCATTGTTGGTTTGAGGATGTGAAGTGGTATCACATTGTGGCTTTGATTTGCATTTCCTCAATGACCAATGAAGTTAGCCATCTTTTTCATGTGCTTTTTGGCCATTTGTATATCTTCTTTGGAAAAATGTCTATTAAAGCCCATTCATTGCTCATTTTTTAATTGGGTTGTTTGTCTTTTTGCTATTGAGCTGTAAGAGTTCTTTGTACATTCTGGATATTGAACTCTATCAGATATATGATTTGCAAATGTTTCTTCCATTCTTTATTTTCTTGATAATGTCCTTTGATGCACAAGTTTTTAATTTTCATGAACTCCAAAAGCTGAATAGTCTATTCTTTTCCCACTGAATGGCCCTGGGGCCCTTGTCAAAAACCAATTGGCCATAGATACTTGGGTTTCTTTCTGGGCTCTCTATTCTTTCCGTTGGTCAATATGTCTAGCCTTATGCCTGTACCTCACTATTTTGATTAATATAGCTTTGAAAACTTTGAAATCAGAACATGTAAGTTTTCCAGCTTTTTCTTTTTCAATATTGTCTTGACTATTTGGGGGCCCTTGCAATTCCATATGAACTTGAGGATCACCTTGTTGATTTATGCAAGAAAGGCCCCTGGAATTTTGATAGGGATTGGACTGAAGCTGCAGGTCACTTTGCACAGTAGTACCATCTTAACAATATTAACAATATTAAGTCTTCTAATCTATGAATATGGACTGCCTTTCCATTTAATTATCTTTAATTTCTTTCAACTTGCTTTGTAGTTTTTAGTATACAAACCTTTCACTTCCTTGGTTAAATTTATTACTAGGTATTTTATTATTTTGGGTGCTGTAGTAAGTGAATTTTTAAAAATTTCTTTTTGGATAATTCATTGCTGGTATATGGAAACACAACTGATTTTTGTGTATTGATCTTGTAACCTGTAACTCTGCTGAATTCATGTATTAATTTTTTTGTGGATTCTTTGTGATTTTTTTCTACATAGAATCATTCCCTTTGCAAATAGGAATAGTTTTACTTCTCTTCCAGTTTGGAGAGAATAACTGAATAATTGCTTGAATAATTGCTCTCTCTAGGACTTCCAGTACAATGCTGAATAGCAGTGATGAAATTAGGTGTTCTTGTCTTGTTCCTGACATTAAATATGATGTTACCTGTGGATTTTTCATAAATGCTTTTTATCATGTTAAGGAGGTTTCCTTCTATTCCTATTTTGCTGAGTGTTTTAACATGAAAGGAGGTTGAATTTTGTCAAATGCTTTTTCTACATCTATTGAGATAATCATGTAGGTATTTTTCCTTTGTTACATTAATATGATGCACTACATGGATTGATTCTATTATGTCAAAACACCTTTTTATTCCTCAAAAGTGGGATAAATCTCACTTGTTCGTGGAGTGTAATCCTTTTAATGTGCTTTTGAATTTGGTTTGCTAGTATATTTGCATTGTAAGGGATATTGGTCTGTAGTTTTCTTGTGATATCTTTTTCTAGCTTTGGTAGCAGGGAAATGCTGGTCTCATAGAATGTATTAGGAAGTATTTCCTCCTATTTTTTGAAAAAGTTTGAGGAGAATCAGTGTTAATTCTTTAAATGTTTGGTAGAATTCATCTGTGAAGCCATCTGGTCTTGAACTTGTTTTTATTGGAATGGTTTTAATTACTGATTCAATCTCTATACTTGTAGGTCTGTTGAGATTTTCTATTCTAGAGTAAGTTTGGGTAGTGTGTATTTTGAGGAATGTGTCCATTTCATCTAAATTATTTAATTTGTTGGCATACAACTGTACATAATATTCTCTTATAATTCTTTCAACTTCTGTAAGGCCAGTAGTAATGTCCCCACTTTCAGTTCTCATTTTATTAACATCTTCTCTCTTTTTCTTAGTCAATATAGCTAAAGTTTTGAAAAATTTAAAACATTTTTGAAGAACCAACTTTTGGTTTAGCTAATTTTATTTTTTCCCCTATTCTCTATTTCATTCATCTCAGCTGTAATCTTATTTCTTTCCTTCTGCTGGTTGTTTTCTCCATTTTGTAATTCCTTAAAGTGTAAAGTTAAGCTATTGATTTGAGATGTCTTCTTTCTTAATATAGTCATCTACAGCTATGAATTTCCCTCTGAGCACTGCTTTGTTGCATCCCATAACCTTGGTATGTTGTGTTTTCATTTTCATGTTTCTCAAGTTATGGATATGGGTTGAATTGTGTCCTCTAAAAAAGATTAGTTGAAGTCCTAATCCCCAGTACCTCAGAATATGACCTATTTGGAAATAGGGTATTTACAGAGTAATCAAATTAAAATGAGGTCATTAGGGTGACCCTAGTCCAATATGATGTATCCTTATAAAAAGGGGAAATTTAGACACAGGCAGACACGCACAGAGGGAAGACTATGTGAAGAGACATGGAAAATGCCACTTAATTACAGCTGTCTGTAGTATGTTTTGAATTCAGGAAGTGTGAGGCCTCCACTTTGTTCTTCTTCCTCAAGACTGCTTCAGCTATTCAGAGGGTTTTGTGGCTCCATATGAATTTTAGGATTTTTTTCTATTTCTGTACAAAATGTCATTGGGATTTTGATAGGGATTGCACTGAATCTGTAGATCACTTTGGGTAGTATGGACATTTTAAAAATATTGTCTTCCAATTTACAAGCATGAATGTCTTTCCATTTATCTGTACCTTCTTTGATTTCTTTTAAAAATGTTTTATAGTTTTCAGTGTACAAGTCTTTCACTTCCTTAGCTAAGTTTATTGCTAATTATTTTATCCTTTTTCATGCTATAGTAAGTGCAATCATTTTCTTAATTTCCTTTTCAGGTTGGTCATTGTTAGTGTATAGAAACATAACTGATTTCTGTGCATTGATTTTTATATCCTAAAACCTTGCTGAAATTGTTTATTAGTTGTAGTAGCTTCATTGTGGAACCTTTAGGATTTTCAAAGTATAAAATAATATCATCTGCAAAGAGAGCTAATTTTACTTTTTTATTTCCAATTTGGATGTCTTTTATTAGTTTTTCTTGCTTGATTGATCTGACTAGGAATCCCTGTTTTATGTTGAATAGTAATGGTGAGAGTGGGCATCCTTGCCTTGTTCCTGATCTTAGGGGAAAAGGTTTCAGACTTTCACCACTGAGCATGATGTTTGCTATAGGCTTTTTATTATGTTGAGGTAGTTTCCTTCTATTCTTAGTTTTGTTGAGTCTTTTTTTTTAATTTTTAAAAAATACTAATTAATTAATTAATTAATTTTGGCTGCGCTGGGTCTTAGTTGTGGCATGCGGGATCTTCATTACAGCATGTGAGATCTTTAGTTGCGGTATGCAGACTTCTTAGTGGCAGCATGCGGGCTTCTTTGTTGGGGCATGTGGGCTTCTTAGTTGCAGCATGCAGAATTCTTAGTTGTGGCATGCGGACTCTTAGTTGTGGCATGCATGTGGGATCTAGTTCCCTGACCAGGGATCAAACCTGGGCCCCCTGCATTGGGAGCGTGGAGTCTTACCCTCTGGAACACGAGGAAAGTCCCTGTTTCATGTAATCATTAAAGAGTGTTGAGTTTTGTCAAATTCTTTCTGTTTCAATTGAGATGGTTATGTGGTTTTTGTCCTTTGTTTTGTTAATGTAGTATATATTATATTGATTGATTTCTGTATGTTGAAAAATCCTTGCAGTCCAGGTAAAAATCCCACTTGGTGATGGTAGATAATCATTTTAATGTGCTGTTGGATTCAATAAGGGAGTATTCTGTTGAGATTTTATCATCATTGTTCATCAGAGATGTTGGTCTGTAGTTTTCTCTTTTTGTGTCTTTGTCTGGTTTTGGTATCAAAGTATGCTGGCCTCATAGGATGAGTTTGAAAGTGTGCTTTCCTCTCCAATTCTTTGGAAGTCTGAGGAGGACTGGTGTTAATTCTTAAATGTTTAGTAGAATTCTCCAGTGAAGCCATCTGGTCCAGAACTTTTCTTTGTTGGGAGGTTTTTGATTACTGCTTCAATCTTCTTACTAGTTATAGGTCTGTTCAGATTTTATATTTCTCCATAATTCAATCTGGGTAGGTTGTGTGTTTCTAGGAATTTATCAACTTCTTCTAGGTTATATATTTTGTTGGCATATAATCATTTATAGTTGTCTCTTGTGGTCCTTTTTAATTCTGTGACATCAATGATAATATCTCCTATTTCATTTCTAATTTAATTATGAGTCTTATTTTTTCTTAGTCTACATAATGGCTTATCAATTTTGTTGATCTTTAAAAAAATCAACTTTGGGCTTCCCTGGTGGTGCAGTGGTTGTGAATCCGCCTGCCAATGAAGGGGACACGGGTTTGAACCCTGGTCTGGGAAGATCCCACATGCCGCAGAGCAACTAGGCCCGTGAGCCACAACTACTGAGCCTGCACATCTGGAGCCTGTGCTCCACAACAAGAGAGGCCGTGACAGTGAGAGGCCCGTGCACCCCCATGAAGAGTGGCCCCTGCTCACCGCAACTAGAGAAAGCCCTTGCACAGAAACGAAGACCCAACACAGCCAAAAAATAAAAATAAATTTAAAAAAATAAAAATTAAAAAAAATCAACTTTGGCTTCGTTGATTTTTTAAATTGTTTTTCTATTCTATTTCATTTATCTCTGCTCTAATCTTTATTATTTCTGCCTTTCTTTTAATTTTGGGTTTCCTTTGGTCTCCTTTTCCTAGTTCCTTGAGGTCTAAAGTTAGGTTGTTGACTTGAGATCTTTTTTTTTAATGTAAGCATTTACTACTATAAACTTCCCAATTAGTATTCCTTTTGCTTCATCCCCTAGTTTTGGTATGTTGTAGTTTTATTTTGATCTGTCTCCAGATAGTTGCTAAATTCTTTTGTGATTTCTTCTTTGACCTATTGGTTATTTAATAGTGAGTTATTTAATTTCCATATATTTGTAGATTTTTCCATTTTCCTTGTTGTTGATTTCTAGTTTCATTTCACTGTGATTGGAGAAGGTACTTTACATTATTTCAAACTTCTTAAATGTGTTAAGACTTGTTTTCTGGCCTAACATATGTTGGAAATGTTCCATGTGTGCTCAAGAATGTGTATTCTGCTATTGTTGGGTGTAGTGCTGTTTATATGTCTGTTAGGTTGAACTGGTCTATAGTGTTGTTCAAGTTTTCTGTTTCCTTATTTGACCTTCTGTTTTGCTATTCTACCTCTAATTGAAAGTTGGGTATTAAAGTCTCCTATTATTATATTGTAATCTATTTCTCCCTTCAGTTCTGTCAATGTTTGCTTCATATATTTAGGAGTTCTAATGTTAGGTGCATGTATATTTATAAATTGTGACATCTTGCTGGTGAATTGACACTTTTATCATTATACAATATCCATCTTTGTCTCCTGTGACAGTTTCTATCTTAAAGTCTATTTTATCTGGGACTTCCCTGGTGGCACAGTGGTTAAGAATCTGCCTGCCAATGCAGGGGACATGGGTTCGAGTCCTGGTCCCGGAAGGTCCCACATGCCATGGAGCAACTAAGCCCATGTGCAACAACTACTGAGCCTGCGCTCTGGAGCCTGCAAGCCACAACTACTGAAGCCCGTGTGCCTAGAGCCCGTGCTCCACAACAAGAGAAGCCACTGCAATGAGAAGCTAGCACACCGCAATGAAGAGTAGCCCCCGCTTGCTGCAACTAGAGAAAGCCCACGTGCAGCACAAAGACCCAACACAGCCAAAAATTTTAAAAATAAAAATAAATAAAAAGTCTATTTTATCTGATTCAAGCATGGCCATTCCTGCTCTTTGCAAGTTCTGATTGTATGGAATATCTTTTTTCTTCCTTTCACTTTTAACCTGTGTTTCCTTAGATCTAAAGGGAGTCTCTTGTAGGCAACACATAGTTGATCTTGTTTCCTCATCCATTTAGCCAATGTACATATTTGAATTGGGGTTTTAATACATTTACATTTAAAGTAATTACTAATAGGGAAGGACTTCCTATTGTCATTTCCTTTTTTTTTTAAAGATTTAATTTAATTTTTATTTTTTTGGCTGCGTTGGGTCTTTGTTGCTTCATGCGGGCTTTCTGTAGTTGTGGTGAGTGGGGGTTACTCTTCCTTGTGGTGCGCGGGGCTCTCATTGCAGTGGCTTCTCTTGTTGCGGAGCATGGGCTCTAGGCACGTGGGCTTCAGTAGTTGCAGCACACGGGCTCAGTAGTTGTGGCTCGTGGGCTCTAGAGAGCAGGCTCCATAGTTGTGATGCATGGGCTTAGTTGCTCCACAGCATGGGGGATCTTCCTGGATCCATGTCCCCTGCATTGGCAGGTGGATTCTTATCCACTGGGCCACCAGGGAAGTCCCACCATTTTCTTAATTGCTTTTTGTATGTCTTGTAGTTTTTTTCCTATCCCTTCATTTATTCTTGTCATTTTAAAAATGTCTCATTGATTTTTTTTATAGTGACATGTTTTGATTCCCTTCTCCTTCCCCATTATGCATATTCTATGTATTTTCCTTGTGGTTACCATTGCAATTACCTATAACATCTTAAAGTTGTAACAATCTACTTTAACCTGATAAAAAATTAATTTCAATTGCATATAAAAACTCTATTCGTTTACATCTCTGTCCCACCCTTTATGTTGACACACACAAAAGATGACTTCTTTTTATGTTGCATATCCATTAACACAGATCTGTAATTACTTCTCATGCTTCCATGTTTTAAATTCTATACCACATTTAAAAGTGATTGATGCATCTACATTACAATACTATAGGATTCTATATTTATCTATAAATTTACCTTTACCAGGGAGTTTTATATTTTCATACGGTTTGGTGTTGCTGTTTATCATTCTTTCACTTCAACTTGAATGGTTTCCTTCAGCATTTCTTGTAGGGCAGGACTAGTGGTGATGAACTTCAGATTTTATTTATCTGGGAAAGTCTTTTTCTCCTCTGTTATTCAAAGACATTTTTGCAGAATATAGTATTCTTGATTGGCAGGTTTTTTTTTTTCCTTCAGCACTTTGAATGCATCATTCCACTCCTTTCTAGCCTGAAAAGTTTCAGCTTAGAAATCTGCTTATAATCTAATAGAAGCTCCTTTGTACAGGACAAGTTGTTTTTCTCTTGCCATTGTCAAGATTCACTCTTTGTCTCTGATTTTTGATAGTTTGATTATAATGTATCTCAGTGCATGTCTTTACATTTATCTAGTTGGGAGTTTTTGAGCCTCCTGAATTTGTATGTCCATTTCTCTCAGATTTGGTGAGTCTGCAGTCATTATTTCTTCAAATAGGCTCTCTGTCCTCTCTTTTTCTTCTCCTTCTGGGACTCTCATTATGCTTATGTTATTCTACATGATGGTGCCCCACAAGTCCCTTAGCCTCTCTTCATTTCTCTTCATTCTTTTTTCTTCTTGTTCCCCTAAGTGATTTTGAAAGTCCTGTATTCGATTTCACTGATTCTTTCTCTCTCTGGTGAAGAATTCAGTTTCAGAATTTGTTTGTGTCTTCTCCATAGTTTCTACCTCTTTGTTAATGTTCTCATTTGTTAATGTATTGTTTTCCTGACTTCATCAATTATTGATCTGTGCTCTCTTTTAATTCACTGAGCATCCATATGATGGTTATTCTGAATTCTTTGGTAACTCATATATCTCCATTTCTTTAGGGTAGGTATCAAATTTAATTTGTTTTTCAATGGGACATGTTTCCCTGTTTCTTTGTATGGCTTGTCATCCTCTGTTGGGACTTTAGCATTTGAAAAATCAGCCACCTCTCCTGTTTTTGTGGTCTGGTTTCATACAGGGAGGACTTTCTACAATCAATCCAGCTAGAGATCCTGGAGACCTCTTAAAGCCTTATCTGGAGATGTGACCACTGTGGGCTTGTGCATGTAATCTAATAATTGAAGAGGTTTGCCAGTTTCTACTCAGGATCTCCCTCTGGCATCTGTCTGCAACACTGTGGCCTCTGTGGTGCAGTAGTAAGCTGTAGTACTGGACTTCCACCTAGCTTCTGTCTGTAGTATGGTGGACTCTGGGGCACATTGATTGCTTTTGTTCTCAGCAGTCCCGAACTGGCCACCCATTCCTGTCAATACTTAGATTCAGGCAAGACAGAAACCAGTCACTCAGGCACTTTCTAGAAAATTCAGATCACTGGACATGTGTTCTACTCCTTTCTCTCCTCAGTGAGAAGATGGGAGTTGAGGGTTTCCTCCCAATCATGTTATATTGGGGGTGGATCACTTGCAAGTGAGTGCCAGAAGATTTCCCACTAAGCATTGATGCAGTTAGTTTCACACTAACCTTGGGTGCAGGACCCACTTTACTGGTTTCTGGATTTCTCACAAAGACAACTGGCCCATGTATTATTGTTAAGTTTGTGTTTCCATGGGAGAAGGAGGGTATGGAGTTGCATATTCTGCCATCCTCTAATGTCACTCCTGATTTGAATCCCTTTAAATGAATTTGTATTTATGATATAGATTATGGTCTGTCTTGGAATATTTTATGCAGACCTGAAAAGAAAGTGTATCCTGCTGTTAATAGGTGTTCTATAAACATCAATTAGGTAAGTTGGTTAATAGAGTTGTGGTTGATAGTGTTGTTCAAGTCTTATATACACTTACTGATTTTCTGTCTGCTTGTTCTATCAATTTTTGAGAGATGAATGTGAAATCTCTGACTATAATTTTATATTAATTGTGAATTTCTCTCTGCGGTGCTAGCACATTTAGCTTTATGTTTTTTGTTTTTTGTTTTTTTTTTCAGTACGTGGGTCTCTCACTGCTGTGGCCCCTCCTGCTGCGGAGCACAGGCTCCGGACGCGCAGGCTCAGCAGCCATGGCTCACGGGCCCAGCTGCTCCGCGGCATGTGGGATCCTCCCGGATCGGGGCATGAACCCGCGTCCCCTGCATAGGCAGGAAGACTCCCAACCACTGCACCACCAGGGAAGCCCTGCTTTATGTATTTTGAAGTTCTGTTATTAGGTACATAAGAATGGGAATGGTGGAAGATAAATAGATACTGAGATCAGGAGAGGATTAAGCTCGGAATTGCAAATTAAAACAAGATACCCTTTACAATAAAAATCTATCTATCAATCTATCTAACTAATCTTATAATTTGTTTCTCTAGAGAACCCTGACTAATACACACGACATTCTCAGCTACTTGTGTGCATAGTTTTTATTCATTATTTCACTTCCACAACTGATTGGTGTGGCTGGCACATTGTGGGAGGCTGATGACATTTGTAAACTTGACGGTATTCATGATCTGACATTCTTTTGCTCTCTGTAATGCAAAAGAGGTTCATTTTCTTTACCCTCTCATACTTATCCAACTTATAGGAGGGATAAGGACATAGACAACATCTTTGATAATTAACTTGAGAAGAAAAGAAAAGCTCTAAGTGGTGCCTTTCATTCCCTATAGACTGGCAACTGTTAACAGGATAGAGAATGAAAAATGTACATGTGAGTGGTGGTGGTGGTGGAAGGCGGTTGAGAAAAAATGAGCTCTTGTGGTATGAAAAGTTCAGGAAAAGAACATTAAGGAGTAACCTCAGGTAAGTTGGAGGAAGGACTAAGGAGAAAATGCATAATGTTTGAACTCACTGAATAAAAACAACAGAAGGAAAAACATGTTACTAAAAGGAAAGAAAACATGGATTTTCTCCTTACCCTGGAGACTTCTGGCATCCAGATAATGAGTTTTAAAAAACTAGGGTTAATGTACCTTTACCCCCCCAAAAAATAGTATATGCATGTTCTCTAAATTTAACCTATAAATTCATTATTTGACTTTTCTCAGTGTTGTGGTCACTATCCCCCCTTATTTCTTGTTATTCCTTAGCTAGAAAAAGCAACTTTCCCTCCTTTCTTTTACATAAATTTGAGTTGGCCTTAAGCCTTTTCACAAATCATTTTTCCTGATTAGGGTACCCTTGCCATCTACTCTGACAAACTATATCACTCCTCTTCTGCCTCATATATTTTTATGGTACTTTTTGTCCATAAATATCTGATTCAGACCTTGACTGAAGTAAAGAAAAATGCATTTCAAAGCTGAATCTAAAAACAAAAAACCTCTTCAGAGCACTGTGCATTCATTACAATATAATAAGCAAGAGTTCGTTAATATTATAACCTATTTTCTTCCAACTAATTTACATCCAGTTTTTTCATGTTTTCTTTTTTTTTTCACTCCTCTTTTTTACTAAAGTGTAAGTTCCTTTCATTAACTTTAACCACTAACTTGGGAAACTGTCAACACTTCATATTATGCCTGTTCTTCGGGGATGTGTAAGAAATCATCATTATTGCTTATTATGCAAACCCAGAGAGTCCCTGGCACATAGTATGTGCTCAATAACTATGTGGTGTCTTAAGGAGTTAACGTGACATTTGTAAAAGAAATACTGATTTGTAGTGCAAGAAAACCACATTTGAATTACTATCAGCTATAGTCCTTTCTTGTTTCAACAGGGAGGTACACGAATTGAGGACTTAATTTTTTAATTCTGGAAGGCAATTTTTTAATTCTGGAAGGCTCAACATTTTGTCTTAAAGAATCTATATATTGAACGTTAAGTATCCATATCTCTTTCTTAAGTACTTAAATCAAAAGTTAACCATCTCCAAGTTTTAGTCTGAAGCACTCTTTGTCTAGGAGCTAGGTATTGCTTTTTGCTCATCCAACTGGAGTCCAACTGCGGCCTTTTTCATTCAACCATCCCTTCCCAGCACGGCCCTCTTATCTCCCTGGGGTCCCATCCCCACTGTCCCTCTCACCTCAAAAACACACACAAACAAAACCGGAAACCACAATTCCGCCTGCTCCTGTGGAGACTCGACAACGCTCAAGTCGAGGCCACAAGACACGTTTTTAAGCACGCCGTTTCCCTCCTCTAACCACATTAGATTTCTTCCAGAGAATATTTTACTCTCACAGAATGCGTCCGTCGTCTCAGACCTGACAACCGTAGCGCCCTGCGGAGCAGCCGAGGGGAGACTACTAACACCGCCTTCTTACTTCCCGAAACTCCAGCGAAGACTTCCCAAGCTCGCTCTGTTGCCCAGAGGCCCCGCCCCCGCCCCCGCCCCACGTCCCTAGTGGTGCGGCACGCGCATGCCCGGTGCGCGCCGCCTGCCCCCGCCCGGCGCCCGCTCCTGCCTCTCCTCCCCTTGGGCCCCCTCGCGCGGCTGGCGGCTGGCTCGCTCCCGGGTCGCGGCCCGTGGGGACGTTCGCAGACGAGCGCACCTCCCCGCGCGGAAGAGCCCCGGCTGGGAGGCTCCGAGCGAGCGTCGATTGGTTGACGTGGTGCCTGCGCGTCGGGCCTGAGAAAGTCTGGGCGAGCGCGCAGAGTCGGCTCCTGTGGCGGTGCGGGGCGCGTCTCAGGTAAACGGGCAGGGTGGGACGTTTGGGCGACCGGAGAAAAGGAGTGGGTTGAGGCCAGACCTGGAATTTCCGGCCGTAGCCTCCTTGGAGAAGGGGCCGCGCAGAAACTGCACCCGGTGAAGGTTGGCCCCGTGCGGCCGGGAGTGATGGGGCTCCCTCGAAGGTCAGCATCGTGGGGTCCTCCGGTCTTCTTTCTGGGCATGATTTCGGCATCTTCCCCTGTTTCCTATTACAAGAGTTCTGCAGCTGCGCATATATTCAAGGGTGTAGGTTTTTGTTAGTTTGCTTTTCCTAAGAGGCAGTGAATTGGAGGGTTCAGGTCCTGGCTCAACCTATGATTGACTCTGCCCTTGAGAGTCACTCATTCGCTTTGTATTTCAGGTCTCACACTTATAAGTTTCGGCAAAGAATGTGTGCTTCTTTAGGCACGCTGAGCCATGCTGTACAAAGGTACTGTTAGAATTTTGGGGGGTTCACAATGTCTCTGGGCCCACATTTCGCTGACTGGAAGGTGACACCACCCGACAGTCATTTGTGAAGTACTTTAAGCTCCATGGATGAAAGGAACTGGATAAGCACAAGATAACAGCATTATTAGACAGGATGTCGTAGAAAGAAAAAACTTTCCACAAGAACAGGCTTTTTGAAAAGCTCCTTTGAACATTTTATGCAGATTAAATCACAGTGGTAGTAGACAAAGGTGAGCCAAAACAAAGGGCCAAACAAAACAACATTTTAAGGAGGGTTTTTTTGTTGTTGTTTTTTTTTTTCCTTACCCAGATAACTTTCACGATAACAAGTTACTGGCTTTTCAGAGTTTCTCCTTGGGATCTAGTGTGGAACTAACCTAAAATGACGGTTACATAAACGTGGGTATCCTGTGCAATAGTATACAAAGAGAATTAATTAAAACAAAGCTCCTTTCTATATAAGGTAACAGGAATTAAGATATCTCATTGGGGACAGGTAATGATGGCAAATCCGAAAAGTGAACGAGAGATGTACACAGTTTTCCTTCAGAGGCATAGAGTTTGTAGATATGTTTCTAGTGTGTTAATTATTAAAGCGTAATAGACACACAGAAAAGTGCATGAATCATAAGTGTACAGCTCATTGAATTTTCACAAAGTGTGCATATCCAAGAAAAAACATTACTTGCATCCTAGAAGCCTCACTTTGTGTCCCCTTTCCAAAGGTAACCGTTATCTCAATTTCTGACATCATCAATGAATTTACTTATTATTGACTTTATATAAATAGAATCATACAGTTTATAGTCCTTTGTGTCTCACTTTTGCTCAATATTATATTCATGAGATTTATACAAGTTATGTAGCAGTATTCCATCCATTTTTGGGGTATTACCAGTAGGACTGCTATGAACATTTTTTGTAAGTACTTTGGTGAACATATGTATACATTTCTGTTGGATGTATACCTACTGGTGAAATGGCTATATTATAGGATGCGCAAATATGTATTTCTGGTATACACTACCAAAAAGTTGTTCAAATTAGTTGTCAGTTAACACTCCTGTTATCAGTGTTTGAGAATTTTGGCTCCTGCACATGTTTGCAACATTTAGCATTGTCCTTTTCATTTTACCCATTCTGGTGGGTAGTGATATCACATTGGGGTTTTTCCCTAATTCCCGTAATGACTAATGATATTTAACACCTCTTCATATGTCTACGTATTGGCCATTTGGATATATCCATTGGCAGGGGTTATCAAATTTTCTGTAAAGGGCTGAATAGTTAGTATAGGCAGTCTTGCTTTGAAGAGTTTCAGTTAAAGCAGTCCTAGCTAGGACTGCCTGTATTTTAGGCTTTGCAGGCCATATACAGTCTCTGTTGTATTTTCTTTCTTCCTTCATTTCTTTTTGCCTGCCTGTTTGCTTGCTTCCCTGCCTACCTTCCCTCCTTTCCTCCCTCCCTCCCTTTCTGTTTTCTTTAACTTCCTTCCTTCCTTCCTTCATTTCATCCTTTGCTAACCACTACTATGTTGAAAAATGACTGTTCATAAATGACCATTTGATCTTCTGCTCATTGTTGGTGACATCATTAGATGGGGCTATGTTGGAAAAGTATAAATACATAATAGTACTAAGTAATGTGTGCTGTAGTGTTTTGGTGTTAAATTTCAAATCTCTAAACATACTTCCTTTGCTTTTTATCAGTTTTACCTTGAGATTAATTAGAGACCTGTTGGAGACTTCTCTAAATTGTTCTTATTGCTCCTACTATCTCCCATCCCTTTAAAGCTGACAAATAAAAAAGAGGTTAAGAAGCAAGAAAGGAAATACAACCCTTTGTTGATTTGCATAAAGGGCTAAGAAAGAGATGAATATGCAGGCAGTAGTCAACACTGAGTAAAAGTATAAAAAAGCATACCTACTTTTTGCAATACTTTGAGTTGGATATTGTCTTTTGAGCGGTTCCATCATGGGATGGCTTGGTTGAAATTTATATCTACCCAATTGAGTATGCTCATAATATAGGAAGTAACAGTCAATGGCTTGGGCCATGAAACTCAACTGTGGCACCCCTGCCCAAGTTGGAGGTACTCTCTTCCTTAAATGCCCCATTGGGCTGTCCAGTTCATCTTCTCTTACTTTTGGTCCCCTGCCTTTCACTCAGCACCAAAAGTAACAAAAAAACTTTTGAAAATATGTTAACATTTTTAGCTAACACTTTCTTTTTTTTAGATGGCTTATAGAAGTGAATTTAGGTATATACATAGATATATGCTAATACTAATGAGAGGCTTGGGGCAGTCTCCATCAATGTGATGTTTTCTTTGATATGGATGATCTTGCTTGATTGTTATGCAGACACAGATTTAAGATAACCACTGGGCCCCAGTTTCCACCACCAACCCACTAGGGTCATTAAGCCTTTCTTATATAGAAATTTTGGATCCAGTTATGCATTGATTTATGTGTGTATATATACACACACATATTTTGACTAATACAAATACCTTTCTGCTTTATAATTGCCACACACAACAGTTGTACTTATATGCAATGTTTTCACTGCACTATTTGCACCAGAGTTTTTTTTTTTTTTTTTTTTTTTTTGTGGTACTTGGACCTCTCACTGTTGTGGCCTCTGCCGTTGCGGAGCACAGGCTCCGGACGCGCAGGCTCAGCGTCTATGGCTCACGGGCTCAGCCGCTCCGCGGCATGTGGGATCTTCCCGGACCGGGGCACGAACCCGCGTCCCCTGCATCGGCAGGCGGACTCTCAACCACTGCGCCACCAGGGAAGCCCTGCACCAGAGTTTGAGTCATTACAAATTATTATGTCTGGTAAAGGGTTTATACTGGTGGAGGGGATTCTCTGACAAGTGAAAACCGCCTCCCACCCCTACCTGATATAGGAGCAAATAGGGTATTTATGTAGTAGAAATGTGTAATGATACTAGATCCTGAATGATGCTTCTGTGTTCATAAGGATATATCTGTCAGTTCAGTTGTTGTCATTAGCTTCCTCGAGTACCTGCTCCCATGGACATTGCCTTCATTGCGTGCATTGCCATTGTTGACCTCTGGGACTGTCCATTTTTCAGGATTCCAGTGGGGACAAACCTTGCCCTTTCTGGTTGCAGTTTCTATTTTTAGATACTTCATTTAAGTTATACTTAATTTTGCTTACTTTGTTTAAGGTGACTGTATTTCTCTGCTATGATCTATTATCTGTTGCTTTCATACTTTCCTTCCAGCAAACACCCTTATTACTAATATGTCCAGATACCTGGGACTGGGGATGAGCAGAGTGTAGTTCAGTTTCATCTCACATGCCACCTACAGAGATAGCTTTAGGGTTTGATGAGAGAGAAAGATATCTTGCACAACATTATCCAATTCTGGCTGCTCTTGTTAGTACTATTATTCTCTCTTCCTTTTGAATTTATTGGATTTTCAGACTTATAAAGAAAGGATAGTGTTGTTTTAGGGCATTAATTGCGAAGGGAATACGTTACAGTGCAAAGAGCACTGAGCATAAGAGCAGAATGAGTGTGGTTTACTACCTGTCTGTGTTAACCCTTCCTGCAACTCAGCTCTCTTTTGTAAAATGAGGCATTTTGACCAAGTATCTCTAACTTGGTAATCCTTTCCAAAAGACACAGTAGAGAAATACAGGATTTAGAATTTAAGCAACGCTTGAGGTCGTTTAGGCTGCCCTCTCAGTTTTTTTCAGTGAAAATATTAAGGCCTTGAGAGATTGTGTATAGTCCCATAGTTACTAGGATCCAATCCAGTTCTAACTTTTTATTCCAGTTGCTTTTTCCATTATGCTGCTTATGATAGGCAGCCTTCTAAGATAACCCTGTATCTGTGTAGTCAGTCTTGTGTAATCCCTTTCCCTTGACTGTAGACAAGACCTTGTATTAGAATATGGCGAAAGTGGTGGGATGTCACTTATGAGATTAGATTATAAAAGACTATAATTTCCTTTTTTCTGGCTTGCTCACTTTGATGAAGCCAGCTGCCATATCATGAGTTGACCTATAGATAGCCTCACCCGTCAAGGAATTGAGGGGAGCCTTTGGCCAGTAGCCTGTGCAGACCAACAACCCCTTAGGAACTGAATCCTGCCAACAACCACTGATGGAAGTTGGGAGATAGTGTCCGAGTTAAGCTATGAGATGGCTGTCGCCCTGGCTGACACTGTGGCCGCAACCTTGTGAGAGACTCTGAACTGAGAACCTAACTGAGCAACACCCAATTCCTCAGAAACTGTGAGATAACAAATGTGCATTGTTTTAAGCTGCTAAGTTTTGGGGTGGTTTATTAGGTAGCAATAGCTAACCAATAAAGTGCTCTTACTAATTTCAGAAAATTTTTAGTAAAAGGAATAATTCTCCTTGAAGTTTTTTATAAACATAGCTTCAGTATGTTTTTAGCATCTTCAACATATTTGAGGATATTATTTTTACCTTTGTGCAAAGAAAAATATTAACCATTTAAGTATTCTATGTTTGTTTTAACTTAATTTCTAGGTATTTGTTTTTCTCAAAAATGGCAACATAAAGAGATGATTACTTTGAAGGTTGGTTTGGTTTGGCGTTTCATTAAATTGGGTAATCATGGGACAAACTTACCATAGAACTGCTTTTGGCAATTGGTACGAGCACCTCTGATTCAGATATTGTCTGTATTGAAGGTCTTTTTAATTTAGATTTTATACTGCTTGGGATGTAGATAGCCAGGTAGTCTGCTCTTATTTATCTGTAGTTTTACATTAAGGTGATTTGAGTATGTATAGATATTATTTTGAGAATCGCCTTTAGTATCCCTTGATTTATAAGTTTTGGAAGCTACTAGAGTACAACAGGGATGATTTTACTGGAACCCTTGATCCTCAATCTTGTTTTATTTTTCTGTTGGAGCTTACCAACTTCTCATCTTCATAGTTATATCTTGAGGTTTTTGCTACTGTGGAACAAGTTTTGAAAAACTGAAAAAATAAATAAATGAGTATATAAATAAATAATATAGATCAGTTAACTTTTAAATATCTTTATTGTGAAATTCAATACATGTAAAAAAGAAGTATATAAATATATGTGGACAGTTCAATGAATAAAAAGTTAATACCCATGTAACTACCATCAGATATTTTCAATTGAATAATCATTGAAATGAGCTTTGTATCTGGCTTTTTAAAAAATGTTGTATGAGTATGACTCTGTGTGTGTGTGTGTATGTGTGATGTAACTTCTGCAGTTGATGGGTACAGTGCTTTATATGTGACTAGTAGGTGAAGTTTGTTAACACTTGTTAAAATCTTCTCTTTCCTTACTGATTGTGTGTGTGTGTGTGTGTGTGTGTATGTGCGCACACCTGTGCTTGATTGTCAGTTACTGACAGTTTACTATGTGTTAAATCTCGCTGTGTAATTTTGGGTTCTATTTCTCCCTAGGAGTTTTCTGTCAATTTTTGACTTATTTATTTTGAAGTCATGTTATTAGAAGTGTAGTCAACTTTCTAATTAGTCTATCTTCCTATGAATTGAACCTTTGTTCCATAAAGAAGTGTTCCTTTTTATCTCTAGTAATGCTGTTTGTTTTAATGTCTAATCTGATTTTTTAAAAACTATTTTGAAATAATTTTAGACTTCCTGAAAAGTTGCAAAAATAGTACAGATAGTTCCTGTAAACCTTTCTCCTTGTTTCTAATGTTAACACAATGTGTAATCATAGTACAATTATCAAAACCAAGAAATTAATATTGTTACAATACTAGTCACTATACATTTTATCAACAGTTTTCCCGTTACAGTAGTGTTCTTTTTCTGTTCTAGGACTCAATCCCGATCCCCCATTGTATTTAGTTGTCATGTTTCCTGAGTCTTCTCCAATCTGTGACCTCTTTCTGATTTTGGTATAGCTGTATCAGCCTTCTTTTGATTAATGTGTACATAGAATTGGATTTTTAAAAATCCAGTGGGACATCTTTATCTTAAAATTGGAGCATTTGGTAGTTGGATCATTTCTTCCATTCATATTTTGTATTATTCCATTTTTTACCCTCTTCTATTTCAGAAATTATACATGCTTTGTAATTCTTTCAGTGGCTATTGTAGAAACTGTAGAATCCTGGAATGAATGCTTTCAGACCTTTCTTTATGCATTTCCTTATGTGTATATATGTATCCAAACACACGGTTTTGGTTTGCTTGCTTTTTTATTTTCTTAATATAACGGTGGTCATACTGTATTATTTTACAACTACCTCTTTTCACTTATTAAGAAAATAATAAATGCATAACCATTATACACTCTTTTAAGCAACATAAATAAATAAAAAGTTGACAGCAAAACATTGCCCCAAATTCCATCACCCCAACGAAAATAACCTTCATTAAAAACCAGGTGTACAGCATTCTGTTTCTTTTCCTAAGAGTATTCAATTTAAAAAAATAAAAAAGCCTAGCCATAGGCACATGTTTGTGAAATTTCACAGCACCAAGAATAAAAAAAAAAAAGAAAGAAAGAAATCGGAAGGTTTCCAGAGAGAAAACCTAAAAAGAAAAAAGAATTGAATATATCAGCGTCTGTCTTCTTGACCAGCAGTATGGCTAGTTAACAATCAGTGAAGTATGGGAGTTAGAACAAAGATATTTTCACACCTGAAAAGCCTCAGAAGTTGTGCTCTAGCAAAATAGAGAAGTGAAAGAAAGACCTGGAGTGTAGGAAATAGTAAGTTCAACCCAGGAAAACAGTGAAATGATGTCCTAAGAAGGACAGTTATATAGCAGGCCTAGAGAGCAGATGGTCCAGATTTGAGAGAAGCCTCCTCAGGAAGGAGGTTTCCAGGAAAGAAAGAGGATTAAGAGACCTTATATCCTCTGGGGCTGTAGTTTTCTCTGTGGAAGGTTTTTAAATCTATGAATTCAATTTCTTTAATAGATGTAGGGCTATTCTGGCTATCTATTCTTACTGAGTTAGCTTTGGTAGATTGTATTTTTCAAGGAGTTTGTCAGATTTATAGGTGTGAAGTTATTTGTAATATTCCCTTTTTATCTTTTTAATGTCTATGGGATTGTTTTAATATCCTCCTCTTCTTCCTGATATTGGCAATATATGTCGTCTTTATTTTTATCTTGGTCAGTCTGGCCAAGAAGGTATCAATTTCATTGCTCTTTTCAAAGAACCAGCTTTTGGTTTCATTGATTTTTCTGTTTTCACATTTTCAGTTTCATTGATTTTTGCTCTTTACCAAAACATCCTTCTGTTTACTCCGAGTTTAATTTTCTCTTAATTTTGTATTTTTTTTTAGAGGCAGAAGCTTGAGTACTAATGAGAGGCTGTCCTCCTCCCCACCTTTTTAAAAAATTTTTATGGGAATACAGTTGATTTACAATGTTGTATTAGTTTTAGGCGTACAGCAAAGTAAATCAGTTATACATATACATATATCCACTCTTTTTTTTTTTTTAGATTCTTTTCCCATATAGGCCATTACAGAGTATTGAATAGAGTTCCCTGTGCTATACAGCAGGTTCTTACTAGTTATCTATTTTATATATAGTAGTGTGTATATGTCAGTTCCAATCTCCCAGTTTATCCCTACCCCCACTTATCCCCCCGTAACCATAAGTTTGTTTTCTACATCCATGACTCTCCTTCTGTTTTGTAAATAAGTTCATTTGTACTTTAAAAAATATATATTTATTTCTTTATTTATTTGGCTGCAACGGGTTTAGTTGCAGCACGTGGGATCTTCGTCACTGCATGCAGGTTCTTCAGTTGCGACATGTGGGATCTTTAGTTGCATGGTATGCGGGATCATTTACGTTGTGGCATGGGAACTCTTAGTTGCGGCACATAGGATCTAGTTCCCTGCCCAGGGATTGAACCTGGGCCCCCTGCATTGGAAGCGTGGAGTCTTAGCCACTGGACCACCAGGGAAGTCCCTTTTTTTTTAGATTCCACATGTAAGCGATATCATATGATACTTGTCTTTCTGTGTCTGACTTACTTCATTCAGTATGATAATCTCTAGGTCCATCCATGTTGCTGCAGATGGCATTATTTTGTTCTTTTTTATGGCTGAGTAATATTCCATTGTATATACGTACCACATCTTCTTTATCCATTCCTCTGTTAATGGACATTTAGGTTGCTTCCATGTCCTGGCTGTTGTAAATAGTGCTGCAGTGAACAGTGAGGTACATGCATCTTTTCGAATTATGGTTTTCTCCTCATATATGCCGAGGAGTGGGATTGCTGGGTCATATGATAGTTCTATTTTTAGTTTTTTAAGGAACCTACATACTGTCCTCTATAGTGGCTGCACCAATTTACATTCCCACCAACATTTGCAAATGAAGCAACTGACAAGGGATTAATCTCCAAAATATACAAACAACTCATGCAGCTCAATATCAAAAAAACAGATAACCCAATCAGAAAATGGGCAGAAGATCTAAATAGATATTTCTCCACAGAAGCCATATATATGGCCAAAAAGCACATGAAAAGATGCTCAACATCACTAAGTATTAGGGAAATGCAAGTGAAAACTACAGTGAGGTATCACGTCACACTGGTCAGAATGGCCATCATCAAAAAATCTATAAACAATAAATGCTGAAGAGGATGTGGAGAGAAGGGAACCCTCCTCTCTTTTTTAATACATGTGTTTTAATACTATAAATTCCTTCTAAGCACTGATCTAGCCATATCCCACAAATTTTTGTTATGTTGTGTTTCCATTTTTATACAGTTTGAAATATTTAAAAATTTCCCTTTACTCTTCCTTTTGAACCATGTGTTACTTAGAAGTGTTTGGGGATTCTTGAGATACCTTTTTGTTAATGATTTCTAGTTTATTTTGTGGTAAGATAACATCATTTGTATGATTTCAGTTCTTATCCATGTGTTGAGGTCTTTTTTTTTTTTTTTTTTTTTTTTTTTCTTTTTGCGGTATGCGGGCCTCTCACTGTTGTGGCCTCTCCCGTTGCGGAGCACAGGCTCCGGATGCGCAGGCTCAGCGGCCATGGCTCACGGGCCCAGCCGCTCCGCGGCATATGGGATCCTCCCAGACCGGGGCACGAACCCGTATCCCCTGCATCGGCAGGCGGACTCTCAACCACTGCGCCACCAGGGAGGCCCGAGGTCTTTTTTTATGGACCAGAATAGGGTCTTTTTTGGTAAATGTGCCATGTGTACTTGAAAAGATTGTGTATTCTCCTATGCTGGGTAGAGCTGTCTGTAAATATCAAATAGGTCAAGTTGGTTGATAATGCTGAGTCCTCTCTATCTTTGCTGATTTTCTGAGTACTTATTCTCTGAATTACTAAGAGAGGTATGGTGAAGTTTCCAGCTGTAATCAAAGATATGTCTGTTGTTCCTTTCATCAATTTTCGCCTCTTGTATTTTGACATTTTGTTGTGAAGTGCTTACATATTTAGGATTATTTATGTCTTGTAAGTGATTTAAACCCTTCAATGTCCTTAGTCTTGGTAATGTTTCTTGTTTCACTTTGTCTAATATTAATATAGTCACTTTGCTTTCTTTTGATTAGTATTTGCTTGTTTTTTTCACTGTGCTCTATGATCCTAAATAATATATAGTTAGGAAAGGGTAATTTGTAGGATATTTTCATTTTGTGTTGACAGGGTTCAGAACACGCTACCCCAAAATATGATACCTTGGCATATTGAGTATTTTAAAGCTGAAGGATTTTGAGAAACGGCAGGTGCAGGAAGGACTCTCAGACCTCCCCTTTCCTCACTGAAGCAGGTCATAAGACCCTCATGTGAGAGGTGCCCTCCCTCTATCTGGAGGAAAGGAACATCCTTATCTTCAAAGATGGAGGATACCAAAAGGAATCTGAACGAACAGGCCTTGCTAAGTTTTCACCAGTTTACTACCCTTGGCTCATACCCTTTTGTCCTATAACGTTTTTCCATGACTTTCCACTGTTCATCATAAACCTAGTGTAAAAATGCTCGGGCTTGTTTTCTTCACATCTGCATTTCCTTTTGAAGGCTCCCTGTGTCATGTAAAACTTATATTAAATAAACTTGTCTGCTTTTCTCTTGTTAATCTGTCTTTGTCAGTTTACTATTCAGGCCCAGCCAGGGATCCCAAGAGGATCAAGGAAAAGTTTTTCACCCCTACAGTGTGCATTTTGTTACTTATGTATTTATTTTAAATAATGTTTTGATTTTAGGAAGTAATGTCTTACCAAGTATGACCTAAGAGCATGTAATTTTATGTTAGGGTACAAGGATATAAGTGTTCATAACATAATTAGAAAAAAAATTTGCATTATTGCTCTACTTCTTGGACGGAATTTGAATGGTAATTTCTTACAGATACTATTTGTATTTGGGTGTTGAAATGCTGTTTTGCATTGTCTCAATCATATATATAAAACCTAAAGTTTTAAAAAATATTTAAATTCATTTTTTTTAATGGCGTTTTCTGAAGTATGGCAGACCTCTTCTTTAAGCAGCATGTCTTGAAACTAATTAGTAGTTTAATACTCTTATTATCTTTTAAATTTAATGTAAATTGAAGCTCTTTCCTTAATTTATGTCAAACAGCTTGTTACCAGCATGGAAGCTGCAGATATTGTGTGATATAGCTTAAGATCTCCCAAAGTAGAACATTTTATTCAGTGGCATGAGCTGGCACAGTGGGCAAGATTTTTCTAATTCATTTCGGTAGGTGAACTGTAACTTAGGAAGTTCATATACAAAAACTCATTGTCTTGAGTTTCCTTGTGATTCTTTACTGGTTAAGAAACTCACCTTAGGATTTCAGTGGCTTAGTTTCTATTGCCTTTATTTCTTGCAGGTGATTAATTTTCATTTTAGTTTAAATTAAAAACTTCATACCCATCTTTAAAATGCCTATAGTTTTGTTTGTTAGCCATTTTAGAAGTAAAATCTCATTTAAAATATTTTGTCACATGATTAATAGCTGGTTCTGGAAGCTTTTGGTCTACATGTAAATATGCCTTAAAAATTAGAGCAATTATTTTCTTCACTGAAGTTTTTTTGAATCAGTTTTCTTCTAAAACATGCTCTTAATTTTAGGAATTACTTTATGAAAAACAAAAGACTGTATTATTAGCCTGTCAGTGGATAAAAATTTAGACTACTCTTTAACATTGCCACATTTAATATTAATGAGATTTTTAAGAGCTGCCAAAACGATGTTCTTTCTAGTGATATTCATAACAGGAAACAATGATATTGCCATCCAATTGAATATTAAAAACCATTGAAGTGGTCTGAAGAAAAATGCTTATGATATAATATTGTGAAAAAAGTCAAGTATGTGTAGACATTGGTTGCACATATATAAATATGTAAAACAAAAGTGGCAAAGGAAGCACACTAAGATTTTAAGAGTATTTCATATTTTGGTGGTGAATGTAAGCGATGATCTTTTTTTCTTTCTTCCTACTTTTGTTTTAGTGTATTCTGGATTATTTTCTATGGGATATGGTCATTTGGGCACTGCCTAGAATTTCTATCTCTAATTTTTTTTTCTATCAGTGATTTCTGCCAAATCAAGAATCCAGCATCATTTGACATTACTATTGGATTTGCTCTGAGTTCTAATGATTATAGTTGATTGTAACGAGTATATTTGTTTTAAGAATATAAAGATTTTTAAGCCCTTTGAAATTTTCTAAATGAGTTGTGAAAATTTTTTAAAGTAATTATTTTAGAAAAATAATTATTTTTAAAAGTAAGTAATTATTTAGAAGTAAGTAATTATTTAGTAATTATTTAGAAGTAATTATTTATTCCCTTCTCTAGCATTTGTCTGGACTTTTTTTTTTTTGAAGCTGATTTTTGTGTGTTGTCCATATTCTCTTTATTTTATTTTACTTTATTTTTTTAATTAAAAAAAATTTTTTTGGCCATGCAGCGTGTCTTGTGGGCTTTTAGTTCCCTGATGGGGATGAACCTGGGCCCTCAGAAGTGAGAGTACAGAGTCCTAACCACTGGACTGCCAGGCAATTTCCTGGACTTCGTTTTTATTTTTTTATTTTGTCCATATTGTGTCTTCCCTACTGAATTTCGACTGTTTTCAGTTTCTCCGCAATGTACAAGAAACTTTGTCCAAATGTTTTGAGAGTTCATAAGGCTTTGACTGCTCCAGCCCCTTCACTTCAGGCCTTGTTGAGGACCTTTGCTTGCTGTGAACATAACTGCTGCTTATAGAGATTCTTGTGGCTCTCAGATACCTCTTTGCTCCCTGTTGTTCCCCTCTCCTCTTTCCTGCGCAGATGTTGGATATCATGCAGGTCTTATAGTTGTTGGTGTTGTATTTTTGTGTTTACCTAGTTTTGTGTTTGATATTTTGTTTATGGGTTTGTTTTTACTATCCTGGTCTCTCTGTCTGTTTTTGTGGAGATATTTGGGGACATTCACAAATTATGCAGCTTCTACCATGGTCTTCCCAGAATGTTCTTGGCTTTTGCACAAAGTTAAATTTATTCAATTTAAACGGTTGTCTTTTTTGAAGATATATTCTGCTAAAATGTTCTTTATTTTATAAAGTAATAGCCTATCAACAAGTTTTGTTTTGAAAATTTTACTAGTTTGTGAAATGTAAAATTTTTAGTCACCACTTATTTCCTCAGTTCCCTAGAACAGAAAAAAAAAGTGACTTGCCAAAGGCTACAGCATTAATAAGCATCAGTGTCTAAATATTCATTTTATGACTCTGCAATAATCAGCCCTAAAGTAGTTACAGGAAGTGACTGAATGAAAGTGAACTCTGGTTAGAAAGTGTTTTATCCTTCAGCTAATATGTGGCTATGCTGAGTTAGGATTCTCTTCTGAATAGTATGAGAAATAACTCTTCTAGGGAGAGTGGAGATATGCCTTTTGGCAGGCTCCTGATCATCAAGGACACAATATCCAGTTGATTCATGACTGTGATCCCTCTTTTATTTTAAATTTCTTCTGTAAGAGAGGCTAAAAACGTCTCTTAACATAGGTGGTATGAGAGCTGGAAAACTCACAAGACATATGTATTAGTTTCCTATTGCTGCTGCAACAGCTGTAACAAATCACCACAAATCTAGTGGCTAAAACAACACAAATTTATTATCTTACAGTTCTGGAGGTTAGAAATCTGAAATGATTCCCACTGTGCTAAAGTGATATTAGTAGGACTGTGTTCCTTTGTAGACTCTCTAAGGGAGGTTCTCTTTTCTTGTCTTTTCCTGCTTTAGAGGCAGTCTGCTTTTCAACTTTATGGTACATTTCCCCAAGGAGGTGATCAGTTAACATTTTATAGTCTATTCATGTTTTTGGTTCTTTGAACTTATTTAGTACAGTTTATTTCATTTAACCAGCACACAGCCACTGTCTACTATGTCTCCCCATATCTGGGGTTTGGAAATGGAGCTGAACAGGTATATCCAAGGTCTAAAAAATGAAATGTGTGTGAGAGGGAGAGTGAGTGTATTTTCAGAAGAGGCGATGGGGTGAGCTTGCAGTTAAAGAGTTTCAGGTACCATAGAATCACTGTTGACATTTGTTGGTACCTAATACAACACAAGTTTATTTCTCACCCATACAGAGCTTGGCTTAGAGATCAAGGTTCCTTCTGTATTGTGAGGCCACCATCTCAAATGTGGTTTTCCAGGTTGTTGCAGGAGGGGAAGAGAAGGCTAGAGGATCTCATAGAATATCTTTAAGGATGAGTTGTGAAATTGGCTTGTATCTCTTCTGCCTACACTGCTTTGGCTACAACTCGGTTACATGACCCAAATGTAAAGAAGACTAGGAAGGGACTTTTCTGGCAGCACAGTGGTAAAGAATCTGCCTGCCATTGCAGGGGACACGGGTTCAATCCCTGGTCCAGGAACATCCCACATGCTGTGGAGGAACTAAGTCCCTGCACCGCAACTACTGAACCCGCGCATCCTGGAGCCCGTGCTCCACCACAAGAGAAGCCACCACAAGGGGAAGCCCGTGCACCGCAATGAAGAGTAGCCCCCACTCGCTGCAATTAGAGGAAGCCCACACGCGGCAATGAAGACCCAACGGAGCGAAGAATAAATAAATAAAATAAATAAATAAATTTTAAAAAGGTGGCTAAGAAATGCAGTTTTCCTGTACATTCAGGAACAGGAATTGCTATGGTTTATAGTCCAACCAGTCTGGGGTTTGCAAGGGGAGAAGGTAAAAAATTAAATGATGGTTAGATCTTGTTATGAACTGAATGTTTATGTCTCCTCCAAATTCATATGTTGAAACCTTTGGTGTGCCAGGTGGGGACTTAGGAGGTAATTAGGATTCAATAGGTCATGAGGGCAGAACCCTCATGAATGGGATTAGTTCCCTTACAAGAGTCACTAGGGGGACTTCCCTGGTGGTCCAGTGGTTAGGAATTTGTCTTCCAGCACAGGCAACACGGGTTCAATCCCTGGTTGCAGGACTAAGATCCCACATTCTGCAGGGCAACCAAGCCCACCTGCCACAACTACTGAGCCCGTGCGCTCTAGAGCCCCCATGCCACAGCTAGAGAGCCCGTGTGCCACAGCTACTGAGCCCGCACCACAACTGCTAAGTCTGCATGCTCTGGAGCCCACGCACCGCAACGAAGACCCCACACGCGTACCACAACTAAGACGCAACACAGCCAAATGAATAATTAATTAATTTAAAAAAAAATTTCAGCTTATATCCTCCAAATGAGCTGACATTTTAAAAAAAAAATTGTTTTTAATTAAAAAAAAAAAGAGTCACTAGAGAGTTTGCTTCCCAGCTCTGCTCTCTGCCATGTGAGAGTACAATGAGAAGTTGGTAGTCTGAAGCACAAAAGAGGACTCTCACCAGAACTTGACCATGCTGGCACTCTTATCTCAGACTTCCAGCCTCTAGAACTGTGAGAAGTAAATTTCTGTTGTTTGTGAGCCATCCAGTCAGTGGTATTTTTGTTAGAGCAGCCCAAATGGATTAAGACAGATCTCATATCTTTTCCTCACCCAGTAGGATTTTTGCCCTGCCTTATTTTACCCCATGGCACTTGCAGCTTGGGTTATTGCTCTTGATTTCTGTGTTGGTGGGACAGACAAGAATTGTTCTAATGCAACATGGGGGAGGTTAGAGCCAGGCAAATTTTTCTCTCACCTCTTCTTTCTGCATAATCAGTGTCTGCTGTTCACCCAAGGCTATAGTCCTCCTCTTCCCCAGTCCTCTTTCAAAGCAGCTGACACATGGATTTCTTGAAGTTTTTGGTTGGTTCTTCAGGTCCGTGATTCCCTCTCACTTTTAAAGTTTCTCAAGGTTGATTTTGGGGGAGAGAGCCAGCAATCTTTATAGTTTACTGTCTTGACCCTTCCTAGTTTCTGAATAACTGGAAGCCTTCCTAATTTCTGAATAAAACATCCTTAGGAGGGACTTCCCTGGTGGCGCAGTGGTTAAGAATCCACTTGCCAATGCAGGGGACACGGGTTTGAGCCCTGGTCCAGGAAGATCCCACATGCTACGGAGCAACTAAGCCCGTATGCCACAACTACTGAGCCTGCGTGCCACAACTACTGAGCCCATGCATCACAACTACTGAGCCTGCACTCTAGAGCTCACAGGCCACAACTACAGAAGCCTGTGCGCCTAGAGCCTGTGTTTCACAACAAGAGAAGACACCACAATGAGGAGCCTGTGCACCGCAATGAAGAGTAGCCCCCGCTCGCCGCAACTAGAGAAAGCCCACGCACAGCAACGCAGCCAAAAATAAATAAATTTATAAAAAATCATCCTTAGGAAAAAACTCCAACCTTGTCTTAACTGAGAAGGAAACAGTTTCATTTTTTGTCCTTATAAATAGAGTAAACAATTTATTCCTTGCATCTAGGCAAGAGGGTAATTTTGATAAACCAGTAACTTTCTATGGAAAAGTTTATCAGATGATAGTGACCAAGGACAGCAGAAAACTTTGTGTTGGGTTATTTGTGGATATGATTCTTGTTTTAGCAAGTGGATTCTCTTTCTTCCAACTGTTGATACTATCCTTGCCCACCCCCTCAGGTCAGGTTGAAGATCTGAAATAATAATTTAAAAGCCCATTTATCAAAGCAAGTTCCTTGCTTCAAATTTTTAGTCTCTTATGATATCTAAAAGGTAGAAAAATTTAAAACAATTTGATTTGATAAAATAAGCACCCTGACCAATAAAGAAAAGTTGTAAGGTTGAAAATGTTATTAAAGTTCCCCCAAATAAGCCAACAGTTTCATAAAAAAGTCTTTATGTTGGATTGTTCATTTAAAATATATGTACTCTTCTGCTAGGTGCTGTGCTCAATAGGCACCAGAGATATGAATTAGTGTAGAATTAAATCCTTAAACATTATTAAAAGATTAAGGTTTGCTAACCCTATTATTCATATGAATTAACATCACAGAGTAGTGGACTAAGCAACAATTTTAATTAAATTGACAACATAAAGAGAAATACACTTAAATTCTATAATGAGTTTATACAGAAATGTGGAAATGAGTATTAGATTTGTAATTACTACTGGTTGTATACCTCTTCATGCCTGGTGCCTGATTTTAATCAGCTTTTATATTAAGTTAAATTTATATACATTGCATCATTATTCAGAAATAATTGAGTTTGATTTGAGTTTAGTTACATTAATGGTTAGAATGTTTTTATAGTTTTAAAATATGTGTATTTAAAGTAGTTATTAAAGGGGGAATTTTTCAGTGTCTTTAAAGGCTGCTGTAACATTTAAGTTTTGCATCAAAATTTTAAAAATATAAAAGTTTTTTATTATGTTATTTAATAGTTAAGAAAGGTCAAAAAAGTGTTTAGAAACCTTGCTTGTGTTTTGTCCGTATCTCCCTAGCTGTTTGTTATTATGACCTTAGGAACTTTGAAGAGCATTTTACATTAGTATTTGCCTACAGAATATTACTCCATACTTGTATGTTTGTGTAGTGACTTTTGTCACAATACACTTTTGTGCATCTTATTCTCTTCTTTAAAGGAACAGTGAGTTCTAAGTTTTTCCTTTGCCAAATCAATTGTTACTGTTCTTTGTTCCTACAGAAAAGTTCATTACAAGATATTGAGGAAATCCCGAATATTCATAAATATCACTGATCAAATGCAAAATGTTGGCTAGAATATTGATTAGGAAAAAACTTGTAATTACTTGTTATGAGTGAAAGGTGTGCTTTTTAAAAGTCAGTTTTGTTAGGTTTGCTGTGAAAGTAGTTAAAAGGACTGAAACAGAGGTGTTGGAAATGTTTGTCTATTTTTCCACTAGGTGGCGACGTATACTTGTTCTTTCTCTAGCAAACAAGGCCATTTATCTGATGAGGTAATACTAAGGTTAAACTTCTGTAACCCGTATATTAATAGAAATAAATAACTAAAGGTAAAATATAACTTTATTTCTTATATATAAAAATGTTATTTGCCAGTCATCTGTGGGGAATGTGTAATTTTGATTTTTTTGGTAGGATTGCTAATTCCGATGGTCTCTTAATGGCCAAAAATATTTTAAAAATTCAGTATACAGTTGAAATTATCTTAAATGGCTTCCACTTAATGATTTTGCAGAATAACTAAAGTTCTGCATTTCCTTTGGTATAAACATACCAACTGATGCCTGTGGTATGCTTAATGTTCAGGCTAGTATTGATCTCTTGTAGATGTTTCTGCTCCTACTAGTTCAGTTGATTTATTTACATACCAAGAATGACTTGTGTTTGTCCCCAAACCTGTTTACACCAGTTGTATCTGTGTCATATAATTTAAATCAATCTAGATGAGCTAATAGAAATATCTTTATAAAAAGTGTTCTTCTTGTGAAAGCTAAGGTGATGTTTAGCAACAGTCAGGTGAATGGCTAAAAAAATTTACTATCAAAGTAGGTGTGACAAAGCTGTGGAAAAAACCTAGATTATGCACTTGTTTATGAGGCAGAAAAATGCTTGGAATTCTGTTAATTCTGTACAAAAGGTGCTCTTATTTAACAGAGCGATTACACATGTACAAGTTTCACATTTTGATGCTTATAACTGAGAGATAACTCTCCACAAAATTTATGTTGAAGATGCTGAATGTCCTGGATGAAAGTTATTTAAAGTTAAAGCATTTACTTAAGTGCTTAGTAATTTAAAGTTTGTTTCTCTCTTAATATTACTTTCTTGCTATAGTTCATATGCTTGTTTTAACTGATTATTATTTAGAGGAAATCTAAATAAAAATTATTAGTAGAAAAAAATGTACTTAGGTAGAAGAAAATTAATACTTTATCAAAGGCTCCAGAAAGTTTAGCAAATAACATAGCCTTTTTCAGTCTTGTTGTTGAGTAAATGTAATGATTTTTATCTTTTTATGATTCCAGATTTCATGATCTGTTGCTGAATTGTTTTTTTAGCCAAAAGTTTGAATTTTGGTCCTTAGGTTCTCTGGCCTCTTCATGTTTAACTAGCAAGGGATTGTCTTCCTCCACATATACAAGACGGGCAAGTTTTGTTCAGTAGTGAGTTAGTTCCTCTCTAGTAGGAGTTTCTCTTCCCCACTATAATCCTCTGAGAGCAATTTCATTACTAAGAAAAGGTAGAAGATTTTTTGATTAGGAGTCAGAAGGTCTAGATTTTAGTCCTAGAATTTAGGCCCTAGAACAATAAATATTTGCTCAGTACAGAAATGAATGAGTAGCTTTGCTCCATATTAGTTGTGAGACTCTAACCTGGTCAATTAACTTCTCTTAGAACCTTATCTATAAAACGTGATTTTATTAATTCAACACACACTTCTTCAGTGTTATGAGTGAGGCACAACAATGAGAAATATAAGCCTCCTTTCAATCAGGTTGCTTAATTGAGAGGAGCACATAAGTAAATAATATGCACTTTGACAAGTGCTTTGGTGAAGTTTTGTATAGATAGAACTGGACAGGGGCAAGTGGATAGCCCCTTTAAATCTGTAGATATTGTTTGGACATTTACTTAGTGGGAGTAGGGAAAACTGATTTTATTATCTTGAAATTATTATACAGAACAGTAAAACATTAACTTTCACTAGTTGAAGAAAAACATTTCTGAAAAAGATTTTTGCAAAATATTTTTCAATGTTCTGTAGCTCTTGTTTTCACTTCTGAACCAACAGTTTCTTGGGAAGCATATTTATGAGTTTCAAAATTGGATAAGGTAGGTCACCAGAAAAGTGCCATTTGAATTTTAACTCAGTACAACTGCATATATAGTAGGTCTTGTCAAGGAATGTTATAAAATTTCCAGAGAAGAGTGACATATAGAAACCTTAGTTAACTGACATCATACTTCTAATTCATTCCAGTGAGGTTTTAGTGGCCTTTATAGCCATTTACTCTGCCCTTCAATCCTAACTGGCTTGCCTGCATTCAGTTTGAACAGAATTGGCACTTCATAATTTTAAGTTTTCCAGTCCATGACCATAGTAAATATCTCCATTTATTCAGGTTTCCTTTATATCTCTCAATAAAGTTGTATTATTTTCTCCCTCAGGGTTTTGCATTGTTGTAATGGCAAGGACCTTAAGTAGACGTTGAAAGAAGTGTGAATAGCCAAGATTCTTGATTTGTTCCAGTATCAAGGGAACAATTTTTAATGTTTCACCATTCTTAGAGGATTTTTTTCTTGCTTGTTGTTTAAGACACCTGTTATCAGATTATTATATTTTTAGAATGCAAAGAGGTTTTTTTTAAAGAAATGCATGTTGAATTTTACCAGATGCTTCATCTATAGATGTTTATCTATACTTTGATGTTAGTAATGAATGCATTAATTTCTTTTCAAATATTGAATAAACCTATAATGAGATAAACACAACTTAGTCACAGTACATGATTGCTTTTCCTATATTGTTGGTTTCTGCTTACTAATATTTTGTTTATAATTTTTACATCTGTGTTCATTAATGAGGTTTGCCTCTTTCTTATACTATTCTTATATGGGTTTGGTATCAAGATTTCTGCTGTCCTTGTAAGATTTTGCTGTCTTTTACTTGCTGATAATTTTAAAGTAAGATTGGAATAATTCCACATAAGATTGGAATCATAATAATTTCTGAAATACGTTACCTCCCAGGAATATTTTCCACTCCTGATTAATTTCTTTGAAAATTATAGGATTAGTCAGATGTTTTATATCTACTGAGTCAGCTTTGGAAATTATTTTTTTCTGGGTATTTGCTGCATCTAAATTTTCAAATATGTTGCCATAAAGATGTTAATAATATTCTTCTTTTTTTTGAAGCATAGTTGATTTACAGTGTTATGTTATACATATATATTATTAATCCTGATATTGACTGTTTTTGTATTTTCTCCTTTCTTCTTGATCAGTTTTACAGGAGTTGTCAAGTTTTTTTACTCTCTTCAAAGAACCAACTTTTGGCTTTGTTAATTCTCTCAGTGATATATTTATTTCCTATTTAATTTCTGCTTTTAATTCTTTCCTTCTAATGTCTTTGAGCGTATTTTGCTTTAGTGCTAATTCCTTTTGATAGATTCTTAGCTCAAACTCATTAATTTTCAGTCTCCTTTCCTAATACGTGTATTTTAAGATATAAAGTTGCCTCCAAGTAGTACTTAAGTTGTATCTCACAAGTTTTGCTTTGTGGAATTTGTTATTGTAGGGTTCAAAATAGTTTATAAATGTAATCATGACTTTTTCATTGACTTATTTATTAATTTCTGAACATATGGGAACTTTATTGATTTCTGAATATGTGAGAATTTAAATTTCTAAACATAGGATCTTCTTTTTGTTATCTGTATCTAACCTTATACTGTGATTAGAGAAGATGCTCTATCAAGTTTTTTTCTTGTACTATTTTTTTTTAATATTTTTATTTATTTATTTATTTATTTATTTATTTATTTATTTATTTATTTAGGCTGCACCAGGTCTTAGTTGCGGCACGTGGGATTTTTAGTTGTGGCATGCGGACTTCTTAGTTGTGGCTTGTGCACTCTTAGTTGTGGCATGCATGTGGGATCTAGTTCCGCCACCAGGGTTAGAACCCGGGCCCCTTGCATTGGGAGCATGGAGTCTTACCCACTGGACCACCAGGGAAGTCCCTCTATCAAGCTTTAATTCTTTGAAATTTGATTCTACTTGCTCCCGGAATATGGTCAATATTATATGTACTTAACAAGAGTGTGTATTCTGGATGTTAGGTAGAGCATTAATTTATGTTCAGATTTGTTAGGTCAAGTTTGTTAGTGACATTTGTAAATCTTCCATATTCTTACTGAGTTTTTTGGTCTTGTTCCATCATTGTGGATTTATCCACTTTCTCCTGAAAGTTCTGTTAGTTTCTGTGTTACATATGTAGAGGCTATGTTATTAGGCTTGTATACATTTAGAATTTTTATTTCCTTGCAAATTGAAACTTATTATGAAGGGACCCTCTTTCTGCCTTAAAATCAATTTTGCCTCATATTATAGCAGCTTAAGGTCTTTTGCTTAATATTTATATGGTATATCTTTTTACATCATTTTGTTGTTGTTCAACTTTTCTGATCCCTTTCATTTTGGGTGAGTCTGTTGTAAACATAAAGATAGATTATAAAAAATCAAGTCTGACAATTTCTATTTAACTTTACATTTTAAATTATTATGTAATGACTTCTTTTTCATTTGGTGTCTGTTACTATGAATTTTTTTTTATTGTGGTAAAGTGTAGGGATTCCCTGGCAGTCCAGTGGTTAGGATTCGGTGCTTTCACTGCCAAGGCCCCAGGTTCAATCCCTGGTCAGGGAACTAAGATCCCACAAGACATGCGACCAAAAAAAAACAAAGTGTGCGTAACATAAGATTTTAACCATTTTTAAGTGGACAATATAGTGGCATGGACTGCATTCACAGTGTGCCCCATTACCACTATCCATCTCTATAACTTTTTCCTTGTTCCAAACAGAACCTTTATACTCACTAAACAGTAACTCATTATTTTTCCGTCCCCCAGCCCCTGGTAATCACTGTTCTACTTTCTTTCTCTATGAATTTGAATATTCTAGGTATCTTGTACAAGTGGAACTATATAGTATTTGTCCTTTTGTGTCTGGCTTGTTTCACTTAGCATAATATTTTCAAGATTCAACCATGTTGTAGCCTGTATCAGGATTTCATTCCTTTTTAAGACTGAATAATATTCTCTTGTATCAATGTTATAGTCTAGCAGTTTTGATCATATTGTGTTTTACATTTAAGTCTGTGATCTGTTTTGAGTTAATTTTTGTGAAAGATATACAGTCTAGACTCATTTTTGCATGTGGATGTCCAGTTGTTCTAGTACCACTTGTTGAAAAGACTGTTCTTTCTCCATTGAATTGTCTTTAGTCCTTTGTCAGAGATCAGTTGACTCTGTTTATGTGGGTCTATTTCTGGGCCCATTTCCATTGACTTGTTTGTCTCTGCTTTCATTAATACCACACTGTCTTGATTGCAATAGCTTTATATTGAGTCTTGAAATTGTGTAGTGTCAATATTCTGACTTTGTTCTTCTCCTTCAGTATTGTGTTAGCTCTTCTGGATCTTTTGTCTCTAAATTTTAGAATTAGTTTATTAGTATCAACAACAAAACTTGCTCAGGTTTTGATTGGAATCACATTGACTCTATAGATCAAGTTGGGAAGAACTGATATCTTGACAATATTGAGTCTTCCTTTCCACATGCATGTAATATCTATCCATTTATTTAGATCTTTGATTTTTTTTTTAACCACAGATACAGTTGTTCATTGCTGCTGTATTTGGCCTTATGTTTCTTCTAAAAATTTTATAGATTTACTGCCTTTTTTTTTTTTTTTTTTTTTTTTGGCCACGCCGTGAGGCATGTGGGATCTTAGCTCCCTGACCAGGGATCGAACCCGCTCCCCCTGCGTTAGGAGTACAGAGTCTTAACCACTGGATCACCAGGGAAGTCCCTACTGCTTTCATTTAGATCTATGACCCATGTTAATTAATCTCTGCAAATAATGTAAAGTTTAGTTTATGGTTTTCTTTTCTTTTAAACATCTGGGCATTCCAACAGTGCTTATTGAAAATTAGCCTTTCTTGAATTGTTTCTGCACCTTTGGTAGGTAGAGATCAAGTGGACATGTTTATTTGGGTTTATCTCTGGACTCCCTAGTTTGTTCCTTTGATTTAGGTACCTTTCTCTTTGCTGATACCATGCTATCACCATTACTTTAGCTTTATAGTAAATCTTGAAGTTGGGTAGTGTGCTTTTTCCAGCTTTGTTCTTTCTCTTTTTTTTTTTTTTTTTTTTGTTTTTTTTGCGGTATGTGGGCCTCTCATTGTTGTGGCCTCTCCCGTTGCGAAGCACAGGCTCCGGACGCGCAGGCTCAGCAGCCATGGCTCACGGGCCCAGCCGCTCCGCGGCATGTGGGATCTTCCCAGACCGGGGCACGAACCCGTGTCCCCTGCATCGGCAGGCGGACTCTCAACCACTGCGCCACCAGGGAAGCCCTGTTCTTTCTCTTAAAAATTGTTTTAGCAATTCTCATTCCTTTGAGTTTTCATTTAATTTTTAGAATCACTTGGTATCTATAAAATATCCTACTGTGATTTTGATTGGTATTGCATAAAATGTATTGATTACTTTGGGGGAAAATTGGTATCTTTACTATGTTGAATCTTCTTTCATGATCGTGATATGCCTCACCATTTATTTAGACCTTGATTTCTTTCATCAGTGTTTGTTTTCAGCACATAGATCCTGTATTACCTAAATTTCTTTTAGCTATTACATATGGTATTATTTCTTTAATTTCCTTTTCAAATTGTTCCTTGCTTGTGTACAAAAATATGATTGATTTTTGTGTGTTGACCTTATATCCTGCAATCTTGTAAAACTCACGTATTCTAAGAGTGTGTGTGTGTGTGTGTATAGATTTCCTGGGATTTTCTTCATGGATAATCATGTTGTCTACAACTCTGGTTAAGACTTCTAGTACTCTGATGAATAAGAGAGGTGAGAGTGGACATCCTTGCTTAGTTTCTGAGCTTGGGGGAAAGTTCCAGTCTCTCACCATTAAGTATGATGTTAGCTTTAGGATTTTTGTAGATGCTGTTTGTTAAGTGGAGAAAGTTTCTTTTATTCATAGTTTGCTGAGAGTTTTCCTATATTTTAGGATGCACTTTTTCTGCATCTTTTCATATGACCGTGTTTTTTATTATCTATTACTGTGGTGGATTACATTGATTGATTTTTCAATATTGGACTAACTTGAGAAGTCTTTATTTCGCTTTTTTTGAAACATGTTTTTCCAACTGTAGAATTCTAGATCCACAGTTTTTTCCTTCAGTATTTTAAAGACGTTGCCCCACTGTCTTCTGCTTTGCATTGTTTTTGGCAAGAAATCTGATGTCATCTTTATCTTTGTTTCTCAGTATGTAACATGTCCTTTTTTCAGGACTGCTTTTTAATGTTTTGTCCCTCACACGGGTTTTGCACAGTTTAATTATCATGTGCTGTCATGTAGTTTTCTTCTGGTTTTTGCTGCTTGGAGTTTCTTGAACTTCCTGGATCTGTGGGTTTATAGTTTTCATGTACTTTGGGTACTGTTTCTTTGCGTGTCAAAAAATTCTGTTTTATTCTTTTAAAGGTTGGTATTCTTGTTGGTTTTCCCTTGGAGGCAGTTATGTTGTTTAAACACAAATTACAAACTCTGAATTTCAACATTGCATTAGCTGCTATCTGTGTTTAGTTCTCAATCTTTCACATGCTGCTTTTTTTCTCTTAGCCTCATTCTCTGGTGTGCCAGTATAGTTTGGTGGTCCGCCAAGGATTTAGGTAGCACTTATCAGATTTGGAGGCTTACAATTTTTTTATTTGCCTTGTTTCTGAGGATCGTTCCCTTAATTTTCCACTGTTCTCCTTATCTTGGGCTTTGTTCCCTAAAACCTCAGGCCTCAGCTCTCTGTTGCCCTTGCTGCCTGTTGTTTGGGGAATACACTCAGCAAAAGTTTAAGGAATAGAACAGCAGAGTTTTTCAAGGGTAGACCTCTTCTGTCATGTTTTTGTTTTTGTTTTTTTGGTGGACATGCTGCGTTTTTCCCTGAGCATGCCCAGTTTTGTTGTCCATCAGAGATTTGAGCAGAGTTTATACGCAGATTTTGGTTTTTACTGTCTGATTCTCTTGTAGCCAGTTTTACCCTTAGATTTCCAGTTGGTCTTCTAGTCCTGATCTCTGTCCTCTGCCGTCTTAAGCCAGCTATGATCATTGTTCTGTTGAGGTAGTTGCGAGGATTGGAGAATTTTCTTTCTTTCCTTCTTTCTTTCTTTCTTTCTTTTTCTTTCCTTCCTTTCTTCCTTCCTGTCTTCTTTCTTTTCTTTTCTTTTCTTTTTGGCTGCGTTCGGTCTTCGTTGCTGTGCACGGGCTTTCTCTAGTTGCGGGGAGCAGGGGCTACTCTTGCAGTGCGTGGGCTTCTTATTGCAGTGGCTTCTCTTGTTGCGGAGCACGGGCTCTAGGCGTGCAGGCTTCAGTAGTTGTGGCACATGGGCTCAGTAGTTGGGTCACGGGCTCCAGAGCGTAGGCTCAGTAGTTGTGGCACATGGGCTTAGTTGCTCTGCAGCATGTGGGATGGGATCTTCCTGGACCAGGGCTCGAACCCCTGTCCGCTGCATGGGCAGGCAGATTCTTAACCACTGTGCCACCAGGGAAGCCCCTGGGGAATTTTCTTGGACAAATAAGCCATAACCTCATAAATCTTACTTCTTGAAGTTCCAGTTTTTCAAGAAGAAATTCTTGTCAGTCTTTTTTCTGCTTTGGGATGCTTTCCATTGCCTTAATTTTGTCTAAATTTTGTAATTATTCTGTAAGAAGGTTCATTCAACCACTTTACCCTGTCGCCATTACTGGAAGTTACCACACGTTAAATTTTACATTCCAGCTGTTACATTGTATTTATAGAAGTTTCATTTATTTCCTTTTAATATATGTTAGTTCAGTTTTTATCACTTCATGTTCTCTGCAGATATTTTAAGTCTGTTCTTATTTCCTTAAACACAGTATGAACGGTTTTATTATTTATATCTGATAACAGCCCCAAAAGCTGAATTACTTGTGACTTGTGCAACTTCTTTTTTTTTTTTCTTTTGGTTCTTTATTTTAGTGCATTATTTCTTTGTGTGCTTGGATATTTTTGACTGTGTGATACTCATTATATTTTAAAAGTTCTGTTTTTTTGTTTTTGTTTTTCTGTGGTACTTCTTGGATGACTGGAATAAAGATTTCTTTTCTTGAGAGAAAATTTGCTTTTTTGTGCCAGGTGCCAAAGGGCCCTACCACTCTGCATCCATTTGAAACTAAATTCAAGTTTGACATTTTTTGGATCACCCAGTTGATGTGAATTTGAGTTGCAGACCTTTGAGAGAACTGGCTTGTGGTGAAAATTTCTTGAAGACCTCTTTTTCCTGCTCTGGACAATACCATGGAAGATTTTGCTGAAGTCCTATAAGTGTGGGTGTGATGGGTGGAGTTTATTTCTTTGGTGTCTGTACACTCTCCTTCTTGGGTACCTTCATAACCTTTGGGGCCACATCTGTATAAGAGGAATGTTCTAGTAGACTGTAGCTTGGGACACGTTCTGGGATATATCTTCTTTTATAGATCCTCAGAAGACCAGGAAGTCCAGCAGCTCAATTAGTTATGTTTGGCTAATAGGCTTAGGCTAAATCAGATTCTGTGTTTAGCTTCTTTCATAGATTAGATTTCCTATGAAACAAACTTTGAGATTGTTTTGGAGGAATACTGTCAGGAACAACATCTGTGAGGAATGAGAGAAGCAGGAGTGGGCAGAGGGAGAAAGTTGAACTACAGTCAATTGCAAGAAAGACTTTAGTTGATCCTTCAGATGGCCCTTTAGAGATATCTCATCTTGAGGCAAGAGGCTCGCTTTTGTACCCCCAGATAGACCCCCAGACTGCACGCAGGCTGCTCTGATGGAGGAGGCATGGTCCTGGGCGAGGTGGCTCTCTCTGTCTGAGGGCTGTTCCTGGTAAGTCTTAGCTGAAAGCCATCAGTAGCTACACTCTTAGCAGCTGCGGGAGTTGTATCCTTCGTACTGAAAGAGATCTGGGTTTTGTACCACAGCATCTACTGTAGTTTGCCCTCTGAGTTCTTGCTTTAGCTATTTGTTGGCCTAATAATTTCTTACTATATTTTTCAGATCGTAGGTCACTTTATTTATTACAGTTTATCCAATATTTTTGTTGTTTTCAGGAAGGTTGGTCCAAATAACCTGGTTTGTTGTATTGAGAATAACTCAAATTAACTTTTTACTTAAGGTAGAACTTTTGGGACATCCCTGGCGGTGCAGTGGTTAAGACTTCACCTTCCAGTGCAGGGGGTGTGGGTTCGATCCCTAGTCAGGGAGCTAAGATCCCACATGCCTCGTGGCCAAAAAACAAAAACATAAAACAGAAGTAATATTGTAACAAATTCAATAAAGACAAAAAAAATGGTCCACATCAAAAAAAATTAAAAAAAAATTAAAAAAATATAAGGCATGAAAAAAAAGATAGAACTCTTTTTTTCCTCAGCTTTGCTCTATTATATTGTAAATCACATTTTCCAGCTTTATTGATAATATAGTTAACTAATAAGGATTGTATATATTTATGTTGTACAACGTGGTGATTTAATATACATATATATTGTGAAATAAGGTAGAACTTCTTAATAGATACCACTTTACCACTGATTATTAATTCTTTGACTTAAACTTTTTGTTCTGTGTTTCTCCTAACGGTCAACCATAAACTTGTGAAATTATTCTGAAAAATATTAATTAATTTAGAAAGAAACCCAGTAATGTAGTTTTTATAAAAGCATAAGTTATTAAATTCTCAAAGAAGTACATTTTTAAAATAGAAAATGAGCAATATTTTACTTTAGATTATCTCTCTTCATATGAAAATGATATAAACTGGATCATTGTCATAAGGAATTGGAAGGAATTTAGCATGTTTAAAGTAAGGGAAAACTCACAATCAGAACATTGTAGATAAGTTCTTGTTTATAAAAACTGATAGTCTGTCAGATATAGCCACTGTCAGTCATTAAATTCTCTAAGCTGTGTATTTTCATTCAAGATTGTACCTTTTCTTGTTAAGCAACCAAGAACCCAATAGCTTGTCTCTCTAACATGTAGTTATACCACCAGTTACAGTGTATAATTTTTTAAACCTTTCCTCTCTTTAGCAATATTGCTCTCAATTCAATTTCCCCCCACCTGGGCCTCTGAGATTTCATGTGGGATAGGACGGAGGCAAAGGTATCAGCAGATATTTTTCTTTTCCACAGAACTTCAAGCACCTGAGAGAATTTCACTTCATCTTTTGCAATTTATAATTGTAATATTTTGATTATGCATTAACATTTATGTACCACTGTACATAGCATCTTGTTTTGTGTTATGAAGTGTATCAAGTATTCAGAAAAGCATAGAGAATAATAGATGTGTATTGAGCTACCCAGATTTGTCACATTTTAAATGTTTTGCATTTTACCTACTGTCAATCTCATTTCTCTTTTCTATGTTAACCACTGTTAAAAGTAGCTGGGTATTTTACCAGACCAATTTCTATGTTTTCAATTGTACAAACACACATACAGATGTCAGTATATGTGTATAGTTTTTAGTTTAAAAAAAATAAATGCAGTCACGTTATGCATATTTTTCTGATATTTCTTTCATTTTTCATTATATTGTAGATATCTTTTTGTGTCAGTACATATTAATCTACATCATTTAGTGAATGACTTTTAAAATCTGTTTTACATTAGTACATTACCTTTTATATAGTAAGCACTCAGAAAATATGAGCCATGATTGTGCTGTTATAATGATGTGCTCTGGTTGTTCCAAACTTTATTTAGCCACTTACTTATAGAGTGACCTTTAGGTAGTTTCTAGCATTCTGGTCTAATCTTTGCCTCTTCTTTTAGGATATTTCTTATAGGTTAACTTTTTTTCAGTCACAGGTCTCTTGATTTTTAGATAAATTATTAGTAAATGAAGGACCCTTTGAAATAATAATTTGATAAATAAAGTCATTTAATTAATGTCTCTGTCTTCAGAGTCAACAGATTTATTTTCTCTGGGATCTTTTAACTTTTCTAGGAGGATTACAGTATGGACAACCTTCCTTATTTCCGTATTTACTGGGAGCCACATTTTTTTTAGTATCTGAGTCAAGTCTTTAACCAGGAGTTGGCAAATTATGGCCCATCAGAAAAACTTGCCTGCTGTCTGTTTTTGTAAATAAAATTTTGCTGGAACACAGCCATGCACATTTATTATGTGTTGTTTGTGGCTACTTTATTGCTATAGTGGCATAGTTGCAACTGAGACCATGTGGCCCATAAAGACTACAACATTCACTCTCTCACTCTTTTTTTTTTTGTATTTTATTTATTTTTTTATACAGTAGGTTCTTATTAGTTTTCCATTTTATACATATTAGTGTATATATGTCAATCCCAATCTCTCTCACTCTTTATAGAAACAGTTTGCTGACCACTGCTTTAGATCAGTATTAGACGTTGGCCAATAGCTGATACAGTACTCAGAATACTGAACTTAGGAGTTCTAATGTACCTTTGACTTTGTTTCTTTGACTGTGGAGGAAATTGCTTTATCTTCCTAAACCCTACGTTTCTTCCTCTGTGAGATGGAATATCACTAAATGATTTTTTGAGGTCCTTTCCAGCTCTGATTTTCTGAGAAACTTTGTAACATAAAGTTTTTAAAAGGCATTTGGAATAAATATAGATAAATATAGATCAATCAACCTATCAATCTATCTCTATATAATATAGACATAGAATAGGTATAAAATAAATGTGCAAATGGACCAGAAAATAGAGAAGATACATAGATTTTTTTTCCTAGGGTTTAATAAATATAGCAATCTTTATTGTGCAAATATAATCCCATTGTGAAAGTGTATTAAATAGTGAATTTTCTGATACTGGGAGGACCTGTGTTCCATTGTGTTAAATGGAAAAAGTAATAAAGTGTTATGAGCCCATCCCCAAACCCTAACCAGAAATTTTCTAAAGTTTCACTGAAACACTCTTCCACATCTATATAATCATGTATAGATGTTATCATGGTATGACATTTAAAATACTTACACCTAATTATATAATTCGTAATGAACTCATTAGTGGATATGTAATAATTGGTGTATAATTACACTTTCTTTGTACAATGTACCTAACGTGTAGCTTTTGTAATACATCATGAATGCAGTTAATACTTAGAAAATAAGTAAAACAGTTAAAAGAAAAAGTTACTTACTGATTAGAGATTTATGTTTCAGCTAATAAATTCCATCCATCATGGTTTATAAGAAGTTTTGGTTAAAGTCATAACCACCTCAGGCATTTCTTAGGAGGGAGGAGCCAAGTCATGTATCAGCTTAACTCCTTCATTCCGTCTACTACCTGTCCCTTATCAGTATCTCCTTGCCACATATTTCTCAGTCATCTTTTCAAAATTTGCTTTGAAAATATGCAATCTTTTATATAAAAGGGAAAACATACTAATATCCTGATATTGCCGGGAGAGCCATCCAATGGGAAATGAGAATTTCTTCTGCAAGATGTATTAATCGCAGCTGTATCCCTTCACAAGTCTTTTAAATATACTCTCGCCATTTTGACTGTTCTTTTTCCTCCTCCATCAACAGATACTTGTACCTTTTTATATTTGTTGATGGAGGCATTTACTTGCATGTGTAATTTTTCTAAAGTCAAATTCCTTTTTTTTCTTAGTCCATTTTCCATAAGTATCATATCAGATGAGGACCTTAAATCAGTCTCCTTAATTTTTTTTATCCTGGAGATAAATAAGTTTGATTTTCATTTAATTCTGTTAATGAACCTATAATTTCATTGTTACATCATACTGCCATGGCAGAAAGATTAAAATCTGATGGCCGATTTAAAACTGCCAGATTCCATGGTGATTAAAATATTCAATAGTCCTTCCTGGGTAAGCGTATAAGCCTTCTCTAGTATAGCTGAGTTGTATACTGTTTTACTGGCTTAGTGAGGCATTGGATTCACTCATGTATAGCTTCATCTTTCTAAACTGACTGCTAGTCTTGACCAGTCTTCTGGAATAAAGCACCCTCTAGTGTCCCTATTTGAGGTAACAAGTATATTTTATCCTGATGAAGTGCTTCTCGGAACACCTTTTTGGGCTTGGTTCAATAATCCGAGTTTATCCCTAAGGCTCCCCAGTGGCTTCTTGATTGTTGGGGCCAGTGTTGATAGAGCCACCATAAAACCTGCTGGCATTGAGTACTTGTGGCCTGAGTGTGATTTAAATATAATATACACACCCAAATATATTTTGTGCCCCAAGAAATAGTCAATTAGGGGTATTCCACTTTCAGGTAAAGTTTAGTCTTTGTAAACCACAAGGTTTAATACAGTAGCCCTTTACTGAATTCCAGGGGTAAATCTATGAGTGATAAGTAGCCATCATGTTGTATCAGATTCACTCTTTTAGAGACCACTTTAATCCTGTGAATGCTATTTCATTTGTATTCATGCCTTTTATAACCAAAGGGACAAAGCAGCAGGCTTTTCACACAGTGACTAAGCTGCAGCAATACTTTTGCCTTCATATACCCCAGTAATTTTCTCAGGAGGGAGTGATCTTGATTGGTGGCAATACAATACACCAATTGTCTGCTACCTGTTAGGATTCATCCCACCTGATTGAAAGGTAGAATTTTTTATTAAGCACTGCAAAGGAACCAATGTGATAAATATAACCAACAAAATGACTTAAATGATGATTCTAATTTATTCCCATTTAAGTGAGTCATTAAGGGGATTTTCTTTGGTATCCTTTCTCCAAATCACTTGAGGTAGTTGTCATAAGTCAGCATTAGTTCAGTTCTTCTAGAGATAATGGGTTAACTGCTTTTTCCCAGCCTCAGTCATTCTTATTTTCTTGCTCTGAAAAGTTCTTGTGGAAAAAGAATAATAGCATTCTTTCTTGTGTCATAGCCCATTTCTCTACTCCCTTACTATTAGCCACTATTTATTTTGGTTTCCATTTATTATTCATTTTAATCTCTACTTTTCCTCCTCTGGTGCAATGCTCTGATTTGGCCACACTGCCTGTCCACATGGTAGGCAGTTACAGCAGCCTTGCCAGAACCTCTGCTTTTGTTTCTTCCTAAGAAAATTTTGTACAATTTGACAAGTAAAGAGTTAAAGGACTGTCTCCTGCTTAGTAATGAAGCAGCACTTACAGTTAATTTAGCTACATGGAGTGAAGTCAAAAGTTCCTTTAGGAATATGTACGGCCAGATTGTATGTTATGGATCATGTGTCCTGTGCAGCAGTATCTTCCTCTGCTGGCACTGCTATCCTGGTCTTGGCGCAGCTGGGTCTTACAAGATGAAAGATAGAAAATTGTAAATTGCATTACCACCATCCCCTTAACTGCCACTTTAGTTGCTAGAAACCTTTCTGGTGGGGTCCCCTCTTACTTCTTCTCATATTTAATTTTTTAACTCAGTGGCCCAGTTGAGTTAGCCAGCCCTCAATGCCCTATCTCCTATCATTTTAAGTAACAAATGTTTTAATTGTCAGTTCCAATTTTGAGATCATTACTTTGAGAGTGGTAAGGAATGTGTTATGTCCATGTACTATTTTATTTCTTTGCCTATTTTTGTACATAGGTAACAGTCAGAGGAAACATTCAGGTGGTTCAAATTAATAAGCAGTTTTCTGTTCCAGACCTTTAATTGAATCTTGGTGGTTTAATACTTTTATTAAAGTGTAAGCAAATTCTAGAATAAAATAGGTGTCAATTCCAGCCACTACTCGTTTATAGGTCTCTGCAGTACTGGTAGAGCTCTAGTATGGTCCACTTACTTCATTCTTAAAGCATAAGTTCCTCAACATTTTTTTATGATGCCCTTAGTGTCTTAGTGATATTTTCATGGTGCTTTTAAGCTGCCCTCCTCTTGCTCCACATTGATTTGTGCACGATACTTGCTCTTTATCCCAGCAATGCAAATATATGAAATCATTGAAAGAATGTAGTGAGATTTAATGTTCTAACAATGAACCTCCTTGAACTAGTAGTTCATGTGGTATTCAAAAGATGTTGCTCTTTCCTTTGAAAATTTAAAATATACATGGAACCCCACGATGTTTGCTGCAGTGTTTTGGGATACCTTGCCACAGTTTGGGAATAATAGGTCTTAGACCATTTTTAACCCATTAACATTGACTTCGTGTATGTGCATATTATAATTAGAGGACTGTTTATTAATCATAGATAGCATCCATTCTACTTTGTATGTGTATATGTTAAAATATACATAACAAAATTTAACATTTTAACCATTTTTCAGTAGACATTTCAGTGGCACTAAGTATATTCACAATGTTGTGTAACTATTGCCATTACCCATTTCCAGAACTTTCATCATCCCAAATAGAAAGAAACTCTGTACCCATTAAACAATAACTCCCCATTCTCTCCTCCTCCAACCCCTGATAACCTCTATTCTACTTTTTGTCTCTATGAATTTGCCTATTTCAGGTACCTTATATAAGTTGAATCATAAGGTATTTGTCCTTTGGTGTTTGGCTTATTTTACATAGCATAATGCCTTCCAGATTCATCCATATTGTAGCATGTTTCAGAATTTTCTTCTTTTTAAGGTTGAAAATTACTCCATTGTATGTATATGCCGCATTTTGTTTATTCATTCATCTGTCAATAGGCACTTGGGTTGTTTCCATCTTTTGGCTATTGTAAATAATGCTGCTATGAACATTCACTTACAAGTATTTGTTTGAGTCCCTGATGTCAATTCTTTGGGGTATATACCTAGCAGTGGGGTTGCTGAACCATGGGTAATTCTATGTTTAACTTTTTGAGGAGCCGCCAAACTGTTTTCTATAGCATCTGCATCATTTTTACATTTTTACCAACAGTGCGCAAGGGTTCCATTTCCCCCACATCCTTGCCAACTTTGGTATTTTCAGTTTTTTGATACCAGCCATCCTATTGGGTGCGAAGTGGTTTTGATTTGGATTTTCCTAATGGCTAGTGATGTCGAGCATCTTTTCATGTATTTGTTGGCCATTTGTTTATCTTCTTTGAAGAAATACCTGTTCGAATTCTTTGTCCTATTTTTTTTTTAACTATTGAAGGCTGTAGTAGTTTGTTTTGAGACTTTTCCAAATTATTTTTGCAGACTCTTCCTCATTGTGTGTGATCACTGAAATCTCTGTTCCTTTAGTTCATGCTTACCTAATATATTTACAGAGACTTCCTTGAATGCCAACTCTTCCAGTCTTTGCAGATTACCCCTGTGGTTAAGCACTCCTTCAGCCCTTAACTAGGCTTGCTCTGAGCCTAGGGATCAGCCTGAGGTAAAAGCTTAGGTCTTCTCAGGTCTTTTCTGAGCATGCAGTTGACACTTTTAATTCTCCCATATGCTTAGCTACTTTTGCGTGTGTGAATTTCCCAGATTCTCCCCCTAGCTTCTCTTCCAGGCCTTAGATGGTCATAGTGTCTGTCTCTGTTTTTCTTGCCCTGTGTATCTGTGGGTGTGTGGTTTTCTTGCAGCTTTTCCAAGCACTGACTGCCTTTTTACCCACCTAATTTCCAAATTAGGTGGCAGTCCTTCAGATACCCCCCAGACAGGTTAGAAAAGACTTGCACAATAAGTTCCATATCAAGTCTTCTCAGTTCTCTCTGGTAGAAGGAGGAAACTGGGAACTGGGCTGCTGTTGCTTCAGGAACAAGACCATCATTGTATTGCATTGCATCATTGCACTGGGTGGGGGAACAGTGAGGGGAAACACCGCAAAACTCTCCTACCACTTTAAAGGTAGCTTTTTCTTGACTTGGTGTTTGCGTGGCTGCTATTAACTTTCACTGTTTTCCAGAGCTCCAACAAAATTGGCTTCGGCTGTTTCTGCTTTTTTTTTTTTTTTTATTGCTCTGCAGTAATGAGAGCTTGACGCTTTCTAGCCTGCCATGTTGCTGACATTCCTCTTATTGACTTTTTTTTGTTTTTGTTTTTTGGCCGCGTGGTACGGCCTGCAGGATCCTAGTTAGTTCCTTGACTAGGGATTGAACCTGTCCCCTCTGTGTTGGGAGCTTGGAGTCCCAACCCCTGGACCGCCAGGGAAGTCGCCTCCTATTGACTTATAATACAGTTTTATTCAATGCAGAGGAAATACCTTGTCATTTGTTCTATCTTTGTATTACTTGTGTGACCCAGTGCTTGCTCATTTCATGAACTTGGGAGTTTAGTTCTAGAGTCTAACTAGGGCATTTGCCTCAGCATTCCAACCACACCTGCCAAAACCAGCACTTTAGTTTTTTTAAATAAATGTTCACAGGGAGTTCTATAGCTGGACACTTCTTAAGGGATTGTTTTTTTATTGCCCAATCATCCAAGGCCTTTTTGCCAGACAGTACTGGAGTGACCCAAGATTTTGTGAATATCTAGATCTTTCCCCAAAGGTCCATTGTGCAGATTTACCTTTCCTGCCTTCCACCATGGTTTTACTGCCTGTAAGCCATATATGACTGATTTTCAAAAACATCACAACTCTTAGGCAGTGGTATGCTGGTAAATGATAAAGTATAGGCTTTCTGGCCAAAAAAAGAAAGAAAAAGAAAAGAAAGAAAAAAGCTCTTATTTGTCACATTTGTTGTTTTTTGTGGTGTACATACTCACACTGTGGCCGATATCAAGCTCAGAACATGGCACCACTGATCTTGAAGTTGGCAAAAGATACAAATGCCTCTTGGCAGGCTGGCTTTAGCACTCCATTACAATTAGGGAACTCCTATTGCTAAAACAAATGAAATGTTTTGCTTTGGCTGAGAATCATAGGGTTCACATCATACAGCAATTCACACTGGGAGGTCCTGAGAGGGTATTTCTATTAGTGGCTTCAAAGGTGGTGAATGGGCCTGTGTGTGTATGCAATGAACTCCTCCTGAACTTACCCCTGCAGAACACCTCTTGCATGTGACATTTCTGTATTATCAGTGAGCTCTCCCGAGCAGCCTTCTCCTTATTTGAGTGATTCTTTGTCATCATCCAGCACGTGATGGGTGTTTCTTACCTCAGGATTATTTGATGACCTTCAGTGATAGGTGCTGTCTCTACTAATACCCAATAACAAGTTAGCTGTAGTCTAAAGGGCTATATTGAACACATGAGGAAGGTTTCCAAACTCTACTCATCTCCTGAAATGTACTGAGGTGTAATAATCGATTTCTGCCCAAGGTTCTTGCCTTCCTTCTTGTGTCAGCATTGAAGAGATTCTAAAATAATTTGAGCATTGAGGTCATAATGTCTTAGACTAAAGGACCTAGAGGCACTGCCTGGGAGACAATCCTTTGTAAATCTTTTATTGGTTATTTTGGCTTAGGACCCTATTCAAATTCAGGTTTCTTTGTCTTGACTTTATTAATAGGCTTAGCAGCATCCTTAGGTGGGAGATATGGCTTTGCCAAAACTCAAATAGTCCCACTAGTCTGGGTTGTCTGTCTAGGGAGAGGTCATAAGGGATACTAAATTATTTTTCAAAGATTAAGGATGTCTTTGATGTTTCTGGCACACATCATTCTCCAGAGTTTCCTAGATTGGACCAGAGCTTGAGTTTTAGTTAGGTTTTTTCAGCCAGAATTTATATCATATGAATAAGATAGAATGCAAGAATATCTGTTGTTTCACATCTTTTCCACCAGTTTGCCTTGTCAGAACTTTTAGTTGTAGCTACACTGGTATATGTGTAATGTGTCTTTAATTATACTTCTCTGGTGACCAATGATTCTGGGGATCCTCTTACATGTTTATTAGCCTTTTTTTTTTTAACTCTTTTGTCAAATGGAAGTTTATTTTCCCATTTAAAAAAGTTGTGTTGTCTTTCTTGTAAGATTTGGAGGAGCTTTTTAAAATATTTTTTGAATATGAGTCTTTTATCAGTTAAACATGTTGCAAATATCTTCTTCCAGTCTCTTGCTTGCCTTTTCATTCTCATAATGGCATTTTTTTATGAACATAAAATCTTAATTTTAATAAAGTCCAATTTGTCAATCTTTTTTTTTTTTTTTTTTGCAGTACGTGGGCCTCTCACCGCTGTGGCCTCTCCCGTTGCGGAGCACAGGCTCCAGACGCGCAGGCTCAGCGGCCATGGCTCACGGGCCCAGCCGCTCCACGGCATGTGGGATCTTCCCAGAATGGGGCACGAACCCGTGCCCCCTGCATCGGCAGGCGGACTCTTAACCACTGCGCCACCAGGGAAGCCCCAATTTGTCAATCATTTATAGTTAGTGTTTAATGTATCCCTTTTAAGAAATCTTTGTCCATCCCAAGGTCAATAAGATATTCTTCCTTAGTTTTCTTCTAGAAGCTTGATGGCTTTAGGTTCTACTTTTAGATCTATCATCTAGCTCAGATTAAGTTTTCAGTATGGTATGAAGTAGGAATGGAGAGTAATTTTTTTAATATGGATATCCAGTTGATGCTGCATCATTTATTGAAAAGACCAACTTTTCCTCACTGCAGTGGATCATTCGCCATAAATCAGGTGTGTATGCATGTGTGTGTGAGGGTCTGTTTGTGAACTCTTTATTCCATTGGTCTATTTCTGTATCCTTGCACCAGTACCACACTGTCTTAATTACTTGGCTTTGTAGAATTAAAGGCATATGGACTGTGAACAAAGAAGTAAAAATGTCTTTCTTAGCAAAGGACATGATTCCATATGTAGAAAATCCTAAAGCCTCTAAAATAAAATGAGCAGAACTTATAAGTGAATTTAGTGAGGTTTTAAGAGTCAAAGTTCGTATAAAAAATCAACTGTATTTCTATGTTTAGCTAAGAACGTTGAAAAACAAAACAGTTACATTTACAATAGCATTATAAAACATTAAATACTTGGAGTAACCTGTATAAAGTATGTGCGAGACATTTACACTGAAAACTATGAAACATTGAGAGAAATTAGAGAAGACAAAATAAGAGGTGTACCATGTTCATGGATGGTTAAGCTTTTAATTCTTTCTTAATACATCTATCTCCATAAAAATTCCAGCATGCTTTTTAGAAAGAAATTTACTGATACAAGCCCATGCCAGTATTTATGTGGAAATGCTCAGGGCCTAGAATGTAATATTTTAAAAGAATAATAAAGTTGTAGGACTTATACTACCTAATTTCAAGACTTACTGCAAAGCTCATGTAATGAAGACGGATTGGTATTATTGAAAAGGTAGACATGGAACACAAAGAGCCCAAACATGAGACCGACACATATAGAGTCAACTCATCTTCAGTATGGGTGCCAAGGTAACTCAACGGAGAAAAGGTAATCTTTTCACCAAATGGTGCTGGAATAACTATATCTGTATGGGGGAAAAAAATGAACATTGACCCTTGCCTCATAACCATATACAAAATTTGAAATGAAACATTGATCTAAATGTGAAGCCTAAAACTGCAAAACTTGTGGGAGAAAACATAAAAGAAAATTGCTGTGATCTTGGGATTGGTAAATATCTCTTAGAACACAAAAAATATTAAGCTCAAAAGAAAAAAATAGTGCTAAATTGTACTTCATTAAAATAAAAATATTTCCTCAAATGACACCATTGAGTAATTGAACAGGCAGACAACAGACTGGGAGAAAATATTTACAGTACATATATCTGACAGAGGACTTGTTTTCAAAATATATAAAGAACTCCAACCACTTACTAATAGGACAAGCGACTCAAAAAAAAAAAAAAAGGCAAAAGAGTTGAGCAGACACTTCACACAAGAAAATCTGTGAATGGCCAGTAAGCATTTGAAAATGCATATTATCATTAAGCAGGTTATGCAAATTAAAATCATAAGATACAACTGCATATGCAAGAAAATGAATAAAATTAAAAAGAATGAAATAAATCATGGAGATGTAATGTACAGCATGGTCACAAGTTAGTGATACTGTGTTGCATAATTGAAAGTTGCTTAAGAGAATAGATCTTAGAAGTTCCCATCACAAGAAAAAAATTTTTTGTTAACTATGTATGGTGACGGATGTTAACTAGACTTACTATGGTGATGATGTTGCAATATATACAAATACTGAATCATATTGTACACCTGAAACTAATGTCATATGTCAATTATATCAATATGAAAAACCTGATAAAGCAAAATATATTGTGTTTTGTCTGTTCTAGGTTGTAATATTACAATCTGTAATATTGTAATATTAGCTACAGTGATTAATAAAAGCTACAATAAATAATAAAAATATATATGTATACATATGTGTGTATATGTATCTATCTATCTATTTTGTGGAGCATCTGGAACTCACACGTGGCTGGTAGATGTGTAAAATGGTGCAACTACTTGAGGAAACAATTTGGCAGTTTCTTATACAGTTAATATGACCCAGCAATTCCACTATGGATATTTATCCAAGAGAATCGAAAACATATGTCTGCAAAAAGGCTTGTATCAGCACATTCATTACTGTTTTATTCAGAATAGCAAACAACTAGGAACAAGCATTCATTAACAGGTGAATGGATAAACAAACTGCAGTATCTTTAAACAATACAATGGAATGTTACTGAGCAATAGGAAGGAACAGTCTACTGTTTTATACAACAACATACATGAATCTCATAAACTTTATTCTCAATGAAAAAATTCAGATACAGCAGAGTATTGTCAGGGCTCAGCTGAGCTGGAGAGAGCTGATCAGCCAGGTGTCAGAATTGAAGATTAAAACAATAAGCCAAAATGAAATTAATAGTCAGGGCTTTAATCACTTACTATGATAGCATAAGCAAGAGGCTAAACCAGAGAAAGCACTACCTCCCTGCTGTTCCATTTTTCCCCCATGGATGTGTGGATGCACCTAGTTGAGGGTCAGGTGTTAGTACTTCTTTTTTGGCCGAGCCGTGCAGCATGTGGAATCTTAGTTCCCGACTAGGGATCGAACCCTTACCCCCTGCGGTGGAAGCTTGGAGTCTTTACCACTGGACCACCAGGGAAGCTTGAGGGTCAGGTGAATCAGCACAAACATGGGGGTCATCTCACTACTTGGGGGAACCCCTAACAAAAAGTTGCTGCATTATTTTGGACCTAGGTTGGGGGAAGTGCAGGGAGGAGGGAGAGAGAAAAGGACTAGGAATGGGAAAGTGCTGTTTACTGACTCAAAGTTTAGAAAAGTGTCCCCCCCCCCCGCCCCGGCCCCGTCAGCTTCTGAAGGAGGCTCTAGATAAAGAGACCTCTGAATGGCTAGGAATGCAGATATATGTAAGAGTTGTCCAGAGGGGTGGGGGGCCTGAGTCTTTGACTGCAACTCACTTTAGAGACTGCAAATACATTGGTTGTGCAAAGTCTGATGTGGGGAGGGCAGCTTCTTCCTGTGACACCTGCCAGGTAAAGCTTTTGTAATTGCTTATGGTTGAGTTTGAAAAATCACACACAGGAAGGAGCTGGACTACTGAAGTGTTCATTGTTTGAGCCCATTTATACAGAACTCTAGAAGTAGCATCAAATTTATATAGTGAAGGAACACATATTAATGGTTGCCTAGGATTGGGAAGTGGGTTAGATTCATTGCAAAGGGGCATGAGCAACTTTTTTTTTTTAATTAATTTTATTTATTTATTTTTGGCTGCATTGGGTCTTCGTTGCTTTGCGTGGGCTTTCTCTAGTTGCAGTGATCTGGGGCTACTCTTCGTTGCAGTGAGCAGGCTTCTCATTGCGGTGGCTTCTCTTGTTGCGTGCAGAGCATGGGCTCTAGTTGCGTGGGCTTCAGTAGTTGTGGCTCACGGGCTCTAGAACACAGGCTCAGTAGTTGTGGTGCACGGGCTTAGTTGGTCCGCGGCATGTGGGATCTTCCCGGACCAGTGCTCGAACCCATGTCCCCTGCATTGGCAGGCGGATTCTTAACCACTGCGTCACCATGGAAGCCCAATGAGCAACTTTTTAATGGTGGTGTTTTTTTTTTATTAAACCATTTTAGACAATTGTCAAAACTTATCAAGTATACACTTGAAATGGATGCATTTTTACATGATGTAAATTTTATCCCGAAGTTGATTTTTAAAGTAAAGAAGATAAAGTTTTAGTTGAATCCTAAGTGTAGTGGTGAAAATACTAATGTGCTTACTGCAACTCAAAATTTTCAACTATATATTATGAACAGGATTGTAGTGTAAATACAAAATGTGAAACTGTATGGGTTTGGTCAATTTAGGTGGATTTTATATATGATTTTATCCAAGCAGCTGAAAAGAAAGTGATAGTTGAAAGAGTCATGATTACTCTCTAAATTACTATCTAAAATAAGTAGAATAGCTGGGTCATATGGTAGTTCTATTTGTAATTTTTTGAGGAATCTCCATACTGTTTTCCATAGTGGCTGCACCAATTTACAGTCCCACCAGCAGTATTATGAGGGTTCCCTTTTCTCCACATCTTCTCCAACATTTTGTTATTTCTTGTCTTTTCAATAATAACCATTCTAACAGGTGTGAGATAATATCTCATTTTGGTTTTGATTTGCATTTCCCTCATAAATATTGATTTCTAACATCTTTTCTGTTTATTTTCCCATCTGTATGTCTTCTCTGGAAAATGTCTACTCAGATCCTCTGCCCACTTTTTAAATCAGGTTGTTTGTTTTGTTGTTGTTGTTTTTATATATTTTGGATACGAACCCTTTACTGTATATATAATTTACAAATATCTTCTTCCATTCAGTAGGTTGCCTTTTCATTTTGATTATGGTTTTCTTTGCTGTGCAGAAGCTTTTTAGTTTGATGTAGTCCCATTTATTTATTTTTGCTTTTGTTTCCCTTTGCCTTTGGGGTTAGATCCACAAAAACATTGCCTCAGGCCAATGTCAGTAAGATTACTACCTATGTTTTCTATTAGGAATTTTATGATTTCAGGTCTTACATTCAAGTCTAATTCCTTCTGAGTTAATATTTGTATATGGTGTAAGGTAGTGCTCTAGTCTCATTCTTTTACATGTGGCTGTCCAGTTTCCCCAAACTACTGATTTAGGAGACTGTCCTTTCTCCACTGTATGTTCTTTGTTCCTTTGTTGTAGATTAATTTTCCATATATGTATGGCTTTATTTCTGGGCTCTCAGTTGCTTTTCATTCATCTCTGTACTGTTTTTGCACCCAAACCATACTGTTGATTACTTCGTAGTATACAGATGATCCTTGGATAACACGGGTTTGAACTGAGTGTGTCCATTATACACAGAGTTTTTTCAATAAAAATATACTACAGTACTACAGTATCCACAGTTGGTTGAATCTGAAGATGCAGACCCTTGGATATGGAGGGCCAACTGTAAGGTTATATGTTATTTTTAGCTGCATGGGGGATCAGTACTCCTAACCCCTGAGTTGTTCAAGGATTAACTGTAGTTTGAAGTCAGAGAGTGTGATACCTACGGTTTTGTTCCTCTTCCTCAAGATTGTTTTGGCTATTTGGCTATTCAGGATCTTTTGTGGTTCCATACAAATTTTAGAATTATATGTTCAAGTTCTGTTAAATATGTCATTGGAATTTTGATAGGGATTGCATTGAATCTGTAGATTGCTTTGGGAAGTATGGACATTTAAACAATATTAATTCTTCCAGTCCATCAGTACAGAATATCTTTCCATTTTTTTGTGTCTTCTTCAATTTCTTTCATCAATATCTTATAGTTTTTAGTGTACAGGTTTCCATCTCCTTGGTTAAATTTATTTCTAGGTATTTTAGGCTTTTTGATGCAGTTGTAAATGAGATTTTTTTAAATTTGCCTTCTCTGATAGTTTATTATTAGTGTATAGAAATTCCACAGATTTCTGTATATTGATTTTGTATCCTGCAACTTTACTGTATTCATTTATTAGTTCTAACCATTTTGGGTATTTTTTTTTGGTGGAATCTTTATGAATTTCTCTATATAGTATCATGTCATCTGCAAATAGTGACAGTTTTACTTCTTTCTTTCTGATTTGGATGCATTTTATTTCTTTTTCTTGCCTGTTTGCTGTGGATAGGTATGTTCAATACTCTGTTGAATGAAAGTGGTGAGAGTGAGCATCCTTGTCTTGTGCCTGGTCTTAGAGGAAAAGCTTTCAGTTTTTAACCATTCAGCTGTGGGTTTGTCATATATAGCCTTTATTATGTTGAGGTATGTTCCCTCTATACCCACTTTGTTGAGAATTTTTATCATAAATAGATGTTGAATTTTGTCAAATACATTTTCTGCATCCATTGAGATAATCATGATTTTTATTTTTCATTTTTTAAAAATGTGATGTATCATGTAGATTGATTTGCAGATGTTGAATCATCCTTGATTCCCTGGAATAAATCCCACTTGATTGTAGTGTATGATCATTTTAATGTATCATTGGATTCAGTTTGGTAGTGTTTTGTTGAGAATTTTTGCGCTGATGATCATCAAGGATGTTAGCCTCTTATTTTTTCTTTTTGTGGTGTCCTTGTCTGGTTTTGGTATCAGGGTAATGCTGGTTTCATAAAATGTGTTTGGAAGATTTCCCTCTTCAGATGGAAGAGCTTGAAAAGGTTAAGTATTAAATCTTCTTTGAATGTTTTGTAGAATTTGCCAGTGAAGCCATCTGGTTTTGGGCTTTTGTTTTTTGGGAGATTTTTGATTATGGTTTCAATCTCCTTACTAGTAATTGGTCTATTCAGATTTTCTGTTTCTTTGTGATTCAGTCTTGGAAGATTATATGTTTCTAAGAATTTATCCATTTCTTCTAAGTTGTCCAATTTATTGGTGTATAATTGTTCACAGTACTCTTATGATTCTTTGTATTTCTGCATTCTTTTATATTGGGGCTGTGACTGCTGGTATGGAGTGTTGGTGGTTGGAGCTGGCTTCAGGGCCTCATGGTGGCTGCTGCAGTGAGCTGATGGGTGCAGTTGTCACCCTTCTGGCTGTGAGACCCAGCAGAGACAGGGGTGGGCAAGGCTCTCAACAGGGTGTGCTCTCTGGTGCTAACAAGCTAGAGGGAGAATTTCAAAATGGCACCCCCCAGCCCCAGCATCTGCAAGGTAGCCTGAGATCACAAAAGTGATTCTCAGCAGTATCTCAGACGCCAGGGAGTGTCCCAACTGTTCCTGCCTCACCAGCAGATGTTTCAAGCTTAGTGCATGGAACCCCTTTACCTTCATTCCATGTGCTTTTCAACCAGGTGTTTTCATGTTGGTCTTTGGGTGGTATAAGTCTGTGCTCAAGCCCCTTAGAGCAGGTTTTCCATTTCCTGCAGTTCTGTAGTTTTCCTGGGCATATTCTGCATTGGTTTTCAAAGCCAGCTGTTGGGGGCTTCTCTCTCTTGTGCAGGATCTAGGGGTTGGGGTGCCTGATGTGGAGCTTGAATCGTCCCCTCCCAGGGGAAATAACCATACCTTTGTAGTCTTCCCTGTCTGTGGATTGCTGAAGCTGGGTTGTGTTTTTTTGCTTGGGGAGACCATCTCTGCCTCTCCTACCTGCCTCGAGGTTGTCCTTTTACCCTTTGTCATGGAGACTCTGTTCATCCAGTTTTTAGTTGCCTTTCAGGGAGAGTTATTCCACATGTATTTGTAGCTTTGTTGTGGCCATGGGAGGAAGTGAGTCAGGATTTTCCTATGTCATCATCTTGAATCATATCTCCTGAAATATTTCTGTATAGCATGCTTATATGCCAGCTTCTTGATCCTCCTTACCCTAGTTTTATAGTAATTAATGGACTTACTGCTTTCAAAGATGGGGAGGATATCAGTCACATTATAGAAGGGGTCCCCAACCCTCAGGCCCCATACCGGTACCAGTCCTTGGCCTGTTAGGAACTGGGCCCCACAGCAGGAGGTGAGCGGCAGGCAAGTGAGTGAGCGAAGCTTCATCTGTCACTCCCCATCACTCGCATTACTGCCTGAACCATACACCTCCCCCAGTCCATGGAAAAATCATCTTTCACGAAACCAGTCCCTGGTGCCAAAAAGGTTGCGGACCACTGCATTATAGGACAGAAGGAACAAAAAACAAAATAAAGCAAAATAAAAACCCCAAAACAACAACTCTAGGTATTTCGAGCAAAAGGTCCTTTATATAGGGAATTAACAGCTTACAAAATTATTCCAAGTGCTGGAACAGAAGTCAGGGACTATCTCTAGACCTTCGTTCAGGGTTGTGATATTGTTGCAATCTAGAAGCCAGAAAGCTGCTGCTGCCGCTGACACCACAGGTGGCTGTCTTATCTAGGAGGCTCATGCTCGACATTAGACTGCAGAGTCTCTGCCACCAGAAACAATCATAGCTGCCTGACCTTACATGCTGAAAGCAGACAGATGACCTTTGCTTCACTTTCTGCTTCCGTATCTTGCTAGAGAACATTTGCTTGGTAGAACTTTTTTTTTAATGTTCAGACCATGAGCTACAAAGAGACTGGGAAGTATAATTTTTAGCTGTTAACCTCTTTCAAATAGAAAGGAAGAGTGAAAGTTGGGAGAGTTGATCCTGGTAACTAAGACAAGGATATAGGTCTCTTCGATACCTCTGCCCCAGTACACATGTTCACTTTCTGTTATAATATAGTTATAATTTTGTATAGAAAAAATATATAGCATTTACATTATTATGGTCATGTAGACGCTATTCACAACTAATACATGTAGTATATTTTGATTATTTTCCCTTCCCCCTCCCCTGCATAGTTTTTTGCTATTTTATTTACTTGTTGCTTGGTTTTCTGTGTATTTATTATTGATTCAACCCCAAACTCTCTTATCATTTATTTGAATCTCTTCTCAAACTCCTATTTCTTGAACAAATTGCTCCTGGAGTTTTGTTAATGCTGTCAACTTTGAATGGTTTTTCTGTATGTCTGGTGTATAGCTATTATCCTTTGATTTTTCTCACCATGACCTTGGGTGTTCTTTTCACCTCTTTCATACTTTACTCCCACGTTTTGGTGGAGCACATTCTCTACTAGCTTCCTGAGAACGTAGATGTGGGTCCAGGTGATTTTTTTTTGAGTCCTATTTTTATTTCTGTGTATATAAAGAAAAACTTTGTAGAACATTGCTAATACATATTTTTCCTATGCTCCAAGAGCTGTAATATGATCTTGGCTTGTGAGAACTAAGACTGCAGACTGTACCATATGCTCTCAGCCTTTAAGTATGGCTTTGCATTCTGCCATTTATTTTGATCTTTGGCAAACAGTTTTATTTGTTTTATTTTTATTTTTTTTGTGTGGTACGCGGGCCTCCCAGTGCTGCGGCCTCTCCTGCCGCGGTGCACAGGCCCCAGACACGCAGGCCCAGCAGCCACGGCTCACGGGCCCAGCTGCTGCGCGGCACGTGGGACCCTCCCGGACCGGGGCACAAACCCGTGCCCCCTGCACCGGCAGGCGGACTCCCAACCACCGCGCCACCAGGGAAGCCCGGCAAACAGTTTTGACCAACTTGGTGACAAGAGATGTGCAAGTGATAGTGCTGGACTATAAAAAATGAAGAAATAGTATCACACTGGATATTAACATGCAGTTATATTGGTGACTGCTTGTGCCTTGATGGAAAGGTTGAGGAAACAGAGGATAAAGATCAACAGGTTTAGCATTTTCAAACATCTCTTGGTATTATGAAGGGCATTATATGCATCACTGTGGTTTGTAGCTAACAAAACAATGTAGATGTGCAGTAGTTTCAGGAAATTTGAAGAAAATGAAAGATCATTGCCAGAATGTATTGCTGGGACTGCATCGCCATGGGAATTATGTGATGTTAATACTGTATAACTCTGATTCAGTTACTCTTTTCCAGGGACACATTTTCTGTCCTAATTAGGGTACATATAATTATTTTGCTTTTCCTTTATTTTTATGGTTCTCCCCTTCTCTAACCCTTATTAGGCATATGTTGGAGCATCTTATTTTATCTTCCATGTTGCTTAACTACTTTTTCTTTTTCTTTTTTTTTTTTTTTTTTTTTGCGGTACGTGGGCCTCTCACTGTTGTGGCTTCTTCCATTGCGGAGCACAGGCTCCAGACGTGCAGGCTCAGCGGCCATGGCTCACGGGCCTAGCTGCTCCGCAGCATGTGGGATCCTCCTGGACCGGGGCACGAACCCGCGTCCCCTGCGTCGGCAGGCGGACTCTCAACCACTGCACCACCAGGGAATCCCCTACTTTTTCATATTTTTAAACTCTATTATTCTGTGCAGCATTCTGAGGAATTTCTTCCCTTCTGCCTCCAAATCATTAATTCTGTGCTCTACTGTTTTCTAGTTTTTACTTCATCTATAGAGTTTCAACCTCAATTAACATTTCTTATTTCTAAATGATTTCTACTTGGTTCATTTTTATATCGATCTATGCTTCTATAAAAACTGCCTGCTCTTATTTAATGGGTTGTGTTGATTTATCAATCTGGCAATTTAAAAATTATACCTATTTTGAAGATTGATTTCAGGTTGCCTAGTTTTCTCTAGTTGTTCAAGTATGAGTCTCCACCTCTCTCTTTTGTATGCCTGTACTACTTCTCCTTATGTTAAATTCTTTCATATATGTTATAGTTTTTTGTGGCTATGAGTTTATTTTCAAAAGAAATTATCTTATAAACGAATCTAGCTCATGACCTACTTCTCCCTCTCTTTTTTTTTCCTTCCCCCCCCCCTTTAAATTTCTGGCTGTACTATATGATCTCAGGTTGCTAACCAGTTTTACATTAATTGATTGGCTTACGTACAAGTTTGGATTCCTTGCCCCACCATGGCAAAGGCTTTTGGTTTTGATCTTAGGTGGTTAACTTTTCCACCTAATTTGGTGGGTGCCTTGTGTCTGGCTCAGATACTGAGCAGGTGGTTGGAAAAAGGGGAAAGTCTGCATAGTTGAACCCTAACCTTTAAGCCTATTTGGTCTCAATCTTCTCGTGTACTACTTGGCTTCAAGTCCTACTCTCTGTTATGGTTTGATTTTGACATGTGGATGTTTCTTGTTCTTCCTTTTGAGCTTATCTGTGTTTTTAAAAATATATTTAAAAATATTTTAGTCAGTATTTCAAAGTTTGCAATGGTAGTTCTCAGGAGACATTTCAGCAAATGCTTAATTATTTCAACTGGAATGGGATTTGAATTTTCAGTTCCTCAAAATGAAGAGATAAAAATGAAAATGAATGTGGGACCTGACCTATGACAAACTATCATTTCACCTTAGTGAAAGATTACAGACATACTTATTTCTTTCACTGATATGAAGAGTTATTTATTAAAATAATTTTTAAACATTGTGAAGAAGTATAAAATTTACCTAAATTTGTTGGTCCAAGCCAGTATAGACTTACCTATTAAATGGTGAAAGGTGTTGAAATTTTGAGACATGGTAGTATAGTCATTGTCACTATTTCTGCTTATGATTCTTCTAAATCACCATCTTTGTTAACTAAGAGGTAATTATTGTGCATATACAAAGAACTATGACTGTTCTACAAATGAAAAACATCTCTAGCAATGGAAATACATGTCTTTTAAGATTAAATTAGGGAATATTTCAGATTCATATAGTTATGGCTCCAACAAATGATAAGTTTGGTTACTTACATTGCAAGTCTAGCAGTAACTAACTAGGATGTTGCTTCAGGGTTCAGCAGATGGCCTCTAAGTGGCTTGGTGAAGAGAATGTTTGCTAAAGGTGACAGAGTATACCTATTCTGTTTCCCATATGCACTAGGTCATTGGTAACAAAAGGTCTTACTTCCAGGAAATTGTTAAATTTAAGGTCAGGGAGTAATTTCAAAGCATTTTAATAAATAAAGTACATATCCCTCAGCGGATAATATTCTCTTTTCGGTTCCTACATACTAAGATGAAATTTTTAGGCTTTTCTCTAAATGACATGCAGTATAGAATCCGTGTGAGGTGTGTGTGTATATATTCGAGGAAGATGTGCAATATTTGTTGCGTGATATGTTGTGCGTATATATGTATCAGACATGAGACTGATGAGATTTTGATAACTTTGTATTATAAAATGGAATACTCATTGCTAGTTCTGTGAAAGTAAATGATAGTGTATATACTCTTTTATTTTATAATATGTGTTTTAAACTATTTATTATGGAATAATTGCAAACATAGAAGAGTAGAGAAACAGAATAATGAACCCCTATGTACTCATAACCCAGCTTCAACAATTATCCTTCATAGTTCATGATAGTTAATCTTGATTCATTTACACGCCATATTCTGCCTGCCCTGTGAATCCTGCTCTCCTCCCTCCCCCAATCTCTACCCACAACTCCTACCCCAGGATAATATGTTTTATTAGTTATTATTAGTGTTACTTCCACCAGAAGCCTTATAATGTTTGACTGCTCTTTTATAATAGTTTTAATATTTATGACTAGATAAGTTTCAGTTTTTGGTTTCTCTTTATTTTCTACACAGTTTATAATAGGTTTTCTTATACAGTTAGTAGTGTAAAATGTCAGGTTATTCATACAGCCATTTTGCAATAATCATGAATATAGTATAAATCAACACATCATAGAGATGGAATTTCTTAAATAAAATTCTTATTTTTTAAAATGAAAGAGCATTGTCTTTTGGAAAATGTCTTAAAAATTTAACAGCACACATTGCTTAATTTAGTACTTTGGAACACTGTACAGTTGTATTACTATTAATTTTGTAAGTAATATTTTTAACTCAGTTGATTTGCCATCTTGAGATTTTTTAAAAAATAACTTTCCTGAAACAGATTTTTAGTGAACATATACTCCTAGATCTTAAGAAACTCTTTATGGTGTGGTGAACAAAAGAGCTAGTATAATACTTATAATTTATAGTTGACATTATCTTATAATTTTAAATGCAGAAAGAATAAAATTGTTTATTGAAGGAAATTTCTCTATCTGGTTGGCTTCTAATATTTTTCCTTTTCATATTATATTCTACATTAACTATGGATTACCTACTTTAGGATCATATTCTTTTTTTTTTTTTTTTTTTTTGCGGTACGCGGGCCTCTCACTGTTGTGGCCTCTCCCGTTGCGGAGCACAGGCTCCGGACGCGCAAGCTCAGCGGCCATGGCTCACGGGCCCAGCTACTCCGCGGCATGTGGGATCCTCCTGGACCGGGGCACGAACCTGTGTCCCCTGCATCGGCAGGCGGACTCTCAACCACTGAGCCACCAGGGAAGCCCATGGATCATGTTCTTATTACATACTTTTCACTAAGAAAAACATTTATTAAGAATGACTTAAGAAGTTACATGAGCTTTAGTAGGTTGTCAGATAAATGAAGCTGATGGCTGTGACTTTCTTTGTAACATTGTAAATCAACTATACTTCAATAAAAAAAGAAAAGAATTAACACTAAAAAAAAGTATTCAAAATGCAAAAGTATAACTTGTTATTAGAGTATGTTGATGTTATTTGTTAATGTCCCTGTTACAACTTATTATTTAACTATATAAACTATAGAGAATTATTAAACAGTTTTTTTTTTTTTTTTTTTTTTTGCGGTACATGGGCCTCTCACTGCTGTGATCTCTCCGCAGCATGTGGGATCTTCCCGGACCAGGGAACGAACCCATGTCCCCTGCATCGGCAGGCGAACTCTCAACCACTGCGCCACCAGGGAAGCCCTAAACAGTTTTTTGATAAAGTCTGTTAGTAAGCATTATGAAATATGATGAATTAATTAAGAACTTATATGAACTTATATGATTATTTTAGAAAGATGTTTTCTGACAACTGTTCTTTTATTTGATTTCAAGTGGCTGCTCATACCAGTTGTCATTACAGATCGATTTAAGTTACTCTTAATACTTTTTTACCGTTGATTTGTCAAGAACTTCAGTTGGTTGTGTGGAAATGTAAGCCTTTGTGTGAAGGAGTGTGTCCTTGCATCAGAACTTGGCAATCACATGAATCTTAAGAAAACAGGCTGTTTGTTCCCTAGAGAAACTATTCTATAAGATGACTTTGTTTTTATATTCTGTTCTGTGCTAGATTAAGTGATTTAGTTTAGTTTGGCCTAGGGTAAAACGTTTCAGGATATTTTAGAAAATCCTGTATCCCATTAACCCTCTGAAAATAACGCTAGTTTTAAAGTTTTGCTTTCTAAAATTTTACCAGTAGGCCATGCAATACCAGATTCATTCTCAAAGTGTCATTTGTAACTGGCACTGAAAGCTATTGCAGTGTTCCATCTGGTATATGCAGTGTTCCAGGTTTTGAAAATCTGAAAGCCATATACCTTAAACACTAAATATTTATTTCCTCTTAATTTGATGCCCTTTCATGATTTTAAATGACGGGAAGTAGTTCGTCTTTTTTGATAGTAATTTCTATTATAAACTTTTAAACGTTAGAATCCCGAACACTAAGACTATTATAGTAGTCCCTAATTGAACAAAGCAGTGTGATTGTTTTAAGAAATATATGCTTAATTCTTGGGAAACTCATTCATTTTAAACTTTTCTGTTCTAAAATATTTCTGCCATATATTAGTTAAATTAGAACTTTTCACTCTACATAAACCAAGCAAGCAAGCAAACAGCCATAGCAAAGTATAATTATAAAAGTTAATTAGGCAATAATTATTTTTTCAAAGTTTCAAGGGCGTCATAAAGATTACTTTCTTTCTATTCATTTTGAATTTCTTAGATGTAATATGGCTTCCTTCAAAGTTTCTTGTTAAATTCCAAGGTTATTAATAAATATTTGATCATTAAGTTAAAAATAATACATGTACTTGGTAAGAAAAATCAAATTATACAGAGAGATAGATATAAAATAAAACAGAAATACTTCTTTCCCTCAGTCTCTCAGTTTCCCTACCTCAACTCTTTTAGTCCCTTTCTTCAGAGTAACCACTGGTAATAGTTTCCTATGTATATCCTATTCAAGCATGTATAGTTACATATGTAAGTGTAATTTTACATTTTTTTCTGTCTTTAATTTATCCATGTTCTGTACCTGTATTGTTCTAGCTAAAGATTTATTTTGGGTAGGAAATTTATTTGTCTTACCTATTTATTTTATATTTAACTCCTAGAACAGTTGACTGACACATAATATATAGGTGCTTAGCAAATACTTGTTGAGAGAATCTTCCACATCTGTTTATCCACCTGTGTGCCCGTCAAATACATACTGAGTACTTACTGTATGCCAAACACCCTTCTAAGGACACAGGTGAAAGAGAAAAGCAAGGGCTGTGTCTGAATGTAATTTCCTTATACATACTTGGCTGATACATATCAAAAACAATGAAATAAAACCTAAACGAATGGGTTTCATGAAGGTAGTAGCACAGGTAATGTGATGAGAGTGAGAGAAGAGTTTCTACTTTAGATAGGATGGCCAGGCAATACCTTTTTGAAGAGGTGAATTTTGAGCAAGGCCTAAATGATAAGAAAAAATGGTTTAGAAATCTAGAGAAGAGAATACTAGGCAGAGGGAATAGTAATTATAAAGGTTCTGAGGCAAGAATAAGCTTGGTGAGTTCAAGAACAGAAGGAAGTTCAGTATGACTAAAGCATGAGTATTTTCTCATACAAATAAATACTGCTTCAGTGTGTATCTTTGTACATGCTAATATGTTCTACATATTTTAAAAAGACTTTTAGTAGTGGAGGGGTCAAATAGTATATGTATTTAAAATTTTGATAGCTATTGCATGGGGCTACTATCCTTTCTCCCTAAACCTTTTCTTGCTTTTCCAGGCTGTGGGGAACTTGGGTTGTCTGGAGCTTGGTAGGGAGTGGGCTGTGATGTGAAAGTAATTCTTTTTGTGAGAGAATGTGCCAGGAACTGTGGCTATTTGAGAGACTTTTGTCTCATAAGATGAAAATCCAGCAGTAGAAAATATGCATATGTTGTATATGTTGAGTTATATGTTAAAATATCTGGCTCTCAGAAATACAGTGCTCTCCTTTGGCCATTTAGTGAAACCATTCCAGTGCAGAAATTATCAACATTTCTCAATCTAGAAAATCCAAAATTTGGCATGGCTATAGTTAGATATAATTGGAGTTACATATAGTTGGATATGAGGCAGTATTATAAATGATTCCTAGTTTGACACTTTGGATTCACATTACACAAATTTGAGATTAACTAAGGAGGCATTATGAAAAAAAAACGCTATTAAACAAAGTCAGCCGATCACCTTGCCCATGTGTGGCTTTTGTGGAGGAAGGTAGAAGGGTATCTCCTATTTAAAATAAGTTTTAAAAACTCCTGGATGTTGTTACATTGGGGAATGAAATTCCTTCTTTAAGTGCCTTTCTATCAAAGAAGGATTGTTTAATTTTGAAGGATAAATGTCAGAATTACTTATAATTTTTTAGGCAGATTAGAAATTTTAGACTAGTCAAAGAACAAATTTTGTTTCATCAAGTATTTTACTGCTGAGTAAACAAGGAGAGTCAAGTCCCGTTTGAGAGCATAGAGATGTTTGTTTAATTTTTTTCAATCTCCGTTTTTCGATAGGGTGAAAGTAGGAAATTTACGTAGATATATTCAGATTCCAGTATATTTAGAGAGAGAAGGGGGTATGTGGTTTCCCTGGCTGTTAATTTCTCCTTTTTTCACTTCTTCTGAGAACTAAAAACAACTTGGAGGAGTGAGGTCAGGAATCTGTGATGGAGAAGATTTTAGTTTAACAGATGCTGATATGGTATGTTCTGTCTGTTATAGTAAAGATTTTATTTTTCTTTTTAACATGGGTAATTTTTTCTAACACAAAAACAAAGTTTAGTTAGATTTTATTTTGCTGCTTGAACCTGGTGACATTAATAATGATAAAGCAATTAACATTTTGTCTGTGATATAATGATTTAGCACTTTAAGAAGCCTATTTTATCTGATGTCTACTATAAAAATCATCCCACTGGTTTTAATGTGAATATATAATTTTTGATTGAAAAGTTCTTGATATCAAATATTTAAGGTGAGTGTAAAGAAAGGAATCAGTATTTTAATAGTCTTAATCCTTTGTCCTATAATGAGTAGATGTGTAAAATATGTTAATGTTTACAAAAATCTTCTAGTCCTATTACAATATATAGATATGTAAGTTGTAATTAATTGAATCATTAGAACATCTAATTTTTGCTTGACAATATGCAAATGTGCCATTAAATCTGTTTTTTAAGATTTTTCCAGTTTAATGTCTGAATCCAAATTCATAAAGAGTTGGAAAAATGAGATGTCTGAGCTATAGGATTCACAGGGATTTCATATGAAGCCTATTTAATCAGGATAACACTGTTATTAATATTCATAATGTCAGCTGGAACACAAATGACAGACTTCAGGGCCTAAAATTTTACTTGGTGAATTTATTAAAAGTAGCTTAAAAAATTAATGGAATTTAAGTAAAGTTGGTGAATATGAAAATCTTGTGTTAGCAGAAAAAAATCTCTATTAGAACTTTCTTTAAGACCATTTTGCATTGATGTCTTTTGACAGATTTCATTGGCACTTAAAGAAGAAAGATGCATGAATGGTCATTTAAGAGGATTTAAACACATTGGCACATTAATTTTTACATGAATAATAAGTACTTTCCAAAAGCAATTAACTTACAGTGTACAAGATATGAATTGAAAAATAAGACTATGACATCAAGGGCAAAGCAAATGTGCTGTACATTTTAAACTTAGTGGCAAGACTGTTTCATATTTTGGTTTATTTTATTTTTATAGCTTGCATAGGCCGTGACTTAGAATATGGTTATTTTAATGCATTTAAAAGCATAATAGAAAGGAGTAATGTTCCCACCCCCACCAAAAAATATTGGTATGTTAAACATTATCCTCTGCAAGTATCTTTTGTATTTATTGGAGAATTAAACATTTGTTGTGCTATTGGTAGTATTTGAGAATACACGTTCAATTTTGCAGAAAGTTAAAGGGATGATTCTGAATAGGTTTAGTGCTCCAAATACATATGTGTTAATACAGACTTACTGATTATAGCATAACTCAAAAGTATAATAAATACGTTTCTGAAAGTTTGTATAAGTTTAGTTAATAAGCATCGAGTAGTGTTCAAGTAAATTTGTTTTGAATGTTAGTCTAAGAAAGTAAAAATTGGGGAATGGCTTAAGTAAAACTGGGATGTGTTTTATTTTGTGTACTACCTGCTCTTTACGTTTTAAAACGTGCTTGTAATGATATTATACCTGTTCTCTAGTTTTTATTTTTGTTATTGGAGTTCCTTAAAAACAATTAGTTTTAGACCATTTTGTGTAATTACAATAATACCGAGTATTTTGTTTTACATCGTCAGAGATTATTTTTCTTACAAATTTTAGTACTTACAAAAGCATAGCTTAGTTATTATCTCTAACATGCCAGTTAGGGTTTACCAGTGAAAGAATATAGGTATTGGTCTTGCAGTATAAGAGGGTACTAGAAGTTTTACTTGCAGTCAGTGCTATATATGAATGATTTAGTTTCATTAGATTTATAAGAATTGCGTGGTATGTTTTGGGACTCATATTCAGAACTTGAATGGAAAAAGCGTTAATTACTAGGGTGTGTAGAAATTATCACAGTAAGCCATAAATTAAAATTTTTTGTATAAGGAATGAAATCAAATTGATAAATTGATTTATTGGTTTTTTTGTTTGTTTTTTTAGTGTCTTTTTAAAAGTTAGGTTTTGGGTTGGGGGGACATGTTTTGTTTTTGGCCCTGAAATATTCACTTATATGCCCAGGAGAGGGCAGCATTTTACTATATCAGTCTCATAAAAGAATTAGCCCTGCTTAGACTGTCAATGTTTCTTGTAATTACTCCCAGTATATTTGTTGCTTGCTTATGAATTAACTTGCATTTATGGAACTAAATCATTCCAATCATTTAATTACACCTGAGGAGATGAACTATAATTGCTTGCTTCCAGCTAGGATCTGATATGGCTTGAGCAGTATTAATTTGGTGTTTACTTTTCTGAGTGCTAAAAGCATTAAAATGATTGTGCAATGGGATTACATTTTACTAATTGCTGGCATTCATTAGCTGGGTAAATGATGAGGAAGAGTGACTGTATATTGAAGAGGGATAAAATTATGGTTTTAAATAGTATATTACTAAGCACATTAAGACCTGTAAGACATGTTTTAAAATACTCCAGAGGTTATTAAAGGCTGTATTTTCTACATGTCTTGCTATATGAATCTCTTATTAAAAGACCGCAATTATTATTAACCTTTTTGGGCAATATGGAGGGAAGTGGCTTCATTGACTGGAACATATTTCTTTGATATTAATAACTTCCTATATTTTCAACTAATCCAAAAGTAAATGAGGAACTTAGAAAAAGATTGCCAACTCCAGATCAACATATTTAGAGAAAATTGGAAAGGAGAAGCTTACTACAGCTTTATTTGAGGACTTTTTAAAGAACGCAGAGTTCTAGCTGTGAGGTAAATCTAATTTTATTCTCCTTAAAAGCATGCAAAAAAGAAACCCAAAACAAACTTGCATAGCTTTTATCATATTTATTATGAGAACAAATGCAAGAGAGAAAAACCAGTAATTCCACAAGTTAATGATAATCTTTTAAAAAATTAGAATAGCATTTAAAATTACTTTTACAAGTATGAAATATTTTATATGAAAATATACATTCAAATCAATAAATTTGAAATTTGACAAGTAGAGTAAATTTTTAATTTTTTTTTAATTGTTGAAATTGTAGTTGGAAAGACTTAAGTTAAATAAATTAAATGGTTCCCTAACCAAAGGAGCAAGAATGTCTAGAAGCTTAACCTGAACTGTATTTACTAAAATATAGGTGTGAATGAAAGAACTTTTTTCTGAGAAAAAAGATTTAATTTCACGTGTTGAAATACACAGTTAATTGTCCTATTATAAATGTTTTAGAAAACCATTTATCCTGTAAATTCTCTGTTAAACAAAGGTAAGGTTTAGGTGTGTTCTGATATATTGTTTTAAGTTTATTTATCTAGAGTTGGCTTTATTTTAGCTTCAAATCTTGGCGCGGAAACCAGAGACATTGCCAGAGCAAACAGGAACGGGAGTACAAATGGACAACTGGTCAAAAGGTAAGGACTTTTAAGGTATTAATAATACCAAACCCCAGGTGTTGTGCTAGTTTAAGACACTGAATGAAGTGTGTTTGTTCTAACCAATATATTAGAGGCAGACAAGCACAAGTGCACACGCATGCACACACACACGCAAGGAGGGAGGCATACACAAAGAGACCCACATTCTGCAAAAGGGACACAAAGACACATGGAGAAAGAGACATGCACACACAGGGAAGGGGGCACACACAGAGCAAGAGATATTGAGAGAAAAAAGGAAAGCAGACACACAGGAAGAGAGAAACACACACAAAGTGATGGAGGAGATTGAGAGAACGAATGGTAGAGAAATGAATACAGAGAGGTATACTCAGAGAAAGAAACACAAACAGAGAAAGGAGACACAGACACAAGAGGGAGATACTAAACTCAATGAGAAAGACACAGACACATATACAGAGGGGCACACACACAGAGAAAGACACACATGCATAGATACACACAGAAAGAGACACACATACTGAGACTCACAGAGAAGGAGAGATACCAGAGTGAGAGAAACATGGTGAGAAGGAGACAGAGACATACAGTGAGTGAGAGAGAGAGAGAGAGAGAGAGGGAGGGAGAGGGAGATGGGGAAGAGACACTGAGAGAGAGGGGCACAGGTGTACATGCAGACACACTCAGAAAGAGACACACAGAGACGAGACACAAAGTTAAAGAGACATGGAAGATACACACATATACAGAGAGAGACAAACATATATGGAGAGGGAGACACATATACACAGAGAAACAGACCAAGACACATACAGGCACATAGACACATGTAGAGACACATGCACACCAAAAGACACACCCGGAGACACCCACAAAGAAACGGAGTCAGAGGGGAACTCTCCCTGGAGAGTCAGGGCCACAGAGACTTACAGAGATGTGCAGAGGGAGGCAGGAAAAGGTACTTCAAAACAGAGACAGAGGGGCTTCCCTGGTGGCGCAGTGGTTGATCGCCTGCCGATGCAGGGGACACGGGTTCGTGCCCCGGTCTGGGAAGATCCCACATGCCGCGGAGCGGCTGGGCCCGTGAGCCATGGCCGCTGAGCCTGCGTGTCCGGAGCCTGTGCTCCGCAATGGGAGAGACCACAACAGTGAGAGGCCCACATACCGCAAAAAAAAAAAAACAAAAAACAAAGACAGAGACATGAAAACAGAGTCAGAGACAAGGAGAGAAACAGAAAAGGATGCACACAGATATGCACAGGCAGAGGGAGAGAACAGTCAGACAGAAATACAGTTTGAAAGACAGGCAGACTGAGAGATGGCCTAAAAAAGGGAGAAATGGTGGATGGGTGGATGGAGGGATGTATGTATGTATGGGTATGTAGGTAGGTAAAAGGAGCACACTATCTATGTATAGAGCAAGGTAGAGAGAGGGCCATAAAGACAGAGGTTTAAAAAATGTTAGGTTTTTAATTGAAGTCTTTTACACTAAATCTGGATACAGTTGCAAATCTGAAATACTTGGAAAACAAATCATTCTGAATATAGTATTACATATAATTGAAGACTTCGGCCTTTATGTTCATCATTTTTATTTCCTCTAAATTAAAAAAATAGAATTATTACCAAAACATTGCACACATCTCTTCTTTTGATTCCCCCTCCTTCAACAGGGCTCTTTCTTTACCATTTATCAACCACACTGTTACCTTTTTCAGAAGGTTAAAGGCCATTTTGGGGAACTGTTCTATCATCATTAAACTAAATCAGTTAATAGCTACACATTCTTTTGAGGAATAGAAAGATGCTATACTGAGTATACCTTTTTCGATTTCTGCATTTGTTTTTGATTTCTACGCTGTTATAAATTTTCTTGTTAATGCAGACCATTAGCAGCATTTCTCCTCTTATTTGTGATTCTAGGCTACTTGTTATGAGTTTAGAATCCAGGTAACTGATTGCATTGTGTATAAAGGAATAGCAAGTAATACCTGAGTAACGTAGTTAAAGGTTTTTAATGCAAAGTTAATAGCTTTAGTGAATGGATTTTGTGGCACTTAATTTTAGTCTACTCTCTTTATATTCAAGTTTGTGATAAGGATGTATTGGTGTGAAGCGGAAAACTGATTTGTTGTAGTTGTTTTTACTCATTTATGCAAATAAGCAAGCAAACACTCTTCTTTTGAAGAACTCAGAGCAGTTCTTACTCAATATATGTACAAAATAAGAAAAGAGGAAGTAAATAATGATGCCCCTGTTGCTTATGTTCCCTATTCAGAGGCCACATTGCTATGAAATCCATGTCGTTCACATTATAGACAAAAGGATCTTTAAGGAGCCAAAGGAATTATTTTTAATATATCTAGAGAATAGGGGCTATAGAGGAAATACTTCTCATAAATGTAAAATAACCAGGAAATATGTTAAGGAACGGAGCTGCTGAAGCTATAGGACACTTTTGGAAAGGAAGGTTTTAGGGCTAAAGACATATGCATAAATAGTTTGCAGGAGGCACAGACGTGACTGAAACATCATTAAGAAAATTTGCATTTTTACAGACTTTTTTTGGACATTGGAAATAGGAGTAAGACATTCCTTTATATAAAGGGCCTATTAATGAAACATTATTAACAAATAAAGTTAAACAGGTAAATGTAGTATCTTTTAGTTTTGTGATAACTGATATGTTTAAACAGTAAAATCTCACATGGTTATTTCTTTGATATCAGGGTTCGTGGGATTTTTTCATAAAGCACAGATTACTTCAAAGCTCTATCTTACAAATATTCATAGGCTGTTCTTGTAAATAGTTATTTTTATTTAAAGTTATCTTATTTTTTTAAGGAAATGGACCTAATTAAAAACTTCTATTACACTTTGCATCATCTTAGAAGTTTCATTATAAGGAGTGCTGAAGTGGTTATTCTTTTCCTAGCTTTATTTTAGAAACATTGCTGAAATATTTGATGTCAAAGAGTATGAGATAAATAATGTTAGCAGGTAAAACAATTACATTTTTCTCAGTTTTTGTCATTATTCTCAGTTTAGAAAATGTAAAGCTGAGGTTGGTAGGTAGGATGAGTGAAGACATCTACAAACTGTCTAGGTTTCTTTATTTAATTAAAAAAAATCCTGAATGAACGAAATTTTAGGTTGATGGAAGCAATAGGTGAGTGAATGAACATGTGTTGTCAAGCAAGCATTGGTAAGCATTGGTAACATCTTCTGGCTTCTTAAGAAGTAAATGATGTTTTGTCCTTTCATAAAAGCTTTCTGTTTTTCAGCATTCTTTTTTTTCCCCTGCTTTTTAAGAAAAAAAAAATGAAATGGCACAAAGGACATATGCAAAGTTAACCCTCAGAAAGAGTCAGTTATTATATGATTGTTTAGCCTTTTTTAGCATTTACTTATTTACTTAACTATGTAAGAAAAAACTCATGGGGGTCAGAAATCTCTTACAAATAATTATTTGGAATAGTATGATAAATTTCTGGAGAGCTCTTAAATTTTGGTGATTTTTATTAAATTAGCAGAAACATGGTTTAATTGTTTTATAGTACACAACAGGCCATTGGAAATAGTTTAAGTATTATTTATGAATAAACATGTCTGCCATAAGTATACATACCTACAATAATATAGGTAAAAATGAGGTCTGGATGCAAGTTAAATTTAGAATATTGTGAACTTATTTAAATTTAGAACCTTTAGGGGTCAGTGTTCCCTAAGAAAGGTTAAAGAAGGTTACTGTGCCTACCCAAATTAAACATTGTTTGCTATGTTTTAAATATTGCTTAACAATTGAGGGTAAGAAATGGTAGGAATCATACAGCTTGAAGAAGCTTTAGACAAAAACCTTTCAATTTTATGAGTTTATTTAATATTATTGTTAGGTTTATTATTTTAGGAAATTATATTTAATGTGTTTTATACACAGTAGTTATTTTCACTTATGTATTATCTCAATTTAGATATGAATCATATGTTTTTAAACTATTAAGCTTAAAAAGTGAGCATGATTCTAAATCATCATACTCATTTGAAACTTGAGAGATGAAAAACCTTCTAGAACTGCTTATGTCAATAGATTTCTTACATGTTGCAGTTTATTGGAGGCTAGCAAATATTTTTAAAAATCTTATCTTGCTGATTTAAGTAAAAAGCAACTGTCTTCTTTATTTCTAAAGAGGATATGATTTTGTTTCCATGATTTTTATGGCTTTTCTATCAAACAAAATAAACAACTAGAACTAAAACGTAGCAAAAGGTAACTTACAAGTGATTTGGTAGTTTCTTCTTGAGTCAGAATACTATTTATTTTTGCTTGGCATTTGGAACCTATGTGCCATCATCAACCTCTTTTATTATTGGTCCATTTATCTTTCTCTCTTTTCACAAAGTATGTGTTCTTTTTACTTTTTGCCCATATATTGTTCTGTAATTGAAGTACATCTAAAACTATTGCATGATTTGCAAGCATTTTATAAGAGTAGACATATATAGAAACACCATGGGAAAATGACTAGGATGCTTTTAAATGTCTTTGATCATTATGACAAAAATAATGGAATCTTATATCATCTTCATAAGCTATTTTATTTTAAAGCAGACAGAAAGGAAATGGCAACTTGCATAGAATGGACATCCATTTCTATCAGCAAGATAGCTGGTGGAAAAAAAATGATTCCCTAGACATTATGATTAGGCCCTCCTTGAAATTCAAGGTTTTGAAAATATCTACATAATTAGTCGTTCTGTATTGAATTATAGGATTTGAATTGTATTCAATAATTGACTTTCTAGTAAGTAATGGTATATTTTCCCTGAATGAGTAACACGATTTGTTTTTGTTTGTTAATTTTATTTTTATTTGTTTAAATTTAAAGGAAAATTGCACTGGAGAACTAATGCATTTAATAATTTCAGTGAAATGTTATAGTAGAAAGAATATAGTTTTTGGAACTAGATAGACCTGGGTTTTAATTTTTCAATCTTCTATTTACTACCTACCTGGACTTGGGCAGAAGTTTTGTAATTATTTTAAGCCATGGTTTTCTTGTGTGTGGAATAGGGAGATGCTTCCTTTAGGAACATTTTGAAGATTAGAGACTGTGTATGTAAAAGCCCTACTACAATATCTGAAACAGGAAACGAGTTTATTTAATATGGGTTTCACATACCAGAGTAATTATTTTCAATAGTGTGGTGGTGATAATGGTTTTTATAGACGTTTATAAAAAAAATAGATTGTTGAAGTATTTTACACAGCCTAGATAAGTGGTGGTTGTTGTCATTGTTCTTCCATCCAGCTGTGAAAGGTAGGTCTACAAAAAAGTTTCAAAATTATTAAGAAACATAAATACTAGTATTTGAAACGGTTATTATTAGTTTTATAGGAAGCTTATTCTCTTCAGATATAATGTTCTCAATATCAGAAACTTGACTTCTTTTAAGTAGTATAGTTTGTATTTACTATATTTATATTTTGTAGAATAGAATGTAAAATCAATTAATATTCATTTAGCATAAAATCTAATTTTGTCTGTATTGAAATCCCAATTGCAATAAAAATCTTCAGACTAGTGATATCACACAATGTGCCTTTTCCTTTTGGCAAGTGTGAATTTAAGAATACATTTTTAATTTTCATTTTGCCATAGAAGGGTTAAAAAAAGAGCATATCGAGGTCTGCTTAAATTTACTATTTATCTACATAGGACCTAACTTAATAGAGTACTGGTAGTTTCTTACACATGACCATCCAGAATATTTGAGAGAGTAGTTTTAGGACTACTGGAAGTGAGCCAACAAGGATTGATTCATTTCCAGAGGAAATGCTAAGGCTATCCTTAAAAGCATGATGGAGGTTATACTGTTTTAGAAAAAATTAATTTCTCCTTTTTAAAATAAGTTTACAAAATAAATGATATTCTGGGTGTCTGTTTTTTAAGCTTGATGTGAATGATTCTGTCCTGACTCTTGGCCTCATTAAGAAAATGTAATGGAAAACAAAAACATTTTTATAAGGGCAACTTAGTTTTCTAGCTGGTTATGAAGTTTGTTAAAAACTGTGTTTTGAGACTCATCATTTCTGATATGAGTAATTCACATTTATGAATTTATGCCATAAATATTTTTTTACTTTTATTTTTTGACAGTTTTTTAAAAAGACTTTATTTTGTAGAGCAGTTTTAGGTTCACGGCAAAATTGACATGAAGTACAGAGTTCCCATTATACCCCTACTTCCTAACCCCACACAAGCACAGCTTCCCCCACTGTCAGCATCCCTCACTGGAGTGGTACCTTTGCTACAGTCAATGAACCTGCCCATAAATTCTTAATAAGGGAAAAGTTTGGGAGGTAATAGGAGTCTTTATTTCTTTTTTTGTTTGTTTTTACTAAATTTAGAGTGTTTTAGGTAGGTCAGTTCAGGCTACACTCTTCACATGGAATTCTTACTACACCTTTGGTCCTTCATTTTATAAAAATGACAATTACTAAGAAGAATAAACATGAAAAATGGTAAATTTCTTTTTATAATAGGACTACTTCTCCATTTCTATGCTATGATCCTCTCTTTGTACAATTTGTAACTACTTCTTTGGTTTAAGGAAACTCAATTCTACTTTTAATAAGCTCTTTTAAATTTGTTTGTGGCCATGAAAATATAAATATATTTTTTGAAATAGAAAAGTTACTTGAATTTTTCAAAACTTTCTTGCTTTATTTTAAGTTCTCCATTCTTAAGTTTCTGAGCTCTTTGATAAAAGTCCTTATCCATTTCTGGTTATGGCCCTTTCATGCCAGAGCACTTCCTGGAACACATAGTTACGACACAAATCTCAATATAATATTATTGAATCTTAAATTTTCTAGAAATTCGAATTTCATTGTATCATATTTAAGATGATTATTATGGTCTCCATAGTGGCTGCATCTGTCACCTTTAGTGTGATTACTGTAAAGTCCTGAGTGTGCATTGGCATTTTGTTGATTTTGTAGATCTGAATCAATATACAGTGGTGTATAGACTGAATTTATGACCATTTACACAGTTGATTCAGGCTGACTGGCTGTTTGTAAAATAGGACTGATGTGACTACATTTACTCACTATTTTTGGTTATAAATAAATCTGGTAGTTAAAAATTTGGGGTTTAGTACATGTATGTAAGTGTGTTTTAATCAAAACAACCTATCATGTAAGACATTATTATCTTTCGGGAAGAAGTTTCAGATACAAATTTTCTTTGTGTTTTGCCTTTTCTGTTTTTTCTTGGGGAATGAAAAACAAATTTAGAACAAATCAGGCTATAAAATTTTGAAATTGGTTACATAGATTATTTCATAGTCTGAATGAATGATTGAATTAAAAATATTCTAATCTGTAGCTTTTGGGTAAAAGTGATAATTTTTGTCAAATGGAATAATTGTGCTGACAAGATGTAAAAGTAATTATTTTAGAAAATTCTATTTGGACTTTATTTTTTGAGTGATTTTTGTCTTCACATATTGAAACATTTTGATACTTTAAAATCAGGGTGCTAGTGGATGAAAAGTTAAAAGTGATCAGTTCACAATGATAAAATTATACTTGTATAGTTACTGAATATGTTAGTTTTTGCTAATTAAATATTTTTTAAATTAAAAATCATATCCTTTTTAATAGTTTCACTGGCTGTACTTAAGGTAATTTGATGTACTCTAAAACATAGTAACATTCTTTGATTTTGAGCATTTTAATATAGAAATATAAACAAAGTTAAGCACAAAATACCTTATTTCCTTCCTTAATTAATATCCTGTTTTTTAAAGTTTTACCCCTTCTGTTCAGAATTTTCAGGTTAATGTTGATCCCTAACAGATTAGGATGGGTAAGGTTTATTTAGCCTTAGTTTTCTTGAACCAGCAACACACATTGGAGGAAATATGATAGGAAAAGCAGGACAAATGCATCATCCTGAAGGATTCAGGCTTGTATATAAATTCTAACATTTGGACTATGGAATGTATAATATTCTGTATCCTTTCCACAGATTAAAATAAGTGCAGAGGATTTACAATTTGAAAAAATTCCCATTTTAAGTAGATTAGATGATTTCTGAATCTTCATCAAGAAACCAAATGTTGCAGAATTTGTGGAGTCACTAAAACCTTTTATTCAGTTGCTTTTAAGAGTTCAAAGTTAAAAAAATAATGATTGCAGTTCAGCAAATCTGATTTTTTCCTTTCAGAAACCTTCATTGCCTATATTTTATAATCAACTCGTATATTTTAACACCAGGATAGTGCTGCATTAGTCCAGGTAAGAAGAGCAAAGACAAAACAAAAATTTTCATTAAAAAGGAAGTCCTTGATCTCCTGAGAATGCAGTAGAGACTAGCATCAGAGGCTTCCTCTGCGCATTTTTAATAGGCCATTGGTCTCTAATAGGTTCTATATTGGTCTTTCATTACCTTTTTCTTTTTTAAAAATCTCTGCCTCTTCCCAGAGTCACTTGAAATGAAAACATTATAATTTTTTCTTTTTTTTTACTTAGGCTTTTTTGTCTCAGGTTTTCAATGCTGTTTTTAAAAGTTAAAAAATGCTACCAGCAAGGAGCTGATGATGCTGTGGTGCAACTAACAAGGCACTAGTATAGTAGTCACAGCTGATTAATAAAATGAGAGTCCCTTCCTTTTCCTTTTGTTCCCTCCCCCCAAAACAAATGGTGAATTTGAATAAAACATACAGCATTTGCATAGAAAGTTATGTAATGATGCCATATAGAGTATAATGATTTCCTAAAACCTTGTATTTAAAGTAACCTGAATTACAATGAGAGATAAACAGAATATTTACCTATCCCTTATGAGCTGCTGCTGATATGTAAATTTATTCTTCTACTTTGCACAAATATACTTTTGAGCTACTGCTTAAACACTTTGAGGTCCTTAGTCAAACAGTTTTAATGATGCCTCCAATATTATGAAAGTGTGACATTTGATGAATGTCTCATATAGTTTTGATATCTAGGCACATGTCAACAAAAAAAATTGAACATTGGTTTGTCATGCAACACCTAGATAATTTATAATTTTACTGTTTATATCCATCTTGACATTTTTTATCTGCCAAAGGCAGGTTTCATTTGGAATCTTAATCTGAGATTTATTTGGTGGATCTGGAAATCATAGCTAGGGTTCCCACAGGAAATGGTCCATCTACCAACAGATTAAATGGCAGTCCTGCAGTTGTTAAGGGAGCTCTGCATTTAACACACATGCATACTCATTCAGTCAGCACTGGGGAGAAAAATTAAAGTAGTAACCCAGGTTTAGGAACAATGTAGCTAAAAAGTCCCATATTTGCTGAATGACAAAGGGTTATATAGCAGCATTTCATTTTATTATTCGTGCTTGAATTTCTTGTTTGCTCTGTTGAGTCTGCTGACGAATACTAATAAATGCCTGCAACAATCCAGACGAGAGATGCCTGGCAACAAAGCTATGCGGTGGACCTCCCTGATCTTCTCCAGTTCACAACCTGACCTTTTGAAAAATTGGCTGGGCTAAGCTGCAGAATTTGGGTGTAATGGTTATTGTTAACTCCAGCTTTAGGATTTATTAATTTGTGTGATCAAGACTTACCTATACTTCAAAGTTTCAAAAGACCAAATACAATCATCTATCCATTAGAACTAACATTGTGTTTCCGTGATTTCTACTTGGTATCTGACTGGTGATTCTTCTGTTTTGTTTTCCAAATCTAAAAATGTTCTTAAGTAAAATGGAAGGCACATGTAAAGAAATAGGTTTTTTTTCTCTCTTTACAATTGTTATTGGAAAAGTTACCTTCCATAAATGGTTTATGGAATTGTTGAATTCATAGATAATTAGTATGTGTTCATACTTAGTAAACAAAAAATATATAATTATGAAACCTGTTTTACTTGAAGTGGTAGAAATTTAAGACTTACCTAGTTGATTCATATTTTTAATTACTTTATATAAATTATTCTTATAACGGGAAAATTGAAAAGGTTAGAAATATATAGTAAGTAGCCAAATAGTTCATATCACTGGGGAAAAAAGAAAATAAAGAGTACTGTTGTGCTAGTTAACCTAATTTTCGGATAGTTTTCACAATCATTTTAGCTTAAATGATATTTGCAGCGGTTTAAATAGGGTGATATATTTTTTACAAAGCTTTAATTTATGCAGTATGTTCTTAAGTTAGTCATTGTAAGGTTTAGGCAATTACACTATTATACTGTGTTCATGGCCTTCACTTGATGAAAGACGTTAAAATTTAGAAGCTGAAACATTACAGTAGAACAGTTCTTGCACAGAAGTGTGTTGAATGAATATTGATGTGTTCATGACTATTTCAGACTTGAAACAAACAAAAACTTATAAAAATTTGGTGTAGTACTACCACTTTAGTTTTTTTAAATAATAAAACAAATAACAAAATTCCAGTCAAGTGATTTCTATGACTAGTCAGTGGATAATTTGTAACATGGTACACTAAGCCTTTGAATTGTCTTAATCACAGATGAAATAACCTCACCAGTTCTTTTTGACATGTTTATTTAGAGATACAACCATGTATGGGAATGTAAAGGATATAGTTTATTTTGAATTCATGTCCAAATGAATAAATTATTGACATTCACAGGTTTCATGATTTTCCAGGTTAACAAACCTTTATCAGGCCTTATTTCAAAATCTTATAGCTATATCCAGGCTCTCCCCCATCACATGTTTTTGACTTCCCCTCAATATATATAATACACCTTATCAGAATCACATAAAACTCTGTATCTGTGCTTTTCAATGTAACAGCCAACGGCCACATGTAGTTTTGGATGCTTGAAATGTGAGCAATGAAGATACAGAACAATGAAAATGAAAGTTATAGTACTTTTTTGCTTCTTCTTCTTATGGCTGGTCAAGCCGAAAAATAAATTGAAAACCCCCTGAGAGAGTATACAGTATCCAGATAACAAGTTTGCATATTTTAAGCCAAGGATCCAAAAGTTACCTAATTTATTGTGAGTCCTAAATTAGAATCTCTGTAGGATAAGTACCTGTGATCTACTAGCTATGATCCTGATCATATCTAATATCATGTGCCAATATGGTAGTGTTCAAATTATGTTACAGAAACATGTTATTTAAATTTCTTATTTTCCTGCCATGGGATTGAATCTACAGAAATGTACTCTTAATTTTCTTTCTATGCAGTTGAATTTTCTTTCAGGATCTTTCTCTAATGTCAGGATTTCGAATTTTGAAGTTCTGTTACTTTTGTAATTTATTAGTTTTATAATCTTATACAAACTTTATTAAACCATTATGTATTAACTACAAGTTTTAACCTTAAGTATTTTCTCTTTTTTGTATGTTTTTCATTGAACAAAGTAGCATTTTATTTATTTTCCATGTTCATGTCTTCTGTTCTTTTAATAAGAAAAATTTTTCTTACTGTATTTTATTCTTATACATTTTAATAAGAAAATCTTTTACTTTTAGCTAATTAGATTCTTGCAAATAATAATAGCTAACATTTATTGAGTGTGTATTCTGTACTGACACTTTTCCAAGAGATTATATAATTTAAATAATTTAATGCTCATAATAACCTTTTGAGGTAGGTGCTTTTATTATGTGCTTTTTACTGATAAGGAAATTGATGAGAGGTTTAGTAATTTGGTAAAGGTCATACAGCTGTGTGGTAGAGCCAGAATTCAAACTCTGCAGTCAGTCTTCAGAGCCCATGCACTGTGGTTCTGCTTGGAAACTCTAAATACGCCAGTATTCTACTTGGAAGGTCTAAACTTTGCTCTTGTACTCACTCATATTAAGTGGAACCACTATGATATGGCAGAAGTTTCTGATGTCCTTCTTTTATGTTTGGGGAGAGAAAAGCCCATATATGCATCTATGTGGAAAACTAACCGCCCCACACACATAAAGGAAGCAAATAGTCGGAAATATTTAGTAAAGGGAATAAAGAATATTTATACACACATACAGATAGATAATCTACGTGTAACTCAGTTAAGGAATTGGTTAGGAGCCACTAGCTGATACTGTGTTGAAACTAATGTTTGTTTAGAAAAATTCTTAACCATTGAAAAAAGACATTTGTTTAAAATGTGGGACTACTATAGTACTTCCATCATGAAATCAAATTTACACTTACTTAATAGCAAAAAGTGTCATATCATTTTGATGTTTTTACATAATGTAGTGATAGACAATATACAAAAGAAGCAGTAAATGTGAGGTTTTTGTTCTTTTTATATTTATAAAATCAGATGCTACGATATAAGTAGTAACCTTTACAAAAAAAGAAAAGATAGAATGTAAAGAAGTGGTGACCAATTATGTTAGCAAGTGTCAGAGAGCACATTAACAAATTGCTTCCTTTATGGTTCGTTTTAGATACAAGTGCCCCTGAGTAGCACCTGCATCTGAAGGAGAGAGATCCATTTATTCGAATGTACCTGCCTATAGCACCTCCATTCCTCTTTCTCTTTTCTGCCACTGAGCTCTCAGGTACCTGAGATGTTGCTATTCTGAGTAACCCCTGTAGGATCCCTAGAGACAATTCTAGCTCAACCACTCTGAAGAAACAGCTCTGTAAACAGTATTGACCCCACAGGGGACCATCAAATCCATTTACACAGATACCAGTTGTCACAAACTATTTACAAAGCCAGACAGAACAAAATTCCCCAGCCTCTAAGAATCCCTATTTGATTCTAGCCACCTCCTCACTTCTATATAGTAGTTGTGAAGTAACAATTATTTTTGGCCATGAGTTATGATTTTTTGGGTAGCATCAATTTAACTGAGTATATTCAGTTAATTCAATCCATTTAACTGGCATTAATATATAATTGTCTGGAGAACTGAACTCAAAAGGGATCCTAAAGCTTTCTTTACTAGGTTAGGAAATAGTATAATGCTGTTAATTTTCTAGACTAAGGAACTGAGAATTTAGTAGCAACGCTAACATTGGGATAGTTGACAATAGTAATACCTCCAGGAGTAAAGGGAGAATTTGTTAGATCATGAAAATGATCCATTGGAAACAGTATGAAAGTCACTAGGGAGATACAGGGTTTTCAAAGCATATAATACAGCTGGCCTAGGCACATGTATTAAGTATTAGGATTCTAAAAAGTCTTTACTAAATTTACCCACTTTGCCCGGATGAATAAACTGTCTCTAACAACAGCAGTAGGTGGCATTTGAGGAATAGTGAGTAATAATCTTCCATAACATCATTTTCAAATGGTCACAGGATAGGTTTACATGGCAGTGATAGCATTAAATAATAATAGCAAAAATTGGGGAATATATTTGGTTTGAAATGGTTAAAATTCTTAAGTCCAAATAATGCAGTGTGCCTGCAGAAGAGCAAATAAATAAAGGGATTGATAATTGTCATAAAAAATTTCCTGTTATTTGAGAAAAGAAAGTTAGATTTCATAGACTTATGAATTATGAAGAAGAGATTAATAACTTATTCTATAAGTTCCTATGTAGAAATGAATTTAAATAGTATTCTGTTAGTCATAATGATGGAACAATTAACAATGACATTGATTCAACACTGAAATTACTAAAGAAAGTTATAGAGTTTCCATTTCAAACCATATGAGAGAGATAGAGAGCAATCAATAAAATAGTTTTAGTTTAAACTTTCATCTGCCTAGAGCTGAATTTGAATCAGAAGTGAATTGTTCTTTAAAACATTTATCTTATCTTTCTATTCGAATAGTGTATGAAACAGACCTATAACCACTTTTTGTTGCATTTTATTGGTATATTTCTAATGCAATTTTCTTTCAAGTGATGGGGTAATACAACATCTCAACTAAAGCTTTTAGTGGCATCATCCTGTTATCACTTGATAAAAGTCCTTCTGGGGCTGGAGAGTTTAGGAAAAATAATTGAAGACTGAGTTAGAGTAACTAAATACTATCGTATTCTCTTGGTTGGAGGAGGTACTAACTCAGAAATTGAATTTAAGTTGAGCTGTGAATAAGATAAAGAAAATTTGGTAAAATGAAATATGATACAGCAGTATGTTAAAATTTGACTTGAAAAGTTGAAGTGTATCATGCCAGCAACTTACTCTCAAATGTTTCAGAAAAAATTATGTATGTGTAGGTAGACAGACAGAGAATAAATAATAAAGCAAGCATGGTAAAATGTTAACATTGAGGAATCTGGATGAAGGATGTATAGTAATTCTTTGTACTATTTTTGCAACTTTTTTATAAGACTGGAATTATTTCAAAGTAAAAAGGTAGAAAGAAATGACTGTTAACTAACATCAGTCAGCTTTCTCATCTGGCTCTGTCTTCTTTAGCATGTTTATGCAGTCAGTGAAGTCTTTTGCATTTGTCTTTCATTTCTCCTCTCCATTTCTTGCCATTTTTCTGAATGACTTCAGTTTCTTGAAAGATGGCACTCCTTGTACCCTGATACCTTGATGATTTCCTCCTCTCCAAGTACCTTCATCATCAATCTATTTAATCAACACATTCCCAGATCTACCACATCTTGGAATTTGTCTTTACAATGTTACTCATTTTACAAGTTTTCACTCCTCAACTATAGCATCTTGTCCTTTCAGAACAACAAATGTCTTTGTGTTTTTCCTAAAGCTATTTCTTCTCTTCTGTACTCATTCTTCCTGTTCTCTCTCTCTTTTTTTTTTTTTTGTGGTACACAGGCCTCTCACTGTTGTGGCCTCTCCCGTTGCGGAGCACAGGCTCTGGACGCACAGGCTCAGCGGCCATGGCTCACGGGCCCAGCCGCTCCGCAGCATGTGGGATCTTCCCGGACCGGGGCACGAACCCGTGTCCCCTGCATCGGCAGGCAGATTCTCAACCACTGCGCCACCAGGGAAGCCCTCTTCCTGTTCTCTTATTCTTATAGTCTGTCAACTTTCTCTTTACTTCACCAAGCTCAAACTCTTTGAGAGTTCATTACTTTGCATATTTCTGCTTGTCCCATTTTGGAACAAACGCCTTTGTGAAATCTTCTCATAGTCTTCCAGTAGAGTGTCCAAAAAAAAAAAAAAACCAGAAGGAAAATTTTATAAATCAGCTTTGTTTACTCTAAAGTAAAATTAAATTCTCAGTGGAAGAATATGGATAGTTGTAGAGCAGGTTCCAAATATCTGGTGAACAGTTTCAGTTAGGAATCTAAAAGCTTTTTCTACAGAGCAAGGATAGAAACATCCAGAAATGGAGCCAAATCATACAGTATTAATTCTTCAAAAATATTAAATATTTAAAATTAAAATCCAGAAGTGTGTTAGAACTTGATGAATTTATTTTGATAATACTTCAGGGGGTTATAATTAGTAGGATCCAGGAGGGATCAGTAAAGAGCCCTCTTATTGAGAAGGTTCCATGTCTGCTCTCAGTTTGGAGAAAATACTACAGTCACAGGTTAAAAGGCAGTGATTTACCAAGAGTTCTGGGTTCATGAAATTTGACATTAGGTAAGCTGAAGTGAGAAAGAGAGCTATAAATCTAGTAACCAAATAGCAATATAGATATCAGGAATGGGGTAAAGTAAGCACTCACAGGTTAAAAATAAAAAACTGAAAGAAGAGAGATGCTGCACTAGACCCAGAAATACAGAGGTGAAAACATGGGACAAGTTGCAGATAATGGTAAGTTTGGTCTCAAAAACAGGTTACAGAGTCAAGACTTAAGATTCTGAAGCAATTGATAAGGTGTTGTCATAGGAAACTGGGGGCTTTTTCTAGCTGGCAATGCTCCTTGGCTTATCCTTTTACCTTTTGAAGAATCTTTGTACCTCATAAACTGGAGAATAGCATAGAGCCTAATAGTTATCTTCCGATATGCCCCTGGAGACAATTTTTGTTATTTTGATACTGTTTTCCATAACTATTTATAATTTTCTTTCTTTGAATTGCCTATAAAGTTATATGTTAGTGTTAAAAATGCATGGCCCGGCTTCCCTGGTGGCGCAGTGGTTGAGAGTCCGCCTGCCGATGCAGGGGACACGGGTTCATGCCCCGGTCTGGGAAGATCCCACATGCCGCGGAGTGGCTGGGCCCGTGAGCCATGGCCGCTGAGCCTGTGCGTCCGGAGACTGTGCTCCGCAACAGGAGAGGCCAACAACAGTGAGAGGCCCGTGTACTGCAAAAAAAAAAAAAAAAAAAAAATGCATGGCCCGTTAATGATAGTGGTATTCCTTAGTGTCCATTTATAAAATTTTATAATACCGCATTCAGATTTGGGGGTACTAATACCAGCTTATTCTAGAAAAGTAGCATGATGAACATCTAAAGCAAATTAAGTGTTTTTTTTGTTTTTTTTTTTTTGCGGTACATGGGCCTCTCACTGTTGTGGCCTCTCCCGTTGCAGAGCACAGGCTCCAGACGCGCAGGCTCAGCGGCCATGGCTCACAGGCCCAGCTGCTCCGCGGCATGTGCGATCTTCCCGGACTGGGGCACGAACCCGTGTCCCCTGCATCGGCAGGCGGACTCTCAACCACTGCGCCACCAGGGAAGCCCAAATTAAGTGTCTTGAAATGTCAAGAACCAACAACTAATCTTCAGATACCTATATTTGTTAAAGTTTAAAACAAAATATAATGAAATTTCATAGATATATCACAGTATGTAATTATGATAGCACTTTCTCCCAGTTTATTCCCACAAACACAGGGAAATAGAGAGTAATTGACCAAAAATGAATGGTTTCTGATCTAGCATTCAGCCACCAATAAGATAATGTCCAGGACTTGGAGTTTATGACTGGCTCTACCTAATTTCAGCATATATGTAAGCAAAGAATTTCTTCTTAAAGAATGAGTACCTTATTTATGTTTCCCATTTGTTTTTATTCTAAAACTACTCATCTTCTTCCTCAAAGGGGTTTTAAGTTCGGCAAGTTAAAGAAGGCATCATCAACAAGTAGGTGAGATTCACCTGCTTTTAAAAGTTGAAGAATTATTTCTGTTGGAAATGATAAAAGTCCTAGTTACAATCAGTATTTGTGCCTGTTGATCTGATTTACTGGTTAAAAGAGTTTGTTTTGGTCTTCCCTGGTGGTGCAATGGTTGGGAGTCCGCCTGCCGATGCAGGGGACGCGCGTTCGTGCCCCAGTCCGGGAGGATCCCATGTGCCGCGGAGCGGCTGGGCCCGTGAGCCATGGCTGCTGAGCCTGTGCTCCGCAACAGGAGAGGCCACGGCAGTGAGAGGCCCGCGTACCGCAAAAAAAAAAAAAAAAAAGTTTGTTTTGTGCACTTGCTTGTGTGTCATTTTCTCCCCAGAATTTCACTATAACATCAGATATACACTCTTCCTTTGAAATAGCTATTATTTACTAGTTACCGCTTAAAATAACTAATATTTATGAGACAGCCAGGCATTACAAAATATATTCTAATGTATAATACATATCTGATAAAATGGAAGTTAAAATAATTCTCCCTATATTATTTCCATCTTTATATGATGATGATTACAAAAATAATAGCTAACATTTATTGATGTGCCAAACACTAGGCCAGGCACTTTGCATTCATTAATTCTTAATTCAGTTAATCCTTACAACAACTCAAGTAAGTACTATTATGTGTCCATTTTGCAAACCAGAATCTGAGGTATGGAAGGGTAAAGTAATTTCCCCAAAGTTATGTGCTTGGCAAAGCCAGAATTTTAACTCAGTCCAATACCCAAATTCCATGCACATTATTATTTCACTGTAATCAGTTAACTTATTGTATCGAATTTTTCAAAATCTAGGAAAGAAAAGTTAATGTAGAAAATAATAACCTCTAAGTCAGTGGTTCCCACCCTTAATTGTATACTGGAATCATGTGATCACTCCCAGAGATTTTGATTTAATTAGTAGAAGATGCGGCCTGAGCGTGAGGATTTTTAAAAACTCCTCAGCTGATGTGCATTTAAGGTTGTAAACCACTGTCCTAAATGCCCACTGACTGTGGAAATGGAAATATTTGTGGCAAAATCACCCTGTACATGTTTGTCTGATAACAATAGGAGTAAGGTTAGTAAGTGCATGTTTAAAGCTGTGAGAGCTCTTATTTCCACAAAAATATTCATTTGATTGATTTAATATGTGATGATGGTGTTTCATATCTCATATTTTTGTTTTGTTTTAAATGCAGACGTAGCCCATGGTTATCTTGAACAGGAGACCACGGGGAGAAATAAAAGTACACAGCCAGATGAGCAACTGCCTGTGAATTCTAAGGGAAGCATGCATCAGAAATCCAATGAATTAGTTAATGAAGCTACATATGAGGGCATAGAATTGCCAGAGCAGAGATCAAGGAATTTTCAAGTCATCAGTCCTCATCTAGGTGATGAGACAGCTTACTGCACTACAGAAAAGTCCAAGTGAGTGCTAGCAGCCTTAGATTTAGAAAGTAAGAACCGGGAGTACTCTTCCTTCCTTCCTCCCTCTCTCTGTCCCTCCCTTTCTTCTTTTTGATGTGGCCTAAATTTGACATATCATTAACTTATTAGAATTTGAGGAATCTAATACTAGAGTTTTCTACTATTTTCATTACATTGATATAATGTGTCTAAATCACTGAGTGAAAAAGCACAAGGTGAGTTTGAATGAAGGTCATGAGGTTTTATATTGTTTTGTTGAATATTATTTTAAGTGACCTTTCATTAAGGATCTGGAAATAGCTATTAAGTTGATACTAAATGGGATATTATTCATCAGAGCCATAACCTGGCAGCTCCAAGACAAAATAAGTCCAAAGATATGATTTAATTTTGGTCAGCGCTATTCTTCATTTAAATGAATTTGAATGCTTTTAGAAGGGTTGTCTACTCTCCCATTTACCTTCCTTATTATTTTACATTCTGTAGTTTCTACCCATTCACTTTATGTAGCTACCTATTTCATGAAGGGGTTTGAATTTTGACACCTGTGACTTTTACCTATGGGAGAAAAGCACTTTGATAATTAGTCATGTACTATGAAAATACTGCTAAATTTAAAGATTCTCAATGACTAATATAATTTATAACTATACTGAAATATAGATATTATGTTTTCAGTCCAGACAAAAATCATATTTTATGGAATACTTTTTAATGGAGTTTTACATAGGAATAGCTATTTCTATTTACTTAAAAATTATGAAATAGCTATATTAATGAATATTAATATATAATGAAGTAGATATATTAATATGTTCCACTTTCTTGACAGTCAGTTATATTCTTATCAAAGTGCAGTTTGGAGTACATTTTTGGGGAGTAGGGATGAATGAAGAGGTGATAAACTTTATAACCACATGGGAAAAATAAATAATAGAGATTAGGCTAAAGTCATCTCTTTTCCCTTCCCTTCCTTTATAGTACTTGCTAACAAGTTAATATTGTTCTCAAATAGCATACACATCGTAAAAATTTTTTTTTGCTTAAATGTTACAGGAATAGGTTTTCATTTTTAATGTTACAAACTTAATAATGAAAATATGATATTCTGTCAATTATAATGAAAAAAATATTTATTGTTCCCATTTTCAGAAAAGTAAGAAATGTATCTAGAGTCCTCACAAGAAGTACAAATTGAATTAATATTCACAAGCCCTAAAAAACTGCATTCTTTAAGTATACTGAACCATGAATCTCTAGACATTACTAAATGCTTTTCACAGATTTAGCTCTCCCTGTGAAATTGATACATTAGCACCTCTGTGATATATTGTATATTAGCACCTCTGTGAAATTACAGTGTTTAGTCTTTTTCATCCATAGTATTTTCTTAACAGTGCATAACAAGAAAAAATTTAAATTAAGTAACTTTACATACTTACTGTTAAAATTAAATGTTTCCCCCATTTGAAGTGTAAAATGTATAGATCTTATATAGTTGAAATTATATGTATATTGTTTTAATAGTTTTCTTTATTACAGCATTGTGGAACATAGAAATAATGATTTGCATTACAAATGTATGATTCCTTGTCAAGTTACTTCAGACTTAAATAAAGAGGAGACAGTAGCATTGCTTCTCAAAGAATTGGACATTCTCAAAGCAAGCAATAAAAAGGTACAATATAGAAAGTCTGATGATTGTACAGTATACTTTTAGCTGTTGACCTTCTAAGTTTGCTTTGTCACTCATCATAATTCAGTTTTATTGTGTACTTTAATCCTTTAACAGTAGCTTTATGCTGTTGCCATACCATGCCATTCACGGTATGATTGAGTTGAGACATGAGCTGTGAAAAGCAATTTCTTTGGTTTCCTGCCTTGGTGGCTTGCAATATCACTTCCTTTTTCATAGGTCTGTGGTACCTAAAAAATTCAAATTTTACTTCATTGGCTTCATGTTACTTTCTTAACCTTTTTTTCTTTTTTTTTAGTAGTATCTGTGCCCTGTATTTCACCTCAATATATGTAAACTTTAAAGTAGCAAGGCTTGGAAATATTGTCATTTACCTTGTGTTATCTTATACTGCTACATTTTTTTTTTTTTTTTTTTTTTTTGCGGTAGGCGGGCCTCTCACTGTTGTGGCCTCTCCCCTTGCAGAGCACAGGCTCCGGATGCGCAGGCTCAGCAGCCATGGCTCACGGGCCTAGCCGCTCTGCGGCATGTGGGATCTTCCCAGACCGGGGCACGAACCCGTGTCCCCTGCATCGGCAGGCGGACTCTCAACCACTGCGCCACCAGGGAAGCCCTATACTGCTACATTTTGTCCAAACCAATTTGTCATGTCATATTTTATCTTTTCTGACTCTTTTTCTAGTTACATTCCTTTGAGCTTTAAATAATGTTATTAAATAATGTTCATTTTCTATGCTTGCCTTCTTTTTTTTTTAACCTCTACATACTTTTCTGATTCTAATATTCTCATTGTTTGACCTAATCAAACTGAAGCGTGATGTTAAGAATGTTGATCATGTCTGATGGACAACAGCATAAATGACATAAACAGAGGGAGAAATTAAAAAGAAAACATTTGGAGGGATCCTGTATGAAAGCCTGAGATATTTTCTGTATTTTCATTTACCAGCTGTTTATTACATGCCAATTATGAGCCAGGTGCCAATGCCAATTTAAATGGAATATGATGGCATAGCATTCTCAAAGGGAGATTTGTATCAAATATTAAGATTATTATCTTAATTAATTTTGTTTCAAAATATTAGAATTACTAAGAGAAGCTATAATTTGTGCTACCCATTATTTTATTATGATAGACCCTTCCAAGTCTTTTGCTTTAAGACAAAAGAATGGATCAGATTGCTTTTTGCTGCAGTAGTTATTTTTAATAATAATGTTGTTCCTTCTTTAATTTCATTTGCCTAAACACACATAAATTAAGTGTATATTAAAATGTTCTTATAATTTCTATGTCATTTCAGGTAATTATTATTTTATAAAATATCTTAAAACCTTAAATTTTTTTCCCCCTGGAGTTATGTATTCAGTAAGTTAATACAGTTATTCTATAAGGGTTTAGAGAAAAGCGAAAATTATCTTCAGGATTAATTATATTTCTACAAGAAATTTATTAGTAAGAATCTATGTTTATTTCAATGTGTTTTAGCTTCAAGAAAAACTGACTAAAGAAGATAAAGAACAGAGAAAACTAAAGCTTAAACTGGAACTCCAAGAAAAAGCAACAGAAGCTCAAATTGCTGAAAAAACAGCAGGTATAGTAGATCAGTATTAACATATGGCATTCAAAATCATACACAAGGTTATTATCTGATGTGGCTTGGTGAATAGTAGCATACTAGCTTATTTGTCAAAGGAGGGAAAGCTCTGTCTTCTTTCTTTCTTTTTTTTTTTTGCCTGCTTAGAAACTAGGTGGCTTTAACATCCTGGTACTGGTATTAGTGAGAGCTTTACCTGTATTCATACTGATTTGGGCATTAAATGCATTGTTAACACCATGTCAATCCAATCACAAAAAGGTTGTTTGTTTTGTTGGAAGGGCCTGAACAAACAAGGGGAAATAATGATTACCAGTGCCTCTACCTTTCAACCAGCAGTTCACATACCACTTATTTTTTTAGCTTGTTGAGAGGAAATACTTCTCCTTTGTATGAAGATAGTCATATATTCATTGCCAGTGAAAACCTACATTTGATTCAAAAATCTGTTTTGTGCAGTTAATTAATTTTCATCTGATGACGTGGATGATGTGATGAAGATAATGTTTGCCCTGAAAAGATCTTTCCCTGAAGATAATGTTTTCTGGTAAAAGGTTGCCAGAGTTTAAGATTATAAATGAATGCCTGAAATATGTTTTGGATTCTATCTTCATTCACAGGTCATGGCAAGGAGAAAATTTTTTAAATGTATCTGTGATGTGTTACAGATATGATCAGGTGATTCTCAGTTGTCTCTGATGGACTCTGTCTCTCTCTCTCTACAGTTTATATATTATCCCTGTGACTCTCTTCCTCACACTGTTTTAGTGTGTGAAGAAAAGAGACATTTCATAGAATAGTAGAAATTAGTATTCAGAGGCATTTTATAGATCCCTTATTTTAACATTTTTATATCAATTGGAATGCTTTTAAAAAGTAATTGTATTTTGTGATTAGTTTGAAGTTATAATCATACTTTATAAATCACTTAACCTGGGACTTCGCTGGTGGCACAATGGTTAAAAATCCGTCTGCCAATGCAGAGGACACTGGTTCAAGCCCTGGTCCAGGAAGATCCCACATTCCTCGGAGCAACTAAGCCTATGCACCACAACTACTGAGCCTGTGCTCTAGAGCCCGCGAGCCACAACTACTGAAGCCTGTGTGCCACAGCCACTGAAGCCTGTGCTCCTCAACAAGAGAAGCCACTGCAATGAGAAGCCCATGCACACCAATGAAGAGTAGCCCCCACTCACCTCAACCAGAGATAGCCCACATGCAGCAAGGAAGACCCAACGCAGCCATACATACATACATACATACATAAAAAATTTAAAAAAATAATAAACCACTTAACCTGGTTGCATATGAAAGAATTCTGCTGTTTTAGGTCAGAGATATGATTAACAGATACTGTCTGTCTTCAAAATATTACTGTGCAAAGTAGAACATCACCATGAAAATATGACTAAGATGATCATAAATAAATACTCCAGCCAAATACCAGATGGTTGTTTTTCTATTATGTTAAACTACTATGGATTTTTTGTTTCTTTTTTAGTGGGAAAATATGAGAGTAATATATTTTAAAGAATATTAACAGTATGTTAGAAATGAATAATTCAAATATAAATTTAGAACAATTTAGAAGTTTCTTGGCTTTTTATAATCAAATATGTATACTAATTGCTGGAATGGTATTACAAGAAGTACATTTGTTTTAAGATGTTTGCATTATAATTTAACTTTGTATGTGTCTTAACAGATGTAATTTAATAAGATTTAGGCCATTGTGATTTATTGTAAATCATAAATTCATATATCTGCGTAGCTCATTTATCTCTTGGAGGGAAAAGAACATTAAGCATTAATATTTACTCTTTAAACTTTTGTGTAATATAGCTAATCATATAATTTACATATTTATTTATTGGTATATATTTAAGGGTTCCCTATTACTAAACAGTATGAATCACACATGCATAAAATGGAAAGAATTTGATTGCTTTATGATTCTTGTTAACATCAAATTCTTCTCATTAATGACAAAATACTATTTCAATAAATGTTGAATGTTTGAAAGATGTTTAGAATATTTTTATAGCTTCCTAAATTGATGAAAATAGTAGTGCTATATAGTTTGGAGCTAGGCAATCCTAAAGAAACATGTCCAACCATTTAGTTATAAAAATGGCTCAAGGACTTCCCTGGTGGTGTAGTGGTTAAGAATCCACCTGCCAATGCAGGGGACACGGGTTCGAGCCCTGGTCTGGGAAGATTCCACATGCCGTGGAGCAACTAGGCCCATGCGCCACAACTACTGAGCCTGCGCTCTAGAGCCCGTGAGCCACAACTACTGAGCCCATGTGCCACAGCTACTGAAGCCCGCATGCCTAGAGCCTGTGCTTCACAACAAGAGAAGCCACCACAATGAGAAGCCTGCGCACCGCAACGAAGAGTAGCCCCCACTCGCCGCAGCTAGAGAAAGCCTGTGTGCAGCAACGAAGATTCAATGCAGCCAAAAATAAATAAATTTTAAAAAAAGAAAAAAAGACTCAAAATTTAAATCCCCTAAGTTTTTTAAAGTATAAATTTTCAAAATGTATCTTTACTTTTTAATGTTTTAGTTCTATCTTATTAAAAAACTTGAAGATATTTTACTTTTAACCTTAGAATTATTATTATAATATGTCAAAAGAAAAAAACTGAATTGTTTAAGAAACCCATTGGTTTGAAACTACAGGAAATTTATCAACTGACTCTTGGTAACTCTTGAACTTTTTCATGTTTTCTCATTATACATGAATTTTTTAAAAGTTTATCTTAGAAAAGCTGATCTTGAAAAAGCTTATCTCCTACCTGATCAGTAGTAAGTGCAATAAAAAAGCTAAACACAATAACAAAAAAAAGTATGTTACTACCCTCATAGAAAGAGGAATATTATGATACTATGAGTACATGTGATAAATGTTTTATTTAGTCATATGAAAGAACAAAGAATCCACACAAGCATGGATATTTGTTTCTATCACTGCTCATTTTTATATTCAAAATAAAAATGTATTTGCTAAACTATATTACAAATGTGCATACACATAGAAGTATTATAGTATGCTTAAGCAGAATATAAAATGTTTTAAAAATCAAAATATTCCACATTAAAAGAAATACATGCTAAAACATCTGAACATTGGAAATTGCAAATAGGATACAAAAGGTATGTCTATAGGTTTTTCAAATAAAATGTTAATTAAAATATGAGGTATTCTAAGGAAATAGCCATTTTCTTTGCGTATATTAAATATAAAGATTTATATATATAAGAATATTTATATCAGTATTAGTTATGATAGCAATAGAATTAGAATCAATCGAATAATAAGGCAATGGTTAAATAAATTCAGGTATCTTTATGGTATGAGACATTGTGCAGTAATTTAAAAACGTTTTTAAAGAATATTTAATGATATGAAAAAAACTATGAATTAAAGTTAAGTGAAAGAAGTAGGGGGAAGCTGTATTTATAATTTTTGTTAAAAAACTATATACACATGTATATAGTATAAAATGAGAGTCAAATTTTGATAGTGTTAATGGGTGTATAAATGCTTCAATTAACAGGATTTTTTCTGCCTTTTCAGGTTTTCTGCAGTGACTTAGTATTAGAAAAAGTAATGTTACTTTTAAAAGATGTGATTTTTTTAAGTTACTTGCTCATAATCTTAAAATAATTCCTGTGATAGGTTTGACACGTAAAGATTACATAAACCAACATCTTGTGAAATCCATGTAATGGCTTTGATCAAATCTTGCCATTTTACCTGTGCCAGTTTTCTTGTCCTTCAGATTTCTCCCTTTTTTACTTTTATGTCTTTATTATGTAACTTATGTATATGTTAGTCCAACTTGTCTCCCCAGCTGATTGTATAATTTATAAGAATAAGAATCTTGTATAATCAAAACCGCATAAAACAAAATGTTCCCAGTACTTTGTGAGACAGGTTGAAGCAATGGGAAGACTATAAGCCTTGGAATCAGATGCACTAAGGTTCAAGTCAGTCTTGACACTTAATACCGACCATGTGCCTTTGGGCAAGTTACTTATTAGCCTCTCCAGGTTTACTTCCTCCCATGTAAGATGTAAATATTAACTAATTTACCAGATTATTTTAAGGATTAGAGACAATGCATAAAGGCACCTAGGATATAACTGGTACTCAGTGAATTATAGCTAATATTAATATTTGATTATTTTTATCTTTATGAAATTCTTAAATCTTTGATAATGTCAGAAGTCATGAAAAAATTTTTGTTCTGTTTAGCTTTTAATTTAAATTCATAGTTCACTGTTAATAGATATTAAAAGGGAAATAAACAGAAAAGTGAAACAAAAATGTTTGAAATGAAGGATTGGATGATGAGAAAAATTACCATTGAGATATATATGTTTATTAGCATTTATTACATTTTACTTAAACATGAATCTGAAATAAAAGAAATGGGATGCACAGAATTTGGGTTTTAATCTAATATATACCTATGATAAACCTTCGTGTAGACTGTTACAACAGCTTCCCTGTTAGTTTTACATAATGTGAATACTATCATTATAATGTGATCTCATGAGAGTTGGAAACTCCCTTGTGTCCTACGTCATGATAAAATCTCAAATGGTTGACCTTTTTACCTTCCCCTACTTGTTTGACATCACCATCATCATCATCACTACCACCATTGATGCTGTTTTTATTAGATGCTTAATAGGGACTACACTAACTTCTTTAAAAATTACAGAAATATTTATTGAGGGGTTTTTATGTACTAGGCACTGTGCTAGGAACTGAATATGCATCAGCAAATAAAACAGATTTGGTATTTCAAACATGTCTTTTTGTTTGCAGTCACTTCTCATTCATAATACGCCATTGTAGTAGATAGTGGTTAAATGCTTAGACTTTGGATTCAGATCTTTGTTCTAATCTTTCTACTGCTTATCATGTGCAAGTGACAGCCTCACTAAGATTTGGTTAAAACCTACCTTATAGTTTGGTGACGTTTAAGTGAGATAATGTTTGTGAAGTACTTAACCCATTAGAAAGCACTTAATAAATGGTAATTATGATGATAAGGTGATGATGTCACCATCGTGTTTTCTCAAGACTTCTTGATCTAATGGGGGCATATCAAAGTGTAACTAACATAAATAACTATCTCATAGCTACTTATATATGGTTTTGTTTCACAAATAATTGATATGTACTCCTTGTTAAAAATATTTTTTATTTACTTCATCTTATCCACACAGGTTTTAGTTTTCCTTGACTTTCAGAATTAACCGTATTTAGAAAGTTTGAAAATATGAAAAAAAATTTTACATCTCTACAAAAAAGAAAATAAAGGAATTTGATAAGTAGGTCTTATTATGTTTTAACTCATTAACTTATATATGTGGATAATATGATTTGTAAATTATTGGCATGTATGACTTTCAAATACTAGGGCATGTTTTAGAGAAGCACAACTGACACATTGTCTCTGTCCTTTAGGTAAATGTCTTTTCTCATCTAAATAAAATGATTAAACCATAAATACTTCAAAAATTCTTTTATTTAAATTAAGTTTGACAGTGAGAGATAGTATTGTATGACCTGATCTGAATCCATTTAATTTAATCACTCTTAGGTGAGTGACGTGGTTATAACTTTTAAAAATAATTTAATTAAGCCTTTCATTTTTCTGAAACAGTCTCAGTGGGCATTGTCTAGTGTTTAATGTCTCTTAATTTTTATTAATCTATTGCATTTACAGTATACAGATGTGTAAATTTTTACACAAGAGTATTTATTTAAATAGTTTTTATGTTTTATGATATTTAAAATATTTATATTTCTTTAAAACCTTATATTTCTATTTCTTAAATGCTCACTTTAGAGTCTCTGCTCTATATGTTAGTTATTTTTCTTTCTTGCATGTCATCCATTAAAGATTAGCTTGGAAGCTTGGAGCATGGAGAGATTATGAATGACAGAACAACTCCTGTAGAATAATAATCAGATTTTGGTATTTAATGCTGTTTGACTTTTGCAGACACATTTCTTATTAACCTTTGGTACAAAGAGAAATCCACGTTCCTGATATCTCATGGAGAAGATGAATTTGAGATCCTCTTCCAATTAAACTGAAATAAGGCCAATATTGGGTTTTAGTCAAAAGAACTCCTTAGTTCTTTAAGTCTTATATTTATATAAATCAATCAATCAATCTATCTATCTATTTATCTTAGTTACATTTTACATATAATTCAGTGGTTACATAATTTGCTTAGTTAGCATACTGTACTGATTCTGCAAGCGTTTAATCTGCTTTTTTCTTTAAACATAGATTCTTCCCTGGGCACCCATATTTAGACTGACCTGTAAATTAAAAAAATACTGTTAAGCCCTTCTTATTACAGAGAATGTTCTTTTATTTTTGGTAGAGACGAGATGAGTTTAATGTTATTGTCCAAAGCATCAGAACATAGAATCCCTGAAACGTATAACTTAAGTTTTTCTATTCAGGTTAACATGTAAATGTTAAAAGCATAGGTATGTAATCTACTGTTACAGCAAATATATTAAGACATCCCAACTAATTAACATGGAAAAATAAAAATTGTTGTGTAATAGAAAATGTTTATATTGTTCTCTTGTAAAAAAAAATTATCTGTTACCATATATCATATCTCAAATGATGCTGACCATATAATGATTAAGAAGAACAAGAGTCAGTTAGTTCTATATATCAGAAGAACAGAAAATATCATAATACTTGCTTTTAAGAAATAATGCAAAATGGAATCCCATTTTTCTGTATATAAATGGGCATTAATAAAACATGTTAGTCTTTAACACTTAAATGGTGTAACAGTATTAATATAATGGAGCATTACATGTATCTATCTATATTTTTTTAATTTGGAAGTAAAAAGGACTTCAAGAATATAGCTAGTCATTTCAGATAAAAACAAAAAGTCCCATCTCTGTGAAATACAGCAGTTAGAAATATTGATAGGTAGAATGCTGATTATATTATTATCTTTGGCTGTAGAATCCTATGAGTATGAAAATTATAATGAGTGCCAGGTCAAATAATGCTTACAGGTAGAGTATGGCCAATTTTGTAACATGAGATCACATTATAATGATAGTATTCACATTATGTAAAAACTAACAGGGAAGCAAAGGAAATGCTGTTGTAACAGTCTACGTGGTTTATCATAGGTATATATTAGTTAAAACCCAAATTCTGTGCATCCCATTTCTTTTATTTCAGATTCACGTTTAAGTAAAATGTAATAAATGCTAATAAATATATATATCTCAATGGTAATTTTTCTCATCATCCAATCCTTCATTTCAAACATTTTTGTTTCACTTTTCTGTTTATTTCCCTTTTAAAATCTATTAGCAGTGAACTATGAATTTAAATTAAAAGCTAAACAGAACAAAAATCTTTTCATGACTTCTGACATCAAAGATTTAAGAATTTCATAAAGATAAAAATAATCAAATATTAATATTAGCTACAATTCACTGAGTACCAGTTATATCCTAGGTGCCTCTATACATTGTCTCTAATCCTTAAAATAATCTGGTAAATTAGTTAATATTAACATCTTACATGGGAGGAAGTAAACCTGGAGAGGCTAATAAGTAACTTGCCCAAAGGCACATGGTCAGTACTAAGTGTCAAGACTGTGACTTGAACCTTAGTGCATCTGATTCCAAGGCTTATAATCTTCCCATTGCTTCAGTCTGTCTCACAGGGGAAAAGAGAGAAACCATTATACATAACAATAACCAATTCTAAAGAGGAAATGATCTTGGAAAAAGTTTAGGTAGCAGTTATATTTCACAGAATTTTCATATTGGTATCTGTTAAAATTTAAAGTAGAAACTCTGTGCAGAAAATAAGTTAAATACCCCCTTAATAGTATATTTCAAAAGTGCATAAAATTATTGATACTGCTTTTAACACTTCAGGGATAAGCTTATCTCTTTTATATTAAAAATTATAGCTCTAAATGAATTTGGTAAAGTAGCAGGATACAAAATTAATGCACAGAAATCTCTTGCATTCCTATACACTAATGATGAAAAATTTGAAAGTGAAATTAAGGAAACACTCCCATTTACCACTGCAACAAAAAGAATAAAATACCTAGGAATAAACCCACCTAAGGAGACAAAAGACCTGTATGCAGAAAACTATAAGACACTGATGAAAGAAATTAAAGATGATACAAACAGATGGAGAGATATACCATGTTCGTGGATTGGAAGAATCAACAATGTGAAAATGACTATACTACCCAAAGCAATCTATAGATTCAATGCAATCCCTATCAAACTACCAATGGCATTTTTCAGAGAACTAGAACAAAAAATTTCACAATTTGTATGGAAACACAAAAGACATCGAATAGCCAAAGCAATCTTGAGAAAGAAAAATGGAGCTGGAGGAATCAGGCTCCCAGACTTCAGACTATACTAGAAAGCTACAGTAATCAAGACTGCATGGTACTGGCACAAAAACAGAAATATAGATCAATAGAACAGGATAGAAAGCCCAGAGATGAACCCACACACGTATGGTCACCTTATCTTTGATAAAGGAGGCAAGAATATACAGTGGAGAAAAGACAGCCTCTTCAATAAGTGGTGCGCAGAAACCTGGACAGCTACATGTAAAAGAATGAAATTAGAACACTCCCTAACACCATACACAAAAATAAACCCAAATGGATTAAAGACCTAAATGTAAGGCCAGACACTATCAAACATAGGCAGAACACTCTATGACATAAATCACACCAAGATCCTTTTTGACCCACCTCCTAGAGTAATGGAAATAAAAACAAAAATAAACAAATGGGACTTAATGAAACTTAAAAGCTTTTGCACAGCAAAGGAAAACATAAAAAAGACGAAAAGAAAGACAACCCTCAGAATGGGAAAAAATATTTGCGAATGAAGCAACTGACAAAGGATTAATCTCCAAAATTTACAAGCAGCTCATGCAGCTCAATATCAAAAAAACAAACAACCCAATCCAAAAATGGGCAGAAGACCTAAATAGACATTCCGCCAAAGAAGATACACAGATTGCCAACAAACACATGAAAGGATGCTCAACGTCACTGTCATCAGAGAAATACAAATCAAAACTACAATGAGGTATCACCTCACACCAGTCAGAATGGCCATCATCAAAAAATCTACAAGCAATAAATGCTGGAGAGGTTGTGGAGAAAAGGGAACCCATGGGAATGTAATGGGAATGTAAATTGATACAGCCAACTATGGAGAACATTATGGAGGTTCCTTAAAAAACTAAAAATAGAACTACCATAAGACCCAGCAATCCCACTACTGGGCATATACCCTGAGAAAACCAGGATTCAAAAACAGTCATGTACTACAGTGTTCATTGCAGCACTATTTACAATAGCCAGGACATGGAAGCAACCTAAGTGTCCATCAACAGATGAATGGATAAAGAAGATTTGGCACATATATACAGTAGAATATTACTCAGCCATGAAAGGAAAGGAAATTGAGTTACTTGTAGTGAGGTGGATGGACCTAGAGTCTGTCATATGGAATGAAGTCAGAAAGAGAAAAAATACCGTACGCTAACACATATATATGGAATCTAAAAAAAAAAAAAAAAAGGTTCTGAAGAACCTAGGGGCAGGAGAGGAATAAAGACGCAGACGTAGAGAATGGACCTGAGAACACAGGGAGGGGGAAGGGTAAGCTGGGATGAAGTGAGAGAGTAGCATTGGCATATATACACTACCAAATGTAAAATAGAGAGCTAGTGGGAAGCAGCCACATAGCACAGGGAGATCAGCTCGGTGCTTTGTGACCACCTAGAGGGGTGGGATAGGGAGGGTGGAAGGGAAACACAAGAGGGAGGGGGTATGGGTATATATGTGTACATATAGCTGATTCACTTTGTTTTACAGCAGAAAGTAACACAACACTGTAAAGCAATTATACTCCAATAAACATGTAAAAAAATTACAGCTCTAATATCAGATATATTAAAGGTATGAATGTAAAAAGCACATTTTTAGAAAGTGTTCTTATATAGTCTTTGAGTTATCTGTACTCAATATACGTATATAATGATTGCAAGTTTTCCCAAAAAGTTAGTTTTATATTTTTGCTACTTAAAGTCACAATTTTGTATAATTTTCTAATCAAGCTTTAGCAATTTCTATACTCTTGGTAAGTATAAATTTGTAGCAGCTTTACAGAGGAAAATTTTAAAACATGTAAAGAGCTTAAAAAACTTTTTTAATGTAATAATCATACTTCTAGGAATTTTCCTTAGTAATTACCTGTGTATATACATAAAGATTTGTGTACAAAGATGTTCATTACAGTGTTGTTTATATAGTGAATAATTGGAAACAGTGTTAAATCTGATTTTAGAAGCATCTTAGTTCAATCAAATATGTCATGTCCAAATGATTAAATTATATTCTATATTATAATTTTTAATACTGAAGAATATCAGAACATATCCTGTTTATTTTAATTATGCACAGAAAGTTACAAAACTATGCAAAACATTTCTGTTCCCACATTTTTACGAGCCTGTATTTTTAATCAGAAAAGGTTATTTACAGAATAATCATGTAAAATGGTGAACATTCAAATCCAGTTTTAGAAATACAATATTCTGGCTTGTAAAAGAAGTTCTGAAGAAATAAGTTGAATCCAGCAATATAATGCCAAGAGTAGAACCATCAAACTACTTGGAATAGGTTGGTTAATTCTCTACTGGTGTGTGGCATTTACCATCTGTGTTTAAATTTATAATAAACAATTTATGCCAAGAAAGAGAAATTATAAATTTTAAGGAAATTAAGACATAGCATAATGTATGTGGTTCTGGAATATATATGTGGTAGTTTTGTAAAACACTAAATGTTATGTTCGCAAGGAATTCATTTCACATCATGTAAAGCAATAATAGTAAATGCTCAGACAATCTGAAATTCTTATATATATAAAATAAAGTCTTTTACTGAACTATTATCTATATTTGTTGCTTAGAATTTTGGAAGCTGAATTGTAATCAGTGATTATTTTACATGTTTCAAATTCAAATCCTAATGATTTCTTCTTCCCTCTCCTTAGTTCAGCCTTTTCTGTTTACATAACTACCTTGAAGATGTTAAATGGATTCTTTTTCCTGGGAAATGTCTGTCCTCCAAATTATGTTATTTAGAGAATCATGATTCAGTGTTTAAACTAGAATGTTTTCCAATATACTGTCTCACTGCTACCATATTTTAAAAGTAGTTTGAGAAGTGTAGAATATGGGCTTGTCAATAGACTTGGGTTCTACTAAGGAAATATGTACTCTGTCTTGATTCAATAAACTCATACTTAGTATGGTTCAGCTTCTTCATATTTACTTTTGCCTATATTAGAAAACAATTAGCTTACTAAACAAATTTGAGTATTTGTGGGTGGGGGGTGGGGGTGATCCTCTCTGAATCTTTCTCATTGACTAAGAATTATAGGATATTTGATAACCGTGTTTAAAAATGGAGATATCCAAATATTATTGTAAACACCCAATGATTTGTTCTACCTACAATACAAGTATTTTACTGGGTTGGCTTACATAGTAGCTAATAATATTTGTTAATGTAATTTAACTGCTGTGAACCTTTACTGAACAAATATTGAAATTTATTCAAGTCAAAGAAAGAGAATCTCTAATGACTTTTGTTAAAGCTTCTATTTAATAGTTAAGGAGAAAAGTTTGTATGACATATGAGATGCAATTAACAGTAGATTTTACATTTAATAAAAAGAAAGAAGCATATGTATTTGCTTTATTCATTCCATCATAATTTGCATTAGAGCTGTGGGTGTTTAATGAGCAAATTCCAACTAAAATGCTATATTGATTTTCTAGTGAACTTTGTAATAGTCATCTACCTTGGAAAAGCTCAGTGTTTACAATTAAGCTTTCTTTACTGAAAATACTTGAGAGTTGCACATTGATCCTTTAGAAGTACTGAATTCTAGAAAAAGAATCAGGTTTTTCGTAATCAACAAATTTCACATATAACCTAATAGGTGTTAAAAATTATCATTTTGTAATACCTTACTTTTGGAAAACTTTTCTTAGCATTTATAAAATATATAATCAGATTTTTGTGTGTGTGTATTTTATGGCATTTTAAAATTTAACCTTAGAATACTCCTTTATGTACACACATTGTTTATATATTTAGAGTTGATACAGCATTATAGAGGAAAAAATGTTCTCTCTTCATCACACAGGACCAAATATACCCTTGATGTAAAGCATTTGTCTTTAGGCATAGAGTTAACAAGACTTATTAAAGCCCTTGATATTAACAGCCTTACCTTTTCAATCGAGTGTTATTGTATATAAAGTAGAACACAGCTTACATTAAATGTCACTTTATAAAGATCTCATCACACTATACAGAAGTGATAGGAAGCCTGTCGGCATTTAAAGTTTAGTAAATAGTGTTTTAACCTTTCAATATGCCAGAATATTACAGGGCAATATAACATACATGTTAATCTGTACCTAGGTGACTGTTTAGCATCATTTTGCGCATCCTATCTGACCCACAAATTAGAAGTATTTTATAATGTAAAAATGTAAAAATATCTTAGAATATCATATTTTGTACAGACCTATGTCATTAAACTGTAGTGTTCTGAATGTGTTCTGAATAATATCTCCTTCAGTTCCCATTTGTAGTTTTTGCATGCCAATGAAAAAGGTAAAAATGAAAAAAGCAAGAAATGTTGAAATGGCTATAGATATAAATGGTCCAAATTAATCAAAATCACATTTTTACTGTGTGTGGAAATGAAGCCAAATTGTGAGTCTGTGGATTGAGGGTGATGATGGTATTGGTGGCATGGAACTAACGTTTGTTGAGAATCTACTTTATTTGACTAAGAGCTTTTATATATCATCTCATTTAATTTCCCCTAATAAATGTAACTGATGGTATTCTGTGCATTTTGTACACCTGAATGGTGACTAACATAATTTAAGAAAAGTATAAAAAAAACAAGTTGCCTAACTTTACTGTGACAATACCTTGGATCTGAATTAAAGCCCATATTCTTCATAATACATCATGTTGTTTTCTCTAAGCTGTTATGAATATCCTTCCTAGGAGATTGTATACAACTAGAAGGGGAAAATAAAACTGTGTACTACATTATGGGCAGAAATTTCTTTCAAAACAGCATGATGAATTGATACATAGAAGCAGAATAATGTGGCACAGACAACCACATAGGAGTAATGATACAGCCTTAAAAAATATATGAAAATTGTACTGGAAACTACTGGATCTTCCAAAAGCTGTGTTCATAGCAAGAATTCCTTAACTTTATGTAAACTGTTGATTAAAAGCATTTGGATTTATACATGAGAAATCCAGTTGTTCTAGCACAATTTGTTACATAGTTTGTTTAACCATTCATCTGTTACTAAAAATTTGGGGTGTTTCTGGGTTTTGGCTATTATAAATAAAGATGCTATGAATATTTGTATTGAAGTCTTTGTATTTAGACATATGCTTTAATTTCTATGCTTTAATTTCTCTTGGATAAATACTTATGAGTGGAGTAGCTGAATCTTGTGGTGGGTGTATGTTTACTTTTTTAAGAAACTGACATAATGTGATTATACTATCTTACATTCCACCAGCAGTGTATGAAAGTTCCAGGTTGTTTTACATCCTTGCCAACATCTTTAATCAGCCTTTCATATAAGTCATTGTAATAGGTTTGTATAGTTAACCCTTGAACAAAACCGATTTAAACTCCACAAGTCCACTTATATGCACATTTTTTTTCAATAAATACATACTACTGTACTACATGATCAACGGTTCTGCATCTGTGGATACAGAGGACCAACTGTAAAGTTATACATGGATTTTTGACTGCAGGAGGTGGTGGGGGGGGTCCACCTCTAACCCCAGTGTTGTTCAAGGGTCAGCTGTGTGTGGTGGCTATCTCATAGTTTTAATTTGCATTTCTGTAATGACTAAAGCTGTTGAGCACCTTTTCTTGTGCTTATTACCATCAATATATCTACTTTGAAAAAAGTGTTCAAGTTTTTTGCCCAATTTTTAATTGGGTTTTTTGTTTCCTTATTATTGAGCTTTGAGCGTTTTTAAAATTATGTTCTAGATACAAGTCTTTTTGTCAGATATATGCTTTGCAATTATTTTCTTCCAGTCTGTGGCTTGTCTTTTCATTTTCTTAGCATCTTTTGAAGAGTGGAAATTTTTAATTGAATTAAATTGAAGTCCTACTTACCAATTTTTAAAAATTGTTTTATGCTTTGCTATTATTATAGTTAGGAAACTTTGCCTACCTAAAGTCAAAGAGGTTTTCCTCCAGAACTTTTATAATTTTAGGTTTTGCATTTGGGACTGTGATTTATTTTGTGGAATGCAAGGTTGGTTTACCATTTAAAAATCTATCAATATTACCAAAGTGACACACCAAGAAAAGAAAAACAATCTGATCATCTTAAGGCCACACTCTGCTTTTATGTTTCAGCTCTTATATCATAAATAAGTGTCCTTTTTGCAGCTTATTTAGTGCTACATTTATTGCATTTTTGTACCTTCTATTGGTGATTGCACTGTTTAAAACAGCTCCGTGCTGAAATGCAGTCTAATGTTCCTGAAGCACGGAAGGCTGTGTTGTGTGTTATGGATAAACTTTGTTCAGGCATGAGTTATTGTCCTGTTGGCCATGAGTTCAGTGCTAATAAATCAACAATATATATTAACTAAGGTGTTTTTAAAAAGAAACATACATGAAACAAGGTTATGTATTAGTTGACAAAATGTTGATAAGTTTTAGCTGATTAAATTTTCTTTATGGGTCCTAATTTTGCTGCTTGATTGCATGTCTCATAATTGGATACCAGACATGATGAACTTTACCATTTTGGGAGCTGGTATTTTTGTATTTTTATAAAATATTTTTGAGCTTTGTTCTGAGATATAGTTATGTTTCTTGGAAACAGGTCACTACTTCTGGGTCATGCTTTAAAGATAGGTAGGTTATTACCAGAGCAGTGTTTAATCTAGGCTTAATTAATCCCCACTACTGAAGCAAGATCCTTCTGTGTATTCTATGTAGTAGATCATGAATCATGAGTTTTTCCAATCCGGCTAGTGGGAACACGTACTATTTTTGGTTTTGTGGAGCTCAGGGCACTGATGCCTCTGAAACTTTCAGGTGGCTCTTTCCCCTGCATGGGTAGTTTACTCAAGTGTGTGTGCTCAGTCCTCAGCTGATTTCTTGAGGAATACCCTCTGCGTGTCTCCAAAGCTTTCTCTCTTTGCAGCTGTTTTTTCCTCTGATAGTCTGTCTTGTGAATTCTAGCTGCTTTGTTTTCCTTAGACTCTTCTCTCTTCAAATTGTGGAGTCTGCTGGCCTCCTCCTGGATTCTTCCTTTCCTGTGCCATGTCCAGAAAACTTTCAGTGTATTAAGCTGGGCCAGTCTTAGGGCTCAACTCTTGTTTTCCTCTCTCAGGTCACTGTCTTTGTTTCCTTATCAACTTGAAAGCTGTCATCCCATGCATGTTTTGTCCATTAAAAAAACAATTGTTTTAAGTGGGAATACAAATTTGGATCCTGTTACCCTGTCTTGACCAGAAGGACAAGGCTGTGTTGCTTAAAATTTAATCCTAACATACACTCTCGAAGATTTTATCATATATGCTAACTTTTTTCCTGTTATTCACTTAATGTTTTTCTTTAAAAATCTCACCTTTTTAACTAGATAAATATATATTATAATGGAATTTTTTTTAGTTTTAACGTCTGTACCCAAAAAGTGCACAAATAACTGTACAGTTTTATGAATCTCAGAAAGTGAACACACTTGTATATAACCAGCACCCAGATGTAAAAAAACCAAATATTACCAATAGAATATCACCAGATATCACGAAAAGTTCCTCATCCTCCCTTCTAGTACTACCTCCAAAATTTAGTAACCATTATCCTAAGTTTAATAGCCAGGCCATTCTTTTTTGTTATTAACTTTCAATAAATGAAATAATGGAAAATTACCCTTTTTTGGCATCTACCTCAACAATATGGGTAATTTAAAGAAATTTGAATTTTAATTGGACATTAAATTAAGTGTCACTCAGAAATTATAGGTCTGATATGCTAGTTATGGTTTTCTAATATACATTAAAGTGACATAACTATTAAAAAATGTGTTTCACATCCTATATTTTGTGAAATACTGTCCTAAAGGGAGTATGGTGGTAGATGATGCTGGAAGGTAGGCTAGAACTAGACTCCAGTTTTCCTTGAATGCTGGGCTAAGACTTTTTTTTTTTTTTTTTTTTTGCCTTGGAATCTATGTGGCAGCAGTAAGGAGAAGAGTAGCCTGGTTACCCCAGAGTTTCATGGACATTACCTTTTGATAGGTTGAGGGATGCCTTAGTGAAGTCACCTGTCCTATTTTTCTCTCCTCTGAAATTTGGTACATACTTTTTGTTATGAATTGAATCTATTTTCTTTCTCTTTTGTGCTGCCCTTGTTTTAATTCAGGATTTCATTGTTTCTTATGTGGACTTTTAAAATAATCTAATATTGGGTTAAGGGGCATGTACAATCAATCCAACCTGCAACTTTTGGAAATTGATGCAGGTGATCCCTGCATCTTCCACATACTGAATGCTAATCTCTGGGAGTTTCCTTCTGAAACATTGTTCCTATTCTAGAAGTTGATATTTATTTCTAGGTAGCTTAAAGTTTCAGGGAAAGGGTTATTCTTGTGGGTTATTGATGTGAACTCTTGCTTGAACCACTCCTATAGTCTCCCTACTGGAATTTGCTTCCATGTTTGCCCCACCTATGAACTACTTCTCACCTGGAAGCCAGAATTCCTTTTTAAACGTAAATGTGATGCTGTCATTTCCTTGCTCAGAAACCGCCATTGGCTACCATCATATTTAGATGAGATCTTAATTCCTTGCTGTGACTTACAGTGTGATCTCCCAAAACTCTCACCCTGTCTGTGCTCCAGCCATATTGCTGTTATATCGCTAATACTTCTAGGACCTTTATCCTGGTTTTTCTTCAGCTTAGTCTACTTTCAAATATGAATATGGTTACTCTTTATTTGAATGTGCTGAAATGTCACTTATTTAAAAAGGTCTTTTCTGACCACCCTTTCTAAAATAGTCTGCCCTATTCCCCATCTACCAAATCACTCTTTTCTCTGATACAGCTGTATTTTCCTTCAAAGCAATCTATCTACATACCTACCTACCTAATTTTTGGCCTGTTTTACTCTCTACTGTCTGTTTCCCTGTAGTAGAATGTATACTCTAGGATGACAAGGACTTCTTAGACTGCTATATTCATATTCCTTAAAACTGGATTGATGACTGCCACAAGAGCTTGATAAATATTTGATGAATTAATTAATTTATTCATCTTCCCTCAGGCTTAGCTTCTTAGAAGTAGTTTTGACTTTTGCTTTGCCATTGCATGTTCCATTTTATACTGTATTATGGAAAAGATACAGTTGCTTTTTTCTCAGGGTTTTCTTTCTTTTCCACTACTTATAATTTAAGTAATATAAAAGTAACTATCTTGATTAACAGTGTATTAATCTATGACAAATCTTAGTGTTTTATGACCTAAAAGAACATTTCAAATGTCTTTCCTAAGTTTATTTTGTGGTTTGACAGTATAAATAAATTTGGTTCAGTGATCCAAGTATTTGAGCCCCTTTCTGTCTAAAATTGCAGTGATATTTTTAAAGTTATGTAAGATTTCAAGTAGAAATTAAGTTTGAGAAATGACAATTTCAGGTAACATAAAAGCTCCCTATATAGTGCTGCAGAAATTTACATGATGTCATTTGTATTATAATTGATATAAATGGTGCCCCTGGAGATGTTCAGTGCTAAACCAACACAACTCTGCCCCCATTTACTGTCCTCTTTTCTCTCCTTCCATCATCTTACTGAGGTAACTACTGTCCTGAATTTGGTGTTTATCATTTCCATGTTTATTTTAATATTTTTTACTAATTGTGTCTATCCACGAATAATAGATTTGCTTTATTTTGCAACTTGCTATTTTTGTCAGATTTTCATTTATGAGATTTGTCCATTTGTCCATAGTTAATTCATTTAAATGCTGCATTTAAATGCATCCATTTTTAATGTATGGTAATTTATTTATTCCTGCTCCAGTTATTGGACAGTTGGGTTATTTGTAAGTTTTTTGCTATTATATAATGCTGAAATAAACATTTTTATACATTGTTCCTAAGCATTTTTATACATGTTTCCTTGTGTACATGTGCAAGAATTTCTCTAGGCTTCATACCAAAGAGGAGATTTGCCAGGTTATGGACTAGGCACAACTTCAGCATTGCCAAATTGCTCATCAGATGGTTGTCGAAACATATACACCTATCTGCAGTATATTTGAGTGTTTCCTTTGTTTCACACGCTCAATATTTTTTACTATTTGACCTTTTAATTTTTGCTTTTATGGGTATGAAATAGTATCTCAATTTTGCAGTAGCTTAAAAAGATAATGTTTTCTCAAGTAAACAAATTAATTGATGCTAACTCAGTTGAATAAAATAATTTTTGCTTTTTATTTTTGCTAAAAGTATTCATTTTTATTTTATTTTCACTAATTAATTATGAATTATATATTTTGGTAGCTCTGGTTGAAGAGGTGTATTTTGCACAGAGAGAACGTGATGAAGCTATTATGTCTCGACTTCAGTTAGCCAATGAGGAGAGAGATGAAGCAATTGCACGATCCAAGCATATGGAAATGTCTCTAAAACTGTATGTACACATTTAAAACTACATATGACATTCGGAGCATTTATAAAGTACATGAATTATGTGGTGGTTACATGTTTAAAAATGTTACTGATGCTTATATGTTACAGTGGTAAATTCCATATCCCCACAGTCTTTTTCTAAAACTTTTGGCATGCTAGTCGTTTTCAGTCACTAAAAAAAGAAAAAAGAAAAGAAAGAAAGAAATGCACAACACTCTTAGTACAGTTACTTTCTTTATTTCTTCATAGTTCCGTTGTTGATATCCTTACTCTACCTTCCTTTGTGACTCCTCTTTTCTTCCCTCTCCTTATTATCACCTGCTTGATTTATTTCAGCTCTGGGTTCTTTTACTGCTCTCTGCTTACTGTGCTCATTCCTATTCTCCACTACTTTTTACGTCTTTTAGCTGTGGGTTCTAAACTGAAACCTGACACCTGAAATAGGGTAGAGCCTGAGAATCTACATTTTTAGCAAGCGAACCAGGTGATTCTGGTATAGGTAAATAATGTACTGCACTTAGAGAAACAACACTCTGGAAAGAATTACTTCTCCACTTTTAATGTGTACTCGAATCACTTGGGGAATATTGTTAAAATGCAGATTCTTGTTAGATAACGTCTGGAGTGGAGCCTGAGATTCTGCCTTTTTTCAAGCTCCCAGGTCATGCAAATGATGCTAATCTAAGGAGTCCACTTTGGGTAGAAAGGCCCGAGAGCATCTAGAAATGTTACTTGCAAGATAGATAGAATGTAGTAATCTAATATTTTTATGTTGATCCCTCAATATATTTATCAAATGTTTGCTCTGCCCAATATGGTGCTAGCCTCTGAGGGATCACAATAAAATACTAATTAAAACGTGGTGGGGGGCTTCCCTGGTGGTGCAGTGGTTGAGAATCTGCCTGCTAATGCAGGGGTCACGGGTTCGAGCCCTGGTCTGGGAAGATCCCACATGCCACGGAGCAACTGGGCCTGTGAGCCACAACTACTGAGCCTGCGCTTCTGGAGCCTGTGCTCTGCAACAAGAGAGGCCGCGATAGTGAGAGGCCCGCGCACCGCGATGAAGAGTGGCCCCCACTCGCCGCAACTAGAGAAAGCCCTCGCACAGAAACGAAGACCCAACACAGCCAAAAATAAATAAATTTATTTAAAAAAAAAAAAAAAAAACGTGGTGGGAAACTCCCTGGCGGTCCAGTGGACTCCGCACTTCCTATGCAGGGGGCACAGGTTCGATCCCTGGTTGGAGAACTAAGATCCCACAAGCTGCAGGTCGTTGCCAAAAAAACAAACAAAAAAAAAGACAAAAAAACCCATGGTGGTTCATTAGACAGAAGCATCAAATAATTAATATTGTAGCGTTCAGGTTGTGACTAGGTAATGTGATTTGGCTTTTGTTTATATTAATGGTTTCATTTTTTTTTGAAAGCTCATTCAAAAAGTAGATGGAGAGACTCATTATAAAACATTAACTCATTGACAACTAAAAATAAATTTAAAAGTTTAGCTAAATTCCACACTGCCTACTCCCGAATATCTTTATCAATAGGGAAACATTATAACAAACATTTCTCTTTGTTTATATAAACACTACTGTCTGGAAGGATAGATGGTTGATGGTTGAATAGATGCATACATAGAATTAATTTGATAAAAATTAATTCATTTTCTACATTGTGTTTTATTTGAGAGGCATTATATTGTAGAGGTGAAAAGCACAGATTCCAGACGCAGGTACCTATCTTTGAATCTTCACTCTTCTGCTTCCTAGCTGTACAGTCATGGACAGATTATTCAGAGTTTCTGGGACTCTGTTTTTTGTCTACAAAACAGGGAAATAGTGGCTATTTTATATTGGTTGTTATGAGGACTAAATGATTTAGTAAGTATTGAAAAATACTTGACTTGTAGCAAATGCTGTATAAATGTTACTTGAATTGAAGAGTAATAATCAATTGAAGTGAAACTGAAGAAATTTTTGAACTTCAGGCAGTGTTTTCTCTCAGTAAGATACATTAATTCCCTAAAGAACTGTCTAAATTTAAGAGATGGAAAAACATTAAGGTGTTGGAATCTCATCAATATTTTTTGTGCAGTGTTTTAGTTAAGCAATATTATTTGAATCTCAGCTATGAAATAAATAACAGTTTTAAACTCCTTTTTTTCTTTTTCTTTATGAATTCTACTTTTTAAAGAATTTGTAAAAGCTGTATTGGATTCTACAGCCAAAGTGCCCCCCTTGTTTAACCTTTATTTTATTTATTTATTTATTTTTGCGGTACGCGGGCCTCTCACTGTTGTGGCCTCTCCCGCTGCGGAGCACAGACTCAGGACGCGCAGGCTCAGCGGCCATGGCTCACGGGCCCAGCTGCTCCGCGGCATGTGTGATCTTCCCAGACCGGGGCACGAACCCGTGTCCCCTGCATTGGCAGGCGGACTCTCAACCACTGCACCAGCAGGGAAGCCCTCAAATAGCTTTTTAAGGAAGGGTTTATAAATACTTTATTCTCTACTTTGACATACTCCAGACTGGCTGTTTGTTATCCTTATATTCAAATTGGTTATGAATAAAATTCCTGGCTCAAGTATTTTTTCATTCTAAACACTGTAAAAATGTTACTGACTTTTCTGACATTGAGTTTGGCTGAAAAGAAGTCTGAGGTCAATCATATTGCTTTTTTCCTCACTTATAGGTGGTTTAATTTTTTCTTCCTGGGTACTTGAATGATTCTTTATTCTTGAAGTAGAACAACTTAATCAGTATGTTCGTGTTGATCTAATATTTTTAGAATCACAGCATGCCTTTCTAAAGACTATTTGATTCTTCCTTTATTTCAGGGAAATTTTACATTTGTTTTTTAGGTTTTCCATTTTAGAGACTTCAGTTATTTTTATAGGGAACTTTTATCCTTATCTATTATCTCTTCATAATTATTTAAATTCCTGTCTTTTTCTCTGCATTCACTGTGATACTCTTAAGCCTTTCCTTTAGTTAGTAATTCCAATTGTTACTGTCCCATTCCCTGTTCTTTCTAGTTCATTTATTAAATATTTTGTTTGTTTATTTATTCTCAATGTTCCCTTAAGTGTTCTTTCTTTCGTTAATTATATAAGTCTCAGGTCTATCCTTAAGTTTTCAATTTTCCTATTCATCTACTCTTTTGTTTTGGCATCTTCTCTTTGAACTTCTTTTATTGAATTCATATTCTTCTTATGTTTTTCTAGAATGCCAACCATGATAGGACAATTTTCTTCTTTCTCTTGGTTTATGTTATCTTTTATATTATGATCTTTATCTCATTTGCATGATATTTTGTCATGTGTTTGTGGTGAATTCATAGTTGGCATGTCATTTCTCTTCATCTTGCTCATGCTTAAATTGTCAAGAACTTTTCTTTGTTCTGATACAGTGCAAGTGAATTTTCCATGATAAACATTTCATATTATTTGAAACCTATTTGTCTTCTCCTCTGATTCTTGGCTAGGTATTGCTTCTGGGCCACTTTTCTTCATTGCTGTAAGGCAGTGGGGTAAGAGTAGTAGTTGGGAAGACCTCCTTGGGGCTAGATACTGATTTTGTTTGAAGTTCTTTCCTCTGCTTGTAGGACTTTGTTTGGTGTCTTGCACTGCTCTGACGGCTCACTCTGTCTCATCTTGTGGATATCCTGATTCCATGAAGTATTTCTTTTGGGCTTTATTTGTTCCACCAGTGTAGTAAAAAAAAAAAAAAAAAAAAGTGGCCAGCCCTGATGATACTTGCTTCCTCTGTAAAGATTCTTCAGTAATTCAGGAAGATTTTCTTTACTTTTCTCTGGTCTGTCTACTCAACTCATTGGTCTCTCAGGTTATTTCCAAGCTGTGTGGTATTAATGAAAAATTTTCAGGATTTGGTGAGGTCACTGTCTCTTCTCAATACCTATTTTCATGTGTAAAAAGAGAAGTTAGTTGAACCTGTTCAAAATCATTTTCCACTCTCCACCTTATCCCTACTTTAAAAAATTATTACATAATGTCCTGCTTCCTTTGCTGTTTGATTAATTTTTATCTTCCGTTCAAGTGGTATGTGATGGGATACATAGATTTCTGTGTTCAGATTTCACTCCACCATCTTTACTTGGCCTTTTTTTTTCAATAAACATTTTATTTTAGAATACTTTCAGATTTACAGAAAAGTTGTGAAGATAGTACAGAGTTCCTATAACCCTCACCCAGTTTCCCTTATTGCTAACATCTTACATTACTATGGTACATATGTCACAGGGGAGAAACCAACATTGTTATACAACTATTTACTAAAGGCCACACTTTATTCAGATTTCACTACTTTGCCCTGATGTCCTTTTTATTTTCCAAGATCCTATCCAGGATTCCATAGACATTTAGTTACTATGTCTCCGTTGCCTACTCTGCTGTGTGACATTTTCTCAGACTTTCCTTGTTTTTGATGACAGTTCTGGAATATTGGTCAGGTATTTTATAGAATGTTTCTCAATTTCTGTTTTTCTGAAGTTTTTCTCATGATTAGACTGAGGTATTGGTTTTATGGGACAGAGAGTACAGGGGTGAAATGCCATTTTCATCACATCATTTCAAGGTTATCTTCTATCAATATGACTTACAGCCAGTGATGTTAATCTTGGTCACCTGGCCAAGGTAGTACTTGCCATGTTTCTCTTCTGTAAAGTTACCCACATTCCTCTTTCAAACTCTGCTCTTTGAAGCAAATCACTAAAGTGCAGCCCGTACTCAGTGATGGGGCTGGGGAGTGTGGGCTACGAGGTTAATTGAGTTCTAGCTTCCTCAGCAGAGAATATCTACAGAAATTATTTGTAATTCTTCAGTACAGGACATTTGTATCCCTCATTTTTTTATTTAGTTATATCTGTATGGACTCACTGATATTCATTTAATACTTTGAATTATAATCTAATACTATGTTATTTTGTTGATTGGAGTATTCCAGCTTTCTTTTTTAACATCTTTATTGGAGTATAATTGCTTTACAATGGTGTGTTAGTTTCTCCTTTATAACAAAGTGAATCAGCTGTATATATACATATATCCCCATATCTCCTCCCTCTTACGTGTCTCTCCCACCCTCCCTATCCCACCCCTCTAGGTGGTCACAAAGCACCGAACTGATCTCCCTGTGCTATGAGGCTGCTTCCCACTAGCTATCTATTTTACATTTGGTAGTGTATATATGTCCATGCCACTCTCTCACTTCGTCCCAGCTTATCCTTCCCCCTCCCCGTGTCCTCAGGTCCATTCTCTACGTCTGCATCTTTATTCCTGTTCTGCCCCTAGGTTCTTCAGAACCATTTTTTTTTAAGATTCCATATATGTGTTAGCATACGGTATTTGTTTTTGTCTTACTGACTTACCTCACTCTGTATGACAGTCTCTAGGTCAATCCAGTCACCACAAATAACTCAATTTCATTTCTTTTTATGGCTGAGTAATATTCCATTGTATATATGTGCCACATCTTTATCCATTCATCTGTTGATGGACACTTAGGTTGCTTCCATGTCCTGGTTATTGTAAATAGAGCTGCAATGAACATTTTGGTACATGACTCTTTTTGAATTATGGTTTTCTCAGGGTATATGCCCAGTAGTGGGATTGCTAAGTTGTATAGTAATTCTATTTTTAGTTTTTTAAGGACCCTCCATACTGTTCTCCATAGTGGCTGTGTCAATTTACATTCCCATTACATTCTCATGGGTTCCCTTTTCTCCACACCCTCTCCAGCATTTATTGTTTCTAGATTTTTTGATGATGGCCATTCTGACCGGTGTGAGATGATATCTCATTGTAGTTTTAATTTGCATTTCTCTAATGATTATTGATATTGAGCATTCTTTCATGTGTTTGTTGGCAATCTGTATATCTTCTTTGGAGAAATGTCTATTTAGGTCTTCTGCCCATTTTTGGATTGGTTTGTTTGTTTTTTTGATATTGAGCTGCATGAGCTGCTTATAAATTTTGTAGATTAATCCTTTGTCAGTTGCTTCATTTGCAAATATTTTCTCCCATTCTGAGGGTTGTCCTTTGGTCTTGTTTATGGTTTCCTTTGCTGTGCAGAAGCTTTGGAGTTTCATTAGGTCCCATTTGTTTATTTTTGTTTTTATTTCCATTTCTCTAGGAGGTGGGTCAAAAAATATCTTGCTGTGATTTATGTCATAGAGTGTTCTGCCTATGTTTTCCTCTAAGAGTTTGATAGTGTCTGGCCTTACATTTAGGTCTTTAATCCATTTTGAGTTTATTTTTTTCATATGGTGTTAGGGAGTGTTCTAATTTCATTCTTTTACATGTAGCTGTCCAGTTTTCTGAGCACCACTTATTGAAGAGGCTGTGTTTTCTCCATTGTATATTCTTGCCTCTTTATCAAAGATAAGGTGACCATATGTGCGTGGGTTTATCTCTGGGCTTTCTATCCTGTTCCATTGATCTATATTTCTGTTTTTGTGCCAGTACCATACTGTCTTGATTACTGCAGTTTTGTAGTATAGTCTGAAGTCAGGGAGCCTGATTCCTCCAGCTCCGTTTTTTGTTCTCAAGATTGCTTTGGCTATTCGATGTCTTTTGTGTTTCCATACAAATTGTGAAATTTTTTGTTCTAGTTCTGTGAAAAATGCCATTGGTAGTTTGATAGGGATTGCATTGAATCTATAGATTGCTTTGGGTAGTATAGTCATTTTCACATTGTTGATTCTTCCAATCCACGAACATGGTATATCTCTCCATCTGTTTGTATCATCTTTAATTTCTTTCATCAGTGTCTTATAGTTTTCTGCATACAGGTCTTTTGTCTCCTTAGGTGGGTTTATTCCTAGGTATTTTATTCTTTTTGTTGCAGTGGTATATGGGAGTGTTTCCTTAATTTCTCTTTCAGATTTTTTGTCATTAGTGTATAGGAATGCCAGAGATTTCTGTGCATTAATTTTGTATCCTGCTACTTTACCAAATTCATTGATTAGCTCTAGTAGTTTTCTGGTAGCATCTTTAGGATTCTCTATGTATAGTATCATGTCATCTGCAAACAATGACAGCTTTACTTCTTCTTTCTGATTTGGATTCCATTTATTTCTTTTCTTCTCTGATTGCTGTGGCTAAAACTTCCAAAACTATGTTGAATAAGAGTGGTGAGAGTGGGCAGTCTTGGCTTGTTCCTGATCTTAGTGGAAATAGTTTCAGTTTTTCACCATTGAGAATGATGTTGGCTGTGGGTTTGTCATATATGGCCTTTATTATGTTGAGGAAAGTTCCCTCTATGCCTACTTTCTGCAGGGTTTTTATCATAAATTGGTGTTGAACTTTGTCAAAAGCTTTTTCTGCATCTGTTGAGATGATTATATGGTTTTTCTCCTTCAGTTTGTTAATATGGTGTATCACATTGATTGATTTGCGCATATTGAAGAATCCTTGCATCCCTGGGATAAATTCCACTTGATCATGGTGTATGATCCTTTTAATGTGCTGTTGGATTCTGTTTGCTAGTATTTTGTTGAGGATTTTTGCATCTGTGTTCATCAGTGACATTGGCCTGTAGTTTTCTTTCTTTGTGACGTCTTTGTCTGGTTTTGGTGTCAGGGTGATGGTGGCCAAATAGAATGTGTTTGGGAGTGTCCTTCTCTCTGATATATTTTGGAAGAGCTTGAGAAGGCTAGGTGTTAACTCTTCTCTAAATGTTTGATAGAATTCACCTGTGAAGCCATCTGGTCCTGGGCTTTTGTTTGTTGGAAGATTTTAATCACAGTCTCAATGTCAGTGCTTGTGATTGGTCTGTTTTGATTTTCTCTTTCTTCCTGGTTCAGTCTCGGAAGGTTGTGCTGTTCTAAGAATATGTCCATTTCTTCCAGGTTGTCCATTTTATTGGCATATAGTTGCTTGTAGTAATTTCTCATGATCCTTTGTATTTCTGCAGTGTCAGTTGTTACTTCTCCTTTTTCATTTCTAATTGTCTTGATTTGAGTCTTCTCCCTTTTTTTCTTGATGAGTCTGGCTAACCGTTTATCAGTTTTGTTTATCTTCTCAAAGTACCAGCTTTTAGTTTTATTGATCTTCGCTATTGTGTAGTATTCCAACTTTGACCATTGGAATCTCTTTTAGGTGGCTCCTACATGCCTTTGACATGTTCCCATCCTTTTGATTTTTTTAATACTTTCTTACTCAATTTGGAATTGCCATTCTTGTTTTGCTTTTTTTCTTATTTTGAACATTAACCATTCTCTAATGACAGATGATATTGAGCTCCTTTTTATATGTTTATTTACCATCTGTATATCTTCTTTGGTAAAATGTCTGTTCAGATATTTGACCAGTTTTTTAAGTTGGGTTGTTTGTTTCCTTTTTGTTAATTTTAAGTGTTCGTTATACATTCTGGATGTAAGTCGTTTTTCAGGTATGTGGTTTTCAAATATTTTCTTCCAGTACTTGTTTTGTATTTTTCTTCTCTTAACAGTGTGCTTAGCAGGATATATGTTTTAAATTTTGATAAAATCCAGTTTATTGATTGTTTTTTCTTTCATGTTTTGTACTTTTGGTATTGAATCTAAAACTCATTGTCATATGTAAGGTCGCACCAAGTTTTCTCCTATGTTTTCTTCTATGAGTTATAAATTTCATGTTTCACATTTAGGCCTACAATCTATTTTGAGTTGATTTTTGTGTAAAGTGATACATGGTACATGTAAATGATCTTTTTTTTTTTTGCATGTGGACATTTATTTATTCCAGTACCATTTGTTGAAAATGGTATCATTTCTCCACTAATTTCCTTTGCAACTTTGCCAAAAGTTATTTGACTATTCATGTGCATTAATTTCAGGACTTACTTGTCTGTCCATTGATCTGTGTTTCTATCCCTTTGCCAATACCACACATTCTTGATTACTAAATCTTTTTGTTACATCTTGAAATCAGATAATGTCATCCCTCTAAACTTTGCTCTTTTATTGTAGAATTATTTTGACTATTCTGGTACGTTTGCCTTTCCTTATACCTTTCAGAATCAGTTTGTTTTTATCTACAAAAACAGTTGCTGGGACCAAATGTTTTTAAACATACTCTTCAAAATAGATATCTTTTTTCTTTTTTTCAGTATTGCAGCTATTAATAACTTTAGAAGTTTTCTTTAGGGATTTGCAAGTACTATTACCTTCAATTTGTCAACTGCTGCACAGTACTATACTTAGCATGTAACTTATGACCATAAATCTTTTATGTAGATTGATCACCAATTTTATTCATAAAATTTGCTTCTAAATAGTTTTTACTCTTTTTAGAAATAAAATTCACCCCCAAAAGATAACAAATCAGTTTTTTATACAATGTCACAACTCATTGAGTGATATTCAGGCTTTATAGGTGAAAAAACTTAGAGTGGTTGACTACCTGCCCAAAGAGTCATAGTCAGTCACTTACACATTGTAGGACTCATCTGCCTCAGAGCTATACAGGCATCTCAACCTTAGTATATCCAAAATGGAATTATTAATTTATTTTTAAAACCCGATCCTCCTTAATTCCCTGTACCTATCATCAGCACAACCACCTTCCCACATATCCAAACAAAAACTTCTTCCTCAGAACTCCTATTAAATTGGTCTCTTAGTTTTTGTTCATTCTATCTCTTTAAGTGATGGATCTAAATTGAGCCTATCCTTCTTCCCTAAACTTTTAAAACTTCCATTGTCTATTTACTTTAATCTGTACATATGTTTTGTCATAGTTTTTATTACAATACATGAAAATTAAGGTTCCTTGAGGCAGAGCCTTTTTCATTTTGTTCTTGGTAGCATTCCTATTGAGGGAGGAATGGGGAATGGAGAAAAGGAAAACAGTCCCATCCCAAGACTTATCTTTTAGTTAATTAGTCCATTCAATAAATATTTATTGAATATTTATTATGTGTCATGTACAATGCTAGTTGCTAGGAACACAGCATTGTGGTCTCAATTTAGTTAAGAAGATCAGCATTAAGTAAATATGAATAATTACATAAATACTTAAAATAGTATCAAGTGATATGAAGAATTACTGGTTCCTAAGGAAAGTTTATAGACAGCTGTATTACAGTCTAGTGGTTCAGGTGATGGGATCAGGAAAAATCATACATAAGAAGCAAGAACAACAACAACAACACATAGCATGTCAGTACAGTTTTAAATGGCACTGTGGAGGTTCTTTTCTACTCAGTTGAAGTCTATAGGCTCTGAACTTCAGTAGTGCATTTTAGACTAAATCTTTGTTAAGATAGAACCAATTTATAACTGAGCTTTGCTTGACTGAAAGGCATATTTAGAGGCATTGAGTATAAGATGAAATTGTATAAATTACTTCACATCTTTTTTTTTAATTGTATAAATTATTTCACATCTTTTTGTTTTTAATTGTATAAATTATTTCACATCTTTTTGTTTTAATTCCTTACTTCTTCCTATAATCTGGAAATTCCTTCCTTCTTTTTTCTCTCATCATCTTTTCCACTTCCAATCTACTTTTCATCTTTCTGTATAATGTTTGTCTTGTCTTATTATTCTGCCACTTCTCTGCTTTCCCTTACCTCTTGAATTTTTAATGCTTTTTTCTTTGTCTCTTTTGCTTTTATCCAAAACTAGGAAAAAGTAAAAAGGATTCAGGTTAAAATGACTTACATATGCATGCCAATATAGACATGTTTGCATAGGTACATTCCAACTTTTGAGACCATGGTATCTATTTTTCAATCTGTTATTGTTGGTGTATTTTTTATATTAAAGGTGGCACTGTGTAAGAAAGGAGACTTAGAGAAAAAAAACAATTTAGAATTTTTTGATAAGCTGATCACTAGTTCTTTTTATCATTTGGGTGTCAGAGTTTTGCTTCATCCCATTGAACAAGGTAAAGGACTATAGGTTCAGAAAGGAAAGATGTGATATTGACTGATTTAGGAATAAATCAAGAAATGTGACATTTCATGCATGAGTCTTTTCACTTAGAGTGCAAGGTTGTCAGTCAGAATTTGCATGGTATAGGAAATCAATTGAAACTTGAACCTATGGACATTTACTTCAGCAATATTCTTACTGATTATCATGACTGTCTAGTTAGACTGCTGTAGGCATAATTTAAAGATTACAAAAGGTTGAAATTCTTTTGTTTAATTGTAAACTTCATATTAATGATACATAGTGTATAGTTTGTTGGCTGTATGTCATATAATACCAACTATTACTTTGTCTTTATTAAGCTAGTAAAACTATGTGTTGTATGTGCTGCTAGTAAACCTTAAACCTAAAAAGTCATTTTACATAGAAAATTATGTCTTATATAACTGTTTCAAATTGCTTCCTTTTTCTTAAAGGTAAGTTGTTTGTCTAATTTTTGTTTTCTTAAGTGATACAGGAAGTAATGTCCTTATTGTAGGACTGAATTTAATTTTCTGGAAGCCACTATTGTTGATTTTTTATCTTTAACTAGATATTAAATGACCCACCTCAGAAAAATGTGTCAAATATACTGAATTGGCACTTACAGTGTATTAACATCAAAGATCTGATCTCATTTTTCAATACTCTGTATCAGGGATCAGCAAAGTAAGGACCTATGGTGCAAATCCAGCCTTCCACTTGTTTTGTAAATAAAGTTTTATTTGAATACAATGACACCTGTTCATTTACATATTGTCTATGAATAGATTTTCTTCTTCAAAGGCAGAATTTAGTAGCTGCAACAGAGAACATATGGTAAAGCCTAAAATATTATCTGACCCTTTACAAAAAATGTTTGCTCATCCCTACTCTATATAATCTAGTTGAGACTAAATTACTATGTAGTTGATCTTTGATATCCGTGACAAATACTTCCTGAAACTTCTAAAGAAATGCAAATTTGAACACAACCATACCTGTTCATTTACATATTGTCTATGAATGAGTTTGCACTACAAAGGCAGACTTTAATAGGTGCAAGAGTTTTTCTTTTTAATTATTTTATTTATTTTATTTTTGGCTGCGTTGGGTCCTCGTTGCTGCATGCGGGCTTTCTCTAGTTGTGGCGAGCAAGCGGGGGCTACTCTTTGTTGCGGTGCATGGGCTTCTCATTGCGGTGGCTTCTCTTGTTGCCGAGCACAGGCTCTAGGCATGTGGGCTTCAGTAGTTGTGGCTCACAGGCTCTAGAGCACAGGCTCAGTAGTTGTGGCACACGGGCTTAGTTGCTCCGTGGTATGTGGGATCTTCCCGGACCAGGGCTCGAACCCCCATCCCTTGCATGGATTCTTAACCACTCTGCCACCAGGGAAGTCCCTCTTATTTTTTTTAAATAGGCATTTTTATTATTTTTATTGGAGTATAGTTGATTTACAATGCTGTGTTAGTTGCAGGTGTACAGCAAATAAGAACCTGCTGTATAATAAAAGGTTTTAAGTTTTATTTTCCTCTTAGTGACCATTTATCACTATATTTATATCAATTATAAAGGCTAATAATAAAGCAAAATAGAGATTCACATGCCAAGTGTTTGACGTGGCTCACTCATGCCCTGCATGTCATACCTGACACACTCACTCACCAAAACATGATTCAGATTCATTTATCAGAAAATGATAAATCACTATATATCATGTACTTTTAAGGGCAATCACATAAGTTATTTATAGTCAGAATGCTAAATTTATGTGCCGAGGACCTAGTATATAACATCTGATAAGAAAATATGATTTTAATTTTTTTTAAATTTTGGTTGTTAGCAGGGAATTTAATATTAGACTAAATACAGTTATCTTAACCATTTCCTATTGAAAGCTGTTAATTTAAAACATTTAAACTCTTCATTTGCTTTTCCTTAAAGAAATAGTACTTCATTTTGCATTGCCTGAAAAAAACCATATAAATATTACATAGGAATTTCATGCACTTTTTGTTATGTTGATTATTTGGAATATATGAATTACTTAACCTACCTACACTGTTATTTTCTTTTTGATCATATGTAACTCTTTGAAACAAAAAAAGGGAGTTGCATAATATTGAGAACTAGTTTTTTTTTTAAGTTCCCAGTAATCTGTGAATCTAAATGCTTAATTTCTGTGTATCTTTTTACATTTTAAATGATCAAGTTTAATAAATTGTGAAGTTTATAAAAATTGAAACTTCTTTGGAAACTACCATTAATTGACTCTTAGTTTGATTTCATCTAAAAAGAACATTAAGGTAAATATTCCTTACCACATATGGCTTCCCTAAAAATCATATTTAGCCAACCAATAACTGATGGTTAAATGCCGCTCATGTTCTTCAAATACTTTTACATGATCATAAATAAGTGTAAGAATTTTATCTTATACTTTTCCACTGTTTTTTAATTGAATAAAAAGGAAGTGATTATCCTCATAGTTTTTGTAAACTAAGCTTTTATGAAGCAGGATATTTGAAAACTTGATTTATTTTGGGAGAAAAAGATAAGAGTACATATTTGCCCTTATTGGTATGTGAATCCAAGGGGACATTAGTAGTTTGAGATAAACATTAAATATATATAATTCAAAATTACTACACCTACCTGTTGACTTACACCATTTAAATATGGGTAGAAATAGTTTTTTTGATATATGTTCATATTTTTTCCTGTATAAATGCAATGTTCTAAAATCTATATTTTCTCTCCATGATTATAGCAGTTTGATTGAACTGTGGAGTTTGGAACAATTTTGTAACAAATTTATTAATTGTCTTCTGTAATCTTTTCCTAGTATCCTTTTTTTTGTGGTAAATGTTAAATCACAGGAGCACAGAAATGGAGGGGGAAAACTTGAAACACGAATTTGGATATCTAAGCTTTTAAGTACAGTTTTTAAGTAATTGAAATCATTTCTAAAATCTCCATCATTTCACTGGTACCCATTATAGGTTTTCATTTAATCTACCCAATTTAATGACTGCCTAAATTATATTATATACATTTTCTAAATATGTCATTTAGAACTTCTTTCTTTACTTTAACTGCATTTCTTCAATTTACCAACATCAACAAACATAAACACTATGACTCTTAAAAGACAAAAAGTCCATTTATGAAGGGAACCAGTTTACTTCTTTTGCCTTTAAATTGAATAATTCTATGTTATGCAAAAAAGGAAATAACATTAGTCATTTAAAACTGTGACCAATTTTGGTCAGCCTTTCTATATAGCATATTTATTTCAACAAATAGGTAGCACCAGGAGATTTTCAGGTCAAATTTAGTGGTAGTTATTTGTCATTGCTTTTGAGGGAACATAGTTAAACTTTGTAATAAAAATACTTGCTTTGTTTTATTTGTGATAATGTCCAAAAAGGATAGGAAATACAGTTTCTGGTAAGAATTGAAAGTCTAGAAATAAATATAATGATGAGAATGAGTACTTCTATCACTGGGGAACTTTCCTCATCTAAGCACATATGAACAGTTGATCCTTGTAGTCATATATAGCAGTAAACATTAATAACTTAACAGTCTGAAGTCAGTGCAGAAGATATGGAGCATTATTGAAAGATGGAGTCGAGCAGGTGGCACTTTAATATGTTCAATGTCATGGTTGACTCTAAAGACTAGTCGAATGAAATTACTTGAGGTTCTAAAGATTTAAAAAGCGAACTCATTTTGCTGCACTAAGGAAATGCTACTGATCAGGCTTTCTGTGTCCCTTTTTTCTAGGCTAGAAAATATTAACCCTGAAGAAAATGACATGGTAAGCCATTCTCTGAGGAGATTTCTTGATGTCAGTCTTATATCTTAGAGGCTTAAGTTCAATTGAGTGGGTTTCAAGAACTAAGATGTGGGAAAAAGAAGAATTGACACACTAATAATGTACATCTTTGCTGCAATATGAAAATTCAATAACTTCACTCAGTCAATTTACAATTCACATGTGCCTATTAATTAAAACCCTATATTAAATAAAATATATTAAAACTTCATGTCTGACTAACATATAATGGTGTTGGTAGACATTACAGGAATTACTGAACAGAATAAACAATGCAGACACAGGGATAGCTATTCAGAAGAATGGAGCTATAATTGTGGATAGAATCTACAAGACCAAGGAATGTAAAAAGAGAATAACTGCAGAAGAAATGAATGCAGTGATTGAAGAACGGGATGCTGCTTTGTCTCAGGTAACTGCATGTACAATATCTGTAAAGAGCATACACTTACCATTTTCCCCTCTTTCTTTACATGAAAAAATGACTTTTCCCCACATATTCTTAATTCGAATTAGTTTTTAGCTTATAATTAATACCACAATGATTAGCTATGTTAAAATAATCACATATTTTGTTATATCATTCTTCAAGTATATGCATTCTAATAAAACTTAGCTTGTTATAAAATTTTAGTTATATTCTTTAAAGTAATCACTTTTATATGAGACTTCTTACTTGAGTCACAGTTTTGTGAGGGCTGACATTGTCTTTATTACTGTTTAATTCCCAGTGCCTAATTCAGTGCCTTTTAGTAAACATTGATAAAGGAATCAAATTATTAGGGTATTCCTTTCTGAACATTACTTACACCTTCCTGCTCTAACTGAAACCTGATTTCCGCCCTGAGTATACCGCTTCCTCTGCAGTCCTCTCAAATGTGAATATATTCCCTCGCCCAGCAGTCGGACCACTGGGCTTGGAGGCTTGTTCATTAGTGTTTTTAGATCATTGTTCCTTTTTTCTCTCTAAACACCTCCAGCTTTGAGGCCCATACATCAGATTGTATCACCCATTACACACTCCTGTTGCAGTCGTGTACACACTCCCGTGTCGCTTCCCTCATTTCTTAAAGATTTTAGGATCTATTTCACTGTCTCTTTCTTCAGCCTACTCCTGTCACAGTTCTTGGTGATTTAAATATCTATGTAGGTGATACTTTCAATATCCCTCTCATCTCTTTGAATCTCTCTCCTCCAATAATCCACGTACACTGTACTCTTTCTGCCATCCACCCTATGGTCATACCCTGTTCTTGGTCATTATCAGTCTCAATTTCAAGCATCCCGCTTGATGACCACCATTTGTTATCTTTCCAGCTCACTCTAGAACTCTAACTCTAGCAAATTGTCAACTCTCCTGCCACCTGATTTTATTGATCTTACCACCTCTTTTCCTATCCCTTAATCCCCTCATGTCCTCACTTCCCTGTTTATCTAGTTTGGATTCCGTGGCTCACCATAATTATCACCAACTTGCATGTAATATAACCTCAGTTGTTTTGGCCCTCTCTTCGTTTATCCTGCTCACCTAGCAAAACCTAAGTTTTATAAATTTAACTTTCTGCCTGTTCTACACCTTCACAGCTTTATATGGCAGGAGACTATCACACAAGTTTGCCGACTGAACTTACCTCGAGTTCATGACCACAGTCTTCAAGTAGACCCTTGGTGTTGCCTGGCAACCTTCCACTCACTCTCCCCCTCTGGAGGACTATTTTATCTTTCTCCTTTCTCCTCAAGCATCCAACGTCTGCTTCCCAATAGAAAAAAGAATTTCTGCTTGTCCCCACCATTTCATTCGCCAGCCTACCTGCATTTGTACCCATATACTCTTCCTTTTCTACTTTCTTTTTTACATGCTTCTGTTTAAGGACAACTTCTCTGTTTCACACTAGTTTACATCTTTTCTTGCCTGCTTAAGGTTATCACTTAACCAATTGTCCCTTTTCTCTCCTACTTCATAAAATGTTTCCTTATTAGTTCATTTCTATCACTGTGAAATTCTTTACTATATCCCATGGAGGCTGGGTGAAAGTTTTGGTAAGTCTTGGTCTGCTTGTGGTTCACCCCTGTACTTTTGCTTCCCACACTGAGAGCAGAGTATTCACTAGGGCTCTACTCCTGGAGAATCCTCTATTCTAGTGTTTGTCTCTTTAGCATTGTAAGACTATGGGAAACTCCATTATTCTTTTCACAGGGCTTAAGGCTTAGCTTTTTAACTTTAAGCCCTATACAGTTTTGAGAGTTAGCAAATGATTTGAGATGGAACCAAGCCTCAAATCTCCAATTTTGTCACTTCAGCCCTGCATAACTGCCAGAAGCTTAGATGATTTCTCTGTCCTCCAGCAGGAGCCCTCTGTATAGTCAAAGCCGGATTTCTCAGCCTCTTGCCCATTCTCCGAACCTTTAAAACTCAGGGGGAAAACAATGACTTCAGATCTTCAAATCACCTGTCTCCAGTTAACCCCTCTTCAGAATCCTAGCTGCTCAAGTTATTGTTGCAGCAGCAACCTTCTGATGTCTTAAACAGATATTTTTTAAAAATTTAATCTGGCTTTCCTTGTTCTTGGCTGGACAATTGTTATGCCACAAATGATTCTATCCTATCTCAATGTGGAAATCTGACATTTATCTTCAGATTCAAGTTGGGAAAAGTTCAATTTAAACTTTTAAAGTGGGCAGCTATTTTTAGCATTTTGTGCCCTACCAAGTGTATTCAATCTTGGATCATTCAATATATTGTTGAAGAGATAGCCAAAACTAATTTTATGTTCTTGAAACAATTATAAACTCAAACATTTGATTTTTTTTAGAAATCATCTATTTTGTTAAGTTAACTAAAACACCCATGTACATAGAGAACGTACCACTTTCTTCCTTTATCCCTGCTACATTCCAAGTCTTTATTACAAGGCCTTTGCTTTCGTGTTTTGGATATATTTTATATACCAACCCCCCTGGCCCTTTTGGCAAAAGTCCACATCCCAACCTCCATTCCCATGCCTAACTTATTCAGTGCTCAGAGGCTAGGCCCTTCACCTACTGCATCAGGTACCAGCTGAGGTCCAATAACTGAAAATCTCTGTAATATTACCCTACCGACTACAAGTATCAGTGAGGCCCAAAGCCTCCTGTTGCCAGGCTCTGACCATCTATGCATGTCCTTGGAAATCGAAACTAGCCTAGAACTAGCCTAATTTAGCCAGAACCCCAAGGAATAGTATGATAATTATGTGAAAACTTGACTGGACTACAGGGTGTCCAGATATTTGGTAAAATGTTATTTCGGGGTGTGTCTGTGAGGGTGTTTCTGTATGAGATTGACATCTGAATCTTACATCATTGGCTCTCCTGGTTCTCAGGCCTTTGGACTCAGGCCGGAACTATACCATTTTCTTATGATTGGAGTGAGATTTGGGGTTTTTGGAAAGAATACCACAGAAATTTCACCTTAATTAGCACTATTTTCTCTTTCCCCAGGCTAAGCATCTCAGCATCCTTCAACCCCTTCCCTGAGTTTCCTTTTTTTTGTTGTCTTGTAGTTGTTAATTTTCCCTTTTGGTCTATCAGGGCTGAATAATTGATCATAAATTTCTATTACCTGAACACCATGCAGAGAATCTTAACTCACCACTATTTTCTGGAAATAAGTCACTCCAAATATCTAAATTCCATATTAATCCTTTTAATTTGTACACTTTTCTTAATTGTGTTTGTCATTGAAAATATTTTTAAAACATTTATGTGCCTCTTTTAACCAAAATATAATTAGCACATCTGTTTTTGATAGTTAATTCATTTTTGTCAAATGCTATAATGAAAACATAGATCCTGAGATCTTTCAGGTCTAGAGTTGACAAATACAAAAAGCAGGGAGGACCAAGGGGTAATCATCAGGTTAATTAAAGAAATTCAGCTAAACATTTCACTAGTCAGTTTTCTCCTTCTCTATAGCCGCAAGCTGTACCATGCACTAAGCCCAATAAAATGAAAGATAAACCAAATAAGAGGAAGACGTGTATCCACTCCAATAATACAATGAAGAAAATTCTAGGAAGACAGCTGAACAATGTACAAAAAGTACAGTTGGTCTGTTGCTTTATAACTCTTTCTACCTTTAAGCATGTTTTCCCCTCTCACTGACACATGCTTCTGTCCACTTGTTACTTGCTTGTCTACTTACTACTTTAAAGCTAATTTAAATAGCATCTCTTCAATAAAGTTCTCTCACATGAAGCAATATTGGTAGATATCTTCTTTTTGCCCACATTTTACTTTACATCCTATTACAGTACTTGTCACACTGCAGTACAGTTAATGGACTTTATGCCTGTCTTCCCACCTAGCATGAAGGTAAGAACTGTTCTTTATCTGTGTCTATTAGTCCTTAGGACAGTGTAGGCACAAAATATAGGCTTGTTGAATTAATGAACTGCTGAGCTTAGCTGTTTTAGATCTATTTCAAGATACACTGAACTAAAAGAAGTTAGTGAAATATTGTTCATTCATCCACATTTTATTGAGGACCTGTTATATGTCTGTGTTGGGGAATTCAGCAATGATCCAAATACAGAAGGCTCTTACTCTTATGGAACTTACATTTTAGTATGGAACTATAGATAGTGAACAAATAAATGAATAAAGTATTTTCAGTTAGGGATGTAATGAAAATAAAAAGGTAATGGAGAGTGACTGCAATTGGTAGGAGGATTGTCACTTTAAATAGAGTGATCAAGGCAGTCCTTTTGTTTAATTGTTGAATTTTGGTGAATAGTTGAATTGAGACTTGAAAGAGGAGAAGGATCCAGCCATGCAAAATCTGTGAAGAGAGCATTCCATCAGAAAAGAATACATCAACAATGCCCTGTGAGAGGGAACAAGCTTAGTGTGTTTAAGGCACTGATGTAAATACTCCAAGCTTAAATATGGTTGAAGTGCAGTGAGCAAGGAAGATAGCAGCAAGTGACGAGGTAGAAGAGATAGGCAGCAGACAAATTTGTAAGGTCTTGTATGCCATGGTAAGGGCTAAAAATTGTGTATAAATGCAGAAGATATTGAGGGAGAAAGGCTGTTGCAACAGTCCAAGTCAAAGATGAAACTGATGGTAGCTCAGTGGGGCAATTGTAGATTTAGAGAAGTAGACAGATTTGGGAAATATTTCAATAGTATAGTGAGTAGACCTTGAAGACAGATTGGTTTGGGGCATAAGGGAGCTGGAAGAATTAGGCTGAGTCTATTTTGGGCTTGAACAGTGTATAGATATTCACTTCCATTTTTGTGATGGGCAAGTTTTGGGGGGAAGATCAACGTATTTCGGAAGGGAATTTACATTTTCTCTGGATGTGGTATATTTGAGATGATTCTTAAAAATCCATATGGAAGTATTGAGCAGGCACTTGGCTATTGCAGTCATCAGCCTATAGATAGTTAAAGCTGTGGGTCTAGATCAAACCAGGGAAAGATAATTGAGAAAGAAAGGGCTTAGGATCAAGCCCTGTGGTCTGTCAATAATTTAGCAGTTGGCCAAAGTAGAAGGAGCGCACAGGGGAGACTAGAAATGATAGCAAATGAGGTAGAAGGAAACTGAAGAGAGTATGGTGTCAGAAAAGGCAAGAAAAGGAAGTGTTTGCAAAAGATGAGAATGATTAGTTCCCTTGAATGGTGTTGAGAGGTCAAGCAAGGTGAAGATGGAATCGTTACTTTTAGATTTGATCACATGGGAGATGTTGAGAGCCTTGACAAGAGTTTTGTCCAGGACAGAGGCCACATTGGAGTAGTTAGAGGACAGAATGGAAGGTGAGGAACTGAACCAAGTGAATGTATACAACTTTTATCCCCCTGTAATGGAGATAGAGTAATTGGCAATAGATGGAGAGGGGGCTTATGGTTAGGGTTAGGGTGAGTCGTTGGTGAGTTTTTCTTTCTTTTTTAATGGGAGATTCTAAGGCATGATGTTGTTGTGTAGATGGAAGTGAACCAGAAAAGAAGGAAAGGTGATTTTAAGGGAGAGAAGAGAGTATTGCAGTAGCAAAGTCCTGGAGTAGATAAGTAAATTGAGAGGGGATAGGATCTAGAACATAAGTGGAAGAGTTGTCTTTTGCTAGGGACAGTGAAACTATGTTCGTTGTTAACAGAGGAATACCAAGAACTTGGATGGATACATATGTTGGCAAGTTGATAAATTTAGGAAGTGGGGTGGCCATCCTTTTCTTAATGAAAATGTTAGGTTTATTTAGTTTCTCAGTGTGATAGGTCAGTGGATGGTGGTGGAGATTTATAAAGAGGCAATAGTTTTAAATATAGTCAGCCCTCTGTATCTGTAGGTTTTGAATCCATAGATCCGGAAATCCCGAATATGGAGGGCCAACTGTATACTAATTGAAAAAAAAAATCCACATGAACCTGTGTAGTTCAAACTGGTGTTTTTCAAGCATCAACTGTATTCATTGTACTACGTCATTTTATATAAGGGACTCGAGCATTTGTGGGGTTTGGTATACGCAGGAATTCCTGGAACCAATCCTCCGTGAATACCCCCAGGATGCCTGTAGTTGTCTTGGTTTGTGTGTAAATGAACATAAAAATAACAAATCTCTCCAAGTAAACCCAGAGTCTTGGCCAGTGATGTAACCATCAAAGGTAACCTTAGCAGAGGAAAACATAACCAAGTTTCTAAATCTCTCCATTGTTAGTGTTGCCTTCACTTTGTATCCTTTGTAGTCCACATAGTAGCTAGCACCTAATAGATGCAAAATAATGATTTGTTAAGTTATTAGAAGTTTGACAAAAAACTCATACTTGAAAAGAAAATAAATCATAACATTTAGAGTTTCATTTTTCAAGAAAAGTAGGAAACGTGTTCAACATTCTTTATTATAGTGACTATAAATTTTTATTAATTTTTTCCCCTGTCAGTTTGTTAATTTGCTTTGCTGTCTATCATACAGTTATTTGCCTGTGCATTTTTTTCCAGTCCATCTTGCTGAAATATATTGTTGTTATTTGATCTATTCTGGTAACTTTTCTTTCTTATTATTATAAAATCTTTACAACTTTTTGAAACTATAGATAACTTTGGAAAAGTACAGATAAGCAAGAAGAGAAAACAATCATATACAGATCCTTTGTCTTTTTTTCAATGCATATTATATCATATATACTACTTGATAACCTGATTTTTCACTTTGATTTTATATTTTGTCAGATATTCTTGTATTTTTACAAATGGATATATTGAGATTTATTGAACTCATGCTATTTGGGAGGGTGTTTATGTTTTTTTCTTTTCTTTTGGTAGTGGGAACGTTTTTGTAGCTAAATTTTTATGTACATCCATGTTTATTTCCTTAGGGAGAATTCCTAGAAGTGGAAATACTAGATCAAAGCATATAAACATTTTAAATAAGTATATATTTTCAAATTGCTTCCTAGAAAAATTGTACATAGAAATGTTATTTGAGATTTCATTCAAGGGGACTTCAGAGGAATAAAATGCTAAGGAATTTAGACTTTATTTTATAGGCAATGGGGTCCCCTGAGATGTTTTAGTTTTCTGGTAATATAGAAAGTATGTACTTGAAGAAGATTTCTGGGCAGCACTGCATAAAGTGAATTGAGTAATACACATCCAAGGCTGAAGAAATAGTTGAGATCCTATTGTAATAATGCAGGCAAGAGAAAATGCGGGTCTAAACAAGAAAAATGATAGAGGAATAGATATGAATAGCTAAACTTTTACTTAAAAAACCAATTTAATGGATGTATAATTTACAGTAAGGAATGCATATCTTAAGTGAAAAATTTGATGAACTTTGACCAATGAATATAGTCTTGTAAGCAGCACCCAGAAGCAGCACTCCAGAGGAACGCCTTCATGTCTCTTCCTAGTCAGAATTCCTTTCCAAGGGTAGTCACTACTCTTACTTACTTACCATAGGTCATTTTACGTGTTTCTAAACTTCATATAAAAGGAATCGTGGTGTGTACTCTTTTGTGTCTGATTTCATTCATCCAGTGTTAGTTATGCCAGTATGTTGATGTGTACTGTTACAGTTATCAGTGGTTTATCTTTTTCATTGTGGTGTTATGTTCTATTGTATGAAAATAACAGGTGTTAGAAATGTAGGTTGTTTCTATTTTTGATTTATTATGAATGAAGTACTATGGGTGTTCTTTACATGTCTTTTGGTGGGCATAAGCATTCACTACTTTTGGTACATATACAGGTATACACACAGGAGAAGAATAGCTGTCACAGCTTTATTAGCTTTAGTAGGTAATGCCAAACATTTTCCTGAAGTTGTTATACCAGTTTACACCAGCAATGTAAGAGCGTCTCTAGTTGTGAGAGTTAACACTTGGTATCATTATTTATTTTAATTTCCGTCATTTTGATGGAGATATAGTTGTATTTCATTAGGCTTTAATTTGCATTTCCTTAATCACTAATGATGTTGAGCACCTCTTCATATATTTATTGACCATTTTGATATTCTTTGTGAAATGTCTGTTAGGCTTTTGCCTAATATTAAATTTGTTTTTTTCTTATTGATTTATATAATTTGGATACAAATGCTTATATAGCTTGGGACTTGCATTTTTATTCTCTTAGTTACAATGCTGGTGAAGACTAATTTTGTCATCAAAAGTTCTTAATTTTGGGCTTCCCTGGTGGCACAGTTGTTGAGAGTCCGCCTGCCGATGCAGGGGATACGGGTTCATTCCCCGGTCTGGGAAGATCCCACATGCCGCGGAGCGGCTGGGCCCGTGAGCCATGGCCGCTGAGCCTGCGCGTCCAGAGCCTGTGCTGCGCAACGGGAGAGGCCACAACAGTGAGAGGCCTGCGTACTGCAAAAAAAAAAAAAAAAGTTCTTAATTTTAATGAGGTAAATTTTATAATTTTTTTTCTCCTTATAGTTAATACGTTTTGTGTTCTGTTTAAGAAACCCTTGCTTTCCCAGAGTGATGAACACATTCTGCTGTACTTTCTTCAAGAAGCTTGATTATTTTAGCTTTCACATTTAGGTCTTCATCAGTTCCAAATTAATTTTTATATGGTCAAGGTACATCATTTTCTTCCTATGGATATCCAGTTGACTGGACCCACTATCATGTATTAAAAAGATCATCTCCTTTCTTCCTGCCTCCAATGAATTGTAGTATATCAGGTGGCTGTATACATATGGGTCTGTTTCTGGATTCTTGGTCCTTTGTTCAGCTTGTCATTTTCCACTAAAAAAAAAATTTTCTAGTACTTTTATGGGAATTGCATGCACTCTAAAGATCAATTAGAGGAAAATTGGCCTTTTAGCAATATTGAGTCCAAACCATTGGTATTTTCCTGAAAACTATTAATTTTTCTTTGTATACTGCTTTAGCTGCATGCCACAAGTTTTTGAAATGTTGTATTTCATTATTATATACCTTAAAATATTTGTTATTTTCTGCATGTGATTTCTTCTTTAATCCATGAAGCATTTAGAAGTGTCTTGCTTAATACTTAAGCATTAGGAGATTTGACGTTACCTTTCTGTCATTGAGTTAGAATTTAATTCCATGGTGGCGAGAAAACAAACTATATGATTTCAGTCCTTAGAACTTTGTTGATACTTTCCTATGACCCCAAGACAGGCTTTGTTAGATGAGCTGTGTACTCTAAAATAGTGTGTATTCTGCAGTTGCCGAATATCGTGTTCTTCTCTATATGTCATTTACGCCAAGTAGATTAATCTTTTTTTTTCAGTTCTGTATTCATATTTATTCTTGTTTGTTGTATCTGTTTCTGAGAGAGGTGTTTAAAGTATCAAATGATTATGATGAATTTTTCTCCCTTTAATTCTGTTAACTTTTGTCTTATTTATTTTGAAGCCATGTTGTTAGGTTCTTAAATCTTTAGGATTACTGTATCTTCCTATTCAGTAGACTGATTTATCATTATGAAATGTCCATTGTTATCTTTTTTATAATACTTCTTGCCTTAAAGTCTACTTAAGTATTGAATGTCATATCCTTTTCCATCCTTACTTTCAACCTTTTTCCCCCAACATTTTCTTATGAAATATTTTCGACATATGGCAGACTTGTAGGAATTTTACAGTGAATATCTATTTACTTACCACCTGGAATCTATTGTTAATATTTTGCTAAGCCTGATTTATTACATTATCTCTGTGTTATCCATCCTTTCCTCTATCTGTCAGTTTATCTCACTCACTTAATGCATTTCAGTTAAATGCAGGCATCAGTACTTTGGCCTCTGAATTCTTCAGCATAGCATATTAGTTATCACCCCAGAATTTTCCCTCATGCTCTTTCCAGTTAATCCATGTCCCTACCATTCCCCAATAGCAATCACTAATCTGATATTTTTACATCATTAATTAGTTTTACTTTTTCTAGAAAGTTATATGCTTGAGATCTCAATATACCTAAGATGATCACATTTATTTGTGTCATATTCTTGTGCAAGTAAGAAATATATATTTTTCTAATCTTACATCTTGCTGTTAAGGACTGATGTTTTTTTTTTCTTAAGATTTTCTTCATCTTTTTTGAAGTAGATGTAGGATTTCTGTTATTCTTTTTCTGTGCTAATTCCTGTGGGTCATTCTGTTAGAATGATGACTATGCATTTCAGCATATCAATCCTAAAGATCTACGTATAGTTTTGCCATCTTAAGATATCAAAATCTGAAATTATTTCCCTAAAAATTAGTCTTCACCAGCATTGTAACTAATACTTTAAAAAGTATAATAGACTGTATTAAGTACACAATACCATTTTCTTTGATATATTGTTATTCGGTGTAATAGTAAACCCATCCTTATTTTCCAGAAGAAGCAGTGTTGGGCAAGATTGCAAGGAGTGTGAATTTAAACCATGAACAGATTTGATAATTAGTAGGAGTCTCTAAGTATTAAGGAGCCTGTATTCTAAACTTTTTGGCGTGAAAGCCATCTTTATTCTAAAGACTGTGAAGTTTTTTGTGTAAGTTATAAATTTATCATTTTTAAATTCTCAAATTTTGTAGTAGTATTCTTGGAAAACTACTTGATAGTTTCATAAACCGCCATTTGGGCACAAAAATTCAAATTGCTGTGGTTTTGTTTCTTCAGTACTTCTCTGATTTCATAAGGAAAGATTTCAGTTAACATCTTGGTGGATTATATTTCTGCTAAATTTTATCTTCAAAAACACAATTACATGCAACCAAATATCTAGTAAAATTATCTGACTTGCTTACACAAGTATTGCAGGAGGAACATAAAGATATCTGAATATATCATTCACCACAAAATATATGTCTTTAGTCCAAAGTATCAGGACATTTTAAAATAAAACTTGTATTCTCAACATCAAGGCCTCCACTCTTTTGAAAATGACTCTGTGTCTGTGCTTGTACATTTGCCTAAAGGTTTGTTTGATTAATTGCTACTTGACTCATCTATCATAGTACTAAGCTCTGGGATCACAAAAGATCAGATTCCCAAACCACCTCCTAGAATTAATTTAAATATCTAATGTCGATACTTTGCAATGATTCAGGGGGTAATGGTTTTCATTGTTACTAATAGCCTGTTTCAGTGTTAGAAACCCTTGAAAAAAATTCCAAATTTATATATTAACTCATTGTTAATATTATTTAACCTTTGTGGTAAAAAATTATAATAATGTTATTAGTAGGTGAAAATATATAATAAAATATACTTTTAAATTATAATTTATCTGGAAACTTTTTCAATAAATATTTCTACAAATCATAAATATATTACTAGATCTTCATGAGTGTTATTTTGCTTTAGTGATCATTAGAAATTGAGAGTTTTTCGCTATTAATATGTTTACTTTTTATTTAGTTTTTATTTCAGATAAAATTTACACACAAATGAAATACATAAATATTAAATCACCAATTTGGCAAGTTTTGACAAATACATCCACACGACCACATCCCTATAAAGATATAGAACATTTCCGTATCCCAAAAATGTCCCCTCATTTATTTCCCTTCCCTACCAATCACACCTGCCCCACCCAAACAACTTTTCTGTTTTTAACCACAGATTTATTTTGCTTATTCTATAACTTCATACAAGTGGATTATACAGTGACAGCAAAATATTTATGATATTCATCCATGTAAATTTTTTTTTTTTTTTTTTTTTTGCGTTACGCGGGCCTCTCACTGTTGCGGCCTCTCCCGCTGCGGAGCACAGGCTCGGGACGCGCAGGCTTAGCGGCCATGGCTCATGGGCCCAGCCGCTCCGCGGCATGTGGAACCCTCCCAGACCAGGGCACGAACCCATGTCCCCTGCATCGGCAGGTGGACTCTCAACCACTGCGCCTCCAGGGAAGCCCCATGTTGCTCTTTGAATCAGTAGTTCTTTCCTTTTTGTTGATAAGTAGTATTCCATTGTGTATAAACTTACATTTCTTACTCATTTTCCTGTTGATGGAACAGGAAACTTGAATTTGTCCAGTTTTTGTCCCTTATGACTAAGGCTACTATGAGAATTCTTGTACAAGTCTTTTCGTGGACGTAAATTTTCATTTTCTTGGTTAAAAACCTAAAAGTGGAATTGCTGGGTTGCAAATTGTTCACTGAAGTTGCTGTATCATTTTACAGTCTCAGCAGCAGTTTATGGAAGTTCTGATTGATCCATATACTCACCAACAATTGTTGTCAGTATTTTTAATTATAATTATTTTATTCGGTGTCTAGTAATATATATATCATTGTGGTTCTAATTCACATCTCCCAATGACTAATAATGTTGAACACTTTTTTATGTGCTTATCGATCATTTATATGTTTTCCTTTTTGAACATCCGTTCAAGTCTTTTGCCTATCTTTTAATAGTGTGATTTGACTTTTTATTGATTTGTAGGTGTTCTTTGTATATTCTAGATAAAGTCAGTTGTCAGATATATGTAGTAAAAATATTTTCTCCTAGTCTTTTCTTGCTTATTCATTTTCTTAATTTTATATTCTGATGGACAGAGGTTTTCAATTTTGATGAAGTCTGATATATCAGTATTTTAATGTACCTTGTCTAAGAAATGTTTCCTCACCCCAAGATCACAAAGATATTGTCCTGTGTTTTCCTCTACAAGCTTTATTGTTTTAGTTTTTAATCAGTGATTTACTTTGAGTTAACTGTTGTGTATAGTATAAGATTCAGGATCATTTTCTGAACAAGTTAATATTCAGTTGTTCCAGCACTACTTGTTGAAAAGGTGGTTTTTTACCCCCATTGAATGGCTTTGGTGTCATTTTTTGAAAATTAATTGACCATATATATCTATTTATGGACATACTATTCTATTTTAATGATCTATTTTTCTATGTTTATGCCAATGCCACACTGCATTGATTGCTGTAAATTTTGATGTTAGGCATTGAAAGTCCTCCAACTTTGTTCTTTTTTAAGGTGGTTTTTGTTATTATAGATTCTTTGTATTTTCCTATAAATATTAAAATCAGATTTTCAATTTCTATAAAAAGCCTGGTGGGATTATGATTAGATTGTGTTGAATCAGTAGATCATTGGAGTGGAGGGGGATTGACATCTTAACAGTTTTTAGTTTTTTTTTTTTTTAATCCATGGTATTTCTCACAATCCTCTTGATATTAATAATGCACCACATGGTTTAAATTTAAGAATCTTAAAACAGTAAAATTTCACTTGCCTTCATCCTTTTGATATATTAACATATATTTTTATATTTATTTTGATTCAAATAATAAATTGTGTTTTAAAGAAATTATGAGAATTAAAAATATACTCTTCTATGTTTATCCATCATTGATTTTAGATACTCTCTGTTTCTTCATGTTGGAATGAATTTTCCTTTTTGGTTATTTTCCCTAACTTGAATAACATCTTTTAGCCCTTCCTTCCCCCTCCCTCCCTCCCTCCTTCCATCTTTCCTTCCTTCCTTCCTAACTTTTTCCTTTCTCTCTCTCTCTCTTTCTCTTCTCCAATACACATGTGCTCTTGTTTAGTTCAGTTCTCATTTATCTGCCTGTATCTTTATTTAACCCTCAGTTTTTAAGGACATAGTCACTAGATATAGATGGATATAATACATAAGATGGCTATGAGATGCCCCAAGGGGTCTCCTGTATTCTAGATATATTCTTCCTTACCTCCATTGTATAGTAGCAACTCTGTTTCCCCTGGGTAGTCAGGATTAGTTACCCCAGCCAGTACATTAACCTTCTTCCTTACATATTGATTCAGAGGCATGAGGAGCCCTAAGTGACCAGGTAACAGTTTCAACTTCCAGTTTAATGGAATTTTTGTTATGTCACTAGGTGGAAGTTTTTCTCCCTTTGGAGCTAAGACCTCTGGATTAACAGAATCTCAGTTTGCAGAGACCGCGAGCAAAAATCTTGCTATTGGATTACTATGGGTAATAATGAATGAAGCCACTCCCATTTCAACCCCTTGATTCCTGGACCTGTGAATATTGGCTGTGGATGAAAAAGTACTATATATTGGATTCTGGTTTAGAGCATATACAATGTCATGGAGAACCTTGTCCTAGCCCCACCAGGTATTGCCACATATCTGGCACTCTAATCAAGTCTTCAAAAATCCATTCCACTGTTTTATTAAGCTAGCTGCATCAGGATGATGAGGAACTTGGTAAGATCAGTGTTCATGAGCATGAGCCCATTGTGACACTTCACGTGCTATGAAGTGAGTTCCTTGATCAGAACAATGCTGTGTGGAATCTCATGGTGATACGTAAGGCATTCTGTAAGTCCATGGGTGGCTGTTTGTGAATAAGCATTGCATTCAGGGAAGCAAATCCATATCCGGACAAAGTGTTTATTCCAGTAAGAACAGTAAAGAGCAGTTTTGGTAAAAAGGTAGGAGAATGAAAGTTGGTGATCCAAGAGCAGAGTTTCAGAGTTAAGGATTAAAGAGGACTAAGGAGAGGATATGGCTGGGGTTATTGTTTGAAGGTAAATTTTATTGGAATAAATGAGTCAAGAAATTGTGAGACTAGAGTGTTGTATTGGTGATTCTTGCTTTTTTGTCTAGAATATTGACAAAAAAATATTTTAATATGGGAAAGTAACCTTTGTTGTCAAATCACAGTGGTACAGATGAGAAGCAAGTCATCCAAATCAGTGCTTCTCAAACTGTCTGTGGTGAAAACCAGTTTAAAAAAAACATTTTTCCAATGTGTTATGGACCACTACTTTTATAACATAATAAAAATGACTTATCAAAAAATGAAATGAAGAAATATATAGACATGCAAGATTCAAGCAAACATTCTTTTAATGGGTTCAAAGCCATAAAGTTTGCTCTGTGAAATTCCTATAAAGTGTTTAATTGCTTCTTCTGAATTTTAGTACTAGCTTCATGGCAGTATCAGTTTTGGACCACTACTAGCCCGTGGACCACGCATTATGAATGGATAACAGAAATTTCAAAATTGAAAAGGTTGTTTAATGAAGGATTAGTGTACTGGAAATGACAGTTGGGAACCAGGAAAAATACATGTCCTTTTTTTCTGCCTCTGAAGTAACAGTATATGAAAGAAGAGTACGCTGTACTAGAGAGGGTGCAGACAAAAGTGTCACTGGAAGTAAGGTGGTTTTTTATTGAGCTGAGGAGATAAAGGGATTAAGCTTAAGAATGTATGGAAGTATCTTGGCAATGAAAAAGTACTTCCAAGCTCCATAATGCCAAAAGTACAAGGAGGGTAGGTAAGAGAAAGAGCTAAGCCAGAAGAGAATTCAAGTTTTAGTTGACTTTAGGGAGCTGAATATAATGTAGACTTATTTTTCACTGATATTGCTCTTAAGTTAATCACTGCTAAATAGTTTGGATGATGTTCCTAGCTTTGAATATACATATTAATAAAACAGTTTCAAGAACATTTAAACATTTTTTAAAAATAGGTGAAATGGGGAATTCCCTGGTGGTCCAGTGGTTAGGACCCTGTGCTTCCACTGCATGGGACATGGGTTTGATCCCTGGTTGGGGAACTAATATCCTGCAAGCCACCTGGTGTGGCCAAATAAATAAATAAAAATAGGTGAAATGATTGACTCCATTGAAAAACTAGGAAGTGTCCTGAGAATTGTCCCAAGTTTCCAAAGCATTTCTTACAGTAGTCACTAAACCAGTCCACAAGTATTTACTGGTTTCCTATGGAGAACACTAGTTATATTTACATATTCAAAGATAATTAGTCTTATCTCTCAAAGAGAATGACGTTTATATAATTTTCAACTTGTTGATACTTTGCTTTATCACACAATTTTTTAGTTTTTATCCTGTTATAATCTTAGAAGTTGGAGTGGCTTCTGTTAGGATTTAACAACGTTTGGACAACACACATTATACAAGAAGAAAATTAAGAATGAGCACTTAAGTAATTGACAGTTCTATTGAGATTACAACATTTATAATAGGAAACAAACAAAGTTTTCAAACCAAGAGGAGGAGGCATCTGTGATTCCAGGAATCCAAAAACTGAAAAAAGAGCTTAATAAACTATTAAACTGAGGCTATCATCCCGTGCATACTAATACTATTTCCTGAACTCTGCCTTGTGTTTTACAATAGTATAAGAAGCATCTCTATTATTTTGTGCAATAACTGCCAACTTAACATTTAGGTTATACTGTTATTTGTTTGTGGATTTGGAGAAAATGCATTGAAGTTTACTTAAGAACCAATTCATTACAATGGTATTATTTACTGAATTTTGTTTTCCTGACCATTAGCTAACTACAAGGTTCAGCATTACAAGGTTATAACTGTACAAAAAGGATCACAGTACCATATCCTAGTCGTGGCATTAGCCAGAGAAGTAAAGTCATCATGTTAAAAATAAATGCCTTTGCAGCACTGAAGAGATTATAGAAATTGCATAAGCTAGATTAGATCTCTTTTATGTAGTAATTTTATAGTTTATTTTAATTATTTCAGTTATAAAATATTGTTATACTATTCTTATTTCTGGTTATTCCTATTAAACTAGAAATGCAGTACTTTTCTGATATAATTCATAACAAAACAAAAATTCAAAGCAGTTCTAGAGTTTTTATTATTGAAATTGAAGAGGAAGTGTTAACTTTGAATTGTAACTTTTAAAATTAATTAATTAATTTATTTATTTATTGGCTGCGTTGGGTCTTCATTGCTGTGTGTGGGCTTTCTCTAGTTGCGGTGAGCGGGGGCTACTCTTTGTTGCAGTGAGCAGGCTTCTCATTATGGTGGCTTCTCTTGTTGTGGAGCATGGGCTCTAGGCACGCGGGCTTCAGTAGTTGTGGCTGGTGGGCTCTGTAGTTGTGGCTCACGGGCTCCAGAATGCAGGCTCAGTAGTTGTGGCGCAGGGGCTTAGTTGCTCCACGGCATGTGGGATCTTCCTGGACCAGGGCTCGAACCCGTGTCCCCTGCATTGGCAGGTGGATTCTTAACCACTGTGCCACCAGGAAGTCCCTGTAACTTTTAATTTAATGACTAGAATTGTAATCTCAAATCTATTTAAGATTTTAGGTGATCATCCTAAAACATCTGGAAAGTACGAACCAACTTTTCTTAAATTTTATATAAACACATTTCTAATTCAACTTTAATGTATTAAGTAATTATGAATCCATATAATTAATAATTATTGACATAAACAATGCATACATTAGATGTGAGATATAATAGCCTCAGTATTAGATTGCCATTTTCTTTTTATTACACCTGAAGGCTACCCCAGCAGATTGAGATCCTGAGAAGTTGTGGGTATGGTGGGAGGGGTGCCTCTTTCCAGCACAGCAGATACTACTGAAATCAAGGGACTCTGTGGCTTTTATTTTTCTCCCTTCTTCATTTTTTGGGCAACATGTTTAGCTTAGTCCCTTGGGTTTATCAGCCTACTCTTCCCTTTTTTTACTCCCAGAACAATGTGCCATAATACACAGCCAGTTAGAATACACAGCCAGAGAATTAGGATACTGGGCAAGAGAGATCAGAGAGGGGTAGGTTGAATGGACAAATGATAAGTTAGTTTGGGCTTACTTTTCTATTCACGGAAGTATTACTTTCATTTTTAATCTCTTTTAGTTTCTTATGTTATTAACAGCTCAAATGTTGGTAATCATTTCTAGATATGTTCTAATTAGAATCCAGAAAAGGTAATTTCATAACTCTCCACTTCAGTAATCACATTTGGTAGGTCAGCAGTGTCTAGTTATTAGAAGCTAAGTAAACACTATTACTAATTTAGTTTACTCATAATTCAGTAATTATTATCATTTACATATTATTGCAAAACCTGGAGGGAAATTTCTACTAAGGAAATGTTTAGGAATTTATGTACCTAATTTCATTTTCTGTTGACTATTATAGAAAATAACCAGTTTTACAGATATTAGGAAAAGATATATTGAAAGTTATAGGAAATTGGAAAGGAAGAACTTCATTGGGTGTTAAGTCAGTTTGAAATAAATGAAAACTTATCATTCCAGTCTGTACTGCAGGAACCTTTTCCTTATTAGGGAAAAATTGCTTTTGGTCCCTTGAAAAGCAATAGAGACTTCTTGTCATGTCAGAGTAATTATTACCAATCTTGTGTTCCCTCAAAAAACAATTATAAAATTGGAAAAAAATGTGTGAACAACAGGCTGCTCGGGAATGCACAGAGGTGAGCTCAGTGATTTCCCTGGTATTGTGTCTGGGAGTTACTCTTGCTGACTCAGGAAGGTAGGACGCAGGCAGAGCAGTGGTCTTGCTGCACTAAAAAAGAAGAAATTTAGGGCTTCCCTGGTAGCGCAGTGGTTAAGAGTCCGCCTGCCGATGCAGGGGACACGGGTTCGTGCCCCGATCCCGGAAGATCCCACATGCCGCGGAGCGGCTGGGCCCGCGAGCCATGGCCGCGGAGCCTGTGTGTCCGGAGCCTGTGCTCCACAACAGGAGAGGCCACAGCAGTGAGAGGCCCGCGTACAGCAAAAAAAAAAAAAAAAAAAAAAAAAGAAATTTAAGTCCAGGTATTTGAAATAGCCGAAACTTGCAGGAGATGATATTAGATCAGAGGAAACTATGCCCATGTGTTTGGAGGGAGGCTAGAGTGGAAACACAAGGTATCTGTGTGTTTATTCACCTTCAGTCCTTGTCCAAGACTTCTGCAGTGCATGCACAGGGCTTGCACACAAGTGGTTTAAAAGCACTGCCAGAGTGCTGTGAGTTAAAAGAAGTAAGTCCATTGCTGAGAACCTTGGTCATTCAATTGATTCTTCCTTGGGTTAAGGACCAAGCCTGAATGCAATGCTGTTTAATAGAACATTCTACAATAATGGAAATGTCTCTGCATTGTTCAGTTTGGTAGCCATGGACTACATTTGGTTCTTGAGCACTTTAAATATGGCTAGTGCAAAAGAATAATTTATTTTAAATTTTATTTAGTTTTAATTAATGTATACTTAAATCTTAATAACCACATGTGCCTTCTGGCTACCATATCAGACAGAGCAGCTCTAGGTTAAGAGTCAGGCCCTAGGATTAAGTTAAAAACTGGAATAGACCTGCTCAAATAAATTATAAAAATAAATGTGTTAAAAAACTAAAAATAGAACTACCATATGACCCAGTAATCACACTACTAGGCATATACCCTGAGAAAACCATAATTCAAAAAGAGACATGTACCAAAATGTTCATTGCAACTCTATTCACAATAGCCCGGAGCTGGAAACAACCTAAGTGTCCATCATCGGATGAATGGATAAAGAAGATGTGGCACATATATACAATGGAATATTACTCAGCCATAAAAAGAAACGAAACTGAGCTATTTGTAATGAGGTGGATGGACCTAGAGTCTGTCATACAGAGTGAAGTTAGTCAGAAAGAGAAAGACAAATACCGTATGCTAACACATATATACGGAATTTAAAAAAAAATGTCATGAAGAACCTAGGGGCAAAACGGGAATAAAGACACAGACCTACTTGAGAATGGACTTGAGGATATGGGGAGGGGGAAGGGTAAGCTGTGACAAAGCGAAAGAGAGGCATGGACATATATACACTACCAAACGTAAGGTAGATAGATAGTGGGAAGCAGCCGCAGAGCACAGGGAGATCAGCTCGGTGCTTTGTGACCGCCTGGAGGGGTGGGATGGGGAGGGTGGGAGGGAGGGAGATGCATGAGGGAAGGGATGTGGGAACAGATGTATATGTATGACTGATTCACTTTGTTATAAAGCAGAAACTAATAAAAAAAATGTGATAGGTGCAAAGGAATCCAGCAATAACTTAACTCTTTGCTAGAGGAAAAATCCGCATTCTTCAAATAAAGACAACATAATCTAGGTACCTTACAATGAACCACCTGCAATGACCAGCATATAATTAAAAATACTAGAAGCAGATAAATGTGACCCACAGTCCAGGGAAAATATAGTCAACAGAAACAAGTCTTGACATACCTCAATATGTTAGAAATTGCAGAAACATACTTTGAAGAAGTTATTCTAAGTTCCTTGAAAGATTTAAAGGAAAGGTGATCCCAGTGAGTGAACTGATGGGTAATATCAGCAAGGAAATGAGACTCTAGAAAGAGCTTAATTGTAAAGCCAAAATTGTAACACCTGATATGAAAACTTCAGTGGACAAGCTTAATAACAGTTTAGAGACCATATAATGAAAGATTAGTGAACTTGAAGACAGATCTCTAGAATTTATCCAACCTGAAGAAAGGAAAAAATGAAAATAAAAGAATACAACCTCAGTGATCTATGGAACAATATCAACCTCCAAATATTTAGGGATATTCTAGATATCTTATTCTTGTTAATTTCTCATTTAGTCCCCTTGTGAGCAGAAATATACTCTGTGATTTCAGTCTTTTCAAATTTATTGTGATATATTTTAAGGTCCAGCATATAGTCTTTTTTTTTTACTGTTCCTTTGAGAAGAATGTGTATTCTGCATTCGTTGATTGTTTTATAAATTTCACTTAGGTCAAAGTGAATGAAAAGTCAAGCCTTCTACAATGTTAATGATTTTGTCTAGATTGTTTAGCAGTTCCAGAGAGAACCAGTTATGATTGCTGAATAGTGTAAAAGAATGAAATTAGAGCACTCATGCTATCTGATTTCGAGACTTGCTCTAAAACTACAATAGTCAAGACTGTGCTTTCTGCATACACAAATCAGTGGAACAGTGTAGAGAGCCCAGAAACAGATCTCGTATATAGTCCCTTAATTTTTTTTACATTTTAATAGCTTTATTGAGATTTACATGCTGTTCACACATTTAAAGTTACAATTCAGCATTTTTACTGTATTCACAGAGTTGTACATTCTCACAATTCTAGGATATTTTTATCAGCCCCAAAGAAACTCTACACCCATTATTAGTCATTCCCGGTCATTCCACCGAAACAGCCCTCCACCAGCCCTAGGCAACCAGTAATCTAGTGTCTGTCTCCATAGATTTACCTGTTCTAGACATTTTATGTAATGGAATCATACAATATGTGGTCTTTTGTGACTAGCTTCTTTCACTTTGTATAATGCACTTAAAGTTCGTTCATGTGGTAGCATGTATTGGTACTTTTATTGCTAAATTAATCCTTTTTAAATTGCCAAGTAATAATATGGATATACCACATTTTGTTATTCATTTGTCAATTGATGGACATTTATTTCTGCTTTGTGTTTATTACAAGTAATTCTACTCTGAACATACATTTAAAGTTTTTGTGTGGACTTATATTTTCATTTCTCTTGGATGTATATCTGAAAGTGGAGTTTCTGGGTCATATGGCAACTCTATATTTAACATTTTGATGATTGTATTTGTCTTTTTGTGACTGGCTTATTTCACCTACTTAGCATGGTGTCCTCAATATTGTAGAATGTGTCAGAATTCCTTTATTTTGAAGGCTGAATAATATTCTGTTTTATGTATATACCACATTATATTTATCTGTTCATCCATCAGTGGACACTTGGGTTGCCTCTACCTTTTGGCTATTGTGAAAAATGCTGCTGTGAACATGGTGTACAAATATATCTTGAGGCCCTGCTTTCAATTCTTTTGAGTATACACCCAGAAGTGGAATTGCTAGATCATACGGTAATTCTATTTTTACTTTTTTTAAGAAACTGTCATACTGTTATCCATAGTGGCTGCATCATTTTACATTCCCGTCAACAGTGCACAAGGCTTCCAATTTCCATATACTTACTGACACTTGTTGTTTTCTGGGGTTTTTTGTTTTATAATAGCCATCCTAATAGGTGTAAGGTAGTATATTAGGTGGTTTTGATTTGTATTTCCATAATGATTAGTAAGGGTGAACATCTTTTCATATGTTTATTGGCCATTTTTATATCTTCTTTGGAGAAATGTCTATTCAAGTTCTTTGCTCACTTTTTAATCAGGTTTGGTGTTTTTGTTTTTGAGTTATAGGAGTTATTTATGTATTCTAGATAGTAACCTTTATCAGGTATGTGATTTACAGATATTTTCACCTGTTCCATAGGAGGCATTTTCAGTCTGTTGATTGTGTTCTTTGATGCACAAAAGTTCTTAATTTTGATGTCCAATTTATCTGTTTTGTCTTTTGTTGCTTGTGCTTTTGGTGTCATATCCAGGAAGTCATTGACAAACCCAGTATCCTGAACCTTTTCCCGTATGTTTTCTTCTAGGAGTTGTATAGCTTTACCTCTTACATTTATTTAGGTCTTTGATCCATTTTAAGTTAATTTTGTATATGATGTAAAGTAGAGGTCCAGCTTCATTATTCTGCATGTGTATATCCAGTTTTCTCAGCACGATTTCTTGAAAAGACTGTCTTTTCCTCCATTGGGTGGTCTTGATAACCTTGAGAAAAAAATTTTCACCATGTATACAAGGGTTTATTTCAAGGCTTTCTATTCTAATCCATTGGCCTACATGTCTGTCTTTATGCCAGTGCCACACTCTTTTGATTATTGTAGCTTTGTAATAAGTTTTGAAATCAGGAAGTGTGAAGCCTTCATGTTATTGTTATGTTTTCTTGGTGGAGTAACCATTTTATCGTATATTGACCTTATTTGTCTTTTGTACCAGGTTTTGACAAAGTCTGTTTCGCTCAATGTTAATATAGCCACCCCTGCTCTCTGTTGGCTACTATTTGCATGGAATATCTTATTGAACCCATGCATGTCTTTAGATCTAAAGTTAGTCTCTTGTAGACAGCATATAGTTGGATTCTGGCTTTTTAATCCATTCTGCCAATCTTGTCTTTTGATTGAGGAATTTAGTCCAGTTACATTTCAAGTAATAACTGATAGAAAAGGACTTACTATTGCCATTTTATTCATTGTTTTTGGTACATCTTATAGCTTCTTTGTCTCTCGTTTCAGCCCTTACTGCCTTCCTTTGTTTTCAGTTGATTTTTTATAGTGATGTGCTTTGATTCCCTTCTGATTTCCTTTTGTTTATATTCTGTAAATATTTTCTTTGTGGTTACCATGGGGAAACATAAAATATCCTAAAAGTTATAACAATCTGTTTTAAACTGATAACTTTAATCACATAAAAAACTATACTCCTGGGGCTTCCCTGGTGACGCAGTGGTTGAGAGTCCACCTGCCAATGCAGGGGACACGGGTTCGTGCCCTGATCCAGTAAGATCCCACATGCCGTGGAGCAGCTGGGCCTGTGAGCCATGGCCACTGAGCCTGCACATCCGGAGCCTGTGTTCCGCAACGGGAGAGGCCACAACAGTGAGAGTCCCGTGTACCGCAAAAAAAAAAAACCAAAAAAACTATACTCCTTTAAAGCTCTATTCCCCCACTTTATGTTATTGTTGTCACAGATTACATCTTTATATATTATGTACTCATTAACATAGATTTCTAAGTATCCTATGCTTTTGTCTTTAAATCATATAAAAGAATAAAAAGTGGGGCGACAAACCAAAATTACAGTAATAAAGATTTTTTATATTTGTGTACTTACCTTTACTGGATAACTTTTGTATTTTCATATGGCTTTTAGCTATTCTGTAGTGTCCTTTCATTTGAACTCAAAGGACTCTCTTTAGCATTTTTTGTTAGAACAGATTTAATGTTAATGAACTTCCTCAGGTTTTGTTTATCTGAGAATGTCTTAATTTTGCCCTCATTTTTGAAGGCTATTTTTGCCAGATATGAAATCCTCATTTGACAGGGTTGTTTGTTTATTTGTTTGTTTGTTTCATTCAGCAATTTAAATATATCATCCCACTGCCTTCTAGCCTGCAAAGTGTCTCCTGAGAAATCAATTGATAATTTTATTGAGGATTCCTTTTATATGAACAGTTGCATTTCTCTTGCTGCTTTCAAGATTATCTGTCTTTTACTTTCAACAGTTTGATTATAATGTATCTTGGTACAAGTCTCTTTATATTTATCCTACTTGGAGGTAGTTGAGTTTCGTGTATTTTTATATCCTGTGTTTCCTCAAGTTTGGGAAGTTTTCAGCCATTATTTCTTTAAATAAGCTCTCTATCCCCTTTCTCTCTCTCTTCACTTTCTTTGAATTTCATAATGTGTGTATTAGTTCACTTGATAGAACCATAAGTCCCTTAGGCTCTATTTACTTTTCTTTATTATTTTTTCTTTTTTCCTCAGACACTATAATTTCAAATTATCTTTGTTCAGGTTTACTGATTCTTTTTGCTTGTTTGAGTCTGCTGTTGAACCACCCTAGTGAATTTTTCAATTCAGGTATTGTGTTTTCCAGCCCCAAATATCTGTTAGGTTCTTTTTTTTTTTTTTTTTTGTGGTACGCGGGCCTCCCACTGCTGTGGCCTCTCCCGTTGCGGAGCACAGGCTCCGGACGCGCAGGCTCAGTGGCCATGGCTCACGGGCCCAGCCACTCCGCGGCATGTGGGATCTTCCCAGACTGGGGCACGAACCCATGTCCCCTGCATCGGCAGGCGGACTCTCAACCACTGCGCCACCAGGGAAGCCCTGTTAGGTTCTTTTTAAAAATAATTTTTTTATTTTGTTTATATCCTCATTTTGTTCATGTGTTGTTTTACTGATACTGTTTAGTTTTCTGTTCATGTTCTCCTTAAGACAGTGGCTTAAACTCTTTGTCTAGTAGATTTGAGACCTGTGTTTCTTTTTTTTTTTTTTTTTTTTTTTTTGCGGTACGCGGGCCTCTCACTGCTGTGGCCTCTCCTGTTGCGGGGCACAGGCTCTGGACGCACAGGCTCAGCGGCCATGGCTCACGGGCCTAGCCACTCCGCGGCATGTGGGATTTTCCCGGACCGGGGCACGAACCCGCGTCCCCTGCATCGGCAGGCGGACTCTCAACCACCAAGCCACCGGGGAAGCCCGAGACCTGTGTTTCTTTAAGATTGGTTTCTGTGGATTTATTTTGTTCTTTCAGATAGGCTGTGATTCCCTGTTTCTTTGTATGCCTTCTGATTTTTTTGTTGAAAATTGGGCATTTGAAGTAATACCCACATCTCGCATTCTCTGTAGGCTGGCTCTGTGCAGAAGACTTTCACTAATCAGCCTGCTCTGATGACTGAAGATCCTCTTGAGCCTTTTCTGGAGATGTATCTTCCCTGGGCCCATGTGTGCACTTTTATTCCAATTCTTCTGTATACTTGTCTGCTTTTAAATGTCTTATTTCTCTTAGAGTCTCACACTTGCTTCTTCACAAAGCCTTTGGTATGTATTGTAGTCCTCTGCTAATAATCTCTTGACTCCAGACAGCACGGCTCTACAGTTCCCCCATAGCTCTCAATCACTGCGGCATTCACTACAGCTTTTGGCAACCTCCAACCTAATATCCAAACCATGCCATCGTTCCCATAAGTACTTCAGTTCAGGAAAGACAGAAACAAGTGCCTGGGGAAGCCCCTAGACAGACCAGTATGTTGGAAACAAGTGCCTCTCTTTTGTTCCATCCAAAGGAGGAACTGCAAATTGGGTAGCCTCCTCCCAACTGACATCACTATGATGTGCCATGGAGACAGTCCAGGAGGAGCAAGTAAAAATGCTGCAAATTTTCCTACCAATTTGAAAAGTGTCAAATTGGTTGGGGGTTTATTTGCTGCTGATCCTTAATTGTTTTCTAGAATTCCCACAAAGCTTTAATCCAAATGCTGTTTACTTTTTTTTCCATTGGGGAGCTAGGGCCTGGAGCTTGTTTGTCCACCATCTTGCAGGTGTCATTCTCATTGTGGTTTTGATTTACATTTCCCTAATGGCTAATGATGTTGACTACCTTTTGTGCTTATTGGCCATTTGTTTATGTACTTTAAAGAAATGTCTATTTTGGTCCTTTGCCCATTGTTTGGTTATGTTGTTATTCTTCTTTTTATTATTGAGTAGTAAGAGTTCTTTATATGTTGTAGATACAAGGTTTTTTTTTTAATCAGATGTATCATTTATGAAATATTTTTCCCTTTCTGTGGGTAATCTTTTCACTTCTTAATGATATCATATGCAACACAAAAGTTTTTCAGTGTGATGAAGTACCATTTATCTTTTTTCTTTTGTCACTTGAGGCTTAGAAAGTTATGCCGAAGCCAACATCACTAAGATTTACTCCTGTTTTTTCCTAAGATTTTTATAGTTTTATCTCTTACATTTAAATCTTTTATCAAATTTAAGTTAATTTTTCTGTATGTTCTAAGAAAGTTGTCTAACTTCATTCTTTTGCTTGTGATACTCTTGATTTTTGACCAAGGCATCAGATCAGTCCACTGGAGAAAGGTATGTATTTACAACAAATAGTGGTGGAACAGCTGGGTGTCAGTATAGAATTAAAAGGAAACTTGACTCTTCCTCACACCATACTCAAAAATAAAGTCAAGGTGGATTATAGACCTAAACAAGAAAGCTTAAACCTTAAAGATGTTGTAAGAAACCATGGGTAAATATCTTTATTACCTTGAGGTAGGCAAGGATTTCAGAAAGGACAGAAATAGCTCCAACCATCTCAAAAAAATAGATAAATTTGACTTTAACAAAATTAAAACTAATGCTTGTCAAAAGCCAACTTTAAGAACATGAAAAAGTAAGCCATAACCTAGGAAAAAATATTTGCAAATCATGAATTTGACACAGGACTTGCATTAAGTATATTTAAATAATTCCCACAAATTGATTAAAAAAAGAAACAACCCAAGAAAAAAATTGGCCAAAGACTGGAAAAAAAACTTCACAAATGTCCAATGAACACATGAAAAGATTACTATAACTTGTGAACAGGGAAACACAAATTTAAATGTGATACCATATCACATGCACTGTGGCATCTGAAATTAAAAAGACCAACAACAGCAAATGTTGGCAAGGATGTGCAGCAACTGAAACTCTGATCCATTGCTAATGGGAATGTAAAATGGTACAACTGGATTTGAAAACTGCTTGATAGTTTCTTACACACTTGAGCAATATCTACTTCATGACCTAGCAATTCCATTTATAGGTATTTACCCAAGGAAAATGAAAACATATACATGCTGTAGGAATTTTAGAGCAATGTTTATAGGAGCTCATTCATAATATCCAAATACCAAAAACAACTCAACTGTCATTCTTTAGTGGGAATATGGACAAATTATGGTATATTCATACAGTGGAATATTATTTTGCCTGAAAAGAATGAACCACTCATGCACAGAAAAACATAGATGAATCTCAAATACATATGTTGATTGAAAGAAGTCAAAGGATTACAACTTAAAGGTTTCATTGTTTTTTTTGAAGTTAAAGAACAAGTGAAATAATTCACAAAATTACAAATCAGAACATTGATAGCCTATGGCTATGGGGGCAGATTGGAAGCACCAAGTCCTTTCTGGTGTGATGGAATATTATATATCATCATCAAAACATTTTGCATATTTCTGTACTTAAAAATTAGTTATTTTTGTTTAAGTATAATGTTTTCAGATTTCTGTATTCTTATGCTGCATTTATGCCTATTAATACAGTATATGATAGCCTAAATATTGTCTAGTGGCACATGCCTATAATTTTACAAGGAAATTAATATGAAAAATAAGATTTCTTTAAACAAAATTCACATCATTTATTTATTAAGCATGCATTATATAGCTTCAGCGAACTATGTGCTGTATTTGTCCCTGGGATTGTAGGTGGATGTGACCAAGAATGCTAAGCAGGTGGTTGCAGATGAGAACATAAAGGAAGGGCAGTGAGTCCATAGAAGCAAGGAGGGAATGGTATTCCTCAGGAGGGCTTCCCAGTTGAAAGATGGGGTCTGGTGCTGTGTGGATAAATCATATATATATAAAAACTTGTGCAAAGGCATGCAAGTTGAAAGGAATGTCCATATTTTGGGGACTGTGGATAATTTATCATGTCTGAACTAGAGCAAGTGTATAATTAAGGAGGAATGAGAAAATATGAAATGGGTCTGGCTCATGAAATGCCACTGTCATTCTCCAAAACTTAACTCTGTAAGGTGAGAGAACCAATAAAGGATATCAAGATAGGGTAGGTAAGTGTTAGTGTGATCAGAGTTGTATTTTAGAAATAGCTTTCTGGAGTATTTATTAGCTCTGAGATACAACCTGAAAACACATGCACATACACATACACATACACATTCTTTTTTAAAATTCCCCTGATGATATTGTTTTGCAGCCAGCTTTGAGAACTACCAAAATAGAGGATAGTTTGGAAGGGCTTCAGACTGAAGCCATGACACTTGCCAGTTAATGAGAAACTTAGAGGCTGAATGAAAGATATGACATAGGGGATAGAGAATAAAGCATGTCGAAGGAATAGGACTTACTCCAACTTTAGGATAAAGATAGGAGGAAGCTTAAAATGATTTTCAAGTTTAGCAAGGATGATTGGGTAAATGCCATTTATAAGCAGGGAATACAGTAATGCAATAAATACATATTTAATATCACCTGTGTTTTAGATACCTTGCTATGGGCTCTACCTTCTTGGAGTTTGCAGTTTATATGAAGGAAAAATAGATATTTTGGACATTTTCATGTGAAGGCCTGATGGTATCAGGTCTATTTGCATATGCATACATAAATATACATATAAATGTATGTATGTATAATTATGTAGAAATATATGTGTGTTTTTGTATACGCATACATAAGTATATTTGTTAACATACTAATATAGGTGGAAAAATGTGTGTGTGTATATATATGTATACATATATATGTATGTAGCTTTTATAAAGGTCTTCATTTCAAAGAAAATACTTCTAACATTAATAAAATAATAGCAATTTTTTGTTTTATAGTCCTAAAAAGAACATTATGATTTCAGATACTGTGTTAGCCATAGAATGTGCAATTAAAAGGTGAGAAATAATTGCCAAGGTGGTTTTTATTAATTTAGCTTAGACTTGATTAGGTCTGAATGAACTGACTTAAATGTAGTAATCCTGTATACTGGCTAGTTCATATTCCACTTAGATCTATGTTGTGTACTTCCTTATATCAGATTTATATACTACTTTAAAAATTAACTGTATCTCTAAATGCTCAAAGTTCAAATTTTAAAATGTCATCAGCAACGTTTTCTGTAGTTCTAGCTATTTCCATTGCTTTTACTATTTTCCTATGTGTGTTCTGTATAAATGTTGTTGATAAACAATTATTCTGCCTGAATTTGAATCCTACTTATTAGTTGCATGACTTTAAAGAAGGTGTGTATTACTCTCTGCTTCTGCTTCCTTCTCTGCCAAACAGGATAATATCTAATTCATAGGGTCCACATGAAGATTGACTGATTTAATACATGTAAAGTTCTTAGAACAGGGCCTGGCACATACTAATTTCTCACTAAGAGTCGATTGACTATCATTAATCATATATGTTAACCTTTATTTTGAAACAGAGATGTAAACCATGATTTTTTAAATGAATAGCTTTTTTATGAATACTAATGTAATAATCTTAAACAGTATTACAAAAATAGTATTTTAATAGCATAGTATACTAAACAAATATGTACATACATGTTGACACCTTTTAAAATAATTGTCATGTTTACTAATAATACTTTTACTATGCAATTTAAAATGTTTCTTTAATTTTTTTGGACAATTTATTTGTTTAAAATGAATATTAATTACTGTATTTGTTATTAAATCCTTAGTTATTTACTTTTATATGGTGTTTTCAAAATGGTATATGTAAACATAATTAAGATTTCATATATATAAATATGTAGAAACGTTTTATTTTCTGGCATGTTGCCTGGTAAGTGGTGGTATAATATTGCCTAGTGCATGCTTGATGAGTGTTTACTAAATAATTTGTGTTTCGTCTGTGTGTACATGTGCACACACACTCACATGTGTGTGTATCAGCTGTAGCATATGTGTTTTCAGAGACTCATTCACATAATTATTGTTTTTCTTTTTTAATCTTTGGTTTTTTTAAACTTTAGTATTGTATAAATTATTCATTTAACCAAGTTGTTGATATTTTGCCAGGGCTTTGAAGAAACAAGTTACCATTTTGAATTTGGAAGCTCTTTATTCCAAGTTATTGTAATGTGAGAAAAACATTCTATTTATTATTTTTAAATCTAAAATCAAGTGATTTTTTTAAATTCTTCTAAAGGAAAAGGAAAAAAACTTATATAATCCTATATGAAGGAAAAGGAAAAAAACTTATATAATCTTAAGTGCTTCCAAATGTCTGCAGTTCAAAGTACATAATTTACATTGACACCAAAGTTTAGTTTCTGTTTTGACTGGAAGAGTCTGGTATTATTTTTTGTCTGCAAAGGAAAGAGTTGTATAGCATCCAAGTGGGAAGATGTTTGATTGTAACGCAATCAACATGATTTGTGACTGAAAGGAGATTGTACAGGAGGAGAAACAGCAGCTGTTAAAAACCTAGACAATATTAGAGAGAACTTTTTGTTAAAACTTTTTTTTTTTTTTTTGCCACCCTCTGTGGCTTGTGGGATCTTAATTCCCCAACCAGGGTTTGAACCCAGGCCCTCAGCAGTGAAAGTGCAGAGTCCTAACCACTGGACCACCAGGGAATTCCCTCGTTTTGTTAAAAACTTAAGGCATGTTAATCTTTCAGGAAGTAAACACAAAGTAAAACAGAATCATAACTATGTTTTCTGCTTGATACAGTTCTTCAGAATTCACAATAATGAGTAAGAGGAAATTACTGATGAAAACAGATCTTATAGTAAATACGGGTCAAATCCTTTAATAAAAATTTGCCATTAAATTTTGATACATTTTATGTGTTTAGCTCACTCATATTGTAGAATTAGTTTTGTTTGTTTCCAGAGGCAAATTTAATTCTTCTTATTAGTGATCTTACAGAGCACAGAATCATGAACCTATGTGATGTTTTCACCCTACTACAACTGTCCATCTTTTTTATCTATATGCCCCACTCATTTACTCCTCCTCATTATTATCTTGCAGGGAATCCCAGACATAATGTCCTTTTTATCTATAACTTTTATTGTGTATCTCTTAAAGATGTGGACAGTTGTTTAAAACATAACTACAGTACCATTATCATACCAAAAATATTAACAGTTCTTAAATATTGTGAAATATCCAATTAGTTTTCAAATTCCAATGATCTCATAAATATCCTAACGTTTTCTCTTTGTTTTGAATCTGTATCTAAATGAGAATCACACATTGCAAATGATTGAATTGACTCTTAAGCCTTTTTAAAATTTATAGAGTCCCTTCTGTCTCTCTTTTCCCTTGGAATTTATTTTTTTAAACAAAGTATGTCAATTGTAGCATTTCCCAGTTTATTCATTGTATCTCTGTAGTTTCATTTAACATGTTCCTCTCTTCTGTCTTTTGTAAGTATGGTGATTTGATCTAGAGGCTTGATCAGATTTAGATTAGTTTTTATTAGCAAGACTATTTTACATGTGGTTTGTATTGTTTCATCTGGAAACATATGTCGGCTTGTGAAAAAACTATGTTGTTAACAGATCTCAGTGCCTAGATCTCTTAGTATATTAATCTGATGCTCAGATTGTCTTGTCTTTAGCTAGTGGGGGAGATTTTCAGTTTAGTTCATGAGTCCTCTCTGAGCTTCTTTGGTACTTCCTTAGATTTGATAGTTAATACAAAACTTCCACCAAGAAAATATGTTCTTGGATCACATTGTACATTTCTTGTCCTAGACTTGGAGTCAACAATATATCCATGAAGTTCTTTATTTTTAGTAAGAAATGGTACTTGGAACCCACAGTGTAGGTGCTAGGGCTACTCATTGCTACTGGGTCTCCTATTGTTTCTAGCCTTTTTCAATGGACAAACTAAACACACACATTTTTTAAAGGTAAAAATTTGTATCTTCATATTTATACTTCCAACTCAAGTTCTGAACTAAAGTGTTTTTAGTTAACTTGTTTTTTATCTGTATATTTTGTCTCTTATGGTGAGAATCCTAGTTCTCAAGGATACTGACAATATACAGATAGCATTTACTTAAATTCAATTTGAGTATTAAAAATTTTAAGTACAAAAAATAAAACCTCCTAGGTCTTAATTCACACATTAGAACTTTCAAGAACATTAATGTTTGGCAGAATACGAACACAGAAGATATTGTGTTATTATTAATTGTGTCAGTTTAAAATGAAGCCGTCTAAAACTATAGAATAAATTATATATTACTTAATTTAGGGACATTCTTCTTCCATAGCATTTGTCTTGATTCTTTTCATTCATTAAATTATGGAAAATCATTTAACACCTGAAAATGTGGCACTTTGGGACACTTTGCCACGTTGAGTGGTCCCTGGGCCTTATCTTCTGTCCCTCTTGTACTGCATGGCCATGGAAACTGAGCCCAACTATGCAATGTAGATAAATGTCCTCATCACAAAAATAACTTTATTAAGCTATATTTATCTCTTTGGTTACAGTATTTCATATAAAAATTGGCCTGCAAGTACCCTCCCCCCGATCTTTTCAGAAGGAATGAAAGAGAAAATCTGTGAAGATTAAAAATTAAGAGGAAACAAACAAAAAAGGAAACCTAAAGAGTTACAAACATATCAGTTAACTAGGAATATAAGACCAGATATAGGTCCCAAGGGCTAGGAACTTGGTTTTTATTGCCCTTAAAAGGAATGATGATGGGACCACTTGAGGTGGGAACTGAATGGAAACCCTTGCATGTATATCCAGAACCATAGAACACCCCCACAAGAAGCAAATGCAAAACCAGTCTGGGCGATTCTTCCACACACAGGTTAATATAAAACTTCTACCTAAACAGGATTCTCCACATAAGAAAACAGTCCACTGTGAGACACAATTAAAAGAGACCATCAACAATTTAAGATAATAGGAAAATATGAAAGAGTATAAAATATGTGTATTTAAACAGAGAAATCATTAAATAATACATGTAACAAAGAGCACTGTGAAAAAAAGATGGACAGAATTGAAAAAGAATACAAGGAAATATCTAGAAGTGAAAACTATAGTCATTGAAATTAAAAGATAAGTAAACAGAGGAAGGGATAGACACAGCTGAAGATAGAATCAGGAATCTCAGTTCACTAATGATAGATGCTCAGAATTCACACACATACTGAGAGGTTTAAAATATGAAATAGAGATTAAAAGATATGAAAGGAGGGACTTCGCTGGCGGCGCAGTGGTTAAGAATCCACCTGCCAGTGCAGGGGACACGGGTTCGAGCCCTGGTCCAGGAAGATCCCACATGCCACAGAGCAGCTAAGCCCGTGTGCCACAACTACTAAGCCTGCACTCTAGAGCCTGAGCCACAACTAATGAAGTCCACGCGCCTAGAGCCCGTGCTCTGCAACAAGAGAAGCCACCGCAATGAGAAGCCTGCATACTACAACTAAGAGTAGCCCCCGCTCACCGGAACTAGAGAAAGCCCGTGCGCAGCAATGAAGACCCAACACAGCCAAAAATAAATATAAAAAAATAAATTAAAAAATAAAGATATGAAAGGAAGATGAGTAAATCTAATATATGACCTATAAGGGTTTCAAAATGGGAACTAGGTAACATTTCAAAATATAATAGCTGTGAGTTTTCCAGGTTTGGGAAGCATAGAAAGTATCCAGAAGATTAAAATAAATCCACCTCTTGACATATTGTAGAATTGAAGAACTCCAAAGTTAAACTACAGAAGATTTTAAAGCAACCATTGAGAAAAGACAAACCTATAAAAAATGGTTATCAGACTAATAGTGACTTCACATTAGCAACAATAGATGCCAGACTGCAATGGAACAGTATCTTCAAAGTGCTGAAGATACAACTTTTGTTATAACTGTTATATCCAGTAAAGAGTGTCACGAGAACAAAATAATCACATTTTTAGGCAGAATGTCTCACTGAGAGATCTTTTAAAAGCTGTACCTCTGAAAAGAGGAACTTGAACCCAGAAGGAAAGCTAAGATGGTTTGATAGGGGACTTCTACCAATTCTTATAAGAATAGATAATTTTATATAAACTGTTTCCAAAAATAAAACACTTTTTATGAGGCTAATCCAACCTTGATAACAAAACTGGAAAGGATAGCACAAAAAAGGAAAAATACAGGTCAGTCTCACTTAGGAACATACCAGCAATCTGATATATAAAATATTTGTAAACCAAATTAAGGTATCTATGTTTCCTACACATATACACATATTCAAATGGATGTAACCAGTGACATCTAACAAAATTCATCTAAATGATTATATGATAGAAGCATTCCTTTTAAACAGGAACAAAAAGAGAAGAATGACCGCCACTTAAAGGGAATTTGGGGAGCTGCATCTTCTAAAATACATCCAAAGTCGGACTGCTGCTCACTACCATCCTAGTCTGAGCTATCTCATCTCTCTCCTGGACTACTCAGTAACCTCTTGGCTAGATTTCCTGCTTCTGCCCTGGTCTTCCTGTAGTCTATTCCTAACATAGCAGGAAGAGTGAACCTATATTAATATGAGGCAAATCATGGTGCTTCTTTATTCCAAACCCTCCAGCAACTTTCCCACTCAGAGTAAAAGCCATGGTCTGTAAGATCTCAAGGCTCTTCTCACCTCATCTCCCAGCATTCTTCCCTTGCTTACTTCATTCCTGCTATTCCCCCTGTTAATACTCAAGCATACCAGCCAAGCTTCCACTTCAGAGCCTTTCACTTATTGTTCCTTTTGCTTCAACCACTGCTTCCAAAGAGATGAAGACTTACTGCTTTGTCTTCTTAGTGTCTTTATTCAAATATTGTTTTCTCAACTTAAAATTTCTCGTATTTAAAGTTACAAAAGATTTCCGTACCTACTCTTTTGGTACTCCATATGTTTCTAATCTGTTTTTCCCCATAACATTTTCACCTTCTATCATATTATGTATTTCATTTATTTATTTTATTGTCTCTTTTCCCATCTAGAATATGAGTTCCATGGGGACAGAGATTTTTATCTATTTTGTTAAATGCTGTATCCACCACCACTTATATAATTATGCCTAGCACAGAGTAAGTGCTTAACAAATATTGGTTGAATGAAAATGCGCTTCAAAATAGGGGTTCCTTGAGGGAGAAGACGATGGCAATGAGATTGGGTGAAGGAAGTTAAAGTTCTAATATTTTATATTTTAAAAATCTGAAAGAATTATAGCAAATTTATTTTCATTTAGTAAATACTAGTGATCAGTACAACAGTTTCTGTTGTATTATTCCCTGTCTTTTCTTTATATTTAAATGACAACTAAAATTTAAAATTTTAAATATAAAGATGTATAGAGACTAACTTGGTGACAATGTCAAGAAAATTTGAGATGTAAATTAAAGGGTAGGATCTTTATCTACTTTACAAATATTAGGTAAAATCATAAAGTGACAATAATTAATAGAGTGTAGCACTTAGTAATGAAAAAACAGTTCTATCTCTTTGCTTCAGAATAAATTTCAGGGACTTCCCTGGTTGTCCAGCAGTTAAGACTCCACGCTCCCAATGCAGGGTGCCTGGGTTTGATCCCTGGTCAGGGAACTAGATCCCACATGCATGCTGCAACTAAGAGCCTGCATGCTGCAACTAAAGATCCCACGTGCTGCAACTAAGACACAGCACAGCCAAATAAATAAATATTCAAAATAAATTTCAAAGTTAAAGAGTTTGGTTAAAAAAACAAACTAGGAAAAATTACACAGAATATGCAATTTCGGGAATATGTGTAAGTCACAAACATGTATTTGACAAGAGCATTTGTGTATGGTTTTATTCAGTTCAAAGTTATTGTTGGCTTGCCACAGCTTGATTCCCAGGTCAGTGTTAAATTTAAACTTTATGAAGAAATGAAAATAAATTCAACATTTATTTCTTGAGCAAGAGTGAGTGAATTTTTCTGTGTGTATCATGTAGAAAGAAAGAAGTTTCTATCTTTGGATCATTTCTGATTTACTTGGAAACACTAAAAAATAGGTGGTCAGACAACTCGTGACCATGCTTTCTCACTTGACCCTTGATATTTCTATCTTCAGTCTTTCTCTCCTATATTCTTCCTCTTTCTCCTCTTTCAGCTTATAAAATTATGTATCCAAAATAAACCCAACTCAGATGTCATCTGCTCCATGAAACATTTTTTTACTCCCACAGCCAAAATTATCTACCCCACCTTTGTAACCTTATAGGTCATATTTAGTCATTCTAAATACTTAGTATGTAATCGTTTGTATTAAAATTAATTGAAAATGTAGATGATTATTCTAATCGAGACTATGTCTAATAGATTGTAATGCTTCTATGTCTTATTCATTTTCATGTCTCATGATTTGTGTCTTCACTAAACACATTTGTATTTTGATTGCATTTGTGACCAGGTATTTTAATTGTTACAAACTAAAAAGGGACAAATACAAATATGTAAATCATGTGTCCCCTCCAGATAAAGTCCAAATGATGTCATCTCACAAAGGTTTTAGGCACATAATTTTTAAAAATGTCATTAATATGTAAACATCACTACATATATAATTTAAGTGAATATCGGGAGTTTGATAAGACTTTTTCTTTTAAACGAATTTGTATATTACTCAAGGTTGGGAAATACTGATACAGATTGCAGAGTAATATTGAGGTCAGAGGCAGAAATCATCATTAGAGCACTAAAAAATGCCAGTTTGGATTATGACTGCATCTTGATTTTGTATCATAATAATGATTTTTGATTCATTATGACAGTTAACCATTTGTCGGGTAATGTAGAAGTAACTTTGTCTAGATCTTGAATCAGTATGTGTACTTACTTATCGGTTGTTAAATATCCTAATTTAAAAATAGATAAATTAAGGAGTGATTTTTTAATATTTTACTGAACGATAGATTTAGTACTTTATTCCTTTGCCAATAACCCTTGTATCTTCATATGGTCCTGATATGCAGCATATCAGTTTATATTCTGTACAATTATTGTGTAAAATGTTTGATATATTTATATTAAGATTTTGTTTTCAAATGGCATGACATTTCAATGATTTTTTGAACATAGATGCTTCTATTAGCCCATTTATGCTTTTGTTTATAATTTCTTTTTTACTTACATTTTTATATATTACCAGTAGGTCAAAATGTCATTTCACGTCTTTGTTACCCCTTGTTTTACTTAAAAGTAAGGTTTAGTCAAAATAGGAATTAAAAACACTTGTTTCCTTAGTTGTTTCCTAGTCATGTAGCACTCTGGCTGTTATATTTTTCTCTACTCAACTGTTTCTTTAGATATTTCTAAAAATCTGAAAAATCTCATATATATTTTTATTTTAAAAAATTAATAAGAAGTCATCACAAATATCATATTGTACTTTATTTAGAACCTATTGTGATTTTTAGAAGTATACTTTTATTCAGCCAGCAGATACATAGTGAAAGCCATTTGGCTAATGAAGAAAATAATTTTAAATATAGTTTCATCTTAATTGTATAAGAAATAAGTATTTTTCTAATTTATATGGTAGTATTTAGATTAATAAAAGTCAAACTGAAAATTGCAATTGAATTTGCCAGAGTATTATAAGCAATATTATTTTGTTCATATTCAACATTACTTTTAACTTACTATTCTTATTGCAAAGGATACTCTGTCTTTTGGAGAATACAATGGTATTATTTACATTAATTCATGTGGGTTGGTGAAAAAAATGCTATAACTCCTTTACTTAATGGGATTCTTCCCCTGTGGCAGTGCAAACGGCTAGAGCAGGAGCTTCATCATCTGAAAGAGCAGAACCAGACTTCAGCAAACAACATGAGACATCTGACTGCTGAAAACAATCAAGAACGTGCTCTGAAGGTAAATCTCCATTCCTTCTTGCAGGCAAATTAAGGTTGTAAGCCCTGGTGCCAGCTTTCTGTGCTGCATATATCAATTGTGTACATTTCAGCAGAAGTGAGCTGTGGTGTTTGCCAACAACCCGTTCTTTAAACACAGATACAGCACCCTTCTGTTATGGTATTATTTTATCTCGTGTATGTGTACATGAAAACAACATATTTTCTGAATTTCAAGTGGTGGTATAATAATAACTTTAGGTTTATGTTCATTCTGTTTCCGATTTCAAAATATGTTGTTACCTTTTGTAGTTAATAAAATGTGGCCACCCTGAAAGAAAAAGAAATTAAATAATGGGCTTTTTCTTTGCATCAATATTTATTACAATAATTTTCTAAATGACTTGTAATATTAGTAACGCACAGAACTGACACTCCTTGAAAGGTATGTGAATATGTTTGGGAATTGAAAGAGTACTTAAAATGTTACTTGCATCAAAAAAAGAGGAAGAAAATATATTCTACTAGAACTTGTAACAAGTAAAGAGTACATATCATGACAAAAGTTCTGTTTCATTTTAATATAGATCCTGTAATCATGAAAAAGGACATTATTTCAATTCTACTAATTATCTTTTCTTCTTAAGATACTTTTCAATCTCTTTTTTTGTCTTTGCCCCAGTTCCTAGCATAGTGCCTGTGACAGTAGGGGTCCCTGCCCTCAAGGTGCTTATATTCTCATTACTGGGTTAAAAATAAAACATAACATATCCACAGGAAACATAAAAGATTCATCATTGTTGTTATTGTACAGTTAAAAAAAGATGTGCTATCAAGAGGATTGTATTGTACTTTGTTGTCTTAAATTCATTTTTTGCTGCAGATTATGAAAAAATAGGTCATTAGCAGGGTAACTCATTAAGTCAGAATTATCTACCAATGTTGAGAAAAATGGTGACATTTTGATGTGGAAATAATTTTAACCTGTTTATAAAGTATGAGATACAGTTGAAGTCAGATTTTTCTACAAAATGTATTTAGCTTCATTTTGAAATTCGCAGTGGTGGGTGTGTAATAACTTTGCTATTATTCTTTAATGCACTTTCTCTTTATTTCTCTAGAATTTATATATAGACCAGAATAATTAATGGGAAAGAAAAGAATTGCTGTGATTATTTTTCAGTTACCCTGAGGAATTTACTATTGTATGAGTAAAATTAAGTATATAATTATTTAGATGTATATTTGTAAATCAAAGGTAACGTAATCTTTTAAAAACAGCTTCCATTATGAGTGCTAATTTATTACTAGCATTAGGGGACAGATATTATGGGCTCTATATGTTATGGCTATTACTATTTAAAATAGAACCTAAAATAAAAATTCTAGGTTAAGTTACATAATAATTGCATAGTCTTTATTATGGCATTTTTGGTTGTGTATTTATGTTAAATTGAATTAAGTGGCAGCTGCTATTTATGAAGAGAAAAAGATGCATATTTCTAAGAGATTATTAAAATTAGAAGGCAAACTGTAGACCAAAAGAAACCTGGAAGTTAACATAGTAGTACTATTATTAGTATCAGTAATAAAAGTAATATAAATAAATAAATTTGAATAGGGTGAGAGCTGAAAATTTTACGTTTTATTTCATTGTATTATGCTATAATTCCTAAAGGAAACAGTCCTAGATATAGGTTTGGAAAAAAATTTGGGCTTCCCTTGTGGCGCAGTGGTTGGGAGTCCGCCTGCCGATGCAGGGGACACGGGTTCGTGCCCCAGTCCGGGAGGACCCCACATGCTGCAGAGCGGCTGGGCCCATGAGCCGTGGCTGCTGGGCCTGCACATCCGGAGCCTGTGCTCCGCGGCGGGAGAGCCCACAGCAGTGAGGGACCCACGTACCGCAAAAAAAAAAAAAAAAAAAATCTAAGCTAATGGTCATACATTGCATAGAACTTTCCAAAGTGATGACTATTGCAAATACATGATTATCATACATGTATATACTTTTTAGTAATCTAGTGCTATTTGAATAATAATGTCTTTGTTTATTCTAATAACCAGGAAGTTCTTTCTAAATTAATTTTTATGAAAGAGCATAAAATTAGGCTTTTGGTGATCACTTATATGCATTATTTTTGAAGTAGCATGGAATATATACTAGGTAAATCTGCTAGCATGACACTTTCCCTACTTTTATAATATTTGCAATTTTCTCTAATAATAAATAGAGCACAGTGGTACATATAGTATGAGGGGCTGAATTTATACTGATACTAATCTATACCCTGAGAGTTACTTAAATTAAAAGACAGATTATTTTCTCTTTTAAAATAAATTTTATCCACTTATATTAAGAAATTTGTTTCTTGGTGAACACAATTTTGAACATTTAATGATTTTAAAGTAAATTTAGATTAGCCATAAATATGCAGACATTAGATTTAATAAGAAATGTCATATAAAGTGCCTTTCTTTCCTCTTTTATGTATTTACCTTCCTTATCACACATCTTTAACCTCCTATAATTGGCCTTCAACACTGTAATTCCATTGAAAGACATTCTTTCTTAAATTATAGGTGACCTCTGGTGGTTAAACCTGTAAAACTAATCATTTCATATCCTTCTCAATAACCCAGTCAGCCTAAGAGGAACCCATTTCAATCTTCTTGGCCCCTGCCTTCATGAAATTCTTTCTTGTAGTTCTTTATTTCTATATCCTCATCATTTTTCTTTTCTTTGATCGTTATTCTTTAGCTGGTGCCTCGTTTTCTACCAATTCCTAAGGTATAAATGTTCCCCTGGGTTATGTGATTATTCCCTTAATTTTTCTTTCTGAAAAAAACCCCAAACTTTATTATTTTAGAGCAGTTTTAGCTTCACGGCAAAATCGAGCAAACTACAGAGTTCCCTCATATTCCATGCCCCATACATCCACATGCCTTTAGCATCCAGTGCAAGAGTTGTACATTTGTTACAATACATGAACCTACATCAGTGTAACCCAGAGTCCATAGTTTACATTAGGGTTCACTCTTAGTGTTGTACATTCTGTGGGTTTTGAGAAATATAAATGACAAGTATGTACCATTATAGTATCATACAGAAGAGTTTCACTCTAAAAATCCTTTGTATTCCACCTATTTATCCCTCCTTCCCCCCAACATGTACCAGCCATTGATCTTTTAACTGTGTCCATAGTTTTGTCTTTTCCAGAATGTCATGTAGTAGTTCTTTCAGATTGGTTTCTTTCACTTAGTAATATGCATTTAAAGGTCATCCGTATCTTCTGATGGCTTTATACTTCATTCTTTTTAGTATTGAATAATATTCCATTGTCTGAATGTACCACAGTTTATTTATTCACCCCCCTAATGAAGGACCTCTTGGTTGCTTCCAAATTTTGGCAATTATGAATAAAGCTGCTGTAAGCATCCACATGCAGGTTTTTCTGTGGACATAAGTTTTTCAACTCATTGGGGTAAATACCAAGAACTATGATTGCTGAATCGTATGGTAAGAGTATGTTTAGTTTGGTGAGGAACCACCAAACTGTCTTCCAAAGTGGCTATGCCATTTTGCATTCCCACCAGTAATGAATGACAGTTTCTGTTACTCCGTATTCTTGCCAGCATTTGGTGTTTTGTTTATTGTAAGGTTGTCTCTTCTAATTTCATCCGTTCCTATGACATCATCTATCATTTATATCCTAATAGATGCTTTGTCTGCCCTTCCACTTGGATATCTTAGTGACTCCTTAACCTCAATAAACTTAAAACCAAATCCCTAATTCGACTTCCTAAGCCCCCTCTTCAACCTAGGAGGAAGTCAGGACCCGAGCCAAACACTATTGACTGTATAACTTAACATTTATTCTTAGTTATAGTCTCCTTTGTTTGCCTTTACAGCTTTGTAGAAGCTGGAAAAGTTAAACACTTTCTGAGCCTTTCTTTTTGCCAGTGAGACATAAGAGGAATTCTGCAACAGGGGTGGGAGAAGAAAGAAGAGTGTCTCTGGATAAGTTTTTGTTTTCCTGACATGACAGATGCAGCAGGCACTGTTTCTTCCCTTCTTATTACCTTGAACACTTACTTGCTGCCTGGAACAGCAGCAGCAATTTTATAGCTATGAAGCAAACAGCAAGAGAAGCTGGCCTTTAACATCATTGAGCCCTTTAGCCAGTGAGCCACTTTGAGAACTTTAAGCAACTGTACCCTGACTTATTTTTCTGGTGACATAATGCCCTATATTTTAAATTATTCTTAACAGCTTTCTATTTACTTCCAAATTGATCAGTTAACATCTATTAATTAATGGCACTACCATACTCCTAGACATGTAGGCTAATATAATTGACATAATCTTCATATCCTTTCAAACTTTCACCTACTACAAAGTGATAGAGCATCCAGTCCTGTCAATTCTGCAGCAGTGATTTGTCTCCTTTGTATTATCATACCTCTACCCTACGTCAAGTTCATGATCTAGATGGTAATAGTACCCTCCTAACTAACATTTTTGTCCTCAGTTTCTCACCTTTGTAATCAGTTGTCACAGTTCCATTAGCTGTCATTCTAAAACACAGGTGACACTTTTCTACCCCAAAAACTTTACTAAGTCTAACATTTTCAGCAGTGTAAGAAAACAGAGATATCGTGACTTTCCTGATAAGAAAAATAAAAAAGGAGGCTATTATTTTAAGAATATTTTACAACATTATTGAGAAGATAAGGAATCTGAAAAGGCCACTAAAATAAAGTGGAAATAGAAAAAAAAATTAAAACATGGGAAATAAGTGATTGCCTGAAGCTATCTTGCATCTTATATTTCTTGTCTCTTTTCCTGATGGGAATAAATGCTCCATGAGGTCAGGGATTTTTGTTTACTTCATATACCTCTGTATCTACTGATGGTATTAAAAATACTTGACAGTCAATAAGTCACAAATATGACCAATCATAACAGATGCCAAATGTTAACAATTTGTATAGCTATACCTTTGTGTGCCAGCTGAAACTAGCTATATATTTATCTCCTGCAAATACCTATAGCAGCCATTGAATAAATATCTGTTGAGTCAATTAATACCACAGGTACAATTTAGTATCCTGCTTTCCCGCTTAGCACTTCATAAGTATTATCCAGTACATTTATTCTATAAATATCATCTTAATATATTACATAATTGCAATCCACAAATGTACCATGATTTTCTTAAATCTTCCCTTAATGTTAAATATTTAGGTTGCTCTCAATTTTGCACTCTTATAAACACTGCTGTGAAAAATATTTTCGTGTAAATATTCTATCCCATTTAGCAAACAAAAATTTTATTATTTTTCAAATTTTTATTTTTGATAAAGCACATATTTTTGAAAATGAATGATTACATAAGGGTTTTAATAAAAACATTGTAATCAGCATCCTCATCTTACCTCTCCTGGCTTCTCCTCCAGAAAAGAAATCACTTTCAACTCTTAGCAATTTATTCTGTATCTATACTATATTTCTAAATGAAAAGCTTATACTATTTCTTGATATTTCCTTTTTAGTTATTATTAATTGACTTTCTACTATGAAGATAAGGATTTACCCTTCTCATCTTTTTGTTAGATCAGTGTTTAGTATTTACAGTGTTATTATAATATTCATAGATGACTGTATAGTGAAGTACCAGCATATGTTGGTTTATTGTGCTTTGCTTAATTGCACTTTGCAGATATTACATTTTTTTTACAAATTGAAGGTTGTGGCAACCCTGTATTGTCAGATGATGGTAGCATTTTTTAGCAATAAAGTATTTTTAAATTAAAATATGTACATTTTTTAGACATAATGCTATTGCACACTTAATAGTATAAACATACCTTTTATATGCACTGGGAAACCAAAAAATTCATGTGACTCGCTTTATTGCAATATTCATTTTATTGCAGTGGTCTGGAACCGAACCCACATTATCTCTGAGGTATGCTTATATTACTCAGCAATAAAAAGGAACAGTTTATTGATACATACAACTTGGATGGGTCTCAAGGGCATTATGCTAAATGAGAAAAGCCAATTTCTAACGGTTCTGTTCATATGATTCTACTTATATAACAGTCTCAAAGTAACAAAATCATTGTGATAGAGAACAGATCAGTGGTTTCTAGGAGTTAGGTTGAGGAGCAGGCTATGATTCTTAAAGGGTAACAGGGAGTTTCTTTGTAGTGATAACAGTTATAATTTTAAAATATTAAAGCGTCATTGAATTATACCAGAAAGTAATGGAGGGAGGATGTAAAAACAGGTGAAATCCATATAAGGTTTATATCCGAGTTAATAGAATTGTTCCAATGTCAATTTCCTGGCTTTGATAATATACTATGGTACATATATGATATCATTGGGAGAAGTTAGATGACGTCTACACAGGAACTCTTCTTACTCTGCAAGTTTTTGTGGGTCTTGAATTATTTCAAAATAATAAATTGTTTAAAAGTTTACATATTCATCATAGCCAGTGAAAACAGTGCTAAGATATATAAAGGAAATTTTAATAATATTCCCTCTCCCCTCTCACAGTTTCTAGACCTGCCAAATTAATCTTGACTAGGAATTATAACAGATACTCTATTTTACCTGACTTTTACCTAATTTTAGTGAGAATGGATTCTACATTACACCAATTAGTTTTGACACTTACCATGGGATTTTATATTTTCCTTCATAATTTAGAGTCTCAGTTGGATAGTTCCAGTATATGGATCATCTCTGGGTCTGGTTTTGTGATTGCATTGTCTTTTGCAATGTTCGTTGTTCGTTTGTTTTGCTTTTGCTTTTCACGTGTCTCATAATTTTTTTTTTTGAATGCTGGACCTTGTGGATAGAACAATACTTCTTCCATCAGGCCAGTAGTGTGAGTATTGAGTTGATCCACTCAGGAGTTGATATGGATTTGGGTTTTGTTATTGCTATGGTCACTGTTAGTGCATCCTAAGTTTCAAGTTGCTCTTGGAATGGGTTGCTGTTGCCTTATGCTCAGGATGGAAGCTCAGGTACTGGAAGATTTTTTTCAGTGTTCATACTCCACCGTTTTGTTTTCAGTTGATACTGTATACTTACACCTGGAGGGTATCTCACTGTACACTCTTGCCCTTCTCCCAGCATTAGAATGCTGATTTTTATCATCTGGTGTTGGGGGACTGAGGGTTTTCTGCTTCAATCTTATGCAGTCCCTTTGTGCTTGGACTTCAGGGTAGGGCTTCCTCAGGATTCCTCTCCATGGCAGACAAACTCTGACCTGTATATGAGGCAGGTATTATATGAAAGACTTTCATTCCCCTCTCTCAGTGTAGAAGCTATCTAATGGTATTGGTATAGGATCCTGTGCCCAGGTCTATTTCCTTCCACTCACCCAGGGATAGAAAGAATTCTTTCTTCTACCATTCCCAAGAAGGAATTTTTTTTTTCTGTGCCCTGAGGGTTACTGCCCCTCTGTTAGCTGTATATGGCTTTTGTTCTGTTCGCAGAAGGAACTGGGACTGGGGTGTGGGGGGGGGTGGTTTACTCCTTTCTATAGCAACAGCCAGTTCCCTCCCCCGTATCCCCTGCAAGTGTCTATCACTGTAGGAAGGTATCTCTGGTTTTCTACCCTATCTTTGATATTTCTCATTAACACCTGGTGGAGACCTGTGGGGAAAAATCTACCAGTAGGTGCAAACCCCCTTTTGTCAGGAATTTCTGAAGGTTCTGTGTGGTGGCTGACCCTTCTTCTTATGTTCTTTTCTAGGTGAGCTAGTCTGTGTACCCCATTTGCCTTGGATGCTTGTCCCTCCTTGAAATTAAGACTGGTTGTCTTCCTGAGCTTAGCTGTCTGATGAGCTCAAGAAAAGTTATGACTTTGTGCCTTATTCAGCTTTTCTTATTGTCAATGTGGAATGACAGCTTGTTCCAGCTTTCTGAGACCTAGGCATAAACATTACTTACATCTACTGTTGGATTTTGATACTGTTTAGTCATATTTAAGTAGTTTCTTTCTAGAATTTTTAAAAAGTTTTTATTAGTAGATGTACCACATTTTATTGAGTTCTTGATGTTGAACAATTTCTTGAATAAATTTTGGATTTGTTTTGTCATTGTTTTCCTGAGAATTTTAAAACTTATAATAGTCTGCCCTCATACAGTACTTACTGAGTGCCAGGAACTGTTACTAATGCTTTACATATAGTATTTAAGTAGTATTTAGACCTCAAAGTGACTCTTTGAGATAGTTGGTACAACTATTTATAATTTTATAGAGTAAGAAACTGAGCAACATGTGTTCATTAACATGTTATGAGTAATAGTAACTGGTGGACCTCAGATCTGAACCAAGGCAACTGATCTCCAAAGTTCACAATCTCAAATATAAATGAAAATTACCTAGAGGGTTTTTTTTCTACTGTATCAGGTTTTGTTTTGTTTTACCAAAGTATTTCCCTAATTATTAGTAAGTTTGAATTTTTTTCATATGTTCAAGGGATTGTGTGTGTGAATATAAATAAATAGATGTATTTGTTCATGTTTTTTCCCCATTTTTTTCTGTTGGTTTTTGTTTGCTTTCTCTTGGTCTTTTGTCCATCAGTGGTTTTGTTTTTTGCATTTTACAGCTTTATTGATAAATGTTTCATATACCATAAAATTCACTTATCTACTGTTTACAATTCAGTGTTTTTTGGTATATTCACATATTTGTTCAGCCATCACCACAGTCTAATTTTAGAACATTTTCAACACTCACCTAAAACATCCTGTACACATTAGCTATCATTCCCCATTCCTGCTAACATCCTTCCCCTGGTCCCAAGCAACCGCTAAACTACTTTCTGTCTCTGTAGATTTGCCTTTCTGGATATTTTGTGTAAATGAAATCATAGAATATGTGATCCTTTGTGACAGCCTTTTTTCACTGAGCATAATATTTTCAGGGTTTATTCATGTTGTAGCATGTATCAGTACCTCATTCCTTTTTGGTTGATACATAATATTCATTGTATAGATATACTGTATTCTGTTTATCAGTTCATTAGCTGATGGACGTTTAGGTTGAACATTTAGATGTTTGACAAATTTTTAGTGAATTTTTAGATACTGTGTAAGGTAGGAGTCCAAATACTTTCTTTACATGTGGATATCCAGTTTTCTCTGCACCATTTGTTGAAAGACTATTTTTCCCCCACAGAATTGTCTTGATACCGTCTCAAAATTCAGTTGGTCATAAATATGAGGGTTTAGCTCTGGACTCTCAGTTCTGTTCCATTTATCTAATATATCTATCTGTATGCTGGTACCACGCTGTTGATCACTGTAGCTTTGTAGTAGGCATGTCATCATGACCTGAGTCCTCCAACTTTGTTCTGGCTTGTTTTGGCCGTATCCGTTTTGATGTTAATGTGAATGACCAAAATTTCTGCCTTCAGCTGTGGTCTTGACAAGTTTAAAATTGCATTAGAATGGGGACTCTCTGGCCGTCTGGTGGTTAAGACTCTGCGTTTCCAATGCAGGGGGTGTGGGTTCAGTCCCTCATTGGGGAACTAAGATCCCACATGCTGAGGGGAGTGGCCAAAAAAAAAGTTTAAAAAAATTGCATTAGAATGATCTTGCCTTAAGTATTAAATAGAATCAATTTTTAAAACCATGTATTCTTGGTGCCTTTTTATAACAGAGAATATTTAATTGCCTTTTCAATTGTTTCAGTATATTTATCTAGTTTTTCTGTTTCTTAAGTCAGTTTTATTGGTCTGTATGTTTTGCTAGGAAACACCCTATTCCCTTTAACTTACCAGATTTGGTATGATAGAATTATGGATAATTTTCTTAAGTTTTGAATCTCTTCTATTTCTCTGTATTCACTGTCTCATCTGTATTGTGGCATATATTTGCTTTCTCTTTCTCTTCTCTCTTTTTTCTTATAAAGTCTTTCCTGGGCTTTATGCATTTTATTTTCTTTTAATTAGTTCTTGGTTTTATTTATCCTTTCAACTTGTTAAATTTTCCATTTCTGTTTACCTTTTCAATCTTTTTATTCTTTTTTGTTCTAATTTTTACAAGTTAATTAGCTTACCTCAGCCTTTTTTTTTTTAAGTAAAATTATAAGGCTACACATTTTACTCTTGACTATAATTCCAACTGTGTCTTATAGTTTTGGGAGGGATCAAATGTTCAAATGTTCACTTTTTTTCACTAGTTCTGTTTTGATTTTTTTGGTTGATCCAGGGTAATTTAGAGAATATAATTTAAATTCCTATATTTTAAAACATATTAATGTTTTATTTCTCACCATGTAAATAGTCCACTTTGAAAGGTATCATCGACTAAATAAATAAAATAGTCTCTGTTCACAGAGCATGAGGTTCAATATATATTCAACTGAACTCAGTTTAAGCTTCCACTATAATTGCATTTTTATAATTTTTCTCATATTGCTAGGAATTTCTTGCTTTATACATTTGTCTGCTCTATTCTTTGTTGTATAGTGTTTATGACTACTATATCTTCTTAGGCTATACATGTACATTCCATCATTATATGATATTCCTCTTCAGACTGCTTACAGCTTCATACCTTTAAGTCTTCTATTTCTGATATATGTATTAGCACTACTCTCTTGGTTCATTCAGACTGCTGTAACAAAATATTACCGACTAAGTACCTTATAAGTAGCAGAAATTTATTTCTTACAATTTTGGAGGTTGGGAAGTCCAAGATCAAGGCAGCAGTATGATAATGATCTGGTTAGGGCCCTCTCCCTTTTTAATAGCCGGCACCTTCTCGCCTCATGGGGTGGAAAGGGCAAGGGATCACTGTGGGGTGTCTTTTAAAAGAGCATCAGTACCATGAAGCCTCCATGCTCATGACCTAAGCACCTCCTGAACCAAAGCTCGTACTTCCTAATACCATCATCTTTGGGGGTTAGGATTTCAACATAGAAATTTTGGAGTGATGAAAAAATTCAGACGATAGCAACTGCTTTTTCTTTCTTTGTTTTGTTTTTACATTTACCTAGTATAATGGTGCTGTTCAGCAGTAATTTTGCTACTCAGAGTTTATTCATCTTTCACCCGATTTTTATAACCCTTGTTCTCCTGTAAGAAACAGACTTTCCCTCATTCTCAGATGTGGTTTTGTTGGAGGTGAAGTACCTCTGTGGCCTCAGGTCTGACAAATCAGAATGTCAGATTCCCTTGGCCACAGCAGTGGCTCCAGAAACAGGTACCTGTACCACTTGAAGCCAATGATTCCAGGCCTTTTTTCTCTATATTGTTATGGATTTAATTTAAACAAAAATGGAGTAACACTTACCAAATATGTCATAAAGATCTTTCTCTATATATAAATACAAATCTGCATCATCCATTTGTTGGCTCTGTAGATCCCTGTGCTTGATACATAGCATGTAATTTTCTGTCTTCTATTTAGAATATTTTGATTCCAACTGTTCAGTATCATAAGCAAAACTTTGAAAAATAGTCTTGCATGTACATCTTTGTCTTAGAGCATGAGTGACCATACAGTGGGAAGTATAGTGGCAGGAAATTACTTGAGAAGGGAGAGGATGATACCAGATCTTGTGCAGGTTGCAGTTCAAATCACTGAAGTGTATGAGAGTATTCAGAGGTCAGATTTACAAGAAAAGAAATAAATGAAACAATAGTGAATTCCAACATTCCTCTATTCGTGCACAAAAATAAGTGGTTCACAAAGGAGACTAAGAAGGAATAGTCAGAACGATAAAAGGATTACAAAGAGATTGTGTTATCATAGATTCAGAATAGAATAAAGTTCTGTGACGGGGGTAGTTCACAGTGTCAAATGCTACAGAGAAGTCAAATAAAATCACAAGTGTCCATTTGATCTGACAGTTAGGAAGGCAGTGGTAGCTTTGTAGCTGCAGTTTCAGTTCAGTGGTTCTGGTGGTAGCCTTGAATCTAGTAAATTGTATAGTTAATGAAAAGTTTAAAAGTGGGAGAAAGGTAGATTATTTTTTAGGAGCTTTTCTGTGAAGTAAAAGTGTAAGGGTTAGAGTGTAATGTGAATGTGACCTGGAGGAAGATTTTAAGATGGAGAGAATAATAGCTAACATATCCTTAACCATTCTCCTTTTATAAGAAATCTGATGCCTGTCTCTCTAGCCCAAAGCTAGCTAGTTATGACCTGTTTAGCCTGGTTCAAAAAGATTGGTAGGTCAGATGATAATTTAATAATTTGGAATTGGGAAACTGAGAACAGGACAGTGAGCTTTGAATGCTGAACCAAACGATCCCAAGGTAGGCTTAGGGCCAAGTAGACTGCTGTAGGCCGTGGGTACTCTGAAGTTATGAATCAGCCAATTGGAAAAGTTGGGGCCAATATATTAAAAAACACAAAATTCTGAACAAGGGAGATGGAGAGAAATTCTCTCCTGGTTCCTAATAGCATTCTGTTCCCGTGCCAGGCTTTGTTTTCCACATGATAAATTTTTTCTTTCTTTATAAAAAGCAAGACTCTCAGCTAGACCAGGTTTACAGTCTTTGCATACCAAGTGGGGAATTGCTGTGACAGCATTCATTATAGGCTCTCTGAAATGAACAATTACATTAAAGGGTGGCTCTGTGGATTACTGCACCAGGTATAGCCAAATCATCGAAGCCTGTGTAAGTTCATCAAGTACACCAAGATACAATAAAACTGATGAGGTTCAGATGAAACAACTGTGAACTATTACCCCTTACATAAAAGGAATACTGAATTACATGTGGGAAACTTCTATGGAGATTATCAGTGACAAACCCCAAGCGTAATACTTGTGAATACTTACATTTAATTGCTCCTAACATTGGTTACTAATGTTTTTTTAATTTTGACTTTCATAGTACTATTTTAGGAATTTAGATATTATTTTGATAAATAATGATAGAAATATAAAATTACATTGCATGCTTCCCTACTGTTTTATACATTTTGTAATAATGCTAAAAAATTAATCAAAATGACTACTTGAATGAAGACGTACACCTTCAATAGGAGACAGTTTTAGGCACACCAGGCAGATTCACCATTATGTGAGCTGACTTTAGATAGATCCTGGAATTTTTCTCCAGTCTTTGTATCATCCGGTCTTTGGACCTAGTATTTCCTCTGACTGAAATGCCCTGCATCATCTGTTGCCTTACTTCCTTTGTCCAGATAATATCTACTCATCCTGCCTTCAGTTTGGCCAGAGTCCTCTTGTCTCTGGCCAAACTGGAGAGGGATTTGTGTTAGAATGAAATTGTTTTAATAACAAAATAAGTACTGATCTGAAAAGAAATGTAATATGTGAGAAACTCTCAGTGCTCCCAGGACTTCTTCCCAAGTCTTTCCTAGGTCTGCCCACATCAGCAGTCCTACCTTCCCCTTGTCTTCTGCTCTCACCTCATTATCTCCTCTCTTTTTTCCTGACCTATTGGTCTTTGGTATTATGGTGGCCAAGAAGGTGTAAAAGAGCAGAGTCCATGATACATTGTTGGAAATAGTACCCTGGGAACCTTTAAAGACAATAAAGGTCCACTCGATTGGTTGTTAGGTAATGAGTATAGGTTAATGGTTCTTAACAGAGGCATGTATCAGAATCATGAAAAGAATGTTTACAAAATAATAAATCTGGGCCTGACCTAAAGCATACTGAATTGGAATATATTGCACTGAATTTGGAAACTTACTGGCGTAGACTTGGTGTTTAGACATAAAATAGGGGCAAAATATTTCCCCAACCTTCTTTAGGCCTATGGAATTTTTGTTTCTGAAAATAATAACATTTGTTTTCTACCAGTTGTGCTTTTTAATTTTAGTTCTGTTTAATTTTCTAATTGATTTCTGGATTGGGCTGATATCAGTATTTTTGTGGCATCATCAGTTTTATAAAGTTCTTCGTTGGTATTTTAGGGATAAGCTGGATGAGGCTACACAGGGATTGCTGGCCAAATGAAAATTTTCTCTTTCATTTTTAGCATTTCCAGCAACCAAATTCTACACAAGGTTGTACCTCATAGTGATTTGGAATAAATGACGTATTAAAATCTCTTGTGAACTCCAGTGTAGTAATACTGTGAAAAGTGTAGTGCAAAATCCAGATGGTTTTTTAAAATACTATGAAATTTAATTTGATAGATTTTTTAATATTACATGTTCTTTCTAAAGTAAAATATATTTTTTTAAAAAAACCTTAGATTATCAAATACAATTAATTTACTTTGGCTACTAAGTAAAAATATTTCTGATTTCAGACATGATGATAGAAAGCAGTCAAGTCCTTCATTAGAGATTACATTAAATTCTCAATAAAAGTAACTATATTTAACAGTGTAGTTTTCTGTACCAAGCAAATCCTTATTGTAGTAGCATTTTTGACTTGAGTGGTTTTTAGACACATAGTTTTTAGTAATTCATCTACAGAACTTTGGCATATTTAATTTATTTAGAAAACTAACATTTGACATAAATTGACATAGCTATAGTATGTCTTCTGTATCAAAATGACTTCATTCTGTTGTTCAGTGTTGGTTAGTTTTTCTGTTATGTTGATGCATTAAAGCAGATATTAAATTTTATCATTAATTCAGTGCCTGGTCTCTCATCAAATCCCCTTAATTACAAATTGACTCCAAGGATTAGACAGCATGGATTTTAATTTTAACTGAAACAAAAAAGGCATCTTGAAAAATCACTCTTGCCTACTGACTCGTAGACACATTTTAAAAGATCCTATAATTTATTGCTTAGTATTTAAAGTTCAATACAATACAAAATATACCACCAACATTTTTATTATCTTATATTCATATTAAATACGTGTTTTAAAATATATTTCATAGTCTTGAAAAAACTCTTGAGTATTTTTAGATAAATAGCAGCCTCAGGAGTTCTGATAACTTGTAACCCTTTCTTTAGAAAACGTTAACTTTAAATCTTGCACAACCATAATTGTATCTGAATGACATTTATATTTTCTTGTATTTCTGCTTCCTTAATAATTTCACAAAATCATACAGTGTGGTTTTATATACCCCATAGAACTCTTCCCAGTATATTCCAATATTCTATTTCCAGTACTGTATTATTTGCAGTTTATGACTATTTCATTAAATCTTCACTTCCTTTTGATACTTGCTATATTAAGTCCAGAATCATTTTTGTGCATTTTACTCTGAAGATATATGAACTTTTCTATCCTAGAATTTCTAAAAGTGCCAGTTTTTAAAATTAATTTTTTTACATAATTATTCATTTTAAATAGTAGAATGACTATTCGTTTTTACTAGAATAAGAGGATGATGAAATTAAGTCATGATCACTGATCAAAAAGTACATATGTCCCCTGTATTTTTGTTGCATTATATGGTGATCAGCTTTTAACTCTGAGTTGCCTCTTAAAAAATTCACTTATTCTTCTGAAAAGTTTCTGGAATCTAACTTGTGTTAGTAGTCACTTATGTTGACTTTTATCTAGATCCATAAGTTTTCAAGTAATCACTTTACTTTAGAAAGACAAAGAAATAATTACTAATAAACCCTAAGTATTCTAAGGTAAATCATTTGTTTTTTTAATAAATTCTGTTGTCAATTACCTTTACCTTTTGAGAGGTTGTAAAATATAACTAATAATGTTCTTTCCAGTTAAGTGGATATTTTATATCTTATATTTTTGTAAATTGATTTTTAAATAGTATTCCATTGTGGGCTTTTGTGCTGTTGCTGTTAAACTGGATTTTTATATGCTGAAAGGTAGCATCCAAATGAGCTCAGCTCATCATGGAAAAAATAAATTGCCTAGAAACAGATTGTTTACGTAATATTAGATGGTAATATAAACCAACAAAAGCAGGAAATTAACTTCTAAGGCTGACACACTGCCCTTTCCTTGCTCCTTTGTGCTTGTAGGTATCATGTATGTGTTGTGATACCAAAGTACAGTGGACTTAGTTCAGAACTGTCAAACATAATTCTAAATTTCTTTACTTTGTTGGTTTATGTCACAACTTAATATTATTATTTTGTCCCTTAATGCTGTATAATGTCCTTCACATGTGAGATGAAGCAATGCATGCGTGAATTGGAACAAGATGGAAAAGTTTATTTGCTTTTCTCTCATTTACAGTTGATTGCCTCTGATTAGCCAATATTGTGCAGCTCTGATGTAGTTCTTTGAATTTTGGAAAAAGGTAATATAAGAAAAAATTATAACATATCTGAGGAAATTTTTGAAAAATGTACGTACTGATTAAAAACGTTATTCACTCTTAATTTTTATTCCTGTTGATTACTTTTTATTTTATCATTTTCTTGTCATCTTGAAAGGCAAGTATCTCTCTTTACAAAAAAACTTCGGGCAATGAGAAACTACCTGTGTTTTATTATGAATACTCAAATACACAAGTATGATTTCACAGAGCAGTTATAATATGAATTGCAGAAAGGAATTATATGTGGAATTCTGAGGGTAGGGCTAAACCTCTCAAAATATCCCCCAAGATTTATTTGGACTGATAGAAACTTGGCCATTCTTTTAACAGCACCTGTTTCTTGATGATTACAGTAAAATGTAAATAATTCATTCACTTGGTTTTTATATTCAGTAGTTACGTAATAGCTCATCAACTGTTAATGAGTGTTATCTTTGCTTTGGGGGGCTCTTTTATAGTATTATGGGGGGACTTTTTATACTAAGTGATATTTCAGGATTAGAAAATTGATTTCTTTTATGAACATGAGTTCCATGTCTGTAGCAGTTTGGAAATTATTTTGCTTTCTATTTTTCTCTGTAAACAATTTCTACCCCTATTTAGGTATTCATTAGGACAGTTTTCTAAAGGAGAATTACATATTTTCAAGCTTTGAATTTTTCTTAATTTAAATCTTTCCTTGCATTGTAACCAAAGGTACTTGACTGCTTTTTCTAAAAAAGATTCTTATTTATTTCTTATTTGTATGTTAAACCTTATAGAAGATCAGATACTTTCTGTAAAAATTATACAACAGAACAAGCTATCTAAGTGTGGTCAAACAAAAGATTTTGCTCTCAGAAACTAAAGTACTATAAAATATGGTGGTAGAGGGGGGTGTAAAGTTGGGGGTGGTAGTAATTCTTTACAAAATTCTGCTTTTGTTTTATGCAAGTAGTGTTTAATTGGCTAGATTGAAAAGTAGTGAAAAAATGATCTATTTGCTAGAGGTTTGCAAAACAATACTTTAAGCTCTTACTTGTTTTGAGGTGTTGAAAGGTGAAACATTTGACATTTTCTTTTCGGGCATTGCTTTAAAAAACAGAGGGCGGGAAAGAGGCGTTGCCACATCAGAGTTAAGGGTGTTTGTGGTTGTCCCGTGACAGCAGCTCTAGTTTTAAAACACCTGTGTTTACTTTCCAGCTTTTCAGTCTGCCTGAAAGTGGCCTAAGAATGGCACAGGCCTTCATGATGGCTGGGGTTTTTTATAATACAGAGAAAGAACTAAACTTTGTACTTCAGTTTTCTGTTGCAATCATTTAATTCGTTTATACATTTTATCTCTTCATATACTTACATGTCTACATAAGATAATGCATTATTTACATAATCTATAGATTATAATATATAATTACTTTCATAGATATGTTTTGCTTTTTGTTCACTGATTGGAAAAAGGCTGGTGAAAAGCTCTTCAGTATATTGTACAGATGTATTTTCATTCACAATATAAAGAAGTTCCTGAAAAAAATGAAAATGAAAATTCAGTACCTTTTCAGAGAGAAATGAATGTGGTCTAACATGTATTACATTATTTTGTTAATTTGTTATCTTTAGTGGTTTGGATATAGGTTAATGTTTCAACTTGCCTATCATTGCTTTGCTGGTCATTGTTTCCAATTTAGGGACATGTGCTTTTTAAATTATTATTTTGTACATTTCTTATTATTTTATAATATTCAAATGATACCTACATATTGTATAAACTTTATTATTCTCAAAATTAAGGTATTCTTACCTATGACAGTTTAGTTTAACAAAGTTTAGTTTTTACTGATTTATTTGTTTCAGTATTTTTTTGTTTTCAGACCTCTTAATTATAGACTGAAGCCAGATGTCATATACTCTGTGATGCATTCCTGTAATATTCAAATTCTTGATTATATAACAAGACATTTCCATGAGATTACAGTTAATGTCAAGCCTCCTTGGTGTATAAAAGAAATAATTCTATCTTTTGGTAAGAGATAGGTGTTCTTTATTTCTCCATATAACTAGTTTTTAACATTTTATGTATTTAAACCCTTTTGAGAAGCAAATGCCGGTTTTGAAGCTTTTCCCTTAAAAAACACACATGCACAGAAATTTGTTTATAGTTTCAAGGAGTTTATTACCCTCCCAACCCCATCCATGTGCCCCAGGATAAGAACCCTATTCTAGGTCTTATTTTCTTTAGATAGTTGTTAATTCTTTAGATAGTTGTATAGACAGTTGTTAACCTAGTATATCAGAGAATCACCAAGTCAAATAAAGTATTAAGTGCTTAGTACAAATCACCACGTTAGGAATTGAAAAACATAGAGCAGACATTGATTTTACCAGCTTTAATAAACAATATACTTCAAATCCTATGATGGCTACACATTGTCAGTGTCCTAATCTCAGCACCTCAGGGGATTTGAAATAAAAATGATAATTACCTCATTTTTCTAGACAGAAGCAATTGACAATATACCTATTATATTATTGAAAGATAAAGGCAATTAATATTATTATATAAAAGCTGCAAAAAAGATGATATTCTACTTCAAAAATGGAATCATTTTGGTGTAGGCATCTATCTATGTGGATAATGCTCAGCTACAGACAGTATCCTAAAGGAATTATGTGTAATAATAATGGGTATCACCTGGAAGATAATGAAAACTTGAAGAAAATAACTGATAATTAAGTTGTTAAAATATGAAAGAATTCAGAAAAAGACAATTTTAAATGTTTGAAACAGAGGAAAAGCAGCAAAATTAAGTGGCATAAGTTATATGACAACTAAAATATTTTAATAAGGATTTATAATAATACTTTATTGTATATGATTTAACTTGGATCAGAAAAACTATTTTGGTCAAATGAAACTGCTGAGAAAAAGAATAATTTTATTTAAAATCTTCCATTTTTTTCTTTTGTGTGACTACTAATGAGGAAGTAAAAGGGAGAAAAGATTCTCTTAGTGCGGTGAGTACATTTGTTCCCAGAAACTGTCAGATTGCTTAACTTAACTCTTGAAACTTGATACAGTATTTCCATTGGGTGTATCAGTTTTGTCCTGGTGGCAGCTCTTGTTAGATAGTAGTATATATCTCTGACGTAAGTTTCAGCATAATTCATGTGTAGTCACTTTTTGTGTTCTATAAGATTTATAATTCTTTAATAAAAATTTAATGTGTGTATCTGTCTCAAGCACACTTTCAACTTCCTTAGTTGTAAGACCATAATTCTCTATACATACACAGCATTTTCCTGAGTCTTGAGCTATCAGTCCTATGTTTGGAATGTATTTACTATAACGCATTGGGTGTTTTAAAATTCATATTTCTCTAAAACTAATATTTTCCCATATAACTTTAATGGGAAATGGGAAAACGTTAAGATCCAAAAAATATTCTAAAAATTAAATGAGACAAGGTAAGATAATTGAAACAAGAGAGAAAGCCAAAGATATGGCTTGTAACTATGCAAATGTATGATAATGTAACTTGGAGAATTACATATTATTTCATGTCCAATTTTGAGTAAGTGTGAACAGAAAAAATACTAAATCAGTGATCAGGAAAATCATTAAGTAACAACTCTGAAACAATGTAACACCTTAAGAAACTTTGTTGGACTCTCTTCTTAGGATTAAAAATAAAATGAGTTAATCAGCATTATCGGAGAACCATGTTTTTTATTTAAAAGAAACCTGAGTCATTAAGCACCTTAAGTCCTTTACTTCAACCAATACTGACTATCTTTCAAAAATATATTAATATATTTGCTTACCATAGTAAATTTTGTAAACCTAATATAATTATATGATTGTATCACATACGGTTTACTTGTTTCAAGGATCAGAAAATCACTCCCAAAATTTCTTTAAAAAAAAAAAAAAAGCTTATTTTTCACATAACCGAAAGACCAAGCATAAGGCTAACTTCCAGAGACTACTTTTTGTTCAGTTGTTAACTGTAATTTTAGTCAACTTTATTGAGGTATCATTTAAATACAATAAATTGCATCCATCATAGGGGTGTACAGTTCAGTGAATTTTTTTTTAATATGGCCATTTCTTTTATTTATTTATTTATTTATTTATTTATTCATTTTTGGCTGTGTTGGGTCTTCGTTTCTGTGCGAGGGCTTTCTCTAGTTACGGCGAGCAGGGGCCACTCTTCATCGCAGTGCGCAGGCCTCTCACTGTCGCGGCCTCTCTTGTTGCGGAGCACAGGCTCCAGACGCGCAGGCTCAGTAGTTGTGGCGCACAGGCCCAGTTGCTCCGCGGCATGTGGGATCTTCCCAGACCAGGGCTCGAACCCGTGTCCCCTGCATTGGCAGGCAGATTCTCAACCACTGCGCCACCAGGGAAGCCCCCAGTTAAGTGAATTTTGACAGATATGTGTCCATCATGATGAAGATACAGAGCATTTCAGTCATCCCAAACAAAAGATTGTTCTGCTTTCCAATCTATGCATCCCTCCACCCCTGGCCCCAGTAATCCCTGATCTGCTTTTTGTCACTATAAATTCATTTGCATTTTCTAGAAGGTTATATTAATAGAATCATATAATATGTACTCTTTTGTATCTGGCTTCTTTCAGCATGGTGATTTTGAGATTCATCCTTGTTGCGTGTTATCAGTAGTTCATTCCTTTTTTCAGCTTCAGGAAAGTCTTGCTCTCTGAAGTTTTATTCCATCTCTAGATTTTGTTTGTTTTCCTCTGTATACTAGCTTAATTTTCAGGTTATATGGAGCTAGAAACTTCAGCCTTTATGCTTCCCAGTGGAAGTCTAAAAGGAAAAAGCAAATTATCAAAAATAGAAATCCTGGTATTGGGACTAGTTAACTTGGCTTGGACTAATAGGGATCATGTGCTTATTTACTTATCTCTGAAATGATTGTTGTGGCCAAAGGAATGAAATATACTGACTGCCTTAGGACAATCCAGGTCTATCCCTAAAGCTAGATTGTGAGTGGGGAAGGAGGGTGTGATGGTCAATTTTGTGTGTCAGTTTGCCCAGGTATTTAGCTAAGCATTATTTCTGGATATGTCTCCAGATAAGATTAATATATGAATTGTTGAACTCAGTAAAGCAGATTGCCTTCCCCAATGTGGGTGAGCATGATCCAATCCATTGAGGGCCTAAATAGAACAAAAGGCAGAAGAAGGGAGAATTTGTTCCTTCTCTGCCTGTTTGAGCTGGGACATCAGTCTTCTCCTACACTTGGACTAGGATTTGCATTATCAGCTACCATAGTTCTTAGGCCTTCAGACTCAGGCTGGGACTTACAACATTGACTCCCCTGTTCCTCAGGCCTTCAGACTCAGATTGAACTACACCATAAGTTTTCCTGGGTGTCCAACTTGCAGATGGCAGATCATGGGACATCTTAGAACCCTACTGGTTCAGTTTTTCTGGAGAATCCTGACTAATACAGATGGGTTTCCAAAAGAAATTTGAAATATTATTTTGCCAGAAGAACTAAGAAAGAATGAAGCATAATAAAACAAACCAAAGACAGATTTCTACTTTAATAACATGACTAAAAAATTATGCAGGCATGTAGTAAAACTGCATTTAGTTTCTATTCCTTACCTTTTCAACTCTTAAAGAAAAGAAGATAAGCACAAATTTAACGTATGCATATGTGTATATACATTCATATATTTATGCATACTCATACATACATATTGTGGCCAGTCACATGGTCTACATGGAATAGATCTGTGTTTATTAAGTTGGATTCCTTGACAGTCTGGAAATCTAGGTCTTTATTCTTTTTTTCATCAATTTTTATGGTATATATTCCATGTTGTGTCTTCTGGCCCTTGATTTTTTATTCTTGAGAATCATTTATTCACGAAAATTCAGTGTGTTTTGAAATAAAAGGCTTTAGCTTCTGCTTCTGGATGGGATCAAGTGGTTTACAACATTCCAGCACTCCTTTCAAGAACAACTGAGAAAAATAATTTATTTAAAGGGATCAGAGAGCTGTTGGGGGCAATGAGAACAAAATTGCCCCAGACAGTGGTAGCAAAAAATCTGAAAGGAAAACTGATTTCTCTAGTCACTTTTACCCTGTAGGCATTTGCTGATTATCTGTACGTAGAAATCTGAAAATTCCAGCCTTATACTCATGGAGGGTTACTGCTAGGACACAGAAAAGTAAAAGAAGATATACAGATTGCTCAACATCACTAATCATTAGAGAAATGCAAATCAAAACTACAATTAGGTATCACTTCACACCAGTCAGAATAGTCATCATCAAAAAACCTACAAACAATAACTGCTGGAGAGGGTGTGGAGAAAAGGAACCCTTCTGCACTATTGGTGGGAATGTAAGTTGGTGCAGCCACTATGGAGAACAGTATGGAGTTTCCTTTAAAAACTAAAAATAGAGCTAGCATATGATCCAGCAATCCCACTCCTGGGCATATATCTGGAGAAAACCATAATTTGGAAAGATACATGCACCCCAATGTTCATTGCAGCACTAGTTACAATAGCCAGGACATGGGAGCATCCTAAATGTCCATCAACAGAAGAATGGATAAAGAAGGTGTGGTACATATATACAATGGAATATTACTCAACCATAAAAAGAGTGAAATAATGGCATGTGCAGCAACATGGATGGACCTTAGAGATTGTCATACTGAGTGAAGTTAAGTCAGACAGAGAAAGACAAATGTCATATGATATTGCTTATATGTGGAATCTAAAAAAGGTATAAATGAACTTATCTACAAAACAGAAATAGAGTTACAGATGTAGAAAACAAACTTATGGTTACCAGGGGATAAGGAGGGGAGAGATAAATTGGAAAAAGAAATAATAGCTATGATTAAAATATTCAAAAAATAGAGAAAATGAAAGAGAAAGCAGATAAACAGATTAAGTATTTCACCAGAAAATTGGAACCTCTATAAAAGGATCAATTGGAAATTCTAGAACTGAAGAATACAATATCTGAAATTGCAAGCTTATTAGATTGGTTTAGGGGCAGAAGACAAGATTAGTAAACTAAATAACAGATTGACAGTAAATTTTTTAATTGAAGCACAGAGATACAAAGAAATTTGGGTGAGAAAAAAATGTATCTGAGAAGACAGGTGAAATTTAAATAGCCCAGTATATGTGTAGTTGGAGTCAATGAAGGAGATGAGGAAAAGAGTGGCACAGAAGCAATAGTTGAAGAGATAACAACCAAGATTTTTCCAAAACTGATAGAATAATTTCAAACCACAAATTCATGAAGTTCTAAGAATTTCCAGCAGGATAAATAAATGAAAACCACACATAGACACAACATGGTAAAAGTTATGAACTTCAGAGAGAAAGAGAAAAATCTTAAAAGCAGACTAAGGAAAATGGTTTGTTCAAAGAACAACAATAAGACTGACTGCTGCCTTCTCAATATAAATAATGGAAGCCAGAAGAGAGTAGAATGACATAATTAAAGCTCTGGAAAAAGTTGCCAATGTAGAATTCTATGCCCAGTTTAATATCCTTCAAAGTGAAAGGACAAAAACTTAGAGATCACTTGCATGTCTGCATTGAAAGAAATAGTAAATGGAGTTCTTCAGGTAAATGGAAAACAATACCAAACATAAACACAGAAATGTAGGAAGGAATGAAGAGCAACCAAAAGGATAAGTGTACTGAGAAACATTAAAATATTAATGTAGCCTATTCAAAAACAACAATAATAATGTCTTCTGAGATTTAAAATGTATTTATAACTAAAATGCATGGCAAAAATAGCCCTAATGCCAGGAGGCATGTAATGTACTCAAAATGTCTAAGCATCACTGATAAAAGTAACTGTTCATATTAGTTAAAATTCAGGAAAACAAGTTTCAAAAGTTAGAATCTCTAAGATAACCATGAAAAAGGATGTTAAACAATGCATACTTAGGAACAACAATGAAATCAAAGCAGAAATTTAAAAATACCTTGTGACAAATGACAATGAAAACACAACCATACAAAATCTGTGCGATGCAACAAAACCAGTTCTTAGAGGGAAGTTCATAGCAATACAGGCCTTCCTTAAAAAACAAGAAAAATCTCAAATGAACAACCTAAGTTACCACTTAAAAGAATTAGAGGGCTTCCCTGGTGGCGCAGTGGTTGAGAGTCCGCCTGCCGATGCAGGGGACATGGGTTCGTGCCCCAGTCTGGGAAGATCCCACATGCCACGGAGCGGCTGGGCCCGTGAGCCATGGCCACTGAGCCTGGGCGTCCAGAGCCTGTGCTCCGCAATGGGAGAGGCCACAACAGTGAGAAGCCCACGTATCGCAAAAAAAAAAAAAAAAAAAGAATTAGAAAAAGAAGAACAAACAAAACCTAAAGTCAGCCGAAGGAAGGAAATAATAAAGATCAGAGAGGAAGCAATGTATACTTAGGAACTACTAAAGGAGGTTGGTGGTATAATAGAATATATTGAATGATCCAAAAGATGATTATAAAGGAGAGAAAAGGAATGTAAAAAATGGATCAGATGGAAACCAAGATTAAAATCGTAAACATAATTGTAATAAGGGTAATATGCTAAATGAAAAGGACAAATATTCTAATTAAAAAACAGAGATTGGGGTTTCCCTGGTGGCGCAGTGGTTGAGAATCTGCCTGCCAATGCAGCGGACACGGGTTTGAGCCCTGGTCTGGGAAGATCCCACATGCCGCGGAGCAACTGGGCCTGTGCGCCACAATTACTGAGCCTGCGCGTCTGGAGCCTGTGCTCTGCAACAAGAGAGGCCGCAATAGTGAGAGGCCCGCGCACCACAATGAAGAGTCACCCCCGCTTGCCACAACTAGAGAAAGCTCTCGCACAGAAACGAAGACCCAACACAGCCATAAATTAATTAATTAATTAATTAATTAATTTAAAAAAAATTCCAGATTGTCAGACTATGTAATAAAACAAAATCCAGCTGTGTACTGCTTATAAGAAATACACCTTAAATTATAATGGTACAAAAAGCTGAAAGTCAAGAATGACAAAAGAAACATGCAGGTGTTAAAATAAAGCTGAGGTATTTATATTCATAGCAAACAAAGTGGACTTTAAGAAGCATTATATTAGAAATGAAGGATATCTAACATTGATAAATATAAAGAGATATAACAATTCTAAATCTGTATACACCCAGTAGTAGTTTCAGAATATATAAAGTGAAAATTGATGGAACTGAAAGGAGAAATAGACAGATTTACAATCATGTGGTAGATTTTAACACATCTTTCTCAGTAATTGATAGAACAAACAAATCAAAATCAGAAAGGATATAGAAGATTTCAACAATATAGTTAACCACCTGATACACACACACACACACACACAGTAGGGGCAGGGGGGAGTTAGAGAGAGAGAGAACTTTGCAACTCAAACAGACCATAGAGGGAAAGATATATACTTAAAATATATTTATTAGAAAAGCAAAAAGGCCGAAAGAGAATATTCTAAGATTCTACCTCAGGAAGCTAGAATAAGAACAGCTGAATGGCAATGAACCTGGCAGACAAGAACTTATGGGAAGAGCATTTGTGGGTAGGGGAGTTGATAAACATTCTGAGGCAGGAATATACATGATATAGTGAGTAAATAAGAAGAGATTCAAAATGGCTGGAACACAGTGAGGGGGGAATAGATATATAAAATTAGATCTGAAAGTTAAGCTGGATCTCTTTTTTGCAGATGATCATGATCTTATACATAGAAAACCCTAAAGAGTCCACCAGAGTACCATTAGAGCGAATAAGTCAACAGAGTAACAAAATTCCAAGTCAACATACAAGTATCAGTTCCATTTTTATATACTAACGATGAGCAATCTCAAAAGGAAATTATGAAAACAATTCCATTTATAATAGCATCCAAAAGAATAAAATACTTAGCATTTAACTTAACCAAGGAAAGACTTGTACAATGAAAGCTACAAAAGAAAATTGATGAAAGACATTAAAGAAGACATATATAAATGAAAACACATCCCATATTCATGGATTAGAAAACTTAATATTGTTAAAGAATACTACCCAGAACAGTCTACAGAATCAATGAAAAATCCCTATCAAAATCCCAATAACATTTGTTGCAGGAATAGAAAAACCCATCCTAAAATTCATATGGAATCTCAAGGGACCCATATAGTCAAAACAATCTTGAAAAAGAACAAAGTACTCAAAATTCCTGATTTCAAAACTTACTACAGAGCTGTAGTAATCAAAACACTGTGTTACTGGCACAAAGACAGACATATAGACCAATAGAGTAGAATAAAAGAGTCCAGAAATAAACCTTCACGTATATATATATATAATCAAATGAATTTGGACACTGTTGCCAAGACCAGTCAGTGGGGAAAGGACAGTATTTTCAATAAATGATTATGGGAAAACTGGATATCCACACCCAAAAGAATGAAGTTGGACCCTTACCTAACACCACATGTAAAAATTAACTCAAAATGGACCAAAGACCTAAATATAACAGCTAAAATTATAAAATTTTTAGAAGAAAACATAGGGCAAAAGCTTCATGTCATTGAATTTGGCAATGATTTCTTGGATATGAATCTAAAAAACATAGGTACCAAAGAAAAAATTGATAAGTTGGATTTCATTAAAATTCTATTTAATTGTTCATCAAAAGACAATACCAACAGAGTAAAAAGACAGTGCATAGAATGGTAGAAAATATTTACAAATCATATATTGATGATTAATAAGGAATTAATATCCAGAATATATAGAGAACTTATAAAACTCAACAGCAAAAAACCAAAACAACCCAATTAAAAAAATGGCCAAGGACTTGAATAACCATTTCTCCAAAGAAGGTATACAAATAACCAATAAGCATATGAAAAGATACTCAGCATCACTAATCATCAGGTAAATGCAAGTCAAAACTACAATGATACACTCCCTCACACTCATTAGGATGGCTACTATCAAAAAAAAAAAAGAAGACAAAATAATAAGCGTTGGTGAGGGTGTGGAGAAATTGGAGCCCTTGTGCACTGTTAGTGGGAATGTGAAATGGTTCAGTCGCTGTGGAAAACAGTATGGTATTCCTCAAAAAATCAGAAATAAAACTACCATATGATCCAGCAATTCCACTTCAGGGTATGTAGCCAGAATAATTGAAAGCAGGGTCTCAAGAGATATTTTTATACCCATGTTCATAGAAGCATTATTCAAAATAGGTAAAATGTGGAAGCAGCCCAAGTGTCCATGGATAAGCAAAATGTGGTGAATACATGCAATTGAATATTATTCACCCCTAAAAAGGAAGGAAATTCTGACACATGCTACAACATGAATGAACCTTTAGGACATTATGGTAAATGAAATAAGCCAGTCACAAAAAGACAAATACTTTATGATTCCACTTAGATGAGATACATAGAGTAGTCAAAATCATAACAAAGTAGAATGGTTGCCAGGGGCTTGTGGGTGGAGGGAAATAGAGAGTTATTATTTAATGGGCATAGAGTTTCAGTTTTACATAATGTAAAAAATTATGGATATGGATGGTGGTGATGATTGCAGAACATTATGAATATGTTTAATACCACTGAACTGTACACAAAAATAGTTAAGACAATAAATTTTGTTATGTGTATTTTACCACATTTGGTAACTTGGGGGAATAAGAGGTAAGCTGGAATTTTATTATGTTTTTAAAGTGACTTTTACATTAATAAGACTTCGGATTTTATGATAAGTGTGTATCAGTGGTGTTTAATAGCAAATGAGAGACATAATTTAAGGTTTAAGAAGATCATGCTGGCTACTACTATGTGTAATAGAGTTTGTAAAGGGTATGAATAGAAGCAGGGAGAGCAATTAGGATACTATTACATTAGCTTAGATGAGAGATGATAGTGGCTTAATTAGGGTGTTAAGAAGTATAAAGAGTAGATGGGTTCAAGACAACGGCTGAAAGTACTTTTATGTTTGCGTTCTTTGTTTGGATATCATAGTGACGGTGATTGTGTTCATTGGTGGGGGGTGCTTGGGGGAGTAAGTTAAAGGAAAGAGAAGATGGAAGGATCAGTGTTCTGATTTTAGTCTGGGCAAATGGTAGTATTGCAGTTGAGGTAGGAAAGATGAGAAGAGATAGGGTAGAACTCAAAGTTTTCGTTGGGCTATGTTAGTTTTCACTTTAGTCACTTTGAATATACCATGGTAGCAGTTAGATACAGAAATTTGGGGTTCTCAGAGAGGAAGCCAGGGTGGGGGATGTAAATTTTTAGAATCATCTATATACATGGTTAATAGGCCATGGGTCTAGATTAGCGTATTAAGGGAAGAATACAGATAGAGAAGAGGAACAAGATGAAGCCCTGTGTCATTCTAACGTACTTGAGGTGAAAGAAAGGAGAGAAAAGGAACAGCAGAGGAGAGTAGGAAGAAACACAGGAGAGTGGAGTAGCTAGGAAATCAAGGAAATTTTCAAGTCAGAGAGGGATATGGTCAACTCTTTCAATTGCTGTATAGTCCATCTAGTGAAATGAAGAAAAATACTTTTCGCTGGATTTGACTGTGCGGAGACTTATATGGTGACCTCAGTAGGAGCATTTTCAGTGGAGCAATGGGTATAAATGCTCTGGGGGAGTAAGCTGAAGAGAAAATGTGTAATGAGGAAGTAAAGATAATGTAAACAAGTATCAGTTTGCTGTATAACTAAACAGATGGAGTGGTAGTTAAAGGGAGACCTGTGTCAAAGGAGGATACATCTGAAATATAGAAAAAAAAATACAGTGTAGGAAGGATATGTATTCATACACATAACCAGTTTGAATGTTGTTTTCACCTTAACTTTTCATATTTTGATGGAAGCAAACCTCAGTTTGTGAGGTTGAATGAATGAATGAATGAAAAGTGAGAAAGTAGAGATAATATCATGGGCTGTTTTTCATCCTCTCACTTTAAAACATAAGGTACATATCCTTAGCTCTGCCCACAGTAAGCTTATGTCAGATCACCTAACAACCTATCAAAAATTCTTTCCTAACTCTTTAGGCCTCAGAGGACTAAGGTCTCACCCCCATTTCTCCAGTAAAATAGAGCTGCAGATTACTAACCTCATTCACCTTTATTTCCTCCAGAGATGCATTGCCAAAAGAAAAATGTACAATCTCATTTTCTTCACCTTTTTCCTTTCTTTAACTGTTTATTATCTATAACAACTAAATAGTAAAAATCATTGGAAGTGGATTAAGATGGACCTGCCTCATGCCAAAATCTGCAGTAATGGTTGGACCTTGATTATAATTTTTGTGATAAAGTAAGGAGTTTGATGTTGGTTTTGTTTCATTAATTTGTGATTTAAGAAAGGACTTTTTAGGTATCCAGGATGTCATAGTGCTTTGTCCAACATTATTGTTAGAAATACATTTAAAATCTACATGAAGGGGACTTCCCTGGAGGTCCAGTGGTTAAGACTTTGGCTTCCAGTGCAGGGGGTGCGGGTTTGATCCCTGGTCGGGGAGCTAATATCCCTCATGCCTGGGGCCAAAAAACCAAAAATATAAAACAGAAGCAATATTGTAACAAAGTCAATAAAGACTTTAAAAAACCCATAAAACAGAAGCTGTACTCTAACAAATTCAATAAAGACTTTAAAAATGGTCCACATCAAAAAAAATCTTTAAAAAATATAATAAAATCTACATAAAAATATGTTTAGTTAATTATAGAATTTTGTGAATGTTTGGAAACTTGGAATCTTGGAATTTTTTACCTGAATATCTTGCATCAAATAGATCAAATACAATGTGATAAATCGATATTTTGTTCCCAGTTTCCAAAACTGCAAGTACCGTAGTGAGGGAATGTTAATAAGTGTGTTGAAAAGCAGTCTTCCCCAGAAAATAAGTTTGCATACTTATTAAACAAGATTAAACAAATTTCTTTGTGGGATTTCTCAAAGTCTTTAATATTCTAATGTTCTTTGTTCATTTCTAAAAGAGATTTAAAGTACAACAGGGACACTTATATGACCAAGGGATCCTTTGTTCCCTTAGCACAAGTTAACCTCGGTTGCGAGCTTCCTGTCACTCAGTTTGGGAAATTGTGGCATAAGCGAGGTTCAAATGTGGTCTGAATTATAGATCCATCACAGATTTGTCACCATTATGTTACTGCGGTGACATCAAAGTATATACAGTACAATTTCTTCATTCTTAATCCTAAACTGCTATAAAAAATAATTACCCAGTTGAGCCAGTTGCTGTGATTGTGGCTTTATCTTCAACCTTAATTTTGTTCTCAGTGCCCCTTAGCGATTCTTTTAGCATAATCTCTACAACAACCGTTTCTAACTTCCACTGTTCTTTTAGAGGTCTTAATTCCAGTGCTTTTCCTCTTTCTCTCTGAGAAGATAAACTTGCATCTTACTTCACAGAGAAAATGGGTCTAGTAAGTATGATCTTTCAACCTCATCTTATTTGCTTTCCTAATGTCTCAGAGGAGGTGACATCCCTCCTTCTATTCAGAGCTATTCCATCTGCTGTGCTCTCTATCCTGTATTCTCTTGTTATAACAGCTGTTTCCAAATGATAGTCTGTGGATCAGCTGTGTATCAAAATTACCTGTAGGGTTTTTAAAAAATACAGATTCTAAAGCCCTCCCTCAGAGGATCTGATTCAGTAGGTCTGTGATAGGCCCTGAAAATCTGTTTTTAAAAAGTTCTCCAGGTGATTCTCATATGTAACTGGTTGTGGGGACCACTGATGGATGGAATTTTGATCTATTAGCTATTTTTTAGTACTTTTGGTGGGACAAATGTTTTTGATTTTTATGAATTCCAGTTAATCAATTATTTTGTCTATGGACTGTGTTTTTGGCATCATCCTAAGAACTCTTTGCCTAATCCTAGGTCATAAAGATATTCTCCTACATTTTCTTCTAGAAGTTACATAGTTTTACATTTTACATTTAGACTTATCCATTTTGAGTTAACTTTTCTGTAACATGTGACAGGTTGAAGTCTTTTTTTTTTTTGCGTATGGATGTTTAATTGTTCCAACACCATTTGTTAAAGGACTTGACTCTCTCTGTTGAATTGCTTTGCACCTTTATCAAAAAAACAATTAACCATATTTGTGTGGCTTCACTTCCAGACTAGCCAATCTATTCTGTTTGTTGATCTGTCTGTCTATCCCTTCACCAATACCAGGCTGTCTTGATTTCTGTGGCTTTATAGGAAGTCTTAAAATTAAATAGTGTGATTACTCCAACTTTATTCTTCTTTTCAAAATTATTTTAGCTATTCTACCTTCCTTACCTTGTGTAAGTTTTTAAATCAGTTTGTCTACATCTACAAGAAATCCTGCTGAGATTTTGCTAGGAATTGACCTATAGATGGATTCAAGTAGAACTGACATCTTTACTATTTTGAATCTTACAGTCCATGAACACGATATGTGTCTCCATTTATGTCTTCTTTGATTTCTTTAATAGCAGTTGTCATTTTGAGCATACAGATCTTGTACAAGTTTTGTTAGATTTACACTTAAGTATTTATTATCAATATTGTAAATAATATTGTTTTTAATTTTGTGTTTCCAGTTGTATATTGCCAGTATACAGAAATACAATTGATTTTGTTTTGTTTATCTTGTTTCCTGCAGCCTTGATGAACCCACTTAATAGTTCTAGGTTTTTTGGGTTTTGGGGTGTTTTTTAATATTCCTTGGTATTTTCAACACAGGCAATCATTTATCTATAAATAGGGACTTTTTAATTTCTTCCTTTCACATGTGTATGTCTCTTCTTTCCTCTTTTTTTCTTTATTGCACTGACTGGAACTCCCAGCAGTGTGTTGAATAAGAGTGGTGAGAGTGGACTTCATTGCCTTGTTCCCAATCTGGGGGAAAAGCATTCAGTCTTTCATCTTTAAGTATGTTGTTAGCTGTAATTTTTTGTAGATACTCTTTATCACAACAAAGACGTTCTATAGAGTTTTTATCATGAATGGATGTTGAATTTTCTCAAAGGCTTTCTCAGCATCAGTTGAACACAGAAGTAGTTTGAACTCATGAATTCAAAATTGGATTCCAAATAAGTTACAGTTTACTACAGAAATTGAGAAAGTCCTGTTTAACTTGTCTGCCTGTAGTGGGTAAAATTGTGTCCTCCTAAAAAATCCTTAAGTTCTAATCCCTGGTACCTATTAATGTGACCTTGTTTGGAAATCATATCTTTGCAAATGTAATCAAGTTAAAATGAGGTTATACTGCATGAAGGTGGACCCTGATCCTAATGACTGGTGTCCTTATAAGAGGAAAATTTGGACACAGACTCAGAAGACACTGGAAAGAAAACTATGTGATGACAGAGGCAGAGATTGGAGTGATGTGTACACAAGCCAAGGGATGCTAAGGATTGCTGGCCACCACCAGAAGCCAGGAAAAAGGCAGAAAACAGATTCTCTCTCATAGTGTCTGGAAGAAAGCAATCCTACTGACACCTTGATTTTGAACTTCTGGCCTCAGAACTGTGAGAGAATGATTCTTGTGGTTTTAACCCACCCAATCTCTTGTAATTTGTTCCAGTAGTCCTAGGAAACTAATATAATACTGCTTCCTGGTGACTTTGAGTTCTAAAACGGTTATATTCCAAAAAATGGTCTGTTTGTTTTTTGGTCGTATAAGTATTTTTCACAACCTACACGTAACATCAAACAGCTCAGGTGGTCCACTCTTCCTTCTTTAGGCTCCTTATAGCTTTTTCAGTGGTCATCAAACAGTTTTAGAGAAAAGCATATAAATATCCTCATTGTGTTGCCAAATCATAGAAGGGCATTCTTTTTGTCCTGTACTTTGAAAATATGATTTTATTACAGGCCAGCCTTTTAATATCTTTTCTATGGCCAGCAACAATGATAGCCATCATAGGCACATATCTAAGGAGGCTTTCTACCTCCATTTCTATAAAGTAAAAAATCTCAATAAATAATTTTGTATGTTTTGAGAGAATCAAAAGTGAACAAAAACTTTCGTTATAAAAGCCTCGGTATTACAGGTAAACAGATCATACCTCTGTCTTAGAAGTATTGCATACAAGGTGTGCGGGACATTTGGCAGGTAAGATCTTTTCATTTTCTTTGGGAAGAAGTTTATAGACTGAAAAGAAACTGCCGAAATTTGCATTTACACTGTCTGCCTAATATCCAGATAAATGAGAAAAGTCTAGTTTATATTTGGACAAGATATCAACAATCTTTTGTTTTATGTTTTCTACGGTTTAAAACCCTCATAGAAATCAAGAAGACAATTTGAAATTCCATTTGTCAAATGAAAGTACCTAATAAGTAGGGGGGATGATTTTTGTTGCTCTGACTTGGCACATCACTTGACATGGTATAGAAAGCGTGATTGCCATTAAGTGCTGACAAAGTCAGCACTACACTGTAAGGGGCCAGCACAACTCATCAAAATCCCTTTTTGTTTATCCGTAGTTGCAGCCTCTGAGCCAAAATAGGTAATTTTACTCAGTTTCATAGAACAGTCAAGGAAACAAAACAATAATTTGTGTCTGTTTTGTGTAGTATGCCCAGGCTAATGCAGCCTGATGTAATTTATTATTATTGGTGTGATTTGGGGAGACAAAAAAAAACATTTTGATTGATTTAGAAACACTTGCCTGTCTCACCCCAGACTTGGGAGATTCAGTTTCCGTATATTCTTTCACATCTCCCTCTCCAGCATGTCCAACCCCAAATTCTCTCTGCATATCTTACAGTATGTTCTGTTTTGATTGTTTATCTGCCTAATCTACCTGTGCATGTGTCCTCTCGTTTAGCCTTCATTTTTGGTGATGTCTGGGTCATGCTGGCATTGGGATTGTCATTCTCATTTTCATTATCTGAACTCTTAGAAAGCATGTTCATAATATTCACTGTGTTAAACATTAAACTAGCACTATCTTGATACAAAGCACAACAATTACTGCACAGAGGAAGTCAGAGATGAACTGTTAACACTGACAATGTACTTTTGTTGAACTTAAGTTGCATCACTAGGAGTGATGCAAAGATGAATGATCCATGATTGTGAACCACAAATCGTGGTTGCTAAATTAGTGGCCAGAGAAGAAAGCAGCAACTGCAGAGGAAAAGGCAGATAATTTTGCTGTGTCCATCAGATACTAAAACCAGTATTGCTTTCAGCCCTATTTTTTGGACTACCATATGAGTTTGTACTCCCCTCTGCCAAACTTGTGCACCCATTGCCAAAGATCGGAACTTTTTACATCCCATGGAGGGGTTTCCCAAAATGGTTGGTCAGCCTGTGGACAACTCTGATGACAGAGAGTGGACTCTTGAAAGTGAATCAAAGAAGGTTGTACTTGGTACGATAGAAATAAGGCAGTTTTGATGATTTTTTCCTGGAGGAATGATAAAATGTATGACTTGATAATACAGAGTTGGAGGAAAGTAATCTCACAGGTTTTAATAGAGTTAACTAGGGCAGGTATAGGAAGGTAGGAAAGACTGGCTTGGAGGCTGTTGGAGTATTTCATGAATGAAGTGCATAAGTTCAAATTACTGGGACTGGAGGTCATTGATAAGGATAGGACAAAGTTCAATGAACCCTGAAGGATCAATACTAACTCCCTATGGAGTCAATATTATGATCCAAAAGGAGGACTATTTGCCATTTGTACAAAAGGAAAACAAATACAACTTTTAAAAGTTTGAATGAATGATAGGAAAAGAAGTGGTGGAATTAAAGTTGTTTTTGCCCTGAATACCAGAGCTCCAGTAGGCCCTCTTGTCTTGGAAAGAAGCTATCTCTGTCCAGTTAATGATCATGCCCTAAGAGAAACTTGCCAATCTGCCTAATGAAGAAACTACTTACTAAATCTTGCTCATCACCACTCTTCCAAATACACTGCTGTAGTTTTCACATGTGCTGTGGGAACCCATATGGGCTGATATGAATAGGCTTGAGAGTCCACATGTAATTCAGAGAATTTGATTGCTGCATGGAGAAAGACCATATTCTGCCACACATTTGGCTCCAATTGAAGCTGTTTTAGTACAAGAAGAAAACTTAAAAATTAAAATAAGACTTCTTATGGAGGGTCAGATATTTTGAGGGAGTGATCAAAATAGACCAGCATTAAAAAAAAGATATCATAGGAGATTTGAACAACAGAATGATCAGGGACAAAAATCTAGTGATCTGGAAGAACAAAGGGAGAAAACAAAGAATTGGAGTGAAGTGCTAGACAAAGAAAACCTAGTGTGTGGAAAACAGGAGTAACTCTAGAAGTGAAAGGAGTAGAGGTAAGGGAAACCATATTCAAAGAAATAATAGATGAAAATTCACTTGAACCAAAGAAAAACTCAAGTTATCAAAATGAAAGTACATCGCAAGGACTGGGTAGAATAAATTTTTTTATTCATATGTAAATGTATATACATATGTTAAATGTATAGATATATCTGGCTAAGATATCTGTACTCTGTTGGTGAAGAGAAAATGTTTCCTTTCCAGCATAGGAATAATGGTTTGCAAAGGAAAGAGCATCATACTTGTATTAAATTTCTCACCTGCAAAACTGATAGTAGTACAGTGCAACTATATTAATAAATCTTAAAGGAAATACTGCAATCTAAGAATCCTATATCCAAAATAGCATTTATACAAGTGGGCAAAGCAAAGACTTTTGTTTTTTAACAAGTAAGTCTAGGAAAGTTCCTGTTTATCCTTACTTGAAGAAGTATTATAGCCTAAAGAAAAGTAAAACAGATCTCAAAAGAAGGAAAGATAATGTATAAGAACCAGTGGTAGACAATACGCCTTAAAATTTATAGATAAATTTAAGCAGTGATAAGATGATTTTAACTGTGATATGCGTTGAGAAAGGATTCTCAAAATATGTTACATACAACAGGAAAAATCCAAAATATGGCATAGACTACAGTTTGTTTTTGCGATACGTGGGCCTCTCACTTTTGTGGCCTCTCCCGTTGCGGAGCGCAGGCTCCAGACGCGCAGGCTCAGCAGCCATGGCTCACGGGCCTAGCTGCTCCGTGGCATGTGAGATCTTCCCGGACCGGGGCCGAACCCGTGTCCCCTGCATCGGCAGGCAGACTCTCAACCACTGCGCCACCCGGGAAGCCCAAACCATATCTTTTTATGATATGATTTACATTTATAAAAATTTACTTTTTGAACAATAAGGAGACAAAGATATCTTTGTTATTTTTCAATATTTATATTCACTGAAAATATAATAAGATCGTATATACTACATGCTGGAAATACTAAAAGGAAAAGAAATTTGCCATCTATTGGGTAGATAAATGTACAAAAAATGCAAATGTAATTAGATGAATGCTATAATAGATATATACATACACAAGGTGAAGTGAAGCATAGGACAAAGAACAGTTTTTGTGGGGAGATTTGAAAGAATGCAGAGCAAGTTAATGAGTGTGCCAGTGAGCAAGGTGGGAAAGGCATGCTGAACAGTGGAAATGTATGTTATGGATGAGAAAATGCAGATGTGTATCCCAGGTTATTAAATCATACAGTAAAATTCTTAAATGGAAATGCATTGAAATTGGTGTGAAAATAAGATATCTGAAGCACCCCCTGTTGAAATTAGCTGTGAATACTTGAGTACTGTTCTGAGTTATCCCTAGGTATTTTTAAATTTCAAAAAAAGCAGCATTTAGAGGAATTGTGTACAGCAATCAGATATTCACTACATATCGCCATTCTTTTTTTGTGGAAGAGAGCGGATATATATTTCCTGGCTTATTTTTAAACAGCAGTGAGTTTAGGAGTAGGTTTCACTTGTGCCTTCCCTGCGTTTAGGTCACCTAGGATATAATGAGAGGACAGCCCTCTTGCTTCAGTAGTAGAAGAGAAAGCATGATCAGCTGCTGTATCGTGTGTACTTTTCCAGTATTCCTGCGTAGTGCAGAGGGAAAGGAGGACTGCTCCAGTGTCAGGGTAGATGTTGGCTCTTAACAGTACTATGTGAGAAATTAGGTCTTGTCTTAGAACTGAGAAATCACAGAATAAATTCTACGGCCTAATAAAGATGTCCAGACATTAAAACCAACAGTTTGCTCCTCTATTTGCACATTTTGCTAGCTTCCATATATCAGGAGCTTCCTTATGAATTATATAGTTTTAAATATTACAAATTTTCATGGGAAATTGGTTTCATAGAAATGGACCATCTTTCTCTTTTTTTGTAATGTGCTTATCTCTCTTGTTTGTAATTATATAAATATTGAAAGTCCTGTAATTACATGGAATGTGGCAAGCTTCTGATTTTTCATATTGGAAAGCCAGAGTGCCCAAGTGGCAACCTAAGTAATATTTCTATAGAAAGTTTGCCTTTGTTCATTATTTTTTTTAATTACAGCCTCTTTTGGTGAAATGACTTATTAGCATGTTTTTTTAGTGTTTCTGTCCCTATTAATTGTCCTGATGCCTAACTGAGGGCGTTCAGAACTGATAATCAGTAGCTTTTGTATTTAACTCTGGAAGAACAAGCTGCTTATGATGACCCAACAGAGACATGAGGAAGGTTTGTGAAAGGGGTGTATTCATCCAGCTCTAATCCTTATTTTCAGAAAGACAGTGTCTTTAAGTGTTCTCTAATTAGTGAATAGATATGGTTGTAAATTCTTGTAGATACCTCTTTTGTAGGATAGAGATGGATGCCTGGCTTGTTTAAAATCGTTGTTTTACATTTCTTTTAAGTGAAATTTTAATATGAACATTTGACAATAGAAAATAGGAAAAGTAATTTTTATACATATAATTATTCCTATTTTATTGGTATGCTTATTGTGATGTTTCTTTTTTAACATCATCATAATTGGAAACTTGAATATTGTATAAGATGATGTCTACAAAATAAAAATAAGGTTTTATGTTTTGTTTTCCTGCTTGCTTGTTTGCTTTGCTGATCTCCTTGTGTACATAAAATAATGTTTACTTCTATGAAGTAAATTTTTGGGGGGTTTGGTAAAATTGCTTCTACCAGTCACTGAGGAAATGTAAACTAGGGAACAAGACACTGATATTTAGTCCTACCAAGAGGAAATATATTGCTTCAGTGAACTGAATATAAAACATTATCAGTGAAAACACCTGGAAATCAAAAAGAACAGATTTCAGTTATGCTTCTCTTTTTCAAAGAACTTAATGCTTAGCTATTATTGTTAGTACTAGAGAAGTAAGTTGGCAGTGACATTTGAAATATGATAAATAAAAGCCTACCGAATGTCTGCTTCTACTATTAGCACTTGTCTGATTTCCTTCTCCAGAAATTGCATAATGGAAACTACCATAGGGTTAATGAGAGTCAAATACACAACCTTACTTGTAATAAATATATTCTCTATAACTGTGTAATGATAAAGCCATAGTTATTGAAACTACCGAAGTTATTGAAACAGTGGTATAGGAGCTTTTTGCCTTTATCACCTGTATTATTAATTGGAGATAATTACTACAGAGCAGCTGGCTGTTGGTTTTAGGGGGCATCAATTGTTCTTCTCACCCAACTGTTGGCTAATAAGGATAGTCAACACATCTGTTTCAACAGCTGGTAATTAACAAAAGCCTAATTGCTGCAACTCTTTTAACATCCAATCTGTGAAAAAGAAGGGATGTAGAAGAATATTATTTACTTTGTGCTTTGCGCTCTCTGAAACCAGTTTCTCTTTTTTCTCTCTCCCTCCACTTTTTTTTCCTTACTTTGAACACCACTGCCTTTGTATGAAGCATTGAATGGCAAGAGAACACAATATGGTAATCCAGAGCTTAACTTTTTCAGATCTTTGTTGGTGTTTCTTATTGCAACATTTCTTTGCTAACTTGCAAGATAAAATGGATCAAAAGCATTTTGAGTAGTTCCATACAACAGTTAAAATCCGCAGCAGTGTGCCCTAGGCTGTGTTGCTGTTGTCTGCAGCATCCAAAAGGAAACAGGGAATTCTCTTTTTTTTTTATGCTTTTCACATGCTTAAACACAACTCCCAAATAATTCCACGTTCATATACAGAATTTTCGTTTAAATTAATGTTTATATTGATTAACACAAATGAAGTCAGGTTTAGCAGTTTCTCTTCCTTTGTTTTGTCATCTCTTAAAAACTTCAGTTGCTTTGTTTAATGACTCTATGTCAACTTAAAGTATTCAAGAAAACTTAATTTGTATGTGAAATCGTGCTTCCTCTGTTTTTCTTTAAAATGTGTTTTGGTCTTTTTTAAAACTTTGTCTTTAATTCAGATAACTTAAGTTATCTCTTGTTGATTTTTAAGATGACTAGGAAATTTACTGGCTTAGTGTTAGAAACCAGAGTAAAATGGTTTCACAAATGAGAGACTTATAAATTAACATTTCTTTTCTTTGAAATTTCTTAGTACTCTTATTTAATTATGAACTATTTCAGTAAAAATATCTTTCATATAACCTTGGTTATAAAGCTCTATATTTATGTTTTATATAATTGTAATTTTTGCTAGTTACATATTAATGTTTACCTACTTAAAAATTTCCATGTAGAATGTAACTTATTAAGATGTTGTTTTCCTTTGTATAAGAATATATTTTTCCAGTTATCATGGCTGATTTTTCAGTAACCTTTTCCATAGTCTTACATTTTCTTTATAGCCTATATATATAAAAACTTTTCAATTAATGAAATTTTTAATTTTAATTAGAGATTACATGATCATACTGATTTTCCTTTTAATACATTCATAAAATTTGAGATTAATGTTAAGGTTAATCTGATAGATGGTGATTATGGTACTCATTTAATATGAGTATTAGAAAATTCCTTAGCAAAAATGTTACTCAAGTTCACTTGATTAAACTCGCTTCACTAACTTTTCAGTTGGCAATATTTCTACACAGGCAGTTCTTTAATTGTCGTTAGGTATGTTGAAAGGTATAGAAGAAATTCTACCCAAGTGCTTGCCATGGACTGAATTGCAGATTGCATAATTTCAAAATTTTTTGCTGGCAGGACAAGTTTAAGTTTAGTTCAGCAGGTGTTCAGGTGGTGAAGTGTATTATAGATGTAGTGAAAAAACATATAAGATCCTGAACAAATAAACAAAATACTGCTGACTAAAATTCTAACTAAACAGAAGAGCACCAGCCTGTAGAGAAATGTTTACAACTCCTGTAAAGGAGGGGAATATTGTCATTTTGGGAAATGTTTGCATCTTGAGTTTAAATAAGAATTTAATTTTCTCTGTGTGCTCATGTTCTTAGTACCAGAGAGAGCAAGCTTGGTGAAAGGAATGTATCATGCCATGAGAAAGGAGAACGGGCTTTTGGGGGGAACTCACATTCCAGCTGATGCTTTAAGTGTTTTCTTGCATATAATTTTTTTTCCAGAGGAAATAACCTCAAGAACAAGTGGTGTGATAGACAGAAAATCAATAATTTAATGGATATTCTCTGAAGACTATGAATACTGCATGATTAACCTGTTTTCTAGACATTAAAAGAAGCAAATCTCATTAAATGATGGATAGATTATTAGTGAAGCCAGTGAGATGGTCAGTGGTTTTGTACATATTGGTATAAATGACTTTCGGAGGTATAGTCAAGAAGTCCTGGGAGCCAGACATCTAATGGGATCTAACTAACAACAAATTTAAGATCAAGGTAGCATCTTCTGAGATAGAGTTCATTCAGTGGAAAAGATAGAGCCTCCACAGCCTGAATTAATGGACAAAGAAATGGTTCAAAATAAATATGTTAAATTACTTATGGCTTAAAAATTGAATGATATCATACACTAAAAATAAAAATACAAAAATAAGACTTTAAAATAAATGACAGTGAGCAGAAAAAGAGCTACAAATTGGAGTAAACTACGTTACCTTTAGAGTCGTCACAATAGGATATAACAGCTTGTTAAAAGTTGGAGAAGAGGTTGGCAAAGTAGTTAATGTACAGACTCAGGATTGTTTATTTAATGGATAGTTAAGAGTTCTGTACTCAAATTCTGGTTCTGACACTAACTTTTATTTATAACCTTAAAACCTGAGAGGTTTAAGTAAATAATTTCCTAAGAAGTGGTTCTGCCACCACAAGGAATTTTTTTTCCTTAAGGATTCATCATGTTAGAGGTAGTTAATGGGGAATGATTCAATTTCTACTTTTCAACATTTTATCAATTAAATAATTACTTATATATACTTTTCTCCTTTAAAATAAGCAAGACTATGATAACTTCTAAGTATTTGTTAAATTAGAATATGTGGCAGTTATTGGAAATCAGACATCTAACAAGCTTATAATATAGTTTATCACTCAACTGAACCATGCTAGCTGCTGTAGTGATTCTGACCATTAAACTGTTCTAAAGAGTTTTCATTCTTATATTATATTGTATTTATTGTAGAACAAAGAGGCTATTGTTTAAAGACAGGAAGCAAAAGAAATACTAATCATGTCACACTAGTTAATACAGAGCTTAAAAGTTATGATATTGAAAATATTGTTAGGGTGACTGTGTTCAAAATTTTACTTTACATTTCATATATTTGGATTTTAGACTGGATAGCCACACAGTGGGTTGTTCTCAGAGAAGGGCTTGCAAGTGGCAATCTGATACCTTCTCTTGTATCTTTTCTATTTAAAAGCAATTCAGGAAAATTATTAAATTATTAAAATAATTAAATCCAGTTAATGTACCAAATGTGAGAATTCCAAACATTAAATTATAAAAACAGTTTGGTCTACTTTTGATTGCATAATGTGTGTTAAATTTCAGTATAGGCTTTTCCTTCCTGAAGTGTGGCAAAAACATACTGTGGTGACCATTGTGCTGCTGACCTGCCAGGTCCTGGACAAAATCTAATTCATGCATTGCTAGACTCACAAAAAATAGAGGAAAGCTTCCAAAGATTTTACTTCACCAAAAAATTGGGAGTTGAACCAGAAACATCCCCCTCTCCAATGGTAAGCAAACCAATGTACCCCAGCTACACCAGGGGCAAACATCTATGGAAGTACTTTGATCTTCACTTGGGATCCCAATATGAGCCAGAAACTGCAGCATTAATCCAGACTTCTTGAACTTTATCTAGGAATTGTCCCCACTGGCTCCCTGATGAAACAGACACAAGTTCTCCTGAGAGAAAGGCATCACCAATTTAGTCCAGCACAATTCCATAAATTATTATCTGGAAAATGTGAATTCACAACAAAGGTCAATCAAGCACATGAGAAAGAAAACCATTATAAATGGTAGTCAACAGACACAACAAACCCAAAAAGAGAACACAAAAACACAATAAAGTCATCCGTAGAATATAGAATAGCTATGTACGAAATGCTTCAATGAATATTTAAATAAATAGATTATGAATCACAACTATGTGAATAAACCACAGTGTTTTCTAGGAAACACCAGGCAAATCTGAAAAAGAATCACATACAATTTTCAAAAAAAGAAAAAAAACATGAAAATAACACATTTTCAGACAACTAAAAATTAAGTTAGTCATTTTCAGCTTTGTATTAAAGAAACTTTCTTTAAATAGAAGGAACATGACTCCATAAGGCAGGGGTCCCCAACCCCTGGGCCATGGACTGGTACCAGTCCACAGCCTGTTGGGAACCAGGCCACACAGCAGGAGGTGAGCAGTGGGCAAGCAAGCGAAGCTTCATCTGCCGCTCTCCATCACTCGCATTACCGCTTGAACCATTCCCCCCACCCCCGAGTCCTTGGAAAAATTGTCTTCCACGAAACCAGTCCCTGGTGCCAAAGAGGTTGAGGTTGGCTGCCATAAGGAACCTTCCAACCAGGAAGGAATGAAACACAAAAAAAGTGACAAGTATAAATGCACAATGACTCAAGAAAATAATATTAATAATGTCCTTTGGGGTTCAAACCTAAATAAGATGAATTATAATACATTTAAAGAACAGTAACAAATAAATTGGGAGGAAAGTAAATAGAGTTAAAGGATTTTAGGTCCTCCCATTGTCCAGGAATATTAATATTAGATTTATGATAAGTCAACTTGAGTCTTGTAATTTCTGGGATAGCTGTTAAAAGAATGTGAAGGAAGCATTATGTTCAAATAAAGAAGAGGAAATGTGATAATAAAAGAACCCAAAATATAACAAGAAAAGGTAATTTTAAAACAAAAATGTAACAGAACTAGCAGGACAAATAGAAAGCACAAAATAAGAATGTATACTTAAGCCCAAATCTAGAGGTAATTACATTAAATGTAAAATGATCAAATGTCCCAGTTAAAAGACAAAGATTTTTAGACTGGAAAAAAATACAGGCAAACCTCATTTTATTGCACCTTGCTTTATATTGTGCTTCACAGATACTGAGTTTTATACAAATTGAAGTTTGTAGCAACACTTTGTCAAGCAAGTCTATCAGCACTGTTTTTCCAACAGCATTTGTTCACTGTGTGTCACATTTAATAATTCTCACTATGTCAGACTTTTTCATTATATTTGTTACGGTTATCTGTGATCAGGGATCTCTGATGTTACTATTGCAAAAGGATTATGACGCACTGAAGGCTCAGATGATGGTTAGCATTTTTTAGCAATAAAGTATTTTTTAATTAAGGTATGCACATTTTTTTAGACATAATGCTATTGCACACTTAATAGACTACAGTATAGTATAAACATAATATTTATATGCACTGGGAAACCAGAAAATTCATGTCACTTTGTTTATTGAAATATTCACTTTATTGTGGTGGTCTGGAACCAAACTCGCAATATCTCTGAGGTCTACCTTTATGCTGTTTACAGTAGTCGCGTCTAAACCTAGGCATGTAAAGAAGATTGACGTTAACAGGATATAAAAAAGATACACCATGCAAACACAAATAAAAAGAATGCTGTTGAAACTATTAATATCAGGGAAAATAGAATTTAAAGCTGCAAGGTTTTTAAATTCATTTATTTTGCTTTATATACAATAGGTGAAATCATGGCTCACTGACAAGATGGTTTCCTGTCACAATGCAATGTTACCATGCAAGCACGTGGTTGCCATACAACCACTATTAACTCCTTTTTTTCCTTCCTATCATTATGTGCCCTGGCAAACCTGTTCTAGAACAGTGTGAATTTCAGGTATTTTGTTTCATCGCCCCCAGAAACATGTTCATCTAGACAAATCAAACATTTCCTTTCTTCATTTCTCCATGTATCTGACATCATTAACCAAAAACTTATAAAGACCAACAGATATTCAGCAGGCTCTATGTAAACCTGTAGTCTCTGGCACTCTAGATACATAGTCAGCAGACTATGGCCTCTGGACCGGCTGCCTGTTTTTATAAATACAGTTTTTTTTATGAACAGCCATGCTTGTTCATGTACATATTGTCTATGGCTGCTTTCACTTTACAACAATAATTGAGTAGTTACAACAGAATCTTTATGGCTCACTAGTCTAAAATATTTATTATGATCATAGTCCTTAACAACCATGCTTTAGATGACCACATGGCTTGAACTTACACTTTAAGCCCAATTCCTTCTCACCTTATTGACCTGTTACTTGATACAATGCTATTCCTTACTGACATAAAGTTATTTCCACAATAATTTCACATCAAAGTTTCAATCGTGTCTATTGTACAGCTTATATATTTGTTCACTTTGATATGGCTATACAGTATGGTAAGTTATCTCATTTTATCATTGTGTAATCATCCTGAAACATGATGATTATCACCCCCATTTTATCAGAGAGAAAATTGAAGTTCAGTGGCTCTAACCTGTTCAGTTATTCATAGAATAATTCAAAGAACTAATTGCTGGAAGTCAAACCCAAGTTTGTCCTTAATCACTGTGCTGTGCTCTCTTTCTTGCATACTTCTCTCTACCCTCCTTTTCTCTGTTTCATGGTTTCTGCTCACTGCTCGTAGGCCATTGTCTGCCTATGAATGTTTTTATTTCTGCTTGAATTTCTTTCCGCTCTCATGTCAGATGATAGATCACTAGACAGTGCATATATGCCTGCTTTTAAGTCTAGAACCTGATCATCCTTGGTCTGAGAGACATGACATGAGGACAAAACATAACAACCTCTGAGGAATAACCTTGGAAGAGCAATACGCTGTAGTAATATACTGTGGTGGACAATCCCAGTCTTCCTATGAAGGGGAAATGTAATTGAAATCAGTAATTTGTATCTTTCTGATATAGTAGCTTCTAATTTTTTTAGATATCCTTTTGCAGTGTTTCTTTACTAGGTTCTTAACATGCTTCTGAGGTTCAAAAGTCAAATACTAGAATGGCTATAGTCATATTGTTTGAGCCATTGTGTAATCAGACATATTGTTTGAAAACATCTAATAAGGTATCTTACAGATGTGTTTAATAATGTAGCACAGTCTATATACTTGTGGTTACTCTGTAAAACACTTCTATTAAAGCAATTAACACACATGTTAATTGCATGTTAATAATAAGCAATATTTTCCAGATAGTTGTATTCTAGTTCCACTTTCCTTCTAACCAGCTATGAAACCTTGAACAATTTCCAAATGTTTCCCTAAACGTGTTGTATTAGCAACAATTTCCTAACCTAAAAAAAGTAGGGGACTGTATTACCTCTGAGATCCTTTTCAGGTCTAACATTATTTGATTCCGTGATTTAATTTGTGCTGTATGTTTCTTGATTTAACAGATATCACACATAAGATCAGATGCCTATGGACTTATATGTACTACCAAATGTAAAATACATAGCTAGTGGGAAGCAGTTGCGTAGCACCGGGAAATCAGCTGGGTGCTTTGTGACCACCTAGAGGGGTGGGATAGGGAGGGGTGGGAGGGAGACACATGTATAACTGATTCACTTTGTTATAAAGCAGAAACTAACACACCATTGTAAAGCAATTATACTCCAATAAAGATGTTAAAAAAAAAAGATCAAATGCTTCTGTTCTCTGATAAAAACAGATTTCTGTTAATGGTCTTGCAGGTTCCAAAGGAAGGCTTAACTGTATCAGACTATTACTATTAAAAACACATTCAAAAACAAACATAACAAGATGTTAACATAAGATAATAGTGGTTTCTCCACAATATCTATAAAAAATAGTGTTCAGTGATGTGAATAGTGTAGTCTTTGTCATTCCACATTACTAGGTAAAATTCTAAGGAAACGATGTAGTTCATTTCTAATCCAGTAGTAGTACGAATGGTTGTCCTATTTAGATGGCATTGCTGAAGATATAGTTTAGGAATCATGAGATACTTAATTATAAGGTTAACCTAACATAGTTAACCAACATTTTTTTTCAGTCAATTTAGGTAAATAAGTTCTGGAGAAGTGATAATATATAGCATAGTAACAATACTGAATCATATATTTGAAAGTTACTACGAGAGTAAATCTTAAAACTTTTCATAACGAAAAAAAATTTGTAATCATGTGAGGTGACAGATGTTAACTAAACTTATTGTGGTATTTATTTTGCAGTATGTATATACACCAAATCATTATGTTGTACACCTAAAGTTAATACAATGTTGTATGTCAATTTTAATAAAACTGGAAATAAAAAAAGAGAAAAGATACAACACACACACATACACACACACATCCCAGAATGCTGTATATTGAAGTATAAGGGAGAAATATGTATTTTGGACCAAATAAGCTTGAATATGTATTTGAGTTCTATCAGTCACTCGCTCTGTTATATTTACAAGTTGCTTAATGTTCATGAACCTCAGTTTTATCACCTGCAAAATAGGGATACTAGGAGCTATCTCATAGATTGATTGTGAGGATAGACTATAGTAATGGATTTCAAGTACTTGGTACAATGTCCAACCCATAGAAGGCATTCAACAAATGGCATTGCTATTGATAGTTAACCACAAATGGTTTTTGTTTTGTTTTGTTTTTTATAAATTTATTTATTTATTTTTGGCTGCGTTGGGTCTTCGTTGCTGCACGCGGGCTTTCTCTAGTTGTGGCAAGCGGGGGCTTCTCTTATTGTGGAGCACAGGCTTTAGGCACACGGGCTTCAGTAGTTGTGGCACACAGCAGGCTCATTAGTTGTGGCTCATGGGCTCTAGAGCGCAGGCTCAGTAATTGTGGCGCGTGGGCTTAGTTGCTCCACAGCATATGCGATCTTCCCGGACCAGGGCTTGAACCCATGTCCCCTGCATTGGCAGGCGGATTCTTAACCACTGCACCACCACGGAAGCCCTTGTTTTGTTTTTTATTGAAGTATAGTTGATTTACAATGTTGTGTTAATTTCTGCTGTACAACAAAATGATTCAGTTATACATATGTATATATACATTCTTTTTTATATTCTTTTCCATTATGATTTATCACAGGACTTTGAAAATATTTCCCTGTGCTATACAGTAAGACCTTGTTATTTATCCATTGTATATATAATAGTTTGCATCTGCTCACCCCAAACTCCCACTCCATCCCTCCGCCACCCACCTCCCCCTTGGCAACCACAAGTCTGTTCTCTTATGTCTGTGAGTCTGTTTCTGTTTCACAGATAAGTTCATTTGTGTCATATTTTAGATTCCACATGTAAATGATATCACATGGTATTTGTCTTTCTCTTTCTGAATTACTTCACTTAGTATGATAAGCTCTAGTTCCATCCATGATGCTAAAATGGCATTATTTCATTCTTTTTTATGACTGAGTAGTATTCCATTGTATATATGTTATCTTCTTTACCCATTCATCTGTCAGTGGACATTTAGGTTGTTTCCATGTCTTGGCTATTGTGAATAGTGCTACTATGAACATAGGTGCTACTATGAACGTAGTGCTACTATGAACATAGTGCTACTATGAACATCCTATGTGTCTTTTTTTTTTAATTTATTTTATTTTTGGCTGCGTTGGGTCTTCATTGCTGCATGCAGGCTTTTCTCTGGTTGCGGTGAGCAGGGGCTACACTCCCTTGCGGTGCTCAGGCTTCTCATTGTGGTGGCCTCCCCTGTTGCGGAGCAAGGGCTCTAGGCACGCAGGCTTCAGCAATTGTGGCATGGGGGCTCAGTCGTTGTGGCTCGTGGGCTCCAGTGCGCAGGCTCAGTAGCTCAGTAGTTGTGGCGCATGGGCTTAGTTGCTCCGCGGCACGTGGGATCCTCCTGGAACAGGGCTCGAACCCATGACCCCTGCCTTGGCAGGTGGATTCTCAACCACTGCGTCACCAGGGAAGCCCCTATGTATCTTTTTGAATTATAGTTTTGTCTGGGTATATGCCCAGGAGTGTAATTACTGGATCATATGGCAACTCTATTTTTAGTTTAAGGAACTTCGTATTGTTGTCCATAGTGGCTGCACCAACGTACATTCCCACCAACAGTCTAGGAGGATTCCCTTTTTTCCACACCCTCTCCAGCATTTGTTATTTGTAGACTTTTTAATGATGGCCATTCTGACTGTTATGAGGTGGTATCTCATTGTAGTTTTGACTTGCATTTCTCTAATAATTAGCGATGTTGAGCATCTTTTCATGTGCCTGTTGGCCATCTGTATGTCTTCTTTGGAGAAATGCGTATTTAGTTTTTCTGCCCATTTTTCGACTGGATTGTTTGTTCTTTTTTGTTCCTGAGTTGTATGAACTGTTTATATATTTTGGAAATTAATCCCTTGTCGGTTGCATCATTTGCAAATATTTTCTCCCATTCCGTAGGTTGTCTTTTCATTTTGTTTATGGTTTCCCTTGCTGAAGCACAAATGTTTTTAAGTTTTATCAATTTAGGCAGCACACTTGGCAGTTTCTTTATAATGTATATAACTTCACAGAGTATGTAACTTTTAAGTATATAAACACACACAATTATCATGGGACCCAGCAATTCCAGTCCTTGGTGTTTATGTAAATAAGAGAAATGAAAGCATATTTCCACAAAATGATCAATATGCAGATGTTTATAGCTGCTTTATTAAAACTGCCAAAAGGTGGAAACAATCCAAATATTCATCAACTGGTGAATGAATATACACATTGTTGTACATCCATGCAATGGAATATGCTCAGTGATATAAAGGAATGAACTACGGATACATGTAATAATATGAATGAATGTTAAAAGCATTAAGTAAAAGCAGCCAGATTCAAAAGGCTGCCTACTATATGATATTTGTATGGCGTTCTAGAAAACGGAAACCTATAGGGGTGAAAATCACGTCAGTGATTTCCAGGGGCTGCGTGTAAAGGAAGGACATTGACTGCATTGTTGCATGAGGGAACATTTTGGGGTAGTGAAAATATTCTGTATCTTGACTGTGATTGATATTATATGACTTTATACATTTTTCAAAATTTACACAACTGTACATCAAAAATGGGTGAATTTTTACTTTGTCTAAATTATAACTCAATAAGCCTGCCTAAAAAAATTCATCCATGTATATACTTACATATGTGATGCATGTTTTACTTCAATAAAATTTTTGCCTAAAAATTCAAGTTTAAAAAGTGCTATATTGGGCTTCCCTGGTGGCGCAGTGGTTGGGAGTCCGCCTGCCGATGCAGGGGACGCGGGTTCGTGCCCCGGTCTGGGAGGATCCCACATGCCGTGGAGCGGCTGGGCCCGTGAGCCATGGCCGCTGAGCCTGCGCGTCCGGAGCCTGTGCTCCACAACGGGAGAGGCCACAGCGGTGAGAGGCCCGCGTACCGCAAAAAAAAAAAAAAAAAAAAAAAAAAAAAAAAAAAAAAAAAGTGCTATACTTCTGTAAAATGTCTAGCATACAGTTGTCCATACAGTCGCCCCTCGTTATCTGGAGGGCATTGGTTCTAGAACCCCCACAGATACCAAAATCTGCGGATGTTTACATCCCTTATTCGGCCATCAAGTAACTGTGGATGTGGAACCCACAGATACAGAGGGCTAATGGTATATAGAAATTCTGACTCACTGTAGGCTTTGCTCAAAAATACGTTTTTAAGTATGTTTATCCAAAATTTCAAGGTAGAATATAAATATAAAGATTCCAAATAGTAAGTAAAAAGGGGAATATAGATATTTTAATCCAGTATAAGTAGAGGAAAAAAGAAACAAAGGAAAAGGATGCCAAATATGAAAAACATGTAAAAATAAGTCCAAATATATCTGTAATCCCAATGTACTGCACATGTTCACAACGTGTGAAAGTAACTATAATCAGGATACACGTATTAATACAAATAAGAGTCAAAAGCATAATACTGTCCCAAAAAGCAATTGTCTGCGAATGTGTAGAGTATCATTTATATAAAGTTTAGAAACATGTAAATAATCAGCTGTATTATCTGTAAGTACATAACTACATAGTAAATGTATAAAATATGAGCTATTTGTAATGAGGTGGATGGACCTAGAGTCTGTCATACAGAGTGAAGTAAGTCAGAAAGAGAAAGACAAATACCGTATGCTAACACATATATACGGAATTTAAAAAAAAAAAATGTCATGAAGAACCTAGGGGTAAAACGGGAATAAAGACACAGACCTACTTGAGAATGGACTTGTGGATATGGGGAGGGGGAAGGGTAAGCTGTGACAAAGCGAAAGAGAGGCATGGACATATATACATTTCCAAACGTAAGGTAGATAGATAGTGGGAAGCAGCCGCATAGCACAGGGAGATCAGCTCGGTGCTTTGTGACCGCCTGGAGGGGTGGGATGGGGAGGGTGGGAGGGAGGGAGATGCATGAGGGAAGGGATGTGGGAACAGATGTATATGTATGACTGATTCACTTTGTTATAAAGCAGAAACTAATAAAAAATAATAAGAATGTAAAAAAAAAAAAAACTACATAGTAAATGTATAAAATATTCTTGAAATTGATGAACCCAAAATCATGGAAGTGTTTCACTTTGGGGGTTGGAGGGAAGGAAGGGAATGTAGCTAGTGAGTGCAACACATGGGTTGGGGTGGAGGATTTCTTTTTTAATAGGAAGCAAAATAACAAAAATTCTTTTAAATTTAAAACAAGGTTTTTAACAGTGTGTAAAAAGTACCATCAATATTGTAAATAGATGTATTTAGTTGCAAATATACATATATGCTTGTATGTGTATAGGCTATTTCTGGAAGGATATACAACAAATAGGTAACTGGAAATTTCAGAAGGAGATTTGTAGTACTGAAGATTGGGGGTGGGAGATTTACAAGTAATTACCAGAAATATGGGAAATATGATGACAGAGAAACAGGAAAAGTATGTTGTTTGCTAATTTTTTGTTTTTGAGATGAAATATATTTTTGACTTATAATGTGATGGAATTATATGATATTAATAATGGAAGTAGGAAATGCAGTAGACGTAAGTGGCACATTTAAGTTAGTTAAATTTTCTTACATTGCATATACCATAAATCCAACTCAAACTAGCCTAAGCCAAGAAAAAAAAAAAAGATTTATGTACCCAGGAAGTCCAAGAAATGGATCTAGATCTGTCTGGTGTACCGGGATCCAGGATACAAATGACCTCATCAAGATTCAGTTTTCTTCTGGGCCTAGTGGGGTGGACTACTCTGTTTGAACAATCTAGATCAGATATACCTGAGGTAGTGGGGAAGGAAGTTCATCCTAGCCACCAAGACTGAACAGGATCACTGTGGCAAAGTTGACCAGGTAAGCGTATATCTGATAAAGTAGTGGAAGGAGCTTGTAACGCCAGAAAGTTTATAATAACTTTGAACATAGTCACCAGGGCCTAAATACAAGATTAGGCATTTGGAATTGATAAATTAAGTGGATTGCTATGAAGCAACACCAGATCTTCGTAGCCAACTAAATATAGGAAGGGAAGTGAAATATTCATTATTACCAAAGCACGGGAATTTACAGTTCTCACGGTCTCATTTTCATTGCAGAAATTTCTTAGGCAGAATCTTCGTTACGACTTTTTCCTGCTAGAACAGTGTTGGTTTTGTTTCTTAGTTTGGGTTTTTGGGGGGGGTTTAGGTTTGCTTTTTGCAGAAGTACCAGGTACAAAATCTTCAAAATAATCATCTTTTTATTAACATTGCCTTAACATTATTAACATTAACATTGTCACATATTTATTTAGCAAATTCTCAATTACCTGTCAAATAGTTGATATTTCTTAAATTACATGCAACAGGATGTCTGATGTTTTGTAAGTTGAATGTGATATATCCTTTTTTGGGCAATTCTTTTTGATTTGTTATTAGTCACATTGGGTATCTGGTCTTCCAAGTTACCATTTCAATCACATATTATAGTATACTGAAAACTGGCAAAGCTGTTAATTATTGGCATCAAGAACCAGCTTTACATGCTTTTTTAATAATTTTTGAGACTGTTTCATCTATAATTCTAGAATGTGACATGTTGAAGCAAGCACTCAAACATCTTAAATTTAATTAAAAAGTAACTCTTTGTTAGAATTTGCTAGCCCAGATAGAGAACTAATTAATTAATTTAGTGCCTAATTTTATATACAAAGATCTAAACTGCTGCATGCTTTTATAATCTGCATTATTAAAATAGAAAAGTGGCATTGTCTAATGTTCATTTATATTACACTCATTAATTTTCCTATGATCAGATTTCACAATTTGTCTTGTGACTTTGTTCTTATGCAAGAAAATAATTTCAGTGAAGTCATATGATTTCAGCAAAATTAGTGAATTTCTGCCTCCAACTTTTGATTACTTTTTAATTATTACAATTAGTGTAGTTTGTGAGGTATGTGATACCAGTTTGCTTTGTGTTATCTATCAAACACCATTTAAAGTGAAAGATAGCCTTTTCATGGAAATTAAACTTTGAATAAACAAAACTGAAATCTGACTTACCAGTACCATACTTTAAATGTTGGGTTGATAACTCTTTTTGACTATGCCTGAAATTCAGTGGGAATGATGGTTGGAAGGTAGCAATTCTTTTTAAATTACTAGTTTGAACCCTATTGAAACACTGATTAAGACTCTTTAAAATTTGAGTATTATAGGCAGGGACGAACAATAATATCCCTTGAATAAAATATTTCTAACATTCAAGATTGCTGCCATTCTCCCTTTAGAGATTTTTTTTTTTCTGCAGAAAAGGAATTGAAGAGGTTAAATCATATCTGTAAGAATCAGGTTGTAGTCTTGTGTATTTTTTTTCATGTTAAATATCAAAGATGACTTAACATATTTAGAATTTTCTGAGTTTCTATTAATAAAGTTAAAAGAAAATCTAACAATCAGGCAGTGGAGCCACATAAAATTTATATGTGAAACACCCACTGCGCTTATCTCTAGATAATGCTCTGAACCCACGTTCCACTTTCTGAATTCTGTGTATAAAGTTAAACATTGCAGAAAGGCATATATCTGATGATACAGGTGAATAAGGTTGAAGTTTAGTAATGAGCAAAGTTGGTAAATTTAATATGTTCATGTCTTTAGTATTTCTGTTATTAATATAATTGGGTTATTTTGTGGGAAATTATGAACCACTACTAAAAATATGATAGGTTTTAAACTCCCAGAAATTAAACTTCTATTCATACTATAGTACTGTATTTTAATGTACCAAAATAATATTAAGTTTCTTAAAATATTAATTGCAGGCAAAGTTGTTAGCTATGCAACAAGCCAGAGAAACTGCAGTTCAACAATACAAAAAACTGGAAGAAGAAATCCAGACACTTCGAGTTTACTACAGGTAAAATTCTTTTTATCCTAGGCATAAATAAATGTTAGTTTGGGAAATGTTTCTACCTAATTTTATAGTGGTGAATGAGGAAATACCTCAATGAAATTAAACATTATTCACTTAAGACATTTTTGTAGTTTCAAAATGATTCAGGCATAAAATATTAATTATTGTACCTTTTTTCCTTCCTGTATTTGGTAAAGTATAAGTTTAGACTCCCATTATAAAATGGGAATTATAAAATTTACATAACTCTTAACTAGTTGTCTAAATGGAAGCTGCTTAGCTCTTGAACAATTGCTCATCTAAATGGCACCTCTAAAATGATGGCATACATTTTTTAAATAGTACATGAAAAGCAGTTAATAATAGCCTTTCACCTATCATAGTATGAGAAGTTTCTAAAGGAAGGCCACTAAAGGATTTTTAAGACTTATTTAATTTATGCTTCAAGAGTAGTTGTGAAATTAATTCAGTAGGTCACATTGGCATTTTTTAATGAAAAGAAATAGAATAGAAAATGTCAGAGTGCAGAAAGGGTAAATATTGTTTTGTGATATTTTTGTTTCAGTTTTGTGTTGTGTGAGAGAGAAATAAGATTGTGTCTTGGGCTGTATTTAAAATATATATTCTCGGGCTTCCCTGGTGGCGCAGTGGTTGAGAGTCCGCCTGCCGATGCAAGGGACACGGGTTCATGCCCCGGTCTGGGAAGATCCCACATGCCGCAGAGCGGCTTGGCCCGTGAGCCATGGCCGCTGAGCCTGCGCGTCCGGAGCCTGTGCTCTGCAACGGGAGAGGCCACAACAGTCAGAGGCCCACGAACCGCAAAAATAAAATATATATTCTCACAGTGGATCATAGTCTAAAAAAAAAAAAAGGTTTGAAAAGTGATGTACAATGCCCTGCGTATTTTTAAATACTCACAAAGATTTTAAAAACCTTGTCTGAAATGTAAGAATTCACTAACTGGGGCTGTAGGTTATTGAAAGATTTTTTTTAAAATTTGGTCCCCCTCTTAAAATATAAGTGCATAAAATGTAATTAAATCAAAATCAGGTTTACTGAAATAAAATATGTGCCATTATTAATACATTATTAATATATTAATAATTAAATAACTAGATCTAACAGCAAGTCTATTAAAAACTGTAATTTCAAAGTAGTAATGACTGTAAATGGTATTTTGAGGATAACTGCAAACACTGAAATGTGACATGAAAATACCAGTGGTTTCTATGGCATAAACTCTCAAGAGCCACTAATAATACTACTATAGTTTGTTGCCTGTGTTCATAATTGTAGGAAATACTGTATTTAACATGAGAGTGAAAAATAAAGATGAAAATTTTTTCCCATCCTCCTGTGAAGAACCCATGTTTTGGAGCAATGTTATTGACATATACAGTAATTGGTTATTGTTACGGGTTGAATTGTGTCCCTCAAAAAAATATATTGAAGTCTTAACCCCTAGTACCTCAGAATGTGATCTTATTTGGAAATAGGGTCTTTACAGAGCTAATCAAGTTAAAATGAGGTTATTAGCATGGGATTTAACCCAGTATGACTGGTTATAGAAAGTAGAAATTTGGACACAGAGCCACAAGCATAGAGAGAAGACTATATGAAGACCCAGGGCAAAGACAGCCTTGTGCCTGGAGTGATGCATCTACAAGCACATGAATACCAAGGACTGGCAGCAAACACCAAAAGCTAGCAGAGGCATGGAAGGATTCTCCCTTATAGCTGTCAAAGAGGACACAACCCAGCAGAAACCTTTATTTTGGACTTATAGCCTCCAGAACTGTGAGACAATAAATTTCTGTTGTTTTAAGCCCCCTAGTTTGGGTACTTCGTCACAGCAGCCCTAGGAAACTAATACAGTTATCAAATACCAAGTATGTTTGTTTGATGACTGCCTGTGGGGAATCATTTGCTTGCAGTTAGAATCAGTAGGCACATAGGTAAGCAGAACCCTGATAGCAGTTGAAGACATCCCATCCTTTTTTTTTTTTTAAGAGAGTAAATGTAACAGTCTTTCCTCTGTATGTTACACCAGTGAATTCTCAACTGTAACTGTGCATTAGAATCACTTGAGGAGCCTCTAAAAATCCTGATCCCCATCCCATCGCAGGCCAATTACTTCAGAATCTCTTGGGGTAAGACTCAGCTATCAGTGTGTTTCAAGCTCCTTAGAAATTCCCATGTGCAGCCAAGTTTGAAGGCTGCCATTTTACATTCACACTTCAGTTAAGTGCATTAAATTAGGGTTGCTTCTTGGTAGAATAATAGAAGCATTTATTAAACCCTTTATTAAGACTTATGAATAATGTGTGATTTGTGCCCAGACCTTGGATATTGCAGTACGGTATGTAGTAGTTTCATCCCATTGGTAGGGAGAGTTTTTATGGAAACCTCTCCTGCCGTCCTTGTGAGATAGGACAGCAGGTGCTCTGTTGTTAAAGTGACAGTGTCTGAGAATGCTGAGAGCAATGCTATAACCTTGCAAAAATTGACTTTACTTACTGAAAAACCTTGATACCGGTTCTTGATGCTCCTTCTCTTTGCTGAATTGTAGAAGATTATTGAAAGATTTTTGAAAATTATGAAGCTTAAACAGTTATCTTTCAAAGACTTTTTTTAATCTACATGAATCTAACAGAGCTAAATAACCTCTTCTAAATAAAGAGTTAACAATTATTGGCTCAAAGATAAGCTTCACAAGGACCCCTCTCACTGATACTTTTTAAAAAAAAATCTACTAATGATGTCGTTAAGCTACAGGGATTTGCAGTTGACAGTCCTGCCTTGCATGACCTTATATAAATGAACCTCTCCAAGACCATTTCTTTTTTGTAAAATGAGAATTATAGTATGTATCTTACAGAGTTATTTTAAGTATATACAGCTCTTAACACAGTATTTGGCTTGTTGTTAGTGCTCAACTAATGTTAAGATAAACTTATTTTTACAACAAGAAGTCAGTGAGGTAAGAGTAGAATCAAAAACTATGATATCACTGAAGCCAAGGATGGAGATTTTTTTTAAAAAGTCAGATGTTTCTGAATGGTTAAGTAAGATGAGGGCAAAAGTATCCTTTTTGTTTGAAATTAGGTGGTCATTAGTGACCTCTACAAGAGTAGTTTTAATAGAGTGTTCGGTATAGAAGCCAGTTTTTTGTAAGTTCAAGAGTGATTTGAGGGAAAGAAGCATAGAAATTTGGACTATAAAGTGATCCTTGAATAAACTTGAATAAGAAAGATATTAATGATAGTTGAGAAGAAAGGAATGTGGGTTAAGGATTTTGTGTTTTGATTTTGAAAAATGGCAGACGCTTGAGCATGTTCATGGCTCATAGGAAGGAGCCAAAAGAGAGAACAGAATTCCCCCAAATTTAGAAAGAGATGGAATTGAGAATCTGCAGAAGGGTTTGCCTTGAACAGGAAGATGGTCACTTTGTGCTTATAGACAGGAGCGAAGGATATAAGAATAGCTGTGAATGTTAATAAATTTAAGCTCACAATTAATAGTTCCTTTTTTTTAAAGTATAGAGAACATTCTGTGAGGATATACAGAAATTTATTTTAAATGGAACAGGAGTAAGATCCCTGGGATGTAGAATCCTAGGAAGGAAGAGGCAATAACCCAAAACAACAAAGCTTAAATTTCCTGGAATCTCAGATTCTGCTTTAAGTGAAAGTAAACAATATTTCTTACACACCTGAATAGATGGTGGTTACAAATCCATACGTGAAACACAACAAATTCATAGAGATATTACCATTTTTTCTTCAAAGTTTCATCTGTTATAGAGGACAAGGGAAAAGTTCCATATTTATTGTGAAGAAAACCAAGACTAATTCTGTAATTTTCATGTGTGTTTGCATGTTTGTATGTATATCATCATAGATAATGGATTTTTAAAATACAGTTTAAGAAAAAATACACTTTCAGTTATGCAAATCAGTTTTACATGCAAATATATATATACATATACATATATACATACATGTATTTTGTCATGTCAAAGGAAGTTATTCATCAATGATCAAGAAAAAATACACTGAGAAAAATCTAGGAATAAGACAGTAAGCTAGAGCCAGGAGTAAGTCAGCTTGAATGTATGCCATGAAACGGGGAAAGAATAAGCCTCAAGAATAAGTCTGGCTCTCAAGACTTTCCAGCAGCCAAAGCAGAAGAGAATATTAGTGTTAGGAGCAGATTAAAATATGCTGATGACATTTATTCTACCTTTCCTTTACTTCTACCAATTAGTGATACTGGCCTTATTCTTTTAAAAATTTTTTCCAAAAATCATTTTCTTTTGGTGGGTTATGCTAAGAGCTACTGTTATTATAAGCATTCCATTTCCCTGAATGGAAATAAGGAATATGGAAGTATATATATATATATATATTTTTTTTTTTTTTTCTTTTTGCGGTATGCGGGCCTCTCACTGTCGTGGCCTCTCCCGTTGCGGAGCACAGGCTCCGGACGCGCAGGCCCAGCGGCCATGGCTCACGGGCCCAGCCGCTCCGCGGCATACGGGATCCCCCCAGACCGGGGCACGAACCCGTATCCCCTGCATCGGCAGGCGGACTCTCAACCACTGCGCCACCAGGGAGGCCCTCGGAAGTATATATTGATATTACGAGGTTTCTCTATTCTGTTTGTTTCCTTTGAGTTTTAGAAGACTTTGAATACTAAGAAAAAGGAAATGTTGGCCCTTTGTATCCTTTGGCACACTTAGAGACAGAGGCAAGTGAGGTGAATGGGTAGGGATACTAAACTTACCATTATAATTGATGGCTGTTTCACATTAAAGCGGATAGCAGGAGAGGAATAGCAATGAGAAGCTTTAAAATAAATTTTACATATTACTAAAGTGCTATTAGTAAAGTCTTAGTACCTCCTTTGTGCTGAATACTGAATTCATTTGCAACAGCTTCATTAGTCTAAACAGTTTCATCAGGGAAGAATCTTAAACTTTTAAGAGTTAGATTTGTATTTAGTAATGATCTTTTCCTGTTCTTTAAACCTGTAGTGCTGCATTCCTAAGCTCAGGAGGCATAATAATAACAAACTCTTTTCTAATCGAGAGAAAGCCTAAGTTTCAATGTTTGCTGATTTTTTAGTGCTTCCTTATATTTCCTTTTGCTTAAAGAAAGTATAAATTCAACTGTGTAGATAAGAATGATCCTGTTGTTTAGTGCCAGTAGACTAGGATTTAATATACTTGTAATAGTAGCAGATTATGTTTTAAATTTTTTCTATGATTTGTGTAATTCCAAGTGAGAAGTTGTGATGCCTTTCAGAACATGGTAAATTTCGCATTCTAGACCAAAAATATTGAATAATGTGCTTCATATTTTAAGGTGATATGCTTCCTATAATTGTAATAGTATTTTTAAAAATAATTAAATAGAATAGTTAAGTGTTTGGCATAGTGAATACAGGACTAAAAATAAATCCTACTTACTGGGTTCATGACATACTACATTTCAAAGTCACGGAAGACATAAAGGTAGAAGCCATGTAAAATATACTCAAAAAGAGGGTGAAGTGCTTATTTTCTACATTCTTTTTATAAATTTTATTTAGCGTGGGTCTTTTTTTACTTCCTGTGTCCATTCTTTTGTCTGTATATATGTTATCTTTAGTAATCAGAAATATTACTGACTGTCACTAGGAACTGGTTGGGTTTTTTTTGTGTGTGTGATGGTGATAGTTTTTCATTCAATTATGTGTTCTTTTAGTCAGAACTACACATCAATTAGACAATCAGTAGTAATGATAGCATGCAAACTCTAGCCATGAAGCAACATTTTTCTCAATGCAAATCCCTCATCAAGAGGGGTTGAACACTCGATCCTGACCTCTTAGTTCTATGTTCTAATCAGTTGTGCTAACTGGACTGCCCAAAGACATAAACATTTTGTCATATATATATTTTCTATAGGGACTAACTATCATGGAGCTGTGTCAAGGTACCATACTGCCAAAGCAGTAATAAAAAGAAAAAAAGAGTACCTGAATTCTTCCATCTTTCCCATTGATCAGATTTTTTTTTTTAATGTAGGCAAGCTGCAAGCTTTCTAGGTTTCAGTTTCTTTAACTTGGACTTGAGGCTTTCTCTGGTTCTAACATTCTGTGAAATTTATAACCCTTTTATATGAGGCAGATTAAGTTTTTTGTTTAGTGATGTTTAGAATCAAGAACTATCTTCTTATACCAATGAGTTGCACCTGTATGTTAGTTACTTCACCTATGAACAAATAATTATGAAAATCAGGGAGATGATTTAGTTGAATGTTTTTTGAAAACTGTAAAGTACTGTGCAAAGGAAATGTATTAATAGTATCATTGATCAAAATACTCTAAAAGTTTTTGCTTTATTGACATATAAGACAACAATTAAATTACTACAGAGGCTATTTCTAACAAAATATTTTATGTCTTCTATGACTTTGTACCCAAACGGACATTTTTTTTGCATTACTGAGTTTCACTATTTTCTGTGCCTTATTCTAACAGTAAGTTATAAGAATAAGACTAAAATTCAACATGTATAGCTCTCAGGTACTCTTTTTTATTCTATAAAATGGCCCAGCTTTCTCTTTTAAAAACATTTAACAGGGCTTCCCTGGTGGCGCAGTGGTTCAGAGCCCTCCTGCCGATGCAGGGGACACCGATTCGTGCCCCAGTCCGGGAAGATCCCACATGCCACGGAGCGGCTGGGCCCGTGAGCCATGGCCGCTGAGCCTGCGCATCCGGAGGCTGTGCTCCGCAACGGGAGAGACCACAACAGTGTGAGGCCCGCGTACCGCAAAAAAAAAAAAAAACATTTAACAAAATATTTTGCCATTTAATCACTGTGGTTAGCAAAAGGTCCAAAGTTAGATTGGGCTTGCCAATTATAGATCCTGGAGTTTGCCATCTATTAACATTATTTTTATCAGCTTGAGAAAAATTTAGTTTTTTATTTTGTTAAACAAAAAAGTAACGTGTTTCCCTTGTTCTTGGCACTATTATTATAGTTCCACAGATGCCTGTTGCCTTCTACATAGGTAATCTTTGACTTGTCCCTTTTTACAAATTTAATTAGTAACCAAATTTTGCTAGATTTTTCCTTGCAATGTCTCCTTCTTTGCAAAGTTCCTGCCTTAGACCAGACTTGTATATTTTCATGCCCAGGCTTTTCTAGCTACTTCATCTACTTGTCTCCATTCCTTACTCCTCTTAAGATGCCTGAAATGTTATTTTCAACCTCTCAATCAGCCATCAACAGTATTTAGTAATACCACTTTACCTTTACAATAAATTCCAAACTCTTTAACCTAACACTCATGAACCCTAGATATTGCCGCCACCTCTTTTTTTTGTTGTTTTGCCACCTCTTTTTCTGATTTAGTATTCCACTAATCACCTTTTTACCTTCTGGTTTCATTCATATTTGTGTCACTGATGCTAGTACACTGCCTTACACATAGTAGGCACTCAACAAATATCCGTTATACTAAATCAACTATTACTTGCACTCTCAAAATGAATTGTTCGCTCTTTCCTAAACACACCACCCCCACCAAATTTCCCACTTCAGTGCTTTCTTTTTTTATTATTATTATTTATTTATTTATTTACTTTTGACTGTGTTGGGTCTTCGTTTCCGTGCGTGGGCTTTCTCTAGTTGCGGCAAACGGGGGTCACTCTCCATCGCGGTGTGCGGGCCTCTCACTGTCGCGGCCTCTCCCGTTGCGGAGCACAGGCTCCAGATGCTCAGGCTCAGTAGTTGTGGCTCACGGGCCTATCCACTCCGCGGCATGTGGGATCTTCCCAGACCAGGGCTCGAACCCGTGTCCCCTGAACTGGCAGGCAGATTCTTAACCACTGCGCCACCAGGGAAGCCCCAGTGCTTTCTTTTATGTCACCTTATTCCCCCTGGAATACTCCATCTCTAACCTATCAGATTCTTATTGAGCCTTTAGAACACAATTTAAGTACTAACTGTTCTGGTAATCTTTTTCTGATCTTCTCAACCAGAAATGATCTCATTCTACCTAAAATTAACTACCATAATTATTCACAGTGCTCTCTCACAATACATACCTCATGCTTACCTATGTAATAGTTGTATGAATATTTCTCTTAATTTCCCTGCTAGGGCTTCTATTCTTTATATATAATAGGCCTTCAGTAAATATTTGCCAAGCAAATGAATAAATAATCAAATTTAACACTAGATTGAAAGTTTCTTCAGATTAAAAGTTTCTTCTGCAGAATGGTAGCCTGTGTAATACACGTAATAAGAACAATGATGAGTAAATGATTGGAGATAACATGGACTTACTTCGCCATTTCAGTTAGTCAGTTGTGGGGGTGTGGGGCAAGATGAGGTCTCCATATGATAAAGAAAGTATCATCTGCCAACAAAGTTTCTTTTTTTTTTCAGGCCAACAGTGTTCAGATATGAAAATCATTATCAGAAATATTTGTTTGGATTTTACCTTTCTTGAAATTTAGGATTAAAAAAAAAAGCTTAGGAAGCAGTATCATTATCCCATGTTCATTTGCAATATTGTTTCTTATAGTGAAAAAAACAACACTGGGAGATCTGCCCACTGTGGGGACCCTTAGCATGGCATGTGTGTTAGGGTTCTCCAGAGAAACAGAACCAATAGACTGTGTATATACAGGGAGAGAGATTTAGTTTAAGGAATTGGCTCATGCATTTGTGAGGGCTGGTCAGTCTGAAATCTGCAGGACAAGCCAGCAGGCTGGAGAACCAGGAAAGAGCTGATGTTGCAGTTGTGAGTTCCAAGATGCAGAATTCCTTCTTCCTCAGGAGATCTCAGTCTTTCTCTTAAAGCCTTCAACTGATTGGATGAGGCCTATCCATATTATGGACAGTAATCTGCTTTCCTCAAAGCCCACTGATCTAAATATTAATCATATCTAAAAAATAAATTTGCAACCACATCTAGACTGGTGTTTGAACATACATGCAGACACCATAGCCTAGCCATGTTGACACATAAAATGAAATTAACCATCACACCTATGTATTTCAGCAATTAGCTGAGGCTTCATAGAAGCTACCCTCTCTAAAAGGGGCATGCATTTACCATTTTACCACATTTTCCATCCTGCCTACTTCATGCATTTAACATCAACTGCCTTAATCATATAGGCATTTAAATTTGTGACCTCCTGATGTATGTTGTGTTCTTATTTAATTATAAAAGAAGTATTTGTACACATACAACTATGCACTGGCCCCTGGCTACCTCTCTAACCTCATTTCTTAACATGTATGTGTCTACTCTTGCTTCACTCTAGCCACACCAGCTCCCTTATTATCTCAAACATTCTAAGAATGCTCCCATCACAGGACTTGGACCTTTTTTTCTCTGCTTGGAGTGATCTACCTCCCACCCCCACCCCGGTGTCACAAGTCAGCTTCTCACTTTGCTCCACTTTCTGCTTAAATGTCCCTGACCACGCTGTCTAAAATAACCTACCTCCTCATTGCATCACTCTATTTGTTACTCTCCTTTATTTTTCTTAATAATGGAAATTAATAATTCATTAATAATGGAAATAAGCCTACATGACACTATACTACATTTGTGGATTGTCCTCGAGAAATTAAATTCTGCAAGGACCAGGATTTTGTTTATTCACCATTGCATCTTATACCTGAATCTGTGCTTTGTGCATCCTTAATGGTCAATAAAATTTTTTCTAATACATCAGAAACTCAACAGCAGGTGTTCTGAGAAGTGGAACTGTGTCTAGAAGTTAGGTTTATTATATGTGTGGTGAATGAGAGGAGAGGAAATTTTAACTTGCATTCATATCCTAATCAAGTGTTTGAATTTTTTATGTGTATACATTACTTTTATATAAAAATGAGTTTGCAAGTTTTAATGCCTTTATTCATAATAACCTGCACAAATTAAATTTGATGCCTAGAAGAAAATAAGCTTCTATGAAAAATAGGTCTGTAATGTCTACATATGTGCATGTATAATATATTTATATCAGTGAAGTTCATCTCTTTAATATATTTTATTAGTGTTGTGCTTTACAACACAATCAGATATATAAGGGAATGATAATCCAAAGTAGATTCACTTACCTTATGAAATAGATGCCTATAAATGATAACCTCATTTACGTTTTAAGTTTGCCAAATATTTTAAACTACTTTTTAAAGTACTTTACATTTCAGAAATTCAAGCACTTTAAAAAATAAAATGTTAAGAAAAATATTAGAAACTTTAAAAGAAGTGTTAATCATAACATTCTTCTGCCACTTGGTAGAAGTGGGGGCCCATGATAGGTTAGTGAGGAAAAGGGTGCCTTTTTAAAAACTTCAATCCCTACTACTGGACTGAATGTCAATACTATGACATAGTATGAAAAAAAAACAGAAAAACAAAACTTCAATCCTATGAACATTAGTTATGGCCAGAAATGACAATGAAAGGAGAAAATTCCTTCATATTTCAAGAGACTTCAATTAGTACAATTAGATTTATTTAGCATGTTTGCATTATAAATGTTTCCTCTTTCTGCATATATACATTATTAAATGTATTAAAGTTTTATTGAATCTAACCCAGTTTAAAATATTTAAAATAAATGGAAATAATAGCTAATAATAAAGACCTTTGTTCAGAAACATTGATTCATTAATTGCAAAAAAAAAAATATCAGAGTTAACTTACAGACCAAGATACAATAAACTGACATCTTTGAGCTACTCTTGATTTTTATAAACTTTCTAATGTGACTGCTGTCATAAAGAGCTTAGTAAATATTGACTGAGGATGATAATGATGATCCAGCAATATTTTAAAGACTGGGTGGCACTGGCAGTACGATCAGATATCCGGGACTTAACATTGTCTTTTTGCCATGGGGCCCTTCCACCTGGGCCTCTCCCAAAAGGACAAATGTTTGCCTGCAGTTGAGTATTTAAATGTGTAAATATTCCAGTCTCAATTATCTATGAAGTAGTTAGAGTCTTCACTCTTTAAATCATGAAGTAGTTGTTCTTTGAAGTTTAAGGTGATGTTCCAAAAGTTTGCAAAGGTCAAAAAAGACTTAATTGAATGTTTTTCTTGTATTTCCAAACAAAAATGTGTTTTATGAACTCAGGTCAATGTTAAAATGGTTTTTTCCCCTTGCTATTTCAGACCTCAGGTATTTATGAAACTTCAGAATTTATTAGGGTTTAATTTACTATTTTCTTTAGTTAAGTTTTAAATGTTGTTATGCAGTATATCTTGTTCCCGTTGGGTTTTTTAAGGGTTTTGTGATGGTCAGTATTCTACTATTATAGTTCCTGGTTTTTCCCCAAATAACTGGTTCAGATTAGATCAGAAATAAACAATATTCTGTTATTTCATGAAACAGTGAAGAAATTCAAAAGCCTAGGTATTTTTTTAGTTTAGTTTTATTAGACATTACTGAGCTGATAAAAATTTTAATTTGCTTTAATCCGTAGAAAGTTTAGTTGTCTTATCTAGCTTGGTTAACTGATCTGAACTGTAAAACATAAAAATTTTCTAAAACATCAATTATATGAAAAGATGTGAGAATTGAGATTTTGATCTGGAAAGTTGGACACACTGTTGGCTCATAATTGAGATGTATAAGTTTTCTAACTCTAGTTTGGTTTCATTTGTTCTTTGTTTATTTGTTTTGTTTTGTTGTATATGATTCAAAATTGAAATAACCGCTCATCTACTTATTGTACTCTGTCACCTGAAAACTAAGTGAAACCAAGAAGTCAAGTGTTATTCTCTGACTTGATTTTTAATAGATATTTGTTTTGGGTTTATAATTAGTAACATGATTAAAAGGTGACATAAACAGACTTAAGTTATAATTTATATAAAGAAAACTTCACTTATTTCTAAATCTGAGTTAATTGGGTCTTTATCTTTGTATTAGTAAAATTTTTGTTTTGCAGTCATTCTTTTGGTACAACATAGTGTTTTAATTCCTAGCTAACACTGTAGTAAGGCAGATGGTGTAGATTCTGACTTCCTAGCTGAGGTGACCTTTGATAGGTAATTATCTCTCTAAGCCTCAATTTCCTGACCTGTAAAATTGGAATTGTACTAATATCTGCATCATATTATTTTTGAGAGAAATCAAATGAAATAATGTGTGTCAAATGATTTGTACCATACCGGAGTACAGACTTAGGTATTTAATAAGTGTGAACCATTGTTGTTATAATGCCTATGCTGAGTTTATACTGATCTATCATTCGCTTTTCTTTGAGATTCTATTAATGCATTTCAAATATTTTTAGTGTTTTTGGCTCAAAATACAATATCGTGACTGCAATACAGAATCATTTGATTTTTCTTTGGGAACAAGTTCTCACTGGAATTAGAGCGTTAATTTTTTTCTTGTTACGGGACACTTAGAAAAATATTTAGTCAAAGTGATGTGCTTCAACTTAGATTTGGCCCTTTTTGATTAACAATTTATTTTCAGGTGTTGTTTTTCACACAGGAAAATTCTAATGTTCAGAAATCTATTGAGAATTAGAAATTTAATAGTTCTTCAATTTTTTCTACTCTATGAAAAATATATTTTTATAGAGTACACAAAGTATACCATGTTTTCTGTTTTAAAGTCTACCCCAGAAAATAATAAGGATGTAATTTTAAAGCTATGTTCCTTATTCTTTCTATCTTGTATCTTGTAGTTCAGTACAAACATTATCTTCTTCAACATCCTTGTGAGGTATTATCCCTTTTCACAGATGAGGAAACTGAAGCACAGAGCTATAAACTAACATGCTCTAGGTCACATCAGGGCCAGTAACAGAAGTATAAATATTACCTAACCCGTCTTATACTTGGACCTTTTACTCTATCTACTAGACAGCTTCCCCAACCCCTGCCTCTCTCATAAATAATGCTAAGGCAAAACTTGTACTTCAGCATTATTCTCCTGATTTGGATATGCTTGATATATTTATCACATAAAACACACCTCTGAGACCACGTTAAAGACATACTAAAATGGTAAAAGAACCTGACCTGCTTTGGAGTTCAACAGTCTTTGTCTGTGTTCAGCCAAACTATATGAATTACAACCGCAGTCAGTGTCTGAATTTATAGACTGCCTCTGAATTTTTTTTAAGAACCTTTAAGCTCTAGCATTATATCATATGTCAGACAACCAAGGTAAATACTATGCTTGAAAGTAATTTTATCCCCACAATCATTTATTTTTATTTATATGTTATGGTATTGTTATTTTATCAGTGCCCTAGCACAATCACTAATATAACATTAACTATGTTTAGAACTAATCATTAACCAAATAACCATTTTCAGTACTATACGAACGTATTAAGAGCCTACTCTATGCAAAGAATTGTGTAGTCTTTTATAGAAAATAGAGTAACAAAGGGTAAGGTGCAATTATTACCCTCAAATAAATTAAAATTAAGTAGAAAGAAAGAAAAAGTATACTCAAAATGAGCATATAAGATTATATGCTGTTAAATAAAATAATTTGGCATTGTCATAGAAAGTTACAGAAGGGAGAAATTATTGCAGACTGAAATAAACAAAGTTTTATGGAATGCTTGGGAATTGAGGTATGAACAAACAGGATTCTGAAAGAAAGAGAGTAGGAGGAAGAAGGGCATTCTAGCCTAGAACAGTAAAAGCAAAAATGAAGAAGTTGTAATGAACATACTGTGTTACACTATGGAATTGAGAGAAAGTTGCAGAAATTTGAATGCTAACATGCATCAGTTGTTGTTGTTGTTTTTCGCATTTTAAAATTTATTCTTCTACCTTTTCCTAGGCATGTGTGTATACATAAAACACATAAATTTGGTGTTTCACATACATGGAATTTTACTATATACTTTTCCCTGCAACTTGCTTGCATTCAGTTTTGATTCTGTATTCCCTAGGGAAACAGAGCCTTGGGAATCTGGAACTTTTTCTTAAAAACATTAAAAATAAAATTTATACTCAAAAGAAATATACTTTCTAATTTACATAAAGTTTAAAGCATTTTGAAAGCTTAAATGAATTTTTAAATTTTGAATATATATAAAGAAGAAAGAATGAATTTCACATGTTCCCATCACTTGCCCCCAGAACTGTCAACTCCTGGTCAGCCTGGTTCCATCCACACCTTCATGCATATACGCACACTCTCTGGCATTATTTTAAAGTAAATCTCATATACCATTTAATTGCATCTATAAATATTACAGTATGTATCTCTAAAAAATAACTATAATCCATCAACACATTTAGAAACAATTTAACAATAATTTCTTAATATCCTCAAATATCCAGAGTTCAAACTTTCAGTTGTCTCATTATGTTGTAATGTCTTATTAATTTATTTGTTTTAATGAGGATTTAAATAAGGTCCACACATTGCAGTTGGTTGATACATATTTTTTAATCTGTATGTTTCCACTACACCTTTATTTTTTTGGTTACAATTTATTTGTTGAAAAACTGGTTTCTTAGTTCTGTAGAGTTTCCACAGTGAGAATTTTGCTGACTGCATCTTCATCTCATGAGGTAGTTAGCATTGAATAAACTTTTCAAGTTACCATGTTTTTATACTTCTAATATGTGTGTATGTATGTGTGTGTATATATATATATAGAGAGAGAGAATGTCTAATTTTTTAGAACATACATCATTCACTTCAGTCTTCACATGTTCCTTTTTATAGGTTATTATATGATATTCATCAATAATTTTGTGAAATTAGAAACAGATTGTTAAGTCAACCTATGAAAGAAAAAAGCAATAAGTGCATGCTATCTATTTTGTGCAAAGAAAGTATTTTATAACATTTTAGTCATCCAAGCAAAATTTATTTATAATATTTATAGTAGAAAATGCAAAATTACAAAAATAGAAGTGAGCTTTAGTTCCACTACCATTTCATGATATTTTGGAATGTATAATTCTAAACTTTTTTCCTGTGACTAGCTATACAGTACTTTTTTTAAAGTATTTTACTTAATAATTCTATGCCAGTTTCTTGTACTATGTATTATACTATTAATTCCTGCATTATCTACTACTTCTCTCATTGTTCTTGACCTGTATATTAACACTAATTCTTAGCTTCTTTCATATTCCTCACAGCTGGTAAAAGGTAAAAACTAAAATAAATATACTATGCCTATTTAAAATTTGACCCAATCTGAACTGAAACTAGAGTTTGGAATCACATAAAAGAGTGTATTGGCATCCATTCAGAAGACTATCATATGAATTTTTGTATAATATGGAATCATGGAACTGTCATAAAATAGTCTCTGAGATGAACCTTAAATAGAAATACAGTGAATTCATTTCAAGCAAGGGAGTATACTGATAGAAAGAAGATCCTCCAGGTTTACACAGTCACAGAGCTACGTCTCATAATAAACTAACTCAAAATACAGCAGAGTTTTCTTTTTATATTTATTTATTTATTTGCCTTATTTTTTTTTTTGGCTGCATCGGGTCTTAGTTGCAGCTCACGGGATCTCTGTTGAGGCATGTGGGATCTTTTCATTACGGTGCGCGGTCTGCTTGGGTTTCTCTCCAGTTGCAGTACACGGGCTTCTCTCTAGTTGTGGCGTGCGGGTTTTCTCTCTCTCGTTGTGGCCTGCGGGCTCCAGGGCGTGTGGGCTCTGTAGTTTGCGGCACGCGGGCTCTCTCCTTGAGGCGCGCGAGCTCAGTAGTTGTGGCACGCGGACTTGGTTGCCTCGAGGCGTGTGGGATCTTAGTTCCCCAACCAGGCATCCAACCCACGTCTCCCGCATTGGAAGGCAGATTCTTTAGCACTGGACCACCAGGGAAGTCCCCCAGCAAAGTTTTAATTATCATTAAAGTTAACATTTATAGCCACCAGAATGGCTATAATTTTTTTTAATGGAAAATAACAAATATTGGCAAGGATGCAGAAAAACCAGAACTCTCATACTTTGCTGGTAGGAATGTAAAATGGTGCAGCCACTGTAGAAAACAGTTAGGTGGTTGCTTAAGAAGTTAAACATAGAATTAGCATACTGCCCAGCATTCCTGGGTATATACCCAAAAGAACTGAAAACAGATACTCAAACAAAAACTTCTGCATGAATGTTCATAACAGATTTGTTCACAATAGCCAAAAGGTGGGAAAAACTGAAATGCCCATCAACTAATGAATAGATAAACAGTGTGTGGTATATACATACAATGGAATGTTTTTCAGCCATAAAAAGGAATGGCATGCAGATACATGCTACAATGTGAATGAACATGCTAAGTGAAAAAAGTCACATACAAAGGTACATATTGCATGATTTTTTAGACATGGATTATCCAGAATCAGCAAATTCATGGAGACAGAAAGCAGATTAGTGGTTTCTAGGGCCTGGAGATAGTGAGGAATGGAAAGTAACTGCTTAATGAATACAGGATTTCCTTTGGGGATGATGGTGTTCTAGAACTAAATAGTGATAGTGATTGTACAACATTGTGAATATACTAAATGTCACTAATAGTATATTTCATGCTATGTTTTTTCTAAGAAAAACCAAACACTAGCAGACTGAACCCAGCAACATATAAAAAGAATTATTTACCATGGACCAAGCAAAGTTGGTTTAACACCTGAAAATCAATAAGTGGAATACACTTTATAATTTTGCTAGGGCTGCCATAACAAAATACCTTAGGCTAGGTAGCTTAAACAATGAAAATTTGTTTTCACACAGTTTTGGAGACTAGAAGTTTAAGGTCAAGGTGTCAGAGGTCTGATTCCTCCTGTGGTCTCTCTCCTTGACTTGCAGGTGGCCACCTCGCTGCACTCTCACGTGACCCTTCCTCTGTGTGCACACATCCCTGATGTCTATCTCTGTACCCTGATCCCTTTTTATAAGGTCACCAGTCAGGTTGTATTAGAGCCCACCTGAACGCCCTCATCTTAACTACCTCATTAAAAACCCTGTATCCCCAAACAGGCACATGCGGAGGCACTGGGAGTTACATGGGAGTTAGGGCTTAAGCATATGAATCTGGAGGGGATACAGTTCAGTCATAACACTCCAAAATATACATCCTTCTCACGTTCAAAACACATTCATCCCCATTCCAACAGCCCCAAAGTCTTAACCCATTACAACATCACTCTAAGTCCCAAATCTCATCTAAATCAGTTGTGGGCAAAACTAGGTATGATTCATACTGAGGCAAAATTCCTCTCCAGCTGTGAAACCAGACAAGTTATCTGCTTCCAAAATCCAGTGGTGGGACAAACATAGGGTTAGACATTTCCATTCCAAAGGGAGAAACCAGAAAGAAGAAATGGGGTCACAGTTCCCAGTCGAGTCCAAAACCTATCGGGGCAGAATCCATTAGACTTTAAGGCTCTAGAATAATCCTCTTTGGCTCAGTGCTCTATTCTCCAGGCCCAGTGAGGTAGCAGCCCCACCTCCAGGCCCTCTAGGTTGGCAGTGTCACCACTTCACCCTTGGTGGGAGCCTGGCCCCCTAAAACTAAGGAGGAGACAGCCTTTCCCCCTGGACCTGTAGTGGCAGTGGCAGCCCTATTTTTATTTTATTTTATTTTATTTATTTATGTAATACAACAGGTTCTTATTAGCTATCTGTTTTATACATATTAGTGTATATATGTCAATCCCAATCTCCCAATTCATCACACCACCACCCCCCCCCACCACTTTTCCCCCCTTGGTGTCCATACGTTTGTTCTCTACATCTGTGTCTCTATTTCTGCCCTGCAAACTGGTTCATCTGTACCATTTTTCTAGATCCCACACATATGCATCAATATACGACATTTGTTTCTCTTTCTGAATCACTTCACTCTGTATGACAGTCTCTAGGTCCATCCATGTCTCTACAAATGACCCAAGTTCGTTCCTTTTTATGGCTGAGTAATATTCCATTGTATATATGTACCACATCTTCTTTATCCATTCATCTGTCGATGGGCATTTAGGTTGCTTTCATGACCTGGCTATTGTAAATAGTGCTGCAGTGAACACTGGGGTGCATGTGTCTTTTTGAATTATGGTTTTCTCTGGGTATATGCCCAGGACTGGGATTGCTAGGTCATATGGTAATTCTGTTTTTGTAGTAGCAGCCCTCTTGATATCTGAACCACCTCTAGGGTTGTTCTTCTCTTTCTTGAAGGATGACACATATTGTGCAGCAATATGGATATCTCTATTGTCTCATCTTACAGAATCTCAGAAGTCCAACAGCCTTCCTTCATTTTGTCCTGTCTCTGTCCCCTTTAGTCCAGACTGGCAGTGTTTCTCCTGATATAATCCCATGTCTATTCCTAGCTTCTGCTGAAATGGCTGATTAGATCCATGAGTCACACCTGCAATCACTTTATGTCTTGTCTTAGTGTTCTCTCCAGGACACACTTTCTCAGTTTTAGCAGTATGGATAGGCTGAGAGTTTTCCAAATCTTCAAGTTCTGGTTCCTTTTTACTTAAAAATTCCTTCAACTGATCTTTCTCCTCTTACATTTTATCCTAAGCAGTGAAGAGAAACCAGGCCACACCTTCAATATTAGAAATCTCTTCAATTAAATATCCAGGTTCATCACTTACAGTTTCTACTTTCCACAGCACTAGAACACAATTCGGCCAAGTTGTTTGCCATTTTAAAACAAGGATCAACTTTCTTCCAATTTCTAAAGACACGTTCTTCGAATCCATCTGAGACCTCACCAGAATCACCTTTTAACATCCATATTTTCTCCAACAGTCTCTTCAAGGCAATATAGGCTTTTTCTAACATGCATCTCAAAACTCTTTCAGCCTCCACCTTCTATCCAGTTCCAAAGCCATGTCCACATTTTTAGGTATTTGTTATATATATAACTCTACTCCTGGTACCAAAATCTATATTAGTTAGAGTTCTCCAGAGAAAAAGAACCAATAAGGTGTGTACATATATAGAGAGATTTAATTTAAGGAATCAGCCCATGTGATTATGTGATTATGGAGACTGACAAATCCAAAATCTTAAGGGTAGCCTGGCAGTCTGGAGACCCAGGGAAGAGCTGATATTGCAGTTCAAGTACAAAGGCCATCAGGCTGAAGAACCAGGGAAGGGCCATGGTAGCAGTTTGGTTCCAAGGATAATCTACTGCTAGAATTCCTTATTGCTTATGGGAGGTCAGTCTTTGTTCTAGTAAGACCTTCAACTGATTGTGTGAGGCCCACCCACATTATTGAGGGCAATCTGCTTTCCTCAAAGTTCACCCATTTAAATGTTAATCTCATTCAAAAACCACCCTTACAGAAACATCTAGGATGTCCGATCAACTATTTGAGCACTGTGGCCCAGCTAAGTTGACATATAAAGTTAACCATCATATCCACATGCATATCGCATATGCATTAATATAAAAATAATATAAAATAAAGAACAAACCCACATGATCACCTCAGTAGATGCAGAAAAAGCATTTGACAATATCCAACAACCTTTCATGTTAAAAAAACCCCAAAAAAAACAAAAAAATAAGAATAGAAAGGAATATTCTCAATCTGAAAAAGGGCATCTCTGAAAAGCCCACAGGTTACATCATACTTGATGATGAAAGGGTGGGTGTTTTCTCCCTAAGATCACAAATGAGACAGAGATGTCCACCCTCACCACTTCTTAACATTGTGCTGTATGTTGTAGCAAGGGCAGTTAGGCAAGAAAATGTAATAAAAGGCTTCCAGATTGGAAAAGAAGACGTAAAACTATCTCTATTCACAGATTACATGATCATATTTTTGGAAATCCTATGAAATTCATTAAAAACTAAGTTTTGTAAGGTTGAAGAATACAAAATCAATATGCAGAAATGAGTTGTATTTCTATACATTTGCAATGAGCAATCCAAAAATGAAATCAAGGGCTTCCCTGGTGGCGCAGTGGTTGAGAGTCCACCTGCCGATGCAGGGGACACGGGTTTGTGCCCCGGTCCGGGAGGATCCCGCATGCCACGGAGTGGCTGGGCCTGTGAGCCATGGCCACTGAGCCTGCGTGTCCAGAGCCTGTGCTCCGCAACGGGAGAGGCCCACAACAGTGAGAGGCCTGCGTACCGCAAAAAAACAAAAAAAACAAAACAAAAATGAAATCAAGTAAACAACATTTATAATAACATCAAAAAGAGTAAAATACTTAGGAATACACTTCATACACCTTGAGAACTATAAAACATTGTTAAAAGAAATTAAAGAAAATAAATGGAAAACATCCCATGTGCATGGATAAGAAGACTATATTGTAAGATGGCAACACTCCCCAAATTGATTTACAGACTCAACGTAACTCCTGTCAGAATCCTGTCTTATTTGTAGAGATTGCATATGGGATGGCAAGGGACCCAGGATAGCAAAAATAGTCTTGAAAAATAAAAAACTAAGCAGACTCACACTTCCTGTTTTTAAAACTTACCGCAAAGCAATGGTAATTAAAACAGTGTGGTACTAGCATAAGGATAGATATCTAGATAAATTCAATAGAGAGTCTAGAAGTAAACCCATACTTGACATAGGAAGAAATGAAAACTGAACAGCCCTATGTCTATTAAAGACATTGCATTCATAGTTTAAAACATTTTACAAAAAAATGCTAGGTCCAAGTGTTTTAGTGGTGAATTTTGTCAACCATTTAAGGAAAACAATAAGCAATCTTAACATAAAGTCTCTCAGAAAATAGAAGAGATGGGAATACATCCCAACTTAGTTGGTTATGCCAATTTTACGTTAGGTGAAGGCATTACAAAAAACCAAAACCACAGGCCAAATCCTCAACAAAAATTAGGAACTCAAATCCAACAGTATATAAAAAGGACACTACATTGTGACCAGGTGGCAATGCAAGTTTGGTTTAACATTTAAAAATCAGTGTAGGGCTTCCCTGGTGGCGCAGTGGTTGAGAGTCCGCCTGCCAATGCAGGGGACACAGGTTCGTGCCCCGGTCCGGGAGCATCCCACATGCCGCGGAGCGGCTGGGCCCGTGAGCCATGGCCGCTGGGCCTGTGCGTCCGGAGCCTGTGCTCCGCAACGGGAGAGGCCACAACAGTGAGAGGCCCGCATACCACAAAGAAAAAAAAAAAATCAGTGTAATTCACCATGTTAACGACATAAAGAAAAAACAATTATCTCAGTGGATATAGGAAAAGCATGTGATAAAATTCAAAACCCATTCAGTTGCTCAATCTGACTGATAAAGAACATCTAGGGGAAAACTTACAGCTAACATATTTAATGATATGAGACTCAGTGCTTTCTGTGTAAGATCAGGAACAAGACAGGGAAGTTCACTCACCACTTCAATATAACTTCCCATAGGAAGTCATAATCATTGGAAACTTTTTCTTTCTAATTTTTATGTATTTATTTATTTATTTTTGGCTGTGTTGTGTCTTTGTTGCTGTGCCTGGGCTTTCTCTAGTTGTGGTGAGCGGGGGCTACTCTTCGTTGCGGTGCACGGGCTTCTCATTGTGGTGGCTTCTCTTGTTGCGGAACACGGGCTCTAGGCATGCGGGCTTCAGTAGTTGTACCACGCAGGCTCAGTAGTTGTGGCTCACGGGCTCTAGAGTACAAGCTTAGTGGTTGTGGCTCACGGGCTTAGTTGCTCTGTGGCATGTGGGATCTTCCTGGACCAGGGCTTGAACCCGTGTCCCCTGCATTGGCAGGCGGATTCTTAACCACTGTGCCACCAGGGAAGCGCATAATCATTGGAAATTGAAAAGAAATAAAGCTATCTTTATTCATAGACAATATGATTGTATACATAGAAAATCCTAAGGAATCTTCAAAGAAACTACTGGAATAAGTGGATTCAGGTCAGTATAAACAAGAATCAATTGTATTTTTATCTATTAGCAATGGACTGTTAGAAAATGAAGTTAAATTTTTAGTTTCTTTTATGATCACATTCAAAATTATGAAAAATTTAAGGATGAATCTGACACTGTGCCCTGAAAACTGCAGAGTGTAGAAAGTAATTATGGAAGACCTAAGTACAATAAATGGAGAAATACACAGTGTTCATAAATGGGAAGACTTCTCTAAGTCTTCAGTATTGCTAAGATATTCATTGTCTCCAAATTCATCTGCAGATTTAACACTATCCTAATAAAAATTATACCACTATTATAGGTATTGACAAGCTAATTCCAAAATATATATGAAAATGCAATTGATTTAGAATTGCCAAAGCAATTTTATGTAACAAACCATTGGAGGAATTATACTACCTGATTGAAAGATATATTCTATAAAGTCACAGATATGAAGACACTGGTACTGGTGAAAGGATAGAAGTACCATGTAGATCATTGGAATAGAATAGAGTCCCACACATATATGGTCTATTTATTTTCAGTGGTGAAGACAAGACAGTTTACAGGAAAAGGAAAGTCTATTCAACAAATAGTGATAGTGCAACTGGATAACTATATCTAAAAAATTAACATTAACCCTCACATCATTCACAAAAATTACCTTGATGGGGACTTTGTCTTGTTTGAATTTTTATTCCAGCATCTAATATACTGTCTGTCTGATAGTAGGTGCTAAATAATTATTTGTGTAATAAATAAATGATTAGACTACTTCTCTTGGTTTCTAGCTCTACTCTCAGTGAGAGATGATTATCACACTTCTAGAAAGCTACACAAACTTTATGTTTTAGCTTCAATAATATAACCTAATTAGACAGATTCTAGTTCCCTCATTTCACTAAGTCAATCTGGGTAACTTTACAATCATAGCTTCCAGATACACTGACCTGGCTCTGAAATGCTTAATAGTTTTACAGATATTTCTTTGTGTCATTGCATTTGTATTTTATTAGAAGTGGCAAGCATAAGAACATGTTAAACTTAGATAGAGTAACAAGAAGCAGAACAATGGTGTGTGCCTGTGGATAATTCAATACTGTTTGTTGATGCCGCTGATTTGCATTTTACTCCCACTGGCAGCTAGAGTCAACATGACATATTCATTTACCCTAATATTTCATCCCAGTGAGCTCCCTTTAAAAAAAAGAATATATAGATACAATGTGACATTATTTTGCTCAAAAAAGTTAACGGATATTGGTACCTATCTTTTCAATGTATGGGTAGATAGTCAGTGATTAATGTTGATAGATGAACCAGAGAGGTAAGATGACTTGACCATTGACACGGAAGAGCAAGATCGCAGGTAAAGTTCAGGACTCCTGATGGCTGATTTTATAAAACAATCTTTAAAGGATTAGGCTGTATTAAAGAATACCTCCCTCATCACTTGGTTGCAAACTGGGTATACTCTTAAATTAAAAAGAAAACAAAAAAATAGTCTGAGCCACAGAAAATTAAATACTTCAAAGCTATGTTTCAGGATACTAGTTCAATCACTCACTAGAGAGAAAACCCCAGTTAGGTTCTAATAGTCCTTTATAACTCTTCAAGACTGGCAAATCTTCCTTTTAAAGGGGACAGCCTCTCTGTACTATAGCAAGAGCAGCAATAACCAGTGTGGGCTGATGTAGGACAGAAGTATCATTGCAGAAGGCAGCTCATATTCTGAAACAAGAATGTGAAGCAAGGTGTCCCATATATGCTGCTTTGTTTGAAACTAGTCTAAGTTCTAGTGTTGAAGTAGTTTATTTATAAACTGCCCACAGTGTTGCTAGCAGGAAGTTATTTTTGTTTGATATTATTGATGTTGATATTATTATAAATAAGTTCTAATACATAGCAAAATTCTTTTTGATTAAACTATATTGACCATTTTTTCTTAAAAGATTGTTTGATTTGCCAATAAATAATAACAACCAGAAAAATCATTAGCAGTTTTCAGTCTTATTAGTTCATTTTATTCCTTACATATTAAATAGTCTTGAGATCTTTACAAGGAAATTAATTTTGTTTGCTATGCTGTTGCCTTTTAAAATCAGTGGGGTGGAGTTAATCAGGAGTGCAAGGGGCGGAAAACTTCTTAAAGGGATCTTAGAGAACTGAAAGTCTTCTTTTACACTGTTAACTATACTAAAAGAACCAAAAGATCTCAGATATCAAAATCAGTATGCTGCTGACTCTTTCATGTGTATGAAGATCACTTGTAGTTTTTGCATTTGTCAATATTTATTGATTAATATATACTATGTTCAAATTCCATGACAGACATGTTCCTTTAGGTATTCCTCAAGGTATTTATTTTTACATATTTATTTTCTAACTCATATATGGCTCCACAGACATTCTCAAAGACTACCTTAAAATAAGTCTGATGGGGGCTTCCCTGGTGGCGCAGTGGTTGAGAGTCTGCCTGCCGATGCAGGAAACACGGGTTCATGCCCCGGTCCGGGAAGATCCCACATGCCAGGGAGCGGCTGGGCCCGTGAGCCATGGCCGCTGAGCCTGCGTGTCTGGAGCCTGTGCTCCGCAACAGGAGAGGCCACAACAGTGGGAGGCCCGCATACCGCAAAAAAAAAAAAAAAAAAAAAAAAATCTGGTTTATGCCAGCAAAGAAGGGAATAGCAGTGAGATCACATTCTTTTTTTTGTCACCTGAGGAGTATTTTTCTCATTTCATATATTGGTACTTGATCAGACAGGCTGAAATTTTTGCCATGTCAAAGTCATTTCTAAGAATCAATAGCTCTATTTCATTTTCTTTTAATCTCCCTGTTAATGGGTTCTGTCACTGATATTATCAATTTTAAAAATGGAAGAAATCTTTGTCAGAGATAATCCACAAACAATTGTTAAAATATTAAAATAAGGCAAACATTCACTCAGATTGTAGTTTAAATAATTATGTTTATCAGTATAATCACTGACAAAATGTAGACTTCTAGAAAACATTGAAATGGATCTGTAAAGAACTCTTATTGTCCCAGTTGTCCTAAAAAAGTGTTCAACAAGTTGAATGAAGGTGAAGGATTTGAATTTTATTTTCTTTTCTCCACCTGTCCTTCAGTGGAATTAGTAATGATATTCTTTATTGCTTTATATACAGATGATGTTAAGATTTAAATTTTTTTCCTATTTGAAAAACAGAAAGCAATGTTATTAACTATGTTGGCCATATGGTGTTCAAGAATTATAGTTCCTTTCCTTTGGGTTGAATTTGTCAGTCCCTGTGCCAAAGAATAATGTTCTTTGGATCAAGACAAAAGGATTTTTTAAACTCCATCAAGTACTTAAAATCATACCATATTTTGTGTCTTTTTCTTACTTGAGCCATGACTTTCTCTTTACAGTTGTTTCATCTTGTCTGAAATTTCTAATTACCTTTCTTTTTCTTGCATCTTGTGCTTTATTATTTCAGCTTTTTTCCATCTTGTCACTCTTGCTTTCTGTTTTCTGTAGTTCCCTTTTTCAGCAGAGCCCTCCATCCTCCTGCTGTAATTGGACCTGTTGGTTGCTCTCTAGGCTGCTTCACAGCTGTCATCCTAGGAATTCTCTTCACTTCTCTAATGGGTTGGTTTCTCTGTTTCTAGGATTCCATGTCTGCTTTCTTGCTTTATTTCCTGTTCAGGTAACTTCCAAACAAAGGGTAGATGGTTAAGTTCTCTGAATATAGAAGTTAAATTTGAAAATCACATCCCTTCAAAACTTTCAAGATATTACTCTTCTCTTTTTCTATTTCCAGTAACTGATTCCATAATGATTCAAATCAGTCTAACTTTGTAGACTTTTTTTCATGGAAGATATTAATTTTTTTCACCTTGATGTTATGAAATCTCATAGGGAGGGTCTGAGAGTGGATCTTCTTTCATTTATCGTACTCCGTACTTACAGACGTTTTCAATTGGAAGAGTCTTGTCTTTCATGCCTGAGAAATGCTCCTTAAGATTATTTGAGAGTTTCCTCTCCTCTTTTTGTTTCTTTCTTTCTTATGTCTCTTTCTGGTTTCCTAATTACCAGATGTTGTACTTTCTGGACTGATGCATATTTTTCTTTTTTTTTTCTGATACATGGTTTTAGAAATTTCCTCAACTTTTTTTCAAGTTTTTTTTTTGTCAATGGGTTGAAAACATTTATTTGTATAAATAATGCAGTCTACTTCCTCATTGTTGCTTTTAAGTGGCTTTCCATTTCCAAGAATAAAAATAAGTTGTTTGTAGATGCAAAATTTCCACCACAGCTATTGGTTAAAAGGAGTTTTTCTGGGAAATATTCTCCCATTTAGCAAATTGCATAAAAGTTCACACATTCATTTTTTTAAAGTGTGGTAAAATATATATAACAAAGTGTACCATTTTAACCATTTTTAACTGTGCAGTTCATTGGCATTATGCATTCACATTGTGCAGTCACGTCCTTCTACTTGCTTTTAATTTAGTCAATGAAATTTTTATTCTCTAAAAATGCCTTCTTATGTTTTATTCCTTTTTGATAGCATCCTGATCTTTTATACTCAACATATTGTCTTCTCATAGCTCTCCTGTCTATATTAATTTTTTTCCTATTTTTGTCATATAAACTGTTTTTTGAGGGATCAGGTTTTCTGTTTATTTACCTTGTTTTATTCTTCTTCATCCAGTGGCTCTCATCATATGTCTTTTCATAGGTTAAAAAAAAGGCTTAGTATCTGATGTGGACTTCATTAGCTATTGTGTAAGTAGAGATTTTTAAAAATAATTTTTTTAATTAATTAATTTATTTATTTTTGCTGTGTTGGGTCTTAGTTTCTGTGCGAGGGCTTTCTCTAGTTGTGGCAAGCGGGGACCACTCTTCATCACGGTGCGCGGGCCTCTCACTATCGCGGCCTCTCTCGTTGCGGAGCACAGGCTCCAGACGCACAGGCTCAGTAGTTGTGGCTCACGGGCCTAGCCGCTCCGCGGCATGTGGGATCCTCCCAGACCAGGGCTCGAACCCGTGTCCCCTGCATTAGCAGGAAGACTCTCAACCACTGCGCCACCAGGGAAGCCCCTAAAAATAATTTTAATTCCTAAATTAAAGATAAATTAAATATGGCAAGGCTTCTTTGGTTTAGAAAACATTGTATGTCATAAGTTTTCCCTATCCTCATCATGGGCAACACAACACATCACCTGCCTTTTTGTACAAGTCTGTCATTCTTGTACAATGAACTTTGTTGTGTAGACTCTGACTTTTGTATATGGAAATGGAGTTAATTATCTCCCTGATAGTCATAAATTGTTTAATGAAAGAAAAATATATATATATGGGCTTCCCTGGTGGCGCAGTGGTTGAGAGTCTGCCTGCTGGTGCAGGGGACACGGGTTCGTGCCCCGGTCCGGGAGGATCCCACATGCTGCGGAGCGGCTAGGCCCGTGAGCCATGGCCGCTGGGCCTGCGCGTCCGGAGCCTGTGCTCCGCAACGGGAGAGGCCGCGGCAGTGAGAGGCCCGCGTACTGCAAAAAAAAAAAAAAGAAATAGAAAATAAAAAATATATATATATGTTAGAAAAAGCATTAACATCCAATAGATTTTAAACACAGAGCATGACTTAGTTCAGGCAAAGGATTATTTTTAAGGGGAAAACTGTATGAAATAAATGTTCTGCTGAGTTTTATTTGTCAAAGCATATCAAACAAATCATTTTAATCTTAAAGTTCTTTTGTCTGTTCTCTTTGCCTAGCACTTGACCACTAAGGACTTGAGATGAAAAGAAAGAGATATGGCTACTCGGTAGTCTATCTTTTCAGTGCAGTTGAAATAACAAAGTATGAAATCTGGAATTCAGCCAAGTGTTCGTTATTAATATCTTAAAATGATGTTTAAAATGTAGATTTGCATTCATTATAATTTAATATAGTAGAAAAGCATTAATTAGAGAAATAGTCTCGTGAATATGAACAGCAAATGAAAACTTGATTAAAGGTGGCCATATCAAACATTCTTCTCTTGAATTATCTTGCCAGATTCTGAATAATGCTTTGATTTGGTGTGAACCTTTTGTATGTAACAATTTTTAGAGCAAGTTACTACAGTTCTTTCTGAATAATATAGGTCATGAGAAGTTCATTTGTAGGTGGGGCAGCTGTACTACTTTGGGGGACTGTCCTAATAGATCCATTTCATTAATTGTAATGAATTTTTTATTAACAAAACCAGTACATCAGGTTTAGCCAGCTAAAAACTGCTCTTGTAGTTGTTATCTTTATTGTCAGAAAGAATATTATGAAAATAGGGAATTACTGCACATGCTTTAACTCTTGATTAAACAGAGGAATGGCACTCTCCATGAACAATAATTTAGGGGCATATTATCAAGTTGACATACAGTGTTTCAGTTGTGCAACTCCCATTAATTTTAAAGCCCTGTGCTTTAATTTCAATGTCTTCCAGTTAGGAGTAATGCCATGTCTGTCTGTTAGGATCTCTGAGTTAATGGGATTAATGTCAAGTAGCAGGATGTTCATTCTTTCTTCCTTAAGCTTTATTCCTTAGGTATTTTTGGTGAAATGGCCTTCTAAGGAATTGCATTTCAGAAACCAGGCAGTGGTATTAAAAAGCTGCAGTAATGGATTGGAAAATGAAAGATGTTAGCATGTACATTTTGCTTACCAATGGAAGAAATTTCCTTCAATTCCCATCTGATAATCTTTATTATTAGGTCATACATAGAGCATTAAAACTGATTTTTTTTTTTTTTTTTTTTTTTTTTGCGGTACGCGGGCCTCTCACTGTTGTGGCCTCTCCCGTTGCGGAGCACAGGCTCCGGACGCGCAGGCTCAGCGGCCATGGCTCACGGGCCGAGCCGCTCCGCGGCATGTGGGATCTTCCCGGACCGGGGCACGAACCCGTGTCCCCTGCATCGGCAGGCGGACTCTCAACCACTGCGCCACCAGGGAAGCCCAAAACTGATTTTTTTAATTTAAAAAAATTTCAGAAGATTTCTTATATGTATGATAGGCAATTATTATTCTTTGTGTCTTCCACATCAAGGTCATAAGCACTTTTTATTTCCTACCTCTTGTGAGATAATTAATACCATGAATTACTTTTTTTTTTTTTTTTTTTTTTTGGCGGTACGCAGACCTCTCACTGCTATAGCTTCTCCCGTTGCGGAGCACAGGCTTCGGACTCGCAGGCTCAGCGGCCGTGGCTCAGGGACCCAGCCGCTCCACGGCATGTGGGATCCTCCTGAACCGGGGCACGAACCCGTGTCCCCTGCATCGGCAGGCGGACTCCCAACCACTGCGCCACCAGGGAAGCCCAAGAATTACTATCTTTATAGAAAAGGTTTAAAAAGTGAAACAAGGAGAGGCTCGGTAGTTTTCTTTGGATCCCATAACTAATCTTTGATATCCTACATAAAAGAACTTAGAATGTGTACTTGCACTCGTTTTACTTGATTAAGCATTGGTCTTATAAAATATAAAGGCTGAAAGAGTCCTGAGAAAGCCATATTTTAAAAAACAAAAATGACATAATTTTTGGAAGAATATATATTGTGATTGGAACCCTGACTCAGCCATTTACTAGCTTGGGTAAATTACTTAGCCTCTTTAGCCTCCAGTTTCTCATTTTAAATGGAAATAATAACTACCTTTCAGCATTATTGTACAAATTAGGTATATTGTATGTAAAATGCCCAAATGAGTGCCTAAAACGTTGAAAACACTCAGTAAAACAATAGGCATCATTTTCATATTTATCTAGAGATTTGGAATCGGTCCTAGAAAAGTTAAACAGGATTAGTCAAGGTATCATGGCTTGTTAGTGACAAGGATAGTTTAGAACCAAGGTATTCTAACCAAATCCAGTGTTCTTTGCATATGCAGTGTTACCTCTTAATTATTGAAATTGTCTAGGGTCTTTAGTCAGAATTATTCCACTGGTGAATACTGATATTACTCAATAGTATCATCACTTTCTTTTCCTTTCTGCAAAATTCAAGGTTTGAATGTCTGTCATTTAGGCCAGAATCCCAGATTTTTTTTTTCATGTATGTGTGATTTGAAGAATTCTGTTATTTTTAAAGATATAATCAAGAGAGTTTTTTCAACAGCCAGTTATCAGAATCTGGAAAATGTTTCTAGTTAGCTATGACCTAGAATAAATAACATAAGATATTTCCACACTAGGTCATACAGTTGCCCCAGTATAACTACCTGCTGATCCAAGGCACCTTGTGTTTCGTCTTCTGGCTCTTCATGACTCCATGCTCTCTGACCAGAACAATGCTCATAGCTCCAGGTCTCACTCCTACTGGATTATAGGCTTCAGGGTGCTTCCCGGGTTTGGCCTTCTACAGGGCCAGTTTTCTTTGCCAACTTCGATGTGGATCTTCCACTCCTCACTTCCCATGCTGTCTAGGTAGTCTACCACAGACGTGTAGTGGTGGTGTTAGCTAATACTTATATAGAGCTTTACTTTTGGCAGAATTCTTTCATAATCATACTCTAAGTTGATCCTCATAATAACTGTGTGAAGTAAGCAAATTGTCTGTCTTAAAATTAAGGAATCTAAAATTCAGTTAAGTAATTTGCCCAAAAGTATACAGATTGTAAATGGAAGAGCCCAGGGCCTTTGACCACAAACCGCATGCTCTTTTCACCTCTTAATCACTGCTTTTGATCCTGTTGCTGGCAAAGAATAACAAAAAATAATAACAGAATGAAAACGTAAAGTACTCTGTTGTGATACGAAAGCTAGCGGAAGAAGCATCTATATATGAATCTATGTGAGAAATAAAGTATTGGCAGTGTTAACTAGGGAATAAGTCTTACATTTCTCTTATTTCTCTCAATACTCAGCACATAGGAGGTAGCTGATAAATATTTTTTATTATTATTTCACTTAGAATATCAGAAAAAAGACACTGTCTCTCCTGGGGGAAAAAATCTATGATTTTTATTATAACTGTCTATCAGCAATTTTTTTCATTGTTTTTGATAATAATTATTTTAGAAATCTTTTCCCTGGACTGCCTCTACTTATTCCTCTGATTTTAACCCCCACCTGTATGCTAATGATTCCCAAATGCAGATACACAGCCCAGACTTTTCTCTTTAGCTTCAGTCAATGTATGAAAACTATCTGCTGGACATTTCCAGATGATACTTCATGGGCACCTCAGCTCAGAATGTCTGAAACTGAAGGCAGCAACTTTATTTAAAAAACTACTCTTCCTTCTAAATGCCTGAGTCAACAAATTCATCTATTTCCCTTCTTAAATACTTCTTGAATCTGTTGTCTGTCTTCTATCATGGTTACCAATACCCTATTCAGACCCTCATTATATCTCACTGGAACTACTGGCATAGGCCCCTACATAATTTCTCTGCAGCCAGTTTTGCTATCTTCGGGTCCATTCCCCACTCCTGGCTGCCATTTCCCTCCTTAAAGCCTTTCAGTAATAGTCCTTCATCCCCACAGGATAATGTCATAGTTTTTAGGGCTCCGCATGACCTCCCCCATGACTGCCTCTTCAGTGTCATCTTTGCCCTCTTCCTGCCGTCTAGTTGAGATCCCATCCACAACAGACTGCTTACAGTTGCCCACATGCTGTTCTTTTTCTCACCAGTATGCTTTGTTCTTTTTTAAGTTTTTATTGGAGTATAGTTGATTCACCAGTAGGCTTTTGCTTACATTTTTTTTTTTTTTTTTTAGGAATTGTTCTCTTCTAAATAACCTACTACCATCCTCACCTCCCATTCACCAGCCAAATTAGGCCTGCATCTGCTCTGTTTGTAGTATAATTATCTGTCTCCTCTCAACTCCACTCTTAATTTCTTAAGGGCAGACATACTCTTATTCAGTTTGTAACACTTGGGCTAGTAGTATATTTGGTATATTATAGACACTCAGACATTTTTGAAATGGGTACACTTTTAGAAATGTCTTATTCTTGAAAACTACATGTTTTTAAGTTTTAAAATTTATTTCATTGTGTTGTGAGTGATCCCTTTAATAGCTCAAATTTGGTAAATTCATGTTTACCAAATCAGATTTAATCCATATATATGTAATTTTATCATTAAAATAATCATTTCTTATTATATTCTGTTTTGCAATATGTTTCAATAAGTTACCAAAAAAAGTAATATATGCTGACAATATTATTGCAGAAGCCCTGTCTCATGTAGATGAAAATATAGGTTCCTTCTATATTATACTAATATTGGTAGCTCTTTATTTATGAATTTACCATACTCATAGCAGGAACAAACTGAATAAAATAAATAAACTGAAGTCCAGCTTTCAGTCCTTTACCCATCCAAATCAGTCTTTTTTATATTTTTTCCTAGTTGAATCTACCTTTCAATTAGCAGATATTTTCTTGAGTAGTGAACAAGGTCAGATACATATTCCCCAAGTGAAGAACAAATTATAATTGGGCCCATGTTTATATTTGTATTACAGATAAGCTCTATACATACCCACAATAATAGGAACTTATTAAATGAAAAACAAGCATGTTGCAACTATGAATTTTTCAGATAAAGGAAATACAACCTTGCTTATTGAAAGGAGCCTAACATTCTTTGTTACAATAAGCTCAGCAGCAGTACATCTTGTCCTAATCCACTATTTCAATCCAAAGCTAGCTAAATATTGGACTGTAAGGACCGTAAAAATTTCCCTGCTATATCATTTAACTGTCAATTTGTTGGATTGGTTGGTTTGTTTGTTTTGATGATTTACTTCTAAGACACCTAGAAATTATATTTGTCTTTCCTCAAAGTAAATCTCTTATGGGCAGTGATTACCAGAATATAGATGGATGTTGAATACTACAAAGTCTAGTATTAATGATTTCAGACCTTTTCTTATTATCAAAATATTTCAGTTCATCCTAATGTTTTTTCTTATAAGAAAAAACATTTTCTTCTTTTTCTTATAACGTTTTTGCTTTTTCTTATAAGAATATCAAATCTTTTGGAAAATAAGCATGGATATATGAAAACTCACTTTACAGGCTACCTTCAAGGAATTGTTTTTACAATTGAATTGTTCTTTAAAATTGTAATTAATATTCTTTTTGGTGTTTGCATAATATTCAAATATACCTTTACTATTAAAAAGGACATGTTATAGCAAGATATACTTTGTTGACAGAAAATCTATTCCAGAGATACATATAATATAAAAAGAGGGCTCACCATGAAAATATATACAAGATTTGAAATAAAGCATTAGTTTTAAAACCCAAAGAATTGGTATCTGCGAGTCTTGATGTAGAGGATAGAGTGGAAAACAGGTGAGAGATGAGAGCCTCTCAGACTCACATAGGGCTGTATGTTAGGTCTCCAGGAAGGGACCTCACCTGCCAGGTGGGTCTTTGCTAAATAAAGCCAAGTAAACTTCATTCTCAAAAATTTCAGGAGAATAGGGATCTTGGTCTGTTTCATTCATTACTCTATCCATAATGCCTAGAACTACGTCTAGCACAAAGTAGATGTTCTATAAATATTTGTTGAATGAATGAGTGATGACAGTAAAAATGAGCATGTCCTCAACCAGACCAAAGAATTGCCACACACTGACCTTACAGCAATCAGAACATCAGTTATCCTCTCTCTTAGTTTCAGAAAATACTTGGAAGTAAGAGAACACTCTCTTTTCCTCTTAAAATAATCTCCTCTCCCTCCCCTACTTTACAAAGATCTGAAGGTTTCTCTTTAGGACTGGACATATTTGCAAGTCTATAATGAGTTAAATATTTTCAGCAAAGCTTTTCTCATACCACCATGCTGATACACATGACCTTCTTTAGCTACAACATCCTTTATATACCTTTGTTTGATTGAGCAACTCCTATTCCTTTTTCAAAACTCAGATTAGACATCATGTCATCTAAGAAGCTCCTCTCTACCCCTCAGTCAATCTGGGCTAGGTGCCCCTACTATGTACTACCATAGCTCCTTCTATTTGTCTTTTGCAACTTCCCAAACCTGACAGTTTCTGAAGAAACATATTAGAACTAAATCACCTATGGCATCACACCCCATATTACATGGTTTCAGAAGTTAGCTGGCTGGTAAAGTGTAATTGATGTGATTTGTCATACATTATAATATGTAATTGTGTATCAGAGACAGCAAAAAAAATTGTTTTAAATTTCCAGTTGAGGTACCCATCTATTTAGCAGCAGCAACCCAATTTACATTTTTCCATTTACATGAGTAATTGGTTACCCGTGCAACATGAGTTATTGACCCCCATATTTTAAATTTATTCTGGTGAGGTTTTTGTGACCATTTAAAATTGAGGCCCCAGACATGTACCTGCTGGCCTGCCCCTAGTTCTGGTCTGACTTGGGTCCCTAGCCAAATTTTGAGAAGTAAGGAAATACCATTATATCACATAAAATATCAGATATCAAAATGAATATAGACATGTCTTCAAGAGACATAAACCAGAAATACTTATTTAAAAACATACATATTCTATGCCATCTTTCCAAACTTTAATATACAGAAGTCAGCAATGTACAAAATGAAACTCCTTTTAAAGTTGGAATATGGTTCCTTGCTCTCTCAAAGCACCATATTATTAAATAACTCTTAGAAGGAATTTTAGGAAAAATTGAGAAACCTTGCCTTCATAGCAATTGGCCCATCAGTAATATCTTAAAAATTCATATGTCACTGATAGTAGGTGGCTATTTCTCTTCTATACACTAGCCATGTCAGGCAAAAAAATGTATAAACATTCCTTTCAGACCACCACAAAGTATATAAACAGATCATCCAAGGATTGTGAAATCCAGTGTTTCCACCTCAGATCTGGCACATTTGTAATATTTTTCCATTCTGAGAACTTAAGCTTTTTACTTTCACACTTTTTTCTTTATTTTCAATAAAGAAACCCCTTTTGATGTAGGATGCATCATAAAGGGCCATTAATTCAGTACAATGCTTTGAGTCACCCATTCTTATTTGATATTTAGGAGAATAATTTTGTGACCTTCTAGATTTAGGCCAGTAAAATTCATACTTCATAAGACAGTATTGAGTAGTCAATCTAGTGTTAAATTTTTAGACTGATGGGCATGCCAGAATAAAAAATGTGTTAACTTCCTTGAAAATCTATAAGAATTAAATAAGTGAAAAAAAATTTAAATCCGCCTAATTTCTGGAAAGATTCTAAACAGTTATCAAGTATTCTAATAAAACTTAAGTCTGAAGAGATTTCTTCCACATTTAAAAAATAAAACTGCCATTTTTTCCTGCCCAGCCAGGAGTAGAGTAAGTGAAACAAGAGGGCCTAAAATTCAGGAATTAAAAAGGTAAAGATGTAAAACCCAACCTTTACTGTGTTGAATAAAAAGCAAAAATCCAGACGTCTTCTGATCTTTACAGAGCACGTAGCAACTCTGTAGCAACAGAAACTTTATAACATTTCCTGATGACAGCGGCTGTACAATGGATTTTGAATAAGTCTGGTGTAGTGTTTAGTACAGTGAAAGGGGCTGGGTTGTTTTATGCTTTGAGTTGGCATTTTACCAAGGAGAGAAGTTTGTTGGTGGTTTGTTTTCCCCTCTTATGTTCAAGTGACAGAGTACTGATTAAAATGAGCATTTTTTCATGTTAATTCTTACTTGGTCTTTTTCTGAGCAAGATACTCAGTAAAATGAAAGCCAGATGCTTTTACACCTACACACTATATTGCTGAGCAAATCATTTATGGAAGGGAAGGCAAGATAAAGTTGCTTTTAAGAGTCCTTTAACATATCAGTTTGATAACTAGCAAAACACCTCTACTGCCATTAAATATTTACCAAGCCTCGGCTTTGGGCAGGGGGCAATTTGGCGTAACAAATTTGACTCTGTGCAATGCCATTGATTAGCTATCAGAAGGACATAGTTAATAAGTAACTTTAGGTATTACAGAGCACTCTACATTCTTGTCAAATATTTTCTCTGAAGATGACCTAAAAAAAGTCAGTTACAACCAGCATTCACCCCAGCAATGATTGCACAAGCACAACTATGAAAGAAATAAAGGCCAGGCAGATCAGTTGAGCAGTAAGTACTTAGGCAATCTTTCCTAGTGACTGTTGTCATTGCTGCTGGACTTTAGAACTGAACATGTTTACATTTAATTAGAAAGGACACACAGTTTACAGCACAGTAGCTATCAATATCAGATCAGAATTGATTTCCGCTTTCTCCCCAGTGATTGCTTCCTTCAACCTAATTAAAAAAGGCATATAACCAAAATGACTCACATAAATTTTAAAGCAAAGTAAACAATATGTCCTGGAGACCAAAACAAAAGTAAATGACATTCATCCTGATTATTAGCTACATTTTTTTGAAAGAATTCTGATGCCTATAAATGTGATATAAGGCGTGTTTTAGTGTTATCAGACTGCTGATAAACCAAGTATTCCCTTCTGAAGAAACCTGAATGAATGCTTTACTGAGTTCTTTAGCTCTCAAAGAAACAATAACTTTACTTTTATCTTCATAATCCCTAAAACATGTAGATAAAGTATTCTGATAGAAGTTTGGACTGATTTTATTCATGTCTTCAATTTTCACATATTATACAGAGCAACTGCTAAAAAATATAACAAAATAATTAACAGATTGATTTCCTTTTAAATAAGATGTATACAGCACATGTGTAATTTCCTAAAAAATAAGGAATCATTCTGGTGTGTGTGAATAACATTTCTCTACAATTACCATAGCCAAAATCATGAACAAAATTCTGATAAAAGATAATTTCTTATAACTCTATTCACTATAAAGAGAACTGCTTTAAATTTCACAAGCTAGCATTTGTTGATTACACTAAATTATGGTAAAAATGTGTTTTTTAAAAAATTATTTATTTATTTATTTGGCTGTGTTGGGTCTTAGTTGCGGCATGCTGGATCTTCATTGCCGCATGCAGGATCTTCTTGTGGCTTGCGGGATCTTTAGTTGATGCATGCGGGATCTTTAGTTGCAGCATACAGGATCTTTCAGTTGTGGCATGTGGGATCTAGTTCCCTGACCAGGGATCAAACCCGGGCCCCCTGCATTGGGAGCGCGGAGTCTTAGCCACTGGACCATCAGGGAAGTCCCTAAAAATGATTTTTAAATCAGAGATATAAAGGAAAATAAGAGAGATGTAGAGTTTACCCCCAGGAGGATTGTGTTACAGCTCTCCTTCTTCCTTCTCTATGCATCTGCCATGCAATCCCATATCTAGAATGGAAGGCTATCAAGATGTAAGGAAGTACAGAATGATTCAGATTAGAAGCAGGCCTTAAGTAACATTAATTAATCAATTTACAAATATTAAGCAGCTCTTCCAGGCACTAAAGATAGAGTAGTGAGCAAAACCTCTATAAGATCAAACACTTTTATCTTCTTTGGTTACTGATGTATCCTCAAGCATTTAATTTGTACTTGGTACTATATATGTCTAGTTGCTCAGTAAATATTTATTGAATGAATGACTCCTTTCAAGGATTATTTCACTACAAGCAAATGTTCATTCATCCACCAGGGGGGAGTCCAGTAGCACTTGTTTCTGGTGTTCCAGGAAAACTGCTGAAATCCACAATGGTGCCATAGTAATGAGAATCAATGTAAAAATCTCCTTCCAGAAGAGAATAATTCATCAGAGTTATTTTTGCTTACTTTTCTTTCTTTCATTTTCTTTTTAAATCTTAGGCTTTTTATTACTCTTAGTGTTCACAAAGCAATCAACCTGGAAGCCACATCAGTTAACTACAGACCAGTACTACATATCCATAGTTTATATTCTGCAGGGCACGTACCAATCACAGAGATTCTAGTCAACCATTAAAACACTAAAAAAATTAAGAACCACATGAAGCAAGCCTATGGAACCAGTAATTAATTAATCAATTCCACAAATATTTATTAAATTCTTTTCTGGGCACTAGAGATCAAATAGTGAAAAAAAAATCACTTAACATCTATCCAGTTGGAAGGTCAGAGTACTATAGGAACACATGAGAGGATCACCTAATCTGGACAACAGGTCAGATTTCTTAGAGAAACTCATATCCATGCTGAGATTCAAAGGGTGAGTAGGGGCTAGTTAAGTAAAAAAGGTAAGGTCAGTGTTCTAGGGGATATGAAATTTGTTCATCCTGGCTTGAGTATAGAGGTGAATAGGTGAATAAAGAGAAATGAGCTGGATAGAGAGGCATGAAGAGCTTTGTAAAGGATGCTTAAGGAATTTGGACTTTATCCTTAGAGCAGTGAGGAGTCATTGAAGAGTTTTAATCCAGGTAGTCATACATTCATATTTGTGCTTTAGAAAACTCACTCAAGGCAAAGAGCAAGTGAAGACTATTGAAGTGTAACCCACTTAAGAAAATAGTAGCAGGCACTCTAAATTATGATAATGGTAATGGAGCTGAAAAGAATACTAGAAAGATGCAAGGGATTGATTAGATTGATCAATCAAAAGGATTGATTAGATTTTTAGGTGAGAAATGGATGTCAAGGATGATGCATAGGTTTTGAGCGTGAACACTGAGTAGAAAGTGATGCCCAGTGCGAAGGGAGGGAAAGAAAGGGCTGATTAGTAGAAGGATATAAAATGAGATCATGAGTTTAGTTTTAGACATACTGAGTTGTAGATATTTGCAGGATGGTCAAGTGAAGATGTCTACTAGGTAGTTGTGTAGATCTGGTGCTCAGGATAGAAATCTGATCTGGAGAGAAAGTCTTCCAAGTTAGGAGTCATTAGTGAAATAAATGATTGAGTGAAGCCATGGGTCCGGGTTGAAATCAAGGGAAAGTGGCTAGAATGAGAAGACACCAACAGTTAAGGGATGGGTAAAGGAAAGCCTCCAAAGGAGATTAAGAAGCATCAAGAAATACTTTTGATGAAGCAGAGCACCAGAAGTGTATTTTCAAACAAAGCAGGGAAAGAAGGCATTTCCAGAAAGAATTGGCTTCTGATAGGTCCTATAACATAAAGATTGAAAATGTCTTTTATACTGAGCAACAAGATCATTTTTGGAGCAGTTGTGGACAGAGCAGATGGCAGAGCCTTGAATAGAATTTGAGGTGAAGACAACAAGCACAGACAATTTGATTCTAAATGAGATGATCCCAAACTAGGTCCAAGAGAAATCCCATCTTTTAGACCAGACTAGCATACCTTTGAACTTAGTCAGAATCCCTGGCAGAAAACAAAACAAAAAATCTTCATAAGTGGAATATCTGATCCAAGAAAATAAATAAAAGGTGAGTTCTAGAATTTTATTTTCTAGATTTAAGCCTCAGTATATAGTTCCATGCTCTCTTGAAATTCCACTCAGAGAAGGAGCAAGGTGCATCTTAGTGGTTAGAGGCTGTTTGTCGTATAAGGTGATGAAGAGACACAAAACACCCCCTGGCCAGAGCAGAGCAGTTGTTTTAAAAGGCAAATCTTGTTCCCCTCTCTTTAAAATCCTTTAGCAGCTTCTCATATGCCTTAAGAAAAAGACCAAGTTCCTGTTTGGTCCTCAAGTTCCAAAAAGGCCCTCTATGATCTAGACCCAACCACTTGTTCACTGATATGAACACTGGTTGTAACTGGGCTTCACTGAGCTCATCAGCCATCCTTTCTCTTATTATAAGGCCTTGGCACATGTTCTTCCCTGTGCCTGAAATGCTTCCTTCACCTCTCTTCTAGTTAATACCTACTCTTACCTTTAAATTTCAACTCAAATGTCACATCCCTTCCTTTATAGCACTTAAAATAATTTGAAATGTGTGTTTAGTCACTACTCTAGCTCTAGCTCTAGCAAAGTGCCCAGAACACAGTAGTCATTCATTTACATGAGGAAGGGAAGCAGGGCCTGACGTGTCACCATGCTGCCACCCAATTCCAAGTAAAACAAAGCACATGCTTCCAGTATGCATACCAACTGAACCGTATTCAACAATTCAATTAACCAAATAACTGTACATCAACAGCTGTGTATCAAGCACTATGCGTTTGTAATGGTCTCATAAAATGAATTTATTTAAACCTCATAGCTGAGATCAGCATCAGTGCTTATCCTAAGCTTTATATAATGTGAAGTAAAACTATATATCTAATAGGACTTTATTTACTTTTCCTAAGGGAGTCACTTAGGATCACTAATAAAATTGAAAAATATTTACCCTATGTAAGAACAGTTGGTTAGGGCTTCTCTGGAGGCTCAGTGGTTAAGAATACACCTGCCAATTCAGGGGACACGGGTTTGAGCCCTGGTCCAGGAAGATCCCACATGTCACGGAGCAACTAAGCCCATGCGGCACAACTACTGAGCCCGCAGGCCTAGAGCCCGTGCTCTGCAACAAGAGAAGCCTGCGCACCTCAATGAAGAGTAGCCCCTGCTCGCTGCAACTAGAGAAAGCCCACACGCAGCAACAAAGACCCAATGCAGCCAAAAATTTAAAAATAAATTTTAAAAAAATGAACAGTTGGTTATTTGAGGTTTGTACATTTTTAGTAAAATCATTTATTCATGCAGATGGTATGGGACATAGTTTTCAGTAGTTGAGTAAACTTCTCAGCCATCTGCTAAGAAATTGGCTAATGAGAGTGTGTGCCAAGCTCCTCAAAAATCTTTTTGTCTAGGGCTTCCCTGGTGGCGCAGTGGTTGAGAGTCTGCTTGCCAATGCAGGGGGCACGGGGTCGAGCCCTGGTCTGGGAAGATCCCACATGCCGTGGAGCAACTAGCCCCGTGAGCCACAATTACTGAGCCTGCGCATCTGGAGCCTGTGCTCCGCAACAAGAGAGGCCACGATAGTGAGAGGCACCGTGATGAAGAGTGGCCCCCGCTTGCCACAACTAGAGAAAGCCCTCGCCCAGAAACGAAGACCCAACACAGCCATAAATAAATAAATAAATAAATTTTTTAAAGGCAAAATTCCTTTAAAAACAAACAAAAATCTTTTTGTTTATAACTGACCCTTATGCAGGTGACACTCTTCCTTTGTGTGACTGTTCTTAGATGGAGTACCCATTTCAGTGGAATTAGGATGACAAATTATGATATCTGGCATTTAACTAGGCCTCAGCATTGTGAGCTCACTTATACCTAGAGGTGACTGAGTCCAGTCTTCTACATTGTGCAGGGATTTCTTCTATACTGTTTCTAACAGCTTGTTATCTAGTGTCTACATAAATATGACATCTGATCACAGGTAGGGTTTACCCTACCTGATAAGCCCTCCTGTGGAGATGCTTCAATTTATAACTTATAACAGACATAGCTAAATTCAGGTGTGATTAGGTCTGACTTGGCTATTATGCCATGGCTGGCTATGCTTGCCCTCTTTTCTATCTGATGTCACTTTTGATTCCTACTGGACTTATGGTTAGTCAACCTTCATTAATACTGTGTGTGTGTGTGTGTGTGTGTGTGTGTGTCTGTGTCTTGGGAGGGTGGGATTTAATAGACTTTATTTACTAGAACAGTTTAGATTTACAGTAAAATTGAGATAATACAGAGTTCTCATATACCTCCTCCCACACGTAGTTTCCCCATTATTAATATCTTGTGTTGGTGTGGCACATTTGTTACAGTTAGTGAAACCATATTGATACATTATCATTACCTAAAGTCCGTAGTTTACATTAAGGTTCACTCCTTGTGTTGTACCATTCTATGGGTTTTGAAAAATGAAAAACATCATGTACTCACTGTTACAGTTTCATACAGAATAGTGTCACAGCACTTAAAAAAAAAAAAAAAAAAAAAAAAACATGTGGAGCTTCCCTGGTGGCGCAGTGGTTGAGAGTCCGCCTGCCGATGCAGGGGACGCGGATTCATGCCCCGGTCTGGGAGGATCCCACGTTCCGCGGAGCGGCTGGGCCCGTGAGCCATGGCTGCTGAGCCTGTGCTCTGCAACGGGAGAGGCCACGGCAGTGATAGGCTCACATACCACAAAAAAAAACAAAAACAAAAAACCATGCGCTTTTGCCTTTCTATCCACCTCTGTCTCCCCCTGAACCTTTGGCAACTACTGACCTATTTACTGTGTCTGTAGTTTCGCCTTTTCCACAGTGTCATATAGTTGGAATCATGCAGTATATAGCCTTCCAGACTGGCTTCTTTCACTAAGTAATATGCATTTAAGTTTCCTCCATGTGTTTTCACGGCTTGATAGCTCACTTTTTATCAGTAAATGATATCCCATTGTATGGATGTACCACAGTTTGTTTATATATTTGCCTATTGAAAGATATCTTGATTGCTTCCAGTTTGGGGAAATTATGAATAAAGCTGCTATAAACACTCACGTTCAAGTTGTTGCGTAGACATAGGTTTTCATTACTATTGGGTAAACACTTAGGAGCACAATCAGTGTACCATATGGTAAGATTATGTGTAGCTTTGTAAGAAACTGCCAACTGTCTTTCAAAGTACCTGTACTATTTTGCATTCCCACTACCAATAAACTACCAATAAAGTTCCTGTTGCTCCATATCCTCACCAGAATTTCGTGTTACTACTTTTCTGGATTTAGCTATTCCAATAGGTATAGTGGTATCTCATTGTTTTAATTTGCAATTCCCTGGTAGCATATGATGTTGAGCCTCTTTTTGTATGTTTATATGCCATCTGTATTTCTTCTTTGGTGATATATCTGCTTCTTCTGTCTATTTTTTAATTGAGGTTTATTTTCTTATTGTTGGATTTTAAGAGTTCTTTGTATATTTTGCATACTAGTCCTTTATCAGATATGTATTTTTCAAAGATTTTCTTCAGTCTATGGATTGTCTTTTCATTCTTTTAACAGCATGTCTTGCAACGTATAAGTTTTTAATTTTAATAAGGTCTAACATCTGTTTTTTTCATGGATTATGAAAAATCCATGGTGTTGGTGTTGTATCTAAAAACTCATTATTAAACCCAAGGTCACCTCAGTTTTCTCTTATGTTATCTTCTAGATGTTATATAGTTTTTCATTTTACTCCTTAGGCCTATAACACATTTTTAGTTACTTTTTGTGAAAGGTGTAAGTTCTCGGTGTAGATTATTTTCTTTTCTTGTATGGATGTCCATTTGTTCCAGCACAGTTTGTTAAAGAAAAGGCTATTCCTTGTCCATTGAATTGCCTATGCTTTTTTGTCAAGGTCAGTTGACCATTGTTGTATGGATCTATTTCAAGGCTCTCTATTCTCTTCAATTGATCTGTTTGTCTCTTCTTTTGCCAGTGTAATGCTGTCTTGATTGCTATACCTTTAAGTCCTGAAGTTGGATGGTGTCTGTCTTCTGACTTTGTTCTCCCTCAATATTGAGTTGGCTGTCCTAGATCTTTTGCCTCGCCATATGAACTTTAGAATCAGTTTGTCAATATGTACAAAATAATTTTCTGGGCTTTTGATTGGAATTGCATTGAATCTATAGAACAAGTTAGGAAGAATTGACATCTTAACAATATTGAGTCTTTTTATTCATGCACATGGAATATCTCTCCATTTATTTAGGTCTTTGATATCTTTCATCTGAGTTTTCCTCAAACAGATCGTATACATATTTTGTTAGATTTATATCTAAATATTTCATTTGGGGGAGTGGCAATATAAGTGTGGTATTATGTTTTAATTTTAAATTGGAATTGTTCACTGCTGCAACATAAGAAAGCAATTGACTTTATATTAACCTTACATCCTGCAGCCTTGTTATAGTGACTAATTAGTTCCAGGAGTTTTGTTGTTTTGTTTTCGTTGAGTCTTTGAGATTTTGTACATAGACAATCATGTTATCTGTGAACGAAGACAGTCTTATTTTTTCCTTCTTAATCTGTATACATTTTATTTCATTTTCTTGTCTTATTACATTAGCTAGGATATCCAGTACTGTGTTGGACAGAAGTAGTGAGAGGAGATATCCTTGTCTTGGCCCTGATTTTTGGGAGAAAGCATCTAATTTCTCACCATTAAGCATGATGTTAGCTGTAGGGGTTTTTTTGTAGATGCTCTATATCAAGTTTAGAAATTTCTTCTCTCTTCCTAGTTAGCTGAGAGTTTTTATCATGAATGGATATTAGATTTGCCAGTGCTTCTTCTGCATTTATTGGTATGATCAAATGATTTGTCTTCTTTAGATTGTTTTGTAATGGACTACATTAATTGATTTTCTAATGTTTTATACCGAGAATAAATCCTACTGGATAGGAGTGCATAATTCTTTATGTACTTTGTTGGGTTTGATTTGCTAATATTTTGTTGAGGATTTTTGCGTCTATATACATGAGAGATAATATTCTGTAGGTTTTCTTTTCTAATAATGTCTTTATCTGGTTTTGGTATTAGGGTAATGCTGGACTCATTGAGTTAGGAAATAACTCAATGAGATTGAATTAGGAAATATTTCCTCTGTTTCTACTTTCTGGAAGAGATTTTAAAGAATTGGTATAAAAAAATTGGTATTATTTCTTCCTTAAATGTTTGATTAACTCCTCTGGGCCTCAAGCTTTCTTTTTTGGAATGCATTGACTATTGATTCAGTTTATTTAATAGATAAAGACTTATTTAGATTGTCTATTTCTCCTTGCGTGAGTTTTGGTAGTTTGTATCTTGTAAGGAATTTGGTCCATTTTATCTAAGTTATTAAATTTGTGGACATAGAGTTGTTAATAACATTACTTTATTATCCTGTTAATGTCCCTGGGATCAGTAGTGATGACCTCTCTTTCATTTCTGATATTAGTAATTTTTATCTTCTTTCTTTTTTCTTGGTTAGCCTGGCTATAGGTTTATTGATTTTATTAATTGTAATAAGCCAAAAATGGCCCCCCCAAAAGATATCCACATTAAATAACTGGAACCTTTGTTACCTTATGTGGTAAGGAGATGTAACAAATCTCCAAACACTTGGGAACTAAACAACACATTTCTAAATAATCCATGAGTCAAAGAAGAATTCTCAAGGGAAATAAAAAAATATATATGGAAGTGAATGAAAATAAAAGTACTGCATAGCAAAATTTCTGGGACATAGCTAAGGCAGTGCTGAGAGTGAAATTTTTAGCACTCAATACATTCATTAGGAAAACTGGAAGTGTATCAAATCAACAATCTCAGGTCCTACCTCAAGAATCTGGAAAGAGAACAAAAAAATAAATACAAAGCAAGCAGAAGGAAGAAAATACTAAAAATAAGAACAGAAAAGGGCTTCCCTGGTGGCGCAGTGGTTGAGAGTCTGCCTGCCGATGCAGGGGACATGGGTTCGTGCCCTGGTCCAGGAAGATCCCACGTGCCGCGGAGCAGCTGGGCCCGTGAGCCATGGCCGCTGAGCCTGCGCGTCCGGAGCCTGTGCTCCGCAACGGGAGAGGCCACAACAGTGAGAGGCCCGCGTACTGCAAAAAAAAAAAAAAAAAAAAAAAAAAGAACAGAAAGAAGCACATAAGAGCAGAGAGAAAACACATTATGAATATCAGGAATGATAGGATATCACTATAGGCTTTGCAGAGATAAAAATAATAAGAGATTACTATGAACAGCTCTACATGCATAAAAATGGCAATTTAGAAGTAACAGACCATTTCCTCAAAAAACCTCTTATTCCATTATTGATACATGCAATAATAACCTGAATGAATCCCCAGAGAACTATGCTGAGAGACAACAGAAAATCCCCAAACCTTTCCATTTGTATAACACTCTTGAAACAACATTATAGAAATAGGAAACAGATTAGTGATTCTTAGGGTTTAAGGAGGGGATGGAGTGGTAAGCAAGTAGGGAAATATGAGGCATCTTCGTGGTGATATAACTGTTTTCTATCTTGACTGTATCAATGTCAATATCTTGGTGGTGCTGTTATACTATAATTTTACAAAATGTTACTTTTGGGGGAAAGTGGTAAATGACATGAGGGATCTTTCTGTGTTATTTCTTACAACTGTATGTGAATTTGTAATGATCTCAAAACAAAAATGTTAATTTTTAAATATTCCTCAAAAATGGAATGGAATGGAGTGTGGATGAGGGAAGCAATGGAGAATATGAGGCTGCACATAAAGATAAGGAGAAAAGGAAGCGAAATAAAACTGATGTGACTCTTCTATAATACTAGAGCCCACTTATTCGAATGGAGCATTTAAGCAACAATGTTCAATAAATACTTTTTGTCTGCCTCTTATAGAGAAGCCACTGTGCTAGGCCCTCGAAGGAAATAAAGAAGAGTAAAAAATGGCCCCTTCCTTCAATAGCATTAGACTAAAGTAGGGAAGATAAAGCGAGTATAGAGTAGCTATAAAGGATAGTAGAAAGTGATGAATATAATACAAGGGGTATGGAAAGGGTATGGAGCTTAGAGGAAGTAGTGTCTCCTTGGGCAGAATATGGGAGTGTGACTTCATGACGGTTGTGGCAGTTCATCTGGATCTTGAAGTGTAGTGATCGGGCTTAGAGGGATAGGGAAAGAGCATTCCAAGTGGAGGCAACAGTGTGAGCTATAATCCCAGAGTGAAAAGTGTGAGGGCATTTTTAAAGAACAGTTTATATTTCCATTTGGCTAGAATAAGTTTTTGATAGAATAGTTAGGAAAAAGTCTGAAAAGAAAACTAGAACAGAATTCTGGAGCACCTTGAATGTCAGACTAAAACTTGGGACATAAACCTAAAATTCTCTATCCAGTGAAATTGTCCTCCAAAAGTAAAGGAGAAATAAAGACTTTCTTAGACAAACAAAGACTGAGGGAATTTGTCACCAGTACACCTGCCTTGAAAGAAATGTTAAAAGAAGTTCTTTTGAGAAAAGGCAATCACAGTAAGGCGGAAACTCAGATCAAATTAATTCATGCAATAAATCAGGAAGTAAAAACAGACACTGTCCTTTCAGGATATGTATACTGAGGACAACATAGCACATACTTCTGCTTTCCATACTCGCTTTGTCTTTATTTATTTTTATTCAGTGAAACAAGCCAAACCTGCCTCTTCTTTTTTTTCAGAATGATTTAATAATATTATCAGTAAGTGATAAAGGTTAGGAAAACTAGTTTAGTTCTCCCAATTCATGAAAAACCTGTAGCAACAGTTGTTTTTCATCAAACTACTTATAAAATATCTAAATATTGTATGAGATCTTATACAGAATTAATTATAAATAAATTATTTCTTAAAAAATTACACAGTGTATGAATGCTTGTTTTTTACCAGGGATTGTGCCAGATATTTTCACATAGGTAGATCACCTTATTTTGTTCTCATGTGAACTCAGTGAGATTTTTCTCATTGTTTTAGAGTTGAGGAAATTAATACTTAAAGTTATAAAGTATTTTTCCCAAGGTCAGACAGAGTGAACAGCAAGACTAAAATTTGAATCTACTTCTTCAAAGTCCAAATCTGACATCTTTTCATTTACCAGATTTAGCATTCTTGACGTATTAGACTAGATAATTCTTTGTTGTGAGGGTCTGTCCTCTGCAATGTAGGATGTTTAGCAACATCTCTGGCCTCTATTCACTAAATGCTAGTAGCATCCCCCACCTCCAGTTGTAACAGTGAAAAATGTCTCCAGATGTTACAAGATGTCCCTGAGGGACAAAATTACTCCTAGTTAAGAACTGTTGCCCTGGGACTTCCCTGGTGACACAGTGGTTAAGAATCCGCCTGTCAATGCAGGGGACATGGGTTCAAGCCCTGGTCCGGGAAGATCCCACATGCCTTGGAGCAACTAATCTCATGCGCCACAACTACTGATCCTGCACTTTAGAGCCCGCGAGCCACAACTGCTGAGCCTGCGTGACACAGCTACTGAAGCCTGCACGCCTAAAGCCCATGCTCTGCAACAAGAGAAGCCACCACAATGAGAAGCCCGCGCACGGCAACGAAGAGTAGCCCTCACTCACCACAACTAAAGAAAGCCCACACACAGCAAAGAAAACCCAACGCAGCCAAAAATTAATTACTTAATTTTAAAAAAAGAACTATTGGCCTATACTGTGATACCTCATCTCTAAATTTTTAATCCAATAATATTTATTCAATTAAAATAAACAGTATATATAGATCACATGAATGCTTGAGCAATTACTGTAAATAAATGAAGCATAAACAGAAGTGTAAGTGCATATTGTGGGATGGTGAATAAAGTGATCTCATGAAAGGACTTAAGAAATAGTTGATCACGGAAGCAAGAAGCCAAGAAAAGTAGCATCAAAACTTGGTATAGATGGAAAAGTACTAGTTTGCAAGAATAAGATGAATCCATGTGTGACGTTACAGTTGAGAGAGAGTTCAACAAGCAGGTAAACACAAGTTGAGGGGAACATAAATATCTACAAGCAAAATGTAAAAGTGGGTCATAAACCTGAAAATTCCGATATATTTTCGGCTGAGGCAGTACAGAGAGTTAGGGATCAGGAAAATAGTCAGGATCACAGTCATGAGGGAACAGACCAGGAGACGCTGAAATGAAGACAGAAACCACTACAGAAAGGAATCTATTACATGCTACTTAATGGTCTGATACCCATTGAATGGCATCTCCTACCTTGGCCTGCTGTTGGACTCGATGTGGTGAGCAGCCTAAGAGATAATGTATAGTCACAGTTGATGTGGATTCGAATTATGATTATATGAAAGATTACTAAGTAAAAATATTTTTAAAGTCTCACTTTCTACACTAAATTAGAAAAATTAATTCATTAAGAATTATATAATTTCAAAACTGGAAGAGTTAATTGAATTTTTTATATTACTTCATTATCTTCATGATAAATAGGAATGGTTACCATCCTATGTTAATATTGTGTGAGCCACACTATTTCTGAGAGTGATTTAACAGCTTTTCTGTTGTTTTATAATTTATTCTTACTATAACTTAAAATATTTTCCCATACAATGTCATTTAAGTGCCATTAAATTGTAATGCCACTGCTATACAAAAAAATGCATCTGAAAATCGATGCATCTCAATCAACTTTGAACAGAGGTTAAATGTGATATGACTCTGAAGAAAGCTAAACAATGTGGCCCTCTTGTCAATTTAGGGAAGAGCTTTCTGAGGGAAAAAGCATCACTAAAACAAAAATGCACTTCAGTGGTTATAGATTTATACATGCTGGGAATATATCCTCTCTACTTCACTTTTATTCCTATAAGAAAATTTCCCTAATTATAAACATTTTGATTTATTAAATTTATGAATGCATTCTTCCCATAAATAAAATTGCCCTATGTAATTTAATACGTTGGAATTGGGAAGTAAATCACATGATGAAACTGAAAAAAACTACAAAGTATTGTAAGTTCTAAGAAGGAAAAAAGGTTCTATGAGACAGAATAACAAGGAGGGAACATCAAAATTTAGACTGAAAAGACATAAAAGGTTTATCTGAGAAAGTAGTATTTATGCTGAGTCCTAGTGAATGAGTAGGAGTTGATCACATAGAAGCGTGGAGGGAAAGACATTTCAAAGAAATGCTTCAAGCAGGAAAAGCTTGCTGTACCTGAGAAATGGAATGTCTGCTAAAAGGTGGTAGGTAGAGAGGCCGGATGATAGAGGGCTTTGTAGCCCATGGCAAGTAGGGGAGGATTCCAGCCCAGGAAGGAGGCTATGATGTGTGTCCAGGTTCTGGCTCTGCTAGGGTAGGGGTATGAGATTAATTAAATTACTTACCTCTTTGTTTCAGTTTCTTCATTAGTAAAAAAGTAATATTAATAAGACTCCCTTCCTAAGTTGTTATGAGGTTTAGTGAGTTAAAATATGTAATTTGTTATCTTCAGAGATATATTCTGAGTTTGATGAGGTGCTATTGCAGGATTTTGAGTGACGTTATCTAATTTATCTTTTTAAGAGATCACTCCAGCTACTGCTTCAGTCTGAGAAAGACTTGATGGGAATTTAAAGGTTTCCCAAGTATTTTGAATGAATAGTAGCTTTTTGAGCTTGAGAATTAAGGGTCCCAGTTACAGGTCCATCTGAGAGAAAAATTAAAATCAGGTAGTATAAATTTGCCAAAAAAAGGAAAAGACTAAATTAAATGGTAGAAAACTAGTAAATGATGAATGATTAGGGGATTAAATGGGGATAATATTGATTTTAATAATGGTATGATTTTAAAAATTGTCATTGATTCTTAATATTTAATTGGTTATAATATACTAGTAGTGTTTTAGGTATCATAAACAAATGCAGAATTCCCAAACTATGCTGATCTACTTCAAGTTTTAAATGAAGAGCATAGGACTTCCCTGTTGGCACAGTGGTTAAGAATCCGCCTGCCAATGCAGGGGACACGGGTTCAAGCCCTAGTCCAGAAGATCCCACCTGCCACAGAGCAACTAAGCCCGTGCACCAAAACCACTGAGCCTGCGCTCTGGAGCCCACGAGCCACAACTACTGATCCCACGTGCCACAACTACTGAAGCCCACACACTGCAATGAATAGTAACCCCTGCTCGCCGCAGCTAGAGAAAGCCCACATGCAGCAACGGAGACCCAATGCAGCCAAAAATAAATAAATAAATAAAAATCCCTTTTAAAATAAATAAATAATAAATGAGGAGCATATATGTAAGATTAAAAATATAAAGAATAGGGCAGACTATGATTTTTTTAACTGGACACAAAAAAGCACTGCCATTAATGGAATAATAATAAATTAGATTTCATTAAAGTTAAGAACTTACATTCATCAAAAGACAACATTAAGAGAATGAAATGTCACTGCACCCCCATTAAAATGGCTGAAGTTAAGAGGACTCGCAATCCCACTCTGCGGGTGCATATAGAGCAACTGAAACTCCGTTGATGATGTGAGTATAAATCGGTATGACCACTTTGGGAAACTTTGCAGTATCTACTAAATCTGAACATACATACACCCTATGGAGGAATTCTGCTCCAGAAATGAGTACTTATGTCAGTTATATCTCAATAAAGCTGGGGAAATAAAACAAAAACAAGCCAAAAAGAAATGGGTACTTAAGTCCATCAAAAGACACATACAGGAATTATTCATAGCAGCAACAGTGGAATGGTTAAATAAGTTGCTATGTATTTATGTAATGGAATACTTCATAGAATAAAAAACAATGAACTGCATACAACAACAGGATGAATCTCAGAAACTTTATGCTAAGCAAAATATTGTCAGACAAAAAGTTCAAAAACAGGCAGTATTAATCTTGATAGAGGTTGGACTAGTGATTACCTTTGGAAAGGGGATCAACTGGGAGTACTGGAGTGTTCTGCATTTGTTCTGTATTTTATTCTTTACATTTTGTCAAGCTGAATACTTTGGATTTGTGCAAATTACATAATTTAAAATGTAATTAGGGACTTCCCTGGAGGTCCAGTGGTTAAGACTCCAGCCTTCCAATGCGGGGGGACGCAGGTTCAATCCCTGGTCGGGGAACTAAGTTCCCACATGCTGTGTGACACAGCCAAAAAATTAAAGAAAAAAAAAAGAAATTGGTATTTAAAGGTAAAGAGCATAGACTTTTTAAAGGTTATTTTGTTTTGTTTGTTTTTAGTTTCTTTCTTTCTTGGGTGTTTCAGGTAAACAAAGAGAGTAGATTGAAAGAAATTGGAAGTTGGAAGAATGCAGAAAGTATGAGAGAACAGAGAAAGAATTAGGAAAATGAGCAAGAGACAGGAGTCTTTAAGCATATGGATTGGTAGAAAGAACCAAGAAGAATGAAATAAGGGTTAGATACATAACAAGACGAAAACCATGAAGGAAGATACTTTCTTTGCACTCTGCAAATCTGGCACTATACACCATTCTTATTTCATATATAGTGATCACTTGACCACAGTTTAGCAGCATCTCTCTTCTTAGGGACTAAATTGAATTCTGACATGATTTCTTTTGGTATGCTAACTATCCCTGTCTCAAGTCCATCTTATTTCTGTGTGACACCTTGTCCAAAGTGAGCACCCTGGAGAGGTTTATAGGCTATTTAAGCAAAAAGAAGAAATTTATAATTACTTTAGTTTGAAAAGTTTTAGATAAAGTACCAGACTAGATATTCAGCCAGAGTTAAAGTTCCCTGACCAGCTTTCTGCAGCTTTAAGAATTATATTACTTTCTTTCAACATTATCAATCTGTATTATATAGTTAGGGTGTTTTACTTCAAGTCTCCCATCGACATTTCTTTTGTATGCATATACTGAAATGATCTTATTTAATAAAAAAAGAACATCTCCTGTGTGGATTTTAAATTTCCCATTATTAAATATTTATATTTTCAAAATGTCTTTATTTAATTGAGTGAGGTGCTTGGTGCCATTTCAAAATAACCTCAGGTGGTAGGTGTAATGACATATCAAAGATCTGACCTTTAGCATTTTAAGATTCTATTTGTCTGCATTTTCTTCTGCATTAATTTAGTCTTAATTTATATGCTGTTTCTCTGTATGACTTAATGAGTGGATGTATTTGGCATAAGATTCATTAACAAAAAGAAAATATATCTGAATACATATTATTTCTGCGCAGGTTGACTTGTGATTTTAACTTCATTTATATCTCAGTTGTGACAAGTAGAAAATGCTGTGTATAAGGCTGATCAGTATTTGTACAAATCTCATTCATTCTCATTACGTGTTCAGCCGAATAGACCCTGGATCTCCTAAACTGATGCCCATTCTCTTCTCACTTCTTTGCAGTCAGCTTATTATATTCTTTTATTTACCTAGAGATACTTTATTCTCCAATTCTTTGCTATTCCTTTTAAAGAAAACTGAATGTAATATTTACACTGATACAATTAAATTAACATCCTGCAGCATCTTTTTGTATGCTTTGGTAGCAAAGATAATCATTTGTCTGGGTAACTTTCAGCCTAGAAGCAGAGAAATGGATAATTATCAAGTATAGTATTGTGATATAAAAATTATTTTTATTTTTATTTACCCGTTTAAGTTATCTTTATTGATTTTTAGAAATGGGTATTTCTAACTGGAGATTTTTGTTAAATAGCTTATTGGTCATTCAGCCTACATACTTATGTTTAAATTATTTATTTTTATATTTTCTCAGTTTACACAAATCTTTATCCCAAGAAGAAAATCTGAAGGATCAATTTAACCATACCCTTAATACCTATGAAGAAGCTTTAAAAAATAGAGAGGACATTGTTTCCATCACTCAACAACAAAATGATGAACTAGCTACCCAACTGCAGCAAGCTCTGACAGATCGAGCAAACATGGAATTAGAGCTTCAGCACACCATAGAGGCCTCCCGAGCAGCCAATGACAAAGTTCAGAAGTAAGTAGAATGATCTTGCATTATTGCAAAAGCATGAAACAAAACAAAACAAAAGCACATTCTTTTGGCAACTAAATAATGTTATTTATTTATGCTGTTAATAGTTTAAGACAAAAGTGGATTGAGCCAAATGAACTTTTTTAGACGGCCTGTCATATCTATATTTGGGGTCAAAAAGTCATTTACTTGCGAATCATGGTTACTATTTAGGGCAAACTATTTTTATTGAATAATTGATCTTCAGGAGTTAATGGAGGCCATATGATTAAAATCAGTTCATAGGTAATAGGTAATTAGCAAGGGGAAGAGACAGTCAAGTTACCAACTGTAGTCATTTAGCTTCACAATAATCCTACTTGAGCTGAAATCATCTATGACCTTGCAATCTGACACCTCTAGGCACACAGAATCCAGTACAGTGAAATTAATTTCCTTGTGTTGTTTTTCTGAAGTATTCAATACAGCTTTTCACAGTACATGATTATATTTATTTTCAATAATCTTTGCATTTTTATTAAAATTTAAATAAAGCTGCATAATCAGTCAGTCCTTAATGATAGATAGCAAAATATTAACAAATAACTTATCAGACAAGGAAGGCACTTGTTAATTTATGGGACTTGAACACTGTAGCAGAATTTTCTAAAGCAGCTTTAATGTAATAGAACTTGTCATTTTAACTGAGCCCTTTTTTATGTATTGTTAACAGCATTACATCATTCACACACCTAATTGAATTCAATTTCTAAGACGTACTTTCTTCCTTAACAATTTTTTTTTCAGTTTTACAGTACGGAAAAATAGTGCTAACTTCAAGGTTTCTTACTTCTCACTACTTTTTGTTTGAAAATAAGTCATCTGAAACATTTCCTCAACATCCCTGAAATTATATCTTGATTACTAGCCCAACATCAGGTAAATATGTAGTCAAGACTGTTTTAAAACAGATTAGGAATTAATCTTTAAAGTATATGTACCTTGAATCTTATGATTTATGGTATTATATTTTTTTAGGTTTAAAGATTAAGTTTATATTCAGTCAAAAACTGTATCCGATTATTCACAAAGTATATTAACATTCTAAGAACCCCAAGATAGATATTTAGGTAGATCTCATTTCATTGTAAATTACAAATCAGTAACTTTTGACAGTCAAGATCGGATTTAGCTCTATTTGCTTAAAGGATACAAATACTTAAAAATTTCAAAGTTTTCTTTACCTGTAATCCTTTAATTTCTATACATAACTAAAATTCCCTAAAACAGTATTTCCCAGAGAGCAATTAGATTTGTAAAAAAATTTGGAAATGTCAACTTTTATTTTTTAGATCTCATCAGCTATTGTTGTTATTTTTAGAAGAAATAACTTTGTACCCCAAGAAGTAGAAATAACATTTCTCAGATAACACTTTAAATTAAATAAGTTTAACCTTTTGAAAAACTAACTATATTGTCCTTATTCTTCACGTTTAACAACAGACAAATCAATACTTTTTAATGGAAATGGCACCAGTCCATGGACAGAGTTTAAGTGCAACAATTATGTCATTTACAAGAGTTAAATGTTAAATTTTAATTTAAATGTTAAATCTTTTATTCTGATTTCTAGCAATCAGACCTAGATGCAGTATTATCAGGCTTTCCGTTTCATATTTAATCCACTATATTTCATCTTTAATTGCCCTCAAATGTGCAGTGTATCTTCATTAACAGTTAATGTGGGCATCAGCCTATTTTGTTGGATATAAGATGATAACCTTCCAGGAAGCCAACTGATAAGACTTTGTTAGATATTAACAGGTATTAGTATTCTGTTAGGTATTAGTATTCCCCATATAATCTGAAATCACTATTACTAGCAATTATTTTTGAAGGTCCTTTGAAAATATGTCAGTATTCCAGGCAATAATTAAAATTTAAATTAAAAAGGTCCACATTTCCCCTTTTCCCTTCACAACCAAATTCCTTAAATAACTGATCTGTATTCACTACCTCTAGTTTTTCAATTCCCATTTGCTCTTCTACTACTCAATACACTATGGCTAGCTCTTATACTAAATTGTTCTTCTTAAGATTACCAGTAATCTCCTAATTATTGAATTCAGTGGCCCATTCCTAATTATACTTTATCATAAAATTTATATGTGAGCATGGTAAAATAAGTAAAGGTGCTCATATATCTTCAACATGGTAATTTAAAAGCTCAAGCTCTGGATTCAGAATGCATAGGTATGTGAACTAGGACATTTTAAAACACTGCGTTGATGTGGGCAATAGTATGTGGACAGTAATACACCTACTTCATAATGTTGTAAGAATTAGATGAGATAATACGTGTGATGCTTTTAGAACAATGCGTGTTGCATAGTCCCTCCTTCTCGTCATTTCACTCATACTGCACTATCTCATTCTTCAGAAGGGCACTACCTTTTCAGGACTAATGCATTTATATACGTTGGCCTCTCTCCTTGGAGCCTTTTGCCCTTTTCCCTCATGAGAAACATATTCATCCTATGAGATTCAGTGCAGCATAAGATAGAGACAAGCTTTGTGGTCAAGTCAGACAGACCTGTGTTTGAGTCCCTGCTTTCCTACCTATTACCTGTGAGATTTAGGGCAAATTGCTTAACTCCTGGAAGGAAAAGTTTTTCAATTAAAAAATTTGGACAGTTATATTGGCTTCACAGGGAGAGTTGATGTGACTTTCCTAGTCCTCAACAGTTTCAGAACTGTCCTTGTTCCCTCACTGTTTCTTATCATTCACGTTCACTTTGCCATCAGTCCCTGTTGTTTACTGCCTAAGTATCTCCTGATTCCCTCCACCTCTTCCCTTGTTAATTGCATTAATTCAGGCCTTAATCATTCTTCATGACTATTGAAATAATCATTCCTTTAGACTATTGAAATAATCATAAAATTAGTTTACCTGCCTCTAGCTCTCTCAAGTGTATCTACCTCACCACCACCAGAGTTAATTTTTCTAAAACAGAAATCAGGTTATATTATTTCCCTATTTGAAATCTTTCAGGAGCCCTTCAACCCCTACAAGTTAAAGTTTAAACAACTTAGCATGATATAGGAGGCCTATCATTGGCCTTCTGCCATTGTTCTAGTGGCATCTCCTCACATGCCCCCACCACAATATCTCTGCACATGCTATTTCTTCTTAGAACATATTCCTCTCTTTTAGTACCTGGCCAGATTTTTGTTATTCCTTAAATTCCAGTCCAAATGTTACCCCTATGATGCTTCTTTATTTTTTCATTCTTTAATTCTTTCATAATACTTAGTCCATACCTTTATTAGAGGTCTCAATCATCTAGATGTTATAATTGCTTTGTATATCTACTCTAATCCCTGTAAAATTACTCATCATCGAGCTTTTCCAAGCCATAGACAGTCTTCTATTCCCCTTTGTATCCCCATTGCCTCCAAATACTTGCACAGATGCCTGCTGTAAAGTGGGTGCTCCATAAATGCTTATGAACATATGAACTAGAACAATTTAATAGCTTAATAGAATGACAGAATAAAATAAAAGCAGATCAGGTCAGGAATACACAGGAAAACTTCAGGTGTGCTCTGATGTACTTTAGGCCCTAGATAAAGTTTTTTATCCCAGCCAAGTACCTAGAGCTCACAAGTTTCATAGAAGAGTATGGCACTGGCATCACCACTCCTTCCACTCTCCTCAGAGTTGGGATCTCTTACTTGCTAGTGATGAGCTTTTAACCCTTGTTCTAACTACCAACTTCCATCAAGTTTAATTACATTTAAAATACCTGAAATCTTCAGTAATAAGACAGAGAGATCATATACTATTTCTAATAATTGTAGAATTTTAAATTTATATTTTATTTCTTTGAGAGTCTAACATTTTTCTTGAATTTTTTAACCTATAGGAATATACTTGGAAAGGAAAGTTGTACAGAATTACCATCCATAAACAAGCCAATGTTTATAGCAGATAGTCACCTATAAAGTAAAATGTGGTAAATGCCAGACCTCACTGCCCCAAAATAGCTTCTTGGCCCAGGTATCATAAAGCCTAAAATTTCACCAATGGAAATCCATTCCTTCACGTTAAGCATTACTCTCCTTATGTACATCTCTTTTAAAAATGTGTATGTTTGTGGAAGAAGAGCACATAGTGATTTAGCTTTTTAGATTACACTTTTGCCGATCCTGGATGCACTTGGTTTCAGAGAGTTATGTGGAGGCTAAAGAGTAAGAAAAACTTCTTTTAATAGTTTTGCCCAGACCATCCATAATCCTCATTTATTAAAGAGAAAACTGACACACCAATCCACTAAATGAGGATTTTTATCATAAGAGGTTATGAAATCTGATTCTTTGTGCTATACTTTTCCTTCTGTCTTTCCATCTAAAGATATGCTTCTTCTGGCCTAGAGCAAGTTTCCCAAAGGAATTTTTAAATGTATTTTACTAAATTTAACATGTTTAAGCTACACATAGTTACTTAAAATAAAAGTATTTACAACCAGACGTATATGGTTAGAAGACCTCTCAAAGATCTAGGTTTTACAATGAAATAACTTTTATCACATATCATCTTAACCGTGGGCCAGATTTACACTGATACTATTCAAGTTTCCTCATAAAATATAACTATATAATAAATAGATTGGACTAAAAGATGTAAGAAAAAATTGTAAACTTTTAACAAATTTTCAAGAAAAAAATTCACCAACTGTTTAGAATTTTCTTTCTATGCTTTAAAAAAAATCAGTTACTTAACATTTGCACGCATTCTAATTTTTAATTGCATAATTAAAATTTCAAAGATCAGCATAAAACACTTCCTTTTGAAATATAGGGCATCCTGTGTCTTTTGAGTGGTATTGACAGAAAGAAAAGAAAAGAAAAGAACATGTAAAGCTAATAAAAAGTCTTTCCTGCCTGTTGGCCAAATACTGATTTCTATGAAGAAGTTGAGGTTACAAAGAAATCGTGAATTCTCAGCCTGGTTTCCCTGCTGATGAGTGAAAACTGTCTGTAGTTCTCTTCGAGGTATCAGGGGAGTCGCCATAGTGTCACACAAGGGTCCTTAGTGTAGAGCAAACATACTTTCCACAAATTCAGCTGCTTAATCTGTTTGCAGGTTGAATTATAAAACAGGGTAGATGACTCTGGGTGCTGGGAAAGGGAACAGAGCATTTCCACAGTTTCTTGACTTAAAAAAAAAAAAAGCCTGCTATTCTTTTTTTTTTTTTAAGCCTACATTTTTCATCAAAAGACTTTACTAAACTTTGTAGTTTTGTTGCTATTTCCAGAATCTGATATTAACCATAAGGGTTAATAATTAGTAAAATAATTGTGCTAAAATAGTCTTACATAGTTTAATATGAAAAGCATCAGTGAATTTTTTATATAATTACATTATGTTTTCATTAAAATTGTTCTGCTTCTTGCCAACTTTATCTTGATATTTTTCCTCTAAATTCTTGGTTGGACTACAAGTTGCAAAGCAGTACTAGATGTATCTGAACACTTTGTAAATACTTGTTGATGGAATCAAGAAATGCATTTCATAAATTCTCAGCACAAGGTTTCAATCAATATTTAATATAATGTTGAAAGTTGACCTGGATTTATTAGTATTATTAGTAAATGAGAGGATTTAAAATTTTTCTGGAAATTTCTTCAATCTTTTTTATGTTTGAGATTCAAAAAGCTCTGTGAAATATGATACATACCTCAGCAAATAATAAATCAAATAGTTAATTTATTTGTGCTAGTTTATGTACAGTTGAACACCCCAGTCAGCTTTGGAAGGCACCTTCTAAATCTAGATCTAATTAGATACAGCTTTATTGTCATTTATATATGTAGGTCATTTATATATGTAAGATGGACTCAGATTCCTCCTAAACAATTGTTGTAAAATGTAAAGCATCTAGCATGCTTAATTTTTATTCTTGAACATGATATTTTTTTTAAGAATTTAATGTTCTGGGTTTTTAATCATAACACATGTTTTTTAATTAAATACATATTTAACTTATGAAATACAAGTCTTGTACTCTATCAAACAAGTATGTATTTTATAAAAAATTTAATTCCATTATATATTTGTATAGTGGATCACCTTTCTTATCCATTGAGTACATAAAGTAGGTTTTCTTAGAGCTGCTTTTATTATATACAGAGATACCTACATGTTTGATAGGTGATATAATTATATTCATTTCTTTATAAAAACTAAAGAATTGAGGCTTATACCTTGATCTTCAAGGAATGTCTCACTTTGACATGAAAAAGAAACATAGTTTTAATTGTCTAGCTCATTTCTTTCTACCACGGAAGAATTAATGTGGGATTATTAAAATTGAGAAATTCCAATGAAGTGGAAAGTGAAGGATCCAGGCTAAAGAAGAAAAGGGATTCTCTAAACCTAAGTATCTGCACTGTCCCTGATTAGTTCCCTTTTATAGTTAACTTTATGGAGTGAATCATAAAAAGCATGAAAGTAGGGACTAAAACGTTAAATTACAACATGGCTTCTTACATTTGATTTGCTTCTTCATTTCAGAATCTTTCTTCCAATAGGTGATCTAGAGTTGGGCTAGTACACATTTCAGCCTACTAAGATAGATAAAACATGTTTCAGATGATCACTATGGAGAGGAATGAGAGAAAAAGAACAAAAGGGTTAAATTAAGAGAGAGAGTCATACAGTTTTGGTTTAAGACTAAATAAAATGCAGGAATTTTTGTTGTTTTTCATTAATCCCAGTGTTACAGTAATTGAAAGTCAGAAATAAGAATTCCTGTTATTTTAGGGAAATTATAGGACCCACTTAACGATGATCAAGTACACTTCAACTGAAACTTGACAGGCTGAAAAAAATACAACAGGAGTTCTTATACGGTAGAGACATTCTAATGTGATTTTCACACATGTGTATGAAATGTAAGTTCCTTAGAGTGATCGTATGCTCTAACCAGTACCCTTTTCCTTGCTTCTGTTCTTAGCTCCAGTTAAAACCTTCTTAACTGTTTAAACCTTGCTTCCAGGGTACTTCTGTGAAGATAGGAGAACTATCTTACCTGAGAATACTTTTAGAATTGATAAAAATGAGATATATAAAGTGATTTGAACTTCCTAGGAAAGGTAACAATAACACTAACCACTAGTGTACTTTAGAATACTGCTGTTGTAGTAAAGGAAAAAAGGAAGCTATTGTAGAAATTAGATTTTTAGAAGTTTTCATTATTCCTGCCTGGATGTTGCTCAACCTCATTGATAACTCACTGGGAACGTCCTCTTTTGCTTTCTCTATTCTTAAACACACAGATGAATGGATATAATGTATCTATCTGTTGATATAGAAAATGTCTGCATATTTATATAAATCAAGGTCTGAGTTTTTTTAATGAATTGTCAATATTCTCATCTAAAATCTGATGTACACTTCCTTACCAGGTATAGGTTTTATTCCCAAAATAAAATTGAAAAATCTAAATTGAACCCAAGAGCAAGTAGAAATATAAATTTTACTTGGATTCTAAGACTCCATGTTTGATTATTTCTCCCCATTATTCCATGTTTGACTGTATCCCCCCACTAAGGGATTTTTCCCAAATGCACATTTGGCCCTCTAAATATAGAATGAAAGAATCTTGTTTATTTCAGAGTACCTCTGTCTGATAGTGAAATCATAAACCATGTCCACACATAAACTTCATTCTTGATCATTTACATTTAAAGAGAAAAAAATCATTCTATAGCAATATGAATGATTAAATCCATTCATATATAGCTTAAATCCATCTTCTTTCTTTCTTAGATTGTTATAGATTCCTGAACAACTCAACAGAAACAGTTTATTTCCTTCAGTTCTTAACCTAAGTATAAAGAAAAGAATAGTTTTGCTACTACAGATTATTACTTCATCAGGTGTTTCTATAGAAAGACTAATTAAAAGTGAAAACTAAAAATAGTAAATAGCATTTTGGAACTTTCTAAACTTAAGTAATTTTAATTTTTTAAATTGCTCTGGCATTTATAGCATACAAACTAATAGTTCTTGGAACATCATCATCATTTGACTTTTTCCTTCACATACAACAGTATCCTAAAAGCATAATGAAAGCATATGTTCTTTCTCTTTATGTTACATTTGACAAGCTACATAATGGTAAAAATAACATATAAACATATTTAAAATCTTGAAACATCTTCTTCCTTAATTTAAAATAATCTGCCTTCTGAACTATGTGTATTTCACATCAGTCTTCCAAGAAGTTCTCTACTACTGACTATAGGGCCTAATCTTTCCCAGAATGATGGGAGTAGCACAGTTCAAGAACAAGAATGAATCTCTGTATAATCACACCACAATGTGAGGTGACCCTAAGACAGAGAACTGACCAGATACACATATGGGTTTTAAGAAGACTTTCTGATGCTCTTTTTAACACAGCTGTGAGAAGAATGTGGCTAAGGCCCAATAGTCATTCTTGAGTAGAGCTGGCAAAGGAAACCATGAGGAGAAGAGAATTTAACACATGGGTGTAAGAGAGTACGGCTTCATTGATGCGATCTGAGGGGAATGCCTAATGACTGAAAGAATCAAACTTGGCAATGAAAACACAAAGCTCTTTTCATCAATTCAAACGCAGACTCTAAAGCTGCAGATGGTCACCTCCAGCCTTGTCTATTCAGTGTGAGGTTTTATAAAATGGCACTTTGGTGAATACTAATAGATCAAAACAAAGATTTAATAACGTAAAGATGTGGTGTTCATTTTTAAATGAGTATACAGGTCAGTGTCTCAGAAAAGGATAAAAAGAGTACCTTTTATATGTGGGTCTAAAGTCTTTTTGTTATTTTTCAACTTCAAAAATAAATGACAAACGTACAGATTGTGTTTTATGGAAAACAGTTTACATTATGAAAAAGAGACCAAAATCAGAGTTTATATTTACACTCATTGATTTCACAGGTTTTGTTTGAGGACTCTCAATTTATAACATCTGTTAATGTTTTCGTGAAGCTCACTTGATAGGACAAATATATGTTGCCATTCTCAAAGATGAATCAATATAATTAAAAATTTAGGCCAAAATATTTTATAATTGGAATAGAATTTTTTTCTTGCCTTTTTTAGAAAATGCAAAGACTCATTGTTTAGTACAAAGGAAGCCTTTGAGCTTCAATGCAGTCTTGAAATTACATTTTTGGTACTTTGCATTTGATTTTCTAAGATTTTATAAATTCATACTAATTGTATATATATTCAAAAGTAATTCATTATATTTAACTTGTTACTTATGCTTACATAACTGAATCTTACTTTTAATTAAAATATGGGGTATTTTTCCAAAATAAATTTTATTATTAGACTTGGATAGCACTTTATAGTTTATAAAATTCTTGAGCTAAACCCAAATAAATTAAGCTTTATTTTCCAAAATAAGCTTAAAATATGAACCTGACTTATTAATAGCTTTCATATTTCTACTATGTGTGAAGTATAATGAATAAGTCTGTATTCCTAATACTTTAATAAGTGACACAAACATAATAAAATACTAGAATTGATAGTTAAAAAGGAGACAACTTAGTATCTAATAGAAATACCAATAAACTAACAGACCCTTGCCTGTCATTAACTGGGTGTGTACAAGTTATTAAACTGTGTTTCTTCTCAGTTTCCTCATCTAGAAGATGGAGATGATAGACTTGCCCTATCTACTTCAAAGCATGGCTGTGCAGATCAAACAAGGTGCAAGTGCATAAAAGTGCTTTGAAAAATATAATACACTCTATAAATGCAAGCCATTGACTGAAGAATATCTTCTACTTGTAATATACATTTTAGATAAAAAGTTATAATTACCTCTCTGGAAATAGAAATAGTAAGTTAGAAAAATAATATTTTAGCCTCAGAGACATAATGTAAATGTCATGTAACTTTGGAAAAAGTGATTCTCCACATAGATCTTGGAAACTGGAAGTAAAGAGGATTCTGTGCATTCTCACACATTACTAGTGAGAATGCAAAATGGTAAAAATCTCTATGGAGGAGAATTTGATGGTATCTAACAAAATTACATTTATCCTTTGACTAAAGAAAATCACTTTTAGGAATCCCTCCTGAATATATACCTCCTGAATATGAAACAATGTAAGAATTACAGTATTACTTTTAATAGCAAACGGAAACAACCCAAATAGCAGAGTAGCTGAATAAACTATGACAAATATTCACATAGCATGATATGATGCAACTGTAAAAAAAAAAAGTAAGGAAGATGTCTGTAAACTAATATTAATTGACATATTGCTAACTGAAAAAAAATCCAGGACATATCGCTAACTGAAAAAAATCAACTATTTATAATATGCTATCTTTTATGTGAGAAATAAGAATAAAAGGAACAGGAAGGATAAACCAGAAACTAATGAAAATAGTTACCTTTGGAGATAGATGGGAAAGAGATGCAGGCATAGGATGGAAATGCAACTTTTCTAACTGCCTTTTTGTATAGTTTTGACTGTTGAACCATGTATATATTTTAAATATTCAGAAATTAAAATCAAATGAAAGGGGCTTCCCTGGTGGCGCAGTGGTTGAGAGTCCGCCTGCCGACGCAGGGGACGCAGGTTCGTGCCCCGGTCTGGGAGGATCCCACATGCCGCGGAGCGGCTGGGTCCGTGAGCCGTGGCTGCTGAGCCTGCGCGTCCGGAGCCTGTGCTCCGCAACGGGAGAGACCACAACAGTGAGAGGCCCGCGTACTGCAAAAAAAAAAAAAAAAAAAAAATCAAATGAAAAAGATAAAAAAAGCAAACCCTGAAAGTGAATACAAATAGAAATCAGTGTACCTAACTATATCAGATTGGTTAGATTCTTATATAGAGAAAATAATTAACTCAAATATCTTTTGACTATCAGACTGAATATACATCATTAGTGACATATATTCTAAGGACAAAAAGAAATGCAAAGTAATCTTAAACTTTGCTCAGTATATTCATACTTAGTTGTACTACTGATTATTAAAATTTTGAAACTATTTTCTATATATTGTTGGATTGAGGAAATATGTAAATAAATATTATTAGGAGCCAAGATTTTCACTGTAAAATAGATGACATTAGAAAAAAGCAACTGTAATATTCAATTTGAATTGAAACTATCAATATGAATTCATGCTTTTAAAAATGTATATTTTTCCTTAGCTCTATTCATTGAAAAGGCCTTAGAAGGAAGGGATACACCTAACACCCAGATTTTAGTTTCTGAATACATTTCCTATTAAAGAGTACCAAAGCTCCTAAGTTTGGAGCATGGAAACTACAGTGAGTCTGGATTATCATTTTGTGCCAGAAAGGAAGAAAGTACTCAGAGACTAATAAGAGTCATGTAGAAAGGGCACAGGAGCAGCTTGACAAAGTTCCCATAGACCAAATTGGGATAATGTGTGCTTCAAAAGAAGAACTGTATTTGACTATAGAATCCTTAATTGTTACATCTAGGGTTTATAAAGATAGTTTAAAAAAAAAGATGGAAGATGGAAAGGAAGAATCTCTTTTGTAAAGGAGAACGGCAGTTAACAAGTACAGATAGAATAATAGAATTAGAAAATCACCACCTTGTAACCCCCACTGTAATTAATTCAAGCAAAGACCATTCATCAGCCATGTAATGAGTTAAAAGAAGCTACTTTGGCACTAAAGTCAGTCAGTCTAGTTTGGGGAAACTTGCTTAGCATATACCAGAGAGTTCAGAGCTTAAAAATCAGAGAGGGCTTAGACATGGGGATTTAAGATGTCAGGTGCCTTCAAACAATATTTAGGGATTTATTATTAAAATTTACTCTAGAAATTTTTCTTACTCAAATATTCTGTGCTTATGTAAATGATAGAAGATAGACCTAAATCATTCAACCTTTTATCAAAATTCATCTTTTAAAGAAACTCACTATAATGTAAAGAAGTTTTGCCTTAGAGATTTTATCAATATTAGACTAGGGTACTGATCCTTTATTTAAATTTTGATATTTTGTTTATCATGGAGTTTTTGTGTTAATTTTGATTTTTTTTGAATATTGCATTTAAATATTTATCCTGATAATGAGATTTTTTACACCTCTTTAAATTGTTCATCTGAATTGAGTGCCCCATTCACCTACCCTAGATGTAGTGCTGAATACTCTATAGAATATGAAAAAGACACTCTAAGAGGGCACTTCTAGTTTACCCTCATTCAAAAGTAAGAACAACTTACTGAGTTACCCTAGTGTGTATGGTTTATACTGAATGGTGTTTCATGTTCAGAAATGTTAGTCATATAATGGAGCTGAACAACTGTGGTTCTTCCCACCCTATGGAAATTGACCAGGTTTTTAATTATATACTGTCCCGAAAATCTACCACTGTCTGAATTTCTGTTTCTTGCTTTACGGTCATTACCTGCACCAGTTTTGTCAATTGTTGCTTTGTCTTTATTTCAATCATCTGAGTAGCTGGGTTATTGTATCTATCTACAGTAGGATCATGATTGTATTCTAGACCCTAAGTGTTGATTTCAATTTGAGAATATATGGTATTTATGAATCAAAGATAAATCAGATAGAGAAAATTACTGTGATGATTCCAGCTTAATAAGTTGAATATTACTTTTACTTTGTAGACCCCTGGCTTAGTCTAAAGTTTGAAGGTTCCTTGATATATTATCTCTACTAGTCTCCCAAAGGATGTTGCCAGTCTTTTGAATTAAACTTGAATAAGATTGATTTGTATTCCCTGTTAATCAAAATTTGAAATGTTGACATTAGAAAATTTTATTCAGTGCTAATTATATATGACTTTTATGAAAGTTAGGAAGAAAAGAATCCTACATTTTAAAGTTTAGTATCAGCCTAAAGCCCTATGAAAACAATAGTGAGTAGCTTAATAAGCCATCTTAATAAGATACCTTAATAAAACTAACCAGTTATTCTAGCTTGCTGCATTTCACTTGGCAGTATAAAAATCAGTGACTTACTTCCTCCATCATTAATTGAAACTTTTCTGGGTTTAAAATGATCAAAAACCTCAGCAATGTTATAGCAACGTTTCCTAACCTTTCTTGACTCTTAATTCCCTTTAATAGTAATTCATATTCTCTAGGCAGAGTTTTAAGTATCCTTCTTGCATTGGTGTAAGATAAAGAAGTTAATTTGCATTGATTGTTTTATAAGTTTTATTTTAAGTACAGCCTTTAGTATTCATATGTAACATCATATGATGTTTGAAATACATATAAGGAAGTATTAATAGATTAAAATTTAGTAATGTATTATGGCATTAAATAACTGCTTGTGAGATGATATTTGGAATTCTTAACATTTTACTTTTAAAATGAAATAATGGTGGTTTTTTAGCCTGCATTTGCTAGAATATTTCCACGAATAGTACATTATGAGTGTTTTTGGTGCTTACTCCAATGTATGTAAAACTAAATTTAATATTATTACTATTCCAGTGTTTTTTCTCTCTAACTTTGTTTTTTAAGTAACAGCTACTAAATAAGTAATATGAGTAGTCTGATAAAATGAACACAACATAGCGATCTGGTGAAGAGAATCTTGAGGTGAATTTACGGATTTATTTTGATGCTCCTCATTTGTAATTGAAATTCAGTCTACTTTCTGCTTCCTCTGAGTATTTCAGTGGTCCATTAGAGGTAGAAATTAAACAATTTACAGCTAAAAAGAAAAAAAAGATGCTCAAAACAACGTGTTGACCAACTATGTTCAGCTGTATGATAAGTCAGCTGAGGGGATTGAGTCATGAACATGCTATGCTAATCTTTGCTGAACCTACATTTTGTTCATTCACGTGCACTCAGAAGACCTCAAACTAGTCCATTTTAAAAGGCTATATAAATTAATTTAATTAAAGGCAAAAATGTTTAATAATAATTTTTGCTTTGGCTTCAAAAATAGAACTCAGAACACTACTAATTAGCAACATTATCGCCTTCAGCTACATGATCTGTGAATTTTTAAAGTGCAAAATTTTTAAAAATGATCCTTTAGAGAATTTCATTACAAGTTTTACACACCCACTTTACTCTTTCATCAATTTAAACACATTTTTATATTGTTTAAAAAAATTTATTTCCTCAAAAGCATATTTTAAAATACTTTCATCATTTATTTATTTATTTATTTTTTTTTTTTTTTTTTTTTTTTTTTTTGCTGTACGCGGGCCTCTCACTGCTGTGGCCTCTCCCGTTGCGGAGCACAGGCTCCGGACACACAGGCTCCGCGGCCATGGCTCGCGGGCCCAGCCGCTGCGCGGCATGTGGGATCTTCCGGGACAGGGGCACGAACCCGTGTCCCCTGCATCGGCAGGCGGACTCTCAACCACTGCGCCACCAGGGAAGCCCCTTTCATCATTTATTAAGCAACCCCCCCAACAAGTATATATTAAAGTTGATAAATTATCTGAATTAGTTAAATTAGGATGTAAGTTATTGAAAGGAATCATTTGCTGGAAAACGTATGTATTACAGCATATTAGATAAATGTTAGTGATTTTTAGAAGCAACCTAAGTGTCCATCGACAGATGAATGGATAAAGAAGATGTAGCACATATACACAATGGAATATTATTCAGCCATAAAAGGAAACGAAATTGAGTTATTTGTAGTGAGGTGGATGGACCTAGAGTCTGTCATACAGAGTGAAGTAAGTCAGAAAGAGAAAAACAAATACCATATGCTAACACATATATATGGAATCTAAAAAAAAAAATGGTTCTGAAGAACTTAGGGGTAGGACAGGAATAAAGACGCAGACGTAGAGAATGGACATGAGGACATGGGGAGGGGGAAGAGTAAGCTGGGATGAAGTGAGAGAGTAGCATTGGCATATACACACAACCAAATGTAAAATAGATAGCTAGTGGGAAGCAGCTGCATCGCACGGGGACATCAGCTCGGTACTTTGTGACCGCCTAGAGGGGTAGGTTAAGGAGGGTGGGAGGGAGACGTAAGAGGGAGGAGATATGGGGATATATGTATATGTATAGCTGACTCACTTCGTTATACAACAGAAACTAACACAACATTGTAAAGCAATTATACTCCAATAAAGATGTTAAATAAACAAACAAATAAATATTAATGGTTTCTTTACATATCTTCAAATAAAAAAAACATTTTTAAAAAGGAAATTTAATAGTTTATTATAGAATAATTGACTATAGGCTTTAAGATGCTTAATAAATATTCCTTTCATTATGAGCAAAGTGTACAACTCTAAGACCAGATTTTCTTTGTTAGGGGACTTACTAAATATTAGTCTTTACTAGTCCACTTTTATGTATTTATCATTTATGCCAACACTCTGATTTTGCTCTAAAGTATTCTGCAACTTGCTATTATATGATACTAGCCCCAGAGCTAACTTTTTCGGTCTACTGAGTATGCTTAGTATATTCTATAACTAATAAATCAATAAAAATCCTGTAATGTACAAACTCCTATCTCTATGAAGCAATAATAAGCAAACTATAAGTGAATGCATGAGTCCAAAAAAGGTATGTTTTGATTATATTGACTCTGAGAACATTTGACTTTAACAGTATACATCATTTATTGTGTGGTATAAATTGGTTGTAGTACTGTTCATAACTTTTGAATAGCAGATCCAATGAATACTAAAACAATAAAAATGTTTATATCATGGGAATACATTTTAAGTAATTATTCTGAAGAGCTACATGTTAGTGGTATCTTTGAGCAAATTAATAAATCATATTTCTTGCTTAGGGAGTGAAACTGGAACCTGCTAATAAAATTTGTATCTTTAGTCATTGAATTTTATATTGGTTTCATACATTTTCTATATCATATTATAATAGCAGCAAAAATGCATTAAAACTTTCAAATAGGGCTTCCCTGGTGGCACAGTGGTTGAGAGTCCGCCTGCCGATGCAGGGGACCACGGGTTTGTGCCCCGGTCTGGGAAGATCCCACATGCCGCGGAGCGGCTGGGCCCGTGAGCCATGGCCGCAGAGCCTGCACATCTGGAGCCTGTGCTCCACAACGGGAGAGGCCACAACAGTGAGAGGCCTGCGTACCGAAAAAAAAAAAAAACTTTGAAATACATTTAAGTAACAATTTAACACAATAAACTCTACATTGATTAAGTAAATGTGTTTAGAAGATAATAAAATGAATGCATCAAAGTAGTTCCTTTACAATCATGTTTCGCTCATTTTAAAATAATTCCTGCTTAATGTAATGTTTCATTACTTGTTAAAATTTTGCCAAGTCTTAAATAGCTAACTTATCTGGTTCCCTAATTCTTTAATGAAACTGTACTTTCATGATAAAACATAGCTTTGATACTCTTTTCCTGATAGATTTTGTCACTTTCAGAAATAGCCGTTTTGACAACTAGAAAGTGGTTGTTTGTATTTATAATTGGTTGTTGATGTCCTAATTAGTTATTGTAAAGTGAAAAAGTAAGTATAAATCATTACAGTTGGGTTGATTGAGGAAGTAAATAGCCATGCCAATATAAACATTAGAATTTTTTCAGATCTCAAAAATGAATGTATTTCATTCTAAATAAAAAAGATGAAAGAGAAAGTTTCTTAATGGATGAAAGTCCATAATTTAAATATTTTACCAATTATAATAAGCAGGATCTTGAACAACTGTATTCATGACTTTATCCAACAAATATTTTTAAAACACGTACAGTGTCAGGCACAGGTGAACAAAATCAAACTCTACCTTGATTTCATGAAGCAAACCTTCGTTCAGGAGAGATAAGTATTAAATATTCATACAAATAAGTATGTAACTACAATTTGTGCTTAATGTGATGAGGGAAAATTCTCCACAAACTGTAAGAGAATATAACAGATCTAAATCAGATTTGTGTTAAAGGGATGAGGTTTTTACTAAGCTGTGGCCTGAAGTATAAATAGGAATTAGGGGAAAAACACCTTTCATGTGGAAACCACAGCAAAGAACTTGGCACATGGGAGAAACTGAAGGAAGATCTTTGTGGCCAGAGGGCAGCTTGGAACAAAAAGGAGGATGGAGTAGTATGCAGAGTCAGATCTTGAAGAACATTGTAACCCTTGTCAAGGTTTTTGTCTGTTAGTTTCCTTTTTTTAGCTTAAGCAGTGGAAGTTGTTGATAGATTTTAATGAGGGTACATGTTCTGATTTGCATTTTTAAAAGATTAACCGTGAATGCTCTGTGGAGGATAGATTGGAATGAGATAAGAATAGAAGTAGAGAGACTCACTAGGAAGGAAAAGCAGTCGTGAGAAATCGTGATGGCTTGGACCAGGGGAGTATCATTGGAGATAGAAAGGAGTGGGACTTGAGATGTACATGGATGGCATCCAAGCAGTAAACTGCCTGGATAGGATGCGGGGTGTTAAGGGGAGCTCCCAAATGTTTGTCTTGAGCAACCTGATAGATGGAAATACCATTTATTGAGACTGAGAAAACTAGAGGAAGAACAGATGTGAAAGGGAAGAACATTTTTAACGAGTTTAATTTGAGTAGTACGCAAGACATCCAAATAGCTATCCTTCTTGGTGTCTTAGTTTCTCAAGGAAGGGGCTTACATTTATAACAAATAAACCTTCAGAATTGTTAACACGTCCTTTAAGAAAATACTTGAGATTTGTGTCACTTATATTTAAAGTAATCACTTATATTTAGAGCTTAAAATTCTAATGAAAAAAGGATAACCTGCAGTTCTCTTGCATGATAACCTTACCATTAGGCTATATGAGGAGGCCAGGTAACATACTGTGATATGGTTGATGTCTACAATGCCAGGCGTAACCTGTGAACACTATTTAGTTAGTATATTTTTCCATCCAATGGAACAGAACATTTTTTTTTTTTTTTTATGGCTGTGTTGGGTCTTCGTTTCTGTGCAAGGGCTTTCTCTAGTTGCGGCAAGTGGGGGCCACTCTTCATCGCGGTGCGCAGGCCTCTCACTATTGCGGCCTCTCTTGTTGCGGAGCACAGGCTCCAGACGCGCAGGCTCAGTAATTGTGGCTCACGGGCCTAGTTGCTCCGTGGCATGTGGGATCTTCCCAGACTAGGGCTCGAACCCATGTCCCCTGCATTGGCAGGCAGATTCTCAACCACTGCGCCACCAGGGAAGCCCCGGAACAGAACATTTTTATACAAAAGTTTTCATTGAACCATCTTGCCAAGAATCAGTTTAGGTTTTAAAACTATGTCACTCATACATACATGTCAATATTTTGTGACAGAATTCCTCCTTGCTATATATATTTCCTGCTAGTAATGAATTTGTATCATATTAAAAGATATAATGAATACATATCATACAAAAGATATAATGAATACATATTAACCAGCTAAGTATATAATTTGAAACCATAATTTAGTTATATTTTGTTTCAGGACAAAAAATGTACTTTTGAGGTTTATATTAGCCTAGTTATCTTCTGCTCTATAACAAATTACTCCAAAACTTCACAGCTTAGAACTCTTACTATTTCACAGTTTCTTTGGATAAGGGATCTCAGCTTAGCTGGGTCCTCTGGCTCCACGTGTCTCATAAGCCTGCAGTAATCTCAAGACCTGACTAGGAAGGATCTATTTTCTAAATGTCTCACATGGTTGTTGTCAGGATTCAGTTCTCACAAGCTGTTAGAGCAAAGCTACTCTGTTCTTCTCACAGTCAAGGCCTCAGGCCTTCTTTGGTTCCGTGCTATGTGGGTCTCTCCATGTAGCATCTCACAACATGGCAGGTGGCTTCACTGGTAGCATCTCACAACATGGCAGGTGGCTTCACTGGAATGCAAGCAAGAAGGAGAGAGAGAAAGCTAGCAGAATGGAAGTCACAGCCTTTTGTTGCCTAATCACAGAAGTGACATTCCATCATTTATGCCATGTTCTGTTCATTAGAAGTAAGTCCTTGGGTCCAGTCCACACCGATGGGGAGGGGATTACACAATGGTGTGAATACCAGAAGGCAGGCATCATTGAGAGCTATGTAAGAAGCTGCCTCCCACAAAGTTTTCAGAAGGTTAGGTTACTTTTATTGGGCCTTGGGTAGCTAAAAATTGGTGGTCTGTAAGACATTCAGTTGATCATATTGCTTCGGGAGCAGTGATAGTTGTAAAATGCACAACCGCAGTCTGACCTTAGGAAACCATCGCAATCCTCTGAAAATCTACAAGGTCCTATCTAGAAACCAAAGGTCATGGCAAGGTCAAAACTTCTACAGAAACCAGCGCCTGAGCCAAAATTAAGTATTGGGTTAGCCAAAATATTCGTTCGGTTTTTCCCGTAAGATGGCTTAGTTTTCTTTAACGTATTTCGAAACAGTTTTGTTAGATTGTATTGTGAGAGCTGTCATATCAGCGTGCATTTAAAAAAACATTTATCAAAATTGGTGAATTTTTGTGTAGCCATTTTAATATTGAAGACTGAAGAAAAAAAGCAACATTTTCAGCATATTATGCTTTATTATTTCCAGAAAGGTAAAAACACAAATGAAATGCAGAAAAAGGTTTGTGCAGTATATGGAGAAGGTGCTGTGACTGATAAAATGTGTCAAAAGTGGTTTGCGAAGTTTTGTGCTGGAGATTTCTCACTGGATGATGCTCCACAGTTGGATAGACCAGTTGAAGTTGATAGCGATCAAATTGAGACATTGAGAACAATCAATATATCACGCAGGAGATAGCCAACATACTCAAAATATCCAAATCAAGCATTGAAAATCATTTGCACTGGCTTGGTTATGTTAATCACTTTGATGTTTGGGTTCCACATAAGTTAAGCGAAAAAAACATTGATCATATTTCTGCATGCGATTCTCTATTTAAACGTAACAAAAATGTTTTGTCAGAAAGAGAAAAACAAATATCGTATATTAACACATATATATGGAATCTAGAAAACTGGTACTGATGAACCTATTTGCATGGCAGGAAAAGAGACGCAGACGTAGAGAACGGACTTGTGGACACGGTGGGAGGGGGGGACGGGGAGGGTGGGACGAATTGAGAGAGTAGCATTGACATATATACACTATCATGTATAAAATAGCTAGCTAGTGGGAAGCTGCTGTATAGCATAGGGGGCTCAGCTCGGTGCTCTATGACGACCTAGAGGGGTGGGATGGGGGGAGGCTCAAGAGGGAGGGGATATATGTATACATAGAGCTGATTCACTTTGTTCTACAGCAGAAATGAACACAACATTGTAAAGCAATTATACTCCAATAAAAAAATTTTTAATAGAAAAAATAAAACAAATTTTGACGGGTGATGAAAAGTGGATACTGTACAATAATGTGGAAGGAAGAGATCGTGGGGCGAGAGAAATGAACCACCAACAACCACACCAAAAGCCGGTGTTCATCCAAAGAAGGTGATGTTGTGTCTGTGGTGAGATTGGAAGGGAGTCCTCTATTATGAGCTCCTTCCAGAAAACCAAACGGTTAATTCCAGCAAGTACTGCTTCCGATTAGACCAACTGAAAGCAGCCCTCGACGAAAAGCGTCCGGAAGCAGTCAACAGAAATAGCATAATCTTTCGTCACATTACCCCAAGACTGCATGTTTTTGTGATGACAAGGCAAAAACTGTTACAGCTTGGCTGGGAAGTTCTGATTCATCCGCCGTATTCACCGGACATTACACCTTCGGATTTCCATTAATTTCTGTCTTTACAAAATTCTCTTAATGGAAAAAATTTCAATTCCCTGGAAGACTGTGAAATGCACCTGGAACAGTTCTTTTCTCAAAAAGATAAAAAGTTTTGGGAAAATGGAATTATGAAGTTGCCTGAAAAATGACAGAAGGTAGTGGAGCAAAAGGGTGAATATGTTGTTCAATAAAGTTCTTGGTGAACATGAAAAATGTGTCTTTTATTTTTACTTTAAAACCGAAGGAACTTTTTGGCCAACCCAATACCAGGAATCATGCATATTCAGAAACTAGTAGATCACAAACAGGGTAGCTAGCAGAATCTGTCTCTGGTGCTGTCAGTTCCTACCTATAAATTTCAATTTTAAAATTCAAAGTGCCACCAGCTAGTGTAAGAAACAAGGAGGGAGGGGTTAGAATTTTGCCTCTTTCAAATAAAAAAGAATGCAGAGAATCTGAGTCAAGATTTAGGCCAGTCCTACTAGTAAAAATGAGAAAAATAAAATAACGGGGATGGGGGAGTGCTCATCTGTGGTGAATGTAGGAAACCAGTCAGTATTATTTGAATATATGCTGAAGTTTAGCAGGGTTATTGGTATTTCAGATCTGTTCATTGTTGATATTGATACTATTAATGATTATATGCAGTTTTTAAAAAATCAGTAGCAATGGATATTCAGCAAAAATTTGTTACCAAATATAAGTATTTAAACACTGAAGCTTACTTTAAAAGAACAAATAATTATAATCATTAATATGAAAGATTACCAAAAAATAAGTTGAAATAATAATAAACATGATTATTGTTACAATAGAAATGTCAGTGAATGGACAGCTGTTAAAATATTTTTGTTGGGCTTCCCTGGTGACGCAGTGGTTGAGAGTCCGCCTGCCGATTCAGGGGACACGGGTTCATGCCCCAGTCCGGGAGGATCCCACATGCCGCGGAGTGGCTGGGCCCGTGAGCCATGGCTGCTGAGCCTGCATGTCCGGAGCCTGTGCTCCGCAACGGGAGAGGCCACAACAGTGAGAGGCCCGCGTACTGCAAAAAAAAAAATTTTTTTTGTAAAATAAGATGAAAAAGAGCTTTAAATAATGATAAGATAAAAGTTGAATGAGAGTAGCGCCTGCCCGTATCCAAATACCTTGAACTATGTGAAGGTACTTAGAAAATTCTTTGAAACTTGTTTCTTCTGCTCTTCAATTCAATTATTATCTTAACCAAGTATGTATTATTCACCAAGCATTGAAGTAGGCACGGGGGATCACTGGTAGATAAAATTAAAGACAGCAGCATTTGCCATCACTGAGCTTACGGTCTAGCAAAGGATACTGACAAGTAAACAGCAATTATAAAGAGGAAGTGTATGTTACTATGGGAACACTTAAAGAGGATACCTGTATCAGACTTGGATCAGTCAGGGGAGGTTTCATAGTTGTGAAAAGCATATATGTTTCATTAATTCTATGGGTTATGTTGCTAGTAGTCTTGGTTACCTTGCCATAGAAAAAAGGTCTGAGATTCAAGCCCTCCCAAATTTTGATTTTTAAAATATTGCATATGCTATAGCATATGTACAATATTCACCTACTAAAGAAATAACAACACAGAATCTAATCAGATCTACATCCTTCATTTAAAGCCCTAAGGACTATAAGTGTTTCAGAATTTAGAATTTTTCAAATTTTGTAAAGGTAATATGATGTATATTCTCTTTATTAGTTAACATCTTCATTTGTTGTGGAGAAGCACAGTGACATATATGAATTACCACCCTAGATCAGGTTTTGCTGTTACATGAGTTTGCAACAAACTTATAAAAATACTTTTGGTTTTTCAGAGCTTTTTCAGTTTTGAAATTGTACATTAAAGGATTATGAATAGAGCCTCCTTTTCCATAAAAAGGTAATTGGAACCTGATAAATTAACAAAAGGATATCCAATGAAGACTTTGCATTATTTTTGTGCCTATAATATCAATCATTGAAATTTAAAGGAAAGATCTCACTCATTCCTCTGTGATGGTATATTGACTATCTCTCAATGATTGGGAGAATCAGTGGGAAAAAGTAGAGAATATTCCTAATGACTTCTTTACCACTAGTATTTCTAAGAGATTATGGAATAGCAAAAGTTGTTTACGTTTTAAGGATATAAGAATCACAAAAGTGTGATAATTTTTTTTTTTTTTTTGCGGTATGCGGCCCTCTCACTGTTGTGGCCTCTCCCGTTGCGGAGCACAGGCTCTGGACACGCAGGCTCAGTGGCCATGGCTCACGGGTCCAGCTGCTCTGTGGCATGTGGGATCTTCCCGGACCGGGGCACGAACCCGTGTCCCCTGCATCGGCAGGCGGACTCTCAACCACTGCGCCACCAGGGAAGCCCCTGTGATAAATATTTTTAAATAGAAATTTTAATAACTTTATTAAATTTTAGCTTCTCCAGGCTAATATTTATGTCAGGCCTCTGGTCAGGGTAGTTGTATATATGCTGCTTTATAGTATCAGATAATGTAGTAACTTAATGGACTAGGCTGAATTTATTGAAAGGGATTTGTCACAGTGGAAACTTTTTTTATTTCAACATTTTCCCAAAACTTTATTCCATTGTTGTTATTTTTTTTTCTGGAATTTTACAAGTCAATTAAGTTTTATGTTTACTGAGATGCATAACCACCTATTAGTTGTGTTAAGTAAAAAGAAGTCAAGTGCCACACCTAAAGGATTTTTTTTGAAAGAGGGATCTGTGGTTTTCTCTGGAAAAGATGTCCTTTTATTACAGGCTCCAGCTAGCTTTTGAGGGATGGGCCACTAAAAGAGAGGAGAAATTAGAAACAATTCAGGTTACTTTAGAGCATCAAGTTCTCATTAGAGCCCATATTTAAGTTGTTTTGACCTTCTCCCTAAAAACCTCTTCTCACAGTTATGTGAATATGATCCCTGTTTTAAGCAAAGCATTTTGCCTACCCATGAATAAGAATGTATACTGATGTGTCCAAGAAAGATAAAGGCGAATGTGTGTATCTTAATAGTGCTAAAAAAAATTAACTTTGAAATTTCAGTCTCTAAAATATTATCAACTTCCTTACAGATTTTCAAAAATATAAGCATTAATTGCTAACTCCCAGCCAATACAAAACATTGTGAAATAATACTTTGAAAATTAAAACATATTACTGTATACATATATCTTTTGTAGACTAGAGTGCAAGTTCTGTGAGAAAAGAATTTGAGTTTGTTTATTTGGGTTTTTTTTTTAATTTGCTGTTACAAACTATGCTACAAGTGAACAGCCTTCCTTAAGCATATTTTTGTGTAGTCCTTTCACTAGATCTATAAGATAAATTTCTAGAAATGAAAAATTTAAGGTTAAAAAAAGTATGTGTCTTTAATTCTAAGTATTGCCAAATTGTTCTGTTAAAAAGTTGTATCAACCAACAATAATCTGCAAGAATGCTTATTCCCTAAGCTTCACCACTATTTAGTATTATCAAAGTTTTTAACCTTCCAATCTGAAAGATGAAAAATTATATCTCATTTTAATATGTATCCCCTTAATTATGAATAAAGTTAAGCAATTTTTAATATTTATTGCAGTATATTTTTCTTTTAATGTGAACTGCCTGTTCATGACCTTTTCCCATTTTTGTATTGGACTGTTAATCAATTTTTGTTGATTTGAAAGAACTCTTTGGATAGTAAATAAATTAGCTTTTTATTATATGTACAATGAACTTTTTTTTGTTTAAAACTTTTTTTTTTCAACAGAGACTTTTTCTGTTACAGTGTCAGGTTTATTTGTTAAGTTGCTTAGTTGAGGATTTTTTTATTGGTACTCATGATTATCTGTCTAGAAAAAGCATTAGAACTATTTATAAACTTGATTTTTGTGTACCTTTTTTCTTTTAAAGAAAGGGTTGTTTTTATCAGTAGTCCAGTAGGTAATAGTTTTTTTACCTTAATACTAATGCAGGTTGGTTTATCTTAGCAAATAAGCTATTTAGTCATAGTTCTTCAGCTATAAATCTCCTCTTCCAAAGCAAATATCCTGCAAGGATAAAACAAACAGGATCAAAACACAATGAGAGGTTTGAGCTCTTAGTAGCTGGATTGGCCTCATTTGGGTGTGGGAGATTAAAGGAAAGTACCTGAGGTAGCCTTAACTATATAAGAAGTCTCTTTCAGTTCAAATAATGTTTTTAAATATTGTAAAAACTTAACTGGAAAATCGTATGGCCTTGATTTATGATGTTAAAAAAACAGTGAAATAAGTAGTTCTTCCATCTTTGTGTACCTTATGACCCCTTATGACCCCTTCATTTATTTTTCTGGGAGATTTCTAGCTAGCAAGAAGTAAAATTTTTAAACCTGCAAAATATACACACTGAATAAAAATACTTTATAGCCACGGGTAACTTTTAAGCCTCATGCTCTCTGTCAGCCTTATTGGATCCCCAAACCTGTGGAGAGTTCAACAAAAAATAAGTGAGAATGGGAATAGAAAGAGGTTGCATTTTTTTTTCTTTTAAATGACTTCTTGTTCACTTTAGTAGTTAAGTACATGTGTTCATCTTTATCAAGAGAAATATTAAATAATATTGTTTTGATAGGCCAAACATTTTTAAAATGCTTTTTAACCACTATATATATATATGCAAATTACTAAAGCAATATAGACTAATTTTAGAAAATTTTTAAAATATTGCTAAGCAACTTGGCATTTAAAAACATGTTTTCATATAGTGCATACAGTTTTATAACCTGATTCACTTGATATGTTATGAATAACTTTCTATATCATTATACATAATGTTTTACTAAATAAATGGCTCTAAATCTATTGTATGATATACCATAATTTATTTAACTAATTCATTTATTGTTACTAGTTGTTTTAAAGTACTGCTGCAATGAACACTCTTGCATCTAAATATTTGCACATATCTGCAATTACTGCAGGGGACACAAATTCCTAGAATTGGAATCATTGAGTTAAAAAGTATTTAGAATTGTTAGAAAAGGTTTCTGTTAATTAGGAATATAGTTAGGCCATTTGTAGAGATGCCATTGAAGAACAGCAGACTTAAATCTCTTCAGCCATATGGAAAGGAGAAATATGGTGCTGGGTTTTTTAATAGTAGATAGATAATACTTCATCTTGCCCTGTAATTATAGAACACATTATCATAAATACTATTATAATAATGACCTAAATTGTTAAAAAGTTATATCACTATATAAGGATATATAGTGATAGCTAGAATTTTAGATGTACTTCTTATGGTACAAGGACTGAGAATCTTTTTATTCAAAATGTCTATGCTTTGTTAATATGGCTTTTTTGCAGCCTTCAAAGACACTGGCATGTAATAGAGCATAATGATGTGAAGCTGAAAAAGGCGGAGTGTGATTCCCATCAAAGAGCCATCCTATAGTAGTTCAGATTGAGAGAGAAAGTTTAGACAGGAGTTAATAGCTTGCTTTGACGATAGTAAGTTATCCTTTGTTCTCAGTAAGCATGTCAAAATAGTGGACCAGCTCTTTTGACAGGTTCACATGAATGATTTAAGTTGTTGAGTGTATGTACATAGCATTAGAAGCACGCTGCCTGTGGAAACTTTTTGGCAAAAAGGTAACGATTATGAGTATGATTAATTCTTGCAACTTGTTCCTTTACAGCTGGCAATACCTTTTCTCCTAGCTGTTTCATTGTAGGCATTAATGCAAAAAGTTTCTTGTGTTTCTTGTTAGTCTGACTACTATATGGAATTTAAAATATTTTATCTCTTGGAAAGATATGGGATTTTAGTGAGAAATATGGACCAGTAATGGGAAGGAATCAATGAATTTGGATTTTATTTTCATCTATGTTACTGTTATTACAAGGTATAGAGAAAGACACCTCACCAAAAAATTGTTTTAAGTATGTAGCACTCAAATTGGTGGAATAACTGAAAAGTATGCTATACAGCTCTTGCTCACAAGACATTTAGATAATTGGTATTTAGTTGTTTCCAAATACTGCTGCAGTGAACATACTTGTAGCTAAATGTTTAGAGAGGGCACAGATTCCTAGAAGTGGGATTGTTAGAGTGTCTGCCATCTTGCATCTGTATGTAGTGCTGGTAACATATTTATATGTGTATTGCCCTTTTTAATTATTTAACAGAATGGTACTGAATAGCTTGTTAATTGTTCAGTGCAGGTAATACAGAGAAAAGGAAGGCCTCAAGGAAACTGACACTGACCTTGGCCTTGTAGGGTGGGTGGGATACAAATTAGCACAGAGGAAAGAAGAAAGGATAAGAGAGGAGAGAAAGAGCATAAATGAAGCAGAGGTACGGGTATGAGTATAATATATGAGAGGAGACTGTACAGAGGTCGGCCTGGCAGGAGCAGGGGTTCCTGTGGGATGACATCAGGTAGGCGAGGCTAGGCTGAATTACTGAGAGCCTTCAAAAGTATGCAAAGGCATTTAGATTTCATGTGATAGGAAATAAGAAGCCATTGTAGAGTTCTGAAAGTAGCAAAGGTTACATGATGGAAATAGCATTTTAGGAACATCAGTCCCACTTAGTATTGTGGAAGATTAATTGAAGCAGTTTGGTGTTAGAGATAAGAATACCAGCTAAGGAGAAATCAATAATATAGTCTAATAATATAGAGAACTGGTGTGCTGGTATAGGCTGGTAGCAGTGAGAATGGGAGGAAGGAATTCATAGCAGAAACACTATAGAGAAAAACAATATAATTTGGTGACTAAAGAGATGTGAAGGGTAAAGAAGTAGTCGGTATTTTAAGATTTTCTGCCTAAGAGATAGGAACAACACAGTGCCATTAATAGAATGTCTTTAGTTCAGTGCTAAGAACTAATTTCATTTTCTTTTTGTGTAACTCTAACTTATAAACTTATGAGAAAAAATATTAAGTTGAGTTTGAGAACAGTACTCTCAGATGGCAGATATAAAACTCATCAAAATTGGCTTCCAGAAACTGAAGAGCAAAAGAAGGGAAGGGCTTCTAAGGATTCTTCTCTGGGAATAATAGAAATACCCATGAGAATGTCTTTAGAATGATAGCAGTTTACATTATATAACCCTTTTTTCCACATAATTAAACTCTTTCTGTGGAGTTCAGTGCTAAAAGAATGTCCAAAGTTATTCTGGATGATAAAGATTGTTCTTAAGAGCTGTATCTGAAGCCATTCCAAGATAGGCCAAATGTCAAGGCTATGGTTTGAGGTGTCATTCTTCAAAAGGCAATATGTAACTCCTCTAGTGGGCAAGCAGCAGATCAGTTCCTGAGGCGATAGCATTGGGAAGAATTGTCTGAACGAGGCTGGTGGGTTATTTAAAAGTCCAGATATATGCTGCTTTCTGCTGCATATATTTTTATAATTATTTTAATAATTATAAAATTATTAAATTTTAAAATTATAAAATTTTTATAATTATTTTGTTTAAAAAGACACATGATGATGACAGGCTACTAGCAAAGATTTATAGCAATGATTCATTAATACCACCTAGATTATTTACTCAAAAGAAGGAGTTCTACCAGATTTAGGTAACAAAACACATACCAGAAGATGTAAACACTACCGTATTACCCAAACCTAGTCTAAGGAAAAATAACAAATTATAATTTTCATGTATGATGTCTTATAGAATATGAGAAAAAACTTTAGGATTTTATCAATTTTATCAGAAGGCAGGTTTGAGGCTCAGCTCTTCACATCCAGATGAAAATAGCTCTACCAATTAAGATAAGAGAATAGGTTTTATTGGCCTTACAAATTTCCCTCTAATACTCTGTAAATCATAATCATTATAAATATATGAGGCCTTATTTATTATTACTTGTGGCAAATTTAAGGTAGTTTCTAGAATATAAAAACCTATATGTATTGTTAACACTACAAATACTGTAAGTCTAAAGGAAATCATGTAAAAAATCCATCTCAGTGAATAAGTTACTCACTGTAAGTAAATTTGAACATAAGTACAATTCACGTTTCAGATCTTTGTAGCTCACTCCCTGTTGCAATTTACTACTGTCCTGTCAGCTCAAAAAAGTTAATGTCCCTACGTCACTCACTTACCACCAGTGAATAATCTAGATACCAAGAATAAAGCCCATTTCATCCTTAATACTAACACTTAAAGAAAGATACATGTGATTTAATTTCAAGTCTTCTGTGGTGCTTGAAAGTATTAACTGTGAAGTGAATTGATATTAAAGAATGGAAATTACATTTACAAGGGCATATAAAAATAAAAAATCAGGAGGAAATGAAACAGTCAGAAATGCTTTCCTTGAAGGCATCCAGAACTCTGTATCAATAAATTACCCAAAAAATGTGTGTATGTTTGGAATAGATGCTCTTTTGAGATAGATGAAAATATAAACCTCTTTCATTCTTTTACATATACAGTATAGATCTTTATAAATATTTTCCTTTAATATGTTCTGATGGCAATTCTAATTAAATAATGTATGTTTTATGACCAGTATGCATCGTAAACTTTTCAGAGAAATCTGCCTTTTCATGGTTATATTACTTAGCTAAATTTTGATATTTTAGAATGGTTAATTTCTCTTGTTCATATTAAAAATTTGACTATATATGAAGTATCTAAGATCAATAACATACAATTTTAAACTGACAGAAAGAAGCAGTGACTGCCTAGACATCTAATGATATCATGAATGAGATTAAACTTCAAACTTTTGTTTACTGTGTCCTTATCTTGAAACCATGGATCAGTTTCTTCATCGGAAAAAGGAACTTTTAGGAGAATGTAATTGAACAGTTCTTGAAACAATATTTAAGAAGAAAATGACTTATCACCCTTAATTTTTAACAAAATACACTAAAAATAGTGAAACTGTGTCATTTTAAATAGAAGAGTGATATAATAGTCTTTCAGTCTGAAAGAAATAAAGGTCTTCTATGTGCCTTAAGATATAATTTATGCAAATTGTAGTTCATACGACTATCCTAGAAGCTGCAGAGCAGGGGCAAAACACAAAAACCAGAATAAGAAAAAGAGAACTTGGGACTTCCCTGGTGGTCCAGTGGCTAAGACTCCACACTCCCAATGCAGGGGGCCCGTGTTCGATCCCTAGTGAGGGAACTAGATCCCACACGCCACAACTAAAGGTGCGCATGCCGCAACTAGATCCCGCATGCCACAACAAGGATCCTGTGAGCTGCAACTAAGACCCCGTGCAGCCAAATAAATAAATATTTTTTTTAAAAAAAGGAAAAAGGAACTTCCCCAAATCTGTGTCCTTTTTAAAAAATACCGCTAACATACCACTGTTTCAATTCTTAGAAATCAAGAGTTTTTAATGGAATAGTTAAAATGGTTTACCTTATTTTCAATTTGTTTTTCCTACATTGCCATGTGCCTGCTTGTTTTTGACTCTGAGGCTTCTCACATAGAAGATGCATAAGTTGCATAGAAGGTGCATCCATGGCAATTTTATTCCTTTGTATGCTTCATTTTTTTTTACATCTTTATTGGAGTATAATTGCTTTATAATGGTGTGTTAGTTTCTGCTTTATAACAAAGTGAATCAGTTATACATATACATATGTTCCCATATTTTTTTCTCCTGATAAGATACAAAATCAACAAGAAGGGCTGAAGATGCTAGTTGTCAGAATTAGTAACTTATTGTTATCACATTGACAAATTCCTCCTGATACAAAAAGGATAACCTTAACTTAGTTCTCACTAAGAATGAAATTTCATTTAACATCTTTCCCACCAAGCCCCCAAACTCCCTGCATTTAAAGTGGGAGAAATCTATTCTTTTCAAATAACTGTTTTATCATTTAATGTGATTCTGCAGAGACCCTTGACATGTGCATGTGTGTGTAATATTTATTCACAAACAAATGAACAATATCCTATTGATTTTTGAGAGCCTATTTTGCTAGTTACAAGAATACAGTTATGAACAAAATATATATTGTCCCTGCCCTCATGGAGCTTCATGAACTTGTTACTGGTGTTGAGTTTTCTTGGGAATCTTACAAATGGCTTAAATATCCTCTGATAGACAAAGTTAAAGAGCCCAATAAAATTGTCCCTTGATCTTAATTCATCCTATTATCTCAATCACTTTATGATGTTAAGTTAGGGGCTTAAGCAAAATAACTCCATTATCTTCTGTAAGTACTTTCCTAGTAGTATCACCCACTGCACTAGTACTGCCATAGACAATTGGAATCCAGGGGACTATCTGGACATCTAATTTACTAACAAAGTCTTAATTAAGCCCTGGATAAAATTATAGCAAAGTTATTAAATTAAAATCCAAAACTTGAAGTAGAATTACTTTAGAGATCCTATAAAGAAGGAAATACAGCTTTAATTCTTCTCCATGTTCTAATTTTTAAGCAGGGTGAAATAAAAGTAAAGAATGCCAAGTTTTACATGTTTTGATTGTTCTATTTCTAACTTTTATGTTTACTAGTCATCTAAATTGATACTAATTGATACTATGATTGGTGAGACTAATTTTTCAAGGTTACTTAGAAGATAGCAAATGTTAGTCTATGTTTAAAATATAGGTAACTTTTCATTGCCTTGTCTGCCTTAGATATTAGTGACATTGAATAAGGAATGTCATATATCTAATTAATCTAAGCACAGTTGAATATACATGTATTAAGTTTTTTCTATATTCTATTTAATCTCAAAGATAAATCCCAAGTTTATTGCTTAATTTCAAGGTGGGAAGCAATTTCTTAGTGTTAATATAAATCTAAAAGTGAAGCTAAACAAAGTATAGTAAATTAAATGACCCAAAATTGTGATGTGTGAGGACAACTTATTCCCACTTTCTCATTATCTTCCTGTGAATACACCCTCTTGCCCACAATATATAAAGCCTTAGGACTATTTGCAAAAGGTATAACCTGAGCTCACTATATCATAACTTGCTATAGCTGAAAATTCCTTTCATGGCAAATCGTTACAGAGGATTTTGTATTTATAAAAAGACTTCATATAACATACATCTACAGTAGACACATTAAAAACATTTTAGAACACAACTGTTAAAAGGTGCCATTCACAAAATAAGTACTCAAGAAATATTTCTGAATGAATGAATGATAGTACTTGATATAACAGCATATCTGAAGAGCTAAATTAATCTATCCATATGATTTCCTTATATTTTTTATTCTAATAACAAAATATGTTTTATATAGCCAAAAGATTTTGGGGAAAGGATTGAATTAGGTTTGATTAAATTGAAAATTATGGTAGAAATCAACAAACTAATTAGTAAATGTTTAGTAACTGCTTTAAAACTAAATATTGATTGCATGTACCAAATTTTTTGTTTTTCTTTCTTTTTGCAAAATAAATGTAGATCCAGCAAAAAGCACCCAGTTGACAACAAATAGGGACAGTTTTACATGTTGACAGAGATGATAGTCACATCCTAGGTGTTGTTTAAGAGAGAATGCAAATTCCAAAATGTACCTTTTTTAACACTTTTCAATTGATACCTGAAATTCCTCCATCAGAGATTCACAGATTTGGGTTAAAGCTTTGTTTTATAGTAAAATGCAGGTATACTTGGTAGCCTTTTTTTTTTTCAGTTACATAACATTTAGAATCAATATAGCCACAATTTTTTTGTGGCTGTTCCTGTCAAATGGTAAAATCTATTCCCCTACCCTTTGAATCTGGGGTGGCCTGTGACTCCCTTTGACCAATAAAATAAACCAAGTGATGTTGTACAACTTCTGAACAAGGCCTCAAGAGTATTGCTCATGTTCCCCTCTTGCTAACTCATGCTCACCATGTAAATAAGTCTGGGCTAGTCTACTTGGGAATGAGATCCATAAGAAGAGAGAGTCCTAGCCAGAAGTCAACACCAACTGTTAGGCATGTGAACACCCAGCTCCAGTTGCCTGCAGCTGCATGAGTGCTTCAAGGCAAGGCCAGCAGAACTGCACAGCTGCACCAAGCCCAAATTAACATGATTAAATAAAATAGCTGTTGTTTTAAGCCACCAAGTTTTGGGTGGTTTATTACACAGCAATAAATAACTGATACAGAAATATTAATTGTATATGTCCAAAATAGGAGAGACTTGGTTTAGCTTGGTAGGCAAAGCAGGCCAGTGGGTAAATTCATTTGCACCAAAGCTCAGTGTAAGCCAGTAGTGAAACATGGCAGCATCAAAATAGAAGTAAAAGTCCAGATCAAGAGAGATATCAGTCCCACTTTCCTTTCTAATGATTAGACTGGATTATTATTAGATCAGACTTAATATTTTTAAAAACACTAGACATGCTGGAGAACCTGCACAAAGAATAATCAATATGGTGAGCAGTCTATTAACTTTAATGTGAAAAACCGTTGACAGCTGGAAGTATTAACCTTGAAAAAAATAACACAGTAAGGACATGACAGTTCTCTTAACATTTTGACAACACCTCATACAGGGAATCAAATAAGGTAATGATTTAAAGGGTAGGTCTAGGCAGTAAGTAGAAGATCCAAGGAGGCCAATTTCCTATTAATATAAGAAAAATGTTGACCACATTATTATTCAGTTCACCATTCTAACCACTTTCTACCAATTATTGTTTCCACTTTCTTCACCATGACTTTACAACCCACTCTCCCATCTACTTCTACATTCACCTTTTCACTTACAAATTCTTTCTCCATTCTCTTTCAAATGTGAATAATCTATCTTCTTTTTCTTCTCCATTTTATTCTTCTATTGATATTCCCTTATTTCTTACCCGTACTTTTGTGCACATATATGTTCATATTTATGTGGTCGTGTCTTTACCTATTTATAAATATGTGTATATATGTACTTTTTTTTTTTTTTTTTTTTGCGGTACGCGGGCCTCTCACTGTTGTGGCCTCTCCCATTGCGGAGCACAGGCTCCAGACGCGCAGGCTCAGCGGCCATGGCTCACGGGCCCAGCCTCTCCGCGGCATGTGGGATCTTCCCAGACCGGGGCACGAACCCATGTCCCCTGCATCGGCAGGCGGACTCTCAACCACTGCACCACCAGGGAAGCCCTATATGTACATTTTTTATGCATCTGTGTGTATCTTAGTCTGTATCTTTCAGTTACATAGTGTGCCTAAAACTGAAAAGGAACTTTTTATTTCATTGGTTACAGTTTATGCATGGAAGAGTGGGTACACTCTATTGATTATTTATCCTCTTTCTTGCAGCTATGTGCTTCCTCCTTCCCCATCTTTTCTTTCTTTTTTTTCTAAGATTTTTTTTTTTTTTTTTTTTTTTTTTTGGCTGCGTTGGGGTCTTAGTTGCGGCACGCGGGATCTTCGTTGAGGCATGCAGGATCTTTCACTGCGGCGTGCGGGCTCCTCTCTAGTTGTGGTGTGCAGGCTCCAGGGTGCATGGGCTCTGTAGTTGTGGTGCACGGGTTCCAGAGTGCATGGGCTCTGTAGTTTGTGGCACGCTGACTCTAATTGAGGCGCACAGCTCAGTAGTTGTGGCATGCGGGCTTAGTTGCCCCGTGGCATGTGGGATCTTAGTTCCCTGACCGGGGATCGAACCCATGCCCTCTGCATTATAAGGCAGATTCTTTACCACTGGACCACAAGGGAAGTCCCTTCCCCATCTTTTCTCTATAATCCTCTGATCTCAGTTCTTTTCATTTTGCCTCTGGAACCTTCTTTCCATTGTTACTACCTTGCGTCTTTCCACACCTTCTGCACTGAATATTTCGCACATACATTCTACCTGAAACTTGAATTTACCAAGGGCATTTCTTTCCTAGCAGCCCACTAGACCCTGGTCTTTTCCCCATACCCTATATACTAGGAAGGAGAGTTCTTTGGTTCCCCTTTGCTACTTTCATACCTTCTGCATCCACGTAAAAATCCTCCCTTCTTTGAGGTTTGTACCACCCAGCTTTATTATCACTCTCTCTCTCTCCTCTTCAGTGATATCTACTGGTCTCCTGATCAGTGCCATTCCTTTAATGTGAGTTTCAGGCACCTGATTCAGTGTCTTCCTCTCTACCCCAACTTCTGTGTTCATGCTAAGAAACTTTAACGTCAATGGCCCATCAATCCCACTAACATTCCTTTTACATGTCCCAGATCACCTTCCTTTCTTGTCCCATTAAACCTTTACCATTCTCCTCCAGCCTTTTTCTTTACCCTGTGCTTTCAGCGGAGATCTCTGCCTCTTAACTCCTTGGGGAAAATTGAATCTAGCAATGGTGAGTTCTGTCAGTTAAATTCCTCCACACCTACAAAGTTATCCACAGCTGTATTCCTCCCACGTCTTTCCCTTTAATCTCCAAGGAAAAGTCCAGTCATATTTTGCATGATATTGCTGCAAGTTCTGCTTATGATTCCATCCTCTGAGACCCTGCTTAAAAGGTATCATCTGGGCTTCCCTGGTGGCGCAGTGGTTGGGGGTCCGCCTGCCGATGCGGGGGGCATGGGTTCGTGCCCCAGTCCGGGAGGATCCCGCGTCCTGCGGAGCTGCTGGGCCCGTGAGCCGTGGCCGATAGACCGCGTCCGGAGCCTACGCTCTGACGGGAGGGGCTGCGGCGGTGAGGGGCCCGCGTACCGCAAAAAAAAAAAAAAAAAAGGTATCATCTTCCTCCCTTTTACTTTAGCTTCTTCCTACAATCTTCTCTTTCATAGTCCATAAACATATTCACATGCCATCCATTTCTTTAAAAACTTCCTCAGCCATATATTCCACTAACTATAATCCTCTTTACTTTCTCTCCAAGCTTTTATACTTTTCTAACCAAACTGATACTTAGTCTTCACTTTTTCACATTCCATCAGGCTTCATCACACTTCTGTTGTGCCATTAAAGCTGCATGGAAAAGGTTGTCATTTCCTAATTGCCAAATCTTATGGTCATTTTCACCTTGATCTTGTTTAAGTATTTAACCCTGTTGATCACTCCTTTCTTGAAATTCTCTACTCTGAATTCTGTGACAGCACCTACTCTTTTTTTTTTTTTTTCTTTTGCAGTACGCGGGCCTCTCACTGTTGTGGCCTCTCCCATTGCAGAGCACAGGCTCTGGATGCGCAGGCTCAGCGGCCATGGTTCACGGGCCCAGCTGCTCCGTGGCATGTGGGATCCTCCCGGACCGGGGCACGAACCCGCATCCCCTGCATCGGCAGGCGGACTCCCAACCACTGTGCCACCAGGGAGCCCAACAGCACCTACTCTTGATTTACCTTTTGCTTCCCTGTTTTCTCAGATTCTGTTGTCAGTCTCTACTTTAAGTATTTGTTTTCATCTTGGTTCTATCCTCTTCTCACCTCCCTTCTCCTTTCCTATGTCCCTCTCTAGGCATTTCCATCTACTCCCATGTTTTCAGTTACAACCTAGAGCAAGACCTAGTCATGACCAACCTCTCCAGCCTCATTTCCCATCATCCTCCACCCCCTACTTCATGATCCTGAGAAACCGTACAACTGGTAGGACTTGACACACATAATGCTTTTCATACCTCAGTGCCTGTACATATATTATTTCCTTTATCTGAAATGCCCATCCTGCCCCGTCTGTGTTCCCACCCTTCCTGAAGTGACTGTTTCCTTCTTATCCTTCAAAACTTAACTCAGGCATCATCAGAAAGCCTTTACAGGCCCTTCTTCTTTTTCCCTGCCCAAGCTAGGTTCTGTATAGTACCCATGCTTATCCTTTTAGTACAGCATTTACCAGTAACTTATTGCAGTTACCATATAAAGATCTGCTTCCCCACCTTACTGCTCCTTATGACCAAGAATCATGTTCTAGTCTTTGAATAATCAATGCCTAGAATAGTACCTCATTTATAAGAATTACTGAACAAATGCTTATTGATTGAACTTAAATCTATATCATAAACCTTTTTAAGTATGCAGTGTTGTGACCTTAAGTACATTCACATTTTTGTGCTCACTAGAAGCTGTCTGGATTCCATACCTATAGGCCAACTTGCCTCCATCCCATCCCTACATTCTTGCCAGTGTGATCCTTCTAAAAAGTAAATGATGTTACTAGATGAGTTAAAACCCTTTTATTGCTTCCCACTGTCTACATTAGTGGTTTCATCACAAAGTTTTCACAGGTCCAAGCTGCAGTGAGAGAAAAAAAATCAATGGACCAAGGTTTTCTAAATTTTTTCAACTTAAAGTTTGGGTAGTTAATGAATGGCAACATTAATCAAAATAAGAAATACTGAAATATGCATGGAGGGTAAAATAAGCTTTGTTTTAGATATGGTCATTATCATATCCTGTGGAATAAGCAAGAGGAGATATCTTGAAGGCAGTTGGATATTTGAGTCTGAAACTCAGAGGAGAGTTTTGGGTTAATGGTCTGTATTTGGGAGCCATAAGCATTTAACTGGAATCAAGGGAACAAATAACAACTTTTGAGGAGAGTATGAAAAGTGTTATGAAAAGGTGACAAAACAACATCTAAGAGACCAGCAGAGGAAGAACAGCCATAATAGTAAAAGAAGAAACTACATTTAAATCTTTTTTGCACCCTGCTGCCGTGATTAAAAGAGGGCAAGATCTTTGATACTAATGGCCAACCCAAAGGACAGTGTTTCTAGTGGCTTTTCTGTCTCCTCTACTGGAAGGATGATTTTTATCCATGTCTCTTGGATTTCCCTGGTTCTTTCTCCTAGAAAAACGAAATTCAGAAGCCAAATATGTTTGATCAGGCAATCTCATTGCCTAAATAGTAGAAATGGAATGTTTTTTTCTATGGAGGAAATTGTCCAGCCACAAGAATTCTCCTCTCACATTGACAGATTAAAAAAAATTGCTCTCAAAAATGGAATCTATAGAGACATTTTTCAATTGAGGATAAGGAATTTGTCCTGTTTTCACTTCTTTCTCTCACTTTGAAAAAAATATCTAGTCAGTAAGAGTAGTCCAACCCCATAAAAAAATCAAAAATAAACCTTAAAAGTCACAGTACTTTTGGAAGCAATGCAGCAATCAGAGAGATCAGGGTTGTGGTAATTACACCTTGCAATGTATTCCAACTCCAAAACTCAATAGCAGTATGGCTGTGATCAAATTATCTTCTATATGCTTTGGTTTGTCATCTGATGATAACATCTGCTCCATGGAGTTGTAATGAAAATTAAATATGTGCATAAATTACTTCTTACAGTTCCTAGCACATAGTCAGTATTCATTACGTATTACTTGCCTTTCAAAATGTATCTCAGTATTCATTAAGATTGAAAAATGAAAGTAAACCAATTCAGAAAATTGGTAAATAACTTATAGTTCATCTACTTGATGGAAAACTATGTATTTCATTGTAGTACATACATCTTACATAGACACAAAGAAAGTATAAAAGTGATGTTGACTGAAAAAACTAGGATTTCTCTCTAAAGTGTAGCTGCAAATGTATTTTTTAAGTTTACAAAAAAAGTTATGGTGTAGAAAATAATAGATTGTAACTATTATTTCCTACTTATGTACAATGTCATCAATTTACTTTCTTATAATTTGTTACTAAACTAGCAGATGAAATACACCAGTAAATACTTACCCAATTTGGGTTGGCTTTGTGAACGCAGCGTGAAGGGGGCTACTATGCCACAGCTAGCTGGGAGGGAGTCCGGGAAAAAGTCTGGAAATACCTAAGAGGCAAGAGACAATTGTTTCAGGGTGCACGAGGAGAGTGGATTCAGAGCACTACCTAAACAAGCTTGAGAGACAGGCAGGAGCCACAGCTACCAGTGCGTACCCCAGAGACGGGCATGAGACACGAAGGCAGCTGCTGCATCCACCAAGAAGCCTGTGTGCAAGCACAGGTCACTATCCACACCTCCCCTCCCAGGAGACTGCAGCCCGCCACTGCCAGGGTCCCGTGATCCAGGGACAACTTAAGCGTGACAACACATGGCGCACCTCAGGCTGGTGCAACGTCACACCGGCCTCTGCCACCGCAGGCTCACCCCGCTTCCGTACCCTTCCCTCCCCTCGACCTGAGTGAGCCAGAGCCCCCGTATCAGCGACTCCTTTAACCCTGTCCTGTCTGAGCGAAGAACAGACACCCTCCGGTGACCTACATGCAGAGGCGGGTCCAAATCCAAAACTGAGCCCCAGGAGCTGTGCGAACAAAGAAGAGTAAGGGAAATTTCTCCCAGCAGCCTCAGGAGCAGCGGATTAAATCTCCACAATCAACTTGATGTACCCTGCATCTCTGGAATACCTGAATAGACAACGAATCATTGCAAAATTGACGCGGTGGACTTTGTGTGATTTTGTCTATATAGTTTTGCTTTTACCGTTTGTACTAGGGTTCTGTCTGTACATTTTCGGATTTTTTGTGGGGTTTTCTTGGTATAGTTTTTTAGCACTTGTTATCATTGGTGGACTTGTTTCTTGGTTTAGTTGCTCTCTTCTTTCTTCTTTTTATTGCTTTTCATTTTTTTAAATTTTTAATAATTTTTTTATTTTTTATTTTAATAACTGTTTTGTTTTATTTTTTTTTCTTTATTTCTTTCTTTTTTTCTCCCTTTTCTTCTAAGCTGTGTGGCTGACAGTGTCTTGGTGCTCTGGCCAGGTGTCAGGCCTGTGCCAATGATATGGGAGAGCCAAGTTGAGGACATTGGTCCACCAGAGACCTCCCACTCCACATAATATCAAACAGCAAAAGCTCTCCCAGAGATCTCCATCTCAACGAGAAGACGCAGCTCCACTCAACTACCAGCAAGCTATAGTACTGAACACCCTACACCAAACAATTAGCAAGACAGGAACACAACCCCACCCATTAGCAGAGAGGCTGCCTAAAATCATAATAAGTTCACAGACACCCAAAAACACACCACCAGACGTGGACCTGCCCACCAGAAAGACAAGATCCAGCCTCATCCACCAGAACACAGGCACCAGTCCCGTCCACCAGGAAGCCTACACAACCCAATGAACCAACCTTAGCCACTGGGGGCAAACACCAAAAACACAGGGAACTACTAACCTGCAGCCTGCGAAAAGGAGACCCCAAACACAGTAAGTTAAGCAAAATGAGAAGACAGAGAAATATGCACCAGATGAAGAAGCAAGGTAAAAACCCACCAGACCAAACAAATGAAGAGGAAATAGGCAATCTACCTGAAAAAGAATTCAGAGTAATGGTAGTAAAGATGATCCAAAATCTTGGAAATAGAATGGAGAAAATACAAGAAACATTTAACAAGGACCTAGAAGAACTAAAGAGCAAACAAACAATGATGAACAACACAATAAATGAAATTAAATATTCTCTAGAAGGAATCAATAGCAGAATAACTGAGGCAGAAGAACAGATAAGTGACCTGGAAGATAAAATATTGGATATAACTACCACAGAGCAGAATACAGAAAAAAAGAATGAAAAGAATTGAGAACAGTCTGAGAGACCTCTGAGACAACATTAAACGCACCAACATTTGAATTATAGGGGTCCCAGAAGGAGAGAAAAAGAAAGGGACTGAGAAAACACTTGAAAAGATTATAGTTGAAAACTTCCCTAATATGGGAAAAGAAATAGTTAATCAAGTCCAGGAAGTGCAGACAGTCCCATGCAGGATAAATCCAAGCAGAAACATGCCAAGGCACATATTAATCAAGCTATCAAAAATTAAATGCAAAGAAAAAATATTAAAAGCAACAAGGGAAAATCAACAAATAACATACAAGGGAATCCCCATAAGGTTAACAGCTGATCTTTCAGAAGAAACTCTGCAAGCCAGAAGGCAGTGGCAAGACATATTTAAAGTGATGAAAGGGAAAAACCTACAACCAAGATTACTCTACCCAGCAAGGATCTCATTCAGATTTGACAGAGAAATCAAAACCTTTACAGATGAGCAAAAGCTAAGAGAATTCAGCACCACCAAACTAGCTTTACAACAAATGCTAAAGGAACTTCTCTAGGCAGGAAACACAAGAGAAGGAAAAGACCTACAATAAGAAACCCAAAACAATTAAGAAAATGGGAATAGGAACATACATATTGATAACTACATTAAATGTAAATGGATTAAATGCTCCAAACAAAAGACGTAGACTGGCTGAATGGATACAAAAACAAGACCCATATACATGCTGTCTACAAGAGACCCACTTCAGACCTAGGAACACATACAGACTGAAAGTGAGGGGAAGGAAAACGATATTCCATGCAAATAGAAATCAAAAGAAAGCTGGAGTAGCAAGTCTCATATCAGACAAAATAGACTTTAAAATAAAGACTATATTGGGCTTCCCTGGTGGCGCAGTGGTTGAGAGTCCGCCTGCAGATGCAGGGGACGCGGGTTTGTGCCCCAGTCCGGGAAGATCCCACATGCCGTGGAGCGGCTGGGCCAGCGAGCCATGGCCGCTGAGCCTGTGCGTCCGGAGCCTGTGCTCCGCAATGGGAGAGGCCACAGCAGTGAGAGGCCCGCGTACTGCAAAAAATAATAATAATAATAAAATAAAATAAAATAAAGACTATTACAAGAGACAAAGAAGGACACTACATATTGATCAAGGGATCAATCCAAGAAGAAGGTATAACAATTGTAAATATTTATGCACCCAACATAGGAGCACCTCAATACATAAGGCAAATGCTAACAGCCATAAAAGAACATTATCAACAGTAGCACAATCATAGTAGGGAACTTTAACACCCCACTTTCACCAATGGACAGATCATCCAAAATGAAAATAAATAAGGAGTACAAAATTTAAATGATACATTAAACAAGATGGACTTACTTGATATTTATAGGACATTCCATCCAAAAACAGCAGAATACACTTTCTTCTCAAGTGCTCATGAAACATTCTCCAGGATCATATCTTGGGTCACAAATGCCTTGGTAAATTTAAGAAAATTGAAATCATATCAAATATCTTTTCCAACCACAACACTATGAGACTAGATCTCAATTACAGGAAAAAATCTGTAAAAAATACAAACACATGGAGGCTAAACAATACACTACTAAGTAAACATGAGATCACTAAAGAAATCCAAGAGAAAATAAAAAAATACCTAGAAACAATGACAATGGCAGCACGACAACCCAAAACCTATGGGATGCAGCAAAAGCAGTTCGAAGAGGGAAGTTTATAGCAATACAATCCTACCTCAAGAAACAAGAAACATCTCACATAAACAACCTAACCTTACACCTAAAGCAATTAGAGAAAGAAGAACAAAAAAACCCCCAAAGTTAGCAGAAGGAAAGAAATCATACAGATCAGATCAGAAATAACTGAAAAGAAATAAAGGAAACAATAGCAAAGATCAATAAAACTAAAAGCTGGTTCTTTGAGAAGATAAACAAAATTGATAAACCATTAGCCAGACTCAACAGGAACAAAAAGGGAGAAGACTCAAATCAATAGAATTAGAAATGAAAAAGGAGAAGTAACAACTGACACTGCAGAAATACAAAGGATCATTAGAGATGACTACAAGCAGCTATATGCCAATAAACTGGACAACCTGGAAGAAATGGGCAAATTCTTAGAAAAACACAACCTTCAGAGGCTGAACCAGGAAGAAATAGAAAATTTAAACAGACCAATCACAAGAACTGAAATTGAGACTGTGATTAAAAATCCTCCAACACACAAAAGCCCAGGACCAGATGGCTTCATGGGCAAATTCTATCAAACATTTAGAGAAGAGCTAACACCTATCCTTCTCAAACTCTTCCAAAATATAGCAGATAGTGGAACACTCCCAAATTCATTCTATGAGGCCACCATCACCCTGATACCAAAACCAGACAAAGATATCACAAAGAAAGAAAACTTCAGGCCAATATCAATGATGAACCTAGATGCAAAAATCCTCAACAAAATACTAGCAAACAGAATCCAGAAGCACATTAAAAGGATCATACACCATGATCAAGTGGGGTTTATCCCAGGAAAGCAAGGATTCTTCAGTATACACAAATCAATCAATGTGATAAACCATATTAACAAATTGAAGGAGAAAAACCATATGATCTTCTCAATAGATGCAGAAAAACCTTTCAACAGAATTCAACACCCATTTATGACAAAAACCCTCCAGAAAGTAAGCATAGAGGGAACTTATCTCAACATAATAAAGGCCATATATGACAAACCCACAGCCAACATTGTTCTCAATGTTGAAAAACTGAAACCATTTCCTCTAAGATTAGGAACAAGACAGGGTTGTCCACTCTTACCACTATTATTCAAAATAGTTTTGGAAGTTTTAGCCACAGCAATCAGAGAAGAAAAATAAGAGGAATCCAAATCAGAAAAGAAGAAGTAAAACTGTCAATGTTTGCAGATGACATGGTACTCTTCATGGAGAATCCTAAAGATGCTACCAGAAAACTACGAGAGCTAATTAATGAATTTGGTAAAGTAGCAGGATACAAAATTAACACAAAAATCTCTTGCATTCCTATACACTAATGATGAAATATCTGAAAGAGAAATGAAGGAAACACTCCCATTTACCACTGCAACAAAAAGAATAAAATACCTAGGAATAAACTTACCTAAGGAGACAAGAGACCTGTATGCAGAAAACTATAAACTGATGAAAGAAATTAAAGATGATACAAACAGATGGAGAGATATACCATGTTCTTGGATTGGAAGAATCAACATTGTGAAAATGACTATAGTACCCAAAGCAATCTACAGATTCAATGCAATCCCTATCAAACTACCAATGGCATTTTTCACAGAACTAGAACAAAAAAATTTCACAATTTGTATGGAAACACAAAAGACCCCGAAAGCCAAAGCAATCTTGAGAAAGAAAAATGGAGCTGGAGCAATCAGGCTCCCTGACTTCAGACTATACTACAAAGCTACAGTAATCAAGACAGTATGGCACTGGCACAAAAACAGAAGTATAGATCAATGGAACAGGATAGAAAGCCCAGAGAGAAACCCACATACATATGGTCACCTTATCTTTGATAAAAGAGGCAAGAATATACAGTGGAGAAAAAACAGCCTCTTGAATAAGTGGTGCTGGGAAAACTGGACAGGTACATGTAAAAGTATGAGATTAGATCACTCCCTAATACCATACACAAAAATAAGCTCAAAATGGATTAAAGATCTAAATGTAAGGCCAGACACTATCAAACTCTTAGAGGAAAACATAGGCAGAACACTCTATGACATAAATCACAGCAAGATCCTTTTGGACCCACCTTCTAGAGAAATGGAAATAAAAACAAAAATAAACAAATGGGACCTAATGAAACTTAAAAGCTTTTGCACAGCAAAGGAAACTATAAACAAGACCAAAAGACAACCCTCAGAATGGGAGAAAATATTTGCAAATGAAGCAACTGACAAAGGATTAATCTCCAAAATTTACAAGCAGCTCATGCAGCTCAATATCAAAAAAACAAACAACCCAATCCAAAAATGGGCAGAAGACCTAAACAGACATTTCTCCAATGAAGACATACAGATTGCCAACAAACACATGAAAGGATGCTCAACATCACTAATCATTAAAGAAATGCAAATCAAAACTACAATGAGGTATCATCTCACACCGGTCAGAATGGCCATCATGAAAAAATCTACAAACAATAAATTCTGGAGAGGATGTGGAGAAAAGGGAACCCTCTTGTACTGTTGTTGGGAATGTAAATTGATACAGCCCCTACGGAGAACAGTGTGGAGATTCCTTAAAAAACTAAAAATAGACCTACCATATGACCCAGCAATCCCACTATTGGGCATATACCCTGAGAAAACCATAATTCAAAAAGAGTCATGTACCACAATGTTCATTGCAGCTCTATTTACAGTAGCCAAGACATGGAAGCAACCTAAGTGTCCATCGACAGATGAATGGATAAAGAAGATGTGGCACATATACACAATGGAATATTACTCAGCCATAAAAAGAAATGAAATTGAGTTATTTGTAGTGAGGTGGATGGACCTAGAGTCATACAGAGTGAAGTAAGTTAGAAAGAGAAAAACAAATACCTTATACTAACACATATATGTGGAATCTAAAGGAAAAAAATGGTTCTGAAGAACCTACGGGCAGGACAGGAGTAAAGACTCAGATGTAGAGAGTGGACTTGAGGACACAGGGAGGGGGAAGGGTAAGCTGGGACAAAATGAGAGAGTGGCATGGACATATATACACTGCTAAATGTAAAATAGATGGCTAGTGGGTAGCAGCCACATAGCACAGAGAGATCAGTTCGGTGCTTTGTGACCACCTGGGGGGGTGGGATAGGAAGGTTGGTAGGGAGACATAACAGGGAGGAGATATGGGGATATATGTTTATGTATAGCTCATTCACTTTGTTCTAAAGCAGAAAGTAACACACCATTTTAAAGCAATTATACTGTAATAAAGGTGTTAAGAAAAAACAATACCCAATTTGACTTAAGTAGTAACTTGAGGAAACAGTTTAAGCTATTAAGACAAATAATACATTAACCTATAATCTGAAATCTGAAACTTTCTAGTAGCCAAAACTCTAGTGGAAGTAGTTTTGCAATAAGAACAGGGAAACCAGGCCATATTTCTTACTGTCTTATCTTAGGACGTTGTATGAGGGTTTCCTTGTCTGTGCTTCAGTTCGTCATTTAAAATAGAGAAATTGTAATCTTAGATCTAACCCTTTCCCTATTCATGAAGTTTGTGGGAAGCTATTGCTGAGTAACATGTAAAGCCATTTGGCCCTATTTTATTAAAGTATGTAATTTTTTAAAGGATATTATTGATTTGTACAATAAAGAATAGCCTGCAGGCAGATCCTGCAAGGTGGTTCCACAGACAGACATACCTACCTTCCTGTCAGCACAGTCCATGTTTGGCAGGTGTAGTCCATTCCTTACAGGAAAGAATAGGTGCTTCATTGTGTTTCCAAAGTCAGTAAGCTTTTACAAAACTAAGTAATTGACATTTTTCTCATTTCTGAGATCAAATTTTCATAAATCATTCAACCTGAATAAACTGAGAATGTGGTTGATCTAGTAATTTTTGAAGTATAGTAAATGCATTGCAAAATGTGATATTTAAGTATTTCCTCCTAACCTCTTACCTTAGCAAGATGTATTAAGAGTTCTAAATGGAAAGATATCCTACTGTATGAAAAAGAAACTAAAGTGAGTCCATCTATAAAGGAGAAGGCAAGCACAAAACAGGTTCATCTCAGTAATTTGGCATTCCGTTGATTCAGAATTCATAGTGATAATAACTGTGCAGAGTAGAGCTTACTTTTACATTATGAGGAAGTTTTTTTAATAGTGCAAATGATATTGTAGGGGAGGGATATATTTAACCAACTTGAAAGTAATCTTTTCTAACTTTTTACAGTACATCCTGAGAAATTCTATTAGTGGCATATCAAGGTTTCTACTGGGAGTCATTTGTTAACAGTTAATTCAAGTTATTATCATATTTTACAGTACAGTTAAAATTTCATAATGACATTTTTCTTCCCCCCCTCCACAATTCAACTTAGTGAAACTTTGTCCTAAAGGATCTATGTAATCCTATGAATCATAATATTCAGAGTGTATAAAATAGCACTAATTTTTATCACTAGGGAAAGTCCAACTAATACAGACTTATCTGTGAATACAGTGAATTGTCCAGTAAATCTTCTAGTTCAAGTATTTGCATCACTAACTTAAAGCTGGTTTAGTGGTTGTATATTACTTGTGTAAAATTTACATTTGAGAAATTTGTAGTAATAAATTTAAGCAAGATTTGCCTTTTTACTCTAAGATCATTACTACATTTCTCAAGGCAAAGATATTTTTATGCACTGAATTATTTGTTTCATATTCCCGTTTTCTATTAACAGAAGTCTTGATATATGCAGAATCATCCAATAAACTTGAGCTGTTTTCAGTGTTGCATGCATATAATTAGTCCATCTAAACCAGTGTGTATGACGCTAAGAATACCCTCATTCCTTTAGTGTCTAGCTCTGTGCTGTGTTTATTTGCAAAGGACCCTCATGCATGGGTCCATATAAATGAGGCAAGCTGGAGCAGACTAGACTGTGTCACTCACCAGTCTTTGAGGAGGGAGCTTTGTGTATATGAAAACTGCTGGGTGTGATTTTCACTTATAAAGAAGATTTCTGTGTTTGTAACACCAAGCAGGATTTTTTGTTGAGGTTTTATGCTTACGGTAAAGAAAATAATAAGGAAAAAAATCAATTAATGATCTGATTCCATCATCTTTTGTCAAGCAAAACTCTCACTCATTCAGTGAATGTGATTTCCCTCCCATAGAGTAGTCTAAGAACCTACACAATGACTTCTGAATTTTTGACTCTATTTTCAGGATAATTGGTGAGTTTTTAATCAACTGAAAAATCACCTTTGACTCAGAAGCATATATAGCCATTGCTAGCCTATTTATATTACTCAGGAATAGAAACTTTTAAAATGTAGTACAGAAAGTCTGGTTTTATTAGCATCAAATCATTTTTATACATTTAAGTTATATTCATACCATTGAGATATCAAGTTTTTCCAACCTAGCCACCTAATACCTGGCTTTAAACAGAAGAAATTTCATGCATAACAGTTGTACAGTATACCAATACGTTACTTATTTAGCTAGGTAACGGATCTAAGGCTGATAGTATTTATGTATTGAAATATGTACTCTTGGTGAAAATCAGTTTGAAACTGCTCTACGTTTGATATGCCATCTTGTCATTGCATAGTAATGATTTCATTCATAACCGTAATGCAAGTAGGTAAATGTATTAAAATTAGTATCTTAGATTTTTCATGTAGCCTCTAATGCTGACATAATCTGAAGATCTGGATTAAAGTTTGTGTTTTTGCTGTCTTTTTAACCTCAAATACTTGGCACTCTGTACCCGTGTCTCTCACTTACAGTAATGCTTTGTTTCTTAACATGACTACCAAGAGTGCTTGGTCACAGGCAAATACTGTCCTTTTTCAGCCAAAACATTCCTGACAATAATTGCACTTTTTATAATCATTTTTTCCCTCCTGCCCCCCCTGCCCCCAACTTAGGTTGGAAAGGCTGGTGGACGTCCTGAGGAAGAAGGTTGGAACAGGGACCATGAGGACAGTGATCTGACTGAGAAAAAAACGACAGTCTGGGGAAGCAATCACATCTGGTGACCAGGCTGCTTCATTCAACACTGTGTAAACACTAAAGCCTTAACTTAGCAAACAGTTGTTAGAAGTGGGACACTCCAACCACATTCCAAGCTGAGATAAAATCAAATCACAAATGTTTAACCACTTTGCTGCTGACTTGAGTTATTTATCCAAATGTATTAACTACAGACTTTTACCAATGGGTAGCTATAAAGTTGCAGCTTATTTTGTAACTATTTTATATCTCACTGTATTTAATATAAATATTTTTGCTGAAAGACCATTATAGAAACATAGTAAAGTTGGTCAGGATCATATCTTCACATATGGCCCTTTCTGAATCAAAATACAGCAAAGTAAATATTGCCTAAACCTTAATCCACTGTGTTAGGTCAAAACTTCAAATACATACATTTTTCAATGTAGAGTTTATTTCTTAACCAATGAGAGAAGCACATACATAAGATTGTATAGTCTTCCTTCAATGCATGCATGTAATCTTTGTTAGTTTTAAAGAATATTAAGTATAGATACCAAGAATCAAATGTATAATTTGCCTTAATAAGAGTTTGGTATATTAAAATTACATTAATCAAGGCATGATTTTTCTTTCACTACAAATAATGCATACTATTTTCAATAAAAAGAGGGTATTGTTAATGTGTACTTATAAATTCATGGTGTCAGTATTTTTTTAATGTTGGGTCTGAATAATGATCTAAACTCTATTTAAGCTGTAGAAATTACCAAGTCTGTTTAATAGGCTGGGATACTTTTGGCTTGAATATTAGCATATGCCAGAATGATGCTAAAAGGCAAGAGGCCATCAAACATATTAAGTATTCTTTTTTATTATCTTTATTTAGATTATCATTTGAATTTTTGTAATGGAGAAGGGGAATCTAATATATAATATACAAAAAAATTATAATTAAAAATATAAAGCCTTGGGGAAAAAAGTAAACCTGCAGTTTGGTTCAGGATACCTACTTTTTTTTAATTTAAGGGATAATTTAAAATAATTACATCATGGCAGTCACTTCTAATCATATGAAATTATGAATAAAACTAAGATTCATGTATTTGGCTATAGGAAAAAAAATTTTTTTAGATTGAATAGATGAGAAGCTGATAGAAAATAAATATGAGCGGAGCAGGATGAAATTGACAAGTAGAGATGGAATTAGTGAAAATTTTATAGGTAAGTGAAAAATTTTCTAAGTCCATACAATTTTTTAATTTATCTTTAAGATTGAACTAAATCTACCTTTGCCTATTTTCAGGACAAGTACAGAATAATTTATTACATACACCATTGGAGATTATGCCTTTGAATGCCTTTGAACTTTTTTTACTCTATGATAAAGGTGCTTTATCATAGGGTAACAAAAGAATCATGATGCAAACAAGCTCTGTTTCTTTCTTATTAAATCCATTGAATTAACTGATAGAATCATCCCACTGAGTTCAAATTTAGAATTTACTCATGTTGCCTACTTAAAAAATTTTTTTAACTATGAGAATTAGAAAATAAGGAACTATAGGGGTTAAAAATAAACTAACTAGATTTACTCTACAGTCCTAAAGAGAATTATAGGCTCTCACAAACCAGTGACTATATAACTATACAAATTTGGAATAATTTGGTCATGCGTATAGTCTTCTCTCTGAGCTCTAACTGAAACATGTAACAGCTCCCTATGTGAAGGAAGAGCACCTTTCAAGTCATGAGGGTAAGTAAAAAGAAACAGTTCTGGTCACAAAATAGTCCATTCCTGAGTCTTCTTCAAATAAACCACAAGTAAACTTGAATTTTCATATTATTTCTGAAGAACAGACAAACCTTTATTGAGTTATTTTGCTTGAGGTTTTATAAAACACAAAGTGTAGAATAAAGTCATTTTATAATTTCCAAACATCTCTTTCTATAACTATACAATCAGATTAGCACAACTAGTTCCTATAATCAATATCCAGAACTGTTATAGAATTTGATATTATAACGTTAAATTTACAAAACAATTCTGACATCTACTATTGCTCAGTGTAGGTAATCTCCCCCAATTACCACTTCCCCTTGAAAATGAGTTGTCTACAAAATTACAAATGCTTCAAGTAGTCTTTTTTGGGGGGGCGGGGAGGGTTGTATGGAGGAATAAGCTTACCCGCTGAAGATCAGTTCTTTACATATATGCAACATCTGAAGTATTCCACCACTGCCCAGAGAGGTTGCTTTGAGTTTACTTTAAACATCAAATCTAATTCCTATAGTAACATGAGAATTTACTTTCCCTTGTAAAAAATAAGTTCAGAGGAAAAGCAGAAAAGATCATATAAACGTGTATCACTCGATGATTTACAAAGTCCTTTCCCATCTGTATTTTTATTTGATCCTATCAACAATCATATAATAATATATATATCAACCACGTAATAATGATAATGTTGATAGTAATTCTAGAAGTAGTAGTAGTAGTACATTTTGCAAGCAAGGAAACACTCTCAGCGGGGCTAGGAATTTGCCAAGGACTGACTAGGACTTACAGCTGAGGTCTTAAGACTAAACTCCATGCAACCGTAGGTCTCCAGACCTTTCATTAAAAAAAAATTAAAAATCAAAGATTTTAACTCCTGCAATTTATTTTATTATTGTACCATTTCTTTTATACATATATGTATGAATTTTCTACACATTTCTTTCAATGAAGTACTATAATATGAGCTGCATATGCAAATAGCATCCCATTATTACTACCTCTCTATAGTGTTAATAGTGGCAGCCTTAGCCTTAGCCTTCACTAATTAGGAATATTGTGACAATTCATTGTTGATAAAAAATAGCCTGAGTTGCTTATAAGCAAAGCCTAAGCAGTTATAGCGAAGTTATTAGTTAATTATTAATATGTGAGACATTTTCATTCTACTTTTATAAATAAGCCATTATGTTAAAATTATTTAAAATATTTTTCTTTTTTCAGTGAGAAAGTTGATCCTTTGTATATTTCAGTATTCAAATAAACTGATAAATCTTCTTATCTGGTCACTTACCAATAGAATTAGTTTATTGCACAAAAAAAGTTAGAATATTAAAAATTTATAGTTTTAATATTGAATAAAGTTGCATAAAAACCATTTTATAGATAGTATATTTTTTAAGATAATTATTGAAGTGTCTGTCTTTAAATACTCATGATTAGTGAGGCATTATAATGATAAAATAGCTATGGCCTATACATTTGTCTTCTGGCATAAGGTTTGTATAGACCCCAAATTTTTCACAAGACATTATTGTGTTGTTGATAACTACTATTTTCAGCTAACCTGTCTATCTATTCGTATTGAGATATATAGAGATATATAAATACACAGACACATATACACACTAATACATTTGTCTTTCTAAAAAATTGATTTATAAGTCAATTGTTAGGCTTCAGTGGTTTCAGCATTTTGTTCATCTTTTTTACAAATGCATGTGGTTTCTGAGGCTTTTAAATAAATACATGAAATGGTTGAAAGATTTATGTTGCTCATGCTTAGCTAAATATGTCACCTCTAGAAAAGATGTGGTTTATTTTGGCAGTGTTTTAAAAACTCAAATATTTTAAACATTTGTTAAGTTGGAGCTTGCACATTTGAACTAGTAGCATACGTTCCAGAATAGCATCTCAAGTTACCAAATTTTTTGTAATCCTTTTACTAGAATAACTTTTTTTGAAAAGGTTTTCTTTTCTTTTTTATTATGTACTTTAAATTTATAAAGGTTGAAGTTATTTTTAATGTAGGATTTCATAAATAGAATTGGACAATGATAAATATATATTTTTAAGAAATATTAAAATATTGTGTCCTATTGATATTTCTTTGCAGAAATCTTAATATACTTAGTATACTTATTTTTAACATTTATTGTGTATTGTTTTCTAATGTATATTGTTTTCTAAATATAGTTTTGGAGAATGCTTGTACTTTGGAAGCCACCAGTTTCTTGACTATCAGATTATTAACAAAGGGGCATTTTAATGCACAAACTCAGGTATCTGAAATATATATTTACTTTTTAGTCATATAAACTCTCTACTGCAAATCCTACACATTTCAATGCAATTATTATACATTTGATCAAACTTATAAGTGTTCAGTCCTGAAGACACTGTACTAAACATGCCTATAAAATATACTGCAGTAAGGAAACAGGTTAAGTTCACTGTCAAACTGTGTCTGACTTTCTTGACAAGTTTAATGAAGATAAAATTCATTATGAACAAATTTATTAGGTACCTTACTACTTGCAGTAGTAAAATATTAAAGAGAAATAGTATTTTTGGTAAACATGGTTTAAAAGAACCTAAGAAGGGAAATCAAATTCTCTTAACTAAAAAAATAGTAGACTGATTCAAATCTACTACAAAGCACCTCTACTAATTTTGGAATTTGTTTGTGGAATTTTGCAGTAACCAATAGCTGAAATCTAAAAACATTGCTTCTGTTGTGTTTGATTATTCAATCAAGATGAGGTAAATATAAACAGACTATGTAACTCGCTATCACCTGTAGTGAACTTAGAATTTAAAGCTTAAGGTACATGGCTAAAAGAGGACCAGGGTGGGGTGGGCAGTAGGAATTGTTGGGGTAAAGTTTCTATAAACTGGTAATATCTAAACTGTCATATTACTGTGTAAAAAAGTTGTCTCACCATGTATGGCCTTTAGGATATTGTCATACATTTTACTTCTACATAGGTATACAGTAATAATTTTGTTATTGTTTTTGCTTTAAACAATCAACTATTTTTTAAGGTGATTTAAAAAGTAAGAGCAACCTTATTTTATATTTACCCACGTATTTACCATTTCTGGTGCTCTTCTTTATGTAGATCCAAGTTTCCACCTGTTACCATTTTCTTTCTTCCTGAAGTATTTATCTTTTATACAATGCAGGGCTGTAAGTAATGAATTCTTTCAGCTTTTGTATGTTTGAAAATCTCTCTCTCTCTCTCTCTCTCTTTTTTTTTTTTTTTGGTGCCTTCATTTTGTGAAAAAGAAAAGTTTTTTGCTGGCTATAGAATTCTAGGTTAACTTTTTGAAAAATATTTTCAGATGTTGCTCTACTGTTTCTGGCTTGCTTTGTTCCTGCTGTCATTTTTATTTTCGTTCTCTATACATACATCCTCTGGCTGCTTTAAGGGTTTTCCCTTCATCACTTTTTTAGCCAATTTGATTGTGATGTGTTATAAATTTCTGCATGCTTCTGTGCTTATGATTTGTTGAACTTCCTGTACTGTGGGTTTATAATCTTTATCAATTTTTTTAAATTTTGGCTATTATTTTTTTCAATATTTTTTGTCCTCAAACTCTTTCCTCTTTCCTCTCTTCTGGAACTGCTATTTAATATATATTAGGCCCCTTGAGATTGTCCTACAGCTTATTCATTCTTTGTTCATTTTGGGGAGGGTCTCTTTTTCCTCTGGGTGTTTTATTTTGGATAGTTTCTATTGTTTTGTCTTTAAATTTACCAGACTTTTCTTTTGCAGTGTCTAATGTGCTCTTCTTAATCCCATCCAGAGCCTTTTTCTTCACAGACATATTTTCATCTCTAAAAGTGAAAATTGGGGCTTTTTAATGTCTTTCATCTCTCTCCTTAATTTTTTCATGCTTTACCTTATCTTCTGGAATATAAAAAATATAGTCATAAGAACTGTTTTAATGTCCTTGTCTGTTAATTCTATTATCTGTTCTATTTCCAAGTCTGTTTCTGTTGATTTCTTTATCATGAATTATATTTTTTTAGTTGAAGTATAGTTGATTTATAATATTATATTAGTTTCAGGTGTACAACATAGTGGTTCAATATTTTATAGATCATACTCCATTTAAAGTTATTACAAAATAATGACTGTTTCCCTGTGCTGTGCAATCATGACTTGTATTTTTCTGCTTTGTATGCCTGGTAACTTTTTTTGGATGCCAGTCATTGTGAATTTTAACTTGTTGGGTGTTAGATATTTTTGTTTCTCATTGAAAACTTTCAAACTTTCTTCAGGGATACAGTTACATTATTTGGAAACAGTTTTGAGACACAGAGAGAGACACAGAGAGAGACAGAGAGATGCAGAGAGAGGGAGAGACACACACAGAGAGAAAGGCACAGAGAGAGAGACGAGAGAGAGAGAGAGAGAGAGAGAGAGAGAGAGAGAGAGAGAGAGAGGTTCAGTAGGTGGGACCAGAGCGCCTTTAGTCTAGGGCTGATTCCCCCCACAGCTCAGGCAATCGCCCTCTGAATACCTGATGCCCTGTGCAGTAGGAGTTTTCTCTGCTCTGACTGGTCATAACCATATGTGAGTTTTGGTTATTGTTCTGCCTGCACCTTTCTGGCGGTTCTTACCTTAGCCTTGGTAGTTTACTTACACACGTATGCTTGTCCATACTCAGAGGAAGACTCAAGGAATGCTCTGTAGCTCTCCAGAACTCACTTGCTCTCTCACTCTCTTTCTGTGCAGCAATTTTTGTTCCAGAATTCCCCTCTCCAGTACTCTGACTGCAAATTCTAACCACCTTGGCCTCCCCAAATTCTCAACTCTTATGTTCTCAACTCAGGGAAGCTGCCAGCTCTGTTTTGTTCCCCCTCCTATACTCTGTAAACTTGCCATATGATAAACTGGGGTAATCTTAGGACTCCATTTCTTTCCCTTCTCTCTGGGAACACTATCCTGTGCTGCCTGTTGTCCAAAGTACAAAAACATTGATTCATGTATTCCCACTGTTGTTTTTGTTGTTGTTGCTTTGGTTTTGGTGGGTCTTTTGTTTTGGGGTTTTGTTTTTCTTTGTTTGGTTGGTTGGTTGGTTGGTTTTTTAAGGTGGGGAGGGTAAATGTGGTCCCTGTTATTCCATCATGGCCAAAAGTATAACTTCTCCTATAACTCTTTTAAAATGTCATCTTCTTAATGTCTAGCTTCCTTCTCCCCTGTTGAGAAATCAGCTGTCAGTCTTAATGTTCTTTTCCTGAAAGTAAAATCTCTGTTTTCTCTGATTGCTTTTTAGATCTTTTTCGTTGTTGTGTTTTGGGGGTTGTTTTGTTTTGTTTCGTTTTGTTTGGCAGTTTTATTTTGTGCCTAGATGTGAAGTTCATTGCTTGAGTTCATAGACCTGTTAAATCTCTGACTTCATATCGTTTGTCAGTTTTAGGAAATCTTTGCTCAGTGTCTTTCTCCCCCTCCTTCTGTGACTCCAATTATATATTTTTTATATTTTTTTTCACTGTGTTCCCATATATCTCTTCTGTATTTTCCTTTTTTTCTCTATGTGCATTAGTTTTGAATTTTCAAAATTACCTGTCTTTTATTTCACTAATCCTGTCTTCTGCTGTTAAAGCCAACTATTCAATTCTTAATTTCAGTTTCTGTATTTTTTAATTCTACAGTCTCCTCTTGATGTTTTTGGTACATTGCAATTCTCTGGTGAAATACTCATCTTTCTAAATATATTGTCTCCCCTTTGCTTATAACTATAAGAAACTATAGTAACTTAGTTACTATAAAATAGTACTTAAAAATCCATGTCTGCCAACTCCAATATCTGAATCACCCATGGGTCTTGCTCTATTGTCTGTTTTGTTTCTAGGTGTCTAGATGCATGGTCCTGTCTCTTGGCATGCCTATCAATTGTTGATTTACTGTAAGACATTCTGATCCTCCAGGTGATTTTGTTTTCCACCAGAGAGGGCTTAGCCTTTCCTCTATTGGAAAGATTGACTGGAAGCTAATCACCTTAATCCAGTCAGGTATGCTGAGTTGAAGCTGGGTTGCAGTTTGAGTGAGGCTGTTTTCTCTGGTTTGCCTCTTTTCCAATGGGGTAGCTCACTAGGCTTTCAACAGTGAAGGTAATATCTTCACCCCAGTCCTTTTAGATATTCTCATCTGAGCTTTTTTAACCTCCCACTTAGGACAGCCCAGAATTTGCCAAATACTTTGCAGGGGAAACTAGGCCTGAGTTTCGGGCCCCTTTGGTTCTCCTGGTCTGTCGCTCCAGCCCTGAAAGATTGCCAAAAGCTCTGCTGGTTTCCCTGTCCCTAGCAGCAGTCTTCTGCCAGGACGAACCCAGAGCCAGCAAATGTCTTCAGGGGAAGAGCGGCTGCAGACCATCAGTTTACCTCTCAGTTCTCTCTTCTCTGGAATCTTAGTTCCTCTAGTTTTCTTTGTTTCAGCCCCTCTCTGATACTTTTAAACAAATACGGTATGTATTTTGTCCAGCTTTACTAGTTGTTCCTTGGCAGGAGCGTTGGTCTGCCATGAACGACTCTGTTCTGTCTGGGAGCAGAATTCCAGTGAGTTTTTAATTTCTGTTATTATATTTTTCATTTCAGGAAGTTACATTTTGTTCATTCCCAAATCCATTTGATCATTTTTGTTGTCTCGTTTCTATCTCATATTTTCAACCCCTTTTTAATTTTCTTATACATTTTAAATGTGCTTATTCTATACTTCTGATTATTTTAAAATCTCAAGTATTTACTGCTCCAGTTTTGAGATTATTTCTGCTAGCTACATTTATCTTGCCTTGTTTCTTTAGATGTTTACTGATTCATGAATGTGAGCTTATATGTCTTAGGATTAGTCTCTGTGGGTCTTTTCAGTCCTGAGTTGAAGGTGGGTTCCTTCATAGAGGCTTTGCATTTGCTTCTGCCTGGGAACATGTACAGGCCTTAGCACACTTTAAAATCCTAATTTGAATTTTATTGGGCCACTTAAGTAATAATCTGGGATGAAAATCCACATGAGGGCTAGCTTGTGTTTATAAAATTCATAAGGGGAATTTTTTTTCTATCCTCCATTCATAGTCTAAGATTTCTCTTCGTGGGTGGGCCCTGGACTTTGTCCCCTAGCCCCTACTCCATTAGGAGGCCATGAAAACCAAAGCTCAACTTCACCTCTATCATAAGTCAAATGCTCTCAAGGTAAAAACCGCCCTTCATGCTTCACATACCGTTAAGGGTTCCCAGTTTAACTCAGGTTTTGGCCTCTCAGTATTCATTAGCAACTTGCCAACATAATGATGCATTTGAGGAGATGTTTATAATTTTCTGTCCAAAATTTTTAGTTGCTCACTGTAGGAGGTTCCAAGTCCATCATAGTAGGAAACTCTAGTCAGGGCTGAATGTTATTAAATTTACACACACACAGAGGTATAATTATACTACTAATAAAATGTTCTGAATTTAGTATCACTTGTATACATGATTAAAATGAGTAGGTAATAAATTTACCTTCCAAGATCCATAATTGCAGCTCTTTGTCCCCACCAGGAACTACAAGCAGTTTTTCATTAGAGAAAAGAAAATGATTGAATAATCCAAATTAGCCTGGGCAAGAAAACTAACAGCTGTCTAAAATGAAATGTTTGAGTTATGAGCCATGTGCCACTTTGGTTTATCTGCAGCCAAAAGGTTCAGAATCCTTATTCAATTAACCATGTTGCTTGGGAGGGACTGGTTGCCCTGAATAAGAGCTGCCTGGTGATGAGTAAGAGGTATCCGTGACACACAAGTTCAGACCTTGCAACTCTGTTTGTGTTGTTTGAACTTTCTTCTCTGTTGTAGCTAGGGATCCAGCATGGAATTTAAACACTTGTATGGTAACTCCATTCCTTCAGCCATTGTGTTGTTAAGCTCTAGCTAACGAACTTTTAACACTGGTTCCATGTAAGGTAAGACTTAGAAAACAGCAGCAATCAACAATTTCTGGCTTTATAAATAAAACCATTATGTCTTTCGGAAAGTAAGATGCTCCTGCCTGTCTATTCCAACTGATCCCCTCAATAGTAGCGTTCATAACATGTATGAAAAATAAAGAAATAAACCAAGGTAGCACCTAAGAAAGCTTAAATTAAGAAGTGGCTTTTATTTCAAAAAGTCACACCTACTGTAACAGAAACTTCAAAATGTATACTTGTTTTAAAACTTAGGAGCTTTGCATAAAATAGAGAAACCAAAATTACATAATATTTGAAAAGGTAAGAGCTGCCAAATGCACCAGTCAAATATACTTTGTCTCACGTGGACTTTTCTTCCATGCCAACGGTTTTTGTTGCTTAGGGAGATCCTCCTGATAATGTCACAAAGAATGTTTCTCAAACCCATATAGATTATGTACACAATGGCTTTTTAAAGACAAATTTGATTTTAAATCTCTAAGCTTCGTTTTGCTTCTGAACATACTGTTTTGAAACAAAAACCAGGTGACTAAAAGAGAGGAGACTGAATTTTTTTCCCCAACTTATAAACAAGTCCTGAAGATAATTCTGGAGGAGAAAATTCAAATATAGTTTGAACAGTGATATACTAATTTGACATAAAATGTCTCAGTGTTATTGCTGTGAAGAATTACTCTTTACTTGAATGTGTACACTGATTACTAATGTCTTACATCATATTCTTAACACTTTACAAAATTAGATTTGCTTTTTGCATCTTATTTTCTTAAATTATGGTCATGCTATGAAGAGTAATTGTATACTTTTATTTAGGTGACATAGAGGAACGTGAATATGTAATCTCGTTTGTCAAATAAGAAAAACTTGAAATCAGTTTCCTTTCAATTAAGACCTCAATCATGTCTTATAATCACTTTATTTCTTCTTTTATAAAAATTGCAACAACTTTTTCAAGAATTATAGCTACCTTGTGGACTGTAAGTTTAAATATTGCAGATATTATTGTCTTTAAGTTGCAATAAGACAAACAGTGGCGTTATCATTTCTAGAATCAAAGAATGAAGAGTTCCTGTGTGCAAGTTTTCTGGGCCCATTTTGGAATTTTCTAAAAGAACCAATTGCCCAAATCATACATCGAGGTTCTGATATGTTAGTTTGTTTTTCTGTGGATGGCAAGAATATTAATAAAAGTGATTCATTCATACTAATACCTTAGACCCTATGCTACTCCCCATTTCAGTTCCTAGTCTATACTTTTATTGTTTAATTCATTTGCCATTTTTAATCCTCTGTCATATTCACCTTCATGAGTTTAAATCCAATTCATCCTTCAAGAACACTTTTATACCACCTCCTAACATGAAGCTTTCCCTAATTCCCCACCTCCACCCCACCACCAAGTAGAAGTTAATCTCTGCTCTGTAAGATTTATAGCCCTTCCTTCATCTCTATTAGGGCAGTTATTAAGTTCCCTGTTGTTTCATTATTCCTGTACTATCTCCCATTAGCATGCAGCTTCTGGAGGTCAGAAATTCAGTCTTGTTCATATTTCTTTGCACAGGTAGATACTTAATGAATAATCATTCTTATTAATGATGAAACCTAAATTTTCGAAATATATTTTTCTGTGTAATCTGTCTTTCTAAAAAATATATGACACTGAAAGATTAAGATTTGAGTATCCTTTTTTAAAATAGTGGTATTAAAATATACTATTATGTCAAATTATCTAGCACCTGGCACATTACCAGGTGAAACATTGAGTTTACCTGAAGACTTTAACTTTTAATTGTAATCAATTTAAAGTGAAGAGTTTTGGGGTTGGGGGAGGGGGTAATATGTTTGATTTGATTCGGTTTGTTATTTTAATCAGAATTTCTTGTGTTTCTGTTAAATTTTTGTCCCATACAGTCCATAGTTTGAAATTTCACTCCATGATGAAGTGAAGATGTGGTTTTGTTGTCTTGGAAAGTTTACCCAAAATTTCCAGACCACAAGAGAGGTCATTTAAATCTTTATTGAACAACAGTAATAACTAAGTTGCTTTCTGGAACCAAGTATGTCAAAATTCAAAGAAAGGGAGAAGGCAAGCAATGTATAAACCAGTGGGCATGTTTGGATGCTTTCTGATAATGCTACAATCCACTTTAAATCATGATTTCAAATTCAGTAATTCCTTATTTCCTAAAAGTAACTAAAGTCTTCTGAATTCCGATTATTTTGATAAGCTTTCTTGAGATTTTATTTTCTGGTTCTTTATTATTCTTTCAATACCTAAGCCCTATTCTAAGATATTTGAGAGCAAAAATAAATTGTGTATGAACATTACCCACCAAGCTACAGCTTCAAAAATTAATATTTAGTTACTAATTTTATTTTATCTCTATTTTAGTCTCCACCAATTTTCATCATACACCTTGCTGAAGGAAGATTCTACAGCTTAAAAATGACTACCATTCTTCAATAAATAGGTCAGTAGTATCAAAGCCTTTTTGAAACACTTAAGCATAGAATATTCACTGCACTTTACTTGTGTGACTATGACATTAACACACTGAAAACCTTTAAGTTCCCCAAAGAAGACTTTCTTCTTATACATCTTTCCTAGCTGTGTCTAATCAAATTATGTTTTTCAAGATAGTATGTCCTTTTCTGAAATTACTTCTAGTATGTGCCTCACACACAAAGTTAACTATCTTGGTTATAATTGACTGCCAGCAGAAAGACTCACTTTTGATAACAGTATTTTGTTAGTGATTTTCTAGGACATACATCTTCTTTCCTCATCAAGAAATAGTAAACCCAAACTACCAACATTGTTTCCCATGTCGAAAGATTAAAATTATCTTAATGAATAGTGCTCAAATGCTGGCACATGGCCAAATGAATAATCTTTGTCTTAAAGTAGCAAAAAGTGTAAGACACTACCTATGTTAAGACTTGATTTTCTTTAAATTCATCAGACAATAAGTGAAAATGCTATAGATTCTTAGCTTTCGTCTTGAACATCTGAAGTTCTCTTAGCTAGTAATTTTTTACTTAGATGTATATCTTTAATCCTAGGATCTCCCATCTCTTTGAAACCAGTTAATTAAAATAGATAATCACCTTATAGAACTTTCACATTAGGGTAAAATGAGAAAAAAAGGAATTGAGTAACTTTCATATACGACATAAGCAGGCATTTTCAGAGCTCAAAGTACAAATGTGCATCCATTCCTAAGCTCCTGCTTCCCCGTTTCTGTTAAGAGCTGAAACTTGTGCCACCATGGTTAATGTTTTGACAGATTTTATCATAAACCTTGCTGTTGTAAATTTGCCTTGAGCCAAAATTTAACATGTTGTAAGCTCAGAAACAGTTTTTGCTGTTAGTCACGAGAAACGGAAATAAATCAATTATGCTCTTTTGAATGATAGGAGTAGAGAGTTTAACTCTAAAATTACACGTGACTTGAAATTTGAGAGAAATTCTCATTTTTTATGTCCACAACCTCTCAACTGTCAAACATACATAACACATAAACATACATAAACACTTTTGTGACTCTCACAAGGGAGAATATACCAAAGGAAATCATGTGGCTTTAATATGCTCACTAAATTTCATCACCAAAATATAATCCCTAATTTTTTAAAATGAAAATGTCCTTTGCCTTATTATATGGAGTCAAAAATTTAAGCCCTCAACATGTGATTGATTCAAAAGCTATGAAGTAGCTACTTTGTTTCCAAATAATTTATCAGAATGCACTTCAGTTAGACCCTGTCTTATGGTGTCTGTCATCTATAACTACTTAGAGTATTTTATTAAACTTTAACTCCCAATCATTGCTAGTCCTAACAGCCTGCAGATCTAGATATTTTTTCTCTCTAAAACATCTTCAATGACCATGACCATTAATAGTTACTCATAAATGCATATGGACACAGGCTAAATCATAGCACATCAGTGAAGAAAAAAAAAAGAGTTGTAACCCAGTCTTTACCCTAGAATAAATCAAATCAACAAATATTTATTGAATATCTACTATGTGCAAATAGCCCTGGACTGGTCAGCTTTTAAAAAGCCATCCAGCTTTTCACATTGACAAATCAAAGCATTATTATTTTCAAGTACTGCAGAAGCTGCTTCCATGTCCTTTAGGTGACAAAGCCTCTGAAGACCCTGCAGTTACTTAGGATAAAGACAAGGAAGAGAAAGCTAATTCACAACTGAAAAAAGAAGAAAGAATAACCTAAAATATCACCAGCAGATTACATCATATATGTGTGTGTGTGTGTGAGCTTATGTGTATGAGCATATATTATATATGTGTGTATATTTATATACACATATACACACAAAGAGAAGAATGAGTGAATTTGAAAAAAATTATCTTTGTTAAGGTGACATAAGAATTGACATTTATATTTGAGTCCAGAGCTTTGCTTTAAAAATGGCTTAATGTCTAAAAAAGGAACGAAATTGGGTCATTTGTAGAGACGTGGATGGGCCTGGAGACTGTCATACAGAGTGAAGTAAGTCAGAGAAAAACAAATATCGTATATTAACGCATATATGTGGAATCTAGAAAAATGGTACAGATGAACCGGTTTGCAAGGCAGTAATAGAGATACAGATGTAGAGAACAAACGTATGGCTACCAAGGGAGGGGGATGGGGTGGGATGAATTGGGAGATTGGGATTGACATATATACAGTAATATGTATAAAATAGATAACTAATAAGAACCTGCTGTATAAAATAAATAAATAAATAAAATTTTTTAAAAATAGGCTTAATATTTTGGCCAGTGTTAAGTAAGTTCTGTGGTACTAAAAAACCAAATATATCATAGTATAACAGATTACTCAACTTGGCCCCCAGATTCTAAAACCTAGCTTTCCCTAAAGTCTGTTAAGAGATGTCTTCATCAATCAACATATTTATAATAGAAGTGACTTCTACAATGTTACTATAAAAAATTATGATAGAAGCCTAAATAAGTAGTTAATTTTATCATAAATAAGAGAAGCTACTTAAAAGCGCATTTTAAAGATTCTAATTTTTATTAGAAGCTAAATAAATCCATCAGTAAGGGACAAAACTTGTATACTTTATTATACTACATTATATATTATACTGTACTCTTTTATACTATATATTATACTATATTTTATGCTACAATGGTCTATGCATTTCATTTTACTAATCTGTAAAAGATAAAATAATACACTATCTACCCACATCAAATAATTAAATGTGTTTCCTTAGTGAAGTATAAAAGGGAGGCTGTCAACAGTTTGCAGTTTTACCAAATAGAATTAATCCTGGTTACTTTGCACAGAAGGTATATATATATATATATATATATATATATATGTATATATATATATATATATATATATACACATGTATATATATATGTATACATATATATATATATATGACTGATGATATTGTCATTGACATTCTCACGGGTGATGTCTAGTGTCAGTTTTAAGTATTTATTTAGGAGAAGTAATTTTTTATCAATTTTTGCCTCCTATTGGTAAGCTGTTTAATTTCTAATGAAAATCAAAGCAGATTCTTTTAAGCAGCACCTTTTATCTTTCCTAAAATGTCTGAAATTAATTTCTCAATTTTTCTCTGGGGAAAAAAACTGGTATAGCTCTATTATTCAAAGTTTATGCTTCTATTATGAAAGTGTTGCTTATTAAGATCACTTTGAAGCAAAGGTATCTTTTCATATATCTTTTTAATTATTTGATACTTTTTCATCTGGTTGTAATTTATTTTCAAAGTATACCCTAATTGCTCTGTAGTAAATTTTGGATTGCTTCTCAGTTTGTGTATAGCCTTCTCTTCTTGATAAAACTATACTATTGGCCTTCGTAAATATAGCAGGCACTTTCAATGTGTGACTACATTGGTTTGGTTTCTTTTTTTCATTTTCTTGGTATATTGTAAAAAATGTCTTTGGATATATTTTAAATAAAATTTCACTTGGACAATCCAGACATAATGCTTAAGTTCATGGAGAAATATTCTCTTTAGAGTTGTTTCTGATTTTCAATTCACCTTTCCCCCTCCTTTGGCCAGAATTCCCAATACTGAGACCCTCTCACCTAGGACCTAGCCTGGATTCACCTGCCCCCTTGTGGTATTCCTCTCTGAATAGTTTATTGATTTCTGAAATTTGGCTTTGGTATTACATAGCCTGAAAAGATAAACCTCTTTACTCTTCTCTAGCAGACTAAGACCAGAAAATTTTTCTTCTGTTAGTCACTGGCTAACATAAAAAGATGAAAGGAGTTTATATTTTTAATTTAATTTAGAGCAAAAGAGGAAATTGAACACTATAAAGAAATTAGTAGCTTGGAATAAATGATAAGAATTTTGTCTAGAATCGATATTAGTGACCTGCAGATTAATAAACTAAAAAGATGTTTCCAAGATTCTCATAAAGCAATTTAAAATCAAATTTTTTCTATGTCAATGTCTCCTTTTTTAGTGAGTGGGAGAGGAAAATGTTACTCTATTTTATTTAAATTTTAAATAGATTTCCTAAACCTCTCATCAAGGATGAATTCATAAATATACAAAATAAATTAAATGTTGTATACTATATGATCAGATATTTTGGTACGTTTGACACAAATAGGTTTTTGTCTCTCTCTGAAAAAAGGAATTTTTTTCACATGCCGCAGGACTAATTTTTACATCTTCAATCTTCAACTGAAGTCAATATTGAAGTCACATGGAAAAAGGAGGATATAGTCAATGAGTGAATTACCTAGACACAAATTTGGAGACATTTCGCAAGAATAAGGACATAAGAATTAGGCATCTAGTTAATAAAGAATAATGTGCAGATAAAAGAAAGGGGAAGAGGAAAGAAAAGCACTATTTACAAAAGTAATTTGTCTTTCTTAGAAGGAAGAAATAGATTAATAAATTATTGTTAATAAGACCCCAAGTAATCTTTAAAGACTTATTTTTCTATCTGTTAACTGTAAATATTTCTAGCAGAAAGAGTTGTCTCTGTGCTGTTCCACCTCCTCCCCTATTCTTCATCAAAGGCTGGTTTGATTGAATAATAGTGGTCCTCTGTGGCATTTTTAACATTATGTCACCTCACTTGAGATCTAGAAGAAGAAAAAGTATGCAGGCTTTAATAAAGTCGTAGTCCAACTTCCAAATTTCTAGTGTTTAACGCTCCTTTGCAGCTTCTCTTACATTTGTAACAGTTGACCTACTAACAGGTTCCCAGAAACCCAGGTCCAAATTTTGGCAGGCTTACCTCACCTCTTTGTCCTTCCAAAGTACATAAATGCTAAACTGTGTTCACAGTGAGGAAGGGAGAGTCATTCTAATGAGACTTTTAAAACCAGGACCCTTTCTGCTCCCTACCAAGTTAACTGCCATTCTCTCAGAAGGAATAAAGTTTTGTCAGTGTGCTCTTGGCATAATTTCTTCAGCCTGGATTAAACACAGGTGACTGAGAGTCTACCTTATCTCCACAGGGCATTAGTCACTCTATAAAAGTTAAATTTATTATGAAATGCTTTGTTTGTGTTAACATATATCTTCTCTGGGAAGTTGGAAACAAAGGCATGTCCTTTAAGACTCCATATGGGGAAAACACATCCTCCTGTGGAATTTAACCTTAATTTGAACCAAGATCTGTGAAAGAAAAGCACTTTAGTGTATTGTTCCCTTGCTCCACCCCTCTATTCCCTTATCTAAATGGGGTTACTGTTGCTTCGTGTTTTTTAACTCTTCCCATTCCAAATCTTGCTTTCCTGAGTTTAAAATAATCTTAGAAGTATATCAAAATAATTGTGGCAAATAACTATGCCTTGCTTTTAAGGTTTAATTCTGATATCTTTAAAATTAAAGAAATATATAGCCAGTTTATACTTATATATCTTATTGTTCATTACCTTGTTTTAACAAATGGTACATTGTAAAGAATATTTTATTTCCTGAAAATCTTTTCTAAGATTCATTTACTAGCAAACATTGTCATGTATGCATAGTTTATGCCTTATTAGAAGTAAAGAATCATTAGAAGAAAAGTTTACATTAGGAATGATGAGGAGATGTATTTGAAAGACTAATTTTGACCTCTGTTTTCCCTCAGTCTGTTTGCATAATCTTGCAGTGCTTTCAATGTATCTAAATCCATAGACGTTCCAAGGCTTCTTTTTAAAAGTAAAAGCAAAATTTCCATGGCTGCTTCCCACCCTCATAACAGACCAGTTGTTTATAAGCAGCAGAGAGTATTTTCCAAAAAACTTTTAAGTTTACATTTTTTAAAATTCTGCTTTTATGAATACTTGAAGTTTCTTTTTTTTAATTTTTATTTTTTAACATCTTTATTGGAGTATAATTGCTTTACAATGGTGTGTTAGTTTCTGCTTTATAACAAAGTGAATCAGCTATACATATATATATATCCCCACATCTCCTCCCTCTTACGTCTCCCTCCCACCTTCCCTATCCCACCCCTCTAGGTGGTCACAAAGCACTGAGCTGATCTCTCCGTGCTATGTGGCTGCTTCCCACTAGCTATCTATTTTACATTTGTTAGTATATATAGTACTTGAAGTTTCTTTAATAGCATCTACCAACAAACGTAATTATTCAAATGATTTTCCTTCATTATCTTTTATTAAGAAAAAAATAAATTTGAGTATAAGCTTAGATATTAATTTTAAAAATATGAACATGATATTTAACTTGACAAGTACTCAGTTCTACTCAAAATAACTATCTTCAGCATTGTTAAATTGAAAATTTCTTAGCAAAATAAAAAATTCATAGCAAAATATTTATAGATTCCTACAGTCACATATTTCCTTATTACATAGTATATTTTATTTAAACTATTAAAATTAGTTTGATAAAGTTTTTTTTAAAAACTGTGGAATACATGCATAATACATTTAGGACATTAGGACATTTATCACAAGAAATATCAAATCAGGGCATCATTGTTCTCCAATTCAGCCCTGCCTACATTTATTGGTTCCACCCGAATCAACCCTCATATGACATTTATTGAAGCTTAGTTTCTACCACATGTTAGCACTTGATTATATACTATGTTGTTATTTAAATTCATAATATGTATTATTTTTCATGGAAATTATAAACTCACAATAATAATGAGCTGACAAATGGAACACTTTAATTTACCTCTTAGACTCAAATCCCTGTTTCTCTTGGAATTTGCACTGCATTAGACACTGGTTTGATACAAACTTTCTTAAAAGATAACAGCCCTATACATCTGTTGCCCCCAGATTTTTCCAAGAATGGCTTTGGATGACTATATCCATGACATATATAGATGCCTGTATAGCATATCATTTATTCATGGTCCTACTATAAGATAACTGTAAGAAGATCTTTCACAGGAGTAAAATTGTCAAAATGATAGATGAACAAGGTAATGGGAGAAGTGGTAATAAGTATAAGACTGAAAAGGCAGATGTTAACCAGAAACAAAGAAAAGAATGAAAAGTGTGGACCTCATAGATGATGGTGAGAAGCACTTTGGCAAAAACAAAATAAAGGAGCAGGACTTCTCTGGTTGCGCAGTGGTTAAGAATCCGCCTGCCAGTGCAGGGCACACGGGTTCGACCCCTGCTCCGGGAAGATCCCACATGCCCCGGAGGAATTAAGCCCGTTCGCCACAACTACTGAGCCTGCGCTCTAGAGCCCGCAAGCCACAACTACTGAGCCCATGTGCCACAATTACTGAAGCCCACACACCTAGAGCCCAGGCTCCACAACAAGAGAAGCCACCGCAATGAGAAGCCCACACACCGAAACGCCCCTGCTTGCTGCAACTAGAGAAAGCCCGCACGCAGCAACAAAGATCCAACGCAGCCAAAAATAAATAAATTAAATAAATAAATAAAGGAGCAAAAGGGAGAGAAAGAACCAAAGATAATTCCAAACTGCCACATGTATGAATTTTGGTGAATCCCAAAATATTTGCAAAACTGGATAAAAGAGGTTGTGTGTGTGTGTGTGTGTGTGTGTGTGTCTATAACAATGTAGACAAGACTGGTCTTCACATATTAAATTTTAAAGATGTCAGGATGTGGCAAAACAAAATAATACAATACTGAGCATCTTTACTGACCATGAGCTCTATTACTAGACAAATACGTGTCAGGTGAAATTAGAAATAATAAATAATGAGTTTGTTCATGAAATGTATTATTGTATTAATTCTTATTTTATCTGTGAATCTCCAGCACCAACTAGAACATACTGACCATAGGAGACACTTAAAAACATTTAGCTTAAATTAAAATTGTCCTTACCAATGAAATCACGATGGAGTCACAAGAATTATGGATGATGTACTGTGGCAATGGGTAAGGGCTAGGGGACAAGAGAATCAATTGTAAACCATCTAAGCCCTATTAATATATTAGTCATTTAAGGTCATACAAATAATTTACAGTACAAGTGAAAGTGAAAGTAGTGTTTTCAGGGGATATTTTTCTATTCTGGTTATATTTGGAAGTCCTCAGGACAGTTTCCATTCTGATTATATTTTGGAAGTCTTCAGTATTTCTCTAAAAGTATATCTTGATGAGAGGATTGAAAGAGATAATAGAGGGGGTATTTGTTTTTATCAGTAATTCAGACAACACCATCCCAAGTGCTGGGGATACAAAGTTGGATAAGACACAATTTCTATCCTCATGGAAATCACAGTCCAGAGGGAATGACAGAACTGTAAATAATGTAATGTAGTATCATAGGTACCATAATAGAGGTAGGCTCAGAATGCTTTGGCAGAACCGAAGAAAGTGTATCTTGCCCTGTCTATGAGATTAAGGAAGGCTTCCCAGAGGAGATGGTGTTGGAGCTAAGTGCCATTGGGATTGGCAATTAAGGAGGCCATGATGACTTTAATGAGAGCAATTTCTACTGTAATGAGAGACAAAATCCAAATTGCAGTGAACTAAGGTGAATGAAAAATGTAGAAATAGACACAGTGAATATAGACTACTTTTGCCTGGAAATTACCTTCTAACTCTTCTTATTTGCTGCCTCTGAAAAGATTTAATAAGGAATTTCACATTGCATATCACAATTAAGTGCAATGATAGTAATGGATTTCTTTTTCTGTGTTAGTAAATAAATTGCATTACACTTGTACAAGCTCAAGAGCATAAGTCCTTCCAGCAAGAGCCTTGGCACTGAAAGAGGGTCATATCTACACCCTTGCATTATGAATGCGTTTGATCCCTAATTCTATTCCTTTTTCTATTCAGAAATGTCACAGTCTCAATTTCAAAGTGTAACCTGATGAAACTTTCTATTTCTTTCCTCTCTTCCAACTTTCTTATAATTTCTCTTTGTACCTCTAACCACATATCCTCAAGTGATTCAAATATTTTATTGTCCATGCATTATCTTTCTAATGCTAAATATTACCTACTGAATAAACTCCAAAGTTTTTAGAGAATTCAAAGCCCTGCAAACTTTTGTTCCAGTCTACTTTCTCAGGTTTATTTTCCTGTAGCTTCCTCTTTCAGGCTTCAACTTCACCTTCCCCTCTGTGCACTCTGATCTTTCTGGCTTCCATTTCCTGACACTGTTACTTCCTCCTGGAACTACCATCTCCCTGAAATCTTATATCTAAATCCTATCTGACACTTAGGTCTTAGTTGTCATATTCCCTATAAAAGCCTTTCTTAATTTTCCCACATATAGATTTTCTTCTCAACTCTTAGTATTTATATGTGCCTCTCTGTTCCTTTCATTCATTCATTCATTCATTCAACAAACCTTTACTGAGCACCTACTATGTGCCAGGAACTGAAACTGCCATTTTCTACATTTTTTCCCATGGATGAATAACTTTTATCTCATCACTCCTATCAGACTGTACATTCTTTGAGGTCAAAAATCATCTGATATAGCTCTATAACTATCTATTACAATGTTTTACACATAGTAATTGTTCTACAAAAATATATTGACCATATTAATGAATAAATTAATCTCAAATGGAGATTCATTCCCTGAAATTCAATTAGACAAAGATAGCACCCAAATCTTTTCTCCTCCCTGCCATGAAATTCCATCCTATTATCTGAAAGAACACAATTTGTCACCTCCTCAGGTTAACCACCTTAAAATAGCATTTTTTAAAAATGGTATTTGATTTCCTTGTACTTATTCTCTTATACTCTTCCTTGTCTTCATCTCCATCCATTCCACTGAAAGAGTCCACAAGTTATAGTATTAATCAAATCCTTCCACTTACCTCCATCACTACCTCATTTAGCTGGTGACCATACTACAGCTTCCTTCTTAAAAGGATCACTCAACATCAGTCACTTCCTTCTTTCAATCCACCCTACATGACTTAGCTTTGAATGTAAACTCAGATTATATGCCTTTTCATATCTTTCCTTTTTTCTTTCTGTAGACATTATAAAACTGTTTAATACTAACACACTTCCATTTCTTCCCTAATCTTCCATCTTCTTGCTATTTGCCAACAATCTTTAGCTTAAAATGTCCTTCACCTCCGCAACATTCTACCTCTTTGCTTCCATCAACAAAGTTTACTATCACTCCAGCTATCTGAAACCCAGCTTAAAATTCGTTTTCAAGGGAATTTTTGGATTAACCTAGATTCATGTATCACTGTACTTATTTTCTATATATTGTTCAACTACTATATTACTTTGAATCAGTTATGTATTTATCTAATTCAAACAGTGTAAACTCCAATATGAACCCTGTACACTGATCTGAATTTTACGTGTGAAAGTTTGCTCTTCATGATTATGTGAATCTGTGGTTTTCTGCCCTTTAGGTAAAACAAACATACTAGATTAAATAGTACCAAGATATTCAACTCTTCTAGAATTATAATATATAACGACATGATCTTTATCGACTAATCAACCAAAATTTACAGAAAAATAAATGCTACCATAATGTGACCTCAAATATACATCAATCCATTAATTATGAGTAAGAGAATGAATTTGAGGCTTGAACACAAGGTAATTAAGAGGATCTCATAAGAATCACCAACTCTTGATTGTTTGTTAAGTACCAGGGTTTAGAATAAGGAAACGTGTTCTGCTTCTGGCTGTAACAGAGTTGATAGAATGAGATTAATTCACTCACTGAGAATAACTATAAAACTTGGACAAAATGCAAAGTAAAACAAAGCAAAATCTGAAGGCACTGGAGAACAACCAGTGCGGCCAGGACCTGAGGGGCCAGGATCCTGGAGAGAAGGAAAATACGCTGAGGTGAGTCCTGCATTCCCAGCTGTGTTTTTCCCTTGAGGCCTTTGCCTATGCAAGGTTTGGGACATAGAAGTATAACAAAAGCAGCATTCTTGAGTTTGTGGCAGTTTGGCTGGGCTGGAGAATCAAAAATGGAGTTTAGAACTAATTAAGCAGTTATGCTATGAGGGGCCAAGATCAGGAGACAAGAACTACAGACAGTTGAGACCAACATGCTATGTACAATTTTTCCCTTAAGGCATTTTCTGATTTTCAAGAGGCTAAATTCAGGACAAGACACAGAGAAACCAAGTAAAAAACACTTACTAAGAAGATAAAAAGCTAAGAAGAGAATTAGTCCCATGATGCCGAGGAGACAAAAACTGGAGTGCAAGCCTCACCAAAGAGGAGAGACTCAGCTTTTGACTTAGATCCTGGGAAAGCTATGCCATAGGAGTAAGGATAGATTGTAAATAGACCAGCTTCAACTATATCAAGGTGATCTTCCCAAACTAACTCACACCTAAGATGCCCCACCAACACAAAGTGGAATTTGGAGGAAGAGGAACTTGCCTGTGCTCTAGGCCAGGAGTCCCCAACTCCCGGGCCGCAGACCACTACCAGTCCATGGCCTGTTAGGAACTGGGTCACATAGCAGGGGGTGAGCAGTGGGCAAGCGAGCAAAGCTTCATCTGCCACCCCCCATCGCTTGCATTTACCGACTGAACCATGCCCCCTCCCCTGTCCGTAGAAAAATTGTCTTCCATGAAACCGGCCCCTGGTGCCATAAATGTTGGGGACTGCTGCTCTAGACCCTGCACTGAATAGGCAGAGACTGTCTGCTACTGGAAGAGGTGCATAGAAACCCCTGCCCTGCCCCACCATGAGCCTTGCATCTAGTAACTGGCAATAGCCATGTACTGGTGGGGGGAACAGAAACATGGAAGTAGACTCCCTCTATGTTGCAGGCATAGATAACCTGCTGTAGTCTGAAGGTGGAGCAGGGAAACAGAAACAAAACCCTACAGTTCTCCAGGCCTCACACCAAACACAACATGGTGGAAGTCCAGCTCACCACTGGAGGAATTTCAAATCTGTGGTATGTTAAAGGTAACTATAGCAGCCACACGACCCAACTCACCTCAAATGCTAACTAAAGTCACTCAAATCCCCATTAGTAAATGGGGTATTCCCATCTGGGGCATTTATCTAAGTTTCTACTGTTCTTTTATACACAATATCTGACATTTAATTTTTAAAAAATACAAGACACACTAAAAAGAAAGAAGAGCCATGTGAACAAATAAAAAAGTCAATAGAACCAGACCCAGTGATGACCCAGCTGTTGAAATTATCAGAGATTTTAAAAAGAGGAAAAATAAGAATAAACATATATTAATTTCAAAATGGTAATAATAAGAAAGAGGACTTCTCAGATAAACAGAATCCAAAATAAAATGAAGTAGTATCTTTAAAGTGCTGAAAGTAAAAAAACAAACAAAAAACCCTATAACCTAGAATTAAAAACTTGGCAATAAAATCAGAGAACATCACAAGCAGAACTCCAATAAAAGAAATCCTAAAGGGAGTTGATTAGGCAAACAGAAAGTGATCACAGATGGAATCACAGTAATATTGGAAAGAATGAGAGCACCTGGAAGGGTAAATGTGTGAGAAAATAAATGAATGCTAACTATTTAAGAAAAAATAGAACACATGTAATAAAAGTTTATTTGGTTCAAAAGAAACAAATCTATTGTAACTGAAAGTCTAATGATCATAGCTAAATAAATAAAGCACAGATTGAGAAACATGTTTACCCATGTGGTCATCTAGTCTACCCTTGAATGTTCAATATTGAGATGCTCACTATTTCCTGAGGTTGCCTACTCTATAGCCATGTTACAAATGTCTTTATATTGAGTTATAATCTGTAATTCTCTCAAATTTCTACCTTCTGGCCCTAATTTTGCCCTCTAGAATCATATGCAATAAATATTCTAATTTATTTCACACATGCTTGAAATAACTAAATTATCCTCCAATGTAACAGAAATGTTTTATTCTGTGGCCAAACAGGCTCAATCTAAACCATCCTTCACAAGGCTGGTCCAGTTCTCATCTAATCCAGAATCTTTTAAATGCACCTCACTTTTTAAATATTTCTCAAAGAATAGATCTGGAATAGATCTAGAATGATCCTGCGGTGACCAGGGCATTCTTGCCCTCCCTATTCCATGTGTGCACCAATGGCATTTATCTTTTGTAAGGTGTGTGTCAGGGGGAATCATGCTATTTATTCATATGTAATTCCTGATTTTACCTCTGAAAACTCTAGCCTCAAGAGGTAGGACTTATTTGTGTTCACTGAAAGCTATTGCTCAGGAATATTAAGCTAGAAATGGTATACAGACAAAAACTGACCAAGAGATTCTGAAGGCTATTTCAGCAGGTAGTGGACAGTAGTAGGAAATAAAATTGTGACCTTTAGGATGTTAAGGAATAAAAGGTTGGCGGAATGGGGGGGTATTGATAGAGCATATTAATTAATTACAGATGTATAGGCCATAAGAGGGATGCATCAAAGACTATGACTTCTCAAGTCTGAGTGACAAAGAGAATGAGAGAAATAAGGACATCAGGAGGCATGCCTTGTTACTGAGAGAAATGTGTTGCTGTCATTTAAATTTATTAAATATTCATGGAAATACCTCGTAGACAGGTGTAGAAATAAGATGGGAGATTTTGTTGGGGACAGAGATGGACTTTTAGTGTGGTACAAGGATATACTTATAGTTGAACAAGTTGGGTTTATTGCTTGTTGCAAATAAGGGAGACCACACATCATAAGGGACTGTGTGGCATTTCAGTAAGAGGGTGTTAGAAAGGACTTATTATAGTATGGGGGCTTGTGCTATTTGGTTTGAGGGAGGGCTCAAGAAAGTGGGACTTCTAATTGGATGCTGTCAGGATGTGGGGATAATACTATGCTTGAGTATCTTAAGAAATCTTATCTAGAAGGAGTTAAGAGTAAAAGCCAAAGCTGTGCTTTATAAAAAAGCAGCAGTTACTAATCCTAGCTCAGATGGGGGGAGTGTTTGCTATTTTTGTGGTTTGCAGTGCCTTTTTTATATCTGTGCTTAGAAAAAATTACAAAGTAGTCTTCTTTTTGTCTCACTGTTCTATAGTTATAAAGTGGCTTTGTCTCCTATTGCTGTTCAATAAAGTTGTTTATGTTTTTTAATTAATTAATTTATTTATTTATTTTTGACTGCGTTGGGTCCTCGTTGCTGCGCAGGCTTTCTCTAGTCACGGCGAGCGGCTCCCACTCTTCGCTGCCGTGCACGGGCCTCTCATCCTGGTGGCTTCTCATGTTGGGGAGCACGGGCTCTAGGCGCGGGAGCTTCAGTAGTTGTGGCGCACGGGCTTAGTTGCTCCGCGGCATGTGCGATCCTCCTGAACCAGGGCTCGAACCCGTGTTTCCCTCACTGGCAGGTGGATTCTTAACCACTGCACCACCAGGGAAGCCCCTAGAGTTGTTTATGTTTGACAGGAGAACACCTGGGCCTAACTGTGACTGCTGGACCAAATCGTAAGGATAGCCTAGCCTAGCTGGAAGTGTCAAGCCAGTTTCCAAATGTGAGGGGCTGTTTTTCTTTCTCAGGCTAACATACTAGCCTTGGGGAACTATAGTGAAGGTTGGAGTTTTCTTCTTTTTCAGTGAAATTAGAAATAAGATCATCTGCCAGGCTTTAGGAGAAAGGGAGATGAAAAAGCTTGGAGAAGGTTTGAGTCATCTGCTAAGACATTGTTTAGTGCATCAACAAAAGATGCTGTTTTCTATTGTCATCCATTTTACTAAAGAAAATGCAACTGTTGCTGTGTATTGTGAATTTATAGAGGATTTAGAAGTGAAAGCCCTTTTATTACCTAAAAAAAAAAAAAAAAAAAGGATGGGTTGGCACCTTTTTATACAAGAGTGGTTCAGCAAACCTCTTTCTTGGGATACCCATACAAGATTAAATATTATTCGATACGAATAATTTGTAACTTTTATTTTTGGCTTTTGGACTGTATCTCCCAAGGCAGGAAAAAATCTTGCTGTTTTCAAAAGCTAAGTAGAACATCAACCAGAGACAATAGTCATCCAGAAGGATGAATTCCATAGTATCTAGAGCAAAGAAAATCAACATTTTCACTTACACTCATAAAAATGGACCCCCCCCCCACTCCCACTTGAATTCTCTGTTTATGTGTGTCTAAATAACTAGACGCTTTGCTCATCCCCAGTATTAGGTGTGATTGAGAGATGACTTACTCAGGGGCAGTGGCAGCAGCAGCATTTTCTGTGCTCACAGGAGCCCATGCTCTTGTGAGCATCAAAAGGAGATGAAGCCTGATTAACCATTTTGAAATCTATCGGATGAGGAGAAGTCCTTACAAAACAACTTTTATACGCTTTAATTAAAAACGTGTTCCGGCAGCTCAGAGCTGAATGGGCTTCAGGGGGAGCAGGGCTGAGCCCGTTGCTATGACGACACAAAATCTTTTCACGCCTGGCCCTTCCTCATCACGCTCTCTCTCTAGCTCTCTCCAGCCATTAATTTGCCTCCATCCCATCTCTCAGTCCCTCAGTCTCTTGGTCTGTGAGTCTATATAAGACCCAATACACTGCTTTTTCTGCTATAGTACTTCTCCCTGCCTCCCTTTCCCTCATCTTTCCATCCTTTACATTTCCCCGATAATCTCTATTTTCTTGTTTCTCTTGAAAACAAGTTTATCTCCTGAGTTGAAAACACTAAGAAAAAAAAATTTTTGCTTTGGTCAAAGCATGTTAATCATTGTTTATTACCCCTCATGATAAATCCATTTTCAGGAGTCTTAAGTGTAGTTAAGAAAGATCTTTCACTATGTTCTACATTTTTTATTTTTCAGGTTGAACACTGGCTACTATATGATGCTTTCTGTTGCTGAAGATAAGGCTAAAAGAAAAAGGGCTATGTTTTACTCTGTTAATTTGTGTTTATTATTAAAATCTCAGGTTATTTCACAAACCACATCATCTGGTAACAACTGTAAGTTAATGTGAGACTTTACATATATCCTGAAAAAATGCAGACCTCACTTTATTTAAGAAGTCTCTTTGAATATTTTTAAGGTTATACCAAATACAGAGACAAATAAAACCCAACACTGTAACTTGTTACACCACATGAAACAGGAATTGGGTAGAACTTGTGCATCTCAGAACCCAACAGCCAACTTGGGAGAAGCTGATATCTTTGCAACCTTGCATTCAATGCATTTATATAGATAATAATATTATTACACAACTTCTTACTGTTACTCTTTGAGTCATCACAGGCCTTACAACCTTTCATTTTTATTAAAATTCCAACTTTCCCTTTCACCTATTCTATTTTATAAGATGAGATAGGTGAGTGGAATGCAGTGGAAATCACTTCTCATTTCTCATTTTTTCTCCATACTTAACTCTCAATCTGTTCTTACTCTGATTATACTTCCAAAGCGAATTATTTGTCAAATTCAATAGGCATTTCCTTTCTAATTGCCTGACTCAGAAGAGATGTTGTAACTTAAGAGACGAGTATAGCCTGGAGTGTTAATCCTTGGCAAAGCATGGCCTAGTGGTCACTGTACAAAAAGTGGGTGAATCCTTCAGAGCCTTGGAAACCCAGAGTCCAGTTTCGAGTCTGAGACTCCAAATCATAATGCAGCTTTGAAGGTCCAGGCTTCTGCATCTCTGAAAGTGAAATTTAAAGCTTTAACTTCTCTTTAGAAGTTTAATAATGAACTTCCTCAGTCTCTTTTACTATATAAAACTCTGACATAATATATTCCTGATAGGTCACATGTAAATCTGTCGGCCACAAATTAACAAATACCCTAAACCCTCTTTAGCCTGAGAAACAGTATTTCTTCTAAATGAACCAAACTCCAGATGGTTTCTTGACTCTGTTCTTATAAATTAGAAACTCAACACGTTTTGATAAGCTGAAGTTCTTTGACTTCTTACAATAGTCATACTTAAAAGGTGAAGAAGCTAAGCTGTAGGATGTAGCATTTAGGTGGCATCTCACAAGTGGACCAAGTCTCCTGTTTATAATGCTGTTATCATTCAAAGGAATTGTTGAAGTTTAACTTTATTTTTTCCCCTTTCAGCATTAAGAATAGAAAGTCAAATGCTTATACTTGTTAAAGGTGTTTTCCCACCTGGGACACTTTATTTGGATCAATCTTAGGTGAGAACTAAAGAAAGTAAATGTGTATAGATTGGTTAAATAAATAGTTAGAGATACAGGCATCCAGGTATCTGAAACAGGTTTAAGACTGAATAAAAAGGATCCTCAAAGAAGCATATTTAAAATTTAAGTCGATTTTACCTAAATATAAGAGAAAATATTCTATTGGCAAGATGTCTTGCACTGTGAATATAGAGCTTCTCCATTACATTGATAAACTCAAGAAGTGGGAGTCCTTATATTCTTGACATTTAAATCTATTCTGGACCTGACTTGTGAAAACTCTGAGGGGAGGAATCTCACAGGTAAGTGGAGTAGAAAACATAATAAATCAGTCTTTTCCATTACCATATTCTATAGTCCCAGGCAGTAAATCTCAAGGCTAAAATATGCTTTGGGGTTGCACTTTAGATAACATTAAATTCTCATTTCTACTGAAATGCTTTACATTTCCTTCCCTCCTAATTTTGTTTCATAGTTGAAGACATCTACATGAAAATCATGGTATCTTTCGTTTAGTAACTCATCCATCCTATGGTACCCTGCTCACCTGAAGTCACATAATCCTTTATGTGTGCTCTGGCACTAGACAAATTGTTTATGTGATAAGCCACAGGACTGTCCTGTAGCTTCTGTGGTCTGACAGATATATGTCAGAATTAAAGCTTTTTTGGTGGTTGTTTTGAACATATTGTTACTCACAGGATGGTTCTTACACTGAGTCCAGAATGTGGTTACTCTGAAGTCCTCAAAATGTTGGAAAAATTAATCCCCAAATAGCTATACCTATATATAATTTATTCTGGTCGTACATGTTATGTTAAACTCTTATTCAAATTGTTAATCTGTAAAATCCAAGTCACTGACATCTTTACCCTGTATAAATGCCTTTCTCTTCCCAGTATTTCTAAACATGTGATAATGAATAGACAAAGGAAACACAGCAGTCCACCAGGTGTGGAATAGTATGTCATATTGAGGACAAAGATTAAACCTCCACTTGATATTACAAAAGAGATTTTATAAAAGGTGACTTAAGTAACACCACACTGTAAAGGTATAGGTCACCAAGATTCAGACCTATTCTTTAATAAGTTAATAAAATGTGGGGTAAGGGTGAAGGAGAGAAGTCACTCATTCCTTGACAATCTGTAATACATATTTGGAGTTTGATAACTCATCTAAAGATTAGCATTACCCATAGACCTCTTTATTAGAGACTCAGAGTATCTGCAAGTAAATGTTTTATATACTTTTTGATGTAAATGAAAACCATAAAGTCTTCACAAAAGTAAATACATGTTTTAATGTAAGTTATATTCAGGATGCTGTTCTATAAGACAAAAAGAAGAGAAAAAAAGAAAAGGGAAGGAAAAAGAACTGAAGTCTTCTCCTCAACATTTCCTATCACAATGGACTTTTCTCCTCCACCTCCCCCAGGTACCTAGGCCTAAAAATTGGAGGGAGTGGTCAGAGTTCCATGGGCTAAATTTGTAAAGTTTTCACCACTTAATGCTGAAGAGGATTAAATAACTAAATTCCTATATCTCCTGATGAGAATAACGCCTAGCTGAAAGTCTTAAATCTGAAACGCTTTTCATGGTTTGCCCCAAGTCAACAGATCACTTAATTTATTGCTTTCATGCTTGGGGATAGTCATAAGGACAGAAAGATCTTAGGTATGCTCCTCTAAATCAGCGTATCTAATTGTGTGTGTGCATACACATATATGTATGCTGGCATATATAGCTATCTACCTATCTATATTATCTCCTACAGTGTATGTGGGCTGGCCCTAATTCCCTGAAGAGAAAGGTGAAGAGTCAATTGCTTCAAGTTTGGGATAGTCATGACTAATTGGCAAGGGATGACTAATCCTAACTCACAGTTACTACCATAGAGCATTTTATGTATTCTTGCAAAAATAAACAAACGTACTTTAAATTCTGTTTATTATTATACTTTATCTGACTGAAATAAAACTGCAATACATACTGTCCTCAGTAATGAGTGAGGGGGGAAATAGGATTGTGTAGGAAGTATGCCTAGTAATGAAATGACTTAAAGTCGAATTTTAGACAGTAAACCATAGAGAAGTCTTCATGATTCTTAGGGAAGTTCTCTCACACACACACCTGAAATCAAGGCACCTAATAGTGCCCGTTTTGGCCCCTGTTTTCACCTGCGTACACTCAGGACAGCAGGGGCTGGAGGAGGCTGAAAGGGCAAGGATGGCAGTGGAGCTCGGGAGGAGGCGCTCGCGTGGATGTCGGGGTCCGGGACAGTGTCCACCAGGCCGGAAGCGAAGGAACGGCGCCTCATGCCCGGGTCTCGGACGCAGTGTCTAGGTACCGGACGTGGGGTCCCGCCGTCCGGGCTCAGGCTCCCGGCGCTGTTCCGCCATCAGTGCGGGTGGCTGGTGTGAAAGCCAGTGGGGAGAGCCTGAGCGGAGGGGGCTCCAGGGCAGGGGCGATTTAAAGCCCGGTTTGTCAGTGCTGGGTTGCGAGTAAAGCTGGCTCCCAGCCGAGGGCGCCGGGGTTGGGCGGCGCGGCCAGGATGTTGGAAGCCCTTCGCGCTCAGCCAGGGGCGTCCTTTCTGGCCGGCGCGCCCGGGCGCCAGGGACTGCTTCACAGCTGGAGGCCGGGAGGGAAGAGAGTAAACACCCAGCCGGAGGGGCCGCCCTCGGGGAATGGTTGCAAGGGAGACACGAAAAATAAATCAAGCCAGAGAGCCGCCCCGCCCCCTCCCCGCGCTGCCTCCGCGGGCGGCGCCACAGGTCCTGCAGCCTCTCGGCGGGCCCGCGCCCCCGCGCTTAGGGGGTGTAGCATCTCCGCCGGGCCCGCCGCGACTGCGCCTACGAGCGGGTCCCAGGAGCGCTCCTCGCCTGCCCGCCCCGCCCGCCCGGGCCCCTCGGGCGGGATAGAGCTCTGCTTTGCTCTTTTCGTTGGCCAAGCACAATTGTGTTATTGGAGATAATGAATTCAATCCCCATCAAAGGGCATTAGGCTCGCCCGGGCCCTGGAGTTGCTGATGCTTTTTTTTTTAAAACCAGGAATGAAAGGCTGAGGAGGAAAAAAAAAAAATTCTCTAGGGGAGCCTTTCCCCTGATCGCCGCTTTTGAAGTGAAGGGGCCCGGGCATTGTTGTTCACCTCGCGGCCCATACGGCTGAAGAAAGCCTGGGCTTTTGATGGGCTGAGAACCGCCTTTGCAATGAGCACCACGTCGGGCCGCGCGGCCTGCGGACAGCATATGTCTCGGGGCGCCCGGGCACCGTCTGGCGGGCGGGGCCGCAGGCCTGGCGGAGAGGGGGCTCGGCCGTGCGAGCTGTGAGGCTGGGACCCGAGACCAGGCCCGCACCAAAGAGGTAGCGTCCTCTGGGGCCCCAGGCCTCCGGCCCCGGGGTCGCGGTTCCTCGTGCCCACTTTGTGGCGTAGCGCAGGAGTTCCAGCCGTGGTTAATCAGTTAAGGCTCCGAGTGGGAGACCAGACAGCCCTTTAGAGGTGAGGCCGGGGAAGGCAGGGCTCTCGTTGAGCGCAGCGGGCCGGGGAGGTTGGAAGTCTTTTGTCGCTGGAACCGAGCATCTAAGGTGGCTGGCCTATCTAGAGCTTGATGAGTCTGCGAAGGTGTACACCTCGGAGAAGGGCATCCGTGCGACACGCAGTTAGAATTTTTCACCTGTGGCTCGAGGACACCGCGCAGCGCGACCCGGCTCAGGGCAGGGGGTGGGGCGGAAGAAGGGGCGGGGAAGCGGACCCTCGGCAGCAGGCGCACGGCCGCTCGGCCAGCGGGGCAGGTTCTCTAGCGTCCGTGGCGTCCGGGCCTCGCAGTTCCGAACGCAAGACAGCACATTAGCATCAGATCACCCTTTCTAAATACTTGGTGCAGGCATTTAAGTTTGCTTACAGCGCCCTCAACGTGAACTTTCCCCACCTGGATTCGCAACCCGCGCACCCCTCCCCCTCCTGCCCACCAGCCCTCCCGCCTGCCCGCCTCTGAGCACGTTGGCCCAAGGGTCAGCAGCTAGAGCCGTTCGGTTCCCTTCTCTCCCTTCCGTGTCTCCAACCCCCTCCACCCCTCCTCAAAGGATCTGGGTTATCCGCCCCGTTAGTATGTTAGCCAGGCATAACACAAAGGAAGAGCGTGTCAGCAGAAGGCAGTGTGATTCCAGGAAGAGGCGAGGAAACCTGGCCGGTGCCCTGCGCTGCAATACGGCTCATTGCAGTCTAAGCTTGTGAATCAGCCTCCACCTAGGAAAAAAGCGGGGGAGAACGCGGCAGGAGGTGGCCCTCAGAGTTGAGTTAGGCGTTTGTAGCTGGGCTATGGGACTGAAGCACTAGGCTCCCAGATGGGACCCAGGACTACGGGAACGTTCCAGAAACACCCCGGTCACCGGAATCGCGCAAAGAAAATCAGTTCTCCGGGAGTGCAGCACTAGGCGGGAGCCTACTAACTCCCTCGTGCAAAATGGGTCCTTAAAATTAAATAGATAAACGAAACAACCCCCCACAAAACCCCTTACATTCTTCTCATTAAATTGCTTGTTTTAAAATAACTCCGTGTGTGTGTGTGTGTGTGTGTGTGTGTGTGAGAGAGAGAGAGAGAGAGAGAGAGAGAGAGAGAGAGAGAGAGAGGGAGGGAGGGAGAGAGGGAGAGGGAGAGGGAACTGACCTGGGACATAATTAGACAAGCATAAGAGTAACTGAAATTTTATGGGAGAGAGGGGAAAGAAACTAAGGTTTCCAGTTGAAAACATTGTTCCCTAATTCCAGGCAATGCTTTGGGGGAGGAGTATTTCCAGGTTGTTTTTCTTAGTTTCAGGAATTAAAAAAGAAAGAAAAGAAAAAGCCCCTGATGTGTAATCTTGAAGAGGAGTTGAGGAAATAAGTAGAAAGTCAATCCAAGGCAACCTCACACTGAGTGGCGCTGGCTGGCCCAGGTCTGAACTTGATCTGGATGTGACTTGATTAGCATCCCCCTTGAATTCTGAAGTCTTCAAGCATTTATTCCATTCAAGCCCTTTCCTTCCCGGATTTTGAGAGAGAATATTCTGCTTTTATACTCTAAGTTGACTAGGATGTAGAGAACCCCAAAATATCAGGAAGTGGCATCTAGAAGGAGGGATGCTCCTCACTTTCCAGGGCTGCAGAGGGGAGCTCACGCTCATCACGAGCTCTGCTCTTACACTGCGCAGTCACAGCTAACAATTGGAGAAATGAGGAAGTTAGAAAAAGAAAGGTAGCAAGTGAGGATTTCCCCTTTCTTAGATTAAAAAGTATATTTATAAGTAGGAAAATGCATGCATTTTACAAGTTAAAGTTGAACTGAATGGGTATTTTCCAGCCCCAAATTGCTTACTAGTATGATGGCTGGAGAAGAAAAAAAAAAAAGGTGAGGGCTTCAGTCTGAGCTGTCCAAAGTTCAATGAACCGAGCTAGACTAGGAGTTAAAAAGAGAAACACCAATGGAAACATGGCCTCAAAAAGTCAGAATATTTAAAGTAATCTGTTATTAAATGTTATTTGGATACAGTAGATTGGATCATTGGTAGAAAATAAAACTTGAATAAATGGCTTCTTTTAAAAAACCTTATATCTTCCCAAATGGATTGTATTTTTAATTAGTAAGATTGTAAAACCTTCCAAGTTACTTCATTTAATTATATTTTTACTCTCATGAGTTTCTGCAGATGCCAATGATTCTTTCGGTTCAGGAACATCTTATTTCTAAATTTCAGCATAATTTAATTTCCTATTTAGCCCAAGGTAGCTTAAAAATAATCACCTTTTTGCACGTAATTACCTTGAAGTAATTAGACATTATCTTAACTCCATTTAGTTGCAAACACATTTTACTACAATTCAAATAAGCAATTAACATTTAATTTTTGAAAGTAAAACATTTTTACAAATTTATTAAACATCCATTACATAATTTAAGCAATTTTATCTCTTCAATGAGCTTTTCCTCTTGACATATTGAGGTATCACATTAAAATACATTATAGCTAAATGTTCTACAATATTGCTGCTAAATCAACAGAAGACCAATTGATCTTGAGGAAAGGTTAATTAATTTGGGCTACAGGTCTCCTACATTGGCCTCCACTGAAAGGAATTTGTATCGATCACAGAAGTTTTCTGGAAAGAAATGTAATAAGCATTTTCGTGGAATTGAGATCAATTTTTTAAAGTGACAAAACAACAAAGTTTTAAAATTTTATCACTCCAGGAATTCTTTTCTGCTATGGCTTATTCAAATCTCTTAGACTCCTGAGTAAAATATTGTTTTTTATACTTTCAGTGAAATCAGTCGGGTATCTAGCTTTCAGAAAATGAAAACAGAAGTTGAGAACTTTAATAGGATTTTGTTTGTTTAACCCCTCCTCCCATAATAATTCTCACTAGTTTATTCTACAATGAGGGGATCACCAAGGGACAATGGAAATTAAATTTTATCTTTGGTTTAAACACTGTATTGGCTCTCGTGTAAGAAACACTGAGCTGCTTTCTACTTGGGAACACTTCTAAGTTGTGTAGTTTCTGAGCAGAACTGGTGAGCTTTTCTTCTTCCCTAAATTTAGTTGTCTTTTTTTATCAATTAAAAAAAATGTTTCAGGCTGGGACAAGGTGAAGGTAACATCTGAAGTTCCCCTCCCCAGCACTATACTCACTCTCAAAACATTTTTCTTGTTTTCTAAAAATGTTTGCTCGGTGGCGTAGTCAGTGGACCGGAGGGCCTCCGGAGCTTTGCACTTGGGTCTAAAAGAAGGTTTTCCCTTCTCCCTCCCTCCTCCCCTCTGGAGACCCCTCCCCCACCTCGGGCGAAATTCCTAAATAAAGCGAGTCCGGTGGACCGCAGCTGAGGGATCAGCATTCCCTTTCCGGCCCTCTTCTGCAGGAGCCTCCGAGGTGAAGAAATATAGATGCTCCACGACGAAAAGGGAGGTGGGAAGGGGTCGCGGGAAGGCGGCGCGCTCCGGGAGGGTCCCAGCACTCCCTCGAAACCACAGATGTTTTCCTCCTGGCCCTGGGGCGCGGCGCCCTGGCCCCGGGCGTTCCGGCGTTTGTGTGTCCGGGTTTCCGAGGAAGGGATTACGCAGCGGGAGCAGCCGCGGCAGCGCGGACGTTGGAGCCGCAGGAGCGGTAACGAGGCGCCTGGCCTTCTTTGTTGACTTTTAGGTCTCGGGCTCAACAGAAGATTTATTCGCTAGGAGGGGAAAATGCCCCAACAATGAAGAACTAACTGCACTTGTCACCTCGAGATGCTTGCGGTCCTTCCTTCTCTCTGCCCTCCTTACCCGGCAACCGGCCGCCCCGACCCCAGCCCGCGCGCTCCCTAACGCACAGGGAACAGATGGCATCGCCCAGAGGTGGCTTGAGGGAGCGGTCAGAAAATCGCGTGAGAAGCCCACGAGGCGAGCCCCGCTCCCCGCCACCCACAGGGCTAGCTCCCCAGGCAGGTCTCCAAAGTGGCCACGGCCGTAAACCCGCGGCGCCTCGGCCGCCGCAAACCCTGAAAAAGTTTCCGCCAAGTAAGAGCAAGAGCTAATAGGCCGACTTTAGCCTGGTGGGCGAATGCGAGACACTGATATTATTAACATGTTAAAGAGAGGGAAGGGAACAAAGTTAGACGATTTAGGTTCAGTGGGGCCGGGTAAAATTCCGAGGCCCAAGCTCACGCCTTTATATTACTTTTGGAATTCGAATTTGCCAACGTTTGCCCGTTGTATAAATATAAATAACTATTGGGATTGAAAGCTTTTTCCTCTCTTTGAGACTTTAACGTCCTTCCGAGAGGCCTCTAAATTAGATTGTGAAATTACTCAAACCAGTAATTTCCATCTCCTCCTTTCATTAGCTGAAGTGAGAGCGGGGGTTGGATCTCTGGATTTTTCTCAAGTGCTACATGGCACCCCTTCTCTCATCTGGGGAGGCAATTACGCGATAATTAAGGGACTCACACAGCTCTTTTTATCTTGTCCGCGGTAAGGAGTGGGGCGATCAAAGTAAAGGCTGTCCAAGTTCAAGCCCTGGCGAGGATGGAGTTCATACACAAGGGCTCAGGCAGGCCAGCCTCTGCTTGGGCTGGTGTTGTTATTGTTGATGTCAATCCGAACGAGGCTTACAAAGAAATAGGTGGACTGGAAAGTGAGCCTACTATCAAAGGAGATTAATGATTTTGTGATCTCAACCAACTGTAGGGGTGTGAAGCTGCATTTAAAAGCTTCTTAGAAGGCAAACAAATCATCAGTTTTAAGCTCTCAGGAAAAAAATTAGAAACAATATTTAAAAAAAATATCTTCACAAAATACAAAATAGCAGCAACCCTGAAATGTCCTGGTGGCACAAAGCTTCCCCTGCAGGAATGAATTAACTCATGCCTCCCCGGGCCCCCTCTAAAGCTACCATGATGGTTAAATTTTGCTGCTCTTTTAATAAAAAGAGGGTTCTGGATCCTCTGTGGTAGACAACTTAATTTTATCAGCTACATCTGATATTTTATTCTTAAGAATTCTCGAATACTTTTCAGATAAAGGAAAATGATACATTGGGGAAGGGGGGAAGGTAGTTAAAATAATATTTGAGTTTATTGTGGAAAGGCGCAAAGGAAGCACAGAAGGCTTAAGACCTTGTCAAAAATTGAAGTAAACATTACCGGGAATAAAGAATCTTAAAAAATCTCAATTCAAGGATATTAAATCAGTTTATCTACCTTTTTATTTATCAACTTTTATTGAATCTCCTTAATTGCTTTTTACTAGCTAGATGTTCATATAATAAACATAAACAAAACAAAATTTTAAGATTATTTTCCTTTTTGTCATTTATATTCAGTGCCCGGACTTTGAAAAATATCATAGTCAGAATATCCATTTTGGATTTAATTAAGGAAAATAACAGAAATCCTCATTTTGTTAACATTTGGTTTATTTAAAGTCCTTAACTGCAAATGATCAAGAACATATTCCACGGCTTAAAATTTATCATTTTCATTATTTAAATCAAAATATTTTAATTACAATCACATTGATAAAAATTAACATTTTAATTTGTAATTTTAACCGTCATTTAAAGCAATTTCAGCTGTAAAGAAAAAAAGAATAAACCATGCAATAAATTAACATTGAGAAAACGTAGAGGAATAATAATGAAACCCGTCTGGCTATACTAACACCATGTCCAACTGTGAAAAGTGCATTAACACTGAATGAAACAAGCACACGATGGCAATAATTAAAATGACCACAATCAACTGGATTTTAGAATCTTGGACCAAATTTTGAAATACATCTCCCTATAACTTATCTCTCCTCTAACATTGTAATATTCCGTATTTTTTTTCTGGAGAAAATATCCTTTAAATGGTATGGATACATCGAAGCTAATTTTACATGTTATGTGACCTCAGAATGATAAGACCATGGCCCTCTGCAAAGCAAGGAACAGAGTTATTCAGGAGGGCAATTCTTGAGGAATTGATTCCCAGGGCTATATATGGGTGGAGAGGAGGGGAGGAGGGTGTCTTTGTAACTTCTTGGTCAGGCAACTCTTTCAAGAGCGTGTATATCTCCTACCTATCACCTCTGTACGTTATGTAAATATATGGAAGATGTACATAGCTGAGCATGTGCATAAATAAGTTCATATATGATATATATGTATCTCATTTTAAGACATCTGCTATCTGAATGTATCTGAAATGTAAGCTGAAAAACAAGTGGCTCTGATGTTTATAATCTGTTTATGATTTGCTGCATAATGGCAGCCTTGTCCTTCAATACTTTTAACAGCCCTAGTGTCTACTTGTTTTCCACCCTTTCAGTTCTTATGGTTAAGAGTATTGCCACAGACCTGTAAACTCCTGTGTGTGTGTATGTGGGGATGGGGGTTAGGTGAGGAGGGAAAAAAAAGCACAAACAAATATTTTACAAGCTTGACCATCTTTCTTTTTTTTAAATAAATCCTGCACAGACTAGAACACGTCTGCAGGTGGAAGAGGAAAGAAAGGGAGAGGGACAGGGAAGTAGGAGGATTTTATATATATACATTTGTGGATCATTAAACTTTGCAGGAAAAATTTTTGTTGGTTGGGGTTGTTTTTTTGTAATAATATACACAAAGCGTTCGGAACAGTAACAAAGTAACAGTCTTTTGTACTGGGGGTAAGATTGTGCACAAAAAAATAAAATAAAAATAGTTGGGATTTTACTATGCTTCTGTCGGCTTGGTATGTGTGGTTTTGTTTGCTGTTGATTTCTCTCTTTCTCTCTCTCTCCTGCTACCAGCAAGGCCATGCCAGACAAACCCCCAGTCCCAGGGAGCTAAGAAGTGTTTAGAACGGGTCTGGAATACACACCTTGGTAGTAGGCCGGCTCCAGGGCTGAGGGCTCAATGGGGCTCCTCGTGGCCACCGAGGCGCTGCCGAGGGGTAGGCTGGCGGGCAATGCGGTGCCATAGGGCGAGTACTGTAGTGCCTGCTCGTATGACTTGAAGTCCAGCTTGTGCTGCTGCTCCGAGGAGGACATGAGGTTGTTGATAGAGAAAGGGTGGTTGAAGGAGTAGTGAGGGTCCCCTTTCAGGTGCAGCTGGGACTCGTGGGGTGCCAGGCCATGCGCCGGGTGGGAGGGGGGCACAGATACCAGCGCCCCAGGCCCGGAGCTGATCGGAGGTGCAGCCGAGGAGGCCGGAGTCTTCAACTCCGAGGCGCCCCCTGTCGCCGCCGCCCCGCTGTGGTCCAGAGTCTGGGGGCTGGCAGCGGGCCCGGGGGCCGGCGCGCCCTCTAGCTGGCCGGCCTTACTGTGCACGCCCCGACGAAGGGGCGAGTCGGCGCTGGGGTTGGCAGCGCTCGAGGGGTCCTTACGGCTCTCAGGGCCGCCCTTGGCGCCGCCGCCGCTCCCGCCCCCGGTGCCTGGCTGCTTCTCGCACTTGAAGCGCTTCTGGCGGCGCAAGTAACAGCCGTTCTCGAACATGTTGCCGGAGTCTGGGTGCAGAGTCCAGTAGGAACCCTTGCCCGGCTTGTCCGGGGAGCGGGCCACTTTGACGAAGCAGTCGTTGAAGGAGAGCGAGTGGCGGATGGAGTTCTGCCAGCGCTGCTGGTTCTGCCGGTAATAGGGGAAGAGGTCCATGATCCACTGATAGATCTCGCTCAGTGTGAGCATCTTGCTGGGCGCCTGCTGGATAGCCATGGTGATGAGGGAAATGTACGAGTAGGGCGGCTTGGCGTGTGGGTAGCTGCGCTTGAAAGTTTTGGCGTCTCCGCCCCCAGCAGCCCGGCTGCGGCCCAAATTGGACGGCGCGTACGCCATGGGGCTCATGCACGGGTTCATGGCAGCGGCGTAGGGGCCCAGGCCGTTCATGGAGGCAGCGGGCTGCGTGCCCATGGCCCCCATGCCGCCCGGGCTCAGCGTCGTCCCCATGGCCGTCACGCCCGCCGTCATGGTATTCATGGCGCCCGCAGAGCCGCCCGGCATGCCAGCAACCGCCCCGGGGCTCAGGCCGGCGCCAAGGCCCGGGTTTGCGTAGGACATGTTGAACGAAGCCGGGGTCATGTTGCCGCTCGTGGTCATGGTGTTCATGGTCATGTACGTGTTCATGGAATTCATGGTGCCCAGGCCCGAGTTCATGTTGCTGACCGGGACCGAGTTGTAGGCCTGGAGCGGAGACAGCGTGAAGAGGCCCCGAAGGGCGGAGTTAGTAGTGGGCGCAGGCAGCCTACCGGCCGGGGCAAATCCAAAAACAAGAGAAGAGCATTTCTGCAAAGCATAGGACTCCCCACCAGGGGCAAACCTTCGGGCGCCCTCCCCAGAACCCGCAAAGAGTTGTCTTGCACGGCAGGGGAAAAATCCTATCTCCGCAGGCATGAAAGACAAGAGCTCACAGAAAATATGTCCCCAGGAAGATGTGTAATCGCCTTACACGCCAGGCTCGGGGGCTGGCTTCTAGGGCCCCTACGTCGCCTCTATCCATGCCACGCGGTATCCCAGTTTCCACCCCAGACCAGCCTCGGCAAAGCGCCCTTTTGGTTAAAAGGAGTTAAAACTCCGAAAACAGAATTAATCTCGGATCCTTTGCTTATTCACTCCACCTTAAGAGTACGGTGGTGTGTATGGCGGTGCAGCCCCGCCCCCGCCCCCAGTAGGGCCACAGCGCCAGCTCGGCACACATCTCACCTAAGCCTGCCAGGCCCGGCTTGACCACGTAGCAGCCTGGGCTGCGCGGGGTGGCCGTTAATTAAACTCTCCCTGATAGAGCAAATCATCCATGGCCATATGACCAAACATTTCCAAACAGCTGGCTTTACCGTCTTAGCAGTTTTCACCAAATGGTGACTTTTTGTTGTTTATTATATTTAGAAGCGGTGTTTTCCATCTACTTGTAGCGATTGTAATTTTAAAAGGGAAAAAAAACTCAGAAGTTAACTTTTGGAAAAAAATTAAAAATAGATCTATAATAGGAGAAGGGGTAGGGAAGGGTGCATAATAATATCAAGGCACTACATACATTTAACTTTAACATGACTTTACAGCCATTCATAAACTTGCACTAATTTCATTACCTATTTTCAGGCCCCTAAAGGCTTGAAAATTTTGGTGACACAATTTGTAGAAATAATCATATTTTTTCCACATTCTGATATTTTGCTGCTGATAATCTCAAAACCTGGCTTTTCAAACTATATACGAATAGTTTCAAATACTTTACAATTCCAAAATCAAAGTCCGCTTATTTTCTCTTAATGCTATTCTACTTCCTAATTCCCAGTTTTAACCTGTAAAGAAGCTCTTTTCATAGAGAATTTAATTGACTAGTGACTGGAGATGACTGTATTTGAATTAAACCTGAGGAAGAGTTCTGAGCTCTTTCTTAAATCATCAGTAGGAGAAAACCCTTATCAATAGCAATCCGAGAATGCACTAGATATGTTAAAAATATAGAGTACAGAAATATAAAAACTATTTCTCTTATTTAATAAAAATAATGATATCCTTAAATTTATTTTCATCACAAAATATGACTTTATTTGAAAACATAAAAGGTGAACAAACAGATTTAACTAGGCACACGTTCTGCTGTAGTATGTAAATAAACTCGAGGTAAGTTTGTGAACATATACATATACAAATCTAAATAAATTAATTACCACGAAAATATTTCCTGATTTTATATTTTTCTGTGCATGTCTTAAAGTATTTTTTACTTTTCTTTTCCTCTTCCCAAGATTATGCAAGGCAGTTTCAGTAAACGTTTTCAATAATGGTAAACTATTGAAGGGTAATCGCCAGCTATTTCCAGACAAATACTTTTAGTAGGTGGTGGTCCTGCCTGTACCTGGTTTTCCTCGCAATCCCTTTGTGCACATTGTAAAATAAACCACATGAACGTGCCACCAAGGGGACAATGAAGAGAAACAGGTTCTCCGCCCGCCCGGAGTGCTGGAGGAAAAGTCAGCTCGCACTAGCGCCACCCAGCGGTTCTAGAGAGGAAGGAGCACACTTCTGCCCAAACGGCTTTTGAAGTTTTACAAAAATTTCGGAATCATTTCATTATTAAGACGCTCAACTTAGCGGCTGCGCGCTTTCATCAGAAGACATCTGAGAATCCAACTGCGGAAGGAAGAGGTCGCCCTGCGGGCGAATTCTGGCTTTTTCAAAGTTGCCTCAAACTCGTGCCGGCGCCCGCCCGCCAACCCGCGCTCGGGACCCGGGTCCGGGCTCTGGCTCCCGCTCTCGGCAGGGAAGAGGCAAGTGCGTCTCAGAGCGCGTGTTTTCAAAGCCAGAGTTTCCTAAAACCGTCTCGCCCTCTCTGAGCGCCGATCGCTGGGATCCAGTTCCCCGGCGGGGCTGCGGATCCGGCTCCCAGGCCCGGCCCAGGCCCGGCCTGGGCTAAACCCGGTGGGTAGGCACCGGTGGCACAGAGGAGGCGCCCCCAGTCCGTCAGCACCCCCGCCCTGCCGGGGGCCCGCCTCGCCCGGCCTCCCCCAGTACGGGCTCCAGGAACCCCCCCGCCTGCTGCCCGCCTCTCACCTCCTGTGTGTCGGCGTAGTAGCTGTTCCAGTCGCTGCTCTCGTGCCCTTCCATCTTCACAGCCCCTAACATCCTGGAGCCACCCTGCTCGATGCAACCATCCAGCCCTGTGCGAAGCGACTGGCAGCCGCGCGGGGCGGGGGGCGGGGAGCGGCGTAGCTGCAGTAAACTGAGCGCCCGCGCCGGCCCAAAGCCACCCTAGCGAGGAGGAAGCCAGGCGCTGCGGGGCGCGGCGTGCGCGGCGGCGGCGGCGGCAACAGGGCGGGAGGGGGCAGGCGGCGGCCGCGGAGCGCGGCGCCCGGGAGCGCCTCCGCGGGAAGTGAGCGGGCGGCCTCTGCGAGATGAGTGCAGTTGAGCTGATGTGGATCTTACGTCGCTCGAGTGCCCACCTCCTCGTCCTCTCCCCATTTGTCCGCCGCACAAAGACGCTCGCACCTACAAAGCCCGAGGTGCACCTGCGAGGCGGCCGCCCGCCAGTCCAGCCGCCGCGCCTCCCGCCCAGCCACGCCGCCGCGGCGCGCGCCCCCTGCGCCCCCTCCCGCCGAGCCCCCTCCCCCAAACCCGACCCTCACTTTGTTTGCCAAGCGGCGTAATTGGTTTAAGCCGACAGGCTGGGGGGAAGAAGGAAATGGGTGGTGGGTGTGGGTGTGTGTGTGTGACCCCCTTTGGAAGAGGAAAAAAGAAAAATAGGCGGGGCCGGGCCGTCTAGCGAGGGTTCTGGATGAGAACGTCGCAGCCGGAGAAGGGATAGGGGCGGTGGCGTTGGAGGCCGGGCTCGCGGGGAAGTGCGGCTACATGACCCCAGGGTCTCCCCAGGGGGACCCACGACCCTCCGGAGGCCCTTGCGGCGGTCCCGTTCCGCGCCCCTCCTGCCTCCTACTCTTCTGCCAGCTTCCAGCCCCCGCCCTTCTGATTCCTGACCTAAAGTTCAACCGCGGGAGACTGGAAAATACAGACTCCCTCCACCACTCCCACTCCCCCGCCCCCGCCCCGGTCTTCAGGCATGATAAAGGAAAAAGCCCCACTTTTGCCCCGTCACTAGAAACTCGGCCATCTGAGCCGAGCTGAGTGACGTTAGGCCGATCCGGGCTCCTGGCTAGCAGAGTGGAGACACTGCCACGAAACCCGTACCTGCGGCTAACAGCAGGTGAGTCACAGCACCGTTTTATATCTTTATGACATAACTTTTTTTTCCGCCTCCGTCCTCTCTACTCCCCCTTGTCATCTGTAGCGATCATAAAGAGGAAGAAACTGAGAACAGATGTCTGTGTGATAGGGCAGGCGGACCCGAGTCGGGCCGTCCTCCCTCTTCCCAGCTCCTCCTCCCGCCCCCCTTCCGCAGCCTCGGGGACTGAGCTGGAGGCGACAGTCTGGTTTCTGATAGGGAAAGGTCAGGGGGAGGGGACATCTCCCTAAATACGCACTGGGAGAGCCTGGGCACAGGAATGCATCTGCTCGGCTAGAGAGGTGCCAGGCCGAAGCCAGCGGTGGTGACGGCGGTGCTTGGTCCCATCTCTGATCTGGAGTGGCCAGGCTGGGACCCCCGGTGTTCGCTTGGTTTCTAGTCAGTCCTGGACATCGGTGGGAAGTGCTCCTCCAAGCAAAGCCTCTTGGCTCCTATGAGGCTCTGGGTAGTGGATTGCCCACAAGTCCTGGGGAGGCCCAACTAAAGTGACTGGGTGATAAGCACTGAGTTGGTGAGAGGTTGCACCTTGGTGCCTGTGTGAGTTTCTGAGTGTGTGTGTGTGTGTGTGACCATGTATGTGTTGTACTTTCCGAGAACCACTAGGTTTCTTTAAGTAGCAATAAAGTCTTTCTAAAAGGACTAAGAATCCGCAAAATATTCTTGTTTGGCAAAGTTTTAAACTGTTATTAATCTCATTTTAAGAAATGTGTTTTAACTTGTCTTCCAAACAGATACCTTCCCCCCCCAGCTTTGTTCTTTTAAATCTTTCTTCCTTGAAATCTGGCAAGAGAATCACGTTAAATCCTTGAACCAAACAAATCTCTTAAATCAGCAGGGGAGCACGAGAGAGTGAAGATGTGCAGTTAAGGAAATAAAAAAGATAAAAGCGTTGGATTCAATTCCTTTTTTTTTAAACAAAAAAAGGAGGGGGGGAGAAACGTCACATTGTAAGAAAAGAAATGAGTGAAATTAAATCCACCTGGAACTCAGTAGAGCAGGAGCCCTCCCCAACTGCAGCCTGTCCCTGTGACTGCAAGTCAGTCCTATCAGTTTGTGTAAATGTATCTGCACATGTGTGGGTCTGCACATATTTCTCAGGGCTACAGTCAGAAACTAATTCTTTTGTGCAAAGTTCCCACCAGCAGCAGGACCTTAGTCTCATTTGTAAAGTACACGGATGCTTAGGCTCCTCAGCCTGATGGGGGGATGGGGGGACTTTCAGTGCTAATGAGCTTCCTTGTTCCTCCCCGCAGTGATTCTCCAACGCCCTCTTGGCTCTTCAACCACATCGAGCATGACTAGGGTATTTTCTATGGGTAATAACAACTTAGTAATAGCTTTTATGGTGCACAAAAAGCCGGTGCTTTAAGGGAAAAACAAACCAAACAAAACACTGTAACCGTAAAGGGGGTCAATTAGAAAATCAAATATTCTTCCTTTCAGCCCACATCTCAAACCTACTAGGCCTCATCTTAAATACAAAAAAATCAGCTTAAGGGGGAACAAGCGCCCACTTTTCATAGGGGATGGCCAAAGCGAAGTTTCTCTAGGGCTTCTTCAAAGCCCAAGATCGGTGGTGAAGAGTGGCCTCTGCCAGCTTTAGAGCCTTGATCCAGCTTGGGGGTTCCCGGGTCCGCGGCCCGAGGAATGCCCGCGATCACAGCGCCTCCTGTCGTGGGAAGGGAACGCTGAATCCTCCCGAAGGCGCCCCCCACGGAGCGCCCGCAGGAGAGATTGGAATCCCGCACGCCTCCCTCAGCCAGAGAGTTTTGGTTCATAGAGCTGACTGCCCGAGGCCAAGAAGAAGGAAAGGTGGCAGCTCGGTGAGCTCCTAGCCTCTCTCCATCTCAGTGGCGGTATTCCAAGACACCTAACAAGTTTAGAAGGTGAAGTTCTAGTGTACCCAGATGTCTGTCAGTCATTTCCCCGAGGTTTAGAAAAGAAGCATCAGAGCCATGCTGGGTCTTTGATTTGGAAAATAAACAACAAACAAATAAATAAATAAGACAAAGCTGCTGTCTCTGGGTTGCTGACCAGTACACAGCCAGGTGACGTGCCTGGCTGCTGCAGCCATTTCCAACCTTTTCTCCCAAATAGGCCCTGTCTTTACTCGTTGCAGAAGACTGCTGCGCTTTCCGGGGAACCAGACCTTACTTCAGCATCGGGAAGGCTGCGGGGGGCGGGACTCGAGGCAAGGGAGCCCCGAGGGCAGCCACATGGCGGCTCCTGGGGCGTCCCGGGCCAAACTCTTGGACCAGGGAGAATAGCGCGAGCCTGGACTGGCCCAGGTAGCGGGGAGGACAGGCTCCTTAGATGGAGGGAGTCGGGGCAGTCAAGACGGTGAGGTGCGCGGGTACTCCAGGTGACTGAGGAAGGAGGAAGGGGCCCCGCCCTTCGCGGAAGCTGCGCCTCCTAAGCCCTTGGGTTCCGCTCCCCGCGCAGTAAGGCCAAGGGAGCCGACGGCACGTGGTCCACCTGCCAAGCTCGACCATCTCTGCTTCGCTTTCCCAGCATAACGTGGCTGGGAGCCCCTTCCGCAGATCTTCACCGGGGCAGGGAGAAGCAGAGGGTGATGACTGCGAGAGAAGGAAGGAAAGGCCGGGGGCTCGCGCCTCGGGCCCAGCTGGCTGCCTTTGGCGGCACTAGGTCCTACCTGTACAGCGGGGCCGTTTAGCCGGATGGGCAGAGAGCAGGTCCGGGCCGGGCCGGCGGGGTCAAAAAGTCTGTCCCCTTTCCCCTCCAACCCTCCCCACGACGAGTCTCAGCCAGATCTCGGCCGCGGCCGTGGGCCCAGCCACGTTCGCTGCAGAGTGGTTCCTGCCCCTCTGCAGGCTCCCACCCGCCACCCGGATAAGAAGCTTAAATCCTCCACCTCCCGGGGAGAATCAGACGCAAAGAAACTAAGACCTGTCGTCTTTCACGCGGTTCAAAGTCGCCCGGGTCCGGGACCGGGGTCGGTTTAGGACTGAGGAAGGCCTGGGACGCTGCAAGCAACTGTTTGCTCTTGCTTGTGCCTGGCCTTCGAGTACAGAGGTGTGTGCCGGAGCTGGGAAAGGGCCGGGGCGCCGCGAGAGGGCGGACCCCCGCGCCTGCGGTCAGCCTCGCGCCCACAACGGCCCGAGGCGCGGCCTTCGAGTCCGGCCGCTGCCCGGACCAGTGCGAGGCGCAGAAGGGCAGAAGAGAAGCACCGAGGTCCTGTTACGTGGCTGCCTCTCTTTTCTTCTCCTTTACTTTTGTTTCTTTCCGTCCTTCCTCTGCCCTTCCTTCTATCATTAAGTCATTAATTAAGACATTAATTCACAATTCACAAGACGTCCGACCCTCAGTAGGTAGGGGCCAGGGGACCGCCTTAACCTGTCTTGTCTGTTACGTGCGGGGAAGTCTAAGTTTTCCGGCCGCAGCCCTGGCCGGTGTTTCTGTGTGTGTGGATCAACACATGTGCACATCTAAGGGCTTTCACTTTACTGAAAAAAGTTTAATGTAACATTTGAATCCCAATTCTTTACCACTGGGTGTGTCCCTTCCCCTACTGCTCCTGGAGCCGCTGCCGGGTTTCTGAGCGATCCGAGGCGCGGGCCTGGCTCGCCCGCAGCCGGATGCCAGAGCCGGAGCTACTTTCCGCCCGGCCTCGCCCGCGGGCGACACAACCGTCTCTCTGGCCGTGAGAGCCAGCATCTCCTTGCCAAAAGCAACTCTCATTTTCATGTATTCAAACGAGAAATGTTGGGAAGGGCGACTTGCCCTCCTGAGCAATCACTAGCCTTGGGAGGTAGAAGTGTCCGGTCGGTCCTCGCAGAGAGCAGGAGCCTCTCTCCCTGGAGGGTAGTGCACAAAGCGCCCCCCGGCCAGGCCTGGTCCCCACGGCCGTCGCGCGTCTTCAGGCAGCTGTTTCTCCGAGTTACCGACGACTGCTTTATTCACATCGGTCAGCACCAAGTGCCCCAGTCCCAACTAGTCTCCCCTCACTCCTGCACGCCCCTGGAGTGCTATCTCTGCTTAGTGGTGCCCATACTTTTCCTCTGGCTCCTTGAAAACCTCTAGGGAGGGGGTGTTGGGGGGAGAAGCTGGAAATGCGCGCTTCAGAGTTGAAAAATTAGAGGGAAACGTGACAAACTTTTAGGTCTGAGAGCAGAAAAGGACTAGAGTGGATGAGTCCCTACTGTGTGCCACCGACGGGGAGGGTGGGTGGGGGACTTTGAGATCCCGACGTTTTCCCCGTATGCTGCTCCGGCTGTGCAAGAGCTAAGAGGCTGGAAGCCTGGGCATTGGTGTTTCAGAACCTCCAAATGCGCAGAAGCTCACGCTAGTGGGGAGCAGTGATAGAAACCGAGGGTCGAGGCTGTTAGCTTAAACCTCAATCCTTCCCTAACAGTCGACGAATGTTTAACATCTCAGTCCCTGAACCGCCCCCTTCCCCATCCACCCGTCTCTCCCGCGCCCCACCACACATAGACCCAGGAGCTTTCCCACGGCCCTTCAGTCTGCTCTGATGGTTTAACTTGGGCTATTCAAATGTGATTACCCTCAAATTTACATAGTTCTATTTAACACATGCTTTTGTAACAATTATATAAATCATATCCTACACATGCGGGGAAAAGGGTAAAAATACATTATAGCCAGGCTTTCCGCATTGTATTGGCTTCCTGATCTCTCTCCTAATTTTAAAAGTGTGCTTTTGGATTGGCATGGCATGACTAGAGGGAGGTTACATTCATTATTTAAAATTAAAATTCGATTGGACAACACTATTGAGTGGCTGTTTTGGGACTTCCAGCAAGCTATTCCAGAGCTAAGATCAGAGGAAAGTTTTGTTTTAAAAATAGTGCATCTGCTTGAAGCCGCTTGATTTTCCTTGTCCTAAGGGTCACAAAGTAAAACCAGTACTTAGCTCACATTGCAGTGAATTTGCTTCTAAGGAGAAACACTAGGAAGAGGTCTCCTTGGCAGCATTCCCTTTTGCTAGGATACTAGCAAAATTTGTAGGAACTCTCACCACTTTCTGAATGCTGCCATCCTGGTTGCCTACTGTAAATGGATCAAAGTAAGGAAACGCAGCTGTCAACGCTGGGCATTACCTGTGGCAAGTCCAGTGCAGCCTCCCTGGGTCTGTGGTGAGGACTTTGCAGACCTCCCCAACCAACTGAGGTCTACCCTCCTTAGGTCCACACCCTGCTCTAAATTCCTGCCGGGCTCTTATCACTCCTCGACAGCAAATTCCGTTTGTGTCTTTTCATTCTTTTCTCTCCCACACTGGATTAGAAGCTCTCTGAGGGTGGGGACCACAGTTGTCTGCAGGGCCAGAGCAGAGCCTGGAGCATAGTAGACTTCTATGATGATTTGTTGACTCAATCACTGAACTAACTGCCCCAATCCAGAGACTAGCCAGGTTGATATCAGATGGGAAAGGATGCTAGAGCCTAGAAACTGTATCCACTGGCTCCAAAGTCTCCAAGTGAGAGCACCCCAGGGACGCATCTCAGTCTGGTGGGCCTGTGAAATGAATGGACTAATGGACAGTAGAATGAACAAATGGATGGACAGATATTTCTGGCAGAATGGCCAGGGTCTCAGAACCCTGGAATCCTGGGGCTTCCAGGCCCTCTGGGCATGGCTCTTCCCCTGGCAGCGATGCTTAATTTTAACCAAAATCATCGTGGTGACATGATCAAATGGGAGATGCCCCCACCTCACCTGTACCTGTCTTTTGGCAGAATCAGTGGCCGTGCTTTTCCATCTAGGACCGTCAACGTGTGACCCAAGGCAAATATTTTACTTTCCCCCGCTGTGAAAAGGCAGCAGCGCACCTTTCAATAAAGATATCGATTAAAAGTTAAAGAACCCCATCAACTTTCCATCAGGCAAAATGTTTCACTCGGAGCTGTAAAGGAAACCTCCGTGTTTAAATAATATGTTTAAATTGTCCAAGAAATGAAGCCGATCCCACGCAGTGAGAAGAAATAGCCTTTCAGCAGATCTGCTAGTCCGGGGTTGTGCTCTCGGGCTTCCAGCGGGAGGCTCGCTGAGTTCCCGCCCTGGCTCTGGGGGGCGCCTGCGGGGCGGGGCGCGAACAGGGCCGGGTTGCGCAGGGCGAGTCACAGATGTGATGCTCCCGGATGCCAGACGCTCAGCGCGCCACGGAGGTGGCAGCGCGCTCGAAATTTATCAGGCTTTTACCTTAATTGTCTTCCTGTTTTTAGGATCTAAAGCATTTTAGTCCACACACCTTCCCAGTGCGATGTAATGATTTTCTTAAAGGATCACTGAACCTCTCAGAACCTGCCATGTTGTTACAAGGTATTAACTGGAGACCCGTCGTGTCAACTTCTCCTCCTGAAGTTTTATTTAACAGGAAACCATGCGTGGGAGTCCTTGAGAGAGGATGCATGTCTGCCTCCTCTTCTGGACTGCTGTCGCTCGGGAAGCCACCTGGCAGCGCGATACCCCCCAGCCGCATCTGGTGTCCTTGATGTGAAGTTCCCCTACACCCCACCCGCACCGGCGTTGTGAGCTCAGCCAAGGCTCGGATGCCGCCCGGGAAGCTGAGCGGCAAACTCCCTGCTTTCAGACCACGCTTTCTTCCCGGGGCAGCTACTCACGGGGACCCCGGTCCCGCGGCCCGGGAGAGGGGCTTGGCACTTGGATGGAGCGCGACCCACCTTGGAGGCTTGGGCTTCTAAGAGATCTGCTGTTGGTTTGTTTTCTTTCAAACGCTTTCGATGACGCAGTCGGCGGGGTGGATCCCACTCTCCTCACCCCTCTGGCCTCCTTCTGCCAAAATACCTTCCATTGTGAATGGCTACTCTCCTCTGACCTCCTCATGACCCTCCCCTCACGCCCCCCCAAGAGAAGTGGTTTCAATAAATAAAGCACAGTGCTCGGGTTGAAGGTTTACACTGGGGCGGAAGCTTCTAAAACTCCTTCGGGTGCTGGAATAGGAATAAACCAAGGCATTGTCCCAAGAGATGGGAGAGGGAGGAAGCCTGGACTAGAGAGGATAGGAGGAGATACAGGCAGGATGTTGAAAGGGGTGGAAGGGCGTGGTCAGGAGTTTGGCTACCCTCCAACCGACCTTGAATTTGCTGGGGAACCCAGACAGATACTTCGGGCCTCAGTTCCCTCCTTTTACAAATGAGGAGCCTGGACTTGATGCCTGGCTCCCAGCAGCTGTCACTTGTAGGAACGAAGCCTGGAGTGGCTGGTGCAACAGTCAGGCCTGAAGACCCCACCCAGGGGAACCAGGACCTGTGTGAACCGAGGAAGGAAACCATTCTGGTGATGGAGGGTGAGGAGGTGTGACTCATCTTCTGGAGTGGTGAAGCATCTCTCTGTGAGGGGCGAAGACTCTGGGATAACAGGTAGCAGAAGATTTTCCTCCTGTTTGCTCTAGTTTTGTGGTCTATGTTTCTCCATTAATTTTGGGCAAAAGCCTTTTCCTTTTCCATTTCCCAACATCTCCAAAGACAGCAAGCAGCAGCAGCAAGAGTAGAGGCTGTGTTTCAGTTTCTCAGACCAGGCAAAGCCTCCTCAGCTAGGAAGCAGCTGCAGCGCTCTGCACACTCCCTTGTGCAGGGCTGGCACCTCTGAGGCTGAGGGCCTCTGAGTCTTAGTCTCTCATTACACAAGCCCCAACCTGGCTTCTTCATGCAGTTGACAAGGACAATAGGGTTTATGTTTAAGATCACAGATTTGGAATCAGATCTGGATTCCAATCTGTACTCTGCAGGAGACTTGCTCTCTCTGAGCCTCCGTTTTTTCAACTATAAAATGGGCACATTAGTACCTGCATCGCACCAGTTGAGTGCAGAGTGTAAGTACAATAAATGGTAACAAAAGTAAAGCGCCTTCGCAGAACTCTAGGAACCTGTGTGGTGCTGGATGCTGGAACATGTAGTGGCAGGTAAAGTGAACCTGCATTCTAGGCGCCTTCGGCCCTCCCTTTTTACCGGTCTTTTCCAGGTGGTCACAAGCCAGGCTCCCGGAAATCATGGTCTCTCCCGGATACAGATGGCAGGGAGGAGGAAGCACCCGCGTGGCTATTGAGCACAGGGCCACAAGCCCAGCCACATCTCGAGCGTCCATCGCGACCCTGACTAGAATCTCCTCCCAATCTCCCCGAGCGGCAAGCGGCGGGGCCGCCCTCTGGGGAGCTGGCAATGGCAGATGAAGGTTCGGAGGCTGCATCAGGCACATCTTAAGGACTTTCTGGTGGGAGGAGGCTCAAGGGGCGAAGAGATGAGAGATCCCGTGCCTCCGGACCCCTAGGACACGCAAAGCCTGCCCAGGGCAGCCAGACAAATTGTCTTTCCCCCCACCCTCCGGTGAGAGGAGGGAGGTCCAGCTCCAGAAGCCCTTCGTTGCTTCTCCCCCTCCCCACCGTCGACGGGGCACAGGCACACTAGGTGGACCTAAACCATCGTCCTGGCTCCGGTGGCCTCAGGCAAGACCTGGGGCCTGGATCCAGGAAGCATCCCTGTGGGAGAGGTGAAGGGAGTGAGTCTGGGCTTCTGGGAGGCTATTCCAGCTATTCCACCCTCAGCACCTGAACTTGGGGAGCACTGAGGTGAGAAAGCAGGACGCTTGATTCGCCCAAACACTTTTTTTCTTTCTTTTTGGGATCACCCTCTCCACTTCCCCTGTCCCTGTCATGGACAGAGTTAGAAGAAACCACTTAGGACTCATTTGGAGAAGTATCACTTAAGACATTTTCTAAAGTCCTCAAAACCTGAGACAATACTACTGCAAGGGAACTTTAGTTCCTGTCTTTTATAATTATTTGATATAGATTCCCTTATAAAAATGTTGCTTTCTGGTAGTCCAAGTCCATCTGAAATGAAGCAAGCATGCTGGACTTATGTCTGACCTTTCAAATATTAAAGACCCTAAACAGTACTTTGCATGTGCAAGAAAGCTTAGTGGGGCACGGAGGTGCAATCAAGACAAATAATTATAGTATATGAAAAGACCAAGCCACAAAAGGATTTTGCCAGATACATATAGATTCATCTGATGAGGTGAAAATTCACGAGTTGATTAACGCTTCCTACTGAGGAGGCTTGGAAGAGCTAAAGTTTTGGGGTGAATCCCTGGAGCTCATATGAATAACAGCCCACATATTTCAGACAGAGCTTGGATGGGCTAAGAAGGTCCTGTGTACAAGGTTCTAGTAAGTTTCTGAATTCTGCTTCACTTAGTAATAAGGGCCAGGCAGATAAAATAAAATATTTCCTTCCCTGGAGGACAGAAAAACAACACATCTTCAAAGCTTATTAATTTTCCTTGGATTGGTATTGGGGGAGGTGCATTCAGGGGAAGTGGGCTGGTACACAGAAGTCTCAGGCAGCAAGGGATCCCTAGCTAAATGCAGCTTCTGTTTTTACAGCTTACTTAGGGAGAGTTGTTAGTTTTTCTAAGCATAAACCAAGCATTGGTTCTCTAAGCTCAGTGTTTAGGCTACAAAGCATATCCAACAGTCTTACATGCTTACCTTTAGAAAAAAATGGTCTGACCCCAAACTCAGCAAAATCTCTAGTGCATTACCATACTTGGAGAACACCTAAGCAAAGCCCTTTGGAAGTGTAAAGTGTAACTGGAATGTCACATACCATCCACTACCTCCAAGAAAAATAAATCCTTAGTTCTCAGCCAGGTACACCTGCTTTGGACCAGGCTTATTAGTGTTATTTGTATCTTTTCTTTTCAAGTGGATAGTCTTACTCACAGACTTTTCTTTCTGCTCTGTGCTTGCTATTTTTATCTTACCTTAAAAACCCTGAGATCAGGCCTGGCGCCAGACTTCTGAGACACCCCAGGGAAGGGTGATGGCTAGCTTCCCAGGGGTCCATTCCTGAACTCTGTAAGCTCAGGTGTTAGAGTCAAATCAGAGTTCAGGGTCAGGAGGGGAGCCTGGCATATGTTAATTAGGTCACTACAGGGAAAGTAGGTGAACAGGCTGGGGTGAGCAATGCCAGGGAGGACCCTAAGGCGGGGAAGCTGTCTCAGTTCATTAGTTTCTGTGGATTAAAGCAGTACAGGCAAATTTGGGTAGTAGACTTTGCTAGTTATTCTCTGTTATTCTTCTGAGCTTCCTCCTCTGTTCTGTCCTCTGCCCCAGAGGCCAATCTCTATGGGGGCACATTACCCAGTTTTCCTTGCCATGGGATTTCCACTTGGATTTGGCCAATGTGGGGATAATGATGCAGGCATGGAGAGAGCAGGAGGCCAGAACAGTAGGAGTACTTACTCCTGCTTTCTCCCTGCATCAGTGTGGCTTTGTCCTTAACTGCCTCTGTGTCTGTAGCTCCTGTCAGGCAGCTCCTCTTCCCAGTTTCAGCTCTCACCGGGCTCTGCTAACACCTCTTTGTTTTTACCCCCTTTCCCCTTCAGATCAAGGGTGGTAATACCTTCCTGCTGTTGCTAGACCTTGAATGTTAGTTCCCTTTAACCCCGCCTATACCCTGTAAACAGTTCTTTCCATTCTCTGTGTGTATCCCCCCAACCCCCTGCCTTTTGAGCATGTCATCTGTCCCCTGTGGGGATCTAACTGATGAGGAGAGGAATGGAAGTCAAACACGATGTCTTTAACCCTTTCCATTGTGATCTTCATATAACTCATCAAAAGGCTCTACTCTTTCCTTGTCACCATGGTGGGGTGCAGTTGTGAAGGCTCCAGGGTTTCTGTGGTGGTTGCTTTCTGCAGGCAACGCTGCCTTTGGGTCTAGCAGGGGAGCAAACTCTGAGTATATTTGTTTTATATTCGCCGTGTTAATTTGCTAATTTGCGTTTGATATCATTGTGAAAGTAATTGATGTTAAAACCAAATACTGATAGCATCCAACGTTTTTTTTTTTGTTTGTTTGTTTTTAGCTCAGTTCTCCCTGTACCTGTGCTCTGGCAACAACTTGGTCTTGACTAATGCTAAATCAGTGATATTATTTAGGTGTGTCTATCAATGAGCACTCTCCATGTCCCAGGCTCTGTGATAGACACTAAAGAGACTCCATTTAAGACGAGAGTTTTGCCTTCTAATGATTGAAACGATTCTTCAGTATCATTATTGTTAACTTTTGCATATCTCTATTATTAGGAAAAGCTAATAAAAGTGAACTTTCTGGATCAAAAGACCTAAGTGTTTAAGACTTCTGAGACATTTTGCTACACAACATCTCGCAAAACAGCAACAGAAATCCTCACTCCTATGCATGTACCCTGTAACTTTGTAGTGTGGCAAAAATTACATACAATTGTTTTAATTTGCATTTCAGAGATTACTACTGAAGTTGAATATTTTTATATTTCTATTGGTCCTATATATTTCTTCTTTTGGGAACTCTTTTCACACCTTCTTTAGCCAATTTAAAGTTTTGAGTGCTTATCTATTTATCATTTAAAGAATATTAATCCCATGTCTGCCATAAATACTGTGAGTTTTTCACCAGGTTTTCATTTACACTATAATTTTGCTTATTCTTAAATGCATGGATTTTGAAGAACACATCCATCAATATTTTTATTTATAGTTTCTGCCTTTTGTAGTTCAATGCTTACAAGTCTTTTCTACACCTGCTACTCTTGTATATAACAAAATCTTTTTTGCAGTTGGAAATTATTATATGAAGTGAAGGAATAACCTTTATGATTTATTTTCCAAAAAGTTAGACCTTGGGGCAGGTCCTAATTGTGAGGGGCCTTGAATTCTCTTTGGAAAACTTTGTTTGGAATTTGTTCTGTGAGGATACGTTGGAGGTACAGAAGCTGAATGTTACATTGGACCTTCCTTCACTTGCTATGTAGTGAACCAATAGGGGGCTCCAAAACTAGATGACAAGAGGATGGGTAGGTGGCAGTTTGAGAGTGACAAGAACTAGATGAAATCAGTGTTTCAGTGACTGATGAGTAATTTTATGTTGCTCTTTGAGTTTAAGTTCTCTCTCTTTATGATGGCACCATAAGTATTAACATTTTCATACGAAGGCATTACAATATCAACAATGAATCTGAAATGCTTTTAGATTAATAACTAACTGCTATTCCTCCTTTCTCTCTCTTGCCCCTCTTCCCTTTCCTTCCTTTTCCCTTCCTTCCTTCCCTGCCTCCCTTCCTCCCTCCTTCCTTCCTTTCCCTCTTTCTTCCTCCCTCCCTCCCCTCCTCCCTTCCTCCTTTCCTCCTTCCTTCCTTTCCTTCCTTCCTTCCTCCCTCCCTCCCTCCTTTCTTTCTCACTCTCTCCCCCTTCCTTCCTTCCTTCCTTCCTTCCTTTCTTTCTTTCTTTCTTTCTTTTCTTTCTTTTCTTTCTTTTCTTTTTTTGGTGAAAGCAGACCTAGAATAGAGTTCCTAGTACAGCATTGATTACTAGCTAGGGGACCCAAGGTAAATCCTTAATCTCTTTGAACATTAGTACCTTATCTATAAAATGAAGCTAATAGTATCTAGCTTATGGATTGTATTATCCTATGATATAGATATCTGAACGCTTAAGCACTGTTGTTGATTATTAAAAGTACTAATGAACAATATTTATTTACCATTTAGATTGTTTCCTGATCATATGCTATACATATTTCAAGGTTACATTAATTTTTGAATTTTTCTAGTTTAGGAACATGGCCTATATGTTATTTTTTTTTGCAGCATCCAGGATGGTACCAAGAACAATTAGTCACTTCCTAAGCACTTGGTTATTTGCTTATTACTTTAATTGGCACAGAAAAGTAATTTTCTTATTGTCTGAAGGGGTTACTCCCATGCTTAGAATGAAGCTGCCCTCATGGAACACCCACAGGGCGTGAGATGTGATGTGGGAGGCAGGGCCTTCTCTGTAGGATGCTTCTCATTTTGTGGGCATTCAGCAACAATTTTTGAACGCATTATGTGAGGGGGTAAAGCAACAAACCTTCGAGGTAAGAGTATTATCTTCATTTTACAGATGAGGTTACAGAAACCCAGAGAGGGAAGCACTTGCCCAAGTGGCAAAGCTGGGCATCCCTACCTAGCTTTGTATGCGTATAGAGCAGGAGCTTTCCTCAGGGAGGCCTAAGGATGTCTGAGTGCATCCACCTCCACAGGTGGGCTGCTCTGAGTCCCAGCACCAGGGAATTGTACACAGGATTCTTTTATCTTGAACTTCTGGGAAGCATATTGCCCCCCTTCCAGCATCTGGAGTCCTGTGGAGGACTTCCAGAAGGTTTTATTTGCCACTTTCTTGATCTCGTTTATTAGTTGCTTGGGTATTTGGAGAAAGACAGGTTAGTAGAGAGTAGAGGAATATAAAATAAACATTTGAGGGCCTGCTAAGTGCCAGGCACTGAGCAAAGCACTATCATTTATATGATTTCATCTAGTGGTTTTTCTTTTTCTTTTTGCCTTTTTAAACAATGATGAGATATAACACAGGAAAATGAGCAAGACAGAGAAGGCGTTATCTAAAGAAACAACTCAAACGGCCATCACCAATGTTAAAAACTTGAACAGTGCCAGCAGCCCAAGACTCTGCCTCTACTGCCCACCCGCTCACCATCACCTTCTCTCCTCCTGAGATGACTACTATCTTGAGTCTTACAGTTATTACTTTTTTGTGTTTATTGGTACTCCATCAGCTGAGCATGCATCCATAAGCACTATAGTTTTTGCTGGCTTGGGTTTTAAGCTTCATTTGAATGGAATGGTACAGTAAGTACTCCTTTGGGTATGGCTTCTTAGTTCAACATAACATTTTTTAGAGATTCATCTTTGTTGTTCCCCACAGAGAAAGTTTCTTCATCTCCTTCAAGTATAGTATTGCATTTCAGAATATACCACAATTAATTTACGCATCCTACTTTTGATGGATATTTGGGTTTTTACCAGTTTTTAGCTATTATGAATGAAACTGCTATGAATATTGGTGTACGTGTTTCTTGGTACACATGTGCATGCATTTCTATTGGGAGTGAAATTGCTGGGTCATAGAGTTTGTGGATATTCAACTTTAATAGATAATGCCAGTTTTTGCTCCTTATAACCTTTCTTAGCTTGGACATCAAAAACTGAATATGGTTGAACCCGGTATTTTAATAGGAACTCTCCAGAAGTCTGAATATCATGCCTTTGATTTTAAGATTATGTTTAAGAGTTGGGCTCTAGGTGGAGAGCATGGCAACCCCTGCCCCCCAGATGTACCCTTAACTGGCATGTAGTGTAGACATATAGCTTAAAAATATTTTAAAAAAATAATAAGAAAAAAGAAAAGAAATGAGTACTTCTATTCTTTGGCTTCCCTGGTGGCGCAGTGGTTGAGAGTCCGCCTGCCGATGCAGGAGACACGGGTTCGTGCCCCGGTCCGGGAAGATCCCACATTCCGCGGAGCGGCTGGGCCTGTGAGCCATGGCTGCTGAGCCTGCGCGTCCAGAGCCTGTGCTCCGCAACGGGAGAGGCCACAACAGTGAGAGGCCCCCGTACCGCAAAAAAAAAAAAAAAAAAAAAAAAAAAAAAGAATACTTCTATTCTTGTAGTCCAGTATTCATTTAAACGTAGAAAGAACCACAAGAGTGCCAAGAAATCAGCTGGGTTAAGCTGGGCAAAAGCAGCGATCTAGGAGACTACTCCAGGAGACTCTGGAACGAGCGTCTACACCGCCCGGGGAGGTGAGGTCTCTCAGCTGTTTGGGCTCAGACTCCAAGGCGGTCCTGGAGCTGGTTCTGCGAGGCAGAAACGCACGAGTGGTAGCCCATAGCGCGGATGAATACGCGAGGGGCAAGACCAGGGGCGGAGGTGCGTAGGCCGGGGCGGAGGTGCGCGCGCGGCTTGTTGCTGTGCGACGGCGCGCATTCTTCCTTCCCAGAGAGGTGGTGCGAGCTCACCCGGCAGCTCAGCCTGGGAAAGGCCGGTTGGATACTGGGCCGGGCGGTGGTCCTGACAACCTCTCCGCCACCTGAATGGGAGCAGAGGCGCCCCGGGAGGCGGGTGAGAGGAGGACGCGCACTGGGGCGCAGGTAACTTCGTCTGGGAGGCTGTGGGAAGGAGTGGCTGCGATACTGGGGCGGAGAAGTTGTCTCCTCTGTTCCGCCCCTCTAATCTCCACGAAAATCAGGGCGGAAAATAGGGCTGAGGTTGGAGAAGGGATTGGGGCTGGGAGCAAGGGTTGAGGAGGAGCTGAGAGGAGTGAAAATCTGGTGGGAGGGAATAATGGGTAGATTGTGACGACTGAGCTGTAGGGAAAAGAATGAGTAAGGAAGGCAAAAAAGGAGGAGGAATCGGAGGGGCGGTGGGGAGGGCGAAAGGTCACAGTGGAGGGAATTTAATTATCCAACTCCCTGACCTTTTCTGCTATCCCTTGACAGGGGGCTGGTTGTTTTGGACAAACCTTAAACACCGTTAGGTGACCTCCCCCACTGAGGTCAGTGTGTCTAACTTCGGAATAGGGAGCTGTTTCCTGAGTGTGGTCCTAAAACTCTTCGGTAGGCAGTGGGACACTCTAGGCTTAATTCAATAATTATTTGGTATCGAAGGCCACAGATCCACAGTCAATCTATTGGGGACTACCACTGCAGGCATCTAAAGAAGTTCAATAATTCTTTTTTATTTTTAACATTCAAATATAAAAGTTTAACATTTTCCCCCCTATTTACAACTTTATAGAGGTATAATTTGTATTCAATGAGCTGTACAAAATCTATGGTTTGTATGATCAGGTGTACAATTTGATGAGTTTTGGCAGATGTGTACACTTTTGAAACAATTACTGCAATCAAAATAACAGAACCTTTTTCATTCTTCTACTGCTTCTACTGCTTCTGCTGTCCACCCCTGCTCTCACCCTCTCCTACTGCCCCCAACCAACTACAGATCTGTTGTGTAACACCATAGAATTGGTTGCATTTTCTGTCAGTTTATATAAATGGAAGCATCCAATATATACTCTTTTGTGTCTGGGTTCCTTTATGCAGCATAATGATTTGCCAGGACCTTTGCCTTGATTACTGAATAAACTGAGTTTCGAAATTGGGTGGTGTAAGTCTTCTACTTTTTCTTTTTAAAAATCACTTTAGCTGTTTTAAGACCTTTGAATGTGTGTATACAGTTTATAATCAGCTTGTAATTTCTAGAAAAAAGCCTGCTGTGCTGTAATTTTGATTGGGAATGCACGGAATCTATAGGTCTTTTTGGGGAGAATTGCCATTTTAACAATATTGAGTCTTCCAGTTTATGAACATGGTCCCTAAATTTATGTAGATCTTTAATTTCTTTTAGCAGTGTTTTGTGCTTTTCAGTGTAGAGATTTTAGACATCTTTATTAGATTAATTCTTAAGTACTTTATGTTTTGGGGGGCATTATTTTCCAATTTTTTGATGCTAGTATATAAAAATACAATTGGTTTTGTATGTTAACCTTGTATTGTAAGACTTAGATAATTCACTCATTAGCACTAGTAATTGTTTTGTAGATTCCTTGATATTTTTAACCTGAAAATCATGTCACCTGCAAATAGGGACAGTTTTACTTTTTCCTTTTCAGTCTTAATTCCTTTTATTTCTTTTCCCTGTCATGTTGCAATGGCTAAGACCTCTAGTACAATGTTGAATAGATGTGTTAAGAGTCGAGGCATTTTTGCTAGTTTTCAGTTTTAGGGGGAAAGCAAAAATAAAATGTTAGCTGCAAGCTTTTTGTAAATTCTCTTTTTGTAAATCCTCAGATTGAGGATATTCCCTATGATTCATAGTTTTCCCAGAGTTACTTATTTATTTTTATCACAGAGGGTGTTGGATTTTTTCATGTGATTTTCCACTACCTATTGAAATGATCATATTTTTTTTCTCCTACACTTTGTTAATGTTGTGAATTATATTGATTTTTAAACGTTAGATCAATTTTTTAACTCTGGGATAAACTCTATATGATCAGGATATATTATTCTTTTCAAAAATATATTTTCAGATTTATTTGATATTTTATTAAAAGTTTTTGCATCTATGTTTATGAGGGATATTGGTACATAATTTTCCTTTTTTAAAAGAATGTCTTTGTCAGGTTTGGTATTAGGGTTATGCAAATCTCAAAAAATGAGTTCCTTCCTCCTCTATTTTCTGAAAATATTTGTGTAAGATTGATGTTATTTGTTTCTTGAGTGTTTGAGAGAACTATCTGGTCCTGGAGATTTCTTTGTGGTAAGATTTTTGGCGATGACTACATTGATTAGTATAGAACTATTAAGATTTTCAGTTTCTTATTTTTTTGTTTGTTTCTTATTTTAATTTTGGTAAGTTGCAGTTTTCAGAGGTTTGCCCACTTCACCTAAATTATTGGATTTGTTAGCATAAAGTTATCATATTCTCTTATTATCCTTTACTATCTTTAGGATCTGTTGTGAAATCCTTTTTTCATTGCTGATATTGGTGATTTTTGTTCTCTTTTATTTTTGAACAGTCTAGCTAGGGGTTATAAAAATTTTATTGATTCATTTTAAAGAACTAGCTCTTGGCTTTGTTAATTTTCTCAATTTTTTTTCTGTTTTCTAATTGATTGATATATGTCCTTATACTATATCCTTCTATTTACTTTGGGTATACTTTACTCCTCTTTTTCTAGATTCTTAAGGTGGAAACTTAGGTTACTGATTTTAGACCATTTTTTCTTTCTGATTTAAGCATTTAAGCTGTACTTTTCCTTCTAACCAGTGCTTTAGCTGTACCCCACACATTCTGATATATTGTATTTTTACTATTATAAGTCTAAAATATTTTTTAAGATTCAATAATTTTTTGTATTCCATTTTTATTATCTATTAACTTTTTTATTACACCTTTTTGTATTACTTTAAAAATTTGTTTCTCGGGGAATTCCCTGGCAGTCCAGTGGTTAGGACCCAGTGCTTTCACTGCGGTGGCCCGGGTTCAGTCCCTGGTCAGGGAACTAAGATCCCACAAGCCACAGGAAAATTTTTTCTCTAGGAATTACAATATATATCCTTAACATTCCATGGTCTAGAGTTAATATTGATCTAGTTCACATAAAATGCAGAAATATTAACAACCATAGTTCCCTTACCCACCCCCTCCCAGTCTCTTTAGTTGTCATATGCATTACATCTATGTATACAAACATCACATGAGACAATGTTGTCATATGTATGCAAACACCCCATGAGACAATGTTCATACAATTTTAAAAAACATGATAAAAGATGGTTTTTTAAATGTACCCAGATATTTGCCATTTCTGATCTTCTTCATTCATTCCTGAAAAATTTGATTTTCCACTCCTTTAATTTCCCTTCAACCTGAAAAACTTTCTTTAACATTTCTTGTAGTTTTAATCTGCTGGTGAGTAATTCTCTTAGTTTTCCTGTATCTGAATGTGTCTTCATTTTACTTTCATTTTTTAAAAAATAAATTTATTTTTGGCTGCATTGGGTCTTCGTTGCAGTGCACGGGCTTCTCATTGCAGTGGCTTCCCTTATTGCAGAGCACGGCGCGCGGGCTTCAGTAGTTGTGGCTTAGTTGCTCCGTGGCATGTGGGATCTGCCTGGGCCAGGGCTCGAACCCATGTCCCCTGCATTGGCAGGCAGATTCTTAACCACTGCGCCACCAGGGAAGCCCCTGCTTTCCTTTTTTAAATAATATGCTTGCTAGATATCTAATTCTGGGTTGGCAGTTTTTTTGTCTTTTAGCATGTTACAAACCTTGTTTCACTGTCCTTTGGTCTCAGGGATGTTTTGTGGGAAGTCCATGGTCATTTGAATTATTTCCCTATAATTAATTGTTGTTTTTCTGTTTCCTTCAGTATTTTATCTTTGTTTTTGGTTTCCAGCAGCTTACATGGATTTTCTTTATCCAGCTTGGAATAAAATCTTCTTTATTCCAAGCTTCTTGAATCTATAAATTTATGTATTTCTCCAAATTTGGAATATTCTCAGACATCATTTCTTCAAATATTCTTTCCACTCCATTCTGCCCTCTCCTTTTGGAATAATGATAATCCATATGTTAGAGCTTTTGATATTTTTTCACAAGGCTCTGAGGACTTTTTTTTTCCTTAAAACTTTTTTTTCTCTCTTTTAAATATTGGATACTTTCTGTTAATTTATCTTCCAGTTTACTGACTCTTTTCTCTGACATCTCCACTCCATTAGTAAAATTTTTATTGACAATATTATATTTTTTCAGATATAAAATTTCTATTTATTTCTCTGCTAAGATTTTTTTCTTTTTATTCTTCTTTAACGTATTTTCCTTTACTTCATTGAGCATAGTTAAGCTATGAGCTGCCTTAAAGCCCTTGTTTAATAATTTCAACATCTGGGTCATCTTTGGACTGGCATCTGTTAATCTTTGCTCTTGACATTGGGTCATATTTTCCTGAATCTCTTTATGCCAAGTATTTTTTTATTATACCCTGGACATTGTGAATGTTTGACTGTGTAAACTCTGGGTTCTGTTATATCCCTCTGAAGAATGTTTACTTTTTTCATTTAGCAGGCAGTTTACCAGGTTAGACTCGCTGTAAGCTCCATCTTGTTCCCTGTGGTTGGAGGTTAAGTTCAGCTAAATCTCAGTTCAGCTCTTTAAGCCTTTGCCTCTATTTTCTATATCATTTTTAACCAGCACAATATAAGTGTTAGGTACTATTATTGAGCTTTGAGTTTGTCCCATATGTGTAATGTTCAGAGGTCAGTCTAGACTTGTGTGGGGTTTAAGCACAGAATTGGGGGATTAACTTCTCTGGTTCTCTCTCCTTTGGGATTTCTCTCTCACTCCTCAGTGGTGGTTGTTGCCTGGGCTCTTTTCTCTAATTCTTCTGGCCAGAATGAGGAAGAGCTTTCTATCAAAGTCTTTGCCACCTGCATTATGCCATCCTTCAGTATGGAAGGCATTTAGGGAAAAGCCACAATAAGCCTGGAAACTCACCTTCAGGTCAGTGTTTCTATAAGTTTTAACTGTTCTCCACAACCTGCCTGCTTTTGTTTACTTCTAAGAATCCTCAGGTAGTTGTTCTTTATATTTTGTCTGGAGCTTATAAATTATTGTTAATGTGGTATTGGTCTGTAAGATGTAGATGTGAAACTCCAACAAAGTGCTTTTGAAATTGAGAACATGCAACATTTATCATGTCAAAAGCATGATGATAATAATTAAGAAAAAAACCTCTCCTTTCATCTTCCTGTTTTGGCTATTTAAGCAATTAGATGAAGGAAGTCCAAGAAGGAAAGATAAAACGTGGGGAGAAGAAAAAGGCAGGGAGAGCATTTTGCTGTTCTATTACCTATTAGATATTTATGTATGCATGTATTTTGTATGTATCTATATGTATTCACAGGGTATGGACATACTCTAGTTACTGGTTATAAAGAGTTAAGTTATGTTTTTATAGTCATTGAAATTTCTGTGGGCTTCTGAATAGTTAAGAAAAAAATCTTTTCTGAGCTTAAAAACATCTTTTCTCTATTTTATTTTATTTTTTTGTTTGTTTTTTAAATTTATTTATTTGTTTATTTTTATTTTTGGCTGCTTTGGGTCTTTGTTGCAGTGCGTGGGCTTTTCTCTAGTTGTGGAGAGTGGGGACTACTCTTTGTTGAGCTGCGTGGGCTTCTCATTGCGGTGGCTTCTTTTGTTGTGGAGCACGGGCTCTAGGCACATGGGCTTCAGTAGTTGTGGCACATGGCTCAGTAGTTGTGGCTCTCAGGCTCTAGAGCACAGGCTCAGTAGTTGTGGCACCAACTTAGTTGCTCTGTGGCATGTGGGATCTTCCTGGACCATGGCTTGAACTCGTGTCCCCTGCATTGGCAGGCGAATTCTTAACCACTGTGCCACCAGGGAAGCCCAGGTTCTCTCTATTTTCTATATCACTTTTAAACCAGCACAATATGTGTTAATTACTATTATTGATATTATTAGGATTAAAGACAGCAAAACACGTATTATAGAAAGTGTGGGATAATAGAAGAAATTGCTGTTATCCTGTGTCTTAGCAAAATCATTAAAATATTTGTATATTTCCTTTTAGACTTTTTCATAAATTATAATCAGTGTGCAAACAGATCTCGTTTCTACCATTGATGTTACAAAAACAAATATGGTTTTCAGAATATTTTTATCTTCCTTGCAATGCTGAAGATTTTACTAGATGAGATAGGCTGTCTATGGACATTTCTTCTGGAACTCTGGTGCTGTGTGTTGGGAGTTGATGTTGGTGTGAAATTTAGGAAGTGAATTGAGATATCTGGCTATGGACTCAAGAAAACCTAAATCTTGTCCTTAATGGGTCACTCTTCCCACCAAAGTGCCTGTATATAGGTGACTATATATAGGAAGAGGTCAAGGACAACTAATTCGTATAACCAGCTGGGGCTTTGGCTCAGTTCCCAATGCAATACTCTGATGGGCTAGGCCCTGTGTGAGGTGTTCATGTGACTTGGAACCAAGTCATCTGGTAGTCTGCTTTATTTATTTCTCCTTTAGTTAGAGTCTAGAGCAGAGTTCTGGATCTTCTGTTCTAACAGGAGGAAAAACCACACCTGCAAGAACCAGAGAGCAACCTGTCTCAGAGTCTAGAGAATTCACACAGGTAGCCCTCCCTGGACCTTTAGCTGTTTTGGGCTGAGAGCTTCCTTTTTATGTCTGACCAGACTTGGCGGGAGAGGAGAGAAGGCTGGCTCTTGGCCTTTCTGACTACCTCACTGCTCAGGCATTGAACCTCTGGTGGAGGAGGAAGGAAAAGGCAGAGAGTTCCAATAGTTGGGAAGGAAGAGGAGAGTGAAATTACTGCTCAGGTTGCAAAGATTTCAAGCACATTCTGTCCCATTTCAAAGTGCAGGGTAAACAGTCAACCTAGATTGTGAGCAGCAGGTGTGACCCTGTATGTAGATTAGTACTGTATGTAGATGTAGATTAGCACATGTATGTATGTAGATTAGTATGTAGATTAGTACTTCCTCCTTTTGGGACAGCTACATTATTTTTCCTTGAGTATCTCCAAACCAGAACTAGTCTCTTTCTTTTAATAAATTGCTAGCAAAAAAAGAGAGCATGTTATTTTCCCATGAGATTGGATGTTTAAAAATCATTTTATACATTTTGTAGTGTTAAGGTGTGGCTGGGGGTGATAAAGGCACTGGCTTTGATGGATTGGCCCGTTTAACAATGGGATACCACCTACCTTGAAAACACAATAGAAGTTCCATTTCCTATTGGTTCATCTTTACATATAAAGAACAACTTTCCTATGAAGAACTCAAGGGAGTGTACTGAGAAATGTTAAACAATGACCTACTTGTTAAACTTCAATCGCAAACCAAGGGCCTGAGAGAAGTTGGAAAGGAATACAAAGCGGAAGTAAGAAACAAAAGGGAAGTGCAGTTGAGAGAGTCAAATCAGATTCCCATCAGGTACTAATGTGTTTCTGGTCTGTACTCTGTTCCAGTTACTACCTTTCAGTCTTTTGTAGGAAGAAATGCAGATGGTGTCAGTATGAGCATATTACCACCTGTGCAAACAATAAACAGCCAAAACACTATGAGGTGGATTTTACAGCATTTTTTAAATAAGGAAACTTCCTTAAGGGCTTTAGAAGTCATTTCGTTTTTTTTTTTTTTATGTATTTATTTTTGGCTTCATTGGGTCTTTGTCGCTGCGCGCAGGCTTTCTCTCACTTCAGTGAGCGGGGGCTACTCTTCATTGTGGTGCGCGGGCTTCTCACTGCGGTGGCTTCTCTCGTTGCGGAGCACGGGCTCTAGGCGCACAGGCTTCAGTAGTTGCGGCATGCGGGCTCAGTAGTTGTGGCTCGTGGGCTCTAGAGCGCAGGCTCAGTAGTTGTGGCTCACGGGCTTAGTTGCTCTGCAGCATGTGGGATCTTCCCGGACCACGGCTTGAACCCATGTCCCCTGCATTGGCAGGCGGATTTTTAACCACTGCGCCACCAGGGAAGCCCTAGAAGTCATTTCTGATGTTCATATTCTACGGCTTGGAAAAGAGGCAACAGATGATTATTTTCACTTTTTAATAAGAAATCTTGTTATGGATAGTATTAAATTGTCCAAGGTCTAGTCACTGGTGGAGCTGGGTGGAGAAAGAAAGCCTATTGATTCCCAGATGAGAGCTCTGTCATATAGCAGGGTCTTGAATTGGAGAACCAAAAATGGCTATTTTAGTGATTAAAAGCAATATGACTTTATTTAGAGGCTAAATAGGATGTTTTCTTCATATTGCTCTCACTACATGATAAACGAAGAAATCTAATTGTAAAAATAACTCTCTTATGAGGTGATATAAAAGAAATTCAACCAAGAAATGTGGACAGGTGATAAGCAAAGAAATGCAAAGGAACATAAGAAAATATTTCTTTCCATATTTGTTTTAACCCATTGTATTTTGGCATAAAGTGCAGTAATCCCCCTCACCACCCACCCCTACCCCTATCATAGTCAACCAATTGCCTCAGCACAATCTATTGATTAATTCTTCTTTTATCACCAATTTAATGCTGTTATTATAATATAACCCATATTATTCTTAATTCTTTTGCTCATTCAGTTTACATGTGGATTCTATCGGCAGTGTTTCAATTTTAATTCTTATATCCATATGAGTTTTAATTATCTTGCTGGACAAGGGCTCCCTCATTTCTCTTTTTCAAAATTTTGGCTAATCTACCCTGTTTATTATTTCAAATGAATCCAGAATTACTTTTCAAATTTCAAAATATCATTTTTCAGTTTTGATTATGATGGCATTAAACCAGTACAGTATTTTGGGAAGACCTGATAAAATTAAAATATTTGGTCTTCTTACCAAGGAACATTAACTGCCTATTTAGTAGAGTCTTTCTTCTATGTCCTTCAGTAAAATTAAAAAATTTATTCATGCAGTTTCAGCACATTTCTTGTTATGTTTACTCCTAGATATTTACTCCTTTAAAAAAATTATACATGGAATTTTACCATTATGCTTTTGGTGTAAAGGAAGTTATTGGGGTTTTTTTTGTATTAATTTAAAAAACTTAAATGCCTTGCAGACCTCTATTATAATTCTAAACAGTTCTTTTAGTGCTTATGTTTTCTAGGTAGATAATCACATTTGCAAATAATGATGATATTCCAGAGGTATTTCTGCTTTATTATTTTATTTTATTTTCAAAGAACCTTGGCCTTGGGTTTTCTAAGAAATAAGTAAATTAGTTTTTCTAATTCATTACTTTCGCTTTTATTTTCATTGTTTTACCCTTATTCCTTGACACTCTTCTCTCCTTGGGTTCTATGGAAGTCTCTTCTCATTTTCCCAACTCTGTGATTGCTCTAGCTCCTCCCACCTCCCACCTGTGAGTGTCGGAAGACTCTGTCATTAGCCATTCTCTACTTGTATTTCTTGTTATCCTGGCTTTTGGTATTGATCCCAGAGCTTTAAAGATCTCAAAATTCACTTGTAATCATAGATAGCTGGCTCTGCTGAATAGCCTAAGTTTTTCTTTTATATTGTGATAATATACATAAACATAAAATTTACCATCTTAACAGTTTTAAGCGTAAAGTTCAGTGACTAGCAACAGCTTTCTTATGTACTTGGTTATGACCAAGACTTCATCAAAGCGATTCAAAGTTGCTATTTTATTTATTCCTAGTCATTGGCCAGATCCTATCAGTTTTACCTTATATAGTATTTTCACTCGGCTCTGTTACCAAACCCCAGGCCTTAGGCCTTGCAGACTCATACTTGCCCTCTCTCTATTCTTTCTCCCACTTAACATTAGTATCCCCCAAGCCCCAGAACCTATCAAGCCACTTTTCTGTTAAAAGATTTTGAATGGTTTCCAGTAGCCCACAGAAAAAGTACAAACACTTGGCATTCAAGGCCTCCTGATCTCACTGCAGCCTACCTTGAGGCTGATCACCTCTCTCCCTTCATACACTCTGCTTTATTTCTTGTCAAACATTGAGGCAAGTGGGCTGGGTAAGAAATGGAGACACCCGGGGCCAGCTGGAGAAGTAAAGGGAAATTGCTACCCTGCCACAAGACTAGGGATTTGGCTCTTGAATTGCCAGGGCCTTCTTTTTTTTTCCCCCAGAGAAACTGCAAATCTGCATTTTTATATGAAAATCTCTCAATTTAAAATTGTTGGCTATGAATTAATATTTTTGAAAAACCCTGAGCAATTGAAAAACATGTTTGCAGGTAGGATCCAGGCCACATTTGACCTCTGTTCTCTCTTCTTGGCAGTGTTACTTTAGATTTTCTATGCCTATGTGGAGTGTGGTCTCTCTTGCCTGGAATTGGGGCACTACATTATAGTCTAAAGAAACATTAAAGTAAACCCAGTAGGGGTTTCGGAAACTCTCACTGTGAAAATGTTACTGATTTAAAGGTTTTTCATTATTCCTGTGAAAAGACCAATAGTTGGACTTAAAATGATATAAACGAATACTACCCATCGTGCTTCAGCAAGCACAGTGAGCGCTCTACCATGAGAAGCTTTTTTGAGCTGGAATTTTGTTTATCAGTAGTTTTCATGTATATATTATAATATTTATTGTTATTTCACAGGACAAATTAGTCCAGATGTCCACGATTTCTAAGCACTTTGGACTGAAATACAAAGAAGAATCGTACATCTTTAAAGAACTTGAGAAGGTTCGCAAGGAGACTAAAAAGGAATTTCTCCAATTCAAGGAGAAGTTGGCCTCCAAGCCGGCTGTGGGTGAAGTCCCTGTTTTCGGCCTCCAGGTCCCCGGCCCGGCCCGGCATGGGGGGAAGTGGAGCGTTTCCCGCGCCAGACCCCAAAAGCCATCAGGCTCCCCTCGGGCCAAAGACCGTGCGCCCCTCGCTGCGGCCCTCCCGCAGCCAGCGCCCCGAGGCGCAGCGCGGCCCCCGGGCCCGAGCGAGGCGGCCGCTCCCGGGAGGACCCGGCCCTTCTGCCCCCATGACTTCTACTTGCGGAGCTCCGCGTTCCTCTGGCACCGGCCCCAGAAGAAGCCGCCGGTCATCGCCTCCAGGGCGGGCACGTCCAGACCCGTGGTCCTGATGCCGCCACCTGCGCCCAGGGGGAAGGCCCGGGCGCACCAGGGCGCCAGGAACCCACGGCCCGCGGGCTCCAAGCCGGTCCTCGACCCGGCCGGGGGCCGCGACGTGAGCCAGGAGCCGGCTCGGCTCGCGGAGGCCCGCAAGGCCAGAGAGAGGAAGGGAGGCTCCCTGTCCGGAGACGAGGGAGACTCGGAGGCGGTCGGCCGGCGGAGGAAAGTGAGGATTCACACCCGCTTCCTGCGCGAGGGCTCGCGCGGCGAGTCGCAGGAAGCCCCCGTGTCGGTTTTCAAAACCGACCGCGAGAGCAATCCGCCGAGCGACGCGCGGGAGGCCGCCCCGCAGGCCCCGCAGTCCATGCGAGCGGTCCCGACGTCCATCGAGATCATCGCCTCGCTTCAGTCCGACACCCAGCTGGCCTCCGACCAGAGCATCAAAGAGCTCATCCAGAGCGTCCTCAGCCAGAACTACGACATTAAAATGGAAGTAGGTGACCCAAAATAAGAGTAGTATTTCACCTGGGTAAATGTAACTTAAGGATACAAACATAAAATCAGTGCATGTGGTGTGTTATAAGCTAGACAAAACGCTGGGGTGTTATTCAGGTTCTTTGAATTTTGAATTTTCCATCGAGGGAGTATATCCTCTTTAAAAAGTGAAAATAATTGAGAGTATATTTCAAAAACTGGTACAAAGAACATTAGTTTTTTGACCTGATTAATGCATCACTGGTAACCTTTCCTTTCAGTCTTTGTGATTATTTAGTATTGATTTAGCAGATGTTTTATATGAAAGAGTCTTTTTCTGTACAGTTTATTATTATTAACAGTGAATCTATATCTTAAGAAGGTCAGTATATTACTAATAAGTTGAATTTATAAGAGTTCTGTACTATTTTCAGTGAAAACCGTTCTCTTAAAATACCTTTTAAAAATTTACTTTCTAGGTCTTCCCAATTATAGAGACTATAAGTGATTATTTGTCCCAATGGCAACCCCATCAGGTGGGTACCCATAAGAGCCCCATTTTACATAAGAGGCTTCCTGGCTTTAGTGAGGTTAAGAGGATTGGCTCACAGTCCTGCAACTAAGGCAGAGCAGAGCTGGGATTCCATCCCAGCTGGTCACACCCCAGAGAGTAGACTGGAACCATGCCAGGGCTGGCTATTTGTTGATTGTGATGTGCCCCCAGCAGGGAGCAAAGCTAGATAGGGTCATAGTTTAAGATATTTTGTTCATTATATAGACTTTGCCTTGACAGGGACCTTCAAAGTAAAAATAATAGCAGGGGAATCTGAGTCCCACACAGAAAGAGAGAGAGGGAGAGAAGGAGGGAAGAAGGGAAGGAGGAAAGGACAGAGAGAGAGAGAGAGAGAACTTTTTTTTTTTTTTTGAGAATGGTAATGAGAATGGCACTTAGGGGGGAAGAAGATTCTATTACTGTTCTTGGCTGCAGCTCCAAACCTCTTGTTAGTACACAGAATACTGCTGCCACATTATGTCTTTAAAATAGTTTCAGCCCAGAATATACTCTTGGCTGTGATTTAAGGAATGTGATCCTAAAGCCCATTAGGGAAACAAAAACGTGTAAGGACAAGAGTCCCCAGTGTCGTCTTTGACCTAATGTTTGTCGGCAGAATGGGACAAATGTTTTCAGTTAAGACCCATACCTCGATACGGTTACTGAACAAGATCAGTGTGACTGCTCAGGCCGTTTCCAAATGGGTATTTCTAATTAAGTTTTCTGTGGGCCTAACAGAAAATGAATCAGGGATGCACACTGGAGAGCCTCAATGGAGAGAACAAAGCCTCATTGCCTGCCCCTGTGAGAAGAACTCTGTGACATAGTCAAGGCATGTGACATGAAGAGGGGCCTATATTAGAAGCTGGCTCGAGGTCCTGTACAGTTGGGGAAAGTTACACTTTTAGAGCAAGGCCCCATAGAGAAAGTACATTTTGAAGGGTTCAAATAGAATAGAATATAAGAAGGGAGTGTATCAGTGACGAATGGGCCCTGGGACAGTGAATTCTGTTCTTTCTGGTATTCCATTTCTCTTGTGTATCCTTTTCTGGTGCTTCAGTTACCTGAATTGTTTTATGTAGGAGAGTGGCCTGAAGGATTAGGGTCAGAAGCCAGGGTCACTAACTAGCCCCGCATTGTAAGACTTGGCCAGTTTCAAATGCCTCAGCCCCATCCTGCCTTCCATTGTATTGATTTTTTTGTGTAGCTAGATTTTGTTCTTGCTTTTAAAACTTTGCCTCTGCCTGCCCCCCACCCAACAATTCCAGAAGATGGAGCTGTGCATTATTTTGGTTTCAGAAGTTTTATTAGGGTGAGAAGAGAACAATGGGGAATTTGTCGAAATGACTGTGGCTGGGTAGGTAAGAGAAAGCAATGAGAATGCAAGTGTAAAAGTGGTATCTAAATTATGATTTTAAAAATTCTTAAGATTACAATAAGGACACTTGTTTTAAACATTTGGAGTTTATATAAACAATGTTCTCCCCATGATAAGCAAGGAATATGGTTCTTTACTTTAGACATCTTAATTTGGAGCCAGTCCCTGGAGGGAAAGCCAAAGGATAAGACAGTCCTGGCAGGGTGTGCTGTCTCTGTTTAGAGTTTGGGCAGAGCCCTTTCAGACCTAGCATTCAGAGTTCCACAAACAATTACATAGGCCAAAAGGTGCACAGAATATCTAAAGATTAAACTCAGCTGTCAAATGTAGGTCAAACATCTAAACCAGGGTTTCTCAACCTTGGCACTTAACTTTTTGTTTGAATAATCCTTCGTTGTGGGTGGCTGTCCTGTAATTGTAGGATGTTTAGAATTATCCCTGGCCTCTACCCAGTAGATGCCAGTAGTATGATCCTCTCGTCACCCTCCCCACCACCAAGTCATAACAATTGGAATATCTCTAGATGTTGCTGAATGAGACTCTGGGGAGAAGGGCAAAATCGCTCCCCTTTTAACCTCCCATCTAGTTAGGAACTACTGTCTTAAACAGTTTGCATACACTATAGCAGGAGGGATAGAAATGTTATAAGGGCCTATGTTTGTTTTACTGAGGAGTTCAATACTATCACTCACAAAATACATTCTAATTATATGAGACTGAAGTTCAGAGACTACCTTCCAGATACTAATTGAGGATGAAGGAATCAGCCCATCCTGGCTTCTGTCATGTGTAGTTGTTTTTGGCCATATAGCTCAAAAGAAAAATGGCTTAACATGACCCAGCTAAGAGGGAATTCATGTCCCAAGGTCTTTTATAAACAAATAATGTATAGCTCACAAGCAGATGTTTTATCATAAAACTTATGCCTGCCTTTAACTTTAGGGAAGATGAAATAGATGTACTTTTCCCTCTTCTTCCTGCTAAGTACAACTAAGTACAAACCTTAGATGTTATTTATAAAACAAACATGAGAAGACTCCAAAAGGTGGAGAGAAGCAAACCGGCTAGGGACTTTGGGATCCAAGGAATCACATAACCTGATGAGTTCTCAGGTTTTCTTTTGGTCTCATGTCTGCCAGATTTGGAGCTAAAGAAGCTGGCAACCTAAGAATGCCAATGGGTGCAGACAGAAAAAGCCCCAGCAAAAGCCTGCTGTCTTTAGCTAAGGATCAAGAAAGGGGCAGCCTAGCAAGATGAAACTTTTAGACAATAACTGTGCTACTTTAGTCAAACACCACAGAAAAACCTATGGCCCTATCCTCACCCCTGCCAGCCGGGGCTGAGGGGGGAGCCTAAACTTTCACTCTTACCAGGCTGAAACAAGGTACCCCAACTCCTTCCCTAATGATGTGGTGTTAGTGGAGAGTCAAGACTTTCAACACTGCCCGGCGGTAAAGAGGCTACCCTACCCACCCCCCACCCACCCCACACCCGTAGTGTCACTGGACGCCTTGTAGGGAACGGTAATGAGAGACTTCTGTCCCTCCCCACAAGGATGGTATCAGTAGAGGCCTAGTGGGGGCCAGAACTCCTACTCCTGCCCAGCAATAGCAGGGAGCCCCTTACCTCTGGTGCCAGTGGAGACCAAGCTGGGAATATGGACCACTATCCCTACCTGGCAGTAATGAGGCAGCCTTGGCCCTCCTCCTACTGCCCCTACTAGAGCAGTTTCAGAGGAATGTTTAAATAAGATCCAGACTCTCATAATACCCCAAATGTCCAGGTTTCAATAGAAAATCACTTGTCATACCAAGAACTGAGAACATTTAGACTTGGAAGAAAAAAAGACAATTAATACCAACATTGAGATGACTGAGATGTTAGAATTATCTGACAAAGATTTTAAAGAGGCCCTCAAAAAAAAAAAAGCCCCAATGAGCAATAATAATGAGCACAGTTGGAACAATGAGAAAAAGAGAAAGTCTTAGCAGAGAAATAGAAAGTCTCAGTAAAGAAACAGAACATATAAAGAGAATCAAAGAAAAATTTTAGAACTAAAAAATACAGTAATTGAAATAAAACTCAATGGATGGCTCAAAAACTGAACGGAGGGGAGACGGTGGAAAGAATCAGTGAACACAAGGATGGAACAATACAGTTTTCTCAATCTGAACAACAGAGAGACAATAGACTGGGGAAAAAAAAATAGAGCTTCAGGGACTTGTGGGACTATAACAGAAGATCTAACCTTCATGCCATCAAAGTCCTGGAAAATGACAAAAGCCCAAACCAAAGAAACCCAAAGGAATCCACACCAAAACATGTAATAGTCAAACTTTTGAAAACTAAAGAAAAAGAAAAAGTCTTTGAAAGCAATGAGAGAGAAACAATGTGTTATGTATAGGGAAAAACAACTTGAATGACAGGATTTCTCATTGGAAACCATGGAGGCCAGAAGGATTGGCACAGCATTTTCAAATGCTGAAAGAAAAGCACTGTCCACCCAAAATTTGTATCTAGGGAAATTATCCTTCAAGAATGTAGGGAAAATCAAGACATTCTCAGATGAAGGAAAGCTAAGAGAATTTGTCACTTGCAGTCTTACCCTAAAAGGATGACTAAAGGAAGTTCTCTAAACAGAAAGGAATGATTAGAAGAAAGGACTTGGAACAAACACCAGGAAGAAAGAAAGAATATAATAGGCAAAAACTATGGCTAAATACAATAGACATTCCTTCTCCTCCTGAGCTTTTCAAATGTATTTGATGGTTGATGCTAAAATTATAATGCTGTTTGATGTGATTCTAAATGTATGTAGAGGAAATATTTAAGACGATTATAAATAGGGGAAGGTAAATAGATATAAAGGGAATATGGTTTCTATAGTTCACTCTAATTGGAAAATAACAATTCCAGTAGAGTGTAATAAGTTATGTATATATAATGTACAATCTGGAGCAGTGACCAAAAAAGCTATATAAAGAGATTCACTCAAAAAACATTATAGATAAATCAAAATAGAATTAAAAAATTTTAAGTAACCCACAGGAAGGCAGGTAAAATAAACATAAGCAAAAAGCAGAGAATAAAAAGAAAACAAGAAATAAAGTAGCAGTTTCAAACTCAAATATATCGATAGCTACATTAAAGGTAAATGGTCTACATATACTGATTGAAAGCAGAGATTGGCAAGTGGATTCTATATATAACCCAACTATATATTGTTTACAAGAAACATACTTCCAGTATAATGATATAGGCAGGTTTAAAATAAAGCATGAAAAAAACATTAGGCACACCTTATTCAAAAGAAAATAGGAGGGGCTATATTAACTTCAGTTAAAGTAGACTTCAGAACAAAGAAAATTACTAGAGACACAGTGGGCATTATAATATGATAAAAGTTTCAATCCATTAAGAAGATAAAGCAATCCTAAATTTGTATGAACCAAACAACAGAGCTGAAAAAATATGTGAAGTAAAAACTGAAATAGATGAATCTACAGTCATAGTTGAAGATGTCAACACCGTTCTTTCAACAATCGATAGAAAAGTAGACAGAAATTTCCCAAGAATATAGAACTCAACAATACCATCAAACATCAGGATCGAATCTACATTTTCAGAACACTGCATCTAACAGCAGCAGAAGGCACATTTTTGTCACTGTCCATGTGACGTATACTAAGACCATATCTGGTCCATAAAAATGAACGTCAGTAAGTTTAAAAGCATTGACATCGGGGGAGACCTTCAAGATGGCAGAGGAGTAAGACGTGGAGATCACCTTCCTCCCCACAAACACATCAGAAATACATCTACATGTGGAACAACTCCTACAGAACACCTACTGAATGCTGGCAGAAGACCTCAGACTTCCCAAAAGGCAAGAAACTCCCCACGTACCTGGGTAGGGCAAAAAAGAAAAAACAGAGACAAAAGAATAGGGATGGGACCTGCACCTCTGGGAGGGAGCTGTGAAGGAGGAAAAGTTTCCACACACTAGGAAACCCCTTCAAGGGCGGAGATGGGGGGTGGCGGGGGAGGGAAGCTTTGGAGCCATGGAGGAGAGTGCAGCAACAGGGGTGCGTAGGGCAAAGCAGAGAGATTCCCACACAAAGGATCGGTGCCAACCAGCACTCACCAGCCTGAGAGGCTTCTCTGCTCACCTGCTGGGACGGATGGGGGTTGGGAGCTGAGGCTCTGGCTTTGGAGGTCAGATCCCAGGGAGAGGACTGGGGCTGGCTGCGTGCACACAGCCTGAAGGGGGCTAGTGCACCACAGCTAGCCGGGAGGGAGTTCCAGAAAAAGTCTGAAACTGCCTAAGGGGCAAGAGACCATTGTTTTGGGGTGCGTGAGGAGAGGGGATTCAGAGCACCACCTAAACAAGCTCCAGAGACAGACATGAAAGGAAAAAACCCACCAGACCAAACAAATGAAGAGGAAATAGGCAATCTACTTGAAAAAGAATTCAGAGTAATGATAGGTAAAGATGATCCAAAATCTTAGAAATACAATGGAGAAAATACAAGAAATGTTTAACAAGGACCTAGAAGAAGGACCTATCAGCACAAACACCAGAGACAGGCACGAAATGCTAACACTGCTGCTGCAGCCACCAAGAATCCTGTGTGCAAGCACAGGTCACTATCTATACCTCCCCTCCCGGGAGCCTGTGCAGCCCGCCACTGCCAGGGTCCCATGATCCAGGGACAACTTACCCGTGACAACACACGGCACACCTCAGGCTGGTGCAACGTCACATTGGCCTCTGCCGCCACAGGCTCGCCCCGCATCCATACCCCTCCCTCCCCCCAGCCTGAGTGAGCCAGAGCCCCCTAATCAGCTGCTACTTTAACACCATCCTGTCTGGGTGGGGAACAGATGCCCTCAGGCGACCTACAAACAGAGGGGGCCCAAATCCAAAGCTGAACCTCAGGAGCTGTGTGAACAAAGAAGAGAAAGAGAAATTTCTCTGTGCAGCCTCAGGAGCAGCAGATTAAACCTCCACAAGAAATGATGTACCCTGCATCTGTGGAATACCTGAATAGACAACGAATCATCCCAAAATTGAGGCAGTGGACTTTGGGAGCAACTGTAGACTTGGGGTTTGCTTTCTGCGTCTAATTCGTTTTTGGTTTTATGTTTCTCTTAGTTTAGTACTTAGAGCTTATTATCATTGGTGGATTTGTTTATTGATTTGGTTATGCTCTTTCTTTTATATATATATAATGTGTATATATATATATATATATATATATTTCCTTTTTCTCCTTTTTGTGAGTGTTATGTCTGTGCTTTTCTGTGTGATTTTGTCTGTATAGCTTTGCTTTTACCATTTGTCCTAGGGTTCTGTCGGTCCATTTTTTTTTTTTCAGTATGATTTCTAGCGCTTGTTGTCATTGGTGGATTTGTTTTATGGTTTGGTTGCTCAGACTTCCCAAAACCCGTGTGGCTGACAGGGTCTTGGTGCTCCGGCCAGGTATCAGGCCTGTGCCTCTGAGGTGGGAGAGCCGAGTTCAGGACATTGGTCCACCAGAGACTGCCTGGCTCCACGTAATATCAAACGGCGAAAGCTCTCCCAGAGATCTCCATCTCAACACTAAGACCCACCTCCACTCAAAGACCAGCAAGCTACAGTGCTGGAAACCCTAGGCCAAACAACTAGCAAGACAGGAACACAACCCCACCCATTAGCAGAGAGGCTGCCTAAAATCATAATAAGCTCACAGACGCCCCAAATTACATTACTGGATGTGGTCCTGCCCACCAGAAAGACAAGATCCAGCCTCATCCACCAGAACACAGGCACCAGTCCCCTTCACCAGGAAGCCTACACAACCCACTGAACCAACCTTAGCCACCGGGGGCAGACACCAAAAACAAAGGGAACTACGAACCTGCAGCCTGCAAAAAGGAGACCCCAAACACAGTAAGTTAAGCAAAATGAGAAGACAGAGAAACACACAGCAGATGGAGGAGCAAGGTAAAATCCCACCAGACCAAACAAATGAAGAGGAAATAGGCAATCTACCTGAAAAAGAATTCAGAGTAATGATAGGTAAAGATGATCCAAAATCTTATAAATACAATGGAGAAAATACAAGAAATGTTTAACAAGGACCTAGAAGAACTAAAGAGCAAACAAAAAATGATGAACAACACAATAAATGAAATGAAAGATTCTCTAGAAGGAATCAATAGCAGAAAAACTGAGGCAGAAGAACAGATAAGTGACCTGGAAGATAAAATAGTGGAAATAACTACCGCAGAGCAGATTAAAGAAAAAAGAATGAAAAGAATTGAAGACAGTCTCAGAGACCTCTGGGACAACATTAAATGCCCCAACATTCAAATCATAGGGGTCTCAAAAGAAGAAGAGAAAAAGAAAGGGACTGAGAAAATATTTGAAGAGATTATAGCAGAAAACTTCCCTAATATGGGAAAGGAAATAATCAAGTCCAGGAAACGCAGAGAGTCTGATACAGGATAAATCCAACGAGAAACACGCCAAGACACATATTAATCAAACTATCAAAAATTAAATACAAAGAAAAATATTAAAAACAGCAAGGGAGGGGCTTCCCTGGTGGCGCAGTGGTTGAGAGTCAGCCTGCTGATGCAGGGGACACGGGTTCATGCCCCGGTCAGGGACGATCCCACATGCCATGGAGCGGCTGGGCCTGTGAGCCATGGCCACTGAGCCTGCATGTCCGGAGCCTGTGCTCCGCAATGGGAGAGGCCACAACAGTGAGAAGCCCATGTACAGCAAAAAAAAAAAAAAAAAAAAAAAAAAAAAAAAAAAAACAAGTAACATACAAGGGAATCCCCATAAGGTTAACAGCTGATCTTTCAGCAGAAGCTCTCCAAGCCAGAAGGGATTGGCAGGACATATTTATTTTAAGTGATGAAAGGGAAAAACCTACAACCAAGATTACTCTACCCAGCAAGGATCTCATTCAGATTCGACAGAGAAATCAAAACCTTTAAGACAAGCAAAAGCTAAGAGAATTCAGCACCACCAAACCAGTTTTACAACAAATGCTAAAGGAACTTCTCTAGGCAGGAAACACAAGACAAGGAAAAGACCTCCAATAACAAACCCAAAACAATTAAGAAAATGCAAATAGGCACATACATATTGGTAACTACCATAAATGTAAATGGATTAAATGCTCCAACCAAAAGACACAGACTGGCTGAATGGATACAAAACCATTTTTTCTTATCCTGTGTATAAGAAACCCACTTCAGACCTAGGGACACATACAGACTGAAAGTGAAGGGATGGAAAGAGATATTTCATGCAAATAGAAATCAAAAGAAAGCTGGAGTAGCAATTCCCATATCAGACAAAATAGACTTTAAAATACAGACTATTACAAGAGACAAAGAAGGACACTACATAATGCTCAAGGGATCAATCCAAGAAGAAGATATAATAGTAGTAAATATTTATGCACCCAACATAGGAGCACCTCAATACATAAGGCAAATGCTAACATCCATAAAAGGGGAAATCAACAGTAACACAATAATAGTAGGGGACTTTAACATCCCACATTCACCAATGGACAGATCAACCAAAATGAAAATAAATAAGGAAACACAAGCTCTAAATGATACATTAAACAAGATGGACTTAATTGATATTTATAGGACATTCCATCCAAAAACAACAGAATACACTTTCTTCTCAAGTGCTCATGGAACATTCTCCAGGATAGATCATATTTTGAGTCACAAATCAAACCTTGGTAGATAAAAGAAAATTGAAATTGTATCAGCTTATCTTTTCCGACAAAAACACTATAAGACTAGATATCAATTACAGGAAAAAATCTGTAAGAAATACAAACAGAGGGGGGCTAAACAATACACTATTAAATAACCAAGAGATCACTGAAGAAATCAAAGAGGAAATCAAAAAATACCTAGAAACAAATGACAATGAAAACACGATGACCCAAAACCTATGGGATGCCGCAGAAGCAGTTCTAAGAGGGAAGCTTATAGCAATACAATCCTACCTCAAGAAATAGGAAACATCTCAAATAAACAACCTAATGTTACACCTAAAGCAGGTAGAGAAATAAGATCAAAAAACCCCCAAAGTTAGCAGAAGGAAAGAAATCATAAAGATCAGATCAGAAGTAAAGGAAAAAGAAATGAAGGAAACAATAGCAAAGACCAGTAAAACTAAAAGCTGCTTCTTTGAGAAGATAAACAAAATTGATAAACCATTAGCCAGACACACAAGAAAAAAAGGGAGAAGACTCAAATCAATAGAATTAGAAATGAACAAGGAGAAGTAACAACTGACACTGCAGAAATACAAAGGATCATGAGAGATTACTACAAGCAACTCTATACCAATAAAATAGACAACCTGGAAGAAATGGACGAATTCTTAGAAAAACACAACCTTCCAAGACTGAACCAGGAAGAAATAGAAAATATAAACAGACCAATCACAAGCACTGAAATTGCAGCTGTGATTAAAAATCTTCCAACAAACAAAAGCCCAGGACCAGACGGCTTCATGGGCAAATTCTATCAAACATTTAGAGAACAGCTAATACCTATCCTGCTCAAGCTCTTCCAAAATACAGCAGAGGGAAGAACAGTCCCAAGCTCATTCTATGAGGCCACCATCACCCTGATACCAATACCAGACAAAGGTGTCACAAAGAAAGAAAACTACAGGCCAATATCACTGATGAACGTAGATGCAAAAATCCTCAACAAAATACTAGCAAACAGAATCCAACAGCACATTAAAAGGATCATACACCATGATCAAGTGGGGTTTATCCCAGGAATGCAAGGATTCTTCAGTATATGCAAATCAATCAATGTGATAAACCATATTAGCAAACCGAAGGAGAAAAACCATATGATCATCTCAATAGATGCAGAAAAAGCTTTTGACAAAATTCAACACCCATTTATGATAAAAATCTTCCAGAAAGTAGGCACAGAGGGAACTTACCTCAACATAATAAAGGCAATATATGACAAACCCACAGCCAACATTGTTCTCAGTGGTGAAAAACTGAAACCATTTCCTCTAAGATCAAGAACAAGACAAGGTTGTCCACTCTAACCACTACTATTCAACATAATTTTGGAAGTTTTAGCCATAGCAATCAGAGAAAAAGTAATATAAGGAATCGAAATTGGAAAAGAAGAAGTAAAGATGTCACTGTTTGCAGAAGACATGATACTCTTCATGGAGAATCCTAAAGGTGCTACCAGACAACTACTAGAGGCAATCGATGAATTTGGTTAAGTAGGAGGATACAAAGTTAATGCACAGAAATCTCTTGCATTCCTATACAGTAATGATGAAAAATCTGAAAGAGAAATTAAGGAAACACTCCCATTTACCATTGCAACAATAAGAATAAAATACCTAGATATAAACCTACCTAAGGAGACAAAAGACCTGTGTGCAGAAAACTATGACACTGATGAAAAAAATTAAAGATGATACAAACAGGTGGAGAGATATACCATGTTCTTGGATTGGAATAATCAACATTGTGAAAATGACTATACTACCCAAAGCAATCTACAGATTCAATGCAATCCCTATCAAACTACCACTGGCATTTTTCACAGAACTAGAACAAAAAATTTCACAAGTTTTATGGAAACATAAAAGACCCTGAATAGCCAAAGCAATCTTGAGAAAGAAAACGGAGCAGGAGGAATGAGACTCCTGGACTTTAGACTATACTACAAAGCTACAGTAATCAAGACAGTATGGTAGGGGGCACAAAAACAGAAATATAGATCAATGGAACAGGATAGAAAGCCCAGAGATAAACCCATGCACATATGGTCACCTTATCTTTGATAAAATAAGCAAGAATATACAATGGAGAAAAGACAGCCTCTTCAATAAGTGGTTCTGGGAAAACTGGAGAGCTACATTTAAAAGAATGAAATTGGAACACTCTGTAACATCATACACCAAAATAAGCTCAAAATGGATTAAAGACTTAAATGTAAGGCCGGACACTTTAAAAGTCCTAGAGGAAAACATAGGCAGAGCACTCTATGACATAAATCACAGCATGATCCTTTTTGACCCACCTCCTAGAGAAATGGAGATAAAAACAAAAATAAACAAATGGGACTTAATTAAACTTAAAAGCTTTTGCACAGCAAAGGAAACCATAAACAAGATGAAAAGACAACCCTCAGAATGGGAGAAAATATTTGCAAATGAAGCAACTGACAAAGGATTAATCTCCAAAATTTACAAGCAGCTCAATATCAAAAAAACAAACAACCTAATCCAAAAATGGGCAGAAGACCTAAATAGACATTTCTCCAAAGAAGATATACAGATTGCCAACAAACTCATGAAAGATGCTCAGCATCATTAATCATTAGAGAAATGCAAATCAAAACTACAGTGAGGTGTCACCTCACACCAGTCAGAATGGCCATCATGAAAATATCTACAAAGAATAAATGCTGGAGAGGGTGTGGAGAAAAGGGAACCCTCTTGCACTGTTGGTTGGAATGGAAATTGGTACAGCTACTATGGAGAACAGTATGGAGTTCCATTAGAAAACTAAAAATAGAACTATAATATGACCCAGAAATCCACTACTGGGCATATACCCTGAGAAAACCATAATTCAAAGAGAGTCATGTACCACAATGTTCATTGCAGCTCTATTTACAATAGCCAGGACATGGAAGCAACCTAACTGTCCACTGACAGATGAATGGGTCAATAAGATGTGGCACATATATAGAATGGAATATTACTCAGCCATAAAAAGAAACGAAATAGAGTTATTTGTAGTGAAGTGGATGGCCCTAGAGTCTGTCATACAGAGTGACGTAAGTCAGAAGGAGAAAAACAAATACCATATGCTAACAGATATATATGGAATTAAAAAAAATGGTTCTGAAGAACCTAGGGGCAGGACATGAATAAAGACACAGACGTAGAGAATGGACATGAGGACATGGGGAGGGGGAAGGGGAAGCTGTGACGAAGTGAGAGATTGGCATGGACATATGTACATTACCAAATGTAAAATAGCTAGCGGGAAGCAGCTACATAGCACAGGGAGATCAGCTCAGTGCTTTGTGACCACCTAGAGGGGTGGGATAGGAAAGGTGGGAGGGAGATGCAAGAGGGAGGAGATATGGGGATATATGTATATGTAAAGCTGACTCACTTTGTTATACAGCTGAAACTAACACACCATTGCAAAGCAATTGTACTCCAATAAAGATGTTAAAAAAAAAAGAATTGACTCATATAGAGTGTGTTTTTTGCTCATAATGGAATCAAACTAGAAATTAATAACAGACTGTTAACAAGAAAATCTCCAAACACTTGGGAACTAAACATTAGAGTTCTAAATAATCCATGGGTCAATGGGGAAGCCTCAGAGAATTTTAAAAAATTGAACTAAATTAAAATAAAGGTACAAAATATCAATATTTATGGGACATAGGTAAAGCAGTGCATTTATCCTAGAGAAATGAAAATTTATATTCAAACAAAAACCTGAGATGAATGTTCATAGACGCTTGTAGTACTTAATAACCAAAAACTAGAAATAACCCAGATATCCTTCAAGGGGTAAATGGTCATATATTACTCAGTAATAAAAAGAAATAAAGTATTGATAGCTGCAACAATTTGGATGAATCCCCAGAAAATTATGCTGAAGCAAAAAATCCAATCTCAAAATGTTACATACTGAAAAATTCCATTTATACAACATTCTTAAAATGACTAAATTGTAGGAATGGAGAACAGATTTGTCTCAAGCCAGGGGTTGAGAACAAGCTTGGAGTAGGGGAGGGTGAGAGGGAAGTATGTATAGCTTTAGAAAGGCAACATGGGAAAGCCTCATGGTGATGGAGATGTTTTGTATCTTGATTGTGTCAGTGTCAGTATCCTGCCTGTGATTTTGTATTATAGTTTTGCATGATATTCCCATTGGGGAAAGCTGATAAAGGGTACATGGGATATATCTGTATTATTTGTTACAAGTGAATATGAATCTACAATTACTTCAAAACAGAAACTTTAATTAAAATGTTACCAGATTCTTTATAAAATTTATTTTTACAAGTTTTAAGAAGAAACGTAAGGAAACAGTAATAAATTCTCTTCTAAATCCCCTTTAACTCACCAGCAGTAACCAATACTAGTTGTTTATCCTTCTATTTATCTTAAGTCTTTAGTACAAATGTGTACACATACGTACATATATAGGATTTTTTCTTATAAAAATAAGAACATATGGTACACATTATTCTGCAGCTTATTTTTTGACACATATCAATGGAGATTGATTTTTAATTTATTCTTTTAAATAGCTGCATAGTATTTAAACATTTAAAATAGTGTTTAAACATTTCCTTGGCTCTTTGCTTTTCAAATATTATGTTTCCCTATCCTAGGAACAAAGTTTTGCTCATTGGAGGTATAAATCAGGGAACCTACCAGGATCTGGGCAAAGAAAAGCAGTCTATTGTTTGAATGTCACCAGTGCAGTTGGGAGGGACTAGTTTGGACAAATCTTTTCAGAGTGACAGATGCATTTATTACACTTTTCTTTTACGCATTCCCTTTGTGCAGTACTTTTTTGTTTTCATAGATGTTAACAGCTTAAAGTAGTACAAATGATGTAATGATTAAGAAGTTTCTTGATTTACAGTTTTTTTTTCCTGTGGAGTTTTAAATTCTTTCAGATAACATTTAGATGCCTTCAATAAATACAAAATGCTTATGTGTTTAATTTCATTCATTTTTAAAAGGTGGAAAATATTATTTTTATTAGTTCTTGAGAGAAAATTCCTATTCCTTTAGCTGGTTTGGTTGTAATAATAATTTTGAACCAAGCTAGGAGTTGCTTCTTTAAAATAAACTTATTCTTCATTGGATACAAGCACATTTTATTTTCCATGAGGATTTTTTTTCAAGATTGAAATACAGAGTTACTTGAAAAATGAAATGCTAATTTATTATAGAATTCAGGTGTACTTTTTCCCTGATTGTTAGTACAGATACTGCCCAACAATGATTTTTTTCTTTTGCCTGTTTGCGTAATAAAGTCTCTTCATTTAGACTATAAAGGACAAATGAATTTGAATCTTGAAAGTAATCCATTTTCACATATGCCACGGTTTGAGTACATGTGAGGTTTTTTATTTTTATTTGTTTGGCTGCACCACATAAATTGCAGGATCTTAGTTCCTTGACCAGGGATTGAACCTCGGCCCCTGGCAGTGAGAGCACCAAGTCCTAACCACTGGGCCGCCAGGGAATTCCCAAGAACTTTTAAATGTTAGTGAAATAATTGCTTTTTTCTGGTTACTTCGGGTACAGTTATTTGTATAGTTAGGATAAAGACATTTCCCCTCTATGGATTGTTATTTCAATACATAACTCAGTTTTAACTTTGATTTCCTAATGTAGACTTTTTAAAAAATAGATCTTTATTGGAGTATAATTGCTTCACAGTACTCTGTTAGTTTCTGTTGTACACCAAAGTGGATCAGCCATATGCATACATATGCCCCCATATCCCCTCCCTCTTGAGCCTCCCTCCCATCCTCCCAATCCCACCCCTCTAGGTCATCACAAAGCACCGAGCTGACCTCCTTGTGCTATGCTGCTGCTTCCCACTAGCTAACTATTTTACTTTCGGTCGTGTATACATGTCGATGCTACTCTCACTTCACCCCAGCATCCCCCTCCCACCTCGTGTCCTCAAGTCCATTCTCTATGTGTACATCTTTATTCCTGCCCTGCAACTAGGTTCATCAGTACCATTTTTTTTTAGATTCCATATATATGCATTAGCATACAGTATTTGTTTTCTTTTTCTGACTTACTTCACTCTTTATGACAGAATCGGGGTCCATCCACCTCACTGCACATAACTCAATTTCATTTTTTTATGGCTGAGTAATATTCTATTGTATATATGTGCTGCATCTTCTTTATCCATTCTTCTGTCGGTGGACATTTAGGTTTGTTCCATGTCCTGGCTATTGTAAATAGTGCTGTAATGAACGTTGTGGTACATGTCTCTTTTTGAATTATGGTTTTCTCAGCATATGTGACCAGTAGTGGGATTGCTGTGTCATATAGTAGTTCCATTTTTAGTTTTTTAAGGAACCTCCATACTGTTTTCCATAGTGGTTGTTTCAACTTACATTCCCACCAACAGTGCAAGAGGGTTCCCTTTTCACCACACCCTTTCCAGCATTTATTATTTGTAGATTTTTGGTGATGGCCATTCTGACTGGTGTGAGGTGATACCTCATTGCATTTTGATTTTCATTTCTCTAATAGTTAGATGTTGAGCATTTTTTCATGTGCCTCTTGGCCATCTGTATGTCTTCCTTGGTGAAATGTCTATTTAGGTTTTCTGCCCATTTTTTACTTGGATTGTTTGTTTTTTTGATATTGAGCTTCATGAGCTGTTTGTATATTGTGGAGATTAATCCTTTGTCTGTTGTTTCATTTGCAAATATTTTCTCCCATTCTGATGGTTGTCTTTTCATCTTGTTTATGGTTTCCTTTGCTGCGCAAAGGCTTTTAAGTTTAATTAAGTCCCATTTGTTTATTTTTGTTTTTATTTCCATTACTCTAGGAGGTGGGTCAAAAAAAGATCTTACTGTGGTTTATGTCAAAGAGTGTTTTTCCTATGTTTTCCTCTAAGAGTTTTGTAGTGTCCGGTCTTACATTTAGGTGCTTAATCCATTTGGAGTTTATTTTTGTGTATGGTGTTAGGGAGTGTTCTAATTTCATTCTTTTTCATGTAGCTGTCCAGTTTTCCCAGCACCATCTATTGAAGAGGCTGTCTTTTCTCCATTGTATGTTCTTGCCTCCTTTGTCGTAAATTAGGTGACCATATGTGCATGGGTTTATCTCTGGGCATTCTATCCTGTATCATTGATCTATATTTCTGTTTTTGTGCCAGTACCATACTGTTCTGATAACTCTAGCTTTGTAGTACAGTCTGAGATCAGGGAGCGTGATTCCTCCAGCTGCATTCTTCTTTCGCAAGATTGTTTTGGCTATTCAGGATCTTTTGTGTTTCCATATAAATCTTAAAAAATTTTGTTACAGTTCTTATATGGTGATATTTAACTGAAAGAAAAATTGGTACCTGGAAGTGGGGTGCTGTTGTAACAAAATCATGTGGCATTTGGTAAATAGTAAATATATGTACAGTTTCCTGGGGAGAGGATCAATAACTTTAATTAAATCCTTATAAGGATATAAGGCCTACAAAAAAGATTAAGAACCCTTGATGTTAATATATCTCAATAAAAATTTTAGTGTAAAGATGTGGTAGATAAAATATGATCACACATTTTTTTGCTCTAATTTAAAAATTTCATTAACAACCAGAAACTCATCCATGGAGAACGTCAAGAATCCCTGGCTTGAGTATTGTTATATTTTCATTAACTTTCAGTTTACCCTCTCCATCTGCAGATACAGTTCTTTATTTACCTTATTAAAATTGTTTTTCACTGGATATTTGGGTAGTTAGCATTAAGACATTTCCCCTCTGTGGACTGTTATTTCAATACACAACTCAATTTTAACTTTGATTTCCTAATATAGACCTTTTTAATGCTTTAAAATTTTAAGGACTAGTCCAAGGGCTTAGAATCTCCTCCAGTGGGTGGTGAGGTGGGTACAGCTGATAAACTGCATGTTTAAAATATAGCACTAATTGCCACCTTAACATTGTAGAGTTTGGGTCCATTTGTGATGCTTTCAAGTCATGATTTTTACCTATTCTGTGTAAAATGAGAGGAAAGAGTTTATGCAATTCAAAGCAGTTTTAAAAAAACGTAAAGTTTATATTAGGGCTTAGAATAATATGGCTACCTTGACAGCAGATTGAACCAACTAAATGTCCCAGTTAGGTTACATGTTGACTTATTGTACACAGTAAATCATTTATTTTTTATTACTGAAAACTACAGTATTTGGTGGTGATTTAAGTCAGTCATTCTGTAGCTGTAAACAGCCTGAAGCTAGGCAGCTGTATTCTTTACAATGCTTGTTTTAAAGCATAATAGGTAAACATGTGGGTTTTAAGGATGGGTAGATAAATAGTTTTGACAGGAAAATCAAAATCTTGAGAATTAGCCAACTACAATCATGTTTAAGCATCTTTCATCCCAAATGGAAGTAATCTAATAGACTGTACAGCACATTATCCAGTTGTGCTGAATATATGTATGTCATTTTGGGGAGAATATTCTTTCACAAGTACCTGGTTTCCTTAGTCCACTGTAAAGTGCACTGCATCTTTTTTTTTTTTTTTTTGAAAAAGAGAATCCCTCACTGTACTTAGCACCAGCTGTACAACAGAAATAGCTCCTGGCACCACCTTCAAGAATAAAACCAAAAATACTGTTTAAATATTCTAATTTCAAAATGTTGATGTTCTCCTTCCCTAAGGCACAGTTAAGAGGCCCCAGAGTAAAGCTGGTAACCCTGAGGGCTGTGCGTTGGAAACGATGTGTCTGTGTCTCTGTGGGGCAGTGACGGTGGGGTGGCGTCGCTCCGAGGCAGCCAGCTGCTCAATGGCACAGTGGACTTTCTTTGCAGTTTTTTCAAATTCTTTCTGCTTATTGTTGGCTCCCTTTGCAGTTTTGTTCTCTGCTCTTTATCCTGTTTCAAAAATTCGCTGAGGGTTAATTCTTCAAACTGCTTCTTGACAGAAAGGAAAGCACAACCAGATGAATGCTTTTTATGTTATTCTATAGGGTCGTCATCTGGATCCCAGCCTTCTAACTTCTTGAAGCAGAAGAAACACTGAGCCAGGTCGGGCTCGTTTTCAGTGGAACAGTGGATGAAGCCGGCCGTGGCCATCTGCAAAGGAGAGCTCGGCTCAGGCCCCAGTGCGGAGGGGTTCTCCCGGGATCCGGGAGCCCACAGAGGGCTGCACTGCATCTTGGTCTCACTATAGAGAAGGATGGCTTGACACATCAGCCATATTTATTATCTGTACGAGTTTTTTGGGGCATAGTAGGAAAAAGGTTAAATTCTTAGTCTATTGCATTGAAACTAGAAATAATACATTCTTATTTAATAAATTTTCTTTTACATATTTTACTTTGTGTTCTTATATGGAAAAGGACTTTCAGAGTCCTGTGATAAATTTTTCCATAGTGTTTTCTTACCTTCATTTTTCATTAAAATAGAGTCTGGAGCTGGAAGATAACCTAATTAACTTTGTATTATACAATAGATAACAAAACTGAGACCCAGTGGGAGAAAGTGACTTTTGCAAGGCCATACAGCCAATTAGCATAGTTGGGATCAGAACCAATTTAGTTCCTTTGACAACGAGACCAGAATTGTTTTTACTCTTACTACATCATGTTGATGGCACTTCCTTTTCCTCTTTTGCTCCATATTCCTTTCTTTTTTCCCTCCTTACTGTCTTAAGACTCAGACCCCAGGTATCCAGAATTACTTCTCATTATGAGTTTTCCCCTCTCAGATCTCTGTGATGACTCTGCATTTAGTGAGAGGCCCATCACACTCTCCTGTCCTGAGATGGCCACCCATAGCCTCTTGCTGGTGACTTCTAAACCCAACACACTTAGGCCTGGGAAGGTCAGCAAGAAGCAAGGATTTGCTGCTCACAGAGCAGTGTGGTGGTGGTAGAGATGGTGTGTGTGGAATGGGACTTGGGCTAAGATTGTGTCATAAAGGGAAAGAATACAGGTGGGATGAATATAGGTAGTGATGGCATTAACAGTTGACTATATGATCACTAACCAGTTATAGGTAACCAAGTACCACTGATTCTGCCAACTTAGGTTGCTGTTAATATGAATAAAAGATGAAATTGCCATTATCTGCCATCTCTCATGGCAGAATAAGTCTGACCCATGTCTGCTTCATCTTATTAGCTTTATTTTATTTTAAAATCTTTTAGCTATTCTTAAGGTGAAGAAATGCCTGCATGTACTTTTTCTTTCTAGCCCAGTGGTATAGGTTATGAGTCCCCATCCTTCTGGGGAAGGAGAGTTTCTTTTGACATAGTTGAAATCTTATCTGTGATGGATTGGGGTCTTGTTGAGACTCCTCGACTTGAGAGAATGGAGTGTGTCAGTGGCTTTACCAAGAATTCCCAACAGCTAGGAGGAAGAGTCAACGCTTTGGATATTATCTAAGTACGACTGCAGGATTGCCATGATCACATGGTTAACTGTTAATTGGCATTCTGGTCATCAGATTGGGCCAGTCTTGATAATGAGTAAAATCCCCTGCATCCTCCACCCCTTTCCCACCTTTTAAATTGGTAGTCTATCTTCTTTTTAGATCTCACAGATAATACAGTAAATAAAATTCCTGTCCTTTGCTTGGCTTACTACAAATTTATTAGGCACACAGGAGAAGATTATAATAAAGCCAGACCTCATCATTTCAGCCAGATTTCCCCTCAAGAACATCTCTAGTATCAAGCTCTTCATCTCTTAATCATTGGAAATAGGGTTTTGAAGAAATGAAAGATTGAGACAGCTGGGACACTTTTCATTGTTCTGATTTCATTATGCTGTTGAGACCTGCCTAGATGTACAGTCTTTGACAATCAATTATTACTCTGGAAAGTGATTATTAAACAGTTCACTGAATTATGGCTTTTTATGCATGACTCTGTTCTATTGCTCTTTAGGGTTAAGTGAAAAAGCTTATTAAATATCCATTTACAATGGAATCTTTGAAAATGCTAAATGGAATGCATAATTCATATAGGTTGTCACTAGTACAATGCCAAATCAGTTTAGCCCGATATCAAGTATCAAGGAAATGGGAGTAAGTGGCAGTCGTAATAGAACTAGTTCAGGGCAGCTAATGGGTGCAAGATAATCAGGAAACCCCAAATAATAGTGACTTAGACAAGGTGGAAGTTTATTTCTCTCTTATAGAAAAGTCATATGAAAGGTAATGTTGAACTGATACGGTGTTTTGTAGAGTCAGGGATCCTGCCTTCTTATTGCTTCTCTGAGTATACCCCTCATTACCAAGGTCATCTCAAGGTCCAGTCTAGCTGCTCTGGCCATCACATCTGCATTCCAGCCAGCAGGAAGCCTTTAAGCAAGAAGAGCATGTACTTGAAGTTGTCCACCACTTCTGCTTATATTTCATTAGCCAGAACTTATCTACATGACCACATTTACCTACAAAAGATGATGAAAATGAAGTCACTATTCTGGGCAGCTGTGTGGCAGGGTTCACATTCTGTTAGTATGAGGGTAGAAGAGATATTGGGTCAGTTTCTGTTATTGTCTCTATGGGTCTTGCACTGTCTATGGAGACTTTTGTGGTTGAAAGAGTTATTCCCTCTTCCAGCAAAGGTTTATTGAGCACCTGCAATGTTTAGCATTGTGTACTAGATACTAAGTGTTGAAACATTTTGTATGTGACAATTTTTAGCTTTAAGGAGTTAGGTAACCTAACAAGAGAACTCACAGACAATGGAAACTGGTGGAGAAAGCCCTGGAATTGCAGTTTGATGACCTAGATAGAGATCCTTGACTTGTAATTTATTTGTTACTTAAACTTATTGGTGCCTCAGTTTTCTCATCTGTGCAGTGGAGTTAATAATGCTTATTTTACAATACTGTGAGAGTAAAATGATCTTAAATAAAACAGCACATGTTAAATATACTGCAGTTTTTAAAGGCTCTCAGTACATATTTCCTCCCAGTAACATTGAACCACCTACATTACCACAAATAATGAATACCAATCTGTTTCTCTACATTCTCACCAGCATTGTGTATTACTGTGCTTTTGCATTTTTGCTAACTTGAAAGGCCAATGGCTTTCCAATACTTTTCAGTTGTGGAACCTTTCTTCAGATGAAACATTCAACAAATGTTCAATATCCCAAACATTTATTAGCATGGCAGCATTGTGTCAGTTGGCAATGAAGGACCTGGAACCAACCTACTAGGTTCAGGCTCCTACCAGCACATTCTATGGCCTTTAAGACATTCGCCTATCCATTCAGTTTTATTGGGTACCTATTATATCTGGCACCATACTAGACACTGGGAAGCAACAATGAACAAATGAAGCCCCTTTCTTGGGCCACTTTGCATTCTAGAGACATGAGGCTGAGAGTAAACAAATCAGTAATGTCTCAGGTGGCAATAAGTGACATAAAGAAGAATAATGGAGAGATGTTTCAATAGGACGGTCAGGAAAGGACTGTAAGAGAACATGGCATTTGAGCAGAGGTCTGAAGGAAGTAATGGAGCAGGCCATATACTTCATGTATGGGGGAAGATCATTCTAGGCAAAGGGAAGAAACATTGTAAACCTTCAAGGCAGAAATATTTCTGTGGTGTTTGAGGAACAGCAAGGTGGGGGGCTTTGAATGGGGGGTATGATAGGAGAAAAGTCAGAGAGGAAGCCAAGAGCCAGATCAGCCAAGGCAGTTGTTCTCAATACTATCAGACTTATCACTCCCTTCTTATTGCATGTACTTTGCATGTAATTTTACCCCTTTTACTAACCTGAAGTGAAATTAATAGATAATTATCATCTACCTACCTATGTAATGTCAAAAATCAATATAATGCCCTATTTGTAATATAAAGAAAAAAATGAGTGATGAATAATTAAATTATAATTATAAATGACTACACTGGAAGACATAATAAAGTTGTTAGCTGCTTGTATCTACTGATAATGAATGTGCTTTGTGTAGGAATATAAGTGGTCATAATTTATAAGAAAGACCAAAAAATGAAAAAGCAGCACAGGTGGCACTAGAATACACATTAAGATAAATAATAGCAGACTAGACTTAATGTGTGTATGATAAGAGAAAATGGGAAATAACCTTAAGTGGGGAAGTATGCTATGAACAATTAAAGACTTTTGAAATGGAGAAAATGAGCTAGGCCTCTTTATAAGTGTACTGTCAAAATAAATTTCTTTTGTGACATGGGACAAAGTGAAAAAGCATAAAAAAAAAGCCCCATATCTCCCAACTTGAAATTTTAACAGATGTCAGGACACATTCAGGGTCCGGAACTTAGAGCTTGCAATACATATCTTTTGATAGATGATGAGACTACAGGATGGACTGGAAAAAAAAGAGTAATACAAGAAGACATGGAGAAATGGACCATTGTGGACAGTTTGAGAGTAAAACAAACAAACAAACAAAAAAACCAAACCAGGCCATTCAAAATTAAAAAAATAACTTCAACATGTAATTTTTATGACAAATTTATTATCCTTTGCTAAAAACATTTAAGAATTACATAGATTGGTAATGATATATAGTTTGTCCCTTTATTAATTAAATATTATTTCTGTGTTTCACATGTCTTTGCTAAATTAATTAAGTTCAGTTCTAAGTTTACAAAATGAACTTCATCTATCCTCCTGTATATATTTGTATGCAACTGCTAACGATGCCTAATGAAACAGGTGTGTTGTTCTGGTGAACAAACTATTAGCAGAGTTGCCTTTGGTTGACCTGATATTCTAAAATGGTAAGAAACTCTTGTTGAAGTTCCCAAGAAAATAAGGTACAATCTTTCTTTGGTTTACATAGTAGTTGCATTCCTGGAAAACATAGTGTGGGTTAAATAAGGGGAATATTTTGTGCTTTAATATTTAAAATGGGGTTAGAGTCTGGTCTCAGATATTTATAAAATGCTTTTCACCCACAAGAAAGCCTTCCCAGACATTTGAAAAACTTATACACGATGAGGGACATTTTTTGTTTTGTGGGACTGTCCTGTGAACTGCAGGATGTCTGGTGCATCCCTAGTCCTTCCTTGTACATTAAATGCAAGTAGAACTTTCCCGTTGTAAAAACCAAAAATGCTGACCCCACCCTCAGGCAATTTATAAATGTTCCCTAGGAAGCAGTATCATCCCTGCTGAGAATCACTGATGCGTAGAGTGCTGTAGTCTTCATAAGAACTTTGGATTTCACTCTGAGTGACGTGGGAAGACTTTGGAGGGTTTTGAGCAGAGGCATGACATGATCTGACCTTGTTTTAAAATGATCAGCTGACTACTGTGTGGACAGTAAATTACAGGGGAAGGAGTGGTGGAGGAAGACCAGTTAGGTGCCTGCTGCAGTAATCCACATGAGAGATGATGGTGGCTTTGTCCAACTATGGTGATAGTGGTGGAAAGGAGGTGAGAAATGGTCTAAGCATGCATTCTGAAGGTCACTTATGGGTTGCATATGTGGAGGGAGAAGAGTAAAGGATGACTTTATGGTTTTTGGTGGGTGAAGCTAACTGGTAGAATATAGTTTTCATTTTCTGAGATGGAGAAGACCAAGGGTGAGCTAGGTTGTGGGGTTGATTTAAGTTTGAGGTGCCTAATGTAATTCCAAGTGGAGATGTTGAATAGGTAATTACTTATAATTCTAGAGGTCAGAGGAAAGGTTAGGGCTAGAAAGATTGGGACTCATCAGGGATTAGGTGGTATTTGAATTTATTAAACTGGAAGAGATGACCAAAGGGAAGAGTATAGTTGGAAAGGAGAAGAAATCTAAGGACTAAGAGCCCGGGGACCCACCAATGTTTAGAGGCTGGAGAAGAGGTAGAATGAACAAAAGAGACTGAGAAGGAGAGCCAGGTATGGGAGGAAAACCAGGAGAAGGTATATGGGGTCTTAGAAACCAAGTGAAGGAAGTATTTCCAGAAGGATGTGATAACTGTGTCAGATCCTCCTGGGTCAAGTTAGATGAGTGCTGTAAGGTTTAACCATAAAGTTTTAACTATAACATTTAGCTATACACATGTAACTATATCTACCTTATAGATTTTATTGCTCTTGTGAATGAGATTGTTTTCTATTTACATTTTTGAATTGTTTATTACCATATTGGTTTTAATGTGTTGATCATGTATCCCATAACCTCTCTTAACTCTCTTATTTGTTCCAATAGTTAGCCTGTAGAACTTCCTGTTTAATAAAATTTGTGTTGAATAAAAGTGGTGATAGTGAGCCTCCCTGTTTTATATCTGACTTTAAAACAAAGGCTTGGTTTTTAGTTTCATCACTAAGTATGATGTTTACTATAGCTTTTTGATAGATGCTCTTTATTTTCTCTTCCTTTATCAGCTTGCTAAAAATTTTTATCATTAACGGGTGCTAAATTTTATTGAATTCTTTTTTTGGCCTCTTTATTCTGTTGTTGTTATGTGGTAGTCCATCTGAACTGTTCTTGCATTCTGAGAGAAAGTTCTTGTTTATGTTACAGTATGTTTTTATACACCGAGAATTTCTATTGGGGTGTTTGCATTTATGTTCATATGTGAGATTGGTGTATACTTTTTTTCTTGTACAGTCCTTGTCCATTTTTGATATTAAGGTTGTACTAGCCACATAAGTTGGATGCTTTCTATCTTTTTCTGTTTTTTCAAAACAGTTTGTATGAGAGAGGGGTTGTTTGTTCCTTGAAACTTTGGTGGTTTTCACTTGTAATGCTGTGGCTTGTGTCTTGGGTAAAGAGAGATTTTAAAAAATTATTTGTTTCTTTAATGATTATTAGTTTATTCAGACTTTCAATTTCCTCCCTCCCCCAGGTCAATTTTGTGACATGTATTTCTAGACAATAATTTTTTAAATTAAGTTTTGCTGCATTTATTGGCATGGAGTTATTCATAGATTATTTCTTATTCTGTGGTTTAGTCTTTTGATTTTATAGTTGTGGAGTCTGTCTCAGCATGTAGTGGGTATGAATCTCAGTCTCCAAACACAGATGTGCAAGAAATATGTTTATTCTCTAGAACTCAATTTAGTCTTTATTTGGAGTTCTCATTCCATCAGGACCACAGAAATTTGGTCTTAGGCAATTTGGGGATTCCCTATCTCTGGGATAGGGTTATTTACAGAGTCCCTTAAGATTACATCCCATTCTGATCTTTGTTGGGACATACTTCCATCTGGTGGTCCACTTAGGTCATGTTGAGAAAGGGAGTCTCATACATGAAGTCCCTTGACCCTCTAACTCAGCCACATAAGAATGGGCCTTGGGCTTGGAATACTCCCTACCAAAAGATAGAGTCCTCACAGCTTGTGTTGGACTTGTATCCTTGTGTGGGAATATCTTTTCCTGTTTCAGACTCAAAATGTATGTCTTTGTTCTGCTTAAGCATGTGTATTATATGGCATGTGACCAGCCCCACTACTTTATCTGCCCACTGCAGGGAGGGGACGGGGCCCTTTGTTGTACAGCACAAGAGAGGTGTAGGAAGGCCTGTGGTCCTGCATTGGCTGTCGGGAGGGACTTGCTGGCCATGGCAGACCTCCGGCCACTAGTGAAGCTGATCTTACTCTGTCTCTTCTCTATGTAACATTGTTCCCTCCCTCCAGCGCTTGACTGTGTTGTGCTTTCCTCCAGTACCAAGATGCAGTGGGCAGAAGTGTTTGGACTTCTACTCCTGGTGATGGGCAACAGATGCCACTTGCTTGACAGATCTCCCCTCCATCATCAGTCTACAGAGGTCCCTGCTGAGTTGCCCCTTGTTCCCTTCTAAGGCTCCTTCAGTTTCCCCAGATTTCCCATCTGTGTTTGCCACTCTTGGGTATACAGAAGTCATTTTGCTGTTCTCAAGGCACGCTGGGGCCTGGTAAACTCTGTAAGATTATACAAAGCTCCATCTGCCTTGATGCTCCCACATGGTCATGTCTTCTCAGGGATCTTGCTGCTTCTTGGATTCTCCATGGAACGTGATCTCAGATCTTTTCTGCTCTGCATTCCTGCAAACACATCTCCCTCGTGTTTCCTTTGGGCTTGCCCTGGGGAGCTGGGTATGCGTCCCTATCCCAGGGATTCACCGGCATCTATGTTTTCATCACCTCCCCACAAACTTCTTCTGGTCCAGGAATTCAATTCTTTTCTATCTGTGAAGGAGGCACATATTACTCAGATAAACTCATCTTGTTTTCTCCCAAATCCATTGTTATTGTCCTATGTTCTTCTTTTCCACAAGACTCCCCGGATTTTGACACCCAAAAGCCAGAAAAGGACTCTTCTTTTATCATTTTATGTTCTGCAATAGCACCTTTTGCTTAGGGCCATGGGCCCAGAATTGCCAAGTTGAATAAAGGGAGAATATTGGGTATGTGGGATGGGGGGAAATGTCAGTGGATTCTTGAAAACTATCTCTTCAGACCCTCATTCGACAGATGAGGAGACAGAGTCTCAGCTGACTTGCCAAGGTCATATACAGTTAGCGGTGGAGCAGAGAGAGCAAACTCCAGATCCTCTAACTACTACTTTTGTGTTCTTTGATGTTATATATTATCTTAACAGTTATTTGAAACATGTATGGAGTTTAGATTCTACAACTCAATATATATTTCACCTAGATTTCAAATACTTTGTAACTGTCATCATGAGGGTCCCTTAGCAAATGAACCATTGTAGATGCTGAATTTTCTTAATAATTTGGATTCAAGAAAAATATGCCCTTTTAAAATGTTTACTCTTCCAGTAGGAACATATTCTAAAATCTGTTATACTTCTTCCCCTTTGTAAAAGTGGACAGGACTTGTCCCCCCTTGCATTCCCATTACCTAGCTCAGGTATGCCCTAGCAGAGGTGCTAAGTTGATCCTCTTCTTGAGGACAAAGGACGCCATTTTGGAAGTTCCTTATCCTATGCTGTAATAAAGTGATGCCATGGTCTTACTGGGTGAGTGGGGTGTTTGTCCCCCACACCCTATATCCAACTGTGCTTTGAGTTTCCTTGTTTTCTTTTTATAATTTTTGTTTCCTCCTTCCCATTAGGCTGACAACTGTCTCTGTTTTGCAGTCGGTATTTCAGTATGCTGTAAGTAGCTCCTCTCCCATAGCTCTCTTCCTAATATCTTATTTCTATTCTGCCTTAGGCTTTGAAACTAGGTAAATAAGCCTGGTAATATTGTTTGTAAAGTGAGAGTAAATAGCCTCTGAGGGAGGGCCTCCCAAGCTTTCCTATGGGAAAGTTTGTGAGCTTCCTCTGCACAAGCCTTTGCTGACATCTCTACCTGCTCAAAGGCCTTTTTTGCTTACATCCTGCTTCGTCTTGGCTAGATTTGTGAGGGTGCAGGATGTCTGCACAGTGAACAGGTGAGGAACAATTGTTTTCTTTTCTTTTCTTTTTTTTTATTGATTCAGAGATACTGTAAAAATATTTTGCATTTGAATATGCCACATTCTTAGCAGAGAGCTATTAACTAGATAGTTGCAAGTCAGAATAAAAAAAATAACCACCACAGAACCACAGGATACCTTTGGGCCATTTGATGTAAACTATACTGCTGACCTTGGGGGCTTTTTGAACCACAGCTGTCAGTTTAAACAAAACTCCAAACCCAATTAAACTTTTGTTGGATGAGGTGCTAGTTTGAGAACTGGTTGGACGGCTTTTAAAATTTAATGACGCAGTTCTTCACCAAAAGATAAATAGAAGTACTAATACTTGGTACATATATTCCCTAAGGCTAACCATAAGTTGGTCTTAGTTTTATCATTTTTTGGAAAATGGATAACAATTTCCTGAACACAGATTTGTTGTAATGTTTGCAACTTTTCTTCACATAGTTGTTACACAGTAAAATTGAGGTGAAGCTGTTTTCTTCCAGACTCCTCTCCTCTCTGCCTTTTCCCACTCCTCTTTTTCTTTCTCTCATTCTTTCCTTCTCTCTCTCTCCTTCTTTCAATATGACTTGTTCTTAGTTCCCTGTCACTCTGCGTTTGAATATTTTAGTAAACATAATCAGCCTTTTCAGTATTGACTTGGCCCATAGAAGAAATTGAATTTTTATATATTTTTCATCCGTGATTACTTTTGGGATCATTTAAGAAAACACTGAATGTTTAGTATGACTCAAGTATAGAATGCAAATCTGTGCTCAGTCTAGGATGGGTACAGAGAATGGAGGAAGATAAGCAAGAGAGGTAGACAGTGGTCAGCGTTTCACTGTGGGAGAGAGTTTAGGTTTGATTCTGATGGTATTGTGATGCATTTTAAGTAGGGGAGTGACATGATACAGTGAGTGTTTAGAAAGACCATTCTGGCAGCAGTGCCAACATGGCCTGGTGGGAAGCAAGCGTTAGGAGGTTAAAGCCTTAATCCAGAAAGAAATGAAGAATGTCTGAATTAAGGCCGGGCAGTGTGGCTGGAGAGCAGGGTACAAATGAAACAGACGGCAGGACATATTCAGGTGATGGGCTCAGAATTTGGTGGTAATGAGAGTAAGCCATTAGGTTGAACCATATGAAATGCTCTTTTTATAGGTTAAAAAATGATGAGATCAACACTTTTCCACATGGTTCAACTTAATCTATTGCAGCAGAGTAGAGGATAATTTGCAGGAAAATTGGCTGTGATGGAAAGAAAAGAATCTGGACTATGGCTGGAAGAGGTTATATAAGGATTTTCTTTGAAAGGATGTTTATATGCTAAGGGGAAAGACCTGGGGGGGGAGAGAGAGAGATTGAAGACATAAGAAGAAATGGATTTAATGTTGTTGTTGTTTTATTGCTTTATTTTTTGTTTTATTTTAATTTTAATTTTGGTCAAAATAATACATAAATATAGTTTAAAAAGTCGTATAGTACTACTTGGTTTATAACAACAGTTCCATACATCCCATTTCTACTCCCCATAGAAAATTACTATTCAACCTTTCAGCTATTTCATCTTACATATATCTTTGTATTTCTAACTAATATTTTAATGCTGCTATTTCTGATTTTTTTATATTAGATAGCATCTATTGATTTCCTTTATGGAATATGACAATTCAGTGCTTTTACTACCACTTACCCCCACCCCATGGCACATACACTTTCCTATCTTCTCAATATAGTTAATCATAATTTTTGATATTTGAAATATATTTTTTAGGAAGATATCACAACTAACATTTTCTTTATTGAGTAACTACTTTTTCCTAGAATTGACAATTGCAAAGGTTCTCTTTTTTTCCCAAATTTCTTAGTTTTTTATGTAAACATCACTAATTTATTCCTGAGCTATTTGATACGTCATATAATCTCTCATGTTCTTTCTTTGAGACATTCCTTTTGGAGTTCTTTGATTTCCTGGTAAGATCAGGATTAATTGCTCTCTGGGCTGCTACTTAGCTGTGGCATTTGCCTTCAACATCCGTTGATTGAATCCCATATTTTCCCCTTTCTTGATTTACTAACTACCAAGAAAGGATACATGGGAGGTACTTTTTATAAAAGGTCTCACTTGTGAAAATCATTATTCTACCTTCACTTAATGGTTTGGTCAGAGAATGCTAGGTTGCAAGTTGTTTTACTCAGAATTTTGGGAGTGTTGTTCCATATTCTTCTAACATCTGTGGTTGCAGGTGAGAACTTCAATGATGTTCTTATTTCTATTCCTTTTTAGTGACCTTTTCTCCCCTCTCCAAAAGCTTTTTACCCCAAGTTTTCTTCAATTTCACAATGACATGATGTGGATCCTTTATCATTCATTTATGGATCCTTTATCATTCATTTATCATTTAAGGGCCCTCCATAGCCCTTTCATTCTAATAACTCATACCCTTCAGTTCTGGGAAATTTCCTTTTATTATTTAGAAAAGTCTTCATCTGTGTTTTCTCAATTCTCTTTGGAACTCATATTATTTGAATGTTGGTTCTCTGGAACTCCTATTATTTGGGTATTGGTTCTCCTATTATTTGGAGTGATTCTTTTATTTTTATACATTTCCCTACTATTTTCCTCCTTGTTGTCGCCTCTTTGTTCTGGGAGAATTTTCTTAATTTTTCTTTTTTTGTATTGATGTATTCATTCTTGCTGGCGTATTTTATTTTCAACCCTTTCTGTCCTCTGCTCTGGTGTGGGAGAGACAGTTATTTGGCTGTATGAAGGGGTGTCTAGGGAGGCTGTCTTCAGCCTCACTTGCACCCTCACTTTTGGAGATTGTTGCCTCCAATTCCTAAATCTTTCTGAGGTTCTGCAGTTTGACTTCTTTTGCTTCTGGGCTTTCATTTTTGTAAAATGAGGTTACATTTCGTAGAGCATTTTTGATAAAATAATAAAATATTTACAAGATATTCTTAGGTCAGCTTATTAATGTTTATTGTTGTTTTTAAGATATGCCTTTATTTGCAACTTACTATACGCATTACAATAGTAAGACACAAGAATAAATGACAGTCTTGCAGAATACATTTTGAGGTTCTTATTGTCTTTTCAGTCATGTCCAAAGTAAACTTCCTTTAATATATTTGCTCCCAATTAGAAGAGTGTTTATTTAAAGCAATGTCTTCTTATAGTTAAAGCTTGTCTGAGATAATTGTTTTATTGTTTTTTACTCTTATTTATTTATTTATTTATTTGGCTGTACCCGGTCTTAGTTGCAGCACATGGGATCTTCGTTGCCACATGAGGGATTCATTGTGGCATGTGGGATCTTTTAGTTTCAGCACGTGGGATCTAGTTCCCTGACCAGGGATCAAACCCAGACCCTCTGAATTGTAAGAGCCGAGTCTTAACCACTGGAACACCAGGGAAGTCACTTACTCTTATTTTAAAATTGAAGTATGGTTAATTTACAATGTTATGTTAGTTTCTGGTGTACAGCAAAGTGATTGTTATACATATACATTCTTTTTCATATTCTTTTCCATTATAGTTTATTACAAGATATTGAATATAGTTCCCTGTGCTATACAGTAGGACCATGTTGTCTATCTGTTTTATACATAGTAGTTTGTACCTGCTAATCCCAAACTCCTAATTTATCCCTCCGCCCCTTCCCCCTTGGTAACCATAAGTTTGTTTTCTATGTCTGTGGGTCTATGTCTGTTTTTTATATAAGTTCAATTGTATCATTTTTTTTTTAGATTCTACATATAAGTGATATTTGTCTTTCTCTGTCTGGCTTACTTCAATTAGTATGATAATCTCTAGGTCCATCCATGTTGTTGCAGATGGCATTATTTCATTCTTTTTTATGGCTGAGTAATATTCTGTTGTGATACACACACACACACACACCGCCCGCATCTTCATTATCCATTTATCTGTCAATGGACATTTAGGTTGCTTCCATGTCTTTGCTATTGTAAATAGTGCTTTTATGAGCACTGGGGTGCATGTATCTTTTCGAATTAGAGTTTTCTCTGGATATATGCCCAGGAGTGGGATTGCTGGATCATATGGTAACACTAATTTTAGTTTTTTAAGGAACCTCCATACTGTTCTCCATAGTGGCTGCACCAATTTACATTTCAACCAACAGTGTAGGAGGGTTTCCTTTTCTCCACACCCTCTCCAGCAATTATTATTTGTAGACTTTTTAATGATGGCCATTCTGACTGGTGTGAGGTGATACCTCATTGTGGTTTTGATTTGCATTTCTCAACTAGCTATGTTGAGCATCTTTTCATGTACCTGTTGGCCACCTGTATGTCTTCTTTGGAGAAATGTCTATTTATGTTTTTTGCCCATTTGTTGATTGGGTTGTTTGTTTTTTTGTTATTGAGTTGTATGAGCTGTTTTGGAAATTAATCCCTTGTTGGTAGCATTGTTTGCAAATATTGTCTCCCATTATGTGGGTTATTTTTCCATTTTGTTTATGGTTTCCTTACCTGTGCAAAAGCTTGTAAGTTTGATTAGGTCCCATTTGTTTATTTTTGCTTTTATTTCTATTGCCTTGGGAGACTGACTTAAGAAAACGTTGCTAGGATTTATGTCAGAAAATGTTTTGCCTATGTTCTCTTTTAGGAGTTTTATGGTGTCAGGTCTTATATTTAAGTCTTTAGGCGGTTTTAAGTTAATTTTTGTATATGGTGTGTGGGTGTGGTCTAACTTCAGTGATTTACATGTGGCTGTCCAAGTTTCCCAGCACCACTTGCTGAAGAGCCTGTCTTTTCTCCATTGTGTATTCTTGCCTCCTTTGTTAAAGATTAATTGACTATAGACATGTGGATTTATTTCTGGGCCCTCTATTCTGTTCCACTGATCCCCATGTCTGTTTTTGTGCCAATACCATGCCGTTTTTTTAAAAAATATAAATGTATTTATTTTACTTATTGATTATTTTTGGCTGCATTGGGTCTTCATTGCTGCACACGGGCTTTCTCTAGTTGCAGCAAGTGGAGGCTACTCTTTGCTGTGGTGCACGTGCTTCTCACTGTGGTGGCTTCTCTTGTTGCAGAGCATGGTCTCTAGGCACACGGGGTTCAGTAGTTGAGGCATGTGGGCTCTAGAGTGCAGGCTCAGTAGTTGTGGTACATGGGCTCAGTTGCTCTGTGGCATGTGGGATCCCCCTGGACCAGGGATCGAACCCACGTCCCCTGCATTGGCAGGCAGATTCTTAATCACTGTGCCACCAAGGAAGTCCCCTACCACGCTGTTTTGATTGCTGTAGCTTTATAGTATTGTCTGAAGTCTGGGAGGGTTCTGCCTCCCGCTTTGTTCTTTATCCTCAGGAGTGCTTTGGCAATTCTGGGTCTTTTATGGTTCCATATAAATTTTAGGATTATTTGTTCTAGTTCTATGAAAAATGTCACAGGTAATTTGATAGGGATTGCATTAAATCTGTAGATTGCTTTTAAAAATATTAATTATTCCAATCCAAGAGCATAGGATATCTTTCCATTTCTTTGAATCATCTTCAGTTTCCTTTATCAATGTTTAATAGTTCTCAGCATATAAGTCTTTCACCTCCTTGGTCAAATTTATTCCTAAGTATTTTATTTTTTGATGCTATTTTAAAAGGGATTTTTTAAACTTTCCCTTTCTATTAGAAATGCAACAGATATGTATCTGTTATTCTTGTATCCTGCTACCTTGCTGAATTCATTTATCAGTTCTAGTAGTTTTTGTGTGGAGTCTTTAGGATTCTCTTTCTCTATAATATCGTGTCATCTGCGTATAATGACCTTGTCCCTTCCAATTTGGATACCTTTTATTTCTTTTTCTTGTCTGATTGCTGTGGCTAGGACTTTCAATACTATGTTGAATAGAAGAGGTGAGAGTGGGCATCTTTGTCTTTTTCCAGATTTTAGTGGGAAGGCTTTCAGCTCTTCACCGTTGAGTATTATGTTGGCTGTGGGTTTGTTGTAAATGGCTTTTGTTATGTTGATATGTTCCCTCTATACCCACTTTGCTAAGAGTTTTTTTCATGAATGGATGTTGAATTTTACCAAATGCTTTTTCTGCACCTATTGAAATAATCATGTGGTTTTTGTCTTTTCTTTTGTTGATGTGTTATATCACATTGATCTGCATATCTTGAACCATCCTTGTGACCTTGGGATGAATCCAACTTGATCATGGTGTATTATCTTTTTTACGTGTTGTTGGATTCTGTTTGCTGATATTTTGTTGAGAATTTTTGCATGTATATTCATCAAAAATATTGGCCTGTAATTTTCTTTTTTGGTAGTTTCTTTGTCTGATTTTAGTATCAGGGTGTTGGTGGCTTCATAGAATAACTTTGGTTGTGTTCCCTCCTCTTCAGTCTTTTGGAGGAGTTTGAGAAGAATTGGTATAAGTTCTTCCTTGTATATTTGGTAGAATTCCCCAGTGAAGCCATCCAGTCCTGGACTGTTGTATGCAAGGAGATTTTTGTTTGTTCATTTGTCTGTTTGTTTTTAATTACATTTCCTATTTTGCTTCTAGTGATTGCTCTGTTCAAATTATCTATTTCTTCTTGATTCAGTTTTGGTGGGCTATATGTTTCTAGAAACTTGTTCACTTCTTCTAGGTTGTCCAATTTGTTGACATATATTTGTTCATAGTACTCTCTTATGGTTTTTTGTATTTCAGCAGTATCAGATGTTATTTCTCCTCTTTCATTTCTTATTTTGTTTATTTAGATCATCTCTCTTTTCTTGGTGGCCTGGCCAGAGGTTTGTTGATTTTGTTTACCCTTTCAAAAAATGAGCTCTTGGTTTTATTGATTTTTTTCTGCTTTTTTGATCTCTATTTATTTCCTCTCTGATCTTTATTATTTCCTTCCTTCTGCTGACTTTAGGTTTTGTTTGTTCTTTTTCTAATTCTTTTAGGTGGTAGGTTAGGTTGTTATTTGAGATTTTTCGTGTTGTTTGAGGAAGACCTTATCACTATGAACTTCCTTCTTAGGACAGCTTTTGCCGCATCCTATAGATTTTTGTATGGTTGTATTTTAGCACTCTCAGAAATATGGGTAAGTCAGATATTTGAGTCATTAAAATTTTTTGTTTTCTAATTTATAGAGAATAAGGCTAGATTTTATAGTTGATTATAATCTATTAATGCTAATCTGGAGATTATGCTTTTCCATTTATCAACTTGTTCCTTAAATAATTTCTAAATCCATACTAAGTGTGTGATTTCATTACCCTGTGGATGGGTTTGGAAACTCTGTGAGTGAGTTGTTTTGGCTGCTCTTAGGATGTGCCACTGACACCTTTCACCCCCACCCCCACCTCACACCCTAGCTGTTTAAACCACTTTCATGTCTAGTGTAGCAGGCCTAGAGGTTTTGACATAAAGACTGGAAAAAAAAAAGAATCATGGCCAAATACCACCCTTGAATTTTGATACTGTAAAGATGAATATTTGTGATAAAACCTAAAATGACAAATATGTTTATCTAAATTGAGAAACTGAATGGTACCCAGAAGAGCAAAGACTAAAAAAGAAAAAATACTCTTATGTATAAAGTGGATAGTTTCTCACATTAATTCTTCTATTTTCCATTTAACTTCTGCATTTTAAGCTATTTCCAGCAGTTTAAAAATAAAACCTTGTGTTTTAATTTCTATATTGCTACTTTGCTACCACACTATTAATATGAGTTTTGATATCTTGAATTTATAGAGTATGAACAGCCAACCAGGATTACTCTTTTCTTCTACCTTTGTGTCAATTTGAAGTAACCTTCCTTTTCTTTCAACTTTTTGCTGTATCTATAATGTAGGCACATCATATCCCTGTTCTAGATTTTTATTTTTCTAACAGCTCCTCCCAGGCTTATTCAGCATGACTCAGTATCATGCAGGGACCCAAAATACTTTGACCAGAGATCAACAAACGATAATGAAATAAGGCTGTATATTCCCTGGAAATGCAAAGATAAATATTAATCTGATACTACCACTACCCAATCCTGCCATTACCCAATATTTCATTTGCAGGTATTCATAAACTACTTTCCTACAAAGTCTTAACCACTGCTCTTAATTTCAGTTTGTTGTTGTTTTCTCTTAATATGAAAACTGTTGGAATGATAATTGTCATTATCACCTGGGTTTGTTGAATATGTTTGTCAAGTGTTCAGTGATGCCTGGAGCACTCTAAGCGCTCAGTAATTCTTAGCTTTCTTAGTTCATGGCACATTCTTTTGCCTTTCTCTTGTCAAGTATCTAGCTTTTGAAGGTGGGTTAGATATTTTGGAAACAAGCAAATGTCATTTAAAGCAATGTGTTTCAAATAAAACGGGTGAACACTTTGGAGTAAAACCTTTCTGGGTCAAAAATTCAGGTGTAGCAATGAAAACAAAGATAATTTTTCTTTTGTGGATGGCAAACTGTCTTTGAAGGCAGTTCCAAAAGATATTCCAAAAATTATAGAATTAAGTATGGAACTTCCAAAATGGACTCCTTTAAAGTAGTTGGCAACCTTGAGAATGCAAAGAATGAGTTGTTGCTGAGCATTAATCCAATCATTAAATGTCTTTGAATGGCCACTGTAAACATATCATACCCTTATGATCTAGTGGAAGAGACAGGCTTCAAACTCCAGCACAACTTTGCAAGCCACATGGTGCTAGGATCCCTTGTGATATGGGTAGATGAAATAGTCAGGGATGTCAGTGTGTGTGTATATGGATGAGAGTTTGATTTAAGAGGATTATCCTGACTGTAGTGTGGGAAATGAATGGCTGTGGTAGGAGGTGGTTAGATTGGTTGTGGGTTGTAACAGTTAAGACGCTATGGTAAGGGTTCCAGAAATATTTATGCAGCAATTTAAGGATTTGGTGATGAACTGGATTTGGGAGGTGAGGGAGGGGAGAGATGTCAAAGATAGCTCCTCCTTTCTGCATATGCACTTTGGGGGTGCCACTCTGGAGATGAGGAACACCAGAAAACAACCAGCTTCTTGAAATCTGTAAAGACGTAGAGGTGGATGATTCTAAAATCACATTCTAATCAGATAGAATGGCATAAATGCAAAATAGAAGTATAAGTAATGCATTGTGGGAACAATGAATTCTGAGTGAACATTCAAGGAGGAGAGGTATTTCAATAAAAAACTGTTTTCAAAAGTTTTGGAAGGTTTGGAAGCTTTCCAGTAAAAAAAAGAAAACCTCCTCCTCCCCCAAACCTCCCAAATGTCTTATTTATCTACATATGCTACATGGAAAGAACCACTGCAAGAGGGTATTCAGAAAGAAAATTCCTGACAGAGGGACAAACATAAGCAAGGGCACTGAACCAGGAATGGACCCAGTGTATTTGGGAAACTATACCAGTATGAATAATTTGAACTATAAAGAAAAATAAAACGTTTACAGTCATACCTCACAGATATTGCAGGTTCATTCCAGACCATTGCAATAAAGTGAGTCACACAAATTTTTGAGTTTCCCAGTGAGTATAAAAGGTACGTTTACACTATAATGTAGTCTATTAAGTGTGCAGTAGCATTATGTCTAAAAAATGTACACACCTTAATTAAAAAATATTTTATTGCTAAAAAATGCTAACCGTCATCTGAGCCTTCAGCGAGTTGTAATCTTTTTTGCAATAGTAATATCAAAGATCACTGATCACAGATCACTGTAAGAAATATAATAATGAAAATAGTTGGAAATATTGCAAGAATTACCAAAATATGACACAGAGACACCAGGTGAGCAAATGCTGTTGGAAAAATGGCACCGATAAACTTGCTTGATTCAGAGTTGCCACATACCTTCAATTTGTAAAAAATGCGTTATCTACAAAGTGCAATAAAGCAAAGTGCAATAAAACAAGGCATACCTGTATTGGTATGCTTCATGAATTGAAAATTATTTAATACATTGTTTGTCATTAAGTAGATTTTTTCACAGATATCAATTTTATAAAGTATTATTTTGATTAATAAAAATCTTGTCAAGTTTAAAGCAGAAGGGAAAAGTAGAGTGGTTGCTTAATTCTTTGACTTAAACTCCCAGTAAAGTTAATTCTGAGAGGAGATCCCAATTTCTCTTGTTTTTCAGACAATACGATATGTAGTGAGGTGATAAAATCAGTTTAACCCATGTAACTCTACATAAGGAGATAGTTTGATTTCTTTTGTTGATATGTACCAACTCTTAAAAGTATTTGTTTTGTCTGAAATTTCAGAGTGAAAAATTCATTCCTTTGGTCCTCTTTAGAGATGCATTTTTCCCACAGAGTGGTGATTTCTTATTACTTATCAGTCATTTACATCAGGGGTCACCAAACGTCTCTGTAAAGTACTAGGTAGTAAATAGTTTAAACTTTGTGCGCCAAGAGGCAAAATCAGGAATAGTATGTAGGTACTTATATAATGAGAGAATACAAATTTCCAAAAATATTTATTGATGAAATTAAAAATGATATTAATGGCCATTGAATTTCACATAATTTTCACGTCATGAAATATTTTTCTTTTGATTTTTAAAAGCCACTTAAAAATGTAAAAAACATTCTTAGCTCATGGACCAAACAAAAACAGGTGGCTGGCCAGATTTGGTAGGTGGGCCATCCTTGGCCAAATCTTGACTTACATTGTATTTTGAAAGACTCTGTCATTTTATGTGATCAAGTTTTCCTCTTTTGAACAAAAGAGAGACCGCAAAGACCTTGGCCATTGTTTTTTTTTTAATTAATTTGTTTTCTTTCTTTTTTTTTTTGGCTGCATCGGGTCACCATTGAGGCATGCAGGCTCTCTCGTTGAGGCACGCAAGCTCAATAGTCGTGGCTCACAGGCTTAGTTGCCCCGCAGCATGTGGGATCTTAGTTTCTTGACCAGGAATTGAACCTGCGTCCCCTGCATGGTAAGGCAGATGCTTTACCACTGGACCACCAGGGAAGTCCCTTGGCCGTTGTTATTTAAAAGTGCATGTGAGCTGGTGGGACTTGCAGTTGGGGTTATTCTTGGTTTGGCTAGTCTTGGCTTTCTGTTTTTAGAAAAGCCCTGGATAAGTAAAATATCTGAAAAAGTCTTTCACCTTCACTTTAGAAATGGATGTGAAGTGAAATGATTATGGAAACTCATGACATTTTTGGGAATATATCTATGCTTCCACTCTAAAATTTAGATCTTGGTCTCACAAAACTGTAATCGTTGAAGTATATGATTTTTTCTTTTGAAATATAAATTATACGATGATTAATTACCAAGATTTACATGTTGATTTCAAGTGTTAGTCTAAATCATCAGTTCTCTTACGTTATCAAATTGAAACTTGCCAATTGCTTCAGACGTGATGTTCATGGTATTAACATAGATAAAATTTTGAGAAAACAGTGTCATTTGTACCACTGTTGACTGTTTGAAAAAATCACAGAATTGCCATGATGAAAGTCAATGTGGAGTTTTATCTTATGAGGCGGTCAGGTTCCCAAATCAACACTTAAGTTGAAAACGATGAACAGTCCTAACTACCCTTGAATATCTTGAAGGAAAAGGGGCCATATGAGACAGCCACACAGTCTCCAAGTAAGTTCAGGGGAGCTAGGCTGAGTCCAAGATGACCTGGCTGGTTATGTTTTGGGGCTGTACATGTCCTTAAAACCGGAATCATACTTCTTAGGTGTGATGTTCGTACTCTGAGGCTGCACCAGGAACTAAGGCAGCAGCCGAGTCAAGCTTGTCATCTCACACACATGCAAGAGCCTTGATTTAAATAGCTTACTTCTTTTTCTTACCCTACTCCAGCATATATAGTGAAATATGTTGGAGCCAAATGAATATGTAATTATAAAGTAATTTACAAACAAAATGAGTTCTAAATGTAAATTTGTTCTTCGATCGACCCATCTATATTATGTTGTAACTTAGTAAGAACAGTGATTTCTAGTGTCCCAGGGAGTCCTCGGATCCTGTGGAGGTGGGCAGGAGGAATGAGTGGACAGGGCACTGGCCCTCCCAGCACTCTCCATCAGCCCTCACCTAAGTGCAGGTTTCCCTTTTTTTTTTTTTTTTTTTTTGCGGTACACAGGCCTCTCACTGTTGTGGCCTGTCCCATTGCGGAGCACAGGCTCCGGACGTGCAGGCTCAGCGGCCGTGGCTCACAGGCCTAACCGCTCCGCAGCAGGTGAGCTCTTCCCGGACCGGGGCACGAACCCGTGTCCCCTGCATCGGCAGGTGGACTCTCAACCACTGCACCACCAGGGAAGCCCAGGATACCCTTTTATATAGATAGATTTTTTTTAAAGATTTATTTATTATTTATTTATTTTATTTATTTTTGGCTGTGTTGGGTCTTAGTTGCGGCACGCAGGATCTTTGTTGAGGCATGCGGGACTTCCGTTGCAGCTCGTGGGCTTCTCCCTAGTTGTGGTGTGCGGGTTTTCTCTTCTCTAGTTGTGGTGCATGGGCTCCAGGGTGTGTGGGCTCTGTAGTTTGTGGCACGCAGGCTCTCCAGTTGAGGCACGCAAACTCAGTAGATGTGGTGCGCCGGCTTAGTTGCCCGCAGCTTGTGGGATCTTAGTCCCCTGACCAGGGATCGAACCCACGTCCCCTGCATTGGAAGGCGGATTCTTTACCACTGGACCACCAGGGAAGTCCCAGGATTCCCTTTTGATCTACTTTACATGCTGGACCTTCAAGCATGAATTTGACAAAAAAAGATCCTGCTTTTAAACAAGTTATCCCTGGTTAGGGCAGGGGGATTGGGTTGGAGAGAAGGGCTCTTCTTCATCCCTTAGCGAGATGTGTTAAGTTAATTAACTGTTTCATTGTTTATTTATAACACTCATCCCCCCAAACACATACCTACTATGAATCAGACATGAGTCCTAATGGGCTGGATGAGGAGACAAATTTGAGAGACAGAATTGTCACCTCTCTCAGATCAAGGCTTTCTTGTGGGGTTCTGCTCATCATGGCTAGGTTTTTTATTCTTTGGGTTTTTTTCCACAAGTGACTCTATATTCATGCAGAGGAGATTTTGGGAAGTCTGTCCCATTAGACTTTGCCAGACTGTCCAAACGTATCTGAATTCCATTTAGACTCAAGAGAGCCTCCCTATATTTCAAAAACTTGAAGGTTATTTTTTATTAATCTTTTCTTTTGATCTGTAAGGATATCCTTAAGGAATGGAGAATGAGAATTTAAAGAGAATATTCTTTTAAACCTTCTCCTTATTTCCACTGACTGTGTCTTAAGTTAGACCCTCATCAGCTTTCACATGGATCCTTTCAAGATCTTCGGTACCAATTGCTAGTTCTTATCCCCCACTAAGTTTATTTACCAGAAACTTGTTATTATGTTATTTCTGACTAAAAATTTGGCTGGATACCTGCTGACCACAGAATAGAGTCCAACTCCAAAGCATAGATAGCATAGAGCATCCTTCATGATTTAACCTTACTAGCCTCATACTTTTCTCTTTCAATCTAATGTCAATCACCAGATGTATCAGTCAGCTAATGCTGTGTAACAAACAGCTCCCCAAATCTAGTGACTTAAGACAGTATTATTATAGCTCTCACATCTGTGAATTGGCTCAAGTCAGTTGATCTAGGCCATACTTGCACATGTGTCTGTGAGTCATTCAGCTTTTTCATGTATCAGTGGGTCAGCTGGAGACTTTAGCTGGGGCAATTCTGCCCTGTGTCTCCCCTCTGGGACCAACATCTAGAGCAGGCACATCCATGCATGTTTTTACCCTGGAGCCATTGGTTTGACCAAGCATGCCTTTCTCATGGTGACAGCAGAAGCTCAAGAGAGCAACATGCAAGACACCTTGAACCCTAGGCTTGGAATTGGCACATCATTACTTGTGCCAAGTAATGGCACTATTGGTAAGGTTTCATTCAGAGCCATTGTGTCATGAGGAAGCCTGGCAGGTCTATTCTTGCTGAAACACTATTATGATGCTTCTCTCTTCTTGATTTTGTGACTCCTTTGGTCCTTCTCCCATTGATTCTGTGAGTCTTGCCAGTCTTTCAATGCCTCCTGTATGACAAGAGTCTGTTTCTGATGCTCCCGACTGAGAATGTTGACTGAATCACTTGATGACTTGAGTAAGCTCCTTGCTTCCCCCAAGAGATGAACTTTCTTGCTTCAGAAATTTGCAAAGTAGGAGGAGGGAAATGAAGGACATAGATAATCTGGTACATGTTCTTACAACTTCATATAAACCAGATGAATAGAGTGATTTCCCTTTTGACTTGAAACCTGCTTGTCAGAAAAGCCATTTAAGAGAATCAGGTGAGCACACACAACCAAAAGACTCATTACCATCCCTTGGAAATAGATGTGGGGGAAGTCAGGGAGCCAATATGAAGATCTTTTCCATCCTCACCCTGCTTATCTTCAGTAAGTGACGTGTGTGCTGCCCCCGAGGAAAAGAAAGGACCTAAAAATTTGCCCAAAGAGTCCTTCTCCACATGAAATGCCTTTTGTATGCCCCAGACACATTTAGATCCTACCTTTCTCTCATAGCCCATTTTAGGGAAATACTGCCTTCTATTCTAAAAATATTTAATTTGCCCCCTCCTTGCCCTAACTCCGTGGTACAAATTTACTTTCTGCCTCTCTTATGACACGTATTATTGTTATTTACATACACACCAATATATGTGTTTGTCTAGCTGTGAATACCCAAGTGATCAGAATCGAGTCTTACTTGTCTTTCTATTTTTAGTAGGATGGATCAAATGAACGCCAAATCTGTCTTGTAAGACTGTAAATGACCTGGAGGCAACATTATTTATCTTTTGTCTTTTTATCCCTCACATCACCCCCACATAATTCCTCGTAGTTAGTAGTCACTATAAATACATATTTGTCGAATGTTGTAAATAAAAATAAGCTTACTCTTGGAGACCTAAATTTTATTATTGAAGTGTTTATGTTATTAAATCCTGTGTGAGATGAGGAGGCTTCAAGAATATTCTTATGGATTCTTCTGAAAACTTACCATTTCCACTCCCAGATCCATATGAGAAAAGTTTGCAGGAGCTGGAGTTTAGTATGGGGAAGAGATAAATGAAATCTGATTATTAATTCTCCTTTATGGATGATATTAGTCATTCTTCATCTTAACTAAGGAAGGTGTATACATTGCCTAAAATATAAACATAGGTTGGATATTATTTATAGATTTGTGTTTCTCAGGGGAGTTACAGAATTTCCTTCATTGACTTTACCTAGTAATAGGACAAAGAACCATGTTCTTGGGGTTCTTGGTGTTGGTGTGTAAGCTCTTTAATTCTCTCTAATTCTGTGGTTTTCACAAATACTATAGTAATGGTGCATAGCATGTGTCTTTTAAAGTTGCTGACATATGTAATGAAATGTTAGATGATAATGTTTCGTGATGTACAGGATAATTATGTGGGACAAAGAAAGGCGTGTTAAATATCACACAGTATTTATTGCTAATGCACATACTTTTTGTATTGCTTAAAGATCTAGCACAAAATACTTAACTTTTTAATGGACTTTCTTAAACAATATATATCTTTTAAAAGGGCTAAGAAAAATTATGTAATTATAGGTAATAAGGAAGAAAACACATAATTACCTAAATAAAGAATTGTAATTGTTTTGAGATCTTGAGATCTTAGGTTCTCTAGGAAATGCCATGAAATATCTGAAGAGCTAGAGTTTTACCTTTAGTGCCTTTTTAAGTTGTTTATTTCTTTGTAACAAATCACCCCAAAGCTTAGCAGCTTAAAACAATGAATATGTATTATTTCACATAGTTTCTGTGGGTCAGGACTTCAGGTGCAGCTTAGCTGGATGATTCTGGCTCAAGGTCATGGGATTGTGGTCGAGATCTTGTTAGGGGCTGCCATTATTTGAAGACTTGATTGGGTCTGGAGGATCCACTTTCAGGGTACCTCAATCACAAGACTAGCTGTTTGGTGCTGGCTGTTGCTGGGAGATCTCAATTCCTTATCATGTGGACCTCTCCATAGGATTGCTTGAGTGTCCTCATGACATGGCAGCTGGCTTCCCCTAGAGCTAGTGTTCTAAGAGAGAGCAAGGTTGGAGCTGCAGTATCTTATATGATAAAGCTACACACTGTCATTTCCCCTCTAGTTTACTAATGACACAGGTCCGCCGTATTCACTGAGTAGGGGACTACTGAAGGGCATGATTACCACCAGATGGAAATCATTGGGGACCATCTGGGACCCTGGCTATCAGAGCCTTTTTGTAATAAGATCTGCAAATGATACTACGAATGTTTTTGCTGAATATTAGAGATAGGTTAGCTGTGTAGTAACTTGTTGAGTTTTATTTTAGTTAAAAATTTTTGAATGATTTTACAATAGAAAACATTTAAGAAAATTAATTGAACTTATTATTTGATCTAGAACAGTGAAAACTGAAAGAAACCATAACAAATATGTTTTCATCCTTCTTCAGTTTGTGTCTTGAAAGTTCCAGTTTTATAGATTCCTATTGACTAAGTAAACAAAAGAGGGATATAGGAACTTCCAAAACGAATTAACACAAGCACATATTTTCAGGCGGTCTTATATTAAGACATGAAATGAGAACCGCCATTGTCCCTTCCCTCTTCCTCTGCCCTTCCAACCCAAGAACCCAGCTCTTCCCCAATTTTATTTCCCAATGGTATAATTGGAACTGTTGCATTTTCTTGTATTTATACACTTATCCTCATCTCTCTATATAAACTGGATCCCTATTGAACTTGGAGCCTGTGCATAATAATTATGCTTGATTGAATACATTGCTTTGCATTTTAAAAAACATTGTTTCTAGTCTGTTATTTGCAGCTCTCTAACTAGATTGTAAACTTAAAAAAATTAATTAATTAATTTTTGGCTGGGTTGTGTCTTCACTGCTGTGTGCGGGCTTTCTCTAGTTGCGGGGAGCGGGGGCTACTCTTCAGTTGTGGTGCGTGGGCTTCTCATTGCGGTGGCTTCTCTTTGTTGCAGAGCACAGGCTCTAGGTGCACAGGCTTCAGTAGTTGTGGCACATGGGCTCAGTAGTTGTGACTTGTGGGCTCAGTAGTTGTGGCTTGCGGGCTCTAGAGAGCAGGCTCAGCAACTGTGGCACACGGGCTTAGTTGCTCTGCGGCATGTGGGATCTTCCTGGACTGGGGCTCGAAGCCATGTCCCCTGCATTGGCAGGCGGATTCTTAACCACTGCGCCACCAGGGAAGTCCCTAGATTGTAAACTTCTTGAAGAAAAGCATCTTGCCTCATATTTCTCAGGGATTCCTAGCCTTGATGCTCTGTAGCATAGAGCTGTCACATAGCTGGCTATAACTCACTAAATAGTTGGTGCTTAATTCAAAGGAATGTCATATCTGATACAGCAGATACTATAAGTTAGAAGCAGGCATATTAACTAAAATTTATTTATAGGCTTCTGAAAGGAAAAGCCCAGATTTTGTGTTGTCTTCCCTAGTAAGAATGTCCGGGAGTAAAGGATAGTGTGTTACTTGACTGTAGGCTTTATCATATTCTGAAGATATTTTATTGATTGCCTCTGTTTTAGGTGACCTGGATTAAACAAGCCTTTTATGAATACTTCAATAATTTTTTTCTAAAAGCACTATATAATTCTATAGTATATAGCACCTATCAGAAATGTGATATAAGAACTGAAAATCCACTTGAAACACTGTATTCTGGAAATATATATTTTTGAACAGGCTTAAGTAATGGACATTGTTCTGTTAGGGCTTTGTGGAAAAGCTACCATACATATTTAGTTATAGATAGTGTCTGTAGCAATTTTGATGTTTACATTTATATGGCTGCCATTCCGGTTCAGTTTTTTAAAATCATATTTTTTAGAACTGATAGTTTACTGAATACAGGGGCCAGCCATCCAGAACAATCATATAAAATGTTTAATTAAAAAAAAAAGTCAAATGTGGTTAAGAATGAATGCAAAGCAGCTCTGACACATTCTTGTGCCTGTAAGCAGGATTCTACAGGCCAATGCCAGCAGGGTTTTGCCTGCGGGAAGCAAGAGAAAGTCAATGCAAATCAGGGCAGTTTCTCAAGAAAATAACCTGTGTGGACAAGTATTTGCTTAGGGCCATAAAAATGTCTTTTCTTTCCTTCTTTCTGAAACTTGAACTTCATAGTGAGTCATTTAAAGGCCGTGCACCTTGAATAAGTGCTGACGAAACCATAAAAGAGTATGTGGTAGAAATACACTTTGGCCTCTATCTTAGCAGCAAGCGTCATTTGGGGAGAACTGGATTGCATGAGGAAGAGTAGGGGGAAGTTGCTCTCCCCATCACTTTTTTTTTTTTTTTGCGGTACGCGGGCCTCTCACTTGTGGCCTCTCCCGTTGCGGAGCACAGGCTCCGGACGCGCAGGCTCAGCGGCCATGGCCCACGGGCCCAGCCACTTCGCGGCATGTGGGATCTTCCCGGACCAGAACACGAACCCGTGTCCCCTGTATCGGCAGCGGACTCTCAACCACTGCGCCACCAGGGAAGCCCTCCCCGTCACTTTTAAAAGATGATTGAAAAAATACTGGCCCTGCCTAACAGGCCAGCGGAACACTGCTGCTTCTGTTGCTGGTCCATCTGCTTGAAGCAGTTTAGGGGAAAGACCACAGACTCTGTTTGTTTTGAATACTACCCAGCACGCTTTGGGGCTTAAAGCTCTGGTTTCAATGTCTGTGAAATTTGGGCTTCCTTCAGACTTTACCAGTCTTTCAAGTTCCTTCCAGCTCTGACATTTTGGATTCTAAGTTAGACGCCACAGGTTGAAACTGCCCTGAGAAACACATGAAAAATGTATCTAGGATTGTGAAGCTGGACTGCTGATGGCTGTGTACATTTTCAAATTTTAAAAGACCTGTGAAAGATGCAGAACAATGCTACTCATTATAGTTTCTGACTCAGTTGGGGAGACAAAATAGAATTAATACATGTTAGGCAAAATACTAATTGTGTTTCTTTAAAGAATTATCTTTGCTTTTATTCTTAGTCCTAAATCCAAGACTTCTGATTCAAGGCAGCTTTTATATCTCAGTAAAGTTTTTTAGTTTTCCTCACATTTGTTAAGACACTGTTTTGGTAGTTTATATTTTTTGTTGCTTTTTGTGACTTTTGTTCCTTTTCTCGTTTTCTAAATTTGGTTTTTACGAATTGATTTTATGTCTAAATAACACTATTTCTAATACTTTTGCAATAGATTCTTTTGGTGTTTCTAGGCATATAGTCATAGCCTCTTTAAATCACAGTAATTTGGTTAAATCATTCTTATAATCTTATATTTTATTTATTTCATATCTAGAATTTCTAGTATAACAAATGATGATGGTGACAATAGGCATCCTTATTTTGTTTTTTATTTCAGTGTGAACAGTAATAGCTATTATTACATACAAGATTTTTTGTTTTCATGTATTATTTATTCCTCACAATAAACATAAGAGATATGTACTATTATTATCTCCATTTTATGAAACCAAGGCCCAGAGAGATTAAGTAACTTGTTCAAGTCTGCCCTAAAGTGACTGAGTTAAGATCTGAATTGAAGCAGTTTGACTACAAAGCAAGTGTACTCAATCATCTTATCACAGTGCCTTCCCATGTGATTCTCACTTGAGACTACCATGGTAGTAACTCTTACCTGTTACTTCCACATTCATGTATGTTACTAAATTTATGTTAAAATTTCGATCTAACACTAACTAAATTGTTATCAATAAATCCTTATTTTTTACATTACATGTCTTTTAAAAATGTCAAATGTGAATTTTATTTCTATAAATTTACTATAATACAGACAAGCAAAATAAGTTCTTTTGTTATGGGACAATGTCTTAGAATTATCAAGTATAAATTTTATTGCTATATAAGGAAGTGTTGAAGGAGCAGGAATATTTTCAGGTGCTCATCAAACCCAATCACTTTTCTTTTCACATTGAGGTGAAATTCACATAACATAAAATTAACCACCTTAAAGTTCACAATTTAGTGGCATCTAGTACATTCACGATGTTGAGCAACTATCACCTCCATCTGGTTCCAAAACGATTTAATCATCCCCAAAGGATATCCCACATGCGTTAAGCAGTCACTCTCCATCTACTGCCCCTCTCCAGCCCCTGGCAACCACAAGTTGGTTTTCTGTCTCAAGGGATTTACCGCTTCTGGATGTTTCATATAAATGGAATCATGCAGTATATGACCTTTTGTGTCTGGTGTCTCAATTAACATAATAATTTTGAGGTTCATTAATGTTTTAGCATGTATTAGTACTTCACTTCTTTTATTTTTTGCTGAATAATATTCCATTGTCAGTTGATAAGCATTCAGGTTATTTCCAGCCTTTGGCAATTGTGAATAGTGTTACTAAGAACACTGATGTACAAATGTCTGTTTGAATACCTGGCTTTCAATTCTTTTGGGCATTTTTCTAAAAGTGGAAATGCTGGATCATATGGTAATTCTATGTTTAAGTTTTTGAGTAACCACCAAACTTTTCTATTGTGGCTGCACCCTTTACGTTCCCACCAGCAATGTATAAGGGTTCTAATTTCTCCACATCCTCACCAGCTTTTGTTGTTGTCTGTTTTTTCTTCCTATTATAGCATCCTATCTGGTGTGAAGTGCTATTTCATTGTGATTTTTTTTTGGCTGCACTGCATGGCATGCAGGATCTTAGTCCCCCAACCAGGGATCAGACTCACACCCTGCAGAATCCTAACCACTGGCCTGCCAGGGAAGTCCCTGTATTTCATTGTGATTTTGATTTGTGTTTCCCTAATGAATATCTTTTCATATGCTTGTTGGCTATTTGTATATCTTCTTTGGAGGAATGTCTATTCAAGTCCTTTGCACATTTTTTTTGACTGTATAAAAATGAAAATTTACTGGCTATTTTCTCTCCTGTGATTTCCTTCTCACTGTCACTAAATAAATCACAGGGTTTTCTAAAGCAGAGAGTTAGTGCTTCCACTCCCGGAATATTTTTATTGCATATTAGTGTCAAGATTGTGCCAAAGGAAAGAACACTAGATGGTTTTCTGTTGCATGGTAATATTATAATATTAATGATGAACAAGTGATTCTGAGAGGAAAAGCATTCTTGTGTGAGAAATGCTGAAGTCGTTGACACTAAAGAATGATTAGTATTAGGATTAAGGTCAGAGAGAGTGGGGTGGTCAGGAGAGTTACAACAGGTAGTAAGAGGGAGGGAGGGAAATTCTTAAGCTAAATAATCAGGACAGCTCCTATTGATTCCCTCCTTTTGCTTTTCCCCAACTTCAAAATTACTAGTGTTATTGCCAAAGAGTATTATTAACTTCAAAGCTGGAATCGTTTGCCAATTTTTTTTTTTTTTTGCGGTACGCGGGCCTCTCACTGTTGTGGCCTCTCCCATTGCGGAGCACAGGCTCCGGACGCGCAGGCTCAGTGGCCATGGCTCATGGGCCCAGCTGCTTCGCGGCATGTGGGATCTTCCCGGTCCGGGGCACAAACCCGCGTCCCCTGCATCGGCAAGCGGACTGTCAACCACTGGGCCACCAGGGAAGCCCTGCCCATTTTTAAAGTGGAATTTTTTTTGTTTTTGTTGAGTTCTAAGAGTTCTTTTTATATTCTGGATACATACCCTTATCAGATAAATGATTTGTAAATAGGTTGTTCTCCCATTCTATAGGTTGTCTTTTCACTTTTTGATGCATGAAAATTTTTAATTTTGATGAAGTCCAAATTTTTTTTCTTATGCTTTTGGTGTCATTTCTGAAAATCTATTACTAAATCCAAGGTCATGAAGATTTACCCTTACGTTTTCTTCTAATAATTTTACAGTTCTTACGCTTAGGTGTTTGATCTATTTTGAGTTAATTTTTGTGTAACACGTGAGATGGGGGGCCATGTTGATATCCATTTGTCCTGGCACTATTTGAAGAGATGATTAATACCCCTTTGAATGATCTTGGGACCCTTGTAAACATTTAACAGTTGGATGAGATTATTTCAGGACTTTCAGTCCTATTCCATTGATTTAGATGTCTGTCCTTGTGCTAGCACCACAATTTTTAATTACCATAGCTTGATAGTAAGTTTTGAAATAGGGAAGTGTGAGTGCACCAACTTTATTTTTCTTTTTCAAGATTGTTTTGCCAATTCAGGGTTCTTTTCAATTCAATTTGAATTTTTGGATCAGCTTTTCTATTTCTGCAAAAAAAGGCCTTTAGGATTTTGATACAGATTGTATTGAATCTGTAGATTGCTATGGGGAATCTTGCCATCTTAACAATATTAAGTCTTCCCATCCATGAACCTGTGATGTCTTTTCTTTTATTTAGGTCTTCTTTAATTTTTTTCAGCAATGTTTTATAGAAGTCTTGTGTCTACTTGGTTAAACTTATTCCTAATTATTTTATTCTCATCGATGTTATTGTAAATGGAAGGTTTTCTTAATTTCATTTTTAGATTGCTCATTGTTAGTGTATAGAAATTTAATACTTTAAAATATTTTTATATTGTACCTGCAACTTTAGTGAATTTATTTATTAGCTCTGATAGTTTTTTGGTATTATTTATGGTTTTCTATATATAAGATCATATCATCTGGGAATAAAGATAATTTTACTTCTTCTTGTGCAATTTGGATGCCTTTTATTTTTTTTTCTTGCCTAATTCCTTCAACTAGAGTTTCCAGTGCTATGTTGCATAGAAGTGGTGAAATTGGGCATCATTGTTCCTGATATTAGGGGGAAAACTTTCAGTCTTTTACCATTGAGTATAATGTTAGCTCTTGGTTTTTCATAGATATCCTTTGTCAAGCTGAGAAAGTTCCATTCTATTCCCAGTTTTTTTAGTGTTTTTTGTTTTTGTCTTAACCACAAAAGGGTTTTGGATTTTGTCAAATCCTTTTTCTGTAACAATTGAGGTGATCATGGTTTTTTTTTTCCCCTTCATTCTATTAATGAAGAAGATGTAATGTATTACATTGATTGCTTTTTGTATGTTGACCCATTGTTGCACACTTGGGATATACCCCACTTGGTCATGTCTTATAATCATTAAAATTTGCTGCTGGTTCAGTTTGCCAGTAATTTGTTGAGGATTTTTGCATCTATATTCATAACAAAAATTGTCTATAGTTTTCTTTTCTTGTAATGTCTCTATCTTTCTTTGGTATCAGAGTTATGCTGGCCTCACAGAATGAGTCAGGAAGTGTTTCCTCTTCTTCTATTTTTTGAAAAGTTTGAGAAAGATTGTTTGGTAGAATTCACCAGTAAAACCATCTGGTCCTGGACTTTAATTTGTTGGAAGTTTTTTGATTACTGATTCAATCTCTTGCTATAGGTCTAATCAGATTTTCTGCTTTCTCTTAGGTCGGTTTTAGTAGTTTGCTTGTATTTTAAAATGTAATTCTTGACATTTACACTCAGTTTTGTTAGCCATTTAAAACTTATTTAGGCTATTATTTATGTTTAAAGTTTCATTGCATACCACTTTTACTCATCTATTTTTATACTTTAACTTTTTATTTTGGAGCACTTAATTGCATCTTCAAATAATTTTTCTAGAAGGTTATTTCATGTATGGTGGGTTTTCTGAGCTGAGTATATCTGTGATCCCTACTGCAAAGGAGACATGCAGAGTTCTGAGCCAAAAGGAGAGGATGTCCCTGTTCTCTCTTTGTGTGTCTCTTAGCTTCATGGAGTCACCCCTGAAAAGTGTTCCTTTAGCTTCTGTCTGTAGAAGCTTCTAAGGGCCAGGCACCAGTGTCTGAGACAGATTCCACTGTTTTCTGAATCATCCAACCTTCCCACTGTTGTCTGCCTGAAACCCTCTCTGCATTTCCTGCCCAAATTGACCATTGGGAACTCTGCTGACAGGTCAGCATTTGCTTCCAGAATCTGTCAGAATATCTTTTTCTGGGCACAAACTTACACATCTGCTACATTTCTAATTAAATATTTTATAGCATATGTTTAGGTGTGCTTTTATTTTCACTGATTTTTTTCCCTGGAACATGACAACACAAACCCTTTTAACTTACCTACAGCTTTAAAAAAATCAGTTAAATTATTTTGTATCCAGCTACTCACTTTTGCTTTTATTTAATTTACTTTTATATTAAAAAAACATCATTTATCCTCACATTGTCTCTTCATTTTCTCTGATTTTATTACCATCTTCCCATTGCTTCCACCTCCATCCCCCCCATCGCCCTTTAGTCATTTTCCTCTATATTTTGGAAGACCTTATAATTTGTCCTCTACCATCTGATTTGATTTTCTTCATTAACATATTTTAAAATCTGCTTTTTAAGATGTACTTAAATATTTTAATACTATTATTGCATTTTAATTTTTTTCAAACCTTCTTAGTTGATTCAGTTTGTTTCATTTTTATCTTGCAGTTTTCAACTCATTATCTTTCCTCTGCATGGATTTCTATATTTTTTGGCAGAATTCATATCTTCTTGCATCTTTTGAGCATATCACACAATTAAAAAAAATTTATTCCTTTGGTATTTCAGAGTGTTGTCTCTTTTCCCTTATCCTGCAATGGTTTTCCATAGACCTTAAGTTGCCTTTTTCTCTTTATTCATGAAATGAATATGTTCTTTAAATCTAGAAGTTTATTCTAATATAAAATAAAAAATTTTTAAAAATCATTAAAATTATATGACCTTAAAAAAAAAGTCTAGAAGTTTATGAACTGAATGCATTTGTGGGCTTCTTTTACCCTGCACTGTTTTCCAGAGCCCTATCTATTGAGTAGGTTGACTTGCCAAGCTCTGAGTCTCACTTCCTGGTTCTAGTAAGCTTTCACTATGGAATCTCTATTTCACTGTACTGTAATCTTCTTCAGTACCCATGGTATGGTTTTCTAAAATGTTGAACTAACCAAAAGTATGAAAAACTGTATGTTTCTTTTTGTACCGTTTTTATCCCCTATTTATTTTACTTTATATATATATACATATACATATATACTTTTTTTTTTTTTTTTTTGCAGTACGTGGGCCTCTCATTGTTGTGGCCTCTCCCTTTGCGGAGCACAGGCTCTGGACACGCAGGCTCAGCGGCCATGGCTCACGGGCCTAGCCGCTCTGCGGCATGTGGGATCCTCCTGGACCGGGGCACGAACCCATGTCCCCTGCATTGGCAGGCGGACTCTCAACCACTGCGCCACCAGGGAAGCCCCTACTTTATATTTTTAACTTATTTTCTTAATGGTTACCTTTGAAATTATAATTAACATCCTAACATAATAATCTGGTTCAGATTTATACAACTTAATTTCAATAATATAAAAAATTTGCTCCTGTATAGCTCTGTTCCCCACTCTTTGTGATGCTGTTGTCATGTAAATTACATTTTTAATGCAATATGTGTCCATCAACACATATTTATAATTATTGCTTTATTCATTTTTCTTTTAAATCAGATAGGAGAGAAAAGTTACAAACAAAAATTTTATTTGTATTGTCTTACATATTTACCTATTTACTTTTACCAGTGCTCTTTATTTTTCATGTGTATTTGAGTTATTGTCTACTGTCTTTTCATTTCAGCCTGAAGACTCACTTTAGTGTTTCTTGTAGGGAAATTATATTAGTGACAAACTCTCTTAGTTTTGTTTATTTGGGAATATTTTCATTCCTCCTTCATTTTTGAAGTATAGTTTTGCTGGATTTAGAATTCTTGGTTGACATTTTTTTTCTTTTAGCACTCTAAATATGTCATCCCACTGCCTTTTAACCACCATGGCTTCTGATGAGAAATCAGTTGTTGATCTTACTGAGGATTCCTTGTAGGTGATGAGTTGCTTTTCTCTTGCTGCTTTCAAGATTTTCTCTTTGTTTTTGAATAGTTCGACAGTTTGGTTATGGTGTGTTTAGCTTCTTTGATATGTAGATGATTTCACCAGGGAAATTTTCTGCCATTATTTCTTCCAATATTCTTTCTGCCTTCCCCTCTTCTTTTGGAACTCCCATTTTGCTTGATAGTGTCCCACAGGCCTCTAGGGCTCTGTTCAGTTTTCTTCATTACTTTTTCTTTTTCTTTGTGTTTCTCAGACTGAATAACCTCAACTGACCTATCTTCATGTTCACCAATTTTTCTTCTCAGTCTGCTCAAATTTCTACTGAGCACTTCTATTGAATTTTTCATTTCAGTTAATGAACTTTTCAGAATTTCTATTTGGTTCATTTTTATAACTTCTATCTCTTTATTGATATTGTCTGTTTGATGAGACATTATTGTCATACTTTCTTCAGTTGTTTAGACATGGTGATTTAAAGTCTTTGTCCAACGTCTGCGCTTCCCCAAGGATGGTTCTTTTGATTGTCTTGTTTCCTGTGTTGAGCCATACTTTCCTTGTTCTTTGCATATCTCATATTTTTTGTTATAAATCGGTCATTTAAAATAATATAATGTGATAATTGTGGAAATAAGGTCCTCCTCCCCACCCCCCAGGGTTTGTTGTTGTTTTGCTGTTGTAGTTCTTATTTTTATTGTTATCATTTTAAAAATTTTAGTGGCTTTCTTGAACTAATTTTATAAAGTCTGTATTTGTAGTCATGTATGGCCACTGAAGTCTCTGCTTGCTAAGCTTAGTGATCAGGTGATGACTGAATATAGACTTCCTTGAATGCCTGGAACCAATGTCTTTCAGTTTTTGCTAAGGGGCTCTTTTGTGTGTTGGGACACACCTTCAGTGCCCAGGTAGGCAGTTTAGAACTCTGCACTAGCTCTCACTTACAACTTGCCTAGAGCCTCAAGGTCAGTCAGATGTGAAAATTTAGGGCTTCTAGGTCTTTTCTGAGCATGTGCACAGCCCTTGGTATGCACTTCAGTGCAGTGTAAGTGCCTGACAATTAGCTTTTTTGATTTTAATGTAATTGCCTAACATTAAACTTTTGATTCCTGAGGCATCCAATTCAAAGACATCCATCTTGAATAAACACAACTAGATTAAGCCAACTACACAACTAGATTAAGAGCCAAACCACGTCACCCATGAAATTCCCCCTTTTGGAAATCTCTGGTTGATCTAGATAACTGACTGCTTGACTGAACACTTTGATTCCCACCCTTATGTTTTAAATTCATCAATAGCGAGTGAACCTGTAAAACCCTGGCCACCTCACCCTTTATACTGTTAAAGTCAGAACCCCAGGTCCATTCTCCCCCCACCCCCCCCTCTCTATCTGCCTGAGATATCACTGTGTGGCCCCACGTATGCTGTGTATCTTTCAGGACTCATAAATAATAAGCCTGTCTTTTCAAAGTTCCCAGATGGTTTTGCTGAGGTATACCTTGCAATCATAATGGTGCCTCCAGTCAGAGAAATGTCTGTGGGAGCTTGCCACAAATAGTATGAGCCCAGTTGAGTGCTCACAAGCATTTCTAGGTGATAGCATCACTACTGATAGGCTGAGACTGACTCAGAACAATCAAACTACACATTTATATGGACTAGTCACTAAAATATTTATTTTATTGTTATCTTTCTTTTTCAAGGCTACAGCTGAGCTGGACAGAAGAGTATGGGAATAGAAAGTTACAACAATAAAAAAACCTCATTGTTCTTACTGAGATTCATTAGTCTTTGATGAACGTGTGCTCCTTAGGTTACTATAAGTCTTTCAACAGTAAATTATGAGGCACAGAGATAAACAAGAAAATATGGCCCATACACAGAAAAAAATTAATAGAAACTGTCATTGAAGAAGGACAGTGGACTTACTAGACAAATACTTTAAATTTTGATATATTTTTGTCTTCATACTTATTTTTTGGGTAGTTTGGAGAGGCTATTTTTGGCCATTTTGATGCCCTTTTAACCTGGCCTTTTGTGCTCAACACAATGTTTTTGAGATTCGTTCATTTCATTGCTTATATTAATAGCTAACTTTTATTTTGAGAATGGCATCTTAACTGGTTATTTCATTTGTTGAATTTGTTAGGCATGCCTTTTACCTCTACTCTGGTCTGATAGTTTTTCAAATGATTTTCTTTTTTCCACCAAATATATGGTCTAATTAATATATTTCTAGTTACTTTTCACTCAGAAATAGGTTGAATTTTATTGATGATTTTTGTCAGCAGTTATTGAAAGGATCATATGAATTTCCATGTTAATCTGTTAATCTCATAAACTGGCAATGAATTATCCATCCAGTTTGGTGAAAAATTTCCTTTGTCAAGATGCATTGTTTCTAAATATGCTGATTAGTTAGATTTGCAAATATTTTAATTGGGGATTTTTGCATTTATGTTTACAAGTGATGTAAGCTCTAGGTTTCTTTATTAAGATGTTTTTATCCATTTTTGACATCTTTATGTTACCTACATTAATATGTGGAGAAATATCTTTTTTAATCATGATATATTTCAATTGTAGAACACATACTCTTCACTCAGATTTTTCAAAATTTATTTATTTATTTTTTTACCATATTCACTTCAGATTGTTTAAATAAATAGAAAATTAGAAGTAAAATAGAGGCCCCCTTTGTATCTCTTTCCAGTAATTCTCTTCCACCTCAGATGTGAACAATATCCTGAATTTGGTGTTCATTGTTGTCATGTTTTTATACTTTAATGATGTATTTATAAAGCTAAAAGGTGGTGAAGAATTTTTTGTAGGATTTCACATTTAAAATTAACTGTTTAGTTATTATATTTGTAAAAAGTGTAGTCTCTGGAGCCAGATAGTCTTTGTTTGAAGTATCTAACTATAATAGTGAGATTTTCTGCCTCTGTTTTCAGTTCTTTTAGTTTTTGTTTTATGCCCTTTGTAGCTTTGTCATCAGTGCATACTATATGTCTTCTGAGGCACTTGACTCTTTTTTTTTATTATGCAGTGATTCGATTTTTCCTTCTAATACTTCATGTTTTGAAGTCTGCCTTGTCTGATGTTAATATAGCCATGCCAGTTTTCTTATGCTAGCGTTTGCATGTTATATTTTCTTTCATCCTTTTACTTTTAACCTATTTGTGTCTTTATACTTAAAGTAGGTTTCCCATAGCAATCATATAGTAGGATCTTGTTTTTTTCTGCAGTGTGACAATCTTTGTCTTTTAATTGGAGTGGTTAGCACCATTTACATGCAAGTATTGATATGGTTGGGTTTGTATTTATATCTTGCTATTTGCTTTCTATTTGTCACATTTGTTCTTTGCCCCCTTTTCCCTCTTTACCTGCCTTCTTTTGATTAATTTTTAGCATTTCATGCTATTTCATACTGTTAGCTTATTTACCTTTTTGTTTTATTGTTTTAGTGAGTGCTATGGGGTTTACAATATGCATATTTAACTTATCCCAGTAAATCGTATATAGTATAAGAAACTTATAGCTGTATACTTCTTTTTCCCTTCTTCTGTTATTGTGATTCTCATTTGTTTATACTTCATATCTATATAAGTTATAAATCTCAAAATATATCATTTTTAATTTAAACAGTCTGTTATATTTTTAAAAACTTCAAAAAGGGAAAAAGTCTTTTTTATTTACCCACTTTTTAAATCATTTTATCATTTATTTTCATTGTGTGCATTCAAGTTTTACTCCTTCTGCTTGAAGAATTTCCTTTAAACATTTTTTGTAGGGCAAGTTTGATGGCAATAAATTTTTCACCTTGTATTTGCTACAAAAGTATTTCACCTTCAGTTTTAAAAGATATTTTTGCTGGATATGGTATTCTATGTGGACAGTTGTTTTCTTTCAGTACAGGTACTCTAAATATGTTGCTTTATTGTCTTCTGTCTTGCACTGTTCTGACACGAAACCTGCAGTATTAATTTGTGGTAATTAGTTGCCAGTAATTCTTTATGTCTTTGTACTTATTGTTTCTCTGGATGCTTCTAAGATTTTTTCCTGTATTACTGTTTTATTTTTTTCATTTTGATTATAATGTGCTTGGCACAGTGTTCTTTGTGTGTTTCTGCTTGTGGTTCATGGAGCTTTTTGCACCAGGGGTTTATAGTTGTTATCAAATTTAGAAAAATGTTGGCTATTTTTTTTACAAATGTTTTCTGCTCTCTTCACACCCTCCTTTCTGTGACTCTAATTAAATATATGTCAGTTTAACTGTTAATTTTGTTTCAATTTTTATTTCTCTAGGTGATTTATTTTGTATGGTTTCTATTGCTACATCTTTAAATGATCTTTTCCTCTGCAGTATTTTCTCTGATATTTATGCCACTCAGTGAAATTTTTATTTCAGATAGTGGACATTTTATCTGGACATTCCATTTGATTCTTTTTTTGTCTTACATTTGCTCCTCATTATGTTTACATCTTTGAAATTTATAATATTTATGTTAGAAGTTTCAAGATCTTTATCTCTTAAACCAATGTCTGCTATTTCTGGGTCTTTTCCTGTTTTTTTCTTCTGGTTATGGGTTACATACTCATGCCTCTTCATATGACTAGTAACTTTGGTTAGGTGCTGAACATTGCGAATTTTACATTGTAGAGTACTGGATTTTGTTGTCTTCCTTTACAAAGGGTTAGAGTTTGTTCTGTTAGGCAGTTAAGCTACTTAAAGATCAGCTTGATCTTTTAAAGTATTATTTTAAAGTATTGTCAGTGTCAGAGAAGCTATTACTCTAGGACTAATGTATGATCTGTCTGAGGTTTGTAATGAATGTATTGGGTTGGCCAAAAAGTTCATTCGGTTTTTTCCATAAGATCTTACAGAAGAACCCAAACACACTTTTTGGCCAACCCAATACCATGTATTAAGAATGTCTGGTGGGAGATCTAATGACTCCTAGCATTGTGTGAGCTCTGGGAATTGTGGCTTCAGCTCTTTGGTAATTGCTTTTTTTCCCCTGGCAGTTTTTCTTTGTCTGGCCTCATGGGTTTCACCATTGTACAAGCAGATTGGTGTTCAGCCAAAGACTCAAGGATTCTGTGCAGATTTCTGGAGCTCTTTCTCTATGCAGCTCCCTCCTCCCCATAATGTGCCCTACAAATTCTACCCTCTTTGTCTTTTCCCTAATTTCTGTCTCTTTAACTCAGTGAGATACCTGTGCTCTGTGTGATTTCTCTCTCCTTGTGTTGTGGTCTGGAAATTGTGTAAGGCAGAAATCTGGGGTGATTTAGCTCTTAGCCTTTTTTGTTTCCATTCTCTTAGTCATTATAGTCTTGCACTGCCTGTTGTCCAACCCTAAAAGAGTTGTCCTTATATTTTGTCTAGTTTTATAGTTATTTTTGACAAGCGTGCAGAAGTAGAAGCTAGTAACCTCAGCTGAATCTTTTTAATTAAGCAAAGTTAGAAAAGCAGTATTTTAAAGTACAAGGAATGCTCATATTTTGCTACCGACATTACTAAAAAGCTAGAGGAGAAAGGGACCTTAAAAAGTCATGAGCATCCATTTTAAGGATGATAAAACTGAGGTAAAGGGAAGCAAGATAACTTGCCTATTGCTGTCTGGTCTGTGACTTTACAATTTGGGCAGGAGCTGGGTCTCTTTATTCCTATTCATTGTTGGCCACTGTAGTGCACTATCTTTTTACCACTTCAACTGAGTTGAGGATATATCATAGCAATTAACATTAGTTTTGATAAAAATGACACTAACAGTTCTACCCATTAACGTTTTTTAAAAATATTTATTTATTTATTTATTTGGGTGTGCTGGGTCTAGTTGTGGCATGCGGTTTCTTGCCACGTTCAGGATCTTCGTTTTGGCGTGTGGCATCTTTAATTGTGGCATGTAGGCTCCTTTTGTTGTGGCATGCAGGCTCTTAGTTGTGGCATGTGGGATCTAGTTCCCTGACCAGGGATCGAACCCGGACCCCTGCATTGGGAGCACGGAGTCTTAACCACTGGACCACCAGGGAAGTCCCCTCCATTAACATTTAAAGTATATTTATATTCCTTCTCACTCTTGGTTAGATTAAATTTTACTTTTGATTTTATCTTTCTTGCACAGCCATTTAAAAGCAGTGTTTTATGGTATCTGATTTAATATTACCTAATTGTCTTATTAAATCTGATGATATATCTATAGAGCCCAGTAATTTAAAAAGCCGTAAAATTGGAACAATAGACAAAATATTTTTATTGTATCTTTTGTTCTATATGTCTCATTTATTGCATCATATTGACTAGCATTTTACTGCATTGAATAATATCTCAGTGATTTTTAAAATTGACATTATTTTAATTGTTTTCTTTTTCTCCTTCAAGGATATTTCTTTATTGGGAAAAGTGTACTGGCCCAAAACACTGGAAGTGCAAGCAGAGCAAGGACTGCAGATAAGAATTAAGGAACCTCAAATGGTAAAGTCTTTAATAAAAAAATCCTTCTTGCCTATATTGAAGTAATAGTCTGCTTCTGTTGCTTGAATATTTATCTAGAGAGTTAAAAAATTCTCCTCTAACTTATTTTAGAGGCGTGTTTAACTGTAAGCACATCTAATCTAATACCACATTGAGAGTCTTGGCTATTTTGGCTCTCCATTGCTGCCTATCATAGACCTTCGGAGCTAAGGCCCAAAACTCATTTCAGAAGGAAAAGATTTTAACAATTCTTCTCATCTAAAGACATTTAGATCTAGAAGGTAGCTGGAGAATTAATTAAAAATTATTAGCTTCTAAGAAAGCATCCATCACCTTATTCTTTATTTACCTAGAAGAATTGTGAAAAGCATTGACAAGGGGCATATTTTGTAGAGAAATATGGGCACTTGGTGACAGAAGTTTGTTTCAGAAATAGAACTTGCTTTTCATCCATCATTGGCAAAATACTTAGGGATTCAAAGCAATCTGAAACATATTCCTTGTGAATGGGAAGTGCCTCCCTGTGTGTAGAAATCCACATTTACATAAAACAAATGATGGCACGATGATCCGTCTTTTACAAAGGATTTGTAAAATGATATCATTAAATAACAAGCTCCTTTATTTCCTGAAAATATGATTCCACACACATAAAAATTCAGATCACAATTCAGTTTTAGGATAATATATCATGTTTAGAAAATGTATTGAATCTTTTCTTTTCACAAAAATCATGGATCCTGTAATGTTAGAGTTACTACAAATGGTTGACTACTAGAGTTTGAGATGCTTCTGGGTTGAGATCATGTATTTTTCTCCTCTGTATTCTCATCACCTGTCTCAAGACCCAGGAAATATGGCACAATATGCGGATAAATCAATTTTGAAGCCTTACCACATATGCTATGGGCTTAAAACTGATATCTAGGGTAGCTGCCTCTAGGTGACACCATTTACAAGTAGATATCAAAACCTCTGACCTGTAAGTTTCTAATAGGTATAGTAAACTGATAATACAAGATCAGTTAGGTTCAGAAAAATAGAAATCTTCATTAGTAGGATAAATTTGACTTAATACCATTCACTGAATATTCATATAAAGTATAAGAAAAGATTATTCCATTTTGAAGGAAACTATGAAAAAGGCCAATTACCAGATACCTAGCTTATACATCACCTTGATTATTTAGAATAAACATTTAAGCAAAAATAATAATTGCTTTGTAATTCTGTAGGAACCATACCCTCAGCTTTGACATTTACAAGCAATTACTGGACCTCTTCTGGTCACTGGCTTTTTAAGAGGAAGCTTCCCACTTCTTTAGATGTATAATACCTTTTAAGCTGATACCTGGCCATGGTAAAAAAGCTCCTCTGTGGTATCTTTAATTCCAAACACATTTTTTGGGTACCTGCTCTGTGCCAGAGAACAGAACTCTATCTGTTCACTGTACCTATCCCTTAGACTTGTAGATGCTTCCTGGACTGAGATTTGTCTGTGCAGCACTGGCCAACAAGCACCCATCTGGAGAGGGCCTTCTCTTTCTAAGTGGTACCAGGCACCCTACCGTTAGAGCATGGCAGCCTCAGTTGTGAGCATCTCAGTGCCACAGGCCAGAGTGCTCTTAGTTCTTTGATGTAATTTATTTTCTTTTAAAAAAGAACATTCTTAATGCAATATCTTTCCAAGTACCCACCATTTTAAATATAATTGTTTTTGAATCATCATGGAGAATGATTTCCTCTCATACTTAGCAAAAAATCAAGGAATTCATTCCTTTTCCTATGATGTGGTGAGCATTGTTTTAGACATGGTTGATACAAAGATAGAAAATACAGCTCTTGTGCTTGAGGAACTCATTGTATAGAGTAGAGCAGTATATAGAGACAAAGTACAATACTGTTTAATAAATATTCTAAATAGAGACTAATTACATAGTAGAGAAGAAATGTATATAATTTTCTTTCATTCATTCACAAATAATTGCACAAGTTCTACAATGTTCTAAGTGCTTGAGGTATAAAAGACAGGTGAGACACAATTTCTTTTTTAAGGAATTCTCAAACTTGAAGGTTTTGAAGTACTCAAAATTTTTGGTCTCAGGATGGCTTTAAACCCTTAAAAAATATATATATTTTTTAAATTAGTTTCTGCTTTATAACAAAGTGAATCAGTCATACATATACATCTGTTCCCACATCCCTTCCCTCATGCATCTCCCTCCCTCCCACCCTCCCCATCCCACCCCTCCAGGCGGTCACAAAGCACCGAGCTGATCTCCCTGTGCTCTGCGGCTGCTTCCCACTATCTATCTACCTTACGTTTGGTAGTGTATACACGTCCATGCCTCTCTTTCGCCTTGTCACAGCCCACCCTTCCCCCTCCCCATATCCTCAAGTCCATTCTCAAGTAGGTCTGCGTCTTCATTCCCGTTTTGCCCCTAGGTTCTTCATGACATTTTTTTTTTTAAATTCCGTATATATGTGTTAGCATACGGTATTTGTCTTTCTCTTTCTGACTAACTTCACTCTGTATGACAGACTCTAGGTCTATCCACCTCATTACAAATAGCTCAGTTTCGTTTCTTTTTATGGCTGAGTAATATTCCATTGTATATATGTGCCACATCTTCTTTATCCATTCATCCGATGATGGACACTTAGGTTGTTTCCAGCTCCGGGCTATTGTGAATAGAGCTGCAATGAACATTTTGGTACATGTCTCTTTTTGAATTATGGTTTTCTCAGGGTATATGCCCAGTAGTGGGATTGCTGGGTCATATGGTAGTTCTATTTGTAGTTTTTTTTTTTTTTTTTTTTTTTTTTTTTTTTTTTACTTTTTATTTTATATTGGAGTATAGCCGATTAACAATGTTGTGATAGTTTCAGATGCACAGCAAAGGGACTCGGCTATACATATGCATGTACCCATTCTCCCCCAAACTCCCCTCCCATCCAGGCTGCCACATAACATTGAGCAGAGTCCCCTGTGCTATATAGTAGGTCCACTGGTTATCCATTTTTTTTTAAGTTTATTTATTTATTTTTTTAATTAGTTTCTGCTTTATAACAAAGTGAATCAGTCATACATATACATCTGTTCCCACATCCCTTCCCTCATGCATCTCCCTCCCTCCCACCCTCCCCATCCCACCCCTCCAGGCAGTCACAAAGCACCGAGCTGATCTCCCTGTGCTCTGCGGCTGCTTCCCACTATCTATCTACCTTACGTTTGGTAGTGTATACACGTCCATGCCTCTCTTTCGCCTTGTCACAGCCCACCCTTCCCCCTCCCCATATCCTCAAGTCCATTCTCAAGTAGGTCTGCGTCTTCATTCCCGTTTTGCCCCTAGGTTCTTCATGACATTTTTTTTTTAAATTCCGTATATATGTGTTAGCATACGGTATTTGTCTTTCTCTTTCTGACTAACTTCACTCTGTATGACAGACTCTAGGTCTATCCACCTCATTACAAATAGCTCAGTTTCGTTTCTTTTTATGGCTGAGTAATATTCCATTGTATATATGTGCCACATCTTCTTTATCCATTCATCCGATGATGGACACTTAGGTTGTTTCCAGCTCCGGGCTATTATGAATAGAGCTGCAATGAACATTTTGGTACATGTCTCTTTTGGAATTATGGTTTTCTCAGGGTATATGCCCAGTAGTGGGATTGCTGGGTCATATGGTAGTTCTATTTGTAGTTTTTTAAGGAACCTCCATACCGTTCTCCATAGTGGCTGTACCAATTCACATTCCCACCAGCAGTGCAAGAGTGTTCCCTTTTCTCCACACCCTCTCCAGCATTTATTGTTTCTAGATTTCTTGATGATGGCCATTCTGACTGGTGTGAGATGATATCTCATTGTAGTTTTGATTTGCATTTCTCTAATGATTAATGATGTTGAGCATTCTTTCATGTGTTTGTTGGCAGTCTGTATATCTTCTTTGGAGAAATGCCTATTTAAGTCTTCTGCCCATTTTTGGATTGGGTTGTCTGTTTTTTTGCTATTGAGCTGCATGAGCTGTTTATAAATTTTGGAGATTAATCCTTTGTCAGTTGCTTCATTTGCAAATATTTTCTCCCATTCTGAGGGTTGTCTTTTGGTCTTCTTTATGGTTTCCTTTGCTGTGCAAAAGCTTTGAAGTTTCATTAGGTCCCATTTGTTTATCTTTGTTTTTATTTCCATTTCTCTAGGAGGTGGGTCCAAAAGGATCTTGCTGTGATTTATGTCATAGAGTGTTCTACCTATGTTTTCCTCTAAGAGTTTGATAGTTTCTGGCCTTACATTTAAGTCTTTAATCCATTTTGAGCTTATTTTTGTGTATGGTGCTAGGGAATGATCTAATCTCAAACTTTTACATGTCCCTGTCCAGTTTTCCCAGCACCACTTATTGAAGAGGCTGTCCTTTCTCCACTGTACATTCCTGCCTCCTTTATCAAAGATAAGTTGGCCATATGTGCGTGGGTTTATCTCTGGGCTTTCTATCCTGATCCACTGATCTATCTTTCTGTTTTTATGCCAGTACCAGACTGTCTTAATTACTGTAGCTTTGTAGTATAGTCTGAAGTCAGGGAGCCTGATTCCTCCAGCTCCGTTTTTCGTTCTCAAGATTGCTTTAGCTATTCGGGGCCTTTTGTTTTTCCAAACACATTTTGAAATTTTTTGTTCTAGTTCTGTGAAAAATGCCATTGGTAGTTTGATAGGGATTGCATTGAATCTGTAGATTGCTTTCGGTAGTAGAGTCATTTTCACAATATTGATTCTTCCAATCCAGGAGCATGGTATATCTCTCCATCTATTTGTATCATCTTTAATTTCTTTCATCAGTGTCTTATAATTTTCTGCATACAGGTCTTTTGTCTCCTTAGGTAGGTTTATTCCTAGATATTTTATTCTTTTTGTTGCGATGGTAAATGGGAGTGTTTTCTTGATTTCATTTTCAGATTTTTCATCATTAGTGTACAGGAATGCCAGAGATTTCTGTACATTAATTTTATATCCTGCTACTTTACCAAATTCATTGATTAGCTCTAGTAGTTTTTCGGTAGCATCTTTAGGATTCTCTATGTATAGTATCATGTCATCTGCAAACAGTGACAGCTTTACTTCTTCTTTTCCAATTTGGATTCCTTTTATTTCCTTTTCTTCTCTGATTGCTGTGGCTAAAACTTCCAAAACTATGTTGAATAAGAGTGGTGAGAGTGGGCAGCCTTGTCTTGTTCCTGATCTTAGTGGAAATGGTTTCAGTTTTTCACCATTGAGGACAATGTTGGCTGTGGGTTTGTCATATATGGCCTTTATTATGTTGAGGAAAGATCCCTCTATACCTACTTTCTGCAGGGTTTTTATCATAAATGGGTGTTGAATTTTGTCGAAAGCTTTCTCTGCATCTATTGAGATGATCATATGGTTTTTCTCCTTCAACTTGTTAATATGGTGTATTACATTGATTGATTTGCGTATATTGAAGAATCCTTGCATTCCTGGGATAAACCCCACTTGATCATGGTGTATGATCCTTTTAATGTGCTCTTGGATTCTGTTTGCTAGTATTTTGTTGAGGATTTTTGCATCTATGTTCATCAGTGATATTGGCCTGTAGTTTTCTTTCTTTGTGACATCCTTGCCTGGTTTTGGTATCAAGGTGATTTCGGCCTCGTAGAATGAGTTTGGGAGTGTTCCTCCCTCTGCTATATTTTGGAAGAGTTTGAGAAGGATAGGTGTTAGCTCTTCTCTAAATGTTTGATAGAATTCACCTGTGAAGCCATCTGGTCCTGGGCTTTTGTTTGATGGAAGATTTTTAATCACAGTTTCAATTTCAGTGCTTGTGATTGGTCTATTCATATTTTCTATTTCTTCCTGAGTCAGTCTTGGCAGGTTGTGCATTTCTAAGAATGTGTCCATTTCTTCCAGGTTGTCCATTTTATTGGAATAGAGTTGCTTATAGTAATCTCTCATAATCTTTTGTATTTCTGCAGTGTCAGTTGTTACTTCTCCTTTTTCATTTCTAATTCTATTGATTTGAGTCTTCTCCCTTTTTTTCTTGATGAGTCTGGCTAATGGTTTGTCAATTTTGTTTATCTTCTCAAAGAACCAGCTTTTAGTTTGGTTGATCTTTGCTATCGTTTCCTTCATTTCTTTTTCATTTATTTCTGATCTGATCTTTATGATTTCTTTCCTTCTGCTAGCTTTGGGGTATTTTTGTTCTTCTTTCTCTAATTGCTTTAGGTGCAGGGTCAGGTTGTTTACTCGAAATGCTTCCTGTTTCTTAAGGTGGGATTGTATTGCTATAAACTTCCCCCTTAGAACTGCTTTTGCTGCGTCCCATAGGTTTTGGGTCGTCGTGTCTCCATTGTCATTTGTTTCTAGGTATTTTTTAATTTCCTCTTTGATTTCTTCAGTGATCACTTCGTTATTGAGTAGTGTATTGTTTAGCCTCCATGTGTTTGTATTTTTTACACATCTTTTCCTGTAATTGATGTCTAGTCTCATAGCATTGTGGTCGGAGAAGATACTTGATACAATTTCAATTTTCTTAAAATTACCGAGGCTTGATTTGTGACCCAAGATATGATCTATCCTGGAGAATGTTCCATGAGCACTTGAGAAAAATGTGTATTCTGTTGTTTTTGGATGGAATGTCCTATAAATATCAACTAAGTCCATCTCGTTTAATGTATCATTTAAAGCTTGTGTTTCCTTATTTATTTTCATTTTGGATGATCTGTCCATTGGTGAAAGTGGGGTGTTAAAGTCCCCTACTATGAGTGTGTTACTGTCGATTTCCCCTTTTATGGCTGTTAGTATTTGCCTTATGTATTGAGGTGCTCCTATGTTGGGTGCATAAATATTTACAATTGTTATATCTTCTTCTTGGATCGATCCCTTTATCGTTATGTAGTGTCCTTCCTTGTCTCTTCTAATAGTCTTTATTTTAAAGTCTATTTTGTCTGATATAAGAATTGCTACTCCAGCTTTCTTTTGATTTCCATTTGCATGGAATATCTTTTTCCATCCCTTTACTTTCAATCTGTATGTGTCTCTAGGTCTGAAGTGGGTCTCTTGTAGACAGCATATATATGGGTCTTGTTTTTGTATCCATTCAGCCACTCTGTGTCTTTTGGTGGGAGCATTTAGTCCATTTACATTTAAGGTAATTATTGATATGTATGTTCCTATTCCCATTTCCTTAATTGCTTTGGGTTCGTTATTGTAGGTATATTCCTTCTGTTGTGTTTCTTGCCTAGAGAAGTTCCTTTAGCATTTGTTGTAAAGCTGGTTTGGTGGTGCTGAACTCTCTCAGCTTTTGCTTGTCTGTAAAGGTTTTAATTTCTCCATCAAATCTGAATGAGATCCTTGCTGGGTAGAGTAATCTAGGTTGCAGGTTTCTCTCCTTCATCACTTTAATTATGTCCTGCCACTCCCTTCTGGCTTGTAGGGTTTCTGCTGAGAGATCAGCTGTTAACCTGATGGGGATTCCCTTGTGTGTTATTTGTTGTTTTTGCCTTGCTGCTTTTAATATGATTTCTTTGTGTTTAATTTTTGACAGTTTGATTAATATGTGTCTTGGTGTATTTCTCCTTGGATTTATTCTGTATGGGACTCTCTGTGCCTCCTGGACTTGATTAACTATTTCCTTTCCCATATTGGGGAAGTTTTCAACTATAATCTCTTCAAATATTTTCTCAGTCCCTTTCTTTTTCTCTTCTTCTTCTGGAACCCCTATAATTCGAATGTTGGTGCGTTTAATGTTGTCCCAGAGATCTCTGAGACTCTCCTCTGTTCTTTTCATTCTTTTTTCTTTATTTTGCTCTGCATCAGTTATTTCCACTATTTTATCTTCCACCTCACTTATCCGTTCTTCTGCCTCAGTTATTCTGCTATTGATCCCATCTAGAGTATTTTTCATTTCATTTATTGTGTTTTTAATCGATGCTTGATTCATCTTTAGTTCTTCTAGGTCCTTGTTAACTGTTTCTTTCATGTTGTCTATTCTATTTCCAAGATTATGGATCATGGAAATAGAATCTTGGATCAGCTTTACTATCCTTATTCTGAATTCTTTTTCAGGTAGACTGCCTATTACCTCTTCATTTGTTAGGTCTGGTAGGTGTTTATCTTGCTCCTTCACCTGCTGTGTGTTTTTCTGCCTTGTCATTTTGCTTATGTTACTGTGTTTGGGGTCTCCTTTTTGCCGGCTGCAGATTCGTAGTTCCCGTTGTTTTTGGTGTCTGACCCCAGTGGCTAAGGTTGTTTCAGTAGGTTGTGTAGGCTTCCTGGTGGGGGGGACTAATTCCTGTGCTCTGGTGGTTGAGGCTCGATCTTGTCTTTCTGGTGGACAGGTCCACGTCTGGTGGTGTGTTTTGGGGTGCCTATGGCCTTATTATGTTTTTAGGTAGCCTCTCTGCTAATGGGTGGGGTTGTGTTCCTGCCTTGCTAGTTGCTTGGCATAGGGTGACCCGCACTGTAGCTTGCTGGTCGTTGACTGAAGCTGGGTGCTGGTGTTGGGATGGAGATCTCTGGGAGATTTTCGCTGCTTGATATTATGTGGAGCTGGGAGGTCTCTTGTGGACCCGTGTCCTGAAGTTGGCTCTCCCACTTCAGAGGCACAGCACTGGCTCCTGGCTGCAGCACCAAGAGCCTTTCATCCACCCGGCTCAGAGTAACAGGGAGAAAAAGTAGAAAGAAAGAATTAGTAGAAGAAAGAAAGAGAGAGGGAAAGAAAGGAAGAAGGGAAGAAAGGAAGGAAGGAAGGAAGGAAGAAAGAAAGGAGGGAGGGAGGGAGGAAGGATGGAAAGAAAGAAGGAAAGAAAGGAGGGAGGGAGGGAGGAAGGAAAGGAAGAAAGACAGGAGGGAGGGAGGAAGGAAAGAAAAAGAAAGTGGAAAGAAGAAGGGTGGGAGGGAGGAAAGAAAAAGAAAGAAGGAAAGGAGGAGCGGAGGGAGGGAGGGAGGAAGGGAGAGTAGGAAAAAAAGAAAGAGCAGGTAAAGTAAAATAGAATAAAGTATGAAATATAGTAGCGTTATTAAAATTAGAAAGTAATTATTGAAAAAAAAAAAAAAAACCGGACCGATAGAACCCTGAGACATATGGTGGAAGCAAAGCTATACAGAGAGAATCTTACACAGAAGATTACACATACACATTCACAAAAAGAGAGCAGGGGGAAAAATCAAAAATCTTGCTCTCCAAGTCCACCTCCTCAATTTGGGATAATTCGTTGTAAAAAGAGGAAAAGGGCGAGAAGTCTGAAATCTTGCTCTCTAAGTCCACCTCCTTAATTTGGAATAATTCGTTGTAAAAAGAGGAAAAGGGGGGAAAGTCTTAAATCTTGTCCTCAAAGTCCACTTCCTCAATTTGGGATGATTCGCTGTCCATTCATGCACTCCACAGACGCAGGGCACATCAAATGGACCGTGGAGCTTTAATCCGCTGCCTCCGAGGCTGCACAGAGAGATTTCCCTGCCTCTGCTCTCACAGCTCCCGGGTCTCAGCCTTGGACCTGGCCCCGCCTCTGCGCGTAGGTCGCCGGAGGGCGTCCGTTCTTCGCTCAGACAGGACGGGTTTAAAGGAGCCGCTGATTCGGGGGCTCTGGCTCACTCAGGCAGAGGGGAGGGAGGGGCGCGCAGTGTGGGGCGGGCCTGCGGCGGCAGAGGCCGGCGTGACGTTGCAGCAGCCCGTGGCGCTCCGTGCGCTTTCCCGGGAAAGCCGTCCCCGGGTCTCGGGGACCCCGGCAGTGGCGGGGTGCACAGGCCCCCCGGAAGGCGGGGCGGACAGTGACCCGCGCTCGCACACAGGCCCCGCGGCGGCGGCGGCAGCGGCGGCGGCGGCGGGCCGCGGCGGCGGCGGCGGAGGCGGCGGCGGGCGGCGGTGGCGGCGGCGGCGGCGGGCGGCGGCGGCGGCGGCGGCGGCCCACGCCCGTCTCCGAGGTCCGTGCCTTACCCGCGGCTCGTGCCTGTCTCCGGCGCTTCCCCAAGCAGCCCTCTTAATGCCCTCTCCTCGCGCACCAGGAAACAAAAGGGAAAAAAGTCTCTTGCCTCTTCAGCAGCTCCAGACCCTTTCCCCGGACTCCCTCCGGGCTAGCCGTGGTGCACTAACCCCTTCAGGCTCTCTTCCTGCCGCCAGCCCCAGTCCTCTCCCTGCGCTCCGACGGAAAGCCGATACCCGAGCCTCAGCTCCCAGCCCCGCCCGCCACGGCGGCCGAGCAGACAAGCCTCTCGGGCTGGTGTGTGCCTGAGGGCACCGGTCCTCTGTGCCAGAATCTCTCCGCTTTGCCCTCCGCACCCCTGTTGCTGTGCTCTCCTCCGCTACTCCGAAGCTTTCCCCCTCCGCCACCTGCAGTCTCCGCCCGCGAAGGGGCTTGTAGTGTGTAGAAACCTTCCCCCCTTCACGGCTCCCTCCCACTGGTGCAGGTCCCGTCCCTATCCTATTGTCTCTGTTTATTCTTTTTTTCTTTTGCCCTACCCAGGTATGTGGGGAGCTTCTTGCCTTTTGGGGGGTCTGAGGTCTTCTGTCAGCGTTCAGTAGGTGTTCTGTAGGAGTTGTTCCACGTGTAGATGAATTTCTGATGTATCTGTGGGGAGGAAGGTGATCTCCGCGTCTTACTCTTCCGCCATCTTCCTCCGGGGTCCTGAAGCATGTCCTCCCTTAAAAAATATTTTAAGGACCCAAAAGAGTTTTTGTTTGTGTGGATTCAATCAACCAACATTTACCATACTAGAAACTGAAACTGAGAAAAACAAATTATTTATTCATTCATTTAAAATAATAATCAGCCTGTTACGCATTAACATAAAACATATTTTTAGGAAAAAATAATGTGCAAAACAAAACAATTCAGTGAGAAGAGTAGGATTGTCTCACACTTTTTGCAAATGTCTTTAATATCTCGTTTAATAGAGAGCTAGATTCTCATATCTGCTTTTGCATTCAATCTGTTGTATGTGTTCTTTTGGTTGAAGTATATTAAGTAAGTCTAGTCTGATTAGATTAGAAGGGAATCATTTTAATAACCTTTTTTTTACATAGTTATGGATGGTCATCTTTGTTAATACACCAAAACTCCACAAGTGATAGTTTCTTAAAGATTAGTTGCAGTGGAGAATCTGAAACCAGATAAATGAAATTATTGTGTATCATTACTTTAAAATTAATTGATTTACCTTGCTCCTTGAACAGACCTTTAACCCCCTGCATGATTTTGTACCTCATGTGTTAATTACTTGAAAAGTATTGACTCACTGTTTTACTCCTCAGTACTTTTCCATCATCAATGTAAATGTCAACACAGTGAAAAAGGAAAATAAGCCTTAATATTATTATGAAAATAGTTTTGACATTGTAGATCCCCTGAAAGGGCCTAAACTGTCAGGAGTCTGTGGAGCACATTTTGAGAACCAGTAGTCTATTGTGTGGGCTAAAAAAAGGGTAAGAGAGTACAATTTGGATTCAGGTTGTTTAGGTTCAAACACTGTCCTGCTACTTAGTCTCAGTATGACTTTGGGCAGGTTACTTAACTTAGCTAAACCTCAGTTTCTTCATCCATAAAATGGGATTACAAAGAGTTCCTCTACTTCATGGAGTTGTGGTGAAGATTAAAATTAAATGAGATAATGCTCATATATGTTGACAATTATAGTGATGATTACTTAGACGAATGTAATATAGTGTGATATACGCTAAAATAGAGCAGGCCACAGGGTAGTGATAAGATCACTAATGGCTTTCTGGGTAGGCGAGGCTGGCAGAGTTCTGAGAGGGTCGGTTGAAGCTGGAGGATTACCCTTTCCCTCTCAAGCTTTTGAAGGGTGGAACCTTCATCTATTCAGTCTCCCCAGCTAGACCCTGGTAGAGTGTGTTGAGGAAGCCAGGAGCAGACAGGGTCAAAAGAAAGGGAGTGATGAACAGTTCCAAACGCTATGGAACATAAAATGAATGAGTTTGTCATAGGTAGACAATATAGGCTCATAACACATGTTTCCCTTGTGTAGCTATTCTGCCATTTTATGGAAGGACTTTTTTAAACCCCTTTTTTACCAATGAGGAAAATGAGGCTAAAAAGGGTTAAGTAACTTGACCAAGATTACACATCTATTGGTAAGACACATCCAGGATTTATATTAAGTCCTGTCTAGTTACAAAGCTCTTACTCTTTCCCCAGCACCATTGAGTAGCTTTATAAAAACACAAGCTCTAGATTAAAGTTATGTTTTACAAAAGTATATTTCTTGGTTTAGCCATTCTTTCCTACATAATAAAGAAACTTAAATAGTATTTGGAACTACTATATGCCATCTTTACCCTTTATTTTACTTATTAGCAAATGAGTGTGCCAGAGAGCAAAGTGATACAATTGCATTTTCAAGTCATTCTATAAAATTCAGATTCTATGTAAATCAGACTGGTTTTCTCATCTGTTAATTTGAGGCAGTGCTCATAATCCCAAATAATCTTGGTTTAAAATTGGGTAATACCCAAAATATGTCTATAAAGATACTTTCTTAAAGGCTTGGTGAGATGCACATTAAGTCAGTGAGACCTTTTTAAGAAACTCAAAACAGGTGTAGGAGTGATATTTTGTGAGAATTTTTCATTAGGGCTTGGCATGGAGTTGGGGTGTCTGGGTGGTCTTCTTGGGGCCTCTGTGTCAGCTCTTCTCTGAGGGACTGAAGTCATGCTTCTGGAAGAGCATTTGGCTGGCAGGCATCTCATTGCTTAGCTCCAAAGAACCTCAGGTTGGGCAGAGGTCATATATTTCAGTGGGCCTTGATTCTGTGTGAGTGTGGGTGAGAATCAGGGTAAGACTGGAGTCTTGTTATTTCCTTAGTGTTCTTGCATAATACAGGAGGGTAGCAGTATTTTCTGAGACAAGGGCCAAGGAAAATAATTTGCCACGCTTCATGTTTTTCTTAAGTCAATTTGAGTTTCTTTTTCTAAATCTTCACTTATTACCTCTGCTTAATTTCTGTCACACATTTTCATAGTCATTTGTTGTCAGAGAGAAAACATTGCATAACTTAAAACTTTGGAAGGACCAATAAAAAGAGCATATTTGTACATTTATGTTTCCCAACAGAATGTGCTTGAGAAGCTTCCTGAAGCTGTATCAAGTATTTTCCAGATTGAACAAGAGGATGTATTGGAATGGGGAGTCTCAGATGCAGAAAGCATATTATTTAAGCCTCAGGAAACTTTGGAAATTCAGTCAGCAGATGAATCAAGTAAACCTTTGGAAGGTGAACAGCCCATTGGTGATTCAAAAACAACCAAGCGGCTGTCTTTAAAGGTAAAACACTACTTATGTTGGAAACAGAGTTATGAGAGATGAGGATGTGTAGGTGTGAAGATATGGCCCAGAAAGGACCAAGGCCTGTGGGAACGTTCACCCTGAAAAAAGGGCCTTATATGTGAAAACTGCTCATTTGGGAAAAGGGAACTTCTGTTTTTTCAGAGATTTTAGTCTCAAACCTAATTGCAACTCCGGGGAGAGAATAAAGATTCTTAAGGAGTGAGGGAACCTCAGGGCTTTCAGAAATTGACCAAGAGTCTTCCTGTTACCATCTTGAGAGAGTCAGGAACCTGTAGCCCAGGGACCTGGACTGGGTGAACTTTGTAGCCTTTGCCCCATTTAGGTTTATCCTACTCCCTGAGTTTTTTCCTACTGTGAGAATTTTATTTTATTTATAATTTTATTCCACTTTATTTATGCATAATTTTCATAATTTTACCATATTTGTATATTGCCTTACTATTATTTACTTAGTACATTTCTTTAATTTGAGTCACTTTTTGACTTGAATAAATGCATTTATTTAAAAATAGATATATTGGGCCTCCCTGGTGGCGCAGTGGTTGAGAGTCCGCCTGCCAATGCAGGGGATACGGGTTCGTGCCCCGGTCTGGGAGGATCCCATATGCTGCGGAGCGGCTGGGCCCGTGAGCCATGGCCGCTGGGCCTGCGCATCCGGAGCCTGTGCTCCGCAACGGGAGAGGCCGCAACAGTGAGAGGCCCGCATACCGCAAAAAGAAAAAAAAATAATAATAAAAATAAAAATAGATATATTATTATTAGGATTTTTTAAAAAGCCACTTTTTCCTGAACCACAGCTTACTATCTTGGTATTATCTCCAGCAGTCTATTCTGACAGATTTAGATGGATACCCCTTCTTGGGTAAACAAGTTTTCTAGTCAGTCCCTCTCCTGGGTTTCCCTCCCCCCACCAATGACCATGATCCTACTACTGTGCTTCACCCAAGCGAACTAGCCATTAACAGTTCTTCAACTTTTGACCCAAAATCCCAACTCTGAAACCTTAGATTTATCCATGACCTCATTGTTTTCTTGCCTCTCACAAAATAATCAGCCTCCCAGGCCTAGATTCCTCCTAATATTATTGCTTATAATTTTTTTCTTCTTTTTACAGTTGACCTTATATCTGGATTAGTACAGTTGCCTCCTGGTTTTTATTCATTTCTCAAGTCCTACTTTCTTAGGTTCATCCTGCATGACACTAGCATACAGATCTTCCTGCAATAATAGATCATAAGGAAGATCCACAAGTAACAGGTGACACCACTGCTGTCGGGGGAAGGGACTTAGGCTGTGATTGGTGAATGACTCCATCAGAAGTCATGCTGTCTTCCTAAAGCTCACATTTGGGGTATGAAGTGAAGCTTGCCAAGGCTGAGTAACCCCACTCATTGCTAACTACTGCAGGTGCAGCCTGTGTGTTAGGCTGACACCTTCTAGGTGTGGAGAACTTAGAAGGCATCTTTTAAAACAATGGCATCTTGAAAGAGTGTTAGGTTTGTGGGTACAGGTAGTGTTTTCATCTATTCTCCTACCTGAACATTGGGACTTTGGAAATAAAATGAGGGGCAAATGGTTAGCTACTAAATGTGTCAAAGAAGGAAATGGATTTTCTGGACAGTGATTTAACCACAATGGCCTGTCAGGAATTTGAATCCCTCATTGAAAAAGTCCCATAATGTTCATTCTTTTGGTTTGCTGTGGCTGATATTAAATATTATTAAGAAATATGCAAAATTATTTATTTTTGCTAAAAACAGTCATTTCCTAAGGTAACTAGAATTTATTGAGTACTTACCACGTTTCAGCCACTTTGCTAAGTATTTTACATATGTTATCTTTTTTTCCCCCCTGATAACAATCCTATTATTACTCTCATTTTATAGTTAAAAAAATGAGTCATGAAAAAGATAAATAATTTGCCCAGGTACAACCATATGGCTAAGTTGTAGAGTCAGGACTTGAACTGAGGTGGTCTAATTCTGGATCCTTCACTCTTTGCCGCTTTGCAGCACTGCCCTTTTTTTTTTTTTTTTTTTTTTTTTGCTGTACGCGGGCCTCTCACTGCTGTGGCCTCTCCCGTTGCGGAGCACAGGCTCCGGACACACAGGCTCCGCGGCCATGGCTCGCGGGCCCAGCCGCTCCGCGGCATGTGGGATCTTCCGGGATAGGGGCACGAACCCGTGTCCCCTGCATCGGCAGGCGGACTCTCAACCACTGCGCCACCAGGGAAGCCCTAGCACTGCCCTTTTATAACAACAATTAACAGGTATCTGGTTAAGTACAAGACTCACAGTGGCAAAAATGACTATGGATGGAGTGTTCCTCACTTAACTAGGGGGAATGGTTTGATGAGAGAGACTTAGAGAACAGATTAAGAGGATTCTAAACTGAAGCCAGAAGTGTTTCAAAAGGAGGAGAAGAGAATGTCTGATAAGACTTTATGGTTTATAGCTGTGGGATATTGTGGGACACATCAGAAATGCCAGAGAAAATAGTGCTGGAAGTTTTCTGACTCATCCCACCAAATCTTCACCTTGGATTTCTTTTATTTGTGGTAACATCTCAAGATCAGTCAATATCCATGAGCTTTACCCTGTTTGGACATTTGAGGCCATAACGTTAGTCTCTAGCATCTCTGGCACAGGAATGAGGAACAGTGTACTCCAGCAAGCCAGGCCAGACTGGGGGGACAAGAAAACTTCTTCTGACATCACTCAGAGAAGTGGCACAGAGGTGTGATAAAGGAGAAATACAGGACTTTCACAGCTCAGATACATGCCAGACAGTCTCATTCAGCAAAAAAAGTAGAGAATTTAATCAGTTGTTACTTTATTGACCATTTCTATCCTTAGAAGCTCATTAGTATGATAAAGGTTATTAGGTCTCTGGTTTAAGTCATGACCAACAAAAGGAGAAATTAGATAATAGCGACTCTGTGAAGAAATGACTGACAGAAGAACCCATGAGAGGATTGTTGAGCATTTTAGGAGGGAAGAAGTCTGTAAAAAAATATATAGGGACTTCCCTGGTGGTGCAGTGGTTGAGAGTCCGCCTGCCGATGCAGGGGACACGGGTTCGTGCCCCGGTCCGGGAAGATCCCACATGCCGTGGAGCGGCTGGGCCCGTGAGCCATGGCCGCTGGGCCTGCGCGTCCAGAGCCTGTGCTCTGCAACGGGAGAGGCCACAACAGTGAGAGGCCTGCGTACCGGAAAAAAAAAAAAAAAAAAAAAAATATATATATATATATATAGTTAACACATGTCCTGAGATTCTAAGTAGAAGGAAGTTTCAGAGATGTGGGATACCCCAACCTCCCCCCACCCCGCAAATTTTCACAAAACAATTTTGAGTGATCTATTGCATTCAGAGTTTTAAAAGTATACAGAAGATGAAAGAAGAAACACATATCCATAGATAAACATAAAAGTGGCATGTGCCTATAACAATTATATCAGGAGAGCTAAGATCCAAAATGGGTTGAGGCCTGTGAATAATGCTAAGAATAAGAAAGTATTTTTTGGTGTTAGTTTTGGAACAAAGAGAGAAAAAAGGAAGGATAACCCTGTCATTATGGATGAATAGTGTGATGACAACAGATGACAGAGTGGTCTTAATTTATTTTTGGAGAAAGGTTGAGGTTTTAAATAAACAGAACTATGACAAAGAGAAAGGGAAGCTGATAAAATGGTACTTTGCTTCTCTTAAATCTGACAAGGAGGATGATCCTTAGTTTAGAAAGAAGAGAAAAGAATTGATAAAAGAAACTTGAAGCCCGAGATTGGTAAAAGATTTTAAGAGTTAACTTAGATATCTGATCCTGTTGGCTCAGATAGATAGGTTTAAGCCTGCTGTGCCCCTGTCAGCAGCAGCTTTGAGGAGCTGCTGCCATGGGAGAGGTGCTAGGAGCCTGGAGACCGGCAACTGCAAATCTGAGTTTTATTTTTTCTTTTAAGAGTAAGAGTTATGGTTTCTGTAATGTGTGCACTGATCTTGGACAAAACTCTGGAATGATTAAATGAATCATTAAAATAATTGTGTTTGAACCCTTATAAAAGGAAGGAGTAATCACCTGGAGCCAGCATGGGTTCCCTAAGGGCAAGCCATGGAAGACCAACCTTATTATTTATTTACTTTTTTGAGAATTACTAGAACGAATATAAGAAGAGTGTCAGACCTGGGGGTCAACACACGAGTATCATGGGGAAGAGCCTGGCATACCAGAAAACTTAATAAATATTAGTTATTGTTATTATCTTTTGGATTTCAGCAATCCATTTATGAAAGCCTCCTGATGACAATTTGTAGACAAGACTACAATCGGGTGAACTGCCAGGAGGATTTATAACTAGTTATGCAAAGGACAATTAGTCATGAAAGTCCCTAGTGGACTGTTATAGGGCTGTGTCCAATTCAGCTTATTTTCTGATAATTTGGTTGAGAATATGGAAGATTTACTGATTGGATTTGCAGGTAATGTCCAAAATGTGACTGGTAAGATTTGCTTGGTCAGACCTCAGATGAAATTTAATTGGGATAAATGTATGTATCGTTCTTTCCTTGGTTCCACAAACTAAGTGCACAGATATGGGATGGCATGACTTAGAGCAAATGTGGACAAGACTTCACAGTTTTAAGTTATAATTTAGGTTTGTGATAGGGAGATATGAGCAATCATAATTTGCATTGATTGACGATTACCATAAAAGAGGATCATCCTTCTCCTGGTGGATCTGATCACATCACACCTCAAATATTGTGTTCAGATCTGGGCGTCCAACCCCAGGAGAGACACTGACAAATTGGAGACTGGAAGAGAGCACTCAGGATGACAAGAGTATTTCAAAACCATGTCATGTAAGGTAGAGTTGAAGGGACTGGGGATGCTTATGTGGGGGAAAAGAACGCCCAGGGGAATCAACTGTATTCGAATATTTGTCTGTCACATGGAAGAGAACCAGATCATTCCTGTATGATCCTGATGTTTGAATTGAGACTGGTGGATGAAAGTTGTTAGGTTCAGTAATAAACAAACAAAAATTCTAACAACTGGAAAGATTTCAAAGAGAAAGTAGCTACCTTTGGATTTATCCAGGTCCTCTGTTTCTGATCATGTTCAAGTCGGGATGGATGGCCTTTGGCGGAGATAATATAGAGGAAATTCAAACATGAACTGGATGGTGAGGTGGAATACCCGTACTCTGAGCTTTCCTTATTCATCATCACTTCCTTACCGAAGACATTACAATAGCTCTCTGCTTACAACTGCATCGAGCCCAAACCCTCTACCTAATTTAGAAGAACCTCCCTTTATCTGGCCTCCTTCTATTTACTCAGTCATTCTCTGCTTTCCCCAAGGAACACCTCCCTGCTTTCTTCCTTAAATCTAGTCTCAAAAAAGGACAGAGCAACCCACAGAGAAAAATATCTTTAGATGAACTATTGCCATGAATTCTGCAAATTTCCTAAGGAATCTAGGAAAACAATACTCCTAATACCTATAATGATTAAAAGGCAATTATTTAAGAGACAAAAATGCATTTGATTTTTTCCAAGCAGTGGAAATAGAAAACAGTATAACTGTAAGAAGCATAAATTTGTAAACATTGTTCAAAATAGTTCTATAAAGCATTAAAGTTCATTTTGGCTTGTGCTTGCAACCAGCAGTCATGCCAAACTTTAAGTAGCTAAAGGTAAGTTCTATTAGAAATACCAATCAAAAATAGTAGATTTATGGAGGGAAAAAAATCTTATATTTTTCTTTAATAGTTTTAAGGCAGTAAATAGAATATTATAAATAAATATGGTACTAATATTCTTATTGCTATGAAGGTGTATAGGTAGAATTTAGGAAAAAATTTAGAGGAATATATCAACTCCACCTTTAGGATTTATATTCTGTTATAAAATACACATAGAAATTAGGAGTTTAAAAATACCGTGCACCATTAAATAGAGAGAAAGATCAACGCTTGGCTACAGCTTTCCTTAATGGCTCATTTTATGTTTTTTCCAAGGTGAAATCATCAGAATTGTTGCAAATCAAAGGAAAAGAAGTTAAGCAAAGGCGGAAGAGTAAATTAGGAATTACACAACAGAGACAAAGAAAGGTTTCAAAACCCCTGGGTGATCAAAACCTACCTAAAAAGAGGTAAATTCCTTAACTTTACAAATTTAAGTGCCTGAAGAGAAGCTATTCAGTAGCATTGATACCTGAAAGTGTGTTTTTAAAGGAAAACTAAATGTTTCAGAAATTCATGTCTGAGATCCAACTTAAACCTTCTCACAGGAAGAGTTGGTGGCAGGTAGTACAGTTAGGGGTATGTATGTTGTACTCCACACTGTTTTTTATTTTTTTCTGGCCACGCCACGTGGCATGTGGGATCTTAGTTTCCTGACCGGGGATGGAACCCGTGCCCCCTGCATTGGAAGTGTGGAGTCTTAACCACTGGACCCCCAGGGAAGTCCTCCACACTTCTTTCTACTCTTTTTTTTTTTTTTGACCAATGTACTTAGTTTAATGACATAGCAATAGCTAGAATAAAAATATTAACATGTTAGATTTGATATTTTTGGTCACTGAAATGCCTGATTTGGATTGGTTAATTTTGTTATGATAAAATAAAAGACAACCCAGCACAAAATGTCCATAGGCCAGTCGATTTGGAAATTTGGACGGCCTTATTTTTCTCTGCTATCATTTCATGTTTCATTCCCATCCCCCCACACATTTTCAATAGGGTTTCTTATTACACAGGGGTGCAACCATAATTTTGAATAATACTGTGTAAATGCAGTTTAGGTTTATGATCTATCTTTTGCCAGTCATCTTGTTGAAACTTATTTTCTCCTTATTTTTCCACTAGGTTTTTATGGGTTGGTTTATTCTAGATTCTTCTTCATTTAACTCTTTATGGGGGCTTAAAGAAGCTTTAATTATTAGCTTTTGTTGTTGCTTAGGGCACTGAAAAGTGTGCAGGACATGGAAGGCAACCTTTTTATGGCCAGCCTAAACTTTGTAAATGGATATTACTCACAATTTAGTAGCTGAGAGTAGACTCATGGGAAAAGAATTCCAAAGTTTATGAAAGAGTCAAATTGGCATTTAAGTGACCCTGTACATGCCATTGCTTATCTGCATTGCTTTAAGCTCATTTAGTTAGCAAGATTATGTATTAAAACAAATAGTGACAGCAGACAACAAGTATTTTACCTTCAATAAATAGTTACTGTCAGATTATCAATGAAGCAGAAACTTCTTGATTTTTTTTTTCTAAAAAACCTTGCATTTAGTGCATTAGGCAAAGTAGTGTGGCCACACACAGAGACAGTCTTTTCTTTTTTATGTCTTAGTGTTTCAAAGAATGACAAATAGTCCTGTTTAAGGAGAGTGTGCTATAAAAACACACAGCCTTTCTTAAGCATGCCAAAAATATTTGTAGATCTTCTTGATATATATAGTACTGTGTTAATTCATTTACTGTGTTAATTCATTAAAACTGAAATCAGAAATCACCATTATAAAGAAATAAGAATGAGGTGCAGAGGAATAAAATCTGATACTTAAAAAGTTTATATGATAAAAGAGAATTTAGGAAAATCTTTTATTCACTGCTCCTTTTTCTTAATCAATTTTTTACCTAGCTTTTCTCACCAGTGACTAGCTTCCAAATTAAGTTGTTTCCTTAGGAATTCAGCCATCCCTTAAAAACACAGTGTTATTTAGCTCAACCAAGGGAGATTCACTTGCAGATCTATATTTTTAGAGTATGATGGGAACATAGGAATTCAGATTGGTTCTGATGCTTTTTTAAGGAAAAAAGAAAATCTGTAATGTAATCTCAAGAACATTCCACTAGCCAGGACCTGTCCCAGATAGAATGAAGATGTAGGTGAGCTTGACATCAGAACTCACCTTTTTCTCTCCTCTTTTTCTTCTCAGTCCGTTCTTAGGAACCCTGAGTGCCTGGGATCTTTGGCTTCCTGGAGACCCATTTTCACTCCCCAAGTTATGTCTCTTTGTCTCAGACATTTTCAAATGTTTTAGATTTACCTCTCTTTTCCTCCCCCACTTAAACATGTTCAAATTTCATGTCCTGTTTTTTGGGGGGCCCTATGCTGTTTCGGAAATGACATAAACCACTCTCTATTAGTGATTCAATGATGTACATGTTGTGCCTAGCAGTGGGTTAGATGCTATGCAGTGCAAATAAATAACAACAGCAATAAAAATAAGTATTTCTTGAGAGTTCCAGAGACCAGGAACTGTTATTGTTATCCATTTTTATAAGGCAAAGGTTAAGAATTTTTGTTCTCATTCTGCAGAAGACCTTCAGAGAGACCAGTAATAGAGTTTGCAAGTGTTAGAATTAGGATTCTGATCCAGGCCCAGCTAACTCCAAAGTCTATATTTATACTATGCAAGTCTATATTTATACTTTGCTTTATACTAGCATATTTATACTATGCTTCTATCCAGGTACGTGGAGTGGTCAGTGGATGGATCTGCATTAACCCATTAGATAAAGGGTCAGAATGGGTGGGACAAGAATAGGGGAATGTATGAAAAGAGATTTGTAAGAAAGTAAAGTTTGCAGAGAAGTTTGTCCTTGAGTTATTGTTTGGAGAGTGTTTAGACATGGACAAAAAGATAAGCAACATATCCATAACTTAAAGAACTGAGAGGTCTTTCTGGCCCTGTGAATTGTCCTGGAGACAACACCTGCCATGTGAGAGACACTGTTTTAAATGCATTCATTCCTTTCTATCTTAAAGCAACTTTACCCAGGATGCACTAATGTTGTAATTCCCAGCTTACCAAACGTTGTTATTCTCAACTTACTGAGGTATTAAGAAATTAATTACTTGCTTATTGCCAAGTGATAACTTTAAACAGGATTTGAACAGAGGAAGTCTGACTGCAGAGTCTACATTCTTAAACACTATGCTAGAAGTAGGGCCAGATACTAAGAGCCTTGAAACTTAGAAAGAGGAAGTTAGATGCATGCAGCAAGCAACAAAAAAACATTGTGCTGGGGAGAGGAGTATTTGAAGATCGGTGTGATAGAATTTTGAAAGATGTATGGAAGGGGGAAGAGACAGGGTGCAGTGCTTAATCCGACTGGAAGACCTTTGCTCTGCAAGCTGAGGTGATGAGGACTCCAACTGGAGTGTGGTAGAAGTGAGCGGGGAGAAGGAGCACACCTGAACAGCTCTGTCCAAGGGAGAAACTCAGTTTTTCATTGGATAAGCAGGTGAAGGATAGAGGAGACAAAGATGACCCCAATGTTTTGTATCTTGAAGATGAGGCATCTAGGTGAGATAGTGATATCAGACATGGGATTTGGGAGCCCTCAGCACAGAGGAAAGAGCTGAAACACTGAAGATGATTCTTCTAATGTGGAAAGAGTAGCTCAACCTTGGAAGCCCCATACCAGTTCGGAAGATGGTGAAAGAAAAAACAGTGACTAAGTCAAATTATGATGAACTTGAAAGGTAGATGGAGAGCTGGGATAGTGCAGGCTGAAAAAAGCTCATGGAGGAAGAGCAATTTCAAGAAGAGTCAACAGTATTGCCAGCTGTGGCTTGGAGGTCACAGAGACCACGATCTAAAGATCTAAAGTTCATTTGATTTGATTTGATGAAAAGGTCATTTGGTTAATGTAAGAATATAGCTTTAGTAGGGAGGTGGGGATGGAGTAGTACTGGCTAAGGGCCACTTTCTCCTCAGGGGTCATTAACAGACGTTAATAGGAAAGAAATTTGACTTACAGTTAGCAGCATTGTGCGTAGATCCTAGTAGCCACTCACTGATTTTGTGACCTATGCAAAATAAGCCTGCTCCAAAATAAGGATAATAATACCTCCCATGTAGTTTCATTGTGGAAGTTAGAGAAGATGTGTGTGGATCGCCTAGCACAAAGTCTGGTGCATAATAGATGCTCAAAAAGTATTTGTTGATTGGAGGGGATGACAAGTGTGACAGTGGGGATTAAGAAAGCAGATCGTCATGGCCTCTTCTCTATTTTGGAAAGGCAGGAAAGAGGCAAGTTCTAGCATGGTGGGAAGGAAGGTGCTACGTTAACTTAGAGAGACCCAGGTTTCCACTGATGCTAGTTAATGGATAATGTACTGTATTGTTGTGCTTCTTCAGGGACACGAGCATTTGTGCAGAGTAGCAAAGAAGTAATGTATGATTGCTGGTTATGGTGTCACTGACTGAGTTACAGAGTTCCGGAGAGAAGAGATTTGGGTGGGGTGGGATGATAATGAGTTTGCTTTTAGACCTGTCGATTCTGAGATATCTGTAGGATATATAGGTTGAGATCTTCAGCAGGCAATTGTATATATGGCTGAAGATCTGGTCAGTGGCCTGAGATTGTAATATTACATTTTTTAGAAACTACTGTACTAGTTTTAAATGTGATCTCTCCTACATTTAGACCTCTTTTTTCAGAGCCTGAACTAAACTGTCAATGTGAATGTATTTTGCATCTAAAGAGCACAAAATGATAAAAAGAGGCCCGCTTTCTTATCTCTGTGGCAGAATTCCACGAGACTACTCCACTCGGACCCTTCACGATCTGTGCGCCACTATCCCAGCCCAAGAACTGCCCATTGACTTGCGCCTGGCTTCTCGAGTGTATCATACAGCCGACAAGAAAGGCCACAGTACTGTACTTGGAGTATGTGGAACCTCTTTCTTAGATGATCGCTATACAGATGAAGAGCAAAGAGATAGGTAAGAATTCCACTGGTAATTTTGTTTTAAACTAGATTTAAATGGCCAAAGAATTTCTGCCTTTGAGGCTTAGATTTTGAGGAGTTGCTTCTGAAAGGAGCAGTTTTGGTCCTTTCCATTCCTTCCCGGTACATACACAGTCTAGGTCAGTGTCTTCATTTCCTGCCATTATTGACATGAACCATGCCCTATCATATAAGGTAAGTTTAGTGGTTTATGGTTCTCAAAGAGTGTCACATACATGATCTCATTTGTTCTTTGTAACAACTCTGTGGAGTACAGATGTGGAAATTGAAGCTTATAAGAACCAAGCAACTTTGCCAGGCTTATACAACTAAGAACATCACAGATTTGGGAGTTGAAGCCAGTTTTTAGATTTCAGCATCATTGGGCATGCTTGGGTCCAGGGATCATGTACAAATGTCATTTCCTCTGGACCTTTTTCCATTTCTCCTTGTGTCTCACTTTCCTTTGGTATGTGAGTATTCTTTTATGGAGAGTATATAATTTATAGCATCCTCAAATGAGAGGAGAAAAGGGAAGGGGGCTAACATTTATTTAACAGGAACTGTATTCCTTGCACTGTGCTGTGTGCTTTGCATCTTTCCTGTTTAAATCTTCAATCATAAGGGAGAAGTCATAATTTCCATTTTATTCATGGAGAAACTTAGGCTTTATAATATCAGGTAACCTGCCCAAGTTTTATCTCTAGATAGTGATTAGAATACAGATTTGTGGGACTTCCCTGGTGGTCTAGTGGTAGAGAATCCGCCTTCCAATGCGGGGGTCGCGGGTTTGATCCCTGGTCAGGGAACTAAGATCCCACATGTGCAGGGCAACTAAGCCCGCATGCCACAACTACTGATCTCATGCACCTCAACTGGAGAGCCCGTGTGTGGCAAACTACAGAGCCCATGCGTGTTGGAGCCTGTGCGCCACAACTAGAGAGAGAAAACCCGCACGCCACGAGAGAGAAGCCCGCGAGCTACAACGAAAGATCCTGCATGTCTCAACGAAGATCCCACATGCCGCAACTAAGACCTGACACAGCCAAAAAAAAAAAAAAAAAAACAAGAATCCGGATTTGTTTAACTTAACTTTTCTCAAACTTTTTTTCATTATCACCCCAGTAAGAAGGCTTTTTAGACTCCCCCACCCAACTTCCCCTCTCCATTATATTGTAGTGCTCTAGATATACTGTATATCTGTTTATGGTACTGTATGTATATCTGTGCCTTACTTACACATAAAAAGAGTAAGCTTTTTCACCCCCTGCCCTCCCCAGCCACTAATTTTCACTCCCTTGGGGGTGATATCACCTGCACATAGAGAATGCATGCTCTAAAGTTTCTTGTCTTTTAGAAGAGCTGGTAGGAATCCTGAAAAATCATCTATAACAGGTTTTTAAAATACTCAAATATTAAATGTTAAGTTAAATTTAAGTAGATGTATGTTTAGTGTTATATTTGAACTATTCTAGATATATAAGAATAATATTTTAAAAGATCACTTTTAATTAACACTATCAAAAAATTGTAAGTAACTGACCCGCACTTTTCATGCTATATTCTGATCCCATTTCCTCAAACTTCACTTTTAGTAAAAATTGTAACACCTTACTGCATCCTTTTTTTTTTGCGGTGTGCGGGCCTCTCACTGTTGTGGCCTCTCCCGTTGTGGAGCACAGCCTCCAGACGTGCAGGCTCAGCGGCCATGGCTTACGGACCCAGCTGCTCCGCGGCATGTGGGATCTTCCCGGACCAGGCCATGAACCTGTGTCCCCTGCATCAGCAGGCGGACTCTCAACCACTGCGCCACCAGGGAAGCCCCTTACTGCATTCTTTTAAGGCTTAAAGTCATGGTTTCCCTGTGTTTAGTAATCACAATGCCATTCAGTATGAATCCCCAAAAGAAGTTCAGTCTCATGTTTATTTTCTGTTAGGCAAAAAGATTTTTTAAGGGATTTATGTGTTATTCATAATTTTATGAATAAAATTATATGTGAAGAATTTTAGAAATTTCAGAATTGCTCCAGTATCTCTGGTAGATTATAGAAGTTCCATATGACTTCTTTGGAATGTCTTTGAAAAGCCTAAAGCTGAGAGTGGACATAAAGACATAAACATAATCCAGTAGTTATGAAACTACTATATTGAGTCATTTCTATTAGTACTCTGCAAGCCAAGCATCCTTGGCTTACAGCTTCTATTATTCATGCAAAGTGTTAAAAATACTGATTTCTTTCCAATTCTAAATTTTTTTTTCAAGTAGGTCTCACTTTCTTTTTCCAAGAGAGTCAATAAATGTTCTATTTGATGATGATAATTCTTGGCAATTTGTTCCTAAGTACCAAATAAGAAGTTAATTTAAGTACTGAATATTTAATTCTCTGGCATCCATCTCTTGAGGATTACCTTGCTAAACATAGCTTAACCTTTTCAAAATATATCTGTCTGCTGAGCCTACAAGTTCAGAGAAATGTATAATTTTTTCTGCACTAATAAGTTGTCTCAAGAAAGGTAATTGTGAATACAAAATGAATACCCTTTCACTTGGTGGCTTTTTAGTTTTTCTGTGCAATGAACAGTTCCACAAAGCATAATACTTGTGGTTATATAGTTTTAATGCTTTCCTAATTTTGCACAAAGTAACTGTTGTTTGTGGGAAACACCAAGGATATTTTAATGGGATAGAGTGGGTGCATAAGTTTATTTAAAATAGCAATGTACTGTTCAAACATGTTTATTTTGCTAAATAGCAGTTTTGATTAGAACTATAAAAATATTCCATATTGATCATATTTTTACTTTTAAAGTTTCTGTATTGTAAAGAGAAGTTTATAGACATCTAAGAATTAGAACTCTTAGCATGGAATTTTAGATTTGGGGTTTTAAAATAAGGGAAATTATTAAAAGTGTTTAAACACTTAGATTAGTGTTAACAGTTTGGTGAGTAGTCTTCTGAACATCTCTGTGTAAACGTGTTTAAACCATAGATGGCATTCTATAGACTTATATTTTCCACTCAAGGTTATGTGTGAACATTTAAATTACTTCATAATATTTGCTAACTTAACCATACTGCAGTGTAAGAAAATTCCTAGGTGTGGCATTATTTATTAAAATTTTTGGTTTAAAAATTTTGATGCATATTGCTGAACTTCTCTCCAGAAAAATCATACCAGTTTATATGCTTACCAACAATTTATGGTATTGTTCATTTCTTTTCAACCTGGCCAAACCACTAATTGTCAATCTTCTGGATCTTTTCCTAATCTGATGAAGAAAAATATCTCTTTATTTATTGTTTTATTCATTTCTAATAAGATTGAGCATATTTTTGGATGTCTCTTGGTTATTTGTTTTTCTCCTTTTGAGACTTAGCAGTTCATATTCTGTTATCATTCATCTTTTTCTTACTGATTTATAAGTGATCTTTTTATATTAAAGATTTTTATCATATATAATGTAGAGTTTAAAAAATTGTTTTGCTTCCTTTTCAGTTTTATTTATGTTGTTTTATGCTATCCAGAAGTTGTATGCTAATACAGAAGTAGTGAAAACTGGCAATAGTTCCCTTCATGTGTTCTAGTCTTGGTGTCATTCTTAGAAAGGGCTTTTCTACACTTCAATTTAAATATATTCTGTTGGGGCTTCCCTGATGGCACAGTGGTTAACAATCTGCCTGCCAATGCGAGGTACATGGGTTTAATCCCTGGTCCGGGAAGATCCCACATGCTGTGGAGCAACTAAGCCCGTGCGCCACAACTACTGAGCCCGTGCTCTAGAGCCTGAAAGCCACAGCTACTGAGCCCACGTGACACAACTACTAAAGCCTGTGCGCCTAGAGCCCGTGCTTTGCAACAAGAGAAGCCATGACAATAGAAGTCTGCGCACTGTAATGAAGAGTAGCCCCCACTCACTGCAACTAGAAAAAGCCAGCACACAGCAACAAAGACCCAACACAGCCAAAAATAAAAACAAACAAATAAATATAGTCTGTCATATTTTCTTCTAGTAATATTATGGCTTTCTTTAAAAAAATTAAATCTTTGATTCATCTTTAATTAGTTTGATAAGAAGAATAAGCATTAATGTTTCTTTCCTAAATGACTAGCCAATTGCACAGTATCGTTTATTCAATAAATCCTCTTTTTCTCACTAATTTGAAATGCCAACTTTTCATACCTTAAATTCGAGTGTGTTATCAAGACTATTTATGGACTTACGTTCTATTTCACTGATTTTTCTATGTAATATGGCTTGTGTATTTTGTTGATCCACCATCAAGAAAGAGAGAGCTGGTGGCAAAAATGCTGTCTTGGAAAACATTGGCTGACCTTCTCAAGTCAGGTACCCTTATAGCCAGCTTCTGGTGGTAAGCAGTGCTTAGACTATAGATCCCAGATTTAGCCCTCAACTCAACTTCAAATTACAAGGGAAATTCCTAGTCACATTTTCGAAAAACGTGTACAGACTATTCTATACATTAAAACAGCAGTGACTACAACAACAAAAATTAGAAAAGCAAAAGTTAAATGTCAGAATTCAAAGTTTAATTTCATTTATTATTTTGCTACAAAATAATAATAAAAATACAAATATGCAAGAAAATACAAAAAAGGAAAAGTTACTCAAAATCCTGCCATCCAGAGATAATACTATTCTTAAGTATATGATTCCAGACTTATCTGTATGCAGATAAATCATATGGAACAAAACTTGGATAATGCTATGTCAAAAATGTTTTGTAACCTGATTTTTAAAACTTATTATGTTGTAATTATCTTTCAATGTCACGAAATACAGATCTGAATAATCATTTAAATTGATCAGTAAATATTTTTTGTGTACCTACTGTGTGGCAGGCATTGAGTTAGGCACTAGGTAAGCATCTGCAAACAAGAGAAACATAATCCCTGCCCTCGGGGAATATGGAGATTAGCAGAGAAGAAAGGTGGTGAATTAATTATTGTGAATGTGACAATTAATATGCAGATGTGCAGTGTATGGAAGCATGTAAGAAGAGTTCCCAATTATCTGGGGGAGATTGAGGAAATGATACTTAAATTGAAATCTGAGGAATAAATAGAAGATAGCTAGGAAGAGGGGAAAGAATTTTTTTAGTTTCTTGCTACTCAAAAGTATAGTTCACAGACCAGCAGCATCACCATCACCTGGAAGCTTGTTAAAAATACAGGTGATTCGTATGCACATTGAAGTTTGAGAGTCCATGCTGTGGACAGTTGGAACCCATTTGAGAATTGGAAAGATGTCAAGCAGTAGTGAATAGGAAGAGCAGTGTGCAGTTGATGCTGGAGAGGACACAAGGGTCAGATTATGTAGGATTTATAGATGCTCTCTATGTGTATGTGAGAGCATGTCTGTGAGGACTTGGGGGAGAGATTTTTATTCACAGTATATGGAGACACCACTGATAGGAGTTTTTGAGGAAGAATGACATGATCAGATTTGCTTTAAGATATCACAGTCCTCATTGTGACTTCTCAGTAGCACTTAACACAGTTAATCACTTGCTTTTCCATACAACACCTTTATCCCTTGGCCTTAGGACTGCATTCTATCTTGGTTCTATTCCTGCCTCCTTTGCTATGTCTTCGTAGTCTCTGTTGCTGGTATCTCCTCATCTCTTGACTTCAAAACATTGGAGTGCCCAAAGCTTATCCTTGGACCTCAGATTTTCTCCTCTAACTATACTCTCAAGGTGATCTTATCCAGGACCATGGCTTTAAATATGATCTATATGCTGATAACTATTATTAACTAAGATAAATGATTAAGGACTGTAATTGTCCTTATAATAACTAAAAACTGAAAACAATTTAAGTGTCCATCAATGGAAGACATTTTATAGTGCATCCAATGATGGGATGTATTGGAATTGCAGTAAAGAATAAGGTAGAGCTCTGTGTGCTGAAATGAGTTAGAACTAAGTATATAAACAGATTTGTGATTATGTACAACAAATTTTTTACCTGGAAGAAAATTCAGGAAACTGTTAACTGTGATCCTTCTGTTTTCCTTGTAGATTGTACACCAAATGGATGAAAAGTGAAACTCAACTTATTTTTTGCTTTATTTATATGGTATATGTTTGCTCTTTCTTTTACTTTTACTTTTTCTTAGTTGTGTCCCTTGTAGATTGCATAGTATTGAACACTTTTTTAAGCCAATCAGAAATGAATTCTCTTATAGTCGATTGGATCACCCCATATTCATTTATTGTCATATCAGATGCATTTGGTATTATTCTTGTCATCTTATTTTGTAGTCTCTCTCTTTCTCTTTTGCTTCTTTGCTCTTTCCTATAATCTGACATATTTGTCAACATTTGTCTGTGTGTTTTTTGTTTGTATCATTGTCTTATATCTAATGTTGTGAGACAGAAATCTGAAATTTAAATCGTATCTTATTTGCATGTAATTTATTTCTTCTCCACTCCTAGATGCTTATAGGGTTTAAATTTTGCTTTAAGTTTAATAATTTCACTAGCATATGTTTGGGAGTGGATTGTTTTCTAATTACTTTTTCCTGGTACATGGAAAGCCCTTTTGATATGCAAATACAGCTCTTCAGTTTAGGGCTTTTTCTGTTTTATTTCAAGTAGTGTTTTCATTCTGTTTATTTGGTACATTTCTTCAGGAATATCAATTAGCCATATGTTGCATCTTCACTATCCGTCACCTACATTTATCATCTCCGTGCCTACATTCATCTCTCAAACCTATGTTCTATATCAATGGTTTCATTTTCTGAGATGTAAATTTTAAAAATTTGTTCTAATTACCACTTTTTATCACTATGGCATTTTTCTTATTGTTCTTAATTCTATAGACTCTTAAGGAAAATCCAAGTCTTTTGTTTTATCTGAACTTTACCTGGTTCATGAAAGCATTAAAAAAATTTATTTTGACAGCAAAGAGCAGACCCTTTCAAAATATTTTTTGATTTGTATAATAAAACTCTTCTAAAAGAGTGTTTGTCATATAATTTTTTGAATACTATATTTCTTTCTTACGCTTTGCAGACTCTCTTCATAGAACTCATATTGGATTTTCCAGTGTACTCGTCTTTGAATGAAGATAGGTCATTTCTGGCTGCCCAAAGTTAATATCAGATAGCTTTACCTGGCAATTCTTTTTTTTTTAATTAATTAATTTATTTTTTAACATCTGTATTGGAGTATAATTGCTTTACAGTGGTGTGTTAGTTTCTGCTGTGTAACAAAGTGAATCAGCTATACGTATACATATATCCTCATATCTCCTCCCTCTTGAGTCTCCCTCCCACTCTCCCTATCCCACCCCTCTAGGTGGTCACAAAGCACCGAGCTGATCTCCCTGTGCTATGCAGCTGCTTCCCACTAGCTATCTATTTTATGTTTGGTAGTGTATATATGTCCATGCCAATCTCTCACTTCATCCCAGCTTCCCCTTCCCCCTCCCTGTGTCCTCAAGTCCATTCTCTATATCTGCGTCTCTATTCCTGCCCTTCCCCTAGGTTCTTCAGAACCTTTTTTTTTTAGATTCCATATATATGTGTCAGCATACGTTATTTATTTTTCTCTTTCTCACTTACTTCACTCTGTATGACAGACTCTAGGTCCATCCACCTCACTACAAATAACTCAATTTTGTTTCTTTATATGGCTGAGTAATATTTATGTGCCACATCTTCTTTATCCATTCATCTGTCGATGGACACTTAGGTTGCTTCCACGTCCTGGCTATTGTAAATAGAGCTTCAGTGAACATTGTGGTACATGACTCTTTTTGAATTTTGGTTTTCTCAGGGTATATGCCCAATAGTGAGATTGCTGGGTCGTATGGTAGTTCTATTTTTAGATTTTTAAGGAACCTCCATACTGTTCTCCATAGTGGCTGTATCAAATTACATCCCCACCAGCAGAGCAGGAGGGTTCCCTTTTCTCCACAGCCTCTCCAGCATTTATTGTTCGTAGATTTTTTGATGATGGCCATTCTGACCAGTGTGAGGTGATGCCTCATTGTAGCTTTGATTTGCATTTCTTTAATGATTAGTGATGTTGAGCATCCTTTCATGTGTTTGTTAGCAATCTGTATATCTTCTGTGGAGAAATGTCTATTTAGGTCTTCTGCCCATTTTTGGGTTGGGTTGTTTGTTTTTTTTGATATTGAGCTACATGAGCTGCTTGTATATTTTGGAGATTAATCCTTTGTCAGTTGCTTCATTTGTAAATATTTTCTCCCATTCTGAGGATTGTCTTTTCATCTTGTTTATGTTTTCCTTTGCTGTGCAAATGCTCTTAAGTTTCATTAGGTCCCATTTGTTTATTTTTGTTTTTATTTCCATTTCTCTAGGAGGTCGATCAAAAAGGATCTTGCTGTGATTTATGTCACAGAGTGTTCTGCCTATGTTTTCCTCTAAGAGTTTTATAGTGTCTGGACTTACTTTTAGGTCTTTAATACATTTTGAGTTTATTTTTGTGTATGGTGTTAGGGAGTGTTCTAATTTCATTCTTTTACATGTAGCTGTTTTCCCAGCACTGCTTATAGAAGAGGCTATCTTTTCTCCGTTGTATATTCTTGCCTCCTTTATCAAAAATAAGGTGGCCATATGTGCGTGGGTTTATCTCTGGGCTTTCTATTCTGTTCCATTGATGTATATTTCTGTTTTTGTGACAGTAACATACTGTCTTGATTGCTGTAGCTTTGTAGTCTAGTCTGAAGTCTGGGAACCTGATTCCCCCAGCTCCGTTTTTCTTTCTCAAGTTTGCTTTGGCCATGTGGGGTCTTTTGTGTTTCCATAGAAATTGCGAGTTTTTTTGGTCTAGTTCTGTGAAAAATGCCAGTGGTAGTTTGATAGGGATTGCATTGAATCTGTAGATTGCTTTGGGTGTTATAGTCATTTTCACAATATTGATTCTTCCAATCCAAGACATGGTATATCTCTCCATCTGTTTTTATCATCTTTAATTTCTTTCATCAGTGTCTTATAGTTTTCTGCACACAAGTCTTTAGTCTCCTTAGGTAGGTTTATTCCCAGGTTCTTTTTGTTGCAATGGTATATGGGAGTGTTTCCTCAATTTCTCTTTCAGATTTTTCATCATTGGTTTATAGGAATACAAGAGATTTCTGTGCATTAATTTGGTATCCTGCTACTTTACCAAATTCATTGATTAGCTCTAGTAGTTTTCTGGTAGCATCTTTAAGATTCTCTATGTATAGTATCATGTCATCTGCAAACAGTGACAGTTTTACTTTTTCTTTTCTGATTTGGATTCTTTTTATTTCTTTTTTGTCTCTGATTGCTGTGGCTAAAACTTCCAAAACTATGTTGAATAATAGTGGTGAGAGTGGGCAACCTTGTCTTGTTCCTGATCTTAGTGGAAATGGTTTCAGTTTTCACCACTGAGGACAGTGTTGGCTGTGGCTTTGTCATATATGGCCTTTATTTTGTTGAGGTTAAGTTCCCTCTATGCCTACTTTCTGGAGAGATTTTATCATAAATGGGTGTTGAATTTTGTTGAAAGCTTTCTCTGCCTCTATTGAGATGATCATATGCTTTTTCTCCTTCAGTTTGTTAATATGGTTTATCACATTGATTGATTTGCATATACTGAAGACTCCTGCATTCCTGGGATAAACCCCACTTGATCATGGTGTATGATCCTTTTAATGTGCTGTTGGATTCTGTTTGCTAGTGTTTTGTTGAGGATTTTTGCATCTGTGTTCATCAGTGATATTGGCCTCTACTTTTCTTTCTTTGTGACATCTTTGTCTGGTATTGGTATCAGGGTAATGGTGGCCTCATAGACTGAGTTTGGGAGTGTTCTTCCCTCTGCTATATTTTGGAAGAGTTTGAGAAGGATAGGTGTTAGCTCTTGTCTAAAAGTTTGATAGAATTCGCCTGTGAAGCCATCTGGTCCTGGGCTTTTGTTTGTTGGAAGATTTCTAACCACAGTTTCAATTTCAGTGCTTGTGATTGGTCTGTTTATATTTTCTATTTCATCCTGGTTCAGTCTCAGAATGTTGTACTTTTCTACAAATTTGTCCATTTCTTCCACGTTGTCCATTTTATTGGCATAGAGTTGCTTGTAGTAATCTCTCATGATCCTTTGTATTTCTGCATTGTCAGTTATTACTTCTTCTTTTTCAATTCTAATTCTATTGATTTGAGTCTTCTCACTTCTTTTCGTGATGCATCTGGATAATGGTTTATCAATTCTCAAAGAACCAACTTTTAGTTTTATTGATCTTTGCTCTCGTTTCCTTCATTTCTTTTTCATTTATTTCTGATCTGATCTTCATGATTTCTTTCCTTCTGCAAACTCTGGGATTTATCTGCTCTTCTTTCTCTGATTGCTTTAGGTGTAAGGTTATGTTGTTTATTTGAGATGTTTCTTGTTTCTTGAGGTAAGATTGTATTGCTGTAAACTTCCCTCTTCGAACTGCTTTTGCTGCATCCCATATGTTTTTGGTCGTCGTGTTTTCATTGTCATTTGTTTCTAGGTATTTTTTGACCTCCTCTTTGATTTCTTCAGTGATCTCTTGGTTGTTTAGTAGTGTATTGTTTAGCCTCCATGTGTTTGTATTTTTTACAGATACTTTTCCTGTAATTGATATCTAGTCTCATAGCGCTATGGTCAGAAAAGATACTTGATATGATTTCAATTTTCTTAAATTTACCAAGGCTTTATTTGTGACCCAAGATGTGATCTATCCTGGAGAATGTTCCATGAGCACTTGAGAAGAAAGTGTATTCTGTTGTGTTTGGATGGAAAGTTCTATAAATATCAATTAAGTCCATCTTTTTTAATGTATCATTTAAAGCTTGTGTTTCCTTATTTATTTTCATTTTGGATGATCTGTCCATTGGTGAAAGTGAGGTGTTAAAGTCCTCTACTATGATTGTGTTACTGTCAATTTCCCCTTTTATGGTTGTTTGCATTTACCTTATGTATTGAGGTGCTGTTATGTTGGGTGCATAAATATTTACAATCATTATATCTTCTTCTTGGATTGATCCCTTGATCATTATGTAGTGTCCTTCTTTGTCTCTTGTAATAGTCTTTATTTCAAAGTCTGTTTCACCTGATATGAGAATTGCTAATCCAGCTTTCTTTTGATTTCCATTTACATGCAATATCTTTTTCCATCCCCTCACTTTCAGTCTGTATGTGTCCCTAGGTCTGAAGTGGGTCTCTTGTAGACAGCATATATACAGGTCTTGTTTTTTTATCCATTCAGCCAGTCTGTGTCTTTTGGTTGGAGCATTTTATCCATTTACATTTAAGGTAGTTATCGATATGTATGTTCTTATTACCATTTTCTTAATTGTTTTGGGTTCATTATTGTAGGTCTTTTCCTTCTCTTGGGTTTCCTGCCTAGTGAAGTTCCTTTAGCATTTGTTGTAAAACTGGTGTGGTGGTGCTGAATTCTCTTAGCTTTTGCTTGTCTGTAAAAATTTTAATTTCTCCATCGAATCTAAATCAGATCCTTGCTGGGTAGAGTAATCTTGGTTGTAGGTTTTTCCCCTTCATCACTTTAAATATGTCCTGCCACTTCCTTCTGGCTTGCAGAGTTTCTGCTGAAAGATCAGCTGTTAACCTTATGTGTCTTCTCTTGTATGTTATTTGTTGCTTTTCTCGTGCTGCTTTTAATATTTTTTCTTTGCATTTAATTTTTGTTAGTTTGATTAATATGTGTCTTGGTGTGTTTCTCCTTGGATTTATGCTGTATTGGACTCTCTGCACTTCCTGGACTTGATTAACTATTTCCTTTCCCATATTAGGGAATTTTTCAACTATAATCTCTTCAAATATTTTCTCAGTCCCTTTCTTTTTCTCTTCTTCTTCTGAGACCCCTATAATTTGCATGTTGGTGCGTTTAATGTTGTCCCAGAGGTCTCTGAGACTGTCCTCAATTCTTTTCATTCTTTTTTCTTTATTCTGCTCTGTGGTAGTTATTTCCACTATTTTGTCTTCCGGGTCACTTATCTGTTCTTCTGCCTCAGTTATTCTGCTATTGATTCCTTCTAGAGAATTTTTAATTTCATTTATTGTATTGTTCATCATTGTTTGTTTGCTCTTTAGTTCTTCTAGGTCCTTGTTAAACATTTCTTATACCTTCGCCATTCCATTTTCAAGATTTTGGATCATCTTTACTATCATTACTCTGAATTCTTTTTAGTTAGACTGCCTATTTGCTCTTCATTTGTTTGGTCTGGTGGGTGTTTACCTTGCTCCTTCATCTGCTGTGTATTTCTCCGTCTTCTTATTTTGCTTAACTTACTGTGTTTGGGGTCTCCTTTTCTCAGGCTTCAGATTTGTAATTCCCGTTGTTTTTGGTGTCTGCCCCCAGTTGGCAAGGTTGGTTCAGTAGGCCTCCTGGTGGAGGGGCCTGGTGCCTGTGTTCTGGTGGATGAGACTGGATCTAATCTTTCTGGGGGGCTGGACTGCATCCAGTGGTGTGTTTTGGGGTGTCTGTGAACTTATGATTTTAGGCAGCCTCTCTTCTAATGGGTGAGGTTGTGTTCCTGTCTTGCTAGTTTTTTGGCATAGGGTGTCCAGCATTGTAGCTTGCTGGTCGTTGAGTGGAGCTTGGTCTTAGTGTTGAGATGGAGATCTCTGGGAGAGCTTTTAGTGTTTGACATTACGTGGAGCCAGGAGGTCCCTGGTGGAGCAGTGTCCTGAATGTCGGCTCTCCCACCTCAGTGGCTCAGGCTTGACACCCGGCTGCAGCACCAAGACCCTGTCAGCCACATGGCTCATGAGCAACTGAAAGTATTGGAAGTACTATTTGATCAAGTAGGTTGTCCAGCAATTCTCAGGGATTCTTTTGCAGTGACCTGTCTGAAGTGCTGAACAAGCCAGGAAAATGCCCTTGGCAGATGTCAGATTGGGGCCCCAGGTTCACCTCCAGAAGGCCACTTTGCTGCAGGTGAGTCTTTGGCCTCTTAGATGGCCCCTGGGGCAAGGCACTGTTCCAGTGTGCCTCTGAGCAGGGAGAGAAGCGAATCTTCCAGAAGGGGTGGGTCTTGCCTACCTGGCAATTCTTGATTGTTCATTTTGGAAGCATTAGAGTACTACTTTTAGATCTTAAGTAGGAGAACCAGGAGATGTAGGTTTATATTACTATGGTAAAGATTATTCTAGGTTTTTTTCCTGTGCATGTACATATATTACATATACATACATTTTACAAAAGTGACATTAAAGATGTTGTTTTGACAGGTTATAATCCTTTGAGGATTTTTATTTTAAATCTGAAGGCCAGACATATGGGTAATTATTTTGACTTATTATCTTTACTATTTATACTTTACAAATCAACTATATAAAATGAGCTTCCATTGGAAAGATTTTATCTGGCTCCCCTCCCAAATAGCAATATTTGAATAGGAAAGCAGAAAATTATCTAATAGAAAATGTATTGTTGTGCAGTTATTGCATAATCTAGTATTAACAACAACTCTATCTAATAGATAAAATCATTCTATTTCCCTAATGAAGAAAATGTGGTTCAGAGGTTGACTACTTCACATTTATATAGCTGGTAAAAACTGGAATTCAGACCCAGGTCTCTCTGTTTCTAAATGTGATTTCTATTATATCCCACTGTTTTGTGAACTTGTGAAAGTGCCTCTTATTTTTTTCTCTTTATGTTTCATTCCAAATGCTCATTCTCATCTTGTTTTCAGAACCAATGCTGATATAAACTAGGAAGAATCATATTTTACTCACCGTTGATGTTTTGTATTTCGTATATTGGGACCCAATTTTGGAAGCAAGGTTTCTGCTTATTAGGGTGAGGGTTTTATCTTGTATTGTTTGTTCCCTCTTAGGAACTGAAATCCTGTTTCTGAGTCCTGGGCCAGGACTGGGTCCTTGCAAACTGAGGGAGACTGTCCTGATATCAATTACTTAATTATTAAAAGCTCTCACTGACTACTGCCTTTATTTGTATTCCCTGTCACTCGTTGCTCCCCACTAGAATGTGCCATCATCCCATGTTAGCCCTTTCTGATGCTGCTTGCAGTGCACCACCACCCGTGTTCTGTAGCTCTGTCTTTGGAATAGTGTGTTCTGTCTTCTGCTTCACATTTCCTACCACTGTGGGTATCTGGGACTGACTTTCCCCCACTATCCCTATTTCCTGCATTGTCTGCCGTTCCTTAATGGTCAGGTCTAATCTTAGCCCCAGCACACCCCCACCCCTTACTTGGCCTTGTTCCTTGCTGCATGATCCCAACAATGATACCAAAGAGTATAGGACTTAATCCCTGTTTGAGGTCTAGCTGGTGATACGTGTGACAGAAGCACATATATCAGAGCTGTAAGAGATCTTAGTCTTCCCCTAGCCTAACCATCTCATATTATGAAGAAACAGAGGCAAAACTTCGCACCTCACATCAGTTTTGGCAGAGTTAGGACTAGAATCAGTGGTAACCTCAATTAGATTATTTTTATATTCATTTTCAACAAATAGCCCCTATACCTAAGTAAGCCTTAAGCATACTTTAAAAAATACAAATTGGGATGACAAATTTATATTAGTATGTACTATCAATATTTGATAAGATATTAGATTAGTGTATTTTTGTTTTATATGGAAACACCAAAAAAAAAGAAATTATTTGGAGATTTGTCTGATTTCATAACTGCCAATATCTGAAAGTTGGAATATTTTTTTAAGCAAAGCAATGTCATTCCACCAGATGTCACTGTTTGCATGTAGCAATGAAGTTACAATGATTAAAAATAAAATTACCCCCTCTCTAATCATATTTTGTAAAAAAAAAATCTGTATAATTGCACTCTTCTTTAGATTTATTATTTATTATTTATTAAGACTATATTCCCTGAATTTTTTAAAGTATTGAAAGTATTCATTACTTCTGCTGTAGATTTTAAAGACTTTACTAAAAAAATTATTTGTAGATTAGCATCTTCAAGAAGATGAACTCCTAAAGTATTTTCTAGACCTAGGAGTTTGCTTTTCAAACAACACACTTTTAAGTTACTGTTTGCTAAATTGTCAATTGTGACCCAATAAGTGGATTGTGCAATCAGTGTAATGGCTTGCTACGAGTCCCTTAAAGAAATGATGTCTGGGATAGAATATTGCATGTAAGTATTACTTTGGCAAAGCTTTTTACATGAACACTTAAAAATTTTTTTTAATTTTTATTTATTTGTTTATTTATTGGCTGCATTGGGTCTTAGCTGCAGCATGCAGGATCTTTCATTGCAGCGCGCCGGCTCTTTGTTGTGGTGTGTGGGCTTCTCTCTAGTTGTGGTGTGAGGGCTCCAGAACGTGCAGGCTTATTGGTTGCGGCCTGCGGGCTCTCTAGTTATGGTGCACGGGGGCTTAGTTGCCCCATGGCATGTGGGATCTTAGTTTCCTGACCAGGGATCAAACCAGCGTCCCCTGCATTGCAAGACGGATTCTTAACCACTGGACCACCAGGGAAGTCCCTGAACACTCTTAAACTATCCCTGAACACATCTTTTCTGAGTTGTGTAAAAGTGACTATGAGCTTTATCATGCCAAGGCTCCCTCAGGTTTAGTACCCCAAGGAGCACAGTACATTTTCTAAGGAAGGGATAGGGAAGATGTGATGGGGGAACTTCTCTGTTAGAGTCACACCAGGGAGGGGATAGGGTTGCAGGAGGGAGAACCCTTCCCTGCGCTTCACAGGATGGAGCCCACAGTCACATTTGTGTAACTCATAAAAGATGTGGGCAGAGATTTTTAAGAGTGCTCATAGCCTGGAGCAAATGTTCTCCAAACTTCTATGACACAACCTATAATAAGAAGAACATTTTTTATCTCTGGCCCCATGGGAGACCATTGTTGACTGGGAAGGCGGTTTAACTCACTCTGAGAGAGATGGGCTTGTTAACTTCATTCAGTCTCTTCAGTCATAATAACAAAAATGATTGTAGTATCAACCACTTACTGGTTTTTTTGGTAATTTGTGCAAACTCTTCACATATATTATTTCTAAGAGTTAGACCCTGAAAGATCCCATTGCTTTTGCTATTCATAGATGAGGAAACTGAGACTTAAGAAGGAAAAGTGACTTATCCAACACAGCACATCAAGTGGCCAAACTAAGGCTAAACTCCTGGTTTTTAACCTCATTGCAAAGGCTAGTTCTTCTCACTATAGCAGTGCTTTTTAGGCTTCCCCTGAGTATAAGGGCCATCTGGGTCGTTTAAGTGTATCAGTTCTTAGGCTTTATCCCAAACCACCTAAACTAGAATCTCCAGAGGAGATATCTGGGAAGCTATAGATTTTACAAGTATCCCAGGATATTCTTATGATCAGGCTCTTTTAGGAAAGATTGCAGTACATCAGTGGTTCTCAAACTTCATTGTGCATCAGAATTAACTGTAAGGCTGGTTAAAACACAGAAGGCTGGGTTCCTCCCCAGAGCTTCTGATTCATTAAGTGTGATGGGGTTCAAGAATTTTTATTTCTAGCAAGTTCCTATGTGATACTAATGATGCTGGTTAGGAAACTCACTTTGAGAAGCAGTGCAGTACGTCATGCTAACCCATGAATCTCAGTTTCTCAGGACAGGGTCCGGGCTAACTTTGGCTGTGGGATTTTTCAAGCACAGTGTTAAACAATACATATTCAGTATCTACTGTATTCACGTTCAAGAGAGACAGAAAATGAATAAGAATCACACCTCTCCCACCCCAACCAGCCTGTAATCTACTATGAAAAGTTTACAGACTAAAATGTAATATATTCTATAATGAACTTGCAGATCAAATGCACCAGAGAAACTAGGGAGGCAAAGATGAATTTTGGTTGGGCAGAGGGACATTTGTAAAGGCTTCATGGAACAGTTGAGGTCTGAAAGTCTTATTTTCAACACTGTCATAGCCACACTGCATTGTAGTTCGGTTTGCCTGTCTCCCCTATTGCACCTATAGTAATCTCAGCACCTAGAGCATCTTTTGTGCAGTGAATAGGTTGGGCCAGGTGTTGGGGAGGGAAGTAGGATTGGTAAGGTAGGTGGTTCCCAGACTGTGGAGCACCCTGATGGCCAGGCTCAGGAACTTGGGTTTTACCCTGTGTGTGTAGTCACTAAAGTATTTGGAAGGGGGTAGCTGATGACAACTCTGTCAGAGATCTGTAACATGGATTGGAGGTGGGAAAGTCGGGGGGTGAGGGACAGCAAAGATGTTATCATAGGACTTAGCTGAGAGAAAATGCAACAGGATGGAGAAACACTGGAGGGAGAAGGATCAGGACTAGTGATTACTGTTGGGGGTGTGGGAGAGGTTGGAGATGAAGAGATTTTCATTCTGAACCACTGAGATGGTGGTGGTCTCCAAAGGGGAGATCTCTAAAAGGGATTGGTTCTTTTCTCTGGAAATAAAGAAGGAAGCAGGGAAAATCTGGACAAAAATTTCAAAGCAAGTGATTCATCTTTGTCAGACAGGAACAGTTGCTAACCTTGGGTAGCCTTTCCACTAAGGCCCCCAGTTTATGTCTACCAGAGCTCTGCACTCTAAAATGGCCAGTGACTTCTTTCACTTTCCTTCCAACCAAATAGAATTTCTATTTCTTTGATGCACATTTGGGATGTGAAAAGACAATAATATGTGAATGATTCTGACTACTTTGTTTTTGGCTTATGAACAGACAAAAATATTGCAGTGCCTCAAGATAGCTTCTTAAATCACCCCTCTCCTCCTTGATCTTGATATATGTATTCTCTCGCTCATTATTCTAGACAATAGAATACCCTGCTCTTTTGTTTTTCCTGGATATATCAGTCAGGATTCAGTTGCAGAAAACAGAAATATTTTTAGCTATTTTAAGCATAAAGGGTTCTATAATAATGGGAATGTGATGCTTTTAAAATCACTGGAAAGATTGGAAGAATGGGCTCTAGGCAGGGAGGGTTTTCCAAAGATGACTCATACAGCACGTTTAACTGGCTGCCAAAGCTGCTGCTCCTTCTGGCATAGTCAGGAAGGTGGGAAATCTGGAGGCCAACATTGGCAACAAACCACCTTAGCTGAAATTCAGGGATCGTGTGGCCTCTAGTGTTACAGCTTTTGACTCTGGAGCCTTGCTGTGTCTGTTTGAATACTCACTGGCAAAAAAGGCTACCCACAAAAGAAGTAACTGGAACCCTGCCACAAAAGAACTCAATGTAACCATGACTGCTTGCCAGCAGGAACATCAGAACCTTCTTCCTTCCAAATTGTATGTGAGTGCACGTGGTTAGTAGATCCTAAAACACATCTAGGACACTGGCTGCAGGAGGGTCTTCACCTCCCCATCCTCAGCAGTTGGAGAAAGTGTATTGGAGGGAGGATGGACTGGATGTCGAATGGCAATCTGTTATGTCCACTGTGCTAGGAGTTGAGCTTTATCTTCTCTTTGAATTCAAATATTTGACTGGATGAGATAGGAAGCTTTTTCCTGTGAACCTACTTTGGCAAAGCCCTGTCTTCTCCAGCCTAGCTTTGGGTGGGCCTGATTTTTAAGAGGTGGTTTGATGGAATCTAAGGATTTCAGCATATCGTTAAGTAGTCAGTTTGATATGTGTGTGCTTCGTCTTCACATTTGGTGGCTCATAAAGTGATTGTCTATTCATATAATGGTATAACAAAAAGTTAGAGGGAACAGTGGCTCTACTTCCAAGCGAAATTGAAATATAGCTATAGTCTGTGTAGGTCTACTTTATACTCATTTTATATTTCTTTTACAGTAAGTGCTGCAATACAAAAGCTAATGTATTTTCAAGGAGTCTGTAAGTCAGTCATTAATGACACATTTTGCCTTCAGATTTTGATTTATCTCATCTCTTGGTTTAATTTAGGTTTTTGTTGATGGGTTGTTGTGGGTTTTTTTTTTTTGCGGTACGCGGGCCTCTCACTGTTGTGGCCTCTCTCGTTGTGGAGCACAGTCTCCGGACGTGCAGGCTCAGCGGCCATGGCTCATGGGCCCTGCCGCTCCGTGGCACGTGGGATCTTCCCGGACCGGGGCACAAATCCGCGTCCCCCGCATCTGCAGGCGGACTCTCAACCACTGCATCACCAGGGAAGCCCCCTGTTGATACGTTTTAAGCCTCCTGTGTATATTCTTATGTATATGTAGTTTGTAGCCTAGAAATAAAGACCTAATGTCATAACAGTTTTCTGTTCATCTTAGCAGGATATGAATCAGGAAGGGAAAACCTTAATGTGAGAAGGCAGTTCTGCTTAGGCTGTTGCTTTGCCTCAGTCTAAGAAATGAAACCATTTCCTGTGACTTGGAGTGAGGAGCAGGTTAGGGATCAGAAGGCAGAGAACTTTTTACCTCTCTTATAATGAGGCTTTCATAGAGTGAATTTATTATTCCAATATTATAAAACAAAACCACCAAAAGATTACTACTAAAATACATTCAGAAGCAAAAATTATTCTTGAATTATTTCCCATTTTGGATTATCTGACTTCTGCACAGTATCTATTTAGTACAGATATCAAACGTCAGTGTGTTTATTTTGGTAGAGATATAAAATGAGAGAAAACACCCTTTGATTTATCAATGACTTAAAGAACAATTTTTTTTTGTTATTAAAAACCCTGTAGAATACTGCAAGGAATTCCTGTTATGGGTGACAATCAAGAATATGTTGCTGTCCTTCCAACAAGACCAGGGATACCACCTGAATTGGCACCAGGAACTGGACGGAGTGCTCACAAACCACACCTACAACTCTCGGGAGAGGAAGTAAGAACTTCCTTTAATATTAGTTTTCTCTATCTTACAAGCTGTCAAACTTTTTGGTTTTAGGACCCTTTTTATACTCTTAAAAATTTTTGAGGACTTCAATAATTATTTATGTGGGTTATATCTATTACATTTACAGTGCTGGAAATTAAAACTGGGAAAATTCTTAAATGTTTATTTTTTAAAATTAAAAATAACAGTAATAAAGTCATATATGTTAACATAATGTATTTTTATGAAAAACAGTTATATTTTTTAAAACAGAAAAGTAGTGTAAAACTAGGATTGTATTTTTTTTTGCAAATCTCTTTAATGTCTGGCTTAATAGATGATAGCTGGATTCTTATGTTTGCTTCTGCATTCAATTTTGTGGTAGGTTGTTTTGGTTGAAATATATGAGGAAAATTCTGGCTTCATGAGGATATGTAGTTGGAAAAGAAGAGATTATTTTAATAGACTTTTAACATAATTATGGATATTCTCCTTTAATAATACACCAAGGGCCTCCCTGGTGGCGCAGTGGTTGAGAGTCCGCCTGCCGATGCAGGGGATGCGGGTTCGTGCCCCGGTCCGGGAGGATCCCATATGCCGCGGAGCGGCTGGGCCCGTGAGCCATGGCCGCTGAGCCTGCGCATCCGGAGCCTGTGCTCCGCAACGGGAGGGGCCACAACAGTGAGAGGCCCGCATACCGCAAAAAAAAAAAAAATAATAATAATAATAATAATATACCAAAACTTTACAAGTGGTAGTTTCTTGAAACTTAGTTGTGAGACTTCCACTTCTGGGGATGATGCAGTAGAAGTACTTTTTCCTATTCCTCCTGCTACGTACAGGTAAAAACCTGGGTGTTACAAACAGGACAGATCTAAAAGGTGGAGAGGGGCTTCCCTGGTGGCACAGTGGTTGAGAGTCTGCCTGCTAATGCAGGGGATGTGGGTTCGAGCCCTGGTCTGGGAGAATCCCACATGCCGCGGAGCAACTGGGCCCGTGAGCCACGACTACTGAGCCTGCGCATCTGGAGCCTGTGCTCCGCAAAAAGAGAGGCCGTTGCAGGGAGAGGTCCGTGCACCGTGATGAAGAGTGGCCCCCGCTTGCCACAACTAGAGAAAGCCCTCGCACAGAAACGAAGACCCAACACAGCAAAAATAAATAAATTAATTAATAAACTCCTACCCCCAACATCTTCTTTAAAATAAATAAATAAATAAATAAAAGGTGGAGAGACTAAGGCACTAACTAGGAACTTTGGGATCCAACAAATGGCACAGTGGCGAGTTAGTTCCTTGGGTTTTCTTTTTTGCTTCACATATTCTAGACTTAGAGTTGAAAAAATTGGTAACCTAGAAAGAAAACTAGGTAAAGACAGAAAAAAAAAAAAGTCCAAACAAAAGCCTACTCCCTCTAACCAAAGAACCAGGAAAGGGACAGCCTAGCAAGACAAAACTTTTCAACAATAACTACTCTACCCTAGCCAGACAGCACAGAAAAAATGGTGGCCCTGGTCCTTTCCTCACCTCTGCCAGCAAAGGCCTAGTAGGAAAACTAGACTTTTACTCTTGCCCGGAGTATAAGAAGGCACTATAATACCCCTGCCAGGGTGGTATCAATGAAGGCTGTTTGGGACTGGAACTTTCACCTTAATAAAGTGGTAGTGAGGTTTCCTCTCTTACTGTGTTAGTTGAGACCACATGGGGATCCTGGACTTGCATCCCCACCGAGTAGTAATGAGCCACTCCTCTCCCCCCGCACTGTGGTGGTACCAGAGGAGTGTGGTACCTAGCAGAGTGTCAGCTAAAACAGAAGGTTTAAATAAGATCCAGAGCCTCAGAGCAAAATACCCCAAATATCCAAATTTCAACTGAAAATCACTAATCATACCAAGAACCAGGAAAGTCTCAAACTGAACATAAGAAGATAATCAATAGATGCTATCGCTTAGATAACAGAAATGTTAGAATTATCTGACAATGATTTTAAAGCTACCATCCTAAAAATGCTTCAGCGATAATTATGAACACACCTGAAACAAATTTTAAAAAAATAGAAAGATTCAGAAAGGAAATAGAAAGTCTTAGACATTGAAGATACATAGTAAAGAAATTGAAGACATTTTAGAATTGAAAAGATATAGTAACTAAAATAAAATGCTCAGCAGGTGGGCTCAAAAGTAGCATGGATGAAACAGGAAGTGAACTTGAAGATAAAACAATAGAATTTATCCAGTTTGAGCAACAAAGAGAAACAGACTGAAAAAAAAATTAACAGACCTTCAGGGACTTGTGGGAGTAAAACAAAAGATGTAACATTTATGTTATCACAGTCCTGGAAGGAGAAGAAAAGGAAGAGGGGTGACTGAAAATGTATAGGAAGAAATAATGACTGGAAACTTCCCCAATTTAGCAAAAGACTTAAACCTACATATTCAGGAAGCTGAGCAAACTCCAAGCAAGAAAAATCCAAAGAAATCTGTACCAAGTCACTTACTAGTGAAACTTATGAAAACTAATAACAAAGAAAAACATCTTGAAAGCAGCAAGAGAGAAGTAATATGTTACCTACAGGAGAAAAACAATTTTAATGGCAGTGGATTTCTCATCAGAAACCATGGAGGCCAGAAATAAGTGGTGGAACATTTTTCAAATGCTGAAAGGAAAGAACTGTAAGCCCTGAGTCCTATATCCAGAGAAGATATCCTTCGGGGATGAAAGGGAATCAAGACATTTTCAGATGAAAGAAAACTAAGAGAATTTGTCACCCATCAGACTTACACTACAAGAAAGGCTAGAAGATGTTCTCTAAACAGGAAAAAAAAATGATGAAAGAAAAAATCTCAGAATATCTAAAAGGAACAAAAACATGTAAAGCAAAAACACAGGTAAATGCAATAGAGTTTCCTTCTCCTTTTGAGTTTTCTAAATTATGTCTGTCAGTTGAAAAAAAAATTATACCGTTAAATGTATATACAGGAAATGTTTAAGACAACTGTATTATAAATGGAGAAGAGTAAAGAGACATAAAAGGAGGTAAGGTTTCTACACGCCACTTGAACTGGTAAATTGGAGACATCAGTAGACTTTGATAAGTTATGTTTATTATGTGTATATAATGTAATACCTAGAGCAAAACTAAAAAGCTATACAAAGAGATATATACTCAAAAATACCATAGATAAATAAAAGTGGAATTCTAAAATGTGTCCATGCAGGAAAAAGAAAACAGAGATACAGAAGAAACCAGAGAGAACAAGGAGCAAACAAAAATGAAATGGCAGACAAAATCCCTAACTTAAATACATCAGCCACTATGGAGAACAGTATGGAGGTTCCTTAAAAAACTAAAAATAGAACTACCATATGACCCAGCAATTCCACTACTGGGCATATACCCTGAGGAAACCATAATTCAAAAAGAGACATGTACCACAATGTTCATTGCAATACTAGTTACAATATCCAGGACATGGAAGCAACCTAAGTGTCCACCAACAGATGAATGGAAAAAGAAGATGTGGCACATAAATACAATGGAATATTATTAGGCCATAAAGAGAAATGAAATTGAGTTATTTGTAGTGAGGTGGATGGACCTAGAGTCTGTCATACAGAGTGAAGTAAGTCAGAAAGAAAAAAACAAATACCGTACACTAATACATATGTATGGAATCTAAAAAAAAATGGTACTGAACCTAGGGGTAGGACAGGAACAAAGATGCAGATGTATAGAATGGACTTGAGGACACAATGTTGGGGGGAAGGGGAAGCTGGGACGAAGTGAGAGAGTAGCATTGACATATATACACTACCAAATGTAAAATAGATAGCTAGGGAGATCATAGCATGGGGAGATAGCACAGGGAGATCAACTCAGCACTTAGCATAGCACAGGGAGATCAACTCGGTGCTTTGTGACCACCTAGAGGGGTGGGATAGGGCTTGCAGAGCAGGTTAAAAGACATGACCAACTATTTAGTGTCCACAAGAAACTGATGTCAAATATAATGACTTACAGAAGTTGAAAGTAAAAGGGTAAAAAAAGATAAGTCATGCAAACACTGATCAAAGAAAAGCAGGAGTGGCTATATTAATATCAGATAAAGTAGACTTCCCAGCAAAGAAAGTTATCAGAGACAGAGAGAGGCATTACATTATGATAAAAAGGTCAATCCACCAGGAAGATATAGTAGTCTTAAAGAGTGTGTGCACAAAACAGCTGCAAAATATGTGAAGCAAAAACTGGTAGAACTAAAAGGACAAATAGGCCATTCCACAATTATACTTGGAGATTTCAACACCCCTCTCTAAATAGTTGGTAGAACACTTAGAAAATCAGCAAGGATATAGAAAAATCAATAACTCCATCAACCAACAGGATCTAATTGAAATGTACAGAACACTACACCCAACAAGAGCAGAATACATATTCTTTTCACATTCCTGCAGGACATATACCAAGATAAAACAAATCCATAATGAAATCAAACTAGAGATCAATAACAAAGGTAACAGAAAAATCTCCAAACAGTTGGAATCTAAACAATACAGGTATAAGTAATCCATGGGTTAATCCAGGGAGTCTCAAGGGATTTAAAAAATATATTGAAAATCAATTGAACTGAATTAAAATGAAAATACAACACATCAAAATTTGTGGAACACAGATAACGCAGTGCCGAGAGGGAAAATTATAGCACTAAATGCTTATAGTAAAAAAGAGAAAGTCTCAAATCAATAATTTTTTTTTTTTTTTTTTTTTTTTTTGCGGTATGCAGGCCTCACACTGTTGTGGCCTCTCCCATTGCAGAGCACAGGCTCCAGATGTGCAGGCCCAGCGGCCATGGCTCACAGGCCCAGCCACTCTGCGGCATGTGGGATCTTCCCAGACCGGGGCACGAACCTGTGTCTCCTCCATCGGCAGGCGGACTCTCAACCACTGCGCCACCAGGGAAGCCCTCAAATCAATAATTTAAGCTCCCAGCTCAAGAACCTAGAAAAAGAAGAGCAAAATAAACCCAAAGCAAGCAGTGGGAAGGAATAATGAAGAGCAGTTATCAATGAGGTTGAAAACATGAAAACAATAGAGAAAATCAATGAAGCAAAGAGGTAGTTCTTAGAAAAAAATGACCTCTAGCAAGACTGACATGGAAAAACCAGAAAATACACAAATTACCAATATGAGAAGTGAAACAGGAGATATCACTACAGGCCCTGCAGACATCAAAATAATAATAAGGGAATACTATAAACAACTCTACACACATAAATTTGACAACTTAGACAAAACAGAGCAGTTCCTCAAAAAACACAAACTACCACAACTCACTCAATATGAAATAAATACTTTGAATAGCTCTATAATGTTAAGGAAAGTGAATGCTTAATTAACAAAACTCCTTTCTCAGAACCCTGAAAAATAGTTTGGCAGTTAAAAAACCAAAATAAACATGCAACTACTATTAATCATGTTGCAGAATGAATACATAAACTCTATAAGGATAAGTCTTCAGAGAATTATGCTGGTAAAAACCAATTCCAAAACACTACACACTGGCTGATTTTATTATATAACATTCATGAAATGACAAAATTACAGAGATGGAGAACAGATTAGTGGTTTTCAGGGTTTCAGAATGAGGGTGGCTGGGAATGGGTGGAGTGTGTCTGTATAGGACAATACGAGGGATCACTTACGGTGATGGAAATGTTCTGCATCTTAACTATATGAATGTCAATATTTTGTTATTCTGTACTACAGTTTTGCAAGATGTTACCTTTGAGGTAAACTGAGTAAAGGATAGATAGGGTCTCTCTGTATTATTTTTTAAAACTGTCTGTGAATCTATAATTATCTCAAAATTAAAAGTTTAATACAAGAATTGTGGTTGTTGGACCAGTACCAAAAAAAAGAAAAAAGAAAAAAGAAAAATTAAACTTAGCTGAAAAGAAAATGTATTAAATGATAATTTGTATAGGTAAAAAAGTTTGTTGCAGGGCTTCCCTGGTGGCGCGGTGGTTGAGAGTCCGCCTGCTGATGCAGAGGACATGGGTTCGTGCCCCAGTCTGGGAGGATCCCACATGCCGTGGAGCGGCTGGGCCCATGAGCCATGGCCACTGAGCCTGCGTATCCGGAGCCTGTGCTCTGCAACGGGAAAGGCCACAACAGTGAGAGGCCCGTGTACCACACACACAAAAAAAGTTTCTTGCAATTGAATCTGAAACCATGTCAATGACTTTTTTATACCTTATTACATGAAAATCTATTGCCTCATTTTGTACTTTGAATGGCTCTTTTACCCATGCATGATTTTGTAACATTTTGCATTGGTCATTTAGAAAATACTATTCATCAAGTTATGTAGATCTTCAAATGTTGACACATTTCACTAATATATAATGTCAAAATATCTCAATTTTAATATTATCAGAAAAGTCTTTTAGCACTGGGAACCTGGCAAGCTCATGGTGAGGGACACAATTTTTCCAAAATTCTAATTTTTGCTAAAAGCTTAAATTTTTTCTCTTGACACAAATACTCTCAATTATTTTATTGAAATGACTGATTTTCTCATTTTCAAGAAAATGCTTACCACAAACAGAAGTCTGAATAAAGGTAGTTTAATATTTGTCCTCTCAAGTAAAAATGGTGGCTAGTTCAGTTCAGAACTCAAACAATAGCACACGTTTTTCCTCAAAACCACCATCCTACTGCACTATGGCCACAGAAGCACTTCATGTGTACTTATCATTTTGTTACACTGAATATTAAAAAGATATTCACGGGCCTCCCTGGTGGCGCAGTGGTTGAGAGTCCGCCTGCCGATGCAGGGGATACGGGTTCGTGCCCCGGTCTGGGAGGATCCCATATGCCGCGGAGCGGCTGGGCCCGTGAGCCATGGCCTCTGGGCCTGCGCGTCCGGAGCCTGTGCTCCGCAACGGGAGGGGCCACAACAGTGAGAGGCCCGCATACCGCAAAAAGAAAAAAAAAAAAAAAGATATTCACGTAAAAGTTGAGATTTAATAAAATAAACATTTTTTTGCTGCTTTGTGGGGGTATTTTTAAGATCCTGCTGCCTTAATTCACACTAAGGTCCACCAGTTTTACTCTCTGTTTTTTTTGTTTTTTTTTTTACACAAAGTGCAAATTTCAACACAGTGAAAAAGGCAAATGACCTCTTTGTATTTTTAGTGTGGAAAGGTCTTGAAAAGACCCCTGAAATGTCTTGAGGCTCTCCAGAGCTCAGACCACATTTTAGAAACTGTTGTTCATCCTTATATTTCATTTATATGAAGCTCAACTTACCCCTGAAGCTAATTGCATGTCTCTCTCCCTTAGTGAATATAATATTCTGACATTGAGTCTTCAGTATGAACGTGAGTTATTGTATTGGGTTGTAATATATGTAGTAACCTTAGGGGCTGTGCAGGTGCTGTTTTACTAAATTAACCTAGCTTGCTTTATAGTTAGTAATTCAGTTTGCCGTGCAATCTTTACCCTCCTGTTAAGTTCGAGCAGCCACCAACCCAGCTGTTTTTAACCATTTTCCTGATTTCCTCTGAGAAAGTTCTGAGCATTGCTGGGGAAACCAGTTTACCATGATGAGTGTTTCTTTGCTAGTTTAATTTGACACATTCTCTCCTGAAAATGCATCTGTGTTTTTCCTTGAGAGCAAAATTGTGCTGTTTAGTGATAGATTTTCCTCTCTTCCCACTTAGAGGCTTATATACTGCTTTCTTTTAGGGGAATAATTTTATTCTGGATGCTTAAGCTGCTGAAAGTCTACCTACTACAAGGGAAGATTTACCATATTGTATGTGACATATCATTTGAATATCTGAAATCTTAATTTCTAGGTGATCTTTGGAAAAAGAATTGTCAGCTGATTTTGGAAGAGTTTATTCATCTTTTGTCAAGGAATTCCTGACTCTAGGTCTATACAGCATAAAGTGATGCAGTGTGCCCACCAAATAGAGGATGAGTGAGATGGAAACAATTTTGAATTTCTGTGGTGGACAAATTAACGTGGCAACTGCAAAATCTACATTTCTCTAAATAAATACTCTGTTGGTAGAGAGGAAATGTGATCAAAGAATAGTTGACTAGAAATAAAAGTGCTGAAGACTCAGTATCACCTTATAATTGTGAATCTTTATTTACTGTGTTTGGGTCTTTGGATATTACTGTCAGAAGTCTGTATAGCAACCATGCTCCAGGAGATGGTTACTCTTAAGGGTTCATAGTTAATGCTAGAGTAATGCTTGTAAGTTGATGCTTTAAAATCATTTGCACTCATTTTTTTCTGGTGAAAGACAAATCTTGTTGGGGAAAGTGCTTGGTCCAATTAAATATTATTCAAAGTCAATGAAAGTTAAGGAAAACATAATTACCAATAATACCATGGATTCAAATAGCTATTATTTTTAAAAATCTTGCCACATTTTCTTCAAATCTTGTCATGAATGCCTGATTAAGTTTTTCACTTCCAGCTATTTTTTAAAATTCTTTTTCTTTTACTGTTTGTTTTATTATTATTATTTTATTGATAGCAAACTTTATTTTTTAGAATAGTCTTAGATTTCCAGAAAAATTACAAAGACAGTGTGGAGATTTCCCACACTCTGTTTCCCCTATTATTAACATGATAATGGTGGGTTAATAGTGGCCCCCAAAAGATATATCCAAGTCCTAACCCATGGTACCTGTGAATGTGACCTTATTTGGAAATAGGGTCTTTGCAGATGTAATTAAGAATCTTGGAATGAGATCACCTTGGATTTAGGGTTAGCACTAAACCCAAGGGTAAGCCCTAAATCCAGTATGACTGGTGTCCTTATAAGAAGAGAATGCTCTGTGAACACACAGACACACAGGGAAGAATGCCTTGAGCTGATGGAAGCAAATTGGAATGATGCCGCTGCAAGCTGAGGAATGCCAAGGGTTGCTGGCAGCCACTAGAAGCTAGGAAGAGGCACAGAAGAATTCTCTATAGCATTCAGAGGGAGCATAGCCCTCTTGACACCTTGATGGACTTCTTGTTTCCAGAACTCTGAGAGAATAAATTTCTGTTGTTTTAAGCCACCGAACTGTATTTGCTACAGTAACCCTACGAAACTACCAATACATCTTAGAGCAGTATGGTAGATTTGTTAAAATCAGTGAACTGATATTTATATGTTATTATTAACTAAGGTCCATACTGCATTCAGATTTCCTAAGTCTTAATGTAATGTCCATTTTCTGTTCCAGGATTCCCTCCAGGATACCACATTACATTTAGTTGTTATGTCTCCTTAGGCTTCTCTTGGCTGTGACAGTTTCTGAGACTTTCCTTGTTTTTGTTGACCTTGACAGTTTGGGAGAGTACTGGTCAGGTATTTTGTAGACTGTCCCTAATCGGGATTGACTGATGTGTTTTTGATTTGATTGTGTTATGTGATTTTGGAAGGAAGACCACTGAGGTAAGGTGCCATTTTCATCATATCGTATTGAGAGTACATATTATCAATATGACTTATCATTGTTGATGTTAACTTTAATCACCTGGCTGAGGTAGTGTCTGCCAGGTTTTCTTCATTGTCAAGTTTCTCTTTTTGCCTCCTTTCTGTTCTGTACTCTGGAAAGAAGTCACTGTGTGCAGCCCACACTTAAGGAATGTGGAGCTATGCTCCACCTCCTTCAGAGCAGAGTATCTACAAAGATTAACTTGAATTCATCTGGACAGGATGTTTGTCTATTCTTCCCATTTATTTATTTATTCAATCATTTACTTATATCAGTATGACCCATGGATGTTTATGCTATACTTTGAGTTATATTACAATACTACTTTATTATTATTATTATTATTTTGCTAAAATTGTTTGAGCTTTGGTCATTGAGAGCTCCTTCAGTTGTCTCCTATGTCCCTTTGACAGACCCCATCACTGTGGGATTTTTTTTAACACTTAATTACTAGTAGTACAGATGCTCCAAGTTCATTTTGCATATTTCCTGCCCCAGTCCATAGAGTCAGCCATTTCTACAGGGAGCCTCAGTTCTCTTTATTGGAGAATGTAATTAGAAACTAAGATCACAGTATTGGATGTGCTTGTTACTGCTGGGGCTTTGTTGCTTCTAGGCCTTCTCACCTCACACAAATATATGTCTGTATACTAACTCCTTCCTGTAAATACACGTATTATAATACACGTAATAAATATAATAAATATACATAATATTTCTATATGTTACCATCTTTTTTTTAATTTTTGAATTTTATTTTATATATTTTTTTATACAGCAGGTTCTTATTATTCATCAGTTTTATACACATCAGTGTATACATGTCAATCCCAATCGCCCAATTCAGCACACCACCATCCCCACCCCCTCACCACTTTCCCCCCTTGGTGTCCACACATTTGTTCTCTACATCTGTGTATCAACTTCTGCCCTACAAACCAGTTCATCTGTACCATTTTTCTAGGTTCCACATACATGCATTAATATATGATATTTCTTTTTCTCTTTCTGACTTACTTCACTCTGTATGACAGTCTCTAGATCCATCCATGTCTCAACAAATGACTCAATTTCGTTCCTTTTTAATGGCCAAGTAATATTCCATTGTATATATGTACCACAACTTCTTTATCCATTCGTCTGTCGATGGGCATTTAGGTTGCTTCCATGACCTGGCTATTATAAATAGTGCTGCAATGAACATTGGGGTGCATGTGTCTTTTTGAATTATGGTTTTCTCTGGGTATATGCCCAGTAGTGGGATTGCTGGATCATATGGTAATTCTATTTTTAGCTTTTTAAGGAACCTCCATACTATTCTCCATAGTGGCTGTATCAATTTACATTCCCACCAACAGTGCAAGAGTGTTCCCTTTTCTCCACACCCTCTCCAGCATTTGTTGTTTGTAGATTTTCTGATGATGCCCATTCTAACTGATGTGAGGTGATACCTCATTGTAGTTTTGATTTGCATTTCTCTAATAATTAGTGATGTTGAGCAGCTTTTCATGTGCTTCTTGGCCATCTGTATGTCTTCTTTGCAGAAATGTCTATTTAGGTTTTCTGCCCATTTTTGGATTGGGTTGTTTGTTTCTTTAATATTGAGCTTCATGAGCTGTTTGTATATTTTGGAGATTAATCCTTTTTCCATTGATTTGTTTGCAAATATTTTCTCCCATTCTGAGGGTTGTCTTTTCATCTTGTTTATGTTTTCCTTTGCTGTGCAAAAACTTTTAAGTTTCATTAGGTCCCATTTATTTTTGTTTTTATTTCCATAACTCTAGGAGGTGCATCAAAAAAGATCTTGCTGTGATTTATGTCAAAGTGTGTTCTTCCTATGTTTTCCTCTAAGAGTTTTATAGTTTCTGGTCTTACATTTAGGTCTCAAATCCATTTTGAGTTTATTTTTGTGTATGGTGTTAGTGAGTGTTCTAATTTCAGTCTTTTACATGTAGCTGTCCAGTTTTCCCAGCACCAATTATTGAAGAGACTGTCTTGTCTCCATCTTATATCTTTGCCTCCTTTGTCATAGATTAGTTGACCATAGGTGTGTGGGTTTATCTCTGGGCTTTCTTTTTTTTTTAATTTATTTTGTGGTACGCGGGCCTCTCAGTGTTGTGGCCTCTCCCGTTGCAGAGCACAGGCTCTGGACGTGCAGGCTCAGCGGCCATGGCTCACGGGCCTAGCCGCTCTGCGGCATGTGGGATCTTCCCGGACCGGGGCACAAACCCATGTCCCCTGCATCAGCAGGTGGACTCTCAACCACTGCGCCACCAGGGAAGCCCTATCTCTGGGCTTTCTATCTTGTTCCATTGATCTGTGTTTCTATTTTTGTGCCAGTACCATATTGTCTTGATTACTGTAGCTTTGTAGTATAGTCTGAAGTCCGGGAGTCTGATTCCTCCAGGTCCGTTTTTTCCCTCAAGACTGCTTTGGCTATTTGGGGTCTTTTGTGTCTCCATACAAATTTTAAGATTTTTTTTGTTCTAGTTCCATAAAAAATGCCATTGGTAATTTGATAGGGATTGCATTGAATCTGTAGATTGCTTTGGGTAGTATAGTCATTTTCACAATATTGATTCTTCCAATGCAAGAACATGGTATATCTCTCCATCTGTTGGTATCATCTTCAATTTCTTTCATCAGTGTCTTATAGTTTTCTGCATACAGGTTTTTGTCTCCCTAGGTAGATTTATTCCTAGGTATTTTATTCTTTCTGTTGCAATGGTAAATGGGGGTGTTTCCATAATTTCTCTTTCAGATTTTTCATCACTAGTGTATAGGAATGCAAGAGATTTCTATGTTTTAATGTTGTATTCTGAAACTTTACCAAATTCATTGATTACCTCTAGAAGTTTTCTGGTGGCATTTTTAGGATTCTCTATGTATAGTATCATGTCATCTGCAAACAGTGACAGTTTTACTTCTTCTTTTCCAGTTTGTATTCCTTTTATTTCTTTTTCTTCTCTGATTGCCATGGCTAGGACTTCCAAAACTATGTTGAATAATAGTGCTGAGAGTGGACATCCTTGTCTTGTTTCTGATCTTAGAGGAAATGCTTTCTGTTTTTCACTGTTGAGTATGATGTTTGCTGTGGGTTTGTCATATATAGCCTTTATTATGTTGAGGTAGGTTCCCTCTATGCCCACTTTCTGGAGAGTTTTTATCATAAATGGGTGTTGAATTTTGTCAAAAGCTTTTTCTGCATCTATTGAGATTATCATATGGTTTTTATTCTTCAATTTGTTAATATGGTATATCACATTGATTGATTTGCATATATTGAAAAATCCTTTCATCCTGGGATAAACCCCACTTGATCATGGTGTATGATCCTTTTAATGTGTTGTTGGATTCTGTTTGCTAGTATTTTGTTGAGGATTTTTGCATCTATGTTCATCAGTGATATTGGTCTGTAATTTTCTTTTTTTGTAGTGTCTTTGTTTGGTTTTGGTATCAGGGTGATGGTGGCCTCATAGAATGAGTTTGGGAGTGTTCCTTCCTCTGAAATTTTTTGGAAGAGTTTGAGAAGGATGGGTGTTAGCTCTTCTCTAAATGTTTGATAGAATTCACCTGTGAAGCTATCTGGTCTTGGACTCTTGTTTGTTGGAAGATTTTTATCACAGTTTGAATTTCATTACTTGTGATTGGTCTGTTCATATTTTCTATTTCTTCCTGGTTCGGCCTTGGAAGGGTATACCTTTCTAAGAATTTGTCCATTTCTTCCAGGTTTTCCATTTTGTTGGCATTGAGTTGCTTGTAGTAGTCTCTTAGGATGCTTTGTATTTCTGCAGTGTCTGTTGTAACTTCTCCTTTTTCATTTCTAATTTTATTGATTTTGAGTCCTCTCCCTCTTTTTCTTTTTAATTTTTAAAAAATTTTTTAAATTTTAATTTAATTCAATTAATTTATTTATTTTTGGCTGTGTTGGGTCTTCACTTCTGTGCGAGGGCTTTCTCTAGTTGCGGCGAGCGGGGGCCACTCTTCATCGCGGTGCGCGGGCCTCTCACTGTCGCGGCCTCTCTTGTTGCAGAGCACAAGTTCCAGATGTGCAGGCTTAGTAGTTGCGGCTCATGGGCCTAGTTACTCCATGGCATGTGGGATCTTCCCAGACCAGGGTTCAAACCTGTGTCCCCTGCATTTGCAGGCAGATTCTCAACCACTGCGCCACCAGGTAAGCCCCCTCTTTTTCTTGATGAGTCTGGCTAATAGTTTATCAATTTTGTTTATCTTCTCAGAGAACCAGCTTTTAGTTTTATTGATCTTTGCTATTGTTTTCTTTGTTTCTATTTCATTTATTTCTGCTCTGATCTTCATGATTTCTTTCCTTCTGCTAACTTTGGGTTTTGTTTGTTCTTCTTTCTCTAGTTCCTTTAGGTGTAAGGTTAGATTGTATATTTGAGATTTTTCTTGTTTCTTGAGGTAGGATTGTATAGCTATAAACTTCCCTCTTAGAACTGCTTTTGCCGCATCCTGCAGGATTTGGATCATCGTATGTGTAACCATCTTTGTCTGACTTAAGCTAAGCATGAGTTCATACTGATGTCTAAAACTCTAATTCATGACCACATGTATCATTCTAACCTCCTCCCTTGCTTATCTTTTTTTTATTAGTTTCTGCTTTATAACAAAGTGAATCAGTCATACATATACATCTGTTCCCCCATCCCTTCCCTCTTGCGTCTCCCTCCCTAGCACCCTCCCTATCCCACCCCTCCAGACGGTCACAAAGCATCGAGCTGATCTCCCTGTGCTATGCGGCTGCTTTGCACTATCTATCTACCTTACGTTTGGTACTGTATATTATGTCCATGCCTCTCTTTCGCTTTGTCACAGCTTACCCTTCCCCCTCCCTATATCCTCAAGTCCATTCTCAAGTAGGTCTGTGTCTTTATTCCTGTTTTACCCCTAGGTTCTTCATGACATTTTTTTTCTTAAATTCCATATATATGTGTTAGCATACGGAATTTGTCTTTCTCTTTCTGAGTTACTTCACTCTGTATGACAGACTCTAGGTCTATCCACCTCATTACAAATAGCTCAGTTTCGTTTCTTTTTATGACTGAGTAATATTCCATTGTATATATGTGCCACATCTTCTTTATCCATTCATCCAATGATGGACACTTAGGTTGTTTCCATCTCCGGGCTATTGTGGATAGAGCTGCAATGAACATTTTGATACACGTCTCTTTTTGAATTATGGTTTTCTCAGGGTATATGCCTAGTAGTGGGATTGCTGGGTCATATGGTAGTTCTATTTGTAGTTTTTTAAGGAACCTCCATAGTGTTCTCCACAGTGGCTGTACCAATTCACATTCCCACCAGCAGTGCAAGAGTGTTCCCTTTTCTCCACACCCTCTCCAGCATTTATTGTTTCTAGATTTCTTGATGATGGCCATTCTGACTGGTGTGAGATGATATCTCATTGTAGTTTTGATTTGCATTTCTCTAATGATTAATGATGTTGAGCATTCTTTCATGTGTTTGTTGGCAGTCTGTATATCTTCTTTGGAGAAATGCCTATTTAAGTCTTCTGCCCATTTTTGGATTGGGTTGTTTGTTTTTTTGCTATTGAGCTCCATGAGCTGCTTATAAATTTTGGAGATTAATCCTTTGTCAGTTGCTTCATTTGCAAATATTTTCTCCCATTCTGAGGGTTGTCTTTTGGTCTTGTTTATGGTTTCCTTTGCTGTGCAAAAGCTTTGAAGTTTCATTAGGTCCCATTTGTTTATCTTTGTTTTTATTTCCATTTCTCTAGGAGGTGGGTCCAAAAGGATCTTGCTGTGATTTATGTCATAGTGTGTTCTGCGTATGCTTTCCTCTAAGAGTTTGATAGTGTCTGGCCTTACATTTAGGTCTTTAATCCATTTTGAGCTTATTTTTGTGTATGGTGTTAGGGAATGATCTAATCTCATACTTTTACATGTCCCTATCCAGTTTTCCCAGCACCACTTACTGAAGAGGCTGTCCTTTCTCCACTGTACATTCCTGCCTCCTTTATCAAAGATAAGTTGACCATATGTGCGTGGGTTTCTCTCTGGGCTTTCTATCCTGTTCCATTGATCTATCTTTCTGTTTTTGTGCCAGTACCACACTGTCTTGATTACTGTAGCTTTGTAGTTTAATCTGAAGTCAGGGAGCCTAATTCCTCCAGCTCCGTTTTTCATTCTCAAGATTGCTTTTGCGATTCAGGGTCTTTTGTTTTTCCAAACAAATTTTGAAATTTTTTGTTCTAGTTCTGTGAAAAATGCCAGTGGTAGTTTGATAGGGATTGCATTGAATCTGTAGATTGCTTTCGGTAGTAGAGTCATTTTCACATTATTGATTCTTCCAATCCAGGAACATGGTATATCTCTCCACCTATTTGTATCATCTTTAATTTCTTTCATCAGGGTCTTATAATTTTCTGCATACAGGTCTTTTGTCTCCTTAGGTAGGTTTATTCCTAGATATTTTATTCTTTTTGTTGCGATGGTAAATGGGAGTGTTTTCTTGATTTCATTTTCAGATTTTTCATCATTAGTGTACAGGAATGCCAGAGATTTCTGTGCATTAATTTTGTATCCTGCTACTTTACCAAATTCATTGATTAGCTCTAGTAGTTTTCTGGTAGCATCTTTAGGATTCTCTATGTATAGTATCATGTCATCTGCAAACAGTGACAGCTTTACTTCTTCTTTTCCAATTTGGATTCCTTTTATTTCCTTTTCTTCTCTGATTGCTGTGGCTAAAACTTCCAAAACTAAGTTGAATAAGAGTGGTGAGAGTCGGCAGTCTTGTCTTGTTCCTGATCTTAGTGGAAGTGGTTTCAGTTTTTCACCATTGAGGATGATGTTGGCTGTGGGTTTGTCATATATGGCCTTTATTATGTTGAGGAAAGTTCCCTCTATGCCTACTTCCTGCAGGGTTTTTATCATAAATGGGTGTTGAATTTTGTCGAAAGCTTTCTCTGCATCTATTGAGATGATCATATCGTTTTTCTCCTTCAATTTGTTTATATGGTGTATCACATTGATTGATTTGCATATATTGAAGAATCCTTGCATTCCTGGGATAAAACCCACTTGATCATGGTGTATGATCCTTTTAATGTGCTATTGGATTCTGTTTGCTAGTATTTTGTTGAGGATTTTTGCATCTATGTTCATCAGTGATATTGGCCTGTAGTTTTCTTTCTTTGTGACATCCTTGTCTGGTTTTGGTATCAAGGTGATGGTGGCCTCGTGGAATGAGTTTGGGAGTGCTCCTCCCTCTGCTATATTTTGGAAGAGTTTGAGAAGGATAGGTGTTAGCTCTTCTCTAAATGTTTGATAGAATTCGCCTGTGAAGCCATCTGGTCCTGGGCTTTTGTTTGTTGGAAGATTTTGAATGACAGTTTCAATTTCAGTGCTTGTGATTGGTCTATTCATATTTTCTATTTCTTCCTGATTCAGTCTTGGCAGGTTGTGCATTACTAAGAATTTGTCCATTTCTTCCAGGTTGTCCATTTTATTGGCGTAGAGTTTCTTGTAGTAATCTCTCATGATCTTTTGTATTTCTGCAGTGTCAGTTGTTACCTCTCCTTTTTCATTTCTAATTCTAATTTTTTTTTTGTTTGTTTTTGTTTTTGCGGTATGCGGGCCTCTCACTGTTGTGGCCTCTCCCGTTGCGGAGCACAGGCTCCGGACGCGCAGGCTCAGCGGCCATGGCTCACGGGCCCAGCTGCTCCGCGGCATGTGGGATCTTCCCGGACCGGGGCACGAACCCATGTCCCCTGCATCGGCAGGCAGACTCTCAACCACTGCGCCACCAGGGAAGCCCTCTAATTCTATTGATTTGAGTCTTCTCCCTTTTTTTCTTGATGAGTCTGGCTAATGGTTTATCAATTTTGTTTATCTTCTCAAAGAACCAGCTTTTAGTTTTATTGATCTTTGCTATCGTTTCCTTCATTTCTTTTTCCTTTATTTCTGATCTGATCTTTATGATTTCTTTCCTTCTGCTAACTTTGGGGTTTTTTTGTTCTTCTTTCTCTAATTGCTTTAGGTGCAGAGTCAGGTTGTTTACTCGAGATGTTTCCTGTTTCTTAAGGTGGGATTGTATTGCTATAAACTTCCCCCTTAGAACTGCTTTTGCTGCGTCCCATAGGTTTTGGGTCGTCGTGTCTCCATTGTCATTTGTTTCTAGGTATTTTTTTATTTCCTCATTGATTTCTTCAGTGATCACTTCGTTATTGAGTAGTTTATTGTTTAGCCTCCATGTGTTTGTATTTTTTACAGATCTTTTCCTGTAATTGATGTCTAGTCTCATAGCATTGTGGTCGGAAAAGATACTTGATACAATTTCAATTTTCTTAAATTTACCAAGGCTTGATTTGTGACTCAAGATATGATCTATCCTGGAGAATGTTCCATGAGCACTTGAGAAAAATGTGTATTCTGTTGTTTTTGGATGGAATGTCCTATAAATATCAATTAAGTCCATCTTTTTTAATGTATCATTTAAAGCTTGTGTTTCCTTATTTATTTTCATTTTGGATGATCTGTCCATTGGTGAAAGTGGGGTGTTAAAGTCCCCTCCTATGAATGTGTTACTGTCGATTTCCCCTTTAATAGCTGTTAGTATTTGTCTTATGTATTGAGGTGCTCCTATGTTGGGTGCATAAATATTTACAATTGTTATTATATCTTCTTCTTGGATCGATCCCTTGATCATTATGTAGTGTCCTTCTTTGTGTCTTCTAATAGTCTTTATTTTAAAGTCTATTTTGTCTGATATAAGAATTGCTACTCCAGCTTTCTTTTGGTTTCCATTTGTGTGGAATATCTTTTTCCATCCCCTTACTTTCAATCTGTATGTGTCTCTAGGTCTGAAGTGGGTCTCTTGTAGACAGCATATATATGGGTCTTGTTTTTGTATCCATTCAGTCATTCTGTGTCTTTTGGTGGGAGCATTTAGTCCATTTACATTTAAGGTAATTATTGATATGTATGTTCCTATTCCCATTTCCTTATTTGTATTTGGTGCGTTATTGTAGGTCTTTTCCTTCTGTTGTGTTTCTTGCCTAGAGATGTTCCTTTAGCATTTGTTGTAAAGCTGGTTTGGTGGTGCTGAACTCTCTCAGCTTTTGCTTGTCTGTAAATGTTTTAATTTCTCCATCAAATCTGAATGAGATCCTTGCTGGGTAGAGTAATCTTGGTTGCAGGTTTTTCTCCTTCATCACTTTAATTATGTCCTGCCACCCCCCTCTGGCTTGTAGAGTTTCTGCTGAGAGATCAGCTGTTAACCTGATGGGGATTCCCTTGTGTGTTATTTGTTGTTTTTCCCTTGCTGCTTTTAATATGATTTCTTTGTGTTTAATTTTTGACAGTTTGATTAATATGTGTCTTGGCGTATTTCTCCTTGGATTTATTCTGTATGGGACTCTCTGTGCCTCCTGGACTTGATTAACTATTTCCTTTCCTACATTAGGGAAGTTTTCAACTATAATCTCTTCAAATATTTTCTCAGTCCCTTTGTTTTTCTCTTCTTCTTCTGGAACCCCTATAATTTGAATGTTGGTGCGTTTAATGTTGTCCCAGAGGTCTCTGAGACTGTCCTCTGTTCTTTTCATTCTTTTTTCTTTATTTTGCTCTGCATCAGTTATTTCCACTATTTTATCTTCCACGTCACTTATCCGTTCTTCTGCCTCAGTTATTCTGCTATTGATCCCATCTAGAGGATTTTTCATTTCATTTATTGTGTTTTAATTGATGCTTGATTCATCTTTAGTTCTTCTAGGTCCTTGTTAACTGTTTCTTGCATTTTGTCTATTCTATTTCCAAGATTTTGGATCTTGGAAATAGAATCTTGGATCATCTTTACTATCATTATTCTGAATTATTTTTCAGGTAGACTGCCTATTTCCTCTTCATTTGTTAGGTCTGGTGGGTTTTTATCTTGCTCCTTCTCCTGCTGTGTGTTTTTCTGTCTTCTCATTTTGCTTATCTTACTGTGTTTGGGGTCTCCTTTTTGCAGGCTGCAGGTTCGTAGTTCCCGTTGTTTTTGGTGTCTGTCCCCCGTGGCTAAGGTTGGTTTAGTGGGTTGTGTAGGCTTCCTGGTGGAGGGGACACGTGCCTGTGTTCTGGTGGATGAGGCTGGATCTTGTCTTTCTGGTGGACAGGTCCATGTCTCGTGGTGTGTTTTGGGGTGTCTGTGGACTTTTTATGATTTTAGGCAGCCTCTCTGCTAATGGGTGGCATTGTGTTCCTGTCTTGCTAGTTGTTTGGCATAGGGTGTCCAGCACTGTATCTTGCTGTTCGTTGAGTGAAGCTGGGTGGTGGTGTTGAGATGGAGATGTCTGGAAGATTTTCGCCATTTGATATTATGTGGAGCTGAGAGGTCTTTTGTGGACCAGTGTCCTGAAGTTGGCTCTCCCACCTCAGAGGCACAGCACTAACTCCTGGCTCCTCAATTTGGGATGATTCGTTGTCTATTCATGTATTCCACAGATGCAGGGTACATCAAGTTGATTGCGGAGCTTTAATCCGCTGCTTCTGAGGCTGCTGGGAGAGATTTCCCTTTCTCTTCTTTGTTCTCACAGCTCCCGGGTCTCAGCTTTGGATTTGGCCCCACCTCTGCGTGTAGGTCGCCGGAAGGCGTCTGTTCTTCTCTCAGACAGGACAGGGTTAAAGGAGCAGCCGCTTCGGGGACTGTGGCTCACTGAGGCCGGGGGGCAGGGAGGGGCACGGAGTGCGGGTGGAGCCTGCAGCGGCAGAGGCCGGCGTGACGTTGCACCAGCCTGAGGCGCGCCGTGCGTTCTCCCAGGGAAGCCGTCCCTGGATCCCGGGATCCCGGCAGTGACGGGCTGCACAGGTTCCCCGGAAAGGGGGCGTGGACAGTGACGTGCGCTCGCACACAGGCCTCTTGGTGGTGGCAGCAGCCCCAGCGTCCCACGCCCGTCTCTGGGGTCTGCGCTTTCAGCCGCGGCTCGCCCCTGTCTCTGGAGCTCCTCCAAGCAGCACTCTTAATCCCCTCTCCTCGTGCACCAGGAAACAAAGAGGGAAGAAAAAGTCTCTTGCCTCTTCGGCAGGTCCAAACTTTTTCCCGGACTCCCTCCCAGCTAGCTGTGGCACATTAGCCCTTTCAGGCTGTGTTCACGCCGCCAACCCCAGTCCTCTCTGTGCGCTCCGACTGAAGCCTGAGCCTCAGCTCCCAGCACCGCCCGCCCCGGCGGGCGAGCAGACAAGCCTCTCAGGCTGGTGAGTGCCAGTTGGCACTGATCATTTGTGCGGGAATCTCTCCGCTTTGCCCTACCCAGGTACGTGGGGAATTTCTTGCCTTTTGGGAGGTCTGAGGTCTAATGCCAGCGTACAGTAGGTGTTCTGTAGGAGTTGTTCCACGTGTAGCTGTATTTCTGGTGTATCTGTGGGGAGGAAGGTGATCTCCGTGTCTTACTCTTCTGCCATCTTCCCCAGAAGTCCCTTGCTTATCTTTAAACTCCCTATAGTGAGTGACAAACTGGCTCCCACCATCCTCCATCCATTTACTTAATTTTTCAATTCCAGTATAGAAGTATCAGAATTATTAACCCATATTCCTGTGGGAAACAACTTTATCAACTAAAATGTAGTTCTATATACAGTTTCTTTTGCCTTTAGTCTTATATACCCTACTCATTTCCAAGGTTACTATCGTGGGATTCCTCTTGACCTCCTAAATGATTTTTTTAAAATTTGCATACATTGTGTCACTCTTTGTGCTGTAAAGTTCGATGACTTTGAGAAATGAATGCCATTTAGCCACAATTCTAGTATCATGCCAGATAGTTTCACCTCCCTAAAAATTCCTCTATGCCTGATTAAATTTTATTTGAAAACGTTTAAAGAAACAAATAAATACAGAAACCAAACTAACAAGCACATGGGTACATATTATCAAAAATTTGTAAGTAATATTTTGTTATACTTGTTCTAGATTTTTTTAAAGACATTTTAAAAACAAATTAAGTCCTCTTGTACTTCTTCCAAATTCCATTTCTCTTCCTTTTTATGCAGGGACAGCTATTGTTACAATTATGTTTTTTTTCCAGTCCATGATTTTATTCTTTATTAGATGTACTTATGACCCTAAACAATAAATACTATAGTTCTGTGTGTTCTAGGTACATATATATAAATGACACGATTTCGTATGTATCTTTCTAAAAGTTACTTATTTTACTGTTAATACTATGCTTCTAAGATCCATCTATGGTTTGTAATTTTTGTGCTGGAATGGCTTTACAGTGTTTAGTTATATGAATACACCACATTTTATTCATCTGTTTCTCTATTAATTGACATTTAAATTGGACTTTGTTTTTTGCTATTTCGTATACTGTATCAACATCCTTGTACATATCTCTTCATGAATACATGGAAGAATTTCCTTAGAATATATAGCTGGAGGGCCTCCCTGGTGGCGCAGTGGTTGAGAGTCCGCCTGCCGATGCAGGGGATACGGGTTCGTGCCCCGGTCTGGGAGGATCCCATATGCCGCGGAGCGGCTGGGCCCGTGAGCCATGGCCGCTGGGCCTGCGCGTCCGGAGCCTGTGCTCCGCAACGGGAGAGGCCACAACAGTGAGAGGCCCGCATACCGCAAAAAGAAAAAAAAAAAAAAAAAAAAAAAAAAAAAATAGAATATATAGCTGGAAGTGAAATTATTGGATTATGTGGCATGTACATTTTCTATTTTACTAGAAAATGGCCAGTTTGCCTCTAGTGTGGTTCTACTCATTTCCCACATCCTTGGCATCACTTGAAATTCCTGACTATATTTTTGCTAATCTGATGGGTATGATTTGCAGACCCTGTGGAACCAATCACCTCATTTTCTCAGCAGCTAGAACTAATTTTGATAGGAGCTTGGATATTTACCCTACGGACCATTTGTTAGTTTCTAATAGCCTTTTATGTTATTTTCAAAGGTGTCTGCTTATCCAGGATTTACCAAGTTCTTCTGGAATCTAACTTCACCCAAATTCTCTGTTCCAGTATCTGTCATAAAGGAAACCATATATCCAAAATATGAGGTAAAATACTGAATGACTTTTCTCTATTGTTATTTAATAATTAGACTGTATAATTGACTATGACATTAAATTTTACCAGACAGTTATTATGTAAATTGTTGGTAAAGACTGCCATAATTGAATGCTTGGATGGCACTATAGAAATTATACATATAAAATAAATAATTTTTATATGTATGTGTTATATGTGTATACATATATGCACACATAACCCCTAACTATATGTACACTTATGCAATACACTTATACGTATATTTCTAAAAAAAAGAAGTTGTACTTATCCATGTTAATTTACCCAGTCAAAAAGAATATTCTCTTTTCTTTCTGAATGGATCATTTATTTGACTGACAAGATATAAAGCTTCTTGGGTTGTTTAGAAGATCTTTATGATATTTTCATTTGCTTTTAAAAGTGCATTTTTAGTTAATGTTTAAGAAAGTTTAAAACTACCCAATACAATTATTAATCTATTTTCTTCTTCCCTTAAAGTGTTTGCTTGCTCTCATTTTATGTTTTACAGCATATTTTAAAAATTAGAAAAATGAAGAGAAGAAAACCAAAATCATCTGTTATTTTTCTCCCTCAAGACAATCACTGCCCACTTTCTCGTCCATTTTCTTTCATTGTTAAAAATTCTTTTTCTTCCTCCTCCTCTTCTTTTTTTCTCCTTCCCCCCTTTTCTTCTTCCTACTTATATTTTCCTCTTAAAATAATTCTGTGATGAACATCATGGTGCATACATTTTTAATGGTATTTAGAATTAGTTTATTTGCATAGGATCCTAGATAGCTTACTGATAACACATATATCAGAAAAGAATAAGACAAAAAAGTTAATCATGGGGAAAGCATACCAGGGTATTAGCATAATAAATTCAGAGATAAGATTAAATCAAAGAAATTCTGTCCATATATGCCCTTGTTTGAAATGGTCATCAACATCATTGTTGATATTGAAACATCTTTACATTCCTTGCATTACTTGATTATGATGTATTATTTTAAAATATTATATTGAATTGTTAGGCAATATTTTATTGTATTTTTAAAATATATACTCATGAGTGAAATATGTATTTAGTGTATTTTTTTTGTTGGACTCTGTTATCAAGGTCATTCTTGCTTTATAAAGTTAATTAGGAGTGTTTTGGGTGCCACACCGCCTCGTGCCATGCCCTTCAGCCCCGTGCTCAGAGGTGAAATCTCGTGGCTTGGGCCCCGGCCGTGGTCTTGGTGATTTTCTTTGTAGTTGGAGGTCAGAGGCCAGGCCTCAAGTGGGAACGGCCTCACCATGATGAACAGCCGGCCAGGCCAAGTACCCTTACAGTTCCTGCCGAATGAGGCCCGGAGCCTGCCGCCGCCCAAGCTAACCGACCCGCGGCTCATCTACGTCGGCTTCTTGGGTTACTGCTCCGGCCTGATTGATAACGCAATCCGGTGGCGGCCGGTGGTGTCAGCCGGTTTGCATCGCCAGCTTCTATATGTTACTTCCTTTATTTTTGTCGGATATTATCTTTTAAAACGTCAAGACTGTATGTATGCTCTGAGGGACCATAATATGTTTGCATATGTAAAGTCACATCCAGAGGATTTTCCTGAAAAAGATAAGAAAACTTATGGTGAAATTCTTGAAGAATTCCATCCAGTGCACTGAAGTCTCCAAAATGCTTGCTCCAGGTTCACTGATACCGTTTTTTTCTGAATTTTGTGGAACTGTTTCTATGACATCTGAAGTTTATGTTAATGTATACATTAACACCTTGTGATTAAAATAGTCATCATAAGCAAAAAAAAAAAAGTTAATTGGGTAGCATTTCTTCTTTTTTAATATTCTGGAACTAAAATAGCATAGGAATAACCTTGAAAATGTGGAAGAATTCACTGTCTAGAAACATTTGAACTGTTTGGGAAGGTAATTTTTTGACAATTAAAACTTTATTTTCTAATTCTTGGGTTATTCATGTTTAATATTTTTCCTGAAGTCAGTTGGTTACATATTCTTACAGAAAGCCATCTATTCAATTGAAATTTATAAACTTATATGCAGAGTTTGTATATATTCTCTCTTTAGTTTTAATCTCCATTTCTAAAGTTGCATTGTTTTCTTTCCCATTTCTAATGATATTTGGGGAAGTTTTTGCTTCCCTAGAATGAATTTTCTAGAAATTAGTTTAGTATTTTTGGGGGGTCTTTTCTCATTTATTTTCAATTACAAGTACCTTATTCTCTACTTGTCAAATGACTATACCCACATAGTGTAAAACCATCTCTTTAATATTTTTAGCAAGGTTTATGGTGTATGATTCCCTAGCTATTAGATATCATGACCAGTCATCCAGAAAAACAAATGAGTCCAACCTACCATATTTGACCAAAAAACTTTTGGATTAGTTATAAATTCAATTTTTGCCCCTCTGAGTTTTTGTTGCTTCTCTTTTTGAAAATGTTTTGGTTATTGGTTTCCTGCTTCCACAGAAGGTTGACATCTCTATTTGGGCATTTTCCTAATTTCTTGTTGAAAATTTAATTTTTTTACCTTTCATATTTTTAACAAATGTAAGTATTTTGACCTTATTTTATACATTTTTATTTATGGTGTGTTCATTTATTTTCTAAATAATTTCTATTGCAGGTTTCTTTATCTTTTTGATACACAACTTATATGGGAAAGTGGTTTTTTAACTTGTTGAAATTATTTTGTTTAATTTTTATTGTTTATCCTTATTAACATAAGAAAATATGTTCTTTAGAGTAACAGTTTCTTGGAATTTATTGATATTTGCTTTGTGGTTTACTAGATATCCCAATAGTATCTACAATTCTAATTCAATGCTATTATATGCAGTGACTTTTATATTGTAGCCGCACTAAGTGGTGTGCAGGTTTGGAATCAGACAGTATTGGATTTGAATCCCACTTGTTTTCTGGATACCCTTGTATTAGTATCTTAACTTCTTCTTTTAAAAAATTTTTATTTTTTTATTGAAGCATAGTTGATTTACCATGTTTCAGGTGTACAGCTAAGTGATTCAGTTATACATATATATATGTATGTATGTATATATGTGTTTTCTTTTCCAGATTATTTTCCATTATAGGTTATTACAAGATATTGAATATAGTTCCCTATGCTATACAGTAGGTCCTTGTTGTTTATCTATAATATTTTATATATAGCAGTATGTATCTGTTAATTCCAAATTTCCAATTTATCTCTCCCCACTTTCCTCTTTGGTAACCATAAGTTTTTCTTAAGTATCTTAACTTTGTTTTCATAAGTATCTTAACTTCTTGAAGTCTCAGAGTTTTGTATGTAATGTGGGTGTTCTGGGGATTTAATAAGAGACTATGATGAATGGTAAGTGCTCAGTTAATAATAGGTTTAGCTGTTATATTGTTCTGTTATTCCATTCTTCTGTGGCATAGTTCTTTCACTTGATCTAAAAAATACTTCTTGAGATTTTCAATGCACCTGTGTTTTGTCGATTTCTCCATATGTTACTAATAGCTTTTACTTTATGTGAGTAGAAGCTGTTTATCTTTATTACGAATTTGGCAATGTTTTATCTTTCTTATGAATTCTGTCTCTTATCAGTTTTTTTTTTTTTTTTTTTTTTGTGGTACGCGGGCCTTTCACTGCCGTGGCCTCTCCCGTTGCAGAGCACAGGCTCCGGACGCGCAGGCTCAGCGGCCATGGCTCACGGGCCCAGCGCTCTGCAGCATGTGGGATCTTCCCGGACCGGGGCACGAACCCGTGCCCCCTGCATCGGCAGGCGGACTCTCAACCATTGCGCCACCAGGGAAGCCCTCTTATCAGTTTTGAATGACCTACTTTGGCCTATTTAATGCTGCAATTCTACTCTAATATGGCCAGCCCTGTGTTGTTATCTGTTTGTGTTCAGGAATATTTTCATTTTAATCATCTCTTTGTTATTTGTTTTGTTTTATATGATCCATATAAGTGACATGTGGTTAGTTTGGTCTTACTAACATTATTTTATTTTGTGGTTTCTTTTCAAAATTTTCTTTCTAGTTTGTCTTTTGTTAAACTATTATTTTCTTTAGCAATATTATTGTCTGTGCTGTTTTCAGAGTGATAAGACCTATTAAAAATACTTAAGAACTTGCACAAGTAGTAGAAAAAATTCAAATACAAAGATGTGCATGGCATAAAGAGCACTCCCCATCTTGAATGCTGTCCTCCCCAGTCCTCTTCTCCCTGAAATCAACCATTGTCAAATGCATTGTATGTATCTATTCAGACATTTTCATTTTTATTTATGTCATACAGGTTTGTGCAGATTAATGTTTTTACATATGTGGAATAAGGTAATCTATATCGTTCTGCATCTTGATTTTTTTTCTCTTAAAACATACTTGCACGTATCTTTGCGTACATATGTGTATTTTTCTATTTGGAATTCCTGGCCAAAGTGTATGTGTAATTTAAATTGGAAGATTATTGTGTATATTTGCACTTCCTTTTTTTAAGTGTAATCTAAACTTTTCATTTACTTAAGAAAATGATAATTATATATTTTGGGGAAACAATGCCATGAGCTAAAAAGAGAAGATTAATAACAAATTATATAAAAGATTCCTTAATGTAAAAGATGGGTGAATATTAATTGTGTAAATAGGTGTGGCATTCACAAAAAAAGATGTGATGCTCACATCTCCTTCAAGAGAATCTGATGGAAGAGCATACTTGGCCAGCCTCCAGCTGCTGTCCTGTAGGTCTACCATGGCATTCACTCCAGGGCCATTCTTCCTCTGGACTGCTCCCAGCCAGTGACTGAGCACAGGGGCTCTCTAAAGCTGACACTTTCCAGCTCAATGTGGGACTGTTTTATCAGGCACTTTGGCTCAGAGACTTTCCATCTGCCTGGCTGACTCTTTCTCAGAACTGGTCCATAATCTGAAGCTCTTCCTACCGAGTCCTTCCTCTCTTTTCCGCTTCCACAGTTGTCAGATCTACATCATGGTCTGAAGGCTCCCCCTGCATGTTGCTCCCTCTCTCTTTATCCTCCACTGGTAGCATCTGATTCTAAATAACTGACACAATAGGGGTGTCTGCAATATGAGTACAATGTTGTCTAAACTGTGTGCTTATAAAGTATGAGCATGTATGTGTTTATAAAGTATGAGCATATATTTTTCTGTCTTTGTATATAGGAAAGTGTGAATATAGGGAATTGAGAGTAGGCAGAATTGTCTGAACAGAAGTAGGAATTGTAGCAATTATAAGAAGCGTTGGTTAGAACTAGTGATGATGGAGTAATGCATTGGAAAGGTAGTCCAGAAGTAAATTGGTACTGGTGGTTGTTCACACCCAATGACCAGAAGGAAAAGGATCCAACAGGACTTTCTGGTACAAAAATAGGGCCCAGAACACTTTCCATTCACCAGAACTGTAATCAGACCTTTGTTCAAAGACTCTTGGTTTCTTTGAATGGGAAATGATATTTAGATACAAAGATCTGTGTGTCTCATTTCTTTTAAAAGCAACTTTTACCTGTTTATATATATTATGATTAGTGATATTTTTTGTTTTATCCTGCCATTTGATTTTTGTTTTTCATAGATGCTGCCTTTTGTTTGTTTTATATTCTCCTTTTATTTCCTATCTTAAATTTATCTTTTTTATTATTCCTTTAAAAAATGTCAGTGGTCTGCATATAGTATATTCAGATTTAATTTTTTAAAATTTTTATTTATTTTTTTATTGAAGTAGAGTTGATTTACAATGTTGTGCCAATCTCTGCTGTGCAGCAAAGTGACTCAGTTACACACATACAGACATTTAAACAATTCTTTTCCATTATGGTTTATCACAGGATATTGAATATATTTCCCTGTGCTCTACAGTAGGACCTTGTTGTTTATCCATCCTATATATGTAGTTTACATCTGCTCATCCCACACTCCCAGTCCTTCCCTCCCCTACCACCCTCCCCCTTGGCAACCACGAGTCTGTTCTCTATGTCTGTGAGTCTGTTTTGTA